>NC_140518.1:11922675-13122675 GCF_964339955.1 Pipistrellus hanaki
GAATTTGGAATTTCTGAGAGAACAGCAAAAACGCTACTTTCCAGGTAATTCATTATCGGTGGTTGCTTAGGAACAGGTGGGTTGTGCATCCACATGGAAAAAAATAGAATTGGACTCTTGTTTTACGTTATAGGGGGGGGGAAATCAAGTCCAGAAGGTTTGGGGGAATAAATGTCAGAAACAAACCTTTCAAACTCTTATTAGAAAATGTATGTGAATAATTTAGTGTTGTTCAGATAAGAAAGAGTTTCTTTAACCAGACACAAAAGAATTAAACTTAAACAAAAAGACTGATAAATTTTGCTACTTTAAAATTAAGAACCTATGCTCCTCAAAAGAGTGAAAAGATTTAACTACAATCTTGAAAGACATTTACAATCCATGTAGTTGACAAAGAATTTGTATCAATAATACATAAAGAATTTACATAATTTTGCCAAAACCGGTTTGGCTCAGTGAATAGAGCATCTGTCTGAGGACTGAGGGGTCCCGGGTTCAATTCCAGTGAAGGGCACATGCTTTGGTTGCTGGCACATCCCCGGTGGGAGGTGTGCAAGAGGCAGCTGATTGATGTTTCTCTCTCATCGATGTTTCTGGCTCTCTATCCCTCTCTGTAAAAAAAAAAAAAAAAAAAAAATCAATAAAATATATATTTTTAAAAGGATTTACATAGTTTTTCAAAAGAACAAATAGAAAAATGGGAAATAGTTATAAAGATGACTTTCTAAGAAAAGAAGACACATGACCAATACAGTTATGAGGAAACTGGAGGCCCATTGCTAGGAGACTCCTGCAACAGGGCTTCCTGCTGCGGCCTCCGCCACCCCACCTGCTTCCCTCCCTTCTTCCCCACCCCACCTGCTTGCTTCTCCGCAGCCTCTCTCCGGAGCAGCACTTGGCTTCTTTCTACACTGTCTTCAGTCTTTGCTCTGTGCCTGGATATACAAATTAACTGCCATCTTGGTTGGGTTAATTTGCATACTTGCTCTGATTGGCTGGTTGGTATGGCTTGTGGGTATCGGGAAGGTATGGTCAATTTGCATGTTTCTCTTTTATTAGATAGGATGCTCACCACATAACAGGCATTGGAGAAGTTGTAGCTAATCAGGATCTTTTTTTTAATATTGCTGCTGGGAATTTAAATTGGCCAAATCCCTTTGGGAAACAAACTTGATATTACCTTGTATAATTGGTTATTTGCATACTCTAGCAATTCTTTCTAGTTTCTAAAGAAAAATGTGTGCATACACATCAGTAAATACATATAATTGGAGATTTACCAATATCTCATAGTGTTCATAAGTTCACTGTTTGCAATTGCACCAACTAGGAAACAACCAAATTATCTTTTATCACAATAATGCATAAATATACTGTAATATATTCACATAATGGAATATTATTATTCAGTAGTAAAATAAATACACTACAGCTATATGCAAGCACAGGGCTAAATCTGAGTAATGTATATTTACATCTTGTCATGAGTTAACTCACAGATTTACCCAATTCTTTTATTGATTATACTAGAGGCCCAGTGCACAAAAATTTGTGCACTCGGGGGATCCCTCAGCCTGGCCTGTGCCCTCTCGCAGTCCAGGACTCCTCGGGGGATGTTCACCTGCTGGCTTAGGCCCACTCCCTGGGGGATTGGACCTAAGTTGACAGTCAGACATCCCTCTGGCAGCCCGGCAGGTGAACATCCCCCATTGGGCCCACTCACCCCCATTTTTAGTGCTTCCTTGGAGATGGGAGAGAATACCACCACTGGCCAGCCATGAGTCAGCTTCCAGCTGAGCAGAGCGCCCCCTGTGGAAGTGCACTGACCACCAAGGGCAGATCCTGTACTAAGCATCTGCCCCCTGATGGTTGGTGACATCATAGTGACCAGTTGTTTCCAGTAGTTCTGCAGTTAAGATCAATTTGCATATTATCCTTTTATTATATAAGAAAATATCTTATAATATTCCTCAACAGCTTTAGCTGTTTTTATTTTGGAATATACTATATATACAGAAATTACATAAAACAGCCTTATTACTTAAAAATTCAATCCCTGGTTGAAGCACATACAAGAATCAACCAATGAATGCATAAATAAGTGGAACAGCAAGTCTCTCTCTCATCAATAAAAAAATTCTCTTTGAGAATAAAGGATATTAAAGTACACTTATAATTAATGAAATATGGTATGCCTCTTAATAGTTTCAAAGTTTTATTCATATTGTTACCATATATGTTAAATTTTATTTCTAGAATGAGATCTTTATACAAAAATAATTTCTGATTGTGAATTGCTGGCATGTAGGAAAGCTCATAGTTTTAGATTATGCCATTTCCAAACATTTTACATAATACTTTTATTAATGCAAAAGCAAAAGTAATTTTGAACTTTTTTATATTTATGTACACTATTTCTTTTACTTATTTCAATTCATTGGCCAATAATTCCAGAATAATATTAAATGGAAGTAGTAATAGGAAGTGCCTTTAGTTTCGTTCACTTTTGTAGAAAACTAGAGGCCTGGTGCATGAAATTTATGCACTTGTGGGGGAGATCCTTCAGGCAGGTCTGTGCCCTCTCGCAGTCCGGGAATCCTTGGGGGATGCCTGATTGACGTGGGTAGCGGGCCTAAGCTGGCAGTCAGATATCCTTAGTGCTGCCGTGAGATTGAAAGAGGCTCCTGCCACTGCTGCTGTACTCACCAGCTGTGAGCCCAGCTCAGGGCTTTGTGCTGAGTGGCGCTCCCCCTGTGTTGATCGTTTGCCCCCTGGTGGTCAGTGCATGTCATAGTGACTGGTCGTTCCAGCATTCAGTCATTTTGCATATTAGCCTTTTATTACATAGGATAACGCTAGTAATTCTGAGTCCAGACAAATTTTACTGGTGTGCCCAATGGCTTGCTGGATAGCTTGATGTTCAACAGGTATCCCAATCTGAGCATTTCCAAAATCAATCTCCCACTCTAACAATCTTCTATTTCCTCTCTATACTCCTCATATTATTCTGTATTAAGTTTTCTTTTCAAATTATCTCTGTCAATTAGAGAATCCATCCTCCACCCAGCCAAGCACAGAAATCTGGATTCATCCTTGTCTCTTCCCCTTATGTAGAATTAAAAATTCAAATTGTGTGTGTGTGTGTGTACGTGTGTGTGTGTGTGTGTGTGTGTGTGTGTGTGTTTCTGAGAAGAGGATTCATAGTTTTGGTTAGATTCCAAATTTGGGCTCCTGACCCCAAAAGGTTTTATATACATATAGGAAAAGCCAAACTTTTTTTTAAAATAGCACTTTAAATAATTTGTTTGTTTGTTTGTTTTATATTTTTATTGATTTTACACAGAGAGGAATTGAGAGGGATAGAGAGTTAGAAACATCGATGAGAGAGAAACATCTCTTGCACACACCCCACTGGGGATGTGCCCGCAACCAAGGTACTTGCCCTTGACCGGAATCGAACCCGGGACCTTTCAGTCCACAGGCCGACGCTCTGTCCACTGAGCCAAACCAGTTTCAGCTAAATAATTAATTTTTTAAAAATACAAATGTGAAATGGATCTTTCTTTGTAAACAGATTAAGGGTTTTAAAATATGTATAATTTGTGTGCCCACCACAGTCAAGATACAGAACAATTCAATCAACAAAAAAATAGCTCCTGCCCTGGCCAGTGTGCTCAGTGGTTAGGATGTTGGGCTAGTGCACTGAAGGGTCATGGGTTTGATTTCCAATCAAGGGCAAGTACCTGGGTTACAGGTATGATTCTGGACTTGATCGCATGCGAAAAGGCAACCAATTCATGTGTCTCTATCACACCAATGTTTCTCTTTCTCTTCCTCTCTGTCCTTCCCTTCCACTCTTTCTAAAAAAAAAAAAATCAATAGAAAAAATCTCCTCGGGTGAGGATTAACAACAACAACAAAAAGGCTCCTTCATGTTGCCCATTTGTAGTCAAAATTTCCTCTAACCCCCAACTCCCTGCAGCCATTGATCTGTTCTTCATTTCTTTTCTTTCTTTTTTTTTTAATATATTTTATTGATTTTGTATAGAGAGGAAGGGAGAGAGATAGAGAGTTAGAAACATCAATGAAAGAGAGTCATCGATCAGCTGCCTCTTGCACACCCCCTACTGGGGATATGCCCGCAACCAAGGTACGTGCCCTCGACCGGAATCGAACCCGGGACCCTTCAGTCCCCAAGCCGACGCTCTATCCATTGAGCCAAACCGGTTTCGGCTGTTCTTCATTTCTATAGTTTTGCCTTTCACAGGGTGCCATGTAGATGAAGTTAATATTGTACATAACATTTGCTAGGTCCCCACCCCCCCAGCTTTGTGGAGTTATAACAGGTAACACAATGTATAAGGTGTGTGGCAAAATGCTTTCATACACCTATATATTGTGAAATGACGACCATAATAAGATTAATTAACCATTTGTGTGTGTGTGTGTGTGTGTGTTGAAAATATCTAAGATCTGTCTTTGCAACTGTATTATATAATAATACAGTATTATTAACTATAGTCAGCACTGCCAGGTATTAAAATGGCACTATAGCTGAAACTGGTTTGGCTCAGTGGATAGAGTGTTGGCCTGCGGACTGAAAGGTCCTGGGTTCTATTCCGGTCAAGGGCATGTACCTTGGTTGCGGGCACATCCCCAGTAGGGGGTGTGCAAGAGGCAGCCGATTGATGATTCTCTCTCATCGATGTTTCTAACTTTCTATCCCTCTCCCTTTCTTTCTGTAAAAAATCAATAAAATATAATATTTAAAAACAAACAAACAAACAAACAAACAAATAAATAAATAAAATGGCACTATAATGCCTTCCTCCTCATCTCCACCTTTTTGCTTTTCACTCTAGACATCAGCAACACTATCTGCTTGGAGTTGCCTGAACGGCCCTTGCTGTTTCTCGCCTCCATGCTTTACTCATATACCCTTTACCCATCTCTCTATTCTCCCTTCCTTCACCTGGCTAACTTCAATCGTCCTGTAAGGAGCAGCTCAGGGGTCACCTTCTTCATCTTCTCTTCTCTTCTACGCTGCACCCCTCCTTGGTGTTCACATAATGCTTTCCCATTAATTTACTACTTTGTGTGACTATCTCTGTTTCTGTTTATGCCCATTGCTTGTCAGTTCCCTCGGACTGGAATTGTTTGAGCTTGTGTCAACTAATGCAAACCTAGTCCTAACACATGGTAGACCCAAGTGTGGACTGAATCTGTTACATAGAATGATGAAGACTAGCTTGTCTGCGAACTCTCTCATTTACTCCAATTCCTTCCCTGTCTAGTATCATCGGAGAACGTGGAATATGTTCCGCAAAAGCTCTACACGGAGCTCTTCTTAGAAAACGGAGGACTCAAACGCTTAATAAATAAGGAAATGCACAGTGTCTCTCAAGGACTGTTGATTTTTTCTCGAAGCTGGGCTGTGGATGTGGGTTTGCAAGAGAAGCAGGAAGTCATCTGTGACGTTCTTCTACTTTCCCAAGAAAAAATCCCAGTCCTCTACACCATCCTCAGAAAGGACGATGGCTGCTGGGAGGACTATACGATGAGAGTCGCCCGTACCTTAAAGCAGAAGTTGGTGAACACTGGTGGCTACACCGGAAAATTCTGCCTTCTTCCCAAGGCCTTCCTGCTGAATCCTGACACAACAGCAAAAGCCCTTAATGGTTCAAAACTGCCAAGCTACCCTGTGTCCTATTGCAGGATGACCACGGAGGACATGGAAGTTCTATTGCAGTCCCTACTGATAGTGTTGGGTGGGTTCAGATCTTTGTTAAGTGAGGAGCTGGGCTGTGAGGTTTTGAACCTACTCACCGACAAACAATATGAGTTGCTTTCAATGAACCTCCGCAAGACCAGGTTGCTATTTGTGCATGGCTTACCTGGGTCAGGGAAGACCATCTTGGCCTTTAGGATAATGGAAAAGATCAGGAATGTGTTTCACTGTCAACCAGGTGGCATCCTTTACATCTGCGAGAACCAGCCCCTGAAAGATTTCGTGAGGTATGTAGCCTGACGGCATTCATTTTCTGTTCTTAAGTACGTTCAGATGGTGTGGCTTTGAGTTTACATGCTAAGATTCATATTGTTATTTACTATGTCAAGATGAGTTTAAGATAAGGTGACCAGGCATCCCGCTTTTGGCGGGACACGGGACAAATTGTTAAAAAGCGGGACGTCTGGTCACCTTAGTTTAAGAGTAAAATTGACTTCCTTTTCTTGATTGGGGACACTTGACTGTGTTTCTTACATTTTCAGCCGCAAAAACATCTGCCAGGCAGTGACCCGAAAAGCCTTCATGATAACAAATTCAAACTTTGAAAACATTCAACACATCGTCATCGACGAAGCTCAGAATTTCCGCACTGAAGATGGGGACTGGTATGAGAAGGCAAAAGCCATCACTCGGAGAGGAAAGGGTGGCCCCGGAATTCTCTGGGTCTTTCTGGACTACTTTCAGACCAGTCACACAGAACACTCTGGCCTCCCCGACCTTCAACACCAGTACCCAAGAGAAGAGCTCAGCAGAGTGGTCCGCAATGCAGACCCAATAGCCAACTACCTGCAAGAAATAATGCAAAAAGTCAGAGAATATCCACCACCTAACATCTCCTCCGAGTCCTTGAATATATTCAGGGAAGCTGAATGGTCTCGCGGTGTTCCAGGCCACTTAGAGATTAGCGAGCACAAGGACATGGAGCAGTTGGTAGATTATATAGCAGAAAAATGCCATTCACTTGTGAAGGCGGGGTATTCCTGCCAGGATATTGCTGTGATTTGCAGCATAGCAAGTGATGTACACAAATATACAGGTAAGCTTCGAAGAGCACTGAGGAAGAGAAAAAGGTCTCAGTCCAATGAGGAATCTGATCTGTTAGTAGTAGAAAGTGCATCAGCGATCATGGGCAAACACATTGTATTGGACAGCGTCCGTCGATTTTCAGGCCTGGAAAGGAACATTGTGTTTGGGATCAATCCAATAACAGCTCAGCCAGCTGTTTTCCACAATCTTCTGCTCTCTTTGGCTTCTAGGGCAAAGAAACAGCTGTATATTCTGAAGTTTTCCAACTGAAGCGAAGATCCTAATCTAAGTAGCCCTCATTTCTGTGAGTGTGAAACTATGTGATTTAAACATTAAGCATCAAATATTTAATGAAGACTCACTGTGGAGCTAAGTACTGGGGATTGGGGAATGGTTAGCAAATAAGACAGGTTAGATTCACAGAGAGCAAACCAATTCAAGAAATTTCAATGGTAGTAAAGGACACCAGAGTAGTAATTGGAGGGACCTGAGATGCAGACATTGTGTGTGTGTGTGTGTGTGTGTGTGTGTGTGTGTGTAGGTAGGCAGGTAGATAGGAAGAGGGGTTGGTTATTTAGGGTGGTCTGAGAAGTGCTCAGTGAGGGAAGTCATGAGAAAATCTCTGAGCTGTATGTGCCAGGCAGACTCAGATATTTTCATTATTATTATTTCTTAAATATATTTTATTGATTTTTTACAGAGAGGAAGGGAGAGGGATAGAAACATCGATGAGAGAGAAACATGGATCAGCTGCCTCCTGCACACCTCCTACTGGAGATGTGCCCGCGACCAAAGTACATGCCCTTGACCAGAATCGAAACTGGGACCCTTCAGTCCACAGGCCGATGCTCTATCCACTGAGCCATACTGGCGAGGGCTATTTTCATTATTTTTAACACAGCCCTGGTACAGAAATGCTTGACTATGACATGCTGGGAGGGTATGAGGAATGGAAACAGGTAGTATGTCTGGGCTCTTGTTGGCCAGGAATGATTGTAGCATGTTTCAAAATGTATGACGAGAAGGCACAAATTACATTTGGTGTTGTTCTTTCTATTGATTTTTAGAGAGAGTGGAAGGGAGGAAGGGGGAGAGAAAGAGAGAAACATCGATGTGAGAGACACTTCAATTGGTTGTCTCCAGCACTAGCCCCCACCCAGGGGCCTGGGATTGAAGCTGCAAACCAGGTGTGTGTCCTTGACCGGGAATTTGAACCTGAGACCCTTTGCTGTGCGGGCCAATGCACTAATCGCTGAGCAAGGCAGCCAAGGCGCAAATTATAATTTTTGAAACACCACATACATTACTTCATTATATTCCTTTTAATGGTGTTAGTATTTTTGTAACACAATTAAAAAAAATTATGTGTGCTTTTCACTTGAAATCTCAGGGTCTTTTTTTGTTGTTGTTGTTTTTTGTTAAATATATTTTTTACAGAGAGTAAGGGAGAGGGATAGAGAGTTGGAAACATTGATGAAAGAGAGAAACATCGATCAGCTGCCTCCTGCACACTCCCCACTGGGGATGTGCCTGCAACCAAGGTACATGACCTTGACCAGAATCCAACCTGGGACCCTTCAGTCTGCAGGCCGACGCTTTATCCACTGAGCCAAACCAGTCAGGGCAAACCTCAGTTCTTTAGCTCTGCTTCTTAATATTGTTCCTGTGAAGAATCTTAGATTACTATTCGAAGGTAAGATTGCCACAGTTGCTCAGGGAGACATATTGTATGTGTGTGTTTTAATATTTTAATTACCTTTTTAGAGAGAAAGAAAGGGAAAAAGAAAGAGAAACGTTGATGTGAGAGCAGAATATCAATAGGCTACCTCCTGCATGCTCCCCACTGGGGATTAAGCCCCAAACCCGAGCATGTGCCCTGCCTGGGAATTGAACTAGCAACCTTCGGTGCACATCCAACCAACTGAGCCACATGGGCCAGCGCCATTTCTTTTTAAAAAATATATATTTTATTGATTTTTTACAGAGAGGAAAGGAGAGGGATAGAGAGCCAGAAACATCATGAGAGAGAATCATCCATCAGCTGCCTCCTGCACACCCCCTACTGGGGATGTGCCCGCAACCAAGGTACATGCCCTTGACCGGAATTGGACCTGGGACCCCTCAGTCCACAGGCTGACGGTCCATCCACTGAGCCAAACTGGTGAGGGCCCACTGCCATTTCTTTGTGCGCTTTTGTGTGTTTTTTCTTTTTTTTTTTTTAATGAAAGAGTCCCTAAGAGGATGAATGTACTGAACTCAAGGTTACACTGTATTTTTCGTTTAATTTAATGACCAACGAAATCGAAATAACAATGTAAGAAATATGAACTTGAAGCTAACATTGGTTACTTCTGGCAGCTGGTTATAATATTAAAATTTTTGAGACACGCCCATGGGGAAGCATGGAATTAATTTATTGTGAGATGATTTGCAGCTAATGTGGAATAAGTTACACATCACTTAGGATAGTATAGAAAGACACTTTTAAAATAAAATAAATACAAAAATTGACAATTCTTAATACAGAACTAGATCAGTCAAGTTCACAGACTGTCTCTTTACCAATGTCTAAAAGGAATTGAAAAAAATAGTAAAACTATAGCCAAAAGTTTACCATCAAGAGAGAGGCAAAGAATGGAGCTCAACCTCATGACATAAACATTCAATAAATGTGTAGTGCCAGGTAGTATAGAAGGATCCCATGTATCTTTCACCCCTTCCTAGGCCATTTAATTTTCATGTGATTATTGCTAGATTTAGGTTTTCATCTGCTCTGCTTTGTTTGCTATTTTTCCATTTTTTTTTCTTTGTCCCTTCTGTTTTTTTTTCTTCTTTCTTTTCTTCTGCATCCTTTGACTTAATTGTGCATTTTAAAATAATTACATTTTTATCTTCTTTATTGGCCTATTTGTTATAATGTTTTGGTTGGTTATTTTAGTCATAGCCCTAGAGTTCATAGTATATATCTTTTAAAAAACATTTTTAGTTACTTTTTTTAGAGAGAGAGAGAAATATCTATGTGAGATGGAAACATTGATGGGCTGCCTCCTGCACTCCCTTCACCGGGGACTGAGCCACAACAGGGCACGTGCCCTGACCGTGAATCAAACGGCCAACCTTTTGGTGCATGGCACAACACCTAACCAACAGTCACACTGGCCAAGGCCACAGTATATATCTCTGAACTTTCAAGTGGTATTATTCCACAACAGTACTAGTATACTTCCATTTTTCTTTCCAAGCCTTTGTGCTATTGTTAAGGTATATGTTACTTCTATATATGTCATAAATACCATAATATGTTGATATTATTTTTGCTTTTAACTTTTTTTTTTTTTTCAACACGCAACCTGTAGGGCCAAAGTTTTCAGCCAATTATTTTTTAAAGAGATTTAAATACTATGGAAAAAAATTCTTTATACTTACCTATGCAGTACAATTTCTGGTGATTTTTATTCCTTTGTGCAAATCTAGATTTCCATTTTGCATGATTTTCCTTCTGTTCAAAGGAATTTAACATTTCTGATATGGCAGGTCTGCTGCTGCTGAATTCATCCAGGTTTTGCATGTATAAAACAAAGTCTTTAGTTCACCTTTGTTTTTGAAAGATACCTGCTGGGTGGAGGGCTACGGTGATAGTTTGTCTTTCAGTAACTTAAATATGTTTCTCCCTTGTCTTCTATCTTGTTTCTTTTCCAGTGATACATGTGCTGTCCTCCTTATCTTTGTACCTCTGCACACACTGTGTCCTTTTTCTCTGAGTACTTTGAAGATTTTCTCTTTTTTATTATTGACTTAAGAAAAATAATTATGATGATCTTTGGCAATTAAGAAAATTTCTTATGGTTGAGGTTTTTAAGAACTTCTTGCACCTGTGTGTAGTTTCACCAAATTTGGAAAAATTTTCAGCCATTATTCCATCCAGTATGTTTTGTGCGCCCTTCTCCTCTTCAGGATTGGAGGCTTGGAACCTGTCCCTTCTCCCCAAACTATCACTCAAGGTTGAGGGCAAAATAATTAAATTTTCAGACTTGTAACAACTTGGGATTTTCTCTTAATCATTCATAGCCCATCCCTGAAATAATTAGTGAATAGTGTACTTCAGTAAGAAAAAAAAAATGAACTGAGAAGAAAGTAGTGGTTTGAAGGAAGAAGGTTGAACAAATAAACCAGGAAAATATGAGGTAAACCTAAATGTTTTATTTGTCAATTGGCAAATAATCTCATTGCCTTCCTATATGCAAACTACATCTAGTTGAAAGATATTCTGAAAGAAAAAACCCCAGTACTAATTACAACAACAACAAAAAAGATAAACTAATTAAGAATAACTGTAATAAGAAATGTGTAAGTTCTTTATGAATAAAACCATGAAATGAAACTGAAGAACACAAAAGAGAACTTGAACAGATAAAAAGCACAGGATATTTTTGGATAAGAAGACTCAGAATCATAAATATATCCATTTTTACTAAGTTAATCTATAAATCCAATATCATCCTATAAAAATACCTACAGAACTTTCCCCAAGTATCAAAATACTTTTAAAGTTTATTGAAAAATAAAAAGCATGAGCACCCAGGAGAAATCTAAAAAGGGGAAAACCTGAGAGCAATTAGCATTACCAAATGTTAGAACATAAAGCTACAATAATTACAACAATGTGGTTTTATTAGGTGGCAGGAATGGAGCAGATTAGAATGTCCAAAAATAAATTAAAATATATGTGGGAATGTAGTATATGTTCAAGGTGGCTTTCAATTTTGTTGGGCAAAGATGGGTTATTCCACAAGTTATTTTGAATGACTTGGGTACATATCTGCAAAAAATTAGCCATTGGCTATATACATTATACTTGACAGCAAAATAAATTCCAGGTGGATTCAATATTTAAATGTAAAAATATGAAGTGATGGAAGTACATGAAGCCAAAGTAGGACATTCAATTTTTATTATGTCAGGATAGGGAAGGCCTAAATATAGTCCCTGATCAGAAACCACGAAAGAAAATATTGACTATTTTAAACAAAATTATCTTCGTAGTAAAAACACCATGAAAATGGACCAAGAAACAACACAACTGGACAAATATTCGCAACAAAAGTTATAGTTAAATAATTTACTCCTTATTTTTAAACAAGTTTCTAAAAATCAAAGAGAAAAATTCTAAGATCACAAAAAAGAAAAAAAAAAAGGGGGTGGGGGGGGGAGACAATGGATGTGAGCAAGAAGAAGAACTCGGAAAAGGAATTTAAAAGAGTTTCTAAACATGGAATCTTTAGTCATAATATAGATGTAGCAACTGAAAACTACAACAATATATCACTCCCTTCCACTTATTAGATTGACAAAATCATTACATTCCAACTTAATGATTTTACTGTTTGGCAGCGGAAAAGCACTTTCAGACATTGCTATAAAGTAGTACAACTTCTATCAAGAACGATCTACCAACATTTTATTTTATTTTATTTTATGTATTTTTTATTATCTACCAACATTTTATTTAAAAAATATATATATTTTATTGATTTTTACAGGGAGGAAGGGAGAGAGATAGAGAGTTAGAAACATCGATGAGAGAGAGTCATTGATCAGCTGCCTCTTGCACATCCCCTACTGGGGATATGCCCGCAACCAAGGTACTTGCCCTTGACCGGAATCGAACCCGGGACCTTTCAGTCCCCAAACCAACGCTCTATCCACTGAGCCAAACCGGTTTTGGCTCTACCAACATTTTAAATGCACATTTCCCATTAGCTAGCCATTCTACACATATGTTCAAAGATGTGCAATGACTTCTATACAGTTCATTGAACTTCACTTTATCTTTAATAGCGAAAGACTGCAAAATAGTAAATATCCCCCTCAATAGGTTGAATTGATTAACTTATGTCATACCAACACACTTCGATATTAATTAGATATTGATGTGGGACCACCTTTAAGATATATTGTAGGGTGAACAAAGCAATGTTTTTAAAATGTCCTTGACTTATAGAACTGATATGAAGATGTCTTTGTAAATACATTACATATTTTTGAAAGTGTACTAAAAAAACTGGTAATAGTGTTTGGCTCTAGGGAAGGACAAATGAATGTGAGGGAACACAGATGAGAAAAAGACAGCTTTTGATTTTTATGACTTTTGGATTTGGAGTAGTGCAGATATTTTGGTTAGTGATATGATTTTGCCAGTTGTGTGTTTGTACTTGTTTGTAATGGTTTTATGAATTACTTTCTTAGTTTTCTATTAATCCATACCATGGGAAAAGCCCTTCAAGATTATAATGAATAAGGATGTGTAGTGAGTGAGGAGGGATAAAATTTAAACAACACAAAAAATTTTAAAAATTATGTATAATACATCTTTGCTATATAGGATTTATAAGTGCTAATTTTTTATATTTGCTTCAAACTTTTTTTTAAAATGAAAGAAATAAAATAGCTTATAGAAATTTGAATTCATTGTTTTGTCTTTCTTCTATAACTTCTCTCCCCTTTGCCCAGCAGCAGAAACCACCATGGCTTTAGTGGGGATAGTTGCAAGCTACCTGATAACAGTTTTACACACACACACACACACACACACACACACACACACGGTGGCATCATCATTATCAGGAGTAGCATAGGATGAAGTGAAGGTGGAGGACAAGGCACTGGGAAATCACATGACTCACATTTAATTTCCTTTTTTTTTTTTTAATGTTATTGTTGAAAGTATTACTTATGTTCCCCTTTGACCCCCTTCTAGTCTGAGGCATTTAGTTTCTATGGAGTAAACTCTCCGATGGCTCTAGAATGAATAAACAGTAAAATAATAATAATAATAATAATAATAATAATAATAATAATAAATAGATATTGTGGACAAAACTATTCAAAAGATCCATGGAAAGCCCACAGGCTTTGATAGTTATCCCCTGTAAGTTGCAGGACAGACATGGCTGCGCACCATGCCGAAGGCCTGATGGTTAGGGTTGCTGAGATCAGTGTGAAAGCCTACAACCACACCAGGTCTCTTGCACTGAGGGAAGGGTATGGGTGTGGAAGGAGTGACACCCCGAGACATGAAAGAGGATGTTTGGGTAGGTGCTGGGAACTCTGGACCCCCAAGTACCTTTAGAGGGACAGGTACACCAAGCCCAAGAGAAGCAGCCTTCCTGGGCAAAGAAGCATTTTGAGAGGTTTGGGGCCAGCTGCCTCACAACCTGATGCTGATGTTCCTCAAGACTCGGGCCCCCCCCCCCCCCGCCCCGCATCGTAAGAGTTCGATCCCTACATGGCCAGAGATGAAGACCTATTCCCCAAGGAGATAGCTGGCAGTCAAAAGAATTTTGACAAAACCGGTTTGGCTCAGTGGATAGAGTGTCAGTTTGTGGACTCAAGGGTCCTGGGTTCGATTCCTGTCAAGGGCATGTACATTGGTTTTGGGCACATCCCTGGTGGGAGGTGTGCAGGAGGCAGCTGGTCGATGTATCTCTCTCATTGATGTTTCTAGCTTTCTATCCCTCTCCCTTCCTCTCTGTGAAAAAATCAATTATATATTGAACAAATATATATATATATATATATATATATATATATATATATATATGAACAGATATATATATATATATATATGAACAGATATATATATGAACAAATATATATATGAAGAAATACACACACACACACACACACACACACACATATATTTGTTTGTTAATCCTTACCTAAGGATATTTTTTCCATTGATTTTTAGAGAATGGAAGGGCAGTGGGGGGGATGGGCAGATAGAGACATCAGTATGAAATAGACACATTGATCGGTTGCCTTCTGCAGGGATGGCAACTCCAGTCCTCAGGATATTCCTCAACACATACTTCCTCCCAGTGTCAGTCCCATGCGTTCTGAAACCTCACTTTCCATATCCCCTTTCCCCCATTCCCTGCCATTTCTGTGTTGAATCAAAGCCCTCACCTTACTTTTTGGTCACACCACCTCTACTTCCTTTCAATTAGGGCTCTTCTTCCTGTCTTACCTAGCAATATTCCAAGGTAATTTTTTAGCCATGTGACATGCTGATTGATGCTACTCCTGTCCTCTCCTGCTCTGGAACTTCTAACTTTTCTGGGCAGTGTCTCCTCTTCTGCCATCTGAAGAATCCCCATCAGCAGGTTTTTGAACCCGAAGTACAGCTGATGCTTTCCAAAATCTGTGTCCCATGTCTACACAGGCCAGTTACGTCTTTGGCCATGGGCTCCTCTGTCGTCTCTTGTCTCCCCTGAAAGGGTGCACTTTCCAGGCCTAGAGTGAAAGGGTCCCTTGGAGAGGAACACAGTATCTCGTGGCGAAGACAGTGGGTCTGCTGTCTCTGTCACTTAACAGTTCTACCACCTTGGACTTTTCGATGTCATCTCTTTGTGACCTGAGTTGGCTTCCTTATCCATAAAACGGAGGTAACAGTACCTACATTATGGAGCTGTGAGGAGGATTGAGGGAGTGTGTAGAAGTAAAGCGCCCAGAGGAGTTCCTGGCAGATAGTAGTTGCTCAATAAATCTGGCCATTATTCGTTATTGTGTAAGTTCAGTAACAATGAACAAAGATTTTTCTTCCCCATTTTCCTGTTAGTGGGGTTTGAATCTGATCTCAAAATTTGTGCCTCTAGTCTTTCAAGGAAGTATAATGAGGTTTATATATTTTATTTTTAAAATTTTTTTTGTTTATTGATTTTGAGAGAGGGAGGGAGGAAGAGAGAGAGAGAGAGAGAGAGAGAGAGAGAGAGAGAGAGAGAGAGAGAGGTTGTTCCACTTACTTATGCATTCATTGGTTGATTGTGTACATGCTCTGACCAGGGATCAAACCTGAAATCTTAGCATATCGGGATGACACTAATCGGAGCTAATGAGTTAGGGCTAAGTTTGTGTGTGTGTGTGTGTGTATATATATATTATTGATTTTTTTACAGAGAGGAAGGGAGAGAGATAGAGAGCTAGAAACGTCGATGAGAGAGAAACATCAACAAGCTGCCTCTTGCACACCCCCTATTGGAGATGTGCCCGCAACCAATGTACATGCCCTTGACTGGAATTGAACCTGGGACCTTTCAGGCAGCAGACCAACTCTCTACCACTGAGCAATACCGGCTTCGGCAAGTTTGTATATTTTAACCTTCTTCTTAAGGTTGTTTTGTTTAACAGTACTATGTATAGAGCTAATGCAACTTGCTATATCCAATAGTAATAAAAGCAATAGCTAACATTTATAATATTTATTTTTATTGAGATTAATTGCCATAACACTTTATAAGTTTAAGATAAACAAGATATTGGTTGGACACATTTTTATGTTGTAGTGTGACTATCTCAAGTCACATAATTATAATTTCTTTTTTTGTGTGTGTGGTAAGAACAACTAAGATCTAGTCTCTGAGAAACTTGATGTTTATAATACAGAATTATTGGCGATATACACTATGTTGTCCTCTTGATCTCCAGAACTTTTTAATCTACTAGATGCAAGTTCATAACCTTAAACCACATGTGTCACACACAAGGCCCGCGGGCCAAATCCAGCCCGCCAGGCCTTGCAATGTGGCCCGCACCGCGCTGTCATCACTGCACTCCGCTGTCAGTTTATGACATTGTCACTTTATGACTGTTCAGTAAACCATTCGGCCCGCGATTTAGGCTGGATTTTAGATTTTGGCCCCTTCTCTGATTGAGTTCGACACCCCTACTAAACAATATCTTCTCAACCCCCTGGTCCCCAACTGCTGTACCCACTTCTCTTCTCTCCACTTCAGTTTTTTTAGATTCCACATATAAGTGACATTACCTAGTATTTGTCTTTCTCAGCTGACTTATCTCACTTAGCATGATGCCCTCAAAATTCATCCATGTTGTCACAAATGGCAGGATTTCCTTCTTTCTCATGGCTGAATAACATTTCATTGTGTGTATATCCCACATTTTTTTCCATTCACCCTTTGATAGATACTTAGGTTGTTTCCATATCTTGGTTGTTATGAATAATGCTGCAATAGACATGGGTGTGCAGATAGCTCTTTGATAAGTTATTCTATCAGTGTTTGTTGTTTAACATATCCACCCAAAATTTAATGGTAGAAAACAATAACCATTTATATAATTAAACATTCTTTTTTTAAATATATATTTTATTGATTTTTCACAGAGAGAAAGAGAGAGGGACAGAGAGTTAGAAACATCGACGAGAGAGAGTCATTGATTAGCTGCCTCTTGCATACTCCCTACTGGGAATGTGCCCCCAACCAAGGTAAATACCCTTGACCGGAATCGAACCTAGACTTTTCAGTCCGCAGGCTAATGCTCTATCCACTGAGCCAAACCAGTTTCGGGTAGCTAAACATTCTATAAGTTGTATTGGTTGTCTGCCCTGGGACAGCCTGAGTGATCTCTGCTGGGTTTACTCAAGCAAGGCATCCAAATGGGAAAGGAGGAAGTAAAACTGTCAGTATTTGCAGATGATATGATATTGTACATAGAAAATCCTAAAGATCCTATCAAAAAACCCCTACTATATCTAATAAATGAACTTGGCAAAGTAGTGGTATACAGAATTAGTGTTCATAAATTCATTTTTATACACCAATAATGAACTATAAGAAAGAGAAAGTAAGGGGAAAAAATCCATTTACTATTACAACAACAACAACAACAACAAAAATAAGGCAGCTAGAAATAAATTTAGCCAAGGTGGTAAAAGACCTGTAATAAGAAAATTATCAGATACTGAAGAAAGAAATTGAGGGAGAGACAAATAAGTGGAAGCATATACTGTGCTCATTGATAGGAAAAATTAAGACCATTATTAAAATGATGCAGAGTTAGTCATTTCTTCAGAGGGAATAAAAATATACAGCTGTTTCCTTGCCCTGGAAGCTAGACAGAGCAAAAGGCTGCAGGAAAAAGCTGGCTGAGCTGCCCCTGGAATGATCCCAAACACAATGTTCCTTTCCAGGCCTGAAAATCGACGGACACTGTCCAATACAATGTGATTGTCCATGATCGCTGATGCATCTTCTATTACTAACAGATTAAATTCCTCCCTGGACCGAGACCTTTTTCTCTTCCTCAGTGCACTTTCAAGCTTAGGTTTATATTTCTGGACATCCTCTACTGTGTTGCAAATCACAGCAATATCCTTGCAGGAATATCCATCTTCCAAAAGTGAATGGCATTTTTTTGTTATTTTATTCACGATCTCTTCCATATTATTGTACTTAAGAAATTTTAAGTTGCCTGGAACATCTCGAGACCATTCAGCTTCACTGAATATGTTCAGGGACTGGGAGGGAATGTTAGGTGGTGGATTTTCTCTGACTTCGTGCATTATTTCTTGCAGGTAGTTGGCTATTTCCTCTGCATTGCGGACCACTCTGATGAGCTCTTCTCTTGGGTACTGGTCTTGAAGGTCAGGGAGGCCAATGGGGTACACGTGACTGGTCTGAAAGTAGTCCAGAAAGATCCAGAGAATTCCACGGCCACCCTTTCCTCTCCGAGTGATGGCTTTTGCCTTCTCATACCAGTACCCATTTTCAGTGCGGAAATTCTGAGCTTCGTCGATGACGATGTGTTGAATGTTTTCAAAGTTTGAATTTGTTATAAAGGCTTTTCGGGTCACTGCCTGGCAGATACCTTTTTTACTGTAAAAATTAAAAAGACACAATCAGGTTTTCTCTAAGTATATAAAGGAGGAAAATTACTTTATCATACTCCTATAAACACAGGACTGTTGTTACAGATCAATTTACCACCCTATTGTCAGGGAACAAAGTGGTATCCTATCCAGTTTTGCCCAGTGGAGAGAGCATAGGCCTGTGGACCGAAGGATCTTGGGTTCGATTCCGGTCAAGGGCAAGTACCTCAGTTGCAGGCTCCTCTCCAGCCTGAACCCTTCCCAACCAATCAATGTGTCATTGATATTTACTTCTGTCTTTCCCTCTCTCTTCCACTCTTTTAAACATCAACGGGAAAATATCCTCAGATGAGGATTTCAAAAAAAAGGAACAAAGTGATTTGAGTAGAGGGAGACATGGAATGATTTCAAACTGAACCTCATTTGGTGTCAACGAGACCCAACAGCTTACCGAATAAATTCCTTCAGAGGTTGGTTCTCAGAAACATAGAGAATTTCATTTATCTCACAACCCATCGTATTCTTGATCTTCTCTATGATCTTCATGGCCACGATAGTCTTCCCTGAGCCAGGTAAACCATGGATAAACAATTCTGGGGTCTTGCGGAAGTTTTTTGAGATGATCTCATACTGTTGGACCGTGAGCAGATTTAAAATCTCACAGCCAAGCTGGTCACTCAGGAAAGACCTGAAGCTGAGCAAGACAATCACAAGGGACTGCAGCAAGGCTTCCATTTGCTTGGTGTCTGCAAGGTAGTAGGACTCAGGGTACTTAATCAGAGAGTCTGAACCTTCAAAGCACTCCGCATTGCTCTCAGGACTCAGATGGAGGACCTTGGCCATGACACACAGCTTCCCGGTGTAGCCCCCCATGTTCACCAGCTTCTGCTTCAAGGTAAAGGCGGTACGGGTGCAGTACAACTGCCCATCTGCATCCTGCTCCCTGAGAATGGTATAGAGAATTGGGGGGCTGTTCTGTGTTACCAGCAGAGCATCGCAAATGACTCCCTGTTTCTCTTGCAAGTTCAGGTCCACAGCCCAGCTTCTGGAAAGGATCAAAATCCCTCGGGAGAAAGGATGCATTTGCTTCTTTATTAATTCCTCCAAGCCTTCATGCTCTGAGCACAGCTCCTCCAAGAGAGATTCAGGAGTAAATTGCAAGTCTTCTGAAGATACTAGATATGGAAAGAGTTATAAATGTAAGGTCAATATCATATTTATTTGCATGATTAAATGTAATAAAAGTAATTATTATACTTATACTCAATCATAATTAATCTTATGATAAATTAAATATTTTTGGTATATGTTCTTTTATAAATATTATCTATAATCATAAAATGGTAATATACTAATTAGATTGGACATCATCCTGGACAAAGCCAGGGCCAGAGGGAAGCCCGGGTCCCAGGTGCCTGCTGGAGGCCTGAGGAGGGAAGCAGGTGCCAGCAGCTGAAGAAAGGAATGCATCAGGCCTCTAGTTGTTTTATAATAAAGGAAAAGAAGTCTTGAAAACCTGGCACACTTCATCTATGTGCTTATTATGTTTATAACCTTGGGAAATTCTTTAGTTTCTCTAAGACTATACCCGCATCTGTAAAACAAACCAAAAAAAAAAAAAAAAAAAAAAAAAAAAAAAAAAAAAAAAAAAAAAAAACCAAAAAAAAAAAACACACCACATTAACAAATAGCACATTTCTCATGGTGAGGAATAAATAAAATAGCATAAAATATCTGGTTCGTTGTAGCTGCTCGGGAAATGTTAGTTCTGTTGAATCTCAATTTTTCCCTGAACAGTTCCCATAGATGGAGGTAGCAGAAGCCCTGCCTGGAAGAAGGTGCTCAGTAAGTATTTTCGGAGAAGATGGAGCCATGTTAAACCTTTTATTCACAGAGAATTCCCTGTGGTCCTGGCCTGAGAGACCCTGGAGTTGGGCCCTGAGCTAACCCTCCTGAAGCTAAACTCTGGTATCACTCACAGAGCAGGGTGAGACTGTATCCATCACAAAGTCTCCCTTTGTCAAGAGGGAGCAAGGAACAATGATGTGACATGAGAATAATGTAGGGTTTTAAACTTCTTTCAGTGGTCATTTGTTCAAAGATTGGGGGAGGGAGTGAAGAGACTGTTTTATCCTGTGCGCTGGTGTCAGATTTGTAGTGGTAATTTTAAGTGAAATTAGCCAAAGTTCATTGGTAATTGTTTATTGTCTGCTGTTGCTGATGTTTTCTCACTTGTACCCGGTGTTTACAAGACTTGATTATGTCTGCAACCTGGATGATAGCCACTGGGAGATGGCATCCATTATGAAACATCCAGGGGAAACACACTGCTTAGAATGGATGAAATAGAATAATATAAGGATATGTTTAAAATAGAACTTTAGAAACAAAAAGAAGTATAAAATAAGAAAACATGCTGAAACCGGTTTGGCTCAGTGGATAGAGCGTTGGCCTGCGGACTGAAGGGTCCCGGGTTCGATTCTGGTCAAGGGCATGTACCTTGGTTGCGGGCACATCCCCAGTGGGGGGTGTGCAAGAGGCAGCTGTTCTCTCATCGACGTTTCTAACTCTCTATCCCTCTCAATTCCTCTCTGTGTAAAAATTAATAAAATATATATATATTTTTTTTTTTTAAAAAAAGAAAACATATCATTTGTTGCTTGTTCTAGCGGGATTACAGACATCTCTGGGTCTCTCAATTGTGCAAGGGAGATATACTCATTGATTCTCCTTTTTATGAGAAAACTGGAATTCAGACAGGTCAAGTGAGTTGCCCATGGCCACACCCGTAGGAAATGGCAGAGCCAGCATCCAAACCCAAGCCTCAGGGACTATTGCGGTTTCTACTCTACTGCACTGCCCTGCATATCACCATTACTATCCCTCCTGATAAATGGAGAAAAGCACTAAAGAATTTCAAAGCAGGTGTGTTTTATCTCATCATTGAATAGGTCTCACTTTAACTATATAATAAAACATGCTTCCTTAAAAAATTATGTCAAGGCAAGAAGTCCCTTTCAGCCTAGCCAGTTTAGCTCAGTGGTTGGAATATTGGCCTGGGGACAAAAGGATTGCATGTTAATAGCATGTACCTCAGCTGCAGGTTCAATCCCTGGCCCTGGTTGGGGTGAGAGCAGGAGGCAACCAATTGATGTGTCTCTATCACATTGATGTTTTTCTCTCTCCCTCTCACTCTCTTGCCCCACTTCCCCATCCCTTCCATTCTTTTTAAAAATCAATGGGAAAATATCCTCACTCCTTGGGTGAGGATTAAAAATGATCCTTTATATTTTTGGTACAATTCCTGAAAATTTGAATTTTAAAAAATGTATTTTTATTGATCTCAGAGAGGAAGGGAGAAGGAAAGAGAGATAGAAACATCAATGATGAGAGAGAATCATTGATAGGCTGCCTTATGCACACCCCCTGATAGGGATCAAGCCCACAACCTGGGCATGTGCCCTAGACTGGGATTAAACCTGGAACCCTTCATTCCACAGGCTGATGTGATGCTCTAGCCACTGACACAAACTGGCTGGAGCAAAAATTTTATTTTTATATAAGAAAAATAGATTGTTGCATATAATCTGCTGTTTTGTTTTAGTTATAATTTATTCCATGGTAATAAGCTCTACTAAAATATAGCTTATTGAGTTTTGAAAATAGTTACCAATGTTTATGCTTACTCTTGTATCTAATACAATTTATTGTGGACAATTTTAAAATATAAATTTGATATGCAAATGAATGGAAAAACCTCTCATGTTCCTGCTGGGAATCAAACCTGGGACCTTTCAGTCCAAAGGTCGATGCTCTATCCACTAAGCCAAACCAGCTAGGGCTTGTGTTACAACTTGATATAAATCTTTATTCTTTTTTATATTAATAGCAGCTACTTCTCTGGAAAATATGGCAGAGGTGGGCAATTTTTTGTTTCTGTTGGTGCAGTGTATGCCTCTAGTTCACTAGGTAAAAAGATTTCCAGTCTAGATGGATGGATATCAAAATCATGTGAGTAACCTTGATAAAAATGTACATTGAGACATATTATCCCAGATAGTCTAAGTTCTTGAGTCTGGAGTGAGGAACCCAGTGTCTGTACTTTTAAAAGTAACCAGAAATACTGCTGATCAGTGTAATTTGAGAACTTAAAGACCAAGTAACAATAGTCTTTAAGGATAATAACAATCCTGGATTCCATCTGTGGTACTGCCTCAGCCAGTGGGGTCAGTGAAGATTCATTTCTAAATTACTTATTACCAATATACTGGTAGCATCATCATCTTGTACACATAGGTTTGGAGAGTACATTTTCAGGATGTTAAAAAACAAGCATAACCATTTAACACCCCCTGCACCCCCCTTTATCCTAGCATAGAAACTGGCTGGTGTCAAGTAGGCAAACCACAGTTTCTACCTGAAAATAAAAGTCGCTGGAGATCTTTCTTGTGTTCCAGGCCTTTCTTGGAGTACACTGGGCTGCTACGAGGAGGCCTGCTAGACAGACTCAGCTGAGATTCAAAGTCTTCGGACAAATTCTGAAGCTCTTAAGAAAAAAAAAAAATCTCACGTTATTCTGACGTTAGTCCATCTTTTCACCACTGCAAGAAGCCTTACAAGTAGGTGTGTTCTATGACTGTCTAGGTCAGTGGTCGGCAAACGAGTCACATGCTGCTCTTTGGCCCCTTGAGTTTTTAGCAAAGGCCAGCTTAGGAGTATCCTAATTAAGTTAATAACAACGTACCTACCTATATAGTTTAAGTTTAAAAAATTTGGCTCTCAAAAGAAATTTCTATTCCTAACCGGTTTGGCTCAGTGGATAGAGCGTCGGCCTGCGGACTGAAGGGCATCTACCTTGGTTGCAGGCACATCCCCAGTGGGGGGTGTGCAGGAGGCAGCTGATCAATGTTCCTTTCTCATCGATGTTTCTAACTCTCTATCCCTCTCCCTTCCTCTCTGTAAAAAAATCAATAAAATATATTTAAAAAAAAAAGAAATTTCTATCATTGTACTGTTTATATTTGGCTCTCTTGACTAATGAGTTTGCCGACCACCAGTCTAGGTGGTGTGATTTGAGAGATAATGGCAAGATAATGCTCTACTCACCCTGTGCAGACACATTCTTTATTGCATATGGAGGTTGCCAAAATTCAACAACCAAGAGACATTATTTGGAAGTTTGAATGTGTTTCCCATTCAATATAATTCTTCACTCTCTATGTCTAGCTAGCATTTCATTTGTATTTCTTTGGTGTAAATCTTCCCATCACAGACAGTTTCAAGCTACCAATGAAACTGACATCACTAAGTGCAGAATTGATAAGAAACACAATAGCACAGCCTTTTACAGTATTTCTACCATAGAGATACAATAGATGTAAAAAAAACTCACAAGCAAAGATACTATTAAAATGTAGTAAATCATTCAGAAGTCCTGAGTTTGCATTTGTTACATTTGTTTTAAATATAATTTAATTATAAGTTTATATAATAATGACTGTGTTTAACAACTGGTTCACAAAAATTCTCGAAATATTAATAAATGATCCTTGAACCAGTAAGAGCTACTACAAAGCAACAATTGCCCCAAATTTTCTTTTCATCTTCTGATGTGAAAACATTGCCTATTATAAGACACTTGATTTGGGCTTCTAATTACCTGGCAAAATTTTACCATGTATGGAAAGCAGGATACTGGGAGATTTGAATAATAGAGTCTAGTGGGAGTGAGAAGTTCAAAGCTGTAGGAACCAAAGGAAAGCCTGTTCAGTATGAGGTGCTAGAGCAAGAAAAGGGCAGGGAGGGCGGTATTTTCCCCTCTCACCTGGGTCTGTGTCCGTCATCATGTCTATCCATTCCTTAGTTGTCAGGCAGCAGACTTCCCCGTCTTTCACCATCCATGACCTGGGGGCTTCTGAGAACACTGCACCACAGAATGGCTCCACTTTGATCGCACAAACATAACCTTTCAACTCCTCCTTGGCAAACACATTCAAGAATCTGACTGTGAAAGTTATCTGGCATTGGGATTGGCAAAAATGGGCACGAGGTAATTTTTTTATTGCTTCTTCTATTACTTTTTCCAAATCCTCACGCTTTATGTTTCTTTCAGCACACCCCAAAACCTTCCTACTCTTATCCTCCACCCCAATAAAAAGATAGCCTCCATCAGTGTTTGCAAATGCAGCTATATACTTTGGAACCATCTCTTTTATACGGACTAGAGTTTTTTCCGTAGAAAACTGTTTAAACTCTACGTATTGAGACTCAGGAAAGGGCAGGATTTCACCATACTCAAGCCGGTCTTTTTGGAAAATTAGGTGAGCAGGATTCGAGTCATGGAAGTTTTGATTTGCATCCCTGAGAATTTTACTAGAAGGTTCTTCCCGTAAACATTTTGCGTTTCTTTTCTTGTTTTTCAGAAAATTAAATGCTTCTCTTGAATCCATGGGAAGTACCGAGGTGGCAGATCTACGGTGTAATGAAGAATCCAGGCTGCAAATGCGGGGCTTGAAACGATCTTCAGGAGGAAAGTCAGTGTTCCAAGATTTGACAAAAATGTAAAAACACCTCCCGTGTTGATTAGTCTCAAAGAAAGCCTGGAAGTCTGAAGATGGAGTAAGTGTTCTCAAAGACTCTTCTAAATCCAGCCCCATCTCCACAGGATGCTCATCGCTGTTAGCCATTTCCATCCGAATCACTCCTCCTCCTGAATTTAATAAAGCACAGGCAGCCCGGGCCACTTTCTCCTGCTCTTGATCTCTCTGAGTTTTCTGCAGCTTCTTTCTGTTTCCTTCCCCAAGAGTTACTTCTCCGACATTGATGACCAAGTCTGGGTAAGAAGAGTCTACCACCAAAGATGGATTATGTTTCTTCATGTTTGTTCTGCAACAGAAACCATTAAAACATATCTCATGTTGATGAAGAAGTACATTACATAGAACATAAAAATGCATTCACTCATTAATTTACCTGAAAATATTTATTGATTCCTGCTAAGTGCTGGGGCTGGAGATTAAGTGGTAGATAAAAAATGAGTCCTAGCCAGTTTGGCTCAGTGGATAGAGCATCAGTCTGTGGACTGAAGGGTCCCAGGTTCAATTCCGGTCAAGGGCACATGCGCAGGTTTAGGCTTGATCCCCAGTGGGGGGCATGCAGGAAGCAACCTATCAATGATTCTCTCTCTCTCTCTCTCTCTCTCTCTCTTTCTTTCTCTCTCTCTCTCTTTCTCCTTTCTTCTCTGAAATCAATAAAAATATACTTAAAATATATTTTAAAAAAAAGAAATTTCTATCATTGTATTGTTTATATTTGGCTCTGTTGACTAATGAGTTTGCCGACCACTGGTCTAGGTGATGTGACTTGAGAGATAATGGCAAGATAATACTCTATTCACCCTGTGTATACACATGTCTTTATTGCATATGGAGGTTGCCAAAATCCAACCTCTTATAATAGGCAATGTTTTCACATTTAAAAAAAGAATATTTAGCGAAACCGGTTTGGGTCAGTGGATAGAGCATTGGCCTGCGGACTGAAAGGTCCCATGTTCGATTCCGGTCAAGGGCATCTACCTTGGTTGCGGGCACATCCCCAGTAGGAGGTGTGCAAGAGGCAGCTGATTGATGATTCTCTCTCATCGATGTTTTAACTATCCCTCTCTCTTCCTCTCCGTAAAAAATCAATAAAATATATATATTAAAAAAGAATATTTATGGGCATTTTGCTGTGTCAACAGCCTCACCAGCCCTCACTCATTTGCATGCAGTCATTCCCTACCCTCAAGCCCCTTTTTGTCACTTTCTTCATCTTGTCAACTGGAGGAGCCAGTTCTCAATGCTGCATTCTGGGGACACAGATCTATCTAGCCTGCTTGTTGCTTAAGGGAAGTAAAGAGGCTGCACCTAGGAGAAAGCGTTGCCACCTGAGAGGAATGCACCACCCTACCCACCCACTCACCTGTCCCTCTGCCTGCTTCTGTGAAAGAATCAAAGGAGCTACGTCATTATTGAATTTCGTGTTGAAGACAGTAAAGATGTAAATTTTGAAATAGTCAAACATATTCATTTGTCTTGGAGAAAGTGATAAATTTAACATTTAAATGAATTGGTCTTTTTCACTGTACTGAGACAAATGATTCCAAGAATAAAAGAAGAAACAGAAATAGATCAATTTTATATTGTTAATAAAAAGGAGAATCTGGGTGGAGAAACCAAGATGACAGCATAGGTAAACACCTAACTGTGCCAGTACCAGGCTGTTTTGAGAACAGTGGCTTTGTAATACAGCTTGAAATCTGGTACTGCAATCCCTCCTACTTTATTCTTCTTTCTCAGGATTGCTGTGGCTATTCGGGGTCTTTTTTTTAATTCCAAATGAATTTTTGGAGAGTTCTTTCTAGGTCTGTGAAATAAGCTGTTAGTATTTTAATGGGGAGTGCAGTGAATCTATAGATTGCTTTGGGTAGTATGGACATTTTAATTATGTTGATTCTACAAATCCATGAACATGGTATGTTCTTCCATCTGTTTACGTCTTCCTCTATCTCTTTTTTCAGTATCCTTTCGTTTTCCGCTATTTCTTTTTTCAGTGTCCTGTATAGGTCTTTTATCTCCTTAGTTAAGTTTATTCCTAGGTATCTTAATTTTTTTGGTGCAATGGTAAATGGGAGATCAACAGAAGGACTTGTATGCATGCATATAAGCACAATCAACAGATGCAAGACCCTGGGGGGAGGGAAATGAGGGCAGATGCTGGGGGGTAGGAGAGGCAATGGGGAGGTCAGTTGGGGGGTAAAAATAAAGGAAATATATGTACTACTTGTAATATCTTAAAACAATAAAATAAAAATTAAAAAAGTAGATCTGTAATAGCAAATTATATATTCACTTTGCTGCAGTTGGAAAATAAAGTGTGATTTTACTTAAATAAAATTAAATGTGTCTTTCTCTATTTAAAAAAAACATATGTATAAAAATATAGCTAATATTGTGAGAATAAACAAATAATCTTTTCTGTCAAAGAACAGATAAGGGAGCCACCATTTTGGCTCCCATGACTTCCAGCTCCCCTGGGGGTCGCCATCTTAGGCTCTGTCTTACCTCTCCCCTTCCTCTGAGTTAGCCAATCATGTAATAATGGGAATCTGAGCTCTGAGCCCTGACCAACAAGTCAGAGTTCAGAGTGAGGGGATGGAAGACCTGTGTTAGGAAATAAAACCCAAGTGGACTTCCTTGGCGATGAATTTCCAGCTGACAACAGCACACTCTGCACAGGAGTAAATTTGCCTTGCTGATCCAGTTTCAAGTGTTTGTCTCATTCCTGTGACGTTGTTGAGAGCATTTCTAACAACATCATACTCAATGGTGAAAAACTGGATTCTTTCCCACTAAGATCAGGAACAAGGCAAGGATATTCCCTTTCACCACTCTTATTCAACAGTAGAGGGCCAGTGCATGAAAATTCTTACACTGGTGGGGATGTCCCTCAGCCAGGCCTGCCCCTCTCACTGTCCAGGAGCCCTCAGGGGATGTCCTCCTCAGCGGGAGGCAACTGGGCCAATCAGGAGAAGGTTGCTGTCCCTATCACCCCACTGCTGCTGCCACTGCCAGCTGCCACAGCTGCAGGTCCTTGGCCCTCACTTCTTAGCTTTAGCCCCACAGCGATCTGGGGCCAGGCCAGCTGGGGAATGGCTGGGGAGGTTGAGGCACAGCAGGTTGCACCCTGTCTAGCCACTGTGCAGGCGTGGCACTGAGACCTTGGGTTTGCTAATGACATTTCAGATACAATACCAAAAGCATGATCCATGAAAAAGTTGATGTTGGACTTCATTAAAATCAATAACTTGCACAAAAGACGGTTATGAGAATGAAGAGGAAATTTTTGTAAAGTACATACCTGATAAAGTATTGGTATCTAAAATATACAAAGAACTCTTAAAACTCAACAATAAAACAACCCAAATCTTAAAATGGGCAAATCATAAGGACAGACATCTTACCAAAAAAGATATAGAGATGGCAAATAAGTATATGAAAAGATTCATCATCAGGAATTTGCTAATTAACACAATAATGAATACCACAACACACCTATTAAAATGGTTTAAAAAAGAAAACAAAAACCCAACAACATGAAAAATGGTACAGCCACTTTAAAAGACATTCTAGTTTCTTACAAAATTAAACATATTATTACCATACTCATGGATTTGAGGTAATGGGGTAACAAAACTTAAGGGAACAAGAGGAGTGTTTGTTATATTTGTACTTAAGTTTCTTATTATTGCTGTTGTTAAACACACAGACACACACTGCACCAACTCAAATTGCATATATCACAGAATAAATGGTTTCACATACAAGAAACATCATGAACAGATATAAAATATGACATGGGCAATTAATACAAAGTCAAATATATCGCAATACATTAAACATGTGTTTGATACTATTTACAAATTATTCTAGAGAAGCATTACTTAAAAAGAGTCACAGGAGTGGGGGACATCTGTAATAGTGTAAAAAAAAAAAAAATAGTAACAGGAACATGTTTTAACTTAAGAAAGCCTTGCTGCAGCCGAAGCCGGTTTGGCTCAGTAGTAGAGTATCGGTCTGTGGACTGAAGGGTCCCGGGTTCGATTCCGGTCAAGGGCATGTACGTTGGTTGCGGGCACATCCCCGGTGGGGGGCGTGCAGGAGGCAGTTGGTCAATGTTTCTCTCTCATCGACGTTTCTAACTCTCTATCCCTCTCAATTCCTCTCTGTGTAAAATCAATAAAATATATTTAAAAAAAAAAAAAAAAAGCCTTGCTGCAGCATCAGTATACACACTGCCTGCCTCCTCCTTCCTGCCCTTCGATCCCTCGCCTCCCACCTTCCCGCCTCCCGCCTCCTCCCCGCCTGCCCGCCTCCCCCCCCAACCCCCCCGCCTTCCCCCCCTCCTCCCCGCCTCCCCGCCTCCCGCCTCCCCGCCTCCCTCCTCCTCCCCGCCTCCCTCCTCCTCCCCGCCGCCTCCCTCCTCCTCCCCGCCTCCCCGCCCCCCCGCCCCTCCCTTGCGCGCTCCTGACCAGCACCTCCGCCCAGTGTTGCAGCTTCGCTATGGCTCCGCCACCGCCAACCGAGATGTCCAAGGTCAGCGCCGCTCTCGCGAGTTCTGCCAGCGGGAGTTCTGCCAGCGGGGCTCCTGCAGGGCAGCGTGGGCACCGCAGCTCGGGGTCCGGGGCCAGAGCTGGTGTGTGTCTGAGTGTGTGCTGCTCTGGAAATGCGGCCTAAATAAGGTGACCAGACGTCCCGCTTCAGTCTTTCCAAAAATCGGGACTTTTTTAAAACGCCGCGGGACGCGAGACAAATTGTTCAAAAGCGGGACGTCTGCTCACCTTACTAAGGAGTGGCTTGGCGGGTGGGGAGCCTCTGCCCGCGGCCCCACCGGGAAGAACGGAATCAGCAAATAGGTTAGGGTCCCCTGGGACTCAGAAGATTAGGGCCCACAAACAGGCATCCTAGATCCCGGCTCTGCTGCCCCAAGCATATGCTGTGTGTATTTCACACAGACGAGGAGTGATGTCCTGCTCAGAGTTAAGCCCGGGATTTACGTGAGCTCCTCGGGTTTCTTTCTTTCCCCCACCTCATTGCCTAATTACTGTCTTCAGTAGTTTGTTCACACACATACGGAAATCGTCTACTTAATTTGGGTCTAAATCATCATCTTACATTTATGGCTGAAATAATGGAAACATTTATGTTGTCATAGTGGCTGTGCCAATGGATGTCTAGAGAATATATGTAGGTGTTGCTTGTGCCTTGTAAAATAAACATCTGTTGTTACAGATCATCGTTTTCCTATCCTAGAATGCCAATTATTTCTCAACTACCCACCTGCTGAAGTATTCATAGTTATACTGCATATTCATTCGTGCCCCAACACTAGAAAGATTTGAAGAAGCAACTTGTTGAAAAGCACTTTCTGGTGCTTTTGATTAATGTTGGTAAACAAAACAGCACACGTACTTTTGACACTTGCAAAAATAACCTGGAAAATCCAAATGGCTCAGAGCTTCCCAATCAATATAGCTTAAGTTTCTCCTGAGAATGAAAGTGAATATACTATGAAAACAAAAGCAAAAAAACAACAAAAAAACAGAAATAATTTGAACAGTCATCCCTTCCCGCCCAAGCTATAGCTCCTCCCTGTCCCCTTTGAAAGTTTTTTCCCCCCAGATCTTTGATTGCCTCGCCCTATATAACCCGCTTTACACTACTGTTTATCTCAGAACTCTGCCAGGTTTTCTGGACTGGAGTCCTGCATTGCTGGCCTGAACAAGGTGAGTCCCATCTACAGACCAGTTCTGTCTATTTCATTCATTTAAGAAATGTGTGGCTGTTTGAAATGGTGAGGCACCTCAGCCTCTCTTGCCTAAATATACAGGCAAGATATATTGGGAAGGGTCACAGGGTGGATTTTCGTGTTAGAGGGTTTTTTGTTGTTAATCCTCACCTGAGGATATTTTTCCATTGATTTTTAGAGAGAGAGAGGAAGGGAGGGAGGGAAGGAGGGAGAGAAACATTGATGTGAGAAAGACACATCCACTGGCTTCCCACAATGGGGGCCAGGGGATCAAACCTGCAATCCAGCAGTCCCGAACTGCCTCTGCTTGCTGGCTTGACCAGGAATCAAACCCTAGATCCTTCGGTGCAGGGGTGGGGTGGGTGACACTCTAATCACAGAGCACACTGGCCAGGACTGAGATGTATTTTTTTAAATCTCTATTTGAGACCATCCCTTCTGTTGAACTGCCAAGGCGTGGGCCTTTCCAGACAGTCTGCACTGACCTTGGGAATTAGAAGATTCCTCTGGGTTGGGATGTTAGATGGAAAACTCCTGGAGTCCGGATCTGTTCGGTCAGGACCGAGGACTGTGACAACCCTCAGCAGGAAGAGTCCCCGTGGAGAAAAGTGACTTGTGTAAGCTGTGGAGGGAAGTTATAAATCAATGTGATAAACAGAAGAAACTTAGAACGATAGCAATAGCATTTGCCGCCAAATCAATAATAGGAAATCCAGCAGAAAGCTCTTGTTTGGTTTCTTTCATATGTCCATCCATACAGATTTCAAGAATTATTACAGTATTAGAGACCTGGTGCATGAAATTTGTGCATGGAGTGGGGGAGGGGTCCCTCAGCCTGGCCTGCACCCTCTCCAATCCAGGACTCCTCCGGGGATGTCTGACTGCCAGGTTCAGCCTCATTCCGAAGTTGGACATCCCTCTCACAATTAGGACCACTGGCTTCTAACCACTTGCCTGCCTGCTTGCCTGATTGTCCCTAACTGCCTCTGCTTGCTGGCTTGATCGCCTCTTAACTGGTCCCCTGCCATCCTGATCACCTCCAACTTCCTCCCCTCCCCCTCACACTCCCCCTCCATCCGTGGCTTTGTCCGGAAGTCAGACATCTGGAAGATGTCCAATCAACCCGGGCTAATTAGTATATTACCCTTTTATTAGTACAGATGACTTTAGTAATCATTTTTAACTATGAGGAAACGTGTTGTGTCCTAGAGGAAATTTAGTTTAAGATGTCATGAACCAGTGTTTTATGCCGGTCTCATAAGACCCCCTTCAGCAATAATCATCAGGTAACTGAAAAACATAAAGGTTTTTTACTTACTGGACCTGTCAGTCACAAAGCACACTTAGAGTCACAAGGCGAGGTTTCAGTTAAAGAAAGAGGAATTGGCTTGATCTGCTTTTTACTGAAGCTGAAGTTGAAGGCGGAGCATAAGGTTTCGCGGGCTCATTCCTGATTGGTGGATTAGAGTGAGGAAGTTAAAGCAAGAGAAAATTTAAAGAGACAGCAGCCCAAATGATCAGTTATGAAATCAACCAAGATCTCTAAAACAAAGGAGTCTTAGTAGGAGGAGGTGGCCTATCTCTTTACCTTGTCACTTGGTTAGTAATGTGTTTATTCAAGACTGTCGTCTTTGAAGTAGATCCTCTTTGAAATGGATGCCTGGCATTTACGTGAGTCACTTACAGTGCAAAAGGAAAAATACATTACAGCTGAGATTGTGGGGCGGGCCTGGCAAGGCTAACTCCTGACTCCGTTTCATACTGTGGGCAGCGAGGAGCAGGACGGAGCTATCCTCCATTTTGTGTAACTGGACCCTAGCCCTCACCCAACCAATCAGGGTCAGCCAAAGCAGTGACATCACCACCCCTATAAAACCCCTTGACCTGTCGAAGTTCGGTCTCTCTTTGCCATGCTGTCGGCATGAGTGGGACAGAGCCCATGCTAGCATGGAAGAGGCTCTTTTGTTTATTGCATCGGACTCGGCTCCCTGGTGGTCCTTGGGGATCACGAAGTCCGGGCGAAACACAACTAAGTTCCCAATCTTTTAGCACACTTTTAAAAAAATGCAGATTCTGGGGCTCCTCCCTGGACGTACAGAATCTAACAGTGGATCTATTTTTAAGATCCCGGGTAATTCTGATCAGCCAGGAACTATTGTACTCCATTTCCACCTCCCATTATTACAATCTCCAGGCTCAGTTCAAGGTGGATTGTCACAGAAATTACTAGTATCACAGTCTGCCACAGAAATCCAATTTGTACCAAATCTGTTTCCAATATGGCCATCATTATCATTTCATGATGTTGCCTATGTGTGTCAAACAGAGTAACTCTGAGTGCAGAAAAATATTACAATCTATAAATTACCTGAAAACACAGCTTTTTTTTTTTTTTTTTTTAATCAAACTTGAGCCCTGGCTGTTGTGGCTCACTTGGTTGGGGCACATTTCCAGGTTGTGGATTTGATCCCTGGTTAGGTACGTGTGGGAGACAACCAATTCTCTCCCTCTCCCTTCTATAAGGTTCTCCCTCCTCCCAACTGGTGGGCGGAGTTATGACATTACTGGCACCTGTCACAGAGACATCTCCAAGACATTGAGCCATCAATCAGCGCCTGCCAAAGTGTCCTGGAGCCCTCCCCTTCCTGTTCTGCCCTGGGTCCAAACCTCTCCTGTTCCTCCCCTTAAAAAGACCCCCAGACCAGCCACATGCTGCTGATCCTCTATGTCCAGGTGGCAGCCCGGCTGGGTCCATCTCCCCTCCCAACTCCTTCAATTCTGATTTCTCTACCTCCGTAATGGTCCCGCTCATTACTGGGGAATAAACTTTACTTTAAAACTCCTTGGTGGTCAGTTTCCTGTGCCTCAAACCTTACACCTTTCTCTTTCTCTCTCAAAATCAATTTTATAAAAACACATAAAAATCATGCTCTAAAAATATCCGGTGAGAAAAACTCAACAGGGTCCAGAGGATGTCTTAACCATGTTTACAGAGGACTTAGTGTTGTGCTAAATCCTACACGTTGGTTATCTCTAGGAAGAAACTAAGCTTCAGAAAGGTTAAGTAACAAAGCTGATAAAGTGACATCTCCCAATCACTGAGTACTTGACTATTTATGTGCCAGGCACTGAGAACTGAGTTTAATAGCTACTGGTTGTAGGCACTTTGGTTTGTGCCAATCACATGAAACAAAGCACTTAATCTTCACAACAATCATCTGAGACATATAATTATTTCCGTTTTACAAAAGGAAGTTCAGCCTTAGCTTGTTTTGCTTAGCGCAGTGTTTCCCAAACTTTTTTTTTTTTTAATATATTTTTATTGATTTTTTACAGAGAGGAAGGGAGAGAGATAGAGAGGTAGAAATGTCAATGAGAGAGAAACACCGACCAGCTGCATCTTGCACACCCCCTACCGGGGATGTGCCCGCAACCAATGTACATGCCCTTGACCGAAATCGAACCTGGGACCTTTCAGTCCGCACTCCTACGCTCTATCCACCGAGCCAAACCGGTTTCGGCTGTTTCCCAAACTTTTGACATATGTGTACCCCTTCTATAATTTTCGTAACGCTGAGTACCCCTCGTACTCATGAGAACGTAGAATTAGGCGCAGCTAAGCACGGTGCAGTGCATATCCCCACCAAACTCTGGTGCAACGTATACCCCCACCAGACTCTTCCCGTGCCCCTGGGGGTACGCGTACCACACTTTGGGAAACACTGGCTTAGAGGATAGAGTGCCAGCCTGTGAGCCAGGTTCTATTTTGGTCAAGGGTACATGCCCTGATTGTGGGCTCGGTCCCCAGTGGGAGGGCAAGATTTTTTCTTTGTCCCTTTTTCTGTTTTTTTGTTTGTTTGTTTGTTTGTTTTGTTTTTTTCTGCATCCTTTGACTTACTTGTGCATTTTAAAATAATTACATTTAAAATAATTACATTTTTATCTTCTTTATTGGCCTATTTGTTATAATGTTTTGGTTTGTTATTTTAGTCGTAGCCCTAGATTTCATAGTATATATCTTTTAAAAAACATTTTTAGTTACTTTTTTTTTAGAGAGAGAGAAATATCTACGTGAGATGGAAACATTGATGGGCTGCCTCCTGCACTCCCTGCACCGGGGACTGAGCCACAACGGAGGCACCTGCCCTGACCGTGAATCAAACGGCCAACCTTTTGGTGCATGGCACAACACCTAACCAACAGAGTCACACTGGCCAAGGCCACAGTATATATCTCTGAACTTTCAAGTGGTATTATTCCACAACAGTACTATTTTACTTCCATTTTTTTCTTTCCAAGCCTTTGTGCTATTGTTAAGGTATATGTTACTTCTATATATGTAATAAATACCATAATATGTTGATATTATTTTTGCTTTTATCTTTTTTTTTTCTTCAACAAGCAACCTGTAGGGCCAAAGTTTTCAGCCAATTATTTTTTAAAGAGATTTAAATACTATGGAAAAAAATTCTTTATACTTACCTATGCAGTACCATTTCTGGTGATTTTTATTCCTTTGTGCAAATCTAGATTTCCATTTTGCATGATTTTCCTTCTGCTCAAAGGAATTTAACATTTCTGATATGGCAGGTCTGCTGCTGCTGAATTCATCCAGGTTTTGCACGTATGAAACAAAGTCTTTAGTTCACCTTTGTTTTTGAAAGATACCTGCTGTGTGGAGGGCTAGGGTGATAGTTTGTCTTTCAGTAACTTAAATATGTTGCTCCCTTGTCTTCGATCTTGTTTCTTTTCCAGTGATACATGTGCTGTCCTCCTTATCTTTGTACCTCTGCACACACTGTGTGCTTTTTCTCTGAGTACTTTGAAGATTTTCTCTTTTTTATTATTGACTTAAGAAAAATAATTATGATGATCTTTGGCAATTAAGAAAATTTCTTATGGTTGAGGTTTTTAAGAACTTCTTGCACCTGTGTGTAGTTTCACCAAATTTGGAAAAATTTTCAGCCATTATTCCATCCAGTATGTTTTGTGCACCCTTCTCCTCTTCAGGATTGGAGGCTTGGAACCTAGTCTCTTCTCCCCAAACTATCACTCAAGGTTGAGGGCAAAATAATTAAATTTTCAGACTTGTAACAACTTGGGATTTTCTCTTAATCACTCATAGCCCATCCCTGAAATAATTAGTGAATAGTGTACTTCAGTAAGAAAAATGAACTGGGAAGAAAGTAGTGGTTTTAAGGAAGAAGGTTGAACAAATAAACCAGTAAAATATAATGTTTTATTTGTCAATTGGCAAATAATCTCATTGCCTTCCTATATGCAAACTACATCTAGTTGAAAGATATTCTGAAAGAAAAAAGCCCAGTACTAATTCCAACAAAAAAAAAGATAAACTAATTAAGAATAACTGTAATAAGAAATGTGTAAGTTCTTTATGAATAAAACCATGAAATGAAACTGAAGAACACAAAAGAGAACTTGAACAGATAAAAAGCACAGGATGTTTTTGGATAAGAAGACTCAAAATCATAAATATATCCATTTTTACTAAGTTAATCTATAAATCCAATATCATCCAATAAAAATACCTATAGATCTTTCCCCAAAGCATCAAAATAATTTTAAAGTTTATTGAAAAATAAAAAGCATGAGCACCCAGGAAAAATCTAAAAAGCAGAAAACATGAGAGCAATTAGCATTACCAAATATTAGAACTACAATAATTACAACAATGTGGTTTTATTAGGTGGCAAGAATGGAGCAGATTAGAATGTCCAAAAATAAATTAAAATATATGTGGGAATGTAGTATATGTTAAAGGTGGCTTTCAATTTTGTTGGGCAAAGATGGGTTATTCCACAAGTTATTTTGAATGACTTGGGTACATATCTGCAAAAAATTAGCCATTGGCTATATACATTATACTTGACACCAAAATAAATTCCAGGTGGATTCAATACTTAAATGTAAAAATATGAAGTGATGGAAGTACATGAAGCAAAAGTAGGACATTCAATTTTTATTATGTCAGGATAGGGAAGGCCTAAATATAGTCCCTGATCAGAAACCATGAAAGAAAATATTGACTATTTTAAACAAAATTATCTTCGAAGTAAAAACACCATGAAAATGGGCCAAGAAACAAACAACACAACTGGACAAATATTCGCAACAAAAGTTATAGATAACTAATTTACTCCTTATTTTTAAACTAGTTTCTAAAAACAAAGAGAAAAATTCTAAGATCACAAAAAAGAAAAAAAAAAGGGGGTGAGGGTGGGGGAGGGGGCAATGGATGTGAGGAAGCAGAAGAACCCGGAAAAGGAATTTAAAAGAGTTTCTAAACATAGAATCTTTAGTCATAATATAGACGTAGCAACTGAAAACTACAACAATATATCACTCCCTTCCACTTATTAGATTGACAAAATCATTACATTCCAACTTAATGATTTTACTGTTTGGCAGCGGAAAAGCACTTTCAGACATTGCTATAAAGTAGTACAACTTCTATCAAGAACGATCTACCAACATTTTATTTTATTTTATTTTATTTTATTTTATTTTATTTTATTTATTTTTTATTATCTACCAACATTTTAAATGCACATTTCCTGTTAGCTAGCCATTCTACACATATGTTCAAAGATGTGCATTGACTTCTGTACAGTTCATTGAACTTCACTTTATCTTTAATAGCGAAAGACTGCAAAATAGTAAATATCCCCCTCAATAGATTGAATTGATTAACTTATGGTATACCAACACACTTTGATATTATGAGGTATTGATGTGGGGCCATCTTTAAGATATGTTGTAGGGTGAACAGAGCAATGTTTTTAAAATGTCCTTGACTTATAGAACTGATTTGAAGATGTCTTTGTAAATACATTACATATTTTTGAAAGTGTACTAAAAAAACTGGTAATAGTGTTTGGCTCTAGGGAAGGACAAATGAATGTGAGGGAACACAGATGAGAAAAAGACAGCTTTTGATTTTTATGACTTTTGGATTTGGAGTAGTGCAGATATTTTGGTTAGTGATATGATTTTGCCAGTTGTGTGTTTGTACTTGTTTGTAATGGTTTTATGAATTACTTTCTTAGTTTTCTATTAACCTATACCATGGGAAAAGCCCTTCAAGATTATAATGAAAAAGGATGTATGTGTAGTGAGTGAGGAGGGATAAAATTTAAACAACACAAAAAGTTTTAAAAATTATGTATAATACATCTTTGCATTATAGGATTTATAAGTGCTAATTTTTTATATTTGCTTCAAGCTTTTTTTTTAAAATAAAAGAAATAAAATAGCTTTTAGAAATTTGAATTCATTGTTTTGTCTTTCCTCTATAACTTCTCTCCCCTTTCCCCAGCAGCAGAAACCACCATGGCTTTAGTGGGGATAGTTGCAAGCTACCTGATAACAGTTTTACACACACACACACACACACACACACACACACACACACACGGTGGCATCATCATTATCAGGAGTAGCATAGGATGAAGTGAAGGTGGAGGACAAGGCTCTGGGAAATCACATGACTGGCATTTAGTTTCCTTCCTTTTTTTTTTTTTAATGTTATTGTTGAAAGTATTACTTATGTTCCCCTTTGACCCCCTTCTAGTCTGAGGCATTTAGTTTCTATGGAGTAAACTCTCTGATGGCTCTAGAAAGAATAAACAGTAAAGTAATAATAATAATAATAATAATAATAATAATAATAATAATAAACAGAGATTGTGAACAAAACTTTCCAAAAGGCCATGGAAAACCCAAAGGCCTTTACAGTTTGGCAGGAGTCCCTCATTCCCTGTAGTTGCAGGACAGACATGGCTGCGCACCATGCCGAAGGCCTGATGGTTAGGGTTGCTGAGATCAGTGCGAAAACCTACAACCATGCCAGGTCTCTTGCACTGAGGGAAGGGCATGGGTGTGGAAGGAGTGAGACCCTGAGACATGAAAGAGGATGTTTGGGTAGGTGCTGGGAACTCTGGACCCCCAAGATTATAGGCACACCGAGCCCAAGAGAAGCTGCCTTCCTGGGCAAAGAAGCATTTTGAGAGGTTTGGGGCCAGCTGCCTCACAACCTGATGCTGATGTTCCTCAAGACTCAGGTCCCCCCAATAGTAAGAGATTGATCCCTACATGGCCCAGAGGTGAAGACCTGTTCCCCAAGGAGATAGCTTGCAGTCAAAAGAATTTCAGCACGTCATCAATGTAAATTGGCAGAGCCTGGGGAGCAGCTTTGGAAAAATATACTAAAAATGTTCAATGATGCAGGACGAAATAAAACCCTTGATCTGCTTAAAATAGTAGACCCTCAGCTGGGATTGAGTGTGTTGGCATCAGAGAGTGTCAATACGATGCTAGATTTGGTTAATTGGCTTTGGCTGGTTGGTGCCCGGATTCAACAGCAGTCAAGAGTTAGTAAGTTTGACGGATCTCAGAGGGAAAGTGGGGGTGGGGAGAAGAGATTAACCAAATAATTTATAAGCATATAAGCATAACCTATACAAAATGCTCTTTACAGGGCTCAGTGTGCATCATAATTGACGCTCACACTGCTGCTTCTCAACGTAGCCCATGTCAGACACTTCGTTTTACCCGGGGTAAATGCTGCAGCAGAAAACTAGGCAAGAGAAAAGGAGAGTCTACAGGACTCCAACTTCAACCAGCACCCAACCAACCTCTTAGAGCTGTCCGTGGTTCTTGTCCGGGAGCTACTTAACTGGACTGGGGGGGGGGGGGGTCTCCTATCAAAGGTTAATTGTAACCCTTTGCACCCCTCGGTTTGGAGGAAATTACACCTAGCACCAGTTCCTTTCTGGGAGAAATGCCCAAATATCCAAACACCCAATCTTCAAATGGAGACAGTGAAGCAAGAGAGAGCGTAGGTGGGGCTGCTGTGGCGCACGGAGAAGTCAGAGAAAAGGGGGCCTTGGGTACAAGTTCAGGGGATTCACCTGGGACGAGCTGCTGCTGCCCATTGCTCCCCTAGTTGCAAGTCTCACAGGGGCCCTTAGAGTTTAGGAGATTCATGCCTGAGAGGGGGGAAAAGGTGCAGGATTGCTCCTGGGAGGGAAAGCATGCCTAGAATACTACTTTATATGTGGAATATTCCCCAATCCGTTGTGGGAGAAAAATAGACCAGTAATAGATTTTTAAAAATGTCTTATATTTTGACACCATAAGCAAGTGATTATACTTTTGAATGACTGTTTCATGTTTCTCATAATGCTGACTCTTTATAAGACCCCAATTCTTTTTTTAAACACTTTGTGTGGTGTTTTTTATATATTTTTTTATTAATTTCAGAGAGAAAGGGAGAAGGGGAGATAGCTAGAAACATGAATGATGAGAAAGAATTATTGAGAAACTGCCTCCTGCATACTCCAAGTATGTGCCCTTGCCTGAAATAGAACCCAGAACCCTTCAGTCTGCAGGCTGATACTCTATCCACTGAGCCAAACTAGCCAGGACTGTAAATCCCAATTCTTAACATTCTTAGTTGGTGCCTTTGAGATCAAGGAACCTCTATTGTAGACCAATTTTTATATATATTTATTTGTTTGTTTGTTAATCCTTACCTAAGGATATTTTTTCCATTGACTTTTAGAGAATGGAAGGGCAGTGGGGGGGATGGGCAGATAGACATCAATATGAGATAGACACATTGATCAGTTGCCTCCCGCAGTGATGGCAACTCCAATCCTCAGGATATTCCTCAACACATTCTGCCTCCCAGTGTCAGTCCAATGCGTTCTGAAACCTTACTTTCCATATCCCCTTTCCCCCATTCCCTGCCATTTCTGTGTTGAATCAAAGCCCACACCTCACTTTTTGGTCACACAACCTCTACTTCCTTTTAATTAGGGCTCTTCTTCCTGTCCTAACTAGCAATATTCCAAGGTAATTTTTTGGCCACGTGACATGCTGATTGATACTACTCCTGTCCTCTCCTGCTCTGGAACTTCTAACTTTTCTCCTCTTCTGCCAGCTGAAGAATCCCCATCAGCAGGTTTTTGAACCCGAGATACAGCTGATGCTTTCCAAAACCTGTGTCCCATGTCTACACAGGCCAGTTACGTCTTTGGCCATGGGCTCCTCTGTCATCTCTTGTCTCCCCTGAAACTGGTGCACTTTCCAGGCCTAGAGTGAAAGGGTCCCTTGGAGAGGAACACAGTACCTCGTGGTAAGGACAGTGGGTCTGCTGTCTCTGTCACTTAACAGTTCTACAACCTTGGACTTTTTTTTTTTTTTTTTTAAATATATTTTATTCATTTTGTACAGAGAGGAAGGGAGAGAGATAGTCAGAAACATCGATGAGAGTCATCGATCAGCTGCCTCTTGCACACTCCCTACTGGGAATGTGCCCGCAACCAAGGTACATGCCCTTGACCGGAATCGAACCTAGACCTTTCAGTCCGCAGGCCGATGCTCTATCCACTGAGCAAAACCAGTTTTGGCTAGCTAAACATTCTATAAGTTGTATTGGTTGTCTGCCCTGGGACAGCCTGAGTGATCTCTGCTGGGTTTACTCAAGCAAGGCATCCAAACTGGAAAGGAGGATGTAAAACTGACAATATTTGCAGATGATATGATATTGAACTTAGAAAACCCAAAAAATCTACCCCCAAAAAACCCTACTATATCTAATAAATGAACGTGGCAGAGTAGTGGTATACAGAGTTAGTATTCATAAATCTGTGGCATTTTATACAGCAATGAACTATAAGAAAAAAAAATTAAGGAAAAAAATCTCATTTACTATTGCAACAACAACAACAAAAATAAGGTACCTAGAAATGAATTTACCCAAGGTGGTAAAAGACCTATAATGAGAAAATTATAAGATACTAAAGAAAGAAATTGAGGGAGATACAAATAAGTGGAAGCATATACTGTCCTCATTGATGGGAAAAATGAAGACCATCAGTAAAATGATTCAGAAGAATGAGTCATTTCTTCAGAGGGAATCAAAATATACAGCTGTTTCCTTGCCCTGGAAGCCAGACAGAGTCGAAGATTGTAGAAAACAGCTGGCTCAGCTGCCCTTGGAATGTTCCCAAACACGATGTTCCTTTCCAGGCCTGAAAATCGACGGACAGTGTCCAATACAATGTGATTGCCCGTGATCGCTGATGCATCTCCTATTACTAACAGATCAGATTCCTCACTGGACTGAGACCTTTTTCTCTTCCTTAGTGCACGTTTAAGCTTAGATTTATATTCCTGTACATCTTCTGCTGTATTGCAAATCACAGCGATATCCTTGCAGGAATATCCATCCTTTAATAGTGAATGGCATTTTTTTGCTATATAATTCACCATCTGTTTTTCATTCCTATACCCACGAATCTTTAAGTTGCCTGGAACATCTCGAGACCATTCAGCTTCCCTGAATATATTCAGGGACTCTGAGGAGATGTTAGGTGGTGGCTTTTCTCTGACTTTGTGCATTGTTTTTAGCAGGTAGTTGGCTATTGGGTTTGCATTGCGGACCACTCTGCTGAGCTCTTCTCTTGGGTACTGGTGTTGAAGGTCTGGGAGGCCAGAGCGTTCCGTGTGACTGGTCTGAAAGTAGTCCAGAAAGACCCAGAGAATTCCGGGGCCACCCTTTCCTCTCCGAGTGATGGCTTTTGCCTTCTCATACCAGTCCCCATCTTCAGTGCGGAAATTCTGAGCTTCGTCGATGATGATGTGTTGAATGTTTTCAAAGTTTGAATTACTTTTCATGAAGGCTTTTCGGGTCACTGCCTGGCAGATACCTTTATTACTGTAAAAATTAAAAAGACACAATCAGGTTTTCTTTAAGTATATAAAGGAGGAAAATTATAATACTATGTCATACTCCTATAAAAACAGGACTGTTGTTACAGATCAATTTACCACCCTATTGTCAAGGAACAAAGTGATACCCTAGCCAGTTTTGCTCAGTGGAGAGAGCATAGGCCTGTGGACCGAAGGATCTTGGGTTCAATTCCGGTCAAGGGCACGTACCTCAGTTGCAGGCTCCTCTCCAACCTGAACTTTCCCAACCAATCAATGTGTCATTGATATTTACCTCTGTCTTTCCCTCTTTCTTTCACTCTTTCTAAAAATCAATGGGAAAATATCCTCAGATGAGGATTTTAAGAAAAGGAACAAAGTGATTTGAGTAGAGGGAGACATGGAATGATTTCAAACTGAACCTCATTTGGTGTCAACGAGACCCAACAGCTTACCGAATAAAGTCCCTCAGAGGTCGGTTCTCACAAATATAGAGAATTTTATTTATCTCACAACCCATCGTATTCTCGATCTTCTCCATGATCTTCATGGCAATGATAGTCTTCCCTGAGCCAGGTAAACCATGGATAAACAATTCTGGGGTCTTGCGGAGGTTTTTTGAGATGATCTCATATTGTTGGACTGTGAGCAGATTTAAAATCTCACAGCCAAGCTGGTCACTCAGGAAAGACCTGAAGCTGAGCAAGACAATCACAAGGGACTGCAGCAAGGCTTCCATTTGCTTGGTGTCTGCAAGGTAGTAGGACTTAGGGTACTTAATCAGAGAGTCTGAACCTTCAAAGGACTCTGCATTGCTCTCAGGACTCAGATGGAGGACCTTGGCCATGACACACAGCTTCCCGGTGTAGCACCCCATGTTCACCAGCTTCTGCTTCAAGGTAAAGGCGGTATGGGTGCAGTACAACTGCCCATCTGCATCCTGCTCCCTGAGAATGGTATAGAGAATGGGGGGGCTGTTCTGTGTTACCAGCAGAGCATCGCAAATGACTCCCTGTTTCTCTTGCAAGTTCAGATCCACAGCCCAACTTCTGGAAAGGATCAAAATCCCTCGGGAGAAAGGATGCATTTCCTTCTTTATTAATTTCTCTAGGCCTTCATGCTCTGAGTAAAGCTCCTCCAAGAGCGATTCAGGAGTAAATTTCAAGTCTTCTGAAAATACTAGATATGGAAAGAGTTAGAAATGTAAGGTCAATATCATATTTATTTGCATGATTAATTATAATTAATAAAAAGTAATTGTTATACTTATACTCAATAATAATATTATGATAAATTAAATATTTTTGGTATATGTTCTTTTATAAATATTATCTATAATCATAAAAGGGTAATATACTAATTAGATTGGACATCATTCTGGACAAAGCCGGGGCCAGAGGGAGGCCAGGGTCCCATGTGCCTGCTGGAGGCCAGAGGAGGGAAGCAGGTGCCAGCAGCTGAAGGAAGGAATGCATCAGGCCTCTAGTTGTTTTATAATAAAGGAAAAGAAGTCTTGAAAACCTGGCACACTTCATCTATGTGCTTATTATGTTTATAACCTTGGGAAATTCCTTAGTTTCTCTAAGACTATTCCTGCATCTGTAAAACAAACCAAAAAACAACAACAAAAACAAAACAAAAAACAAACAAACAAAAACCACCCAAAAAACAAAAAACCCGCATTAACAAATAGCACATTTCTCATGGTGAGGAATAAATAAAATAGCATAAAATATATGTTTTATTGTAGCTGTTTGGGAAATGTTAGTTCTGTTGAATCTCAATTTTTCCCTGAACAGTTCCCATAGATGGAGGTAGCAGAAGCCCTCCCTGGAAGAAGGTGCTCAGTAAGTATTTTCAGAGAAGATGGAGCCATGTTAAACCTTTTATTCACAGAGAATTCCCTGTGGTCCTGGCCTGAGAGACCCTGGAGTTGGGCCCTGAGCTAAACTCCTGAAGCTAAACTCTGGTATCACTCACATATCAGGGTGAGACTGCATCCATCACAAAGTCTCCGTTTGTCACGAGGGAGTAAGGAACAATGATGTGTCATGAGAATAATGTAGGGTTTTAAACTTCTTTCAATGGTCATTTGTTCAAAGATGGAGAGAGGAGGCAGGGGAAGGAAGTGAAGAGACTGTTTTATCCTGTTTTGCTGGTGTCAGATTGGTAGTAGTAATTTTGAGTGAAATTAGCCAAAGTTCATTGGTAATTGTTTATTGTCTGCTGTTGTGATGCTTTCTCACTTGTACCCAGTATTCACAAGACTTGATTATGGAGAAACCAAGATGGCGGCGTAGGTAAACAACTGGTCTGCCTCCTCGCACAATTACAAAATTAAAACTAATATACAGGACATCTATCACCCAAAACCACAGGAAGGCTGGCTGAAAGAGGAAGGAGCGAAAGCTCTGAAAAGCTGAGAAGCCTAGGTACGGAGGCATGTGAATCAGGCTGGTGGTGGGCAACTGGGCGCGTGGCTTTTTTTTTTTCTCTTTTCAACCCAAAGGGAAACTACTCCTGATTACTTTGAAATCCAGTTTCTGGGGTCACGTGGGGGACTCAGATGCCTACAGAGAGAAGCTAGTCTGTTGGCCATTGGGTCCAAAAGTGAGGGTGACTCTCTTGCAGAGGTGCATGCAGCAATCATTGTTTACTGCGCTGGATCACAGGAACTTGAGGACTTGGAAACTCGGGGACTTGGGAACATAGAAGGGCAGAGAAGGCAGATGGCAGCCATCACTGTTAGCTACGCCCCAGCCTAGTGATGTCCTGAGACCCCACCCCACCCTGAGGCCCTGTCCTGAGGCCTCACTCACACATTCTATAGACCCACCAAGGCACCACACGGCTACTTTTGCATATAAATGGCCTGTATTAAGGCAGTTTAATGAAAAAAACTGCAGCTCAAGCACAGAAGCCCTTTTAGCTGAGACACTGCTGATCCTTACAGCCAACTGGCTTGGAGATCAACACTTCCCAGTGATACCAACAACAAGCAAGGCTTAACAACAAGTCTACACACACAGCCCACAAAGGGCTTCACCAAGAATGTACACCTCAGATAACTGGGAAGGCTGTGCTACTGGGCTCTACCAGGACACCTAGCACACAAAACTATTCCATCAAATCAGGGAAGTAGCTAAAATGCAGAGAAGAGGCAGGACACAAAGGAAGGAAATGGAGGAAAGTAAAAGAATGGACATTGAATTCAAAACCATAGTTATAAGATTTTTCAAGAATCTCCTAGAAAAGGCTGATAAAATAAATGAGACCTTTGAGGATATGAAAAGGGATCAACTAGAAATAAAAAAATATTATACAGAGTCCTAAAAACAGACTGGAAGATTACAAGAATCAAGTCAAGGATTTGGAACACAAAGAGCCAGAGGGCACCCCTCTACAGAAGCAAGAAGATAAGAGAATCCAGAAAGTTGAAGATAGTGCAAGAAAACTCCGGGACAATTTCAAACAAACCAACATCAGAATTATGGGAATCCCAGAAGAAGAAAGAGAGCAAGATACCAAAAGCCTATTGGAGGACATATGACAGAAAACTTCTCCCACCTGGGGAAAGAAATAGACTTACAAGTCCAGGAAGTGCACAGAACCCCAAACAAAAGGAATCCAAAGAGGACCACAGTAAGACACATCATAATTAAAATTCCAAGAGCAAAAGACAAAGAGGGAATATTAAAAGCAGCAAGAACAAAGCAGGTAGTTACCTATAAAGGAGCACCCAGCCGGGACCGGTTTGGCTCAGTGGATAGAGCATCAGCCTGCAGACTGAAAGGTCCCAGGTTCAATTCCAGTCAAGGGAATGTACTTGGTTGCGGGCACATCCCCATAGGGGGTGTGCAAGAGGCAGCTGATTGATGATTCTCTCATCGATGTTTCTAACTCTCTATCCCTCTCTCTTCCTCTCTGTGAAAAATCAATAAAATTTATTAATAAATAAATAAATAAATACATAAATAAATAAACAAAGGAACACCCATATGATTGTCAGCTGATTTCTCAACAGAAACCATGCAGGCCAGATGGAAATGGCAAAAAATATTCAAGGTGATGAATAGCAAGAACCTACAGCCAAAATTACTCTACCCAGCAAAGCTATCACTCAGAATTGAAGGCCAGAAAAGAGCTTCACTAATAATAAAAAAAAAAGCTAAAGGAGTTCATCACCGCCAAACCAGAATTATATGAATTGCTGAAGGAGGTTCTTTAGGAAGAGGAAGAAGATAAAGATAAAAATTATGAACAACAAATACATAACTATCAACAAGTGAATCTAAAAAACAAAGGGAATTAAAAATAATGATGAACAATATTAACTGGTGAATATAATAGAATCTGAGGTATGGAAGGGGAGTGAACTGATGATTCTTGGGGAAAAGGCGGAGAGCGGGGTGTGGGAAGAGACTGAACAAAAACTGTGCACCTATGGATGAGGACAATGTGGGGTGGGGAAAGGCAGAGGGTGGGGTGGGAATCTGGTGGAGGGGAGCAATGGAGGGAAAAAAAAAAGAGGAACATTTGTAATAATCTGAACAATAAAGACTTATTTAAAAAAAAAAAAAAAAGACTTGATTATATCTGCAACCTGGATGACAGCCAGTGGGAGATGGCATCCATTATGAAACATCCAGGGAAACACAATGCTTAGAATGGATGAAATAGAATAATATAAGGATATGTTTAAATAGAACTTTAGAAATAAAAAGAAGTATAAAATAAAAATAAAAAAACCACATCATTTGTTGCTTGTACTAGAGGGATTACAGACATCTTTGGGCCTCTCAATTGTGCAAGAGAGATATACTCATTTAATCTCCTTTTTATGAGAAAACTGGAACTCAGACAGGTCAAGTGAGTTGCCCATGGCCACACCCGTAGGAAATGGAAGAGCCAGCATCCAAACCCAAGCTTCAGGGACTATTGTGGTTTCCACTCTACTGCACTACCCTGCAAGTCACACATACTATCCCTCCTGATAAATGGAGAAAAGCACTAAAGAATTTCAAAGCAAGTGTGTTTTATCTCATCATTGAATTGGTCTTACTTTAACTATATAATAGAACATGCTTCCTAAGGAAATTATTTCAAGGCAAGAAGTGTCCCTTTCTACCTAGCCAGTTTAGCTCAGTGGTTTGAATATTGGCCTGAGGACTGAAGGGTTGCATGTCAATCTCTGACCCTAGTTGGGGTGAGAGCAGGAGGCAACCAATCAATGTGTCTCTATCACATTGATGTTTTTCTCTCTCCCTCACTCTCTTTCCCCACTTTCCCATCCCTTCCATTCTTTTTAGAAATCAATGGAAAAATATCCTCACTCCTTGGGTGAGGATTAAAAATGATCCTTTAGATTTTTGGTACAATTTTTGAAAATTTGACTTTTAAAAAATGTATTTTTATTGATTTCAGAGAGGAAGGGAGAAGGAAAGAGAAATAGAAACATCACTGAAGAGACAGAATCATTGATAGGCTGCCTTATGCACACCCCCTGCTAGGGATCAAGCCCACAACTGAGCATGTGCCCTTGACTGGAATTGAACCTGGGACCCTTCAGTCCACAGGCTGATGAGATGCTCTAGACACACTGAGACAAACGGGTTAGGGCAAAAATTTTATTTTTATATAAGAAAAATAGATTGTTGCATATAATCTGCTGTTTTGTTTTAGTTATAATTTATTCCATGGTAATAAGCGCTACTAAAATAGAGCTTACTGAGTTTTGAAAATAGTTATCAATGTTTATGCTTACTCTTGTATCTAATACAATTTATTGTGAACAATTTAAAAAATATAAATTTGATATGCAAATGAATGGAAAAACCTCTCATGTTCCTGCTGGGAATCAAATCTGGGACCTTTCAGTCCAAAGGCCAATGCTCTATCCACTAAGCCAAACCAGCTAGGGCTTGTGTTACAACTTGATATAAATCTTTATTCTTTTTTATATTCATTGCAGTTACTTCTCTGGAAAATATGGCAAAGGTGGGCAATTTTTTTTTTTTTTTTTTTTCTGTTGGTGCAGTGTATGCCTCTATTTCACTAGGTAAAAAGATTTCCAGTCACTGAAACCGGTTTGGCTCAGTGGATTGAGCGTTGGCCTGCGGACTGAAGGGTCCCGGGTTCGATTCCGGTCAAGGGCATGTACCTTGATTGTGGGCACATTCCCAATGGGGAGTGTACAGGAAGCAGCTAATCGATGTTTCTCTCTCATCGATGTTTCTGACTTTCTATTTCTCTCTCTTCCTCTCTGTAAAAAAAAAATCAATAAAATATATTAAAAAAAGAAAAAAGATTTCTAGTCTAGATGGAAGAATATAAAAACCATGTGAGTAACCTTGTTAAAAATGCACATTAAGACATATCTCATGCAGAAACCAGTTTGGCTCAGTGGATAGAGTGTCGGTCTGCAGACTGAAAGGTCCCAGGTTCGATTCCAGTCAAGGGCATGTACGTTGGTTGTGGGCACATCCCCGGTGGGGGGTGTGCAGGAGGCAGCTGGTTGATGTTTCTCTCTCATCGATATTTCTAGCTCTCTATTCTTTCCCTTCCTCTCTGTAAAAAATCAATAAAATATATATTTTAAAAAAAGACATATTATCCCAGATAGTCTAAGTTATTGAGTCTGGAGCGAGGAACCCGGTGTCTGTACTTTTAAAAGTAACTAGAAATACTGATGATCGGTGTAATTTGAGAACTTCAAGACCAAATAGTGTTTAAGAGTAATAATAATCCTGGATTCCATCTGTGGTACTGCCTCAGCCAGTGGGGTCAGTGAAGATTCATTTCTAAATTACTTATTACCAATATACTGGTAGCATCATCAACTTGTATAGGTTTGGAGAGTACATTTTCAGGATTGAAAAAAACAAGTATAACCATTTAACACCCCCTTTACCCCCCTTTATCCTAGCATAGAAACTGGCTGGTGTCAAGTAGGCAGACCACAGTTTCTACCTGAAAATAAAAGTCGCTGGAGATCTTTCTTGTGTTCCAGGCCTTTCTTGGAGTACACCGGGCTGCTACGAGGAGGCCTGCTAGACAGACTCAGCTGAGATTCAAAGTCTTTGGACAATTTCCGAAGCTCTTAAGAAAGAAAAAAATCTCATGTTATTCTGACATGTTAGTCCATTTTTTCACCACTGCAAGAAGCCTTACAAGTAGGTGTGTTCTATGACTGTCTAGGTCAGTGGTCAGCAAACTGTGGCTCACGAGTCACATGTGTCTCTTTGGCTCCTTGAGTTTTTAGCAAAGGCCAGCTTAGGAGTATCCTAATTAAGTTAATAACAACGTACCTACCTATATAATTTAAGTTTAAAAAATTTGGCTCTTAAAAGAAATTTCTATTCCTAACCAGTTTGGCTCAGTGGATGGAGCATCAGCCTGCAGACTGAAGAGTCCCAGGTTTGATTCTGGTCAAGGGCATCTACCTTGGTTGCAGGCACATCCCCAGTGGGGAGTGTGCAGGAGGCAGCTGATCAATGTACCTCTCTCATCGATGTTTCTAACTCTCTATCCCTCTCCCTTCCTCTCTGTAAAAAATCAATAAAATACATTTAAAAAAAAAGAAATTTCTATCATTGTACTGTTTATATTTGGCTCTGTTGACTAATGAGTTTGCCGACCACTGGTCTAGGTGGTGTGACTTGAGAGATAATGGTAAGATAATGCTCTACTCACCCTGTGCAGACACATGTCTTTATTGCATATGGAGGTTGCCAAAATTCAACAACCAAGAGACATTATTTGGAAGTTTGAATGTGTTTCCCATTCAATATAATTCTTCACTCTCTATGTCTAGATAGCATTTCATTTATATTTCTTTGGTGTAAATATTCCCACCCCGGACAGTTTCAAGCTATCAATGTGACACCACTAAGTGCAGAGTTGATAAGAAACACACAATAGCACAGATTTTTACAGTATTTCTACCATACAGATATAATAGATGTAAATAATCTCATAAGCAAAGATATTATTTTTTTTTAAATACATCTTATTGATTTTACACAGAGAGGAATTGAGAAGGATAGAGTTAGAAACATCGATGAGAGAGAAACATTGACCAGCTGCCTCCTGCACACCTCCCACTGGGGATGTGTCCGCAACTGAGGTGCATGACCTTGACCGGAATCGAACCCAGGACCTTTCAGTCCGCAGACCGAGGCTCTATCCACTGAGCCAAACCGGTTTTGGCCAAAGATATTATTAAAATGTAGTAAATCATTCAGAAGGTGTGAGTTTGCACTGTTACATTTGTTTTTAATATAATGTAATGATAAGTTTATGTAATAATGACTGTGTTTAACAACTGGCTCAAAAAAATTCTTGAAATATTAATAAGTGACCCTAGAGCCAGTAAGACCTACTACAAGGCAACAATTCCCCACATTTTCTTTTCATCTTCTGATGTGAAAACATTGCCTATTATTGTATAAGGCACTTGATTTGGGCTTCTAATTACCTGGCAAAATTTTACCATGTATGGAAAGCAGGATACTGGGAGGTTCGAATAACAGAGTCTAGTGGGGGTGAGAAGCTCAAAGCCGTAGGAACCAAAGGAAAGCCTGTTCAGTATGAGGTGCTAGAGCAAGAAAAGGGCAGGGAGGGCGGTATTTTCCCCTCTCACCTGGGTCTGTGTCCATCATCATGTCTGTCCATTCCTTAGTTGTCAGGCAGCAGACTTCCCCGTCTTTCACCATCCATGACCTGGGGGCTTCTGAGAACACTGCACCACAGAATGGCTTCACTTTGATCGCACAAACATAACCTTTCAACTCCTCCTTGGCAAACACATTCAAGAATCTGACTGTGAAAGTTATCTGGCATTGGGATTGGCAAAAATGGGCACGAGGTAATTTGTTTATTGCTTCTTCTATTTCCTCTTTCAAATCCTCAGGCTTAATGTTTTTTTCAGCACATCCCAAAACCTTCCTACTCTTATCCCCCACTCCAATAAAAAGATAGCCTCCCACAGCATTTGCAAATGCAGGTATATACTTTGGAATCATGTCTTTTATACGGACTAGGGCGTGTTCCGTAGAAAACTGTTTAAACTCAACGTATTGAGACTCAGGAAAGGGCAGGATTTCACCATGCTCAAGCCGGTCTTTTTGGAAAATTAGGTGAGCATGATCCGAGTCATGGAAGTTTTGCCTTGCATCCCTGAAATTTTTACTAGAATTTTTTCCCCAAAAAAGTTTTGCTTCTTTTTTCTTGGTTTTCAGAAAACTAAGTGCCTCTCTTGAATCCATGAGAAGCACAGAGGTGGCAGATCTACGGTGTAATGAAGAACCCAGGCTGCAAATGCGGGGCTTGAAACGATCTTCAGGGGGAAAGTCAGTGTTCCAAGATTTGACAAAAATGTAAAAACACCTCCCGTGTTGCTTAGTCTCAAAGAAAGCCTGGAAATCTGAAGACTGAATAAGTGTTCTCAAAGACTCTTCTAAATCCAGCCCCATCTCCACAGGATGCTCATCGCTGTTAGCCATTTCCATCCGAATCACTCCTCCTCCTGAGTTTAATAAAGCACAGGCAGCCCGGGCCACTTTCTCCTTCTCTTGATCTCTCTGAGTTTTCTGCAGCTTCTTTCTGTTTCCTTCCCCAAGAGTTACTTCTCCGACATTGATGACCAAGTCTGAGTAAGAAGAGTCTACCACCAAAGATGGATTATGTTTCTTCATGTTTGTTCTACAACAGAAACCATTAAAACATATCTCATGTTGATAAAGAAGTACATTACATAGAACATAAAAATGCATTCATTCATTAATTTATCTGAAAATATTTATTGATTCCTGCTAAGTGCTGGGGGCTGGAGATTAAGTGGTAGATAAAAAATGAGTCCTGAAGGATCCCAGGTTCAATTCCAGTCAAGGGCACATGCCCAGGTTGGAGGCTTGATCCCCAGTGGGGGGCATGCAGGAAGCAACCTATCAATGATTCTCTCTCATCCTGTTTCTCTCTTTCTCTCTCCTTTCCTCTCTGAAATCAATAAAAATATACTATATATATATATATATATATATATATATATATATATATATGTTTTTTTTTTTTAAAGAAATTTCTATCATTGTACTGTTTATATTTTGTTCTGTTGACTAATGAGTTTGCCGACCACTGGTCTAGGTGGTGTGACTTGAGAGATAATGGCAAGATAATACTCTATTCACCCTGTGTAGACACATGTCTTTATTGCATATGGAGGTTGCCAAAATCCAACCTCTTATAATAGGCAATGTTTTCACATCAGAAGATGAAAAGAAAATTTGGGGAATTGTTGCCTTGTAGTAGCTCTGACTGGCTCTAGGGTCACTTATTAATATTTCAAGAATTTTTTTGAGCCAGTTGTTAAACACAGTCATTATTATATAAACTTATAACTAAATTTCATTAAAAACAAATGTAACAATGCAAACTCACGTCTTCTGAATGATTTACTACATTTTATTTTATTTATTTATTTATTTATAAATATATTTTATTGATTTTTTTACAGAGAGGAGGAGAGAGGAATAGAGAGCTAGAAACGTCGATGAGAGAGAAACATCGACCAGCTGCCTCCTGCACACCCCCTACTGGGAATGTGCCCGCAACCAAGGTACATGCCCTTGACCGGAATCGAACCTGGGACCTTTCAGTCCGCAGACCTACGCTCTACCGCTGAGCCAAACCAGTTTCGGCGATTTACTACATTTTAATAGTATCTTTGCTTGTGAGGTTATTTACATCTATTGTATCTGTATGGTAGAAATACTGTAAAAGGCTGTACTTATCAACTCTGCACTTAGTGATGTCACATTGGTAGCTTGAAACTGTCCCTGGTGGGAATATTTACATTCTTTGGCATAGTAATAAATGTTTTTCCTAAAAAAAAAAAAGAAAAGAAATGTTTTTATTAATTTTAGAAATACAGGAAGAGAGAGGAGGAGAGAGAAACATCAACGAGAGAAAGAAAAATTAATCAGATGCCTCCTGCTTCCTGCATGCTCCTCACTGGGGATCAAGGCTGCAACCTGGGCATGTTCCCTAATCAGGAATAGAACTGGTGACCTTTCAGTGCGTGGGACAACACTCAACCAACTGAGCCACACCAGCCACAGCATAAGAAGACTTTTTAATTGCCATCTTCTATTAAATTTGAGTAGTGTATATATTTGTGCTTATTATTTTGTTCTCTGTATTTTTCTGTAAGTTTTAAATTATTCATAACGTAGAAAAACCTTTACCCCAAAAAACTTAAAAGGAGAGTAAGGGAGGTGGAGTTGAGAGGATGAAAGGCAGGGGGCGGGGAGGGGAAGAGAGTGAAGGGACATATGTAAGACTTTCAACAGTAAGGAATTATTAAAAAATAAAAAAATAAAAGGAGAGTAGGGGATATAATAAATTCAGATCATTAGCAAAAAAGTGGTTAAAGTTTTGGATTGTACACACTCTTAGGACAGGCTGAGAAATGAAGATGGTCAGGGCAGGGGATGGACCTGATTAATGGGGAAAAAAAGGATCAATGGATTCTAAGTCGTTATGATCTCAAAGACCTTACATTGGGAGGTGGTTGAGCAAATCAATAAAAGTCAACAGTACAATGGTGAGGAGGGGGCGCTTGAGATGCTTAGGATTGTATTGCCACCTGCACAGTCATTTTTCTCTTTTCCTTGATTATAGACTGAAAAATGTGATCAAAGCATTTCATTATTTTATTTATTAATACAGGGAATGTTCAATGAGTTTTCATTTTAGGCCACTAACTGCAGTGAGAGATACAAGGAATCTGCCTGTTGGAGATTTGTGGTTTAGGTCTCCACATCAAATAGCTTATACAGTATGTGGAGAAAAAATCATAGCACTAAATGCCTATATTTGTAAGAGAGAAAAATAAAAATAGCAATTTCCTTCAAAATTTAAAGAACTTAAGAAAAAAAAACTACTGATGTCAGCCGCCTGCACACAAGCCTTGCCTACCTGCTCTCCAAGTGAGCCATGCTTTGGTCCACTGTCTTCCCAGGCACACACCTGCAGATGTTCTGGAAGACAACACAGGGACAGTTGGGAGAAGGGATCCCTTTGTGTCTAGAGAGGTTCCCAGTAGGGAGTCTGCTCCTGCTTCTGACTTTTCAGATGAATATTAAATAGCCCAAACACTTTAAAGACTCAAGATTGTAATTTCTTACTGCAAGAAGCTCTTGTTTTCTTAAAACCCTACTCCAACCCTAGCTGGTTTAGCTGAAGCCGTCAGCCTGCGGACTAAAGGGTCCTAGGTTCAATTTGGGTCAAGGGCACATACCTGGGTTGCAGGCTCAATCCCCAGTATGGGGCGTGCAGGAGGCAGCCGATCAGTGTTTCTCTCTCTCTCTCTCTCTCTCTCTCTCTCTCTCTCTCTCTCTCTCTCTCTCTCTCTCTCTCTCTCTCTCTCTCTCCCTTCCACTTGGAAATAAATAATTATTTTTTTTACACAACAATCCTTCTCCACTTTCTCTTTTTGTGTGCCTCCTACAGCTGACAATTAGAACTCGTGTGCGATGGTTCAGGCATGTCTGGGTTATTCAAATTTCCTTTTCTCTCCTTCCCATTATAATATTAATCCGTACACAAAGGCCTTTCTGGCACCACAAGCACCATCCTCACAGAGTTCTCTAACTAGAGACCTATGACAGGTTTAGCCTTATAGGGACCTCTGCTCCCTCCTACTGAATGGCCCCAGCTGACTAGACCAAGGGAGAGCCCAGCCTCAAGCCAGCACAACTCTGACTTGGCTGATATGATAAAGAACATAGAGGAGCTGGGTCAACCAGTGTGTTCTGCAAGAGAATTTAATTGAGGAACCACAGCCCTGGCCCGGTGGCTCAGTTGGTGGAGTGCCATCCTGTACACCAAGAGGTTTCAGGTCTGATTCCCAGTCCAAACCCATAGAATGTATAGCACCAAGAATGAACCATAATGTAAACGGTGGACTTTGGATAAAATAGTCCATAGGCAAAGAAAAAATTTTTTTTTGACTTAAACCTCATACCTGACACCTTACCATAGAGTTAAATATGTAAAATGATAAAAAAAAATTTTACTAGATAATACAGGAGAAATTCTTGATGACCTCGAGCCTAGTAAAGAATTCTTCGATAACACTTGAAACACAATCTGTCAAATAAAAAAAATCAATAATACGAACTTCTTAAAAAATGTAAAACTTTCCTCTGTAAAACATCCTTTTCAATGAAAAAACAGAACTATATACACGGAAAATATATTTACAAATCATGTATCTGACAAATTAACCAAATCTAAAATGTAAAAAGAACTCTAGCCGAGACCGGTTTGGCTCAATGGATAGAGCGTCGGCTTGGGGACTGAAGGGACCCGGGTTCGATTCCGGTCAAGGGCATGTACCTTGGTTGTGGGCACATCCCCAGTAGGGGGTGTGCAGGAGGCAGCTGATCGATGACTCTCTCTCATCGATGTTTCTAGCTCTCTCTCTCCCTTCCTCTCTGTACAAAATCAATAAAATATATTTAAAAAAAATAATAAAATAAAAAATAAAAAAAATAAAAAAAATAAAAAGAACTCTAAAACGTAACAGTAAAAAAAAAATTTTAAGGGGAACTTCCTCAACTTGATAAAAAATATTTATAGGCACCCTAGCTGGTTTGGCTCAATGTACAGAGCATTGGCCTGTGGACCAAAGGGTCCCTGGTTCGATTCCAGTCAAGAGCACATGCCTGGGTTTTCGGCTTGATCCTCAGTAGGGAGCATGCAGGAGGCAGCCAATCAATGATTCTTTCTTATCATTGTTTCTATCTCTCTCTTCTCCCTTTCTCTGAAATAAAAATATATATTTAAAAAAGAATATTTATAGGCATTTTGCTGTGTCAACAGCATCACCAGCCCTCACTCATTTGCATGCAGTCATTCTCCATCCTCAAGCCCCTTTTTGTCACTTTCTTTATCTTGTCAACCGGAGGAGTCAGTTCTCAATGCTGCATTCTGGGGACACAGATCTGTCTAGCCTGCTTGTTGCTTAAGGGAAGTAAAGAGGCTGCACCTAGGAGAAAGCGTTGCCACCTGAGAGGAATGCACCACCCTACCCACCCACTCACCTGTCCCTCTGCCTGCTTCTGTGAAAGAATCAAAGGAGCTACGTCATTATTGAATTTTGTGTTGAAGACAGTAAAGATGTAAATTTTGAAATATTCAAATATATTCATTTGTCTTAGAGAAAGTGATAATTTTAACATTTAAATGAATTGGTCTTTTTCACTGTACAGAGACAAATGATTCCAAGAATAAAAGAAGAAAAACAATGGGGAGGGGAGGGAGATTTGGGAGAGATAATAGATCAACCGAAGGACTTGTATACATGCATATAAGTACAACCAATGGACATAAAACTCTGGGGAGGGAGGGTATGTATGGGAGGGAGGGGGGCAAAAAAAATCAATAAAAATAAATAAATAAATAAATAATAAAACAAATTTTTGTGAATTGAAAAAAGAAGAAGAAGAAGAAGAAGAAGAAGAAGAAGAAGAAGAAGAAGAAGAAGAAACAGAAACGGATCAATTTATATTGTTAATAAAAAGGAGAATCTGGATGGAGAAACCAAGATGGCAGCATAGGTAAATACCTAAACTGTGCCAGTACCAGGCTGTTTTGAGAACAGTGGCTTTGTAATATAGCTTGAAATCTGGTATTGCAATCACTCCTACTTTATTCTTCTTTCTCGGGATTGCTGTGGCTATTAGGGATCTTTTTTTTATTCCAGATGAATTTTTGGAGAGTTCTTTCTAGGTCTGTGAAATAAGCGGTTGGTATTTTAATGGGGAGTGCATTGAATCTATAGATTGCCTTGGGTAGTATAGACATTTTAATTATGTTGATTCTACCAATCCATGAACATGGTATGTTCTTCCATCTGTTTACATCTTCCTCTTTCTCTTTTTTCAGTGTCATATAGTTTTCTGATTATTGGTCTTTTACCTCCTTAGTTAAGTTTATGCCTAGAAATCTTAATTTTTTGGTGTGATGGTAAATGGGATTGCTTTTTTAGTCTGTGTTTCTGTAAGTTCACTATTGGTGTATAGAAATGCCATAGATTTCTTGGCGTTAATTTTGTATCCTGCTACATTGCCAAATTCATTTATTAAGTCTATTAGTTTTTTTATGGAGTCTTTTGGTTTTTTTTATGTACAATATCATATCATCTGCAAATAAGGATAACTTTACTTCTTTTCCAATTTGGATGCCTTCTATTTCCTCTTCTTGTGTAATTGCAATGGCTAGTACTTCCAGTATTATATCAAAGAGGAGTGGTGAGAGTGGGCATCCCTGTCTTGTTCCTGTTCTTAGAGGGAATGGTTTTAGTTTTTGCCCATTGAGTATGATGTTGGCTGGTACAGCCACTTTAAAAGACAATCTGGTTTTTTACAAAAGTAAACATATTATTGCCATACTCATGGGTTTGAGGTAATGGGGTAACAAAAATTAAGGGAACAAAAGGAGTGTTTTGTTATATTTGTACTTAAGTTTATTATTGCTGTTATTAAACACACAGAGACACACACCAAACCAACTCAAATTGGATTTATCACAGAATATAAAATATGACATGAGCAATCCTATAATTGTGCCCCTTGGTTTTCACCCAAATTAGTTGAATATTTATGTTCACACAAAAACCTGCACATGAATGTTTCTAGTAGCTTTACTCATAATTGCCAAAACTTGGAAGCAACCAAGATGTTGTTCAACAGATGAACAGATAAATAATGTGTATAAGAACAAGCTGTTATTTTAGTACTGTTTGTAATACTAAATTTTGCAAATAGCCTAACTGTCCTTCTCTAAAGGAGTGAGAAGATAACATGTGGTAATATGTATTAAACAGAATATTATAAACCACTGTAAGGGAATAAATGAACAGACACACAAGTGGCAGATATTAGAAATAAACTGCAGAATTAAAAATTCAAGATGCAGAAGTACACATATAGATTTATACCTTTTATAAATATGCCAAATATGAACATAAACCCAAGGTACATATTTTCCCTGGACATATCATGTAAAACCGGGTGTAAACTAAAAAGACTGTAAAGCTATACAATAAACTCAGAATATTGTCTCTGAGGAAAGAAAAATGGAACTGGAGATGAAAAGCAAGAACTTCAAATTTATCTACAATATTTTATTTTCTGAAATTGAAAAAGACTTGAAGTAACTGACAGAATGTTAACAGTTGTCAGTTTGAGGTAACGGGGTAACAAAAATGAGGGGAACAAAAACGTGTTTTTTAGATTATACTTGTACTTATTTAAGTTTTTTATTATTGCTGTTATTAAACACACAGACACACACTGCACCAACTCAAATTGGATTTATCACAGAATAAATGGTTTTACATACAAGAAACATCATGAACGAATATAAAGTATGATATGAGCAATTAATACAAAGTCCAAAGTATCTCAATACATTAAACATGTGTTTGATACTATTTACAAATTATTCTAGAGAAGCATTACTTAAAAAGAGTCACAGGAGCCGAAACCGGTTTGGCTCAGTGGATAGAGCATTGGTCTGCGGACTGAAGGGTCCTGGGTTCGATTCTGGTCAAGAGCATGTACCTTGGTTGCGGGCACATCCCCAGTGGGGGGTGTGCAGGAGGCAGCTGATCGATGATTCTCACTCATCAATGTTTCTAAACTCTATCCCTCTCCTTTCCTCTCTGTAAAAAAATCAATAAAATATATATATTTTTTTAAAAAGTCACAGGAATGGGGGACATCGGTAATAGTGTAAAAAAAAATAGTAACAGGAACATGTTTTAACTTAAGAAAGCCTTGCTGCAGCATCAGTACAAACACTGCCTCTCAGCTCCTTCCAGTCTCCGACACCCCGCCCCCACCTCCCGCCCTCCTCTTCCCACCCTGCGATCCCCCCGCCTCCTGCCTCCGCCGCCCCGCCTCCTCCCACGCTTCCTGCGCCCCCTGCGTCTCCCCCCCCTTTCCCCCCCCTCACCTTCCGCCTTCCGCCTTCCGCCTTCCGCCTTCCGCCTTCCGCCTTCCGCCTTCCGCCTTCCGCCTTCCGCCTTCCGCCTTCCCGCCTCCTACACACTGGCCTCACACACCCTCACCCCCTTCTTCCTGCCTCGCACTTTTCAGCCTCCTGACTTCCCACCTCCCTTCTCTTCCCTGCCTCCCGCTCGCACACTTCGGAGGGCCCCCCCACCGCCGCCTGACCTGCACTTCCGTCCAGCACTGCAGCTTTACTGTGGCTCCCTCACTGTGACAGTGGGCCTAGCCAGCCCAAGAGATAAGGACTCTGGAGACAGACCAGACCAGAGTGGAAAATTTTAAAAAGATAAGGTCAGTTGGAATTCCTCTACAGTGAAACATGCAAACCTCCCTCTAGATCTAACTAGGAGATTGGCTTCAGCAGAACCGCAACATCCTACTGTACACTCCTGTTTGAGACAGAGCAGACATCCTGCTTGAGACAGAACAGACAAGTCTGTACAAACCGCCTAGGAACAGTTACTTTGTCCTGAGGGGCCAATCAAGGAATGACAAACCAGCAGTGGAATGGGAAAAGGAGGTATAAGAGGAGGGACTGCCCCTCCATCGGGGCTCTTACCTGGGTGTTTGCTGGCTGCTGCGTCAACCACGGTTTGAGCCCGGATTCGAATCTGTAATAAATTCTTGCTGGCTTAATCAAATTGGCTTCGGTGGTTCATCTCTTGGGGACTCGATCCATAACATTTGGAGGCCCCGGCAAGATCCCACCTGAGAGGCTTCTCAGTAAGTCCCTCTAAGAAATTTCAAGTCCTCTGGAACATCGGACCACGCCCGGATCTGCCTGTTCGTCAGGCCTGGTCTCTCTTTCGGTTTCTTGTTCTGGTTTGTTTCGTATCCTGTTATCCAGAACGGTCGGGAGGCGGGACACCGCAAAACTCCCAGTTCACAGCCCAGGTGGTGACGACCACCGAGGCCTGGTTATAGAGTCTGGAGACTCTGGTTTAGGTCTGAGTGAGTTTCGTTGTGAGTGTTGAGAGTGTGCGGCTGCAATTGAGTGTGTGGAGTCAAATCATTGCATCATCCTATTTCCTTTCAGCATAAACAACAAATACAGTTACCAAGACCCTTTGTACCACAGTTCTGTGAAAGAAAAGAGCCACATGCTAACCTGACAAGCTCAGGGAAGGCCTGCATGGCAGTCTTGCAAACCCAGAGACCTAAGATAACCACAAAAGATGGTTTGGAAATTAAATATCTAACAGGTTATAGTAGGTAGTCATGTCCCAGATACTTTCCCAGACAAAGATCAACTTTGATCTTTTTACTGAGCCCATTTGCCTTTTTGCCTCTAAGATAACATATCTGTGAGATGTCTGGGTAACTTGTAACTTCCCTTTTTCCGGAGCCCCTGAGGCACAACCAACTGTGGTGAGGCCACGACAGATGCCTCAAATTCCTTCGTTATCATGTTAATTGTTCCTGCACTCACCTGAGTACCCGTCCATCATTTTACTTTTTATCTAATCCCAGGGGTTTCCCACCGCTTTGCTTTCTCCCGCCTCCTTAATCCATCACCAATGAATTTCATGTCACCCACCTATGTCCCTCCTTTGATTTCAGTGTATAAATAGAGAAATGTAACCCGCCATTCTTTGGAGCATTATCTCAATCCGTTGAGGTTCGACAGTTTTGGCTCAAATAAACTCTTTAAAAAATTCTTTACAGGTTTCAATGGTTTTTTTCGTTAACAGTTCCCATCAGTATTGTCCTCACTGAAATCCAGTTCCCCTCTTGCAGGCATCAATTCTCCTCCTGGCCTGCGTGGAGCCCAGGCTGGGGATCTCACAGATGAGGCCGCTACTTGCCAGGATCCAGGCCATGCAGGAGCTGGGAGTCATGTAGTCAGGACTGGGTGCCATCTACTTCAACAGCCTTGGGATCATCCCTTTGATTCCTCCAGGGGTCTTCAAACTACGGCCCGCAGGCCACATGCGGCCCGCAGAGGAGTCTGATCCGGCCCGCCAGGTTTTTTGGGCAGTGAGCGCAGCCGAGGTGTTACAGTAGGAATTAGTAGTTCATATAGTCCGGCCCTCCAGCTCTCTGAGGGACCATGATCTGGCCCTCACTTAAAAAAGTTTGAGGACCCCTGCCAGAACTGTTCTCTTTGGAACACACTTTCTAGATTTTTGTGATGTGGACAGGCTAAGAATCTTTAAAATTTTTCTAATCTGAGTTCTTTTGCTTAACAGTTCTGTCTTTAATGTCTCTCTTCTTGCATTTTACTATCAGCACGCAGGAAGAATCAAGCCACTCCTTCAACATTTAGCTTAGGAATTTCCTCAGTTAAATCTCCAGTTTCATGCTGGCAAGTGCAGCATTTCACAAAACACTAGAACACAAATACAATTCAGCAAGGATTTTTACTGAATTGTATTTGTAATTCAGAAACCTGTTACTGAAAATGGGAAGAAAAGTGATTCTTGGTATCAAATAGTTGATACCAAGAATCACTTTTCTTCCCATTTTCAGTAACAGGTTTCTCCTTTCTGTCTGAGAGAGACCTCATCAAAATGACTTTACTGTTCATATTTCTGCTAACATTCTATACATGGTTTATTTACATTTTCTGTAAGAAGAGGAGAGGTTTCTCAGAGCTTTTTCCCCCGCCTCAGCCTTCACCAAAATTGTCTGTGAAATTCTCTTTATTGCAATATTGGCTTTTTTTTTTTTTTTTGGCAAGCACCTCAAAATTCTTCCAGCCTATACACAACCCAGTTCCAAAGCCACTTCCACAGTTTTAGGTGTTTGTTACAGCAGCAGCACACTTTTCAGTTCTGGTTGCTACAATGAAAATGGCATAGACTATAGTGATTGAACAATAAATATTTGTTTCTTATAGTTCTGGAGGATGGAGGTCTGAGACCAGGGTCCAGCATCTTCAGTTTTTTCTTCTTCTTTTTTTTTTTTTTTTTTTTTTTTATAATATACTTTTATTGATTTCAGAAGAAGAGAGAGGGAGAGAGAGATAGAAACATCAAAGGTGAGAAAGAATCATTGATTGGTGCCTTCTGCACACCTCACCCTGGGGATCAAGTCCACAACCTAGGCATGTGCACTGACCAGGATTTGAACCTTGACCTCCTGGTTCATAGGCCGACGCTCAACTACTGAGTCACACTGGCTGGGAGCTTCTTCAGGTTGTTGATGGGGGCGCTCTTTTGGATTTTTAGATGGCTACCTTCTTGTCTTGTTGTGTTCTCACAGTGTGGAGAAACAGAGCTGTCTTTTCACTCCTTATCAGGACACCAATCCCATTGTGGCGGCTTTCCACCCATGACCTCATCCAAACTTAATTACTCCAAATAGCATCACACTGAGGACTAGAGATTCAACAGATGAATTTGGGGGAGAGGGCCACAAACACGTGTCCTGAGAGTCTCAATGTCATGGTATTTTTTACAGAATCTATTTGAAACGTTTTATGGAGAAATAATTGATGTAGCTTAAAATTCTTCCATTGCAATTCAGGTGAGATTTAGGAAATGTATCCACTTGTGCCTCTATCATTACAGTGCAGTTGTAAAACATACCACTCCAGAAGCTACCTCATGCTCCTTTGTGTCTGTTCTTACTCCTACTCTTGGCTCCAGGGTACACTTGTGCTTTCACTCTCTGTAATTTTATTTTTTCTGGATGTTTTACATAAATGGAATCATGAAAGTCTTTTGTATTTAGCTTTTTTAACTTAGCATAAGTTCTACAAAATATTTAATTGATTAGAGGCCTGGTGCATGAAAATTCATGCACTGGAAGTGGGGGGGGGTCCCTCAGCTCAGCCTGCCCCTCAGGGATGGGAGGTGACTGGTGATCAGGGGAAGGCAACACCCCCATCACTCCTCTGCTGCAGCTACTGTCTGCAGCACAAGTCTTGTCCAGCCCTGGTTACCTGAGCCTCGGGCGGCCCTGGGCGGCTGAGCAGCTTCCTTCTGAGGCTTCCCTGCACCTCAGGCTGGCCTTGGGGGGCTGCAGGGTCTGGGCGCTGCCATGTTATGGCTGTGGGTGCCGCCATCTTTATGAGGGTGTGATGGTCAATTAGCATATTCCCTCTTTATTAGATAGGAGACTTAATATTTGATCAATCACATGAAGTAACTTTTATAAGAAATGGTTATATCAGGGGTCTTCAAACTACGGCCCGCGGGCCACATGCAGCCGGCAGAGGAGTCTGATCCTGCTTGCCAGGTTTTTTGGGCAGTGAGCGCAGCCGAGGTGTTACAGTAGGAATTAGTAGTTCATATAGTCCGGCCCTCCAGCTCTCTGAGGGACCGTGATCTGGCCCCCACTTTAAAAAGTTTGAGGACCCCTGCTTTAGGCAGTGAATTTCTTTACCCACATTGAGTTCCTGGGGCTACCGGGTCTGCGGTGGGCACTGGCTGTGCATCTGGAACAAGCAAACTGCAGAGCCTGTAAGGACTTGATCAAGGGAATGGTTACCATACATGATTCCCCCCCACCCCCCAAAAAAGGAAACTTGTGCCAGTAAAGGGTACACCTGGCCCTTAAGAGGACAAAGGACACGGGGTTGGTCCAATTTTCACCGATTCCAGGACACATTTAGTTAAACCCCTTTTCCAGAGTCTCACTTACCTGTCCTAAAGCTAGAGCTATACTCTGAGATACCTTAGCTACCAAGATGGGGCTGTTATCTGATACTGGCAGCCCGAATCTAGGTATAATCTCCTGGAGTAATCTCTTGACTACTATAGAGGCAGTTTTTGTCTTAGTGGGGTATACTTCAACCTAATCTGAAGTGTCTACAAAAACTAGACCTTAATGCTGGTGGTTTAATCTCTGAAATCCACCTACCAATGCTCTCCTGGGGAAGTTCCCTGGGACCCGAATTCCGAGGGGGACCCCCTTACCTTGCTTAGCATTTACCTGTGCGCAGACAGTACTTCTAGCAACTCTGCCTCACAGAAGTTCAGAAGTCTTGGTGACACTTAAGTGGGTAACCTGGTGTTACTGGGCAACTCTGACCTAGAGCCTTTGGGACTAACAGTCTTGTCATCTAGAGAGTCCACCAATCATCTGGTCCTTCAGTGGCTTGCTTCTGTAAAGCCGATTCCTTCTGGCTGTAGTTGGTAACCCTCTTTCCTCTGTGGATGGCACAGTGTCTCCATTAAAGGGCCTGGATTAAGGCCAAAAGTTCTGGAATTGTGCCCAAATGGTGTGGTCCAGGGTGACTACCACTGCCCCTGCATATCAGGTCCCATCCTGAACGTAACTGTTCCCATCCGTGAACAGTACCTTGTCGTCTGTTACCTCTCTTTGCCATGCTGTCGGCATGAGTGGGACAGAGCCCATGCTAGCATGGAAGAGGCTCTTTTGTTTATTGCATTGGACTCGGCTCCCTGGTGGTCCTTGGGGATCACAAAGTCTGGGCGAAACACAACTAAGTTCCCAATCTTTTAGCACACTTTTTAAAAAATGCAGATTCTAGGGCTCCTCCCTAGACATACAGAATCTAACAGTGGATCTATTTTTAAGATCCCGGGTAATTCTGATCAGCCAGGAACTATTTTACTCCATTTCCACCTCCCATTATTACAGTCTCCAGGCTCAGTTCAAGGTGGATTGTCACAGAAATTACTAGTATCACAGTCTGCCACAGAAATCCAATTTGTACCAAATCTGTTTCCAATATGGCCATCATTATCATTTCATGATGTTGCCTATGTGTGTCAAACAGAGTAACTCTTAGTGCAGAAAAATATTACAATCTATAAATTACCTGAAAACACAGCTTTTTTCTTTTTTTTAAAATCAAAATTGAGCCCTGGCTGGTGTGGCTCACCTGGTTGGGGCACATTTCCAGGTTGTGGGTTTGATCCATGGTTAGGTACCTGTGGGAGACAATCAATTCTCTCCCTCTCCCTTCTGTAAGGTTCTCCCTCCTCCCAACTGGTGGGCGGAGTTATGACATTACTGACACCTGTCACAGAGACATCTCCAAGACATTGAGCCATCAATCAGCGCCTGCCAAAGTGTCCTGGAGCCCACCCCTTCCTGTTCTGCCTTGGGTCCAACCCTCTCCTGTTCCTCCCCTTAAAAAGACCCCCAGACCAGCCACATGCTGCTGATCCTCTATGTCCAGGTGGCAGCCCGGCTGGGTCCATCTCCCCTCCAACTCCTTCAATTCTGATTTCTCTACCTCCGTAATGAGTCCCGCTCATTACTGGGGAATAAACTTTACTTTAAAACTCCTTGGTGGTCAGTTTCCTGTTCCTCAAACCTTACACCTTCCTCTTTCTCTCTCAAAATCAATTTTATAAAAACACATAAAAATCATGCTCTAAAAATATCCGGTGAGAAAAACAACAGGGTCCAGAGGATGTCTTAACCATGTTTACAGAGGATTTAGTGTTGTGATAAATCCTACACGTTGGTTATCTCTAGGAAGAAACTATGCTTCAGAAAGGTTAAGTAACAAAGCTGATAAAGTGACATCTCTCAATCACTGAGTCCTTGACCATTTATACGCCAGGCACTGAGAACATAGTTTAATAGCTACTGGTTGTAGGCACTTTGGTTTGTGCCAATCACATGAAACAAAGCACTTAATCTTCACAACAATCATCTGAGACATATAATTATTTCCGTTTTACAAAAGGAAGTTCAGCCTTAGCTGGTTTTGCTTAGTGCAGTGTTTCCCAAACTTTTGACATATGTGTTCCCCTTCTATAATTTTCGTAACGCTGAGTCCCCCTCGCCCGCATGAGAACGTAGAATTAGGCGCAGCTAAGCACGGTGCAGTGCATATCCCCACCAAACTCTGGTGCAACGCGTACCCCCACCAAACTCTTCCTGTACCCCTGGGGGTACACATACCACACTTTGGAAAACACTGGCTTAGAGGATAGAGTGCCAGCCTGTGAGCCAGGTTCTATTTTGGTCAAGGGTACATGTCCTGATTCTGGGCTCCGTTCCCAAGGGGAGTGAAAGATACTCTCTCATCATTGATGTTTCTCTTCCTCTCCCTTCCTCTCTGAAATCAATAAAATACATACCTAGATATAGATTTTTTTAAAAGAAAGAAAGACCAGTTAATTTGCCCAGATCACATTTGGGTGCTTGAGTCCCTATTTGAACCTTGTCACATCTGACTTTAAACCCTCACAAGTACCTGGGTACCCCAAAGCTCCATCGAATGGAAGCTGGTCATCCCTGGGTAGGATTCTAAGTAGTGGGTGGATGTTTTTCTACCCATTTCAACATTCAATACAATATTTCCCACAGGACCTCCAAATTAGTCTCAGGCACCTGTCCTAGCGCTGAGAGGGACCTGGGACTGTAACAATCACTCCAGGTGGTTTTTATGGGGCAAAGCTGGAAAACTCTGTTTAGGTTGCTTTGTGCAAGTGAAGGTTTGTCCTACGGACCTCCTGAGTTGTGCTCCTGGCAGCTGCCATTTTGTGGGGATGGCACGGCCACCAAAGCCAGAGAAGAAGAATGCTTCAGTCCTAATTGTGGAGCTCTGTTGCTGAGTTCCCTAAAACATCTTCATTCCACCCCACCCCATATTTCATGGAGCTTGGTGAGGAGCTTTGGATCCTTCACTTGTCCATCACCGTCTTCCTCTCTGTCGGTGGTCTGGGCCAAGAAATCAAAGGGAATGTGGGAGGCTCCTCTGTACCCTGAGTTGCCCCACCCTAGGCTGCAGTATGGAAGCTGTCTCACACAATGAAGAATAAGATTGGCTTCCAGAAAAAACCCAAACAGGATAAAAAATTGAATGTACACAATGATTACAACTCTGCTGAAATATATCTGTCAATGGACCCACACTGGAAATGAATAAGCAAAAATGACAAACTGTGTGGTATGGTGGTAATACGGGAATGAGTTGTTGTTTCTTTATCCTGTATTTTCTAAGCTTTTGGTAATGTCATTATCCAGGTTAGGGCAAAAGCAGGTTTACAGTTGTGAATATAAGAGGCACAGAATTTATTCTTGTATTATTATTTATTAATTATCGCATTATTTCCCATCAGAACTGTAAGCCTATACAGACTTAGAAATGAAAGTTATATTAAGTTTCTTTTTAAAAAAATATATATTTTATTGATTTTTTACAGAGAGAAAGAGAGAGGGATAGAGAGTTAGAAACATCGATGAGAGAGAATCATCGATCAGCTGCCCCTATTGGGGATGTGCCCACAACCAAGATACATGCCCTTGCCGGAATCGAACCCAGGACCTTTCAGCCCGCAGGCTGACGCTCTATCCACTGAGCCAAACTGGTTTCGGCTATATTAAGTTTCTTAATGTTGAATATATTTTTCTCTAAACATTTTTGTTATGTAAGTCATTTTAATTATATCAATTTTGTAGAAAAATTTTAGAAACTAACAATAACCATATTGCTTAATATCACAAATATTATTAATATATTCAATCCTGGTCTTGACATCAGGTCACAGATCATGGAGACTCGTGTCTGAAACTTTGATGTACAGGAAGGCAGAAAAGCATAGAGGCTAAAATGGATTTTGGAGTCAGGCAGACACGGGTTCAGGGCTTTATAGTTCTGTGATCTTGGGCAAGGTATTTACCTGTAAGCCACAGCTTCCTCAACTATAAATTAAAGCTAATCAGGACCAAATGTATTGAGAGCTTTCTGTATGTCAGGCTTTATTTAAATGGATTATTTATTTCAATCCTCATCTTTATCTTAAGGCACAGGTCTGAATTTCATCTCTGCTTTACAGATGAGAAACCTGAGTTTAAATTTTTTTTTTTTTTTTTTTTTTTTTTGACTTGAGAAAGAGAGAAAGGGAAGGGAGGCAAAAAAAGAGAAGCAGAGCGAGAAAGAAACTTCAATTTGTTGTTCCACTAATTTATGCATTCACTGGTTGATTCTTGTATGTGCCCTGATCAGGGATCAAACTCACATCCTGGGTGTATCAGGACAATGCTCTAAAGTTTAGAGTCTAAACAACTGAACTACCTGGCCAGGATCCAGAAACCCAAGATTTAAAGGGAAAAATTAACTTGTCTAAAGTCATCTAGCTAATTAAGAATTGAGTTTGAATTCAAAACCAGGGTTGGTTTGCCTCTAAGACTTGTGCTCTTAACACCACATTATCTTATTTTACATGGTGTTGCTAAACATAATTCAAAGGTTGCTGGTAGGATAAAAGTTATAATGTAATTAAAACATTTTGAGTGTCTGACACATAGTAAGCATTTACTATCTGTTAGCTATAATTTTATACTATACTAGAGGCCCAGTGCAGGAAATTTTGGGGGGGGGGGGAAGGGGGTGTCCCTCAGCCCAGGCTGCACCCTCTCCAATCTGAGACCCCTTGAGGGATGTCCATTTGCCTGTTTAGTGGGATCGGGCCTAAATGGGAAATCGGAAATCCCTCTCAGAATCCAGGACTGCTGGCTCCCAACCACTTGCTTGCCTGCCTGCCTGATTGCCCCTAACTGCTTTTGCCTGCCAACCTGATCACACCTTAAACACCCCCTGCCAGCCTGATTGCCCCTAACTGCCCTCCCCTGCTGGCATGGTTGCCCCTAACTGTCCTCCTTGTAGGCCTGGTCTCCCCCCTCCCCCCCAACTGTCCTCCCCTGAAGGCCTGGTCGCCCCCAACTGTCCTCCCTTGCAGGCCTGGTCCCTCCCATCTGCCTTCCCCTGCTGGCCTGATCACCTACAACTGCTCTCCCCCGAAGGCCATCTTGTGGTGGCCATCTTGTGTCCACCTGAGGGTGGCCATCTTATGTGTTGGAGTGATGGCCAATTTGCATATTACCTATTTATTATATAGGATATCAGAGGATATAGGAATGGAGCTATAGAGGTATTGTGATGAATTAGCCATTGACTAATGGCTTTATTTGTCATACCTGGGATCCCTTGCTTGCCTCCCTGCCCCCCTCTAACTCATGTCTCTTCCAGTCTGTATAATTGGGCAAAGAAGATAGCCTGCCCTGATTAAAGCAGGGGTGAAGGTGCATTTTAAATGCAAATGACCCGAGGCAGTAAACAATAAGACAAAGTATGCAATAGCCATGTCCTAATTCCTTATTTTTCACTTCCATTTAAGGCTGAGAATGAAAGAAGAAACAAAACTGATCTCATTTATTTCAAAATCATGTTGCTTCCGTCAACTGAAGATATTGAATCAAGATGCAGCAGCCTGGCAGTTCAAGTCAGAGTGCCTGACCTTGGACAGTCAGGAATATGAACTGAGTCTGTTTCTGAGCTTTATAGAAGAAGAAATTCAGGTTTTTCTAGAATGATCAGGTGACTCAGGGAGAAACCTTGACTGTTAAGTATAGGAAACAGTTTAGTCAGCTGTTTTCACTTACAATGAAGTCAATGCTCTCTAGAGCAGTGTTTCCCAACCTTCTCTCATGATGAGAATCACCTGGTGGAGTTGTTAAAACACAGATTCCTGAATCCCAACTAAGAAGTGCTAAACTAGAATTTTTGGGAACATATAGGTAAAATTGTATACTTAACTAGTGCTCTAAGACAGATGTTATATACAGAGCACTAAGTTAGGTATGCAATTTTACCTATATGTTCTCAAAAATTCTAGTTTAGCACTTCTTAGTTGGGATTCAGGAATCTGTGTTTTAACAACTCCACCAGGTGATTCTCATCATGAGAGAAGGTTGGGAAACACTGCTCTAGAGATGAGAACTTGACAGAGGGTTCTGAAAGCAAACATGAGTATTCTCGGCTCTGGGGAGTGTTTTCAGAGTGTTCTCACATTCTCAAGATTGAGATGACCCCATTAAGGATTCTATTTAGATGTTCTATTTACTCAGCTTGGACACTTACTAGACATGTGCTTTTGAGAAAGTTAAATTCTCTGTGCCTCATTTTTATAATGTATAAAATGGAGATAAAATGAATATACTTCATGTAGTTGTGAAAATATACAAAGCATTAGCAAATACCGTGTTTCCCCAAAAATAAGACATCCTCCGAAAATAAGACCTAGCGCAACTTTGGGAGAAAAAATTAATATAAGACACTGTCTTATTTTTGGGGAAACAGAATAGTAGCTGGTTGTAGTGATATCTCAATAAATAGTAACATACAGTTATTATAAATGTGCTTATTTCCCAATTGAAGCTTCTTTAAAATAATTTTATGGCCGAAACCGGTTTGGCTCAATAGATAGAGACTGAAAGATCCTGGGTTCGATTCCGGTCAAGGGCATGTACCTTGTTGCGGGCACATTCCCAGTAGGGTGTGTGCAAGAGGCAGCTGATCGATGTTTCTCTCTCATCGATGTTTCTAACTCTCTATCCTTCTCTCTTCCTCTCTGTAAAAAAATCAATAAAATATATATATTTTTTAAATAATAATTTTATGTTTGGCCTCCCCAAAACCTTGAGGAAATGGGGAGCTCAGCTTTATAAAAAATCTAGTTTATGCTTCTTCTTCCTTTCTTAAATGGGCTTCTCCATGCCATAGTTTCTCTTTTAAAAAAATAAAAAAATTTTAAAAAGTCGCCCTACTCAGTTTTGCTTAGTGGATAAAGCGTCGGCCTGTAGACTGAAGGGCCCTGGGTCCCATACCGACCAAGGGAATGTACTAGTATCTTGGTTGCAGGCTCTGGCCCTGATCAAAGGCAGGAGGCAATCAACTGATGTGTCTCTCTCACATCAATGTTTCTCTTTCTCTCTCCCCCTCCCTTCCACTCTCTCTAAAAATCAATGGAAAAAATATCCTGGGGTGAGGACTAACAACAACAGAAGTGCTGTTGAGGCATACTGTATTTTTTCTGAGACAGTGCCATACATCAGTTTCAGGAGACCAGAGTTTTTTTCCTACAAAATGTTTATTTACATAATTCATGTTTCCATCTGTAATTCCCTTCTTCTAGGGTTCTGTGCTAGGGTGATGAGCCTTGGTTTCACTCTCCAGAAACAGCATGTTCTAAGCCGCCTGTTTCTGAGATATGATGTCTTTTTTTTTTTCCTTCAGAACCTGTCAGGATTTTGTTTTGTTACTTAAGGCAACAAATATGTATGTTGTCAGGTACAGTGATTAGGGTTTGTCTATGCACTTCCCATCAGAACCAATATAAATAAGATGAATATTTTATCTAGGCCACCCCTTTGATCCAATATTGTAATCTCTGGGGATTTATAAATATACCAAAGGAAGAAAAGTTAGTTTTGTATGCCTGAGTATGGGGCGACCCTCTATCCACTGAGCCAAACTGGTCAGGGCTAAAATGGTAATTTTTAAGATAATGCTACAACATCAAGAAATGCCTGCATCAGTCAGGTACTGCTGCAAAAGAAACAAACTTGAAATCTCACTCAGACAATAATAAGCACTTATGTATCACTTACACATTGCAAATCAGTTGGGTTTTGGCTATCTAGTTAGGATCAGTCCAACTTGGCTCTGCGTCACGAGTTGAGTTCAAGACTGCTTGCTTCACATCTCATTTCTCGGTGACTGATGGGCTGCCAAAAGCACAGTCTTCACAGTAGCAGAAGCCCAAGAGAACAGATGTAATACTGAAACGCGTAAAGCCTCTGCACTAACATGTCATTGACCAAATAAAGTGACACGGCCAAGCCCATATCAAGGGGGTGGGAAAATATACTCCAACTGTAATGTTAGGAACTATAAAGGGTATAGGGAGAGGGAGAGGGAGAAGTTTTGGGAACAATAGTATACCAGTGTTTCCCAAAGTGTGGTACGCGTACCCCCAGGGGTATGGGAAGAGTTTGGTGGGGGTACGTGTTGCACCCGAGTTTGGTGGGGATATGCACTGCACCGTGCTTAGCTGCGCCTAATTCTACGTTCTCATGAGTACGAGGGGTACTCAACGTTACGAAAATTATAGAAGGAGTACACATATGTCAAAAGTTTGGGAAACGCTGGTATAGACTATAACAAAAAGGTGATGTTGAAAAACATATGCACAGGATATAAAGTTGATTGTACAACTTGGCCATAACTATGTAAAAATATTTTTGCTTATCAACAAAGAATAGAATAAGTAAGCAAAAATTTAAAAAAAAAATCACTGGACCTGGGTAACAGGATAATAAGTACTTTTTATTTTGCCTTTCTCCATTTCTCAAATTTAACACAATAGAAGTATATTACTCTTCTTTTTCTTTTTTTATTTATTTATATAATAACTGATGTTAGAGAGAGGAAGGGAGAGAAAGAGAAAGGGAGAAACATCTATTTGTTGTTCCACTTATTCATGCATTCATTGATTAAGTCTTGTACATGCCCTGACCAAGGATTGAACATGCAACCTTGGTTTATTGTGATGACACTATAACCAACTGAGCTACCAGGCCAGGGATACCCTTCTTTTTAAAAGTAAGTTTTCGAAGTTTCTTATAGCCGACAAATTAGTTCATCAAACTACCTGCTTTGTCCATTATATTACGGGCCTATAGAAAAAATTTAGAATTCTAAGTACAAGCAAGATAGTCAATTATTCTCAGTCCCCACCAATTGCTAATCTCAAACACAAACCATCAACATGGATCTTTAACTTTGCCTATTGCCTAAAACAAACAAACAAAAAAAAAACAACAAAAAACAAAAAAAAAACAGCTTAAGTTCCATTATCCTCTTATTCTTCATTATTGCAGTGCTGATTATTCTCCACATTGACCTCTTTGAAGTCTCCAAAATTAGGTATTTGTTTCATTAAATATAAACATTATCCCTAGTAGATTCTGACTCTCTGAAAGTAGCAAATCCATTCAACAAATAATTATGAGCACCTTCCATGTTGGAGGCCCTACACTAGTTGCTTCTGGGGAAATAAAGATGTGTAAATGACCATCCTTACCCTCAAGGATCTCACAATCTAATGGGAAGAGAAGTGTGGACACATCTATTTGAGGGTAGAAAGAACAGACTAGGATAGTGGTCAGCAACCTCATTAGTCAACAGAGCGGCAAACCGTGGCTCACGAGCTGCAGTTTGCTGACCACTGGACTAGGAGATTGGTCCCATGTTCTAAACCCTGGTGGTAAATTAGAATCATCTGGACAACTTTTAATAAACACCCATGTCCAAGCCCATGCCCAAGGATTCTAATTTAATTGGTCTGGTGTCTGGCTAGCTCATTGGTATTTTTAAAGTTTCTCAGACCATCAAAATGAGCATCCAGGGTGGAGAATCACTGGGTTAGGCCTTCTACTGTAAACCTGACTGAGAACTGACAAGCACTCTCAAAATAAAACAATTATTTTAAAACAGTTACTTTAAAAACAAATTATTTTATAAAAAATTACATAATGCATGCATATAGTTTAAAAAGTTAAATGGTCCTGAGGTTTGTGATTAATATACTGTATAGCAGAATTGCCATCCAGGCTCCCATGAACTCTTAAAGCTGAATTCTAAAATCAACACCAAATCATAATGGAAGAGTTTAGGGATGTGTAAAACCCATGATAGACTGCTTCCCAGGCCAGTAGCAGGGAAGGAGCAGTTTCTCATCTAGATGAAAGTATTAACAGGTAGAAAATGAATGTGAGTAGAGTATTATAATGTGTTGAGAGGAGTGAGGGGAAGGTTGGTGGTTTACTTTAGAAGCTCAGAAAGAAAGAAAACATCATTTAAGGCAAAGAATATGGAACAACTAGTCACTCTTAGCATTCCAAATTTGCTTATTTTTTTATAAATCTGGCCTTATGGTGGAAATATCCCTATTTTAGAGGTGTTTGCGATAGTCTATTATAGCTTTAAGCCATACATTTGGATCAGATTACCAGTTCTCCTTGCTGTAAAACTACTGCATTGCTGATTAGCAAGAGTATCTGGCCCACTTATTACTATAATCCTCCCTGTAAATTGACAAGAGTGGCATTGTCAGTTATGCCTTGGTCTTTTGTGAGCTTGATTGACATAAAGCCATCCTCAAGAAACTGGTCCAAACTTGGTGCAAAGAAGAAATCAAGTTCTGAGCCTATGATGCTTGAGACCCACAGCCAGTATGAGGTGCCAACCAAGGTACTACCCTGAGAGACCCAGTCAAAGTGAGTAGCCTGAAGGGCACCCTACCTCTCACATCCAAATAGGTCTGCAAGGCTGGGTGCATTAGAAACTCTGGAAAGGCATAATAAATACTGTGTTAAGAGAGTAAGTCAGGGTATATCATGGAAAACATTGAAAAATGGCTTGGTTTAAACATTGCAGGGACTCCCTGAAGACACATTAGCAGGGAATGTCATAAAATCAGTTCTCTGTTTGAAAAGAACATCTCTGGTTGACAGGATGAAAGCTGGATTGGACAAGGAAAAACCAGAGGCAGGGCACCAATTGTAAGTCTGTTGTAATTGTGCATGGAGGAGGTGGAGTGGACTGGGAAAAGGACAGTGACGCTGCAAATGCAGTGGCAGGATCAGTCCCAAGAGACGTGTCTGTGGCTCTCTGCCATACTGATTGTGCCTTGATCTTCCCATTTGTAATACGTGAAAAGGAGTACCTGCCGCCTGCCTGGGAGAAGGGACTCTGCTCCTCTGGCTTCCTGTTTTGTTTGAAATGGTTTTCAGAAGGCTGTTCTCTTTTCATAAAGCAGGTAGAGGTGTTTAATGGCTCTTGAGGCGAAGGAGAGCTTATGCGTTTCCTCTGAAGGAGTGCATTCTGGACTAAGCCCAAACACAATGTTCCTCTCCAGGCCTGAAAACTGCTGAATGCTGTCTAAAATGATGTGACTGCCCAAAGCACCAGAGGCCTGCCTGAACACAACTCCTGCGGCTCTGCGGGTCTCAGTTAATTCCATTGCTTTTAGCAGTGCAAGCTCATAGCGTCCTCTGTCCTCCCCGCTCCTGCACAGGATTGCTATATCTTTGGGCAGATAGCCACACTGGAACAGGTGGTGACATCTTTCTGCCACGTACTTTGCGATTTGTTCTATTGTCAGGTTGGTCTCCGTTTCACACACCCCAGGAAGAGCCTGGGCACGCATTGCTGCCTCGTAGGCAGCTTCCCTGAAGAGTGCCAGTGTGTCCAGAAACGTGTTGGAGGGAGGATTTTCTTTGATCTTCCTCATTTCTTGTTTCATGACCATTGCTATTTCCAGAGAACAGTGGATCCCTTTAGTGATTGTTTTCCGAGGAAACTGAGCAGATGGAGGAGGGAGGCCGTTGACATCAGCATGACGGACTTGGAAGGGGTCCAGAAAGAGCCAGAGAACCCCATGGTGAAGGTTTTTCCTTCCAGCTCCCCTCCCCTCTGGATGGGTGATACCCTTAGCCTTCTTGTACCAATCACCATACACACTGCAGAAATTCTCGGTCTCATCCATCACTATGTGTTTAATCTTTAGGAACTCCCCTTGCATGAAGGTTTTCCGGGTCACGGCCTGGCAGGTGGTTTGTTGGCTGTAAGGATGAAAGAGAGAATTGGATTTCAGGGAGCACCATGCACTCATTACTCTCGGGATTGAAATTAGAGACTAGTTCTCACCTGGATGATGATTCATTGAGCCAGCTGTATGCGGAATACTACAAAACTGCTCTACTTACAAGTTACCTGATAGAGAGAACACTTCATTGTAAACCCTACTCTTCAGGTTTACCTAGTTTAAATATGCATGTGAAACTTTTGATATAAACCTAGGTAGGAACGTTATTTTTTCTATTAGTAACAATTCTGCTGCTTGATAATCCCTGAAGACAAGCTCTTTACTTTCTGTCCTTCTTAGAGCTAGAGAACAGATATCTGGAGGCATATCATACTTTTTTTTATGTGGAAAAGAGGTATGGGTAAATACAAATTCCTCTAAAGCAAATCCCATCACCCCATTTACTTGTAGTACAAAACCAGAAGCCTCTTTAGATTTTGGTAAGGAAAACATGAAGAGGCTGCTGAGTTCCATGACATGTCAACTGGGTAATAAATCTACAGGGCTATAATCCTGTTTAGCGTGTTCAGGTTCCCTTTACAGTATGTTTTAGCATTTCAGAGGAGGAGGAACACCTTAGAGGAGGCAAGAAACAATCAAGTTTGATTGTTGCCTGCTCTAATTTGGATCCAGGTAATATCACTCCTGCCTATAAATTTCCTGATGTTACATACGCAGTCCCTGGGGCTTCACTCCCTGTGCCCTGAATCACAACTGGTTATGTTCTGCTCTTCCAGTTTGGACTGTGTAAAAGCATTGGTTGCTTTGTAATTCAGCAAATGAGGGCAAACTCATTTTCATTTTTGTCTGGTTTACTTACTGATACAACAAATCTTTTTGAGCACCATGTATATGCTAGGTACTGTGTACACTGAGTGCTAGTGGGAATAAAGATATTGAAGACCTGGCCATAAAGCCCAAAAAGGGGGACAGAAAATAAAATAAGCAATGTGAAAGAAAAGCAATGATTCCCAGCCATTCTCTGTATCCTCCTCACACTAGGGTTCAATAGATACTTGTTGAATTAACCGGAGCATTTTTAAATTTACCTATAGAGCACAGTAAAGAACTTAACCCATAGCACAATTTACAAATCTTTCATAATAGGGCATCTTCCTCCTTTTCCAATTTCATCACCTACTACATAACCATACCCCACCCCCACTGCTCTAGTTAGACTTACCCTCTTGATTCTCTAAACATATCCATGCCTTTGCACACGCTGTGCCCTTTGCCTAAAGAGCCCTTATTTTATTCACTTTCCCTACTGACTTCTTAAGAGTGTATCCTTCTTAGAGATCTTCTTCACTGGGGAGAATTTACTGACCAACCTTCAGCTCAAGTTAAGATAAGCATATCTTTACTGCCATACTAATTATACAATATTCACATTGCTTATTTTATTTTCTGTCCCCCTTTTTGGGCTTTATGGCCAGGTCTTCAATATCTTTATTCCCACTAGCACTCAGTGTACACAGTACCTAGCATATACATGGTGCTCAAAAAAATTTGTTGTATCAGTAAGTAAACCAGACAAAAATGAAAATGAGTTTGCCCTCATTTGCTGAATTACAAAGCAATCAATGCTTTTACTAAATTAAAACCTAAAGATTTAAATCAGAAGCAGAATTGTATGTCTTCCAAAATTACTGATTCAGAACAAGTCAAACAAATGAAAACATTTTATAAACAAAATCAAATGGTATTTAAATTCAAGTTTCTAGTGGTAGAATGTCTCATCAACTGAAATATACTGTGGCTTTAAAATATTAAGCAGCAAGAAAAATGTTTCCTTAAATCAAGATAGTTTCATTTCTACTTTTCTTTGCATTTAAGACCACATATTGTGAGGAACTGTTCCTAGTTACATAAACTTAAATGTATGCAGACTTGGCTGATTTATGATGAAATACTAAAGGCTGGAAATAGCAAAGTACCCATTTATAGCTCAACTGCCTGGTCACTTGCAAAGGTTTGGGCTCCTGCACTTACATAGTTAAGGCATTGTAAAATCTTAAGTTATACAAATTACTTTGGTGATATTGTTGAAAAGACTGACTCAACACATTTACTGTGTTTAGTCAGTGAAACACTCACGCCACGTAGTCCTTTAAGGAGTCATGTTCGCAAACGTAGAGGATCTCTCTTGGTTTGCAGTGGAATAGGTCCTTGATTTTCTCCATGATCTTTATGGCTAGGGCTGTCTTCCTGCTTCCTGGGAAGCAGTGGATGAACAATTCTCGCGTCTCCTGAAGGCTCTCTGCGAGCAACTCACACTGCTCCTCTATGAGCAAGTTGAAAAATTCACAGCCCAGCCGGTCACTCAGAAGGGAACGAGAGCACAGCAAGACCACCACGACAAGGGCCTGCAACAAGTCTTCCATTTCCTCCTCGTTAGCAAGCTGGTAGGATTGAGGGTAGTGCACAGGGGTCCCACAGGGTCTAGAGTGTGTGCCCGGCAGGTGCAGCAGTCTTGGAATGACACACACTCTCCCGGTGTAACCACCAACAGTTCCCAGTTTCTGCTTTAACTGACGAGCAGTGTTTCGGGCATATTCAGGCCCTTCGGTCCCACCGGGGTGTATCAAGATTGTATAAAGTACCAAGGGGCTGTTCACCGCTATCAGGAGAGCATCACACAAGACGTTCTGTTCTTTCCTTAAGCCAATATCACTAGCCCAGCTTCGAGAAAATACCACAATCCCCTGCGAGATAGGACGTATCTGCATCTTCATGAATTCCTCCAGTTCTTTATGATCTGAGAACAATGTCTTACAGAGAGATTCTGGTTTAAATTGTATCTCTTCTTGTGTCACTGAAAATTCAAGGGATAGAAGTTACTAAAATGTACAAAAGCATATTAAAAGTATTCCTGCAACATCATAGGAAGAAATGAGGCTAGCTCTGAAACCATAGGATCCCTGTCTGCAAAGAAAGCACCCCCTCTTCACAGGCCAGGGCTAAGAAGTTCCTGCTGTTGGCAACTCTCCTATAGGGGAGGGCAGTCAATGAGGGGTCTTCACAGAACAGCCTCCTGGCACTGTTCTCCTCAGCCCCAAATGGTCCACTATTGCTAGGAAGTCCTCCTTCCTGTTGAGGGTGTGTGTGTGTGTGTGTGTGTGTGTGAACCTGATGCTTTTGGGAGAATTAAGAACATTCCTTTAAAACCATGATTCTAGCCGAAACCAATTTGGCTCAGTGGTAGAGCGTCGGTCTGCGGACTGAAAGGTCCCGGGTTCGATTCCGGTCAAGGGCATGTACCTTGGTTGCGGGCACATCCCCGGTAGGGGGTGTGCAAGAGGTAGTTGTTTCTCTCTCATCGATGTTTCTAGCTCTCTATCTCTCTCCTTTCCTCTCTGTAAAAAACCAATAAAAATATATTTAAAAATAAAAAAATAAAACCATGATTCTAACGTGGCAATTCTCACACACACACACACACACACACACACACACACACACCCTGGGGTATTTAATAATATCTGCACATTTTTAAAAACCATAATTTATTTAATTTTTAGAGAGAGAGAAACATCCATAGATGGCCTGCCTCTTGGACACTCACCCTGGGATCCAGCCCACAACCCAGGGCATGTGCCCCCACTACGAATGGAACCAGCAACCTCTCTCTCAGTACATGGGTTGACACCCAACCAAGTGAACCACACTGGCCAGGGCTGGCAATTTTTTAAAAAATATATTTTTATTGATTTTTTTTTTTTAGAAAGGAAGAACTAGAGATAGAGAGTTAGAAACATCGATGAGAGAGAAACATCGATCAGCTGCCTCCTGCACAACCCCCACTACCAGACCGCAACCAAGGTACACGCCATTGACCAGAATCAAACCATGAACCTCCTTTATCCACTGAGCCAAACAGGGAAGGGCTGGACATTTTTTGATTGTCACGGCTGGAGGGCTGCTACTGGAATTTAGTGGATAGAGGCCTCGAACGGTGCTAAACATCCTACAGTGCACAGGGCAGGCCCCTCAACAAACAATTAGCTGATCCACAAGTCAATAGTACCAAGGCTGAGAAACTCTGCTCACCTCCTTCTGTATTGGAAAGCCAGGGGGCAATTCTCTTGTGATATAGACATGGGGGATTTAGGATGACTCCCAAATTCTCTCATATTTAGGAAACAAAAGCCATACATGACTGGAAGCCCCAAAGCACAGAGAAATACTGTGTGAATTTGATGACTGGGAAACAAGAGTTAGCCCTATATATTATTTTGAGACCGTTATATTTGCTAAGTCCTACACCTGACCTTCTCTCTAAGGAGAAAAATTTGGATTAATTGCTATCAATTCCTTCCAACATAATTTTAGAAAAGAAATAAGAAGGGAATACCTGGAAACAAACGTTGTTGTAGAACCTCCTTAAATTCCAGGACTTTCATAGGATATGATGAGCTTCTTAGTGCAGATGAAGCTGGTGAAATCGGGGGAAGGCTGTAGTCTGTGGCCACACTGGAGGGAGCTAAACAAATGAATACATGGAGAGTTGTTTCAGAAGAAAACGGAAAAGCACTTTTTAATTGTCCTCCTACTGTTGGCATGCAATTTGCATGGTGCTGAGCTGCTCTCACACTTTCTATGCCTCAAACCATTCACATATGTAAGAAAGGAAGTTTGGGGACTCCTGCAGGGCTAGTCATTTGACCTCATGTCAGGGTGAGATAATCCCTAAGATTCATTCCAACTCTAATATTCTGATTCCAGCTTCTAGAGGGAGTGAGGTCAGAAAAAGTTAAGCATACTATATATTTTTTATTTTGCTATAGTTGTTTAAGTCCCCATACAAGGTTTGGATGGAATAGGAAGTGACAGGATCTCTAGTTTGGGTGTATGTGTGTGTGTGTGTGTTTAAATTCAAACAAATTTAGGACAAGAGAAAGAATAATCACTTAAGGCTCGATCCAAGCTTCTTTTATAAAATTTGGAACATATTAACCATGAAGGCAAATTGATAAGCTGCGTTCAGGCTGTAAGTCCTCCATGGATTGCTTAGAGATCACTAGGGCTGATTCTGAGCAAAACTATAAGGAAAGTGAAAACACTAGGAGTCTCTTCACCCCTCCCCTCCAAACTCCCCGCCCCACCCTCCCCTCCATCCCTCTATCCCCTGCCCAAGCATCTCCTTTTGCAACAGCTTTTCTCCACTTGATGGTGCCCCAAGCCCAATAATTGGAGGTATTAGTTCCTAATGTTACTGAAACAATTCAGAATTGTCAACAAGCTTCCCTTGAAAGAATTAGTGAAGAGTCCTTCTTAAACAATTTGCCTTTGGAATATCATCTTTAGAGTTAGATTACTGATTAAAGTTTTTAAAATATATATTTTTTAAATTGATTTCAGGGAGGAAGGGAGAGAGAGAGAAAGGTATAGAAACATTAATGATGAGAGAGAATCATTGATTGGTTGCCTCCTGTATGCCTTCCACTGGAGATCAAGCCCACAACCTGGGCATGTGCACTGACTGGGAATCAAACCAAATCCTTCAGTGCATGGCCTGGCATTCTAACTACTGAGAACACTGGCCAGGGCAATAGGAGAATATTTTTAAGCAAAACTGCTTTCTGTTCTTTAAGTAAAATATCTGGCCAGCCCAGCCAGCATGGCTCAGTGGCTGAGCATTGACCAATGAACCAGGAGGCCATGGTTCAATTCCCGGTCATGGCACATGCCCCGGTTATGGACTATAATAGATCCCCAATGTGGGGTGTGCAGGAGGCAGCTGATCAATTATTCTCTCTCATCAATGATGTTTCTATCTCTCTCTCCCTTTCCCTTTCTCTCTAAAATCAATAAAAAGCATATTTTAAAAAAAACATCTGACCAACTACCCACAGGAGGCAGAGAAAGGGTTACTCCCTGCTAATTGAATAATGGCTTCTATTCTGGTTTACCTGATGGAATATCCAGCATCATAGCCACCCAGTCCTCTGCTGTCAGCCTTGTGACCAAATTGTCCCTCATGATCCACGAATCTGGGGCCTCTGTGAATACCACACAGCAGAAAGGCTCCACCTGAACAATACAGACATAACCATACAGGACATCCTTTTGGTATACATCCAAGATTTTGGTAGTGAAATTCACCTTCGGCTTTTCATGGCAGAAGTGGAATGTAGGCAGTTTTTCTATGCAGTTTTCTATTTCCTTTTTTAATAAGTCGGGGTTCACTTTTTCTCTCTTACATCCAAACACTTCTTTGCTCTTATCATCTACCCCGATAATTAAGTATCCCCCCTGAGTGTTGGCAAATGCAGAAATGTAATGGGGCAACATTTCTTTAATCCTAGGGACAATCTTTTTGGTGGTGAACCTTTTTAACTCAACATGTGTCGACTCAGTAAAGTTGAGTTTCTCTTTATACATGAGTTTGTCCTTTTTAAGAAATTCCGAAGCAGACAGCCTCATATCTTCCTCTTCCTGAATGTGTCTGTCAAGAACCTTCTGAGGATGCCACTCCTTCACCCTGGGTCTTCCTCTTTGGGCTCTATACTGCTTCTGTCTGAGAAGTTCTTGGGCACTGCTAGCACTCAGGTTTATAGCGGAAGTCACATCTCTCTGATATAAATTGGAACGCAAACTACAGATCCTTAGGGGGAGGCTGAAAACATCTGGGCTCCATGACTTCACGAAAATCAAGAGATTGTGCCCCTGTTGCATGTAGTCAAGGTATTTCTGTGAACCTGAAGGAAGGAGCTTTTGAAAAGAAGTCTCCAGATCCTGACCCAGCCCTTGGCACCGGAAGCTGTAGGTTTTATCATCAATCTTCGCTTTGATCACACCCCCTCCAGAATTTAGCAGTGCACAGGCGGCTTGGATGATTTTAGAATTCTCATTCCTTTTCAACTGGTTATTGGTCATGTTCTTCCTGTTCTCTTCTCCAAAAGTCACTGTGCCCACGTCCACAATTATCTCAGGATAGAGCATTTCCGTATTGGTCTGGAGACTTTCCATCTCAGCAGCCCCTGTGTGCTCAAAACAATTACAGAAAGGGGTCCCAGTAAATAAGCAGGACAGAAATGTTGTTTCTCATTAACAAGAATTTCAGAGATTACAATATTTTCTTCAAAGCTATAAATACATTTTAACACAGAAACAATATATATATATTTTAAATATATTTAATTGATTTTGTACAGAGAGGAAGGGAGAGAGATAGAGAGTTAGAAACATCGATGAGAGAGAGTCATCGATCAGCTGCCTCTTGCACACCTCCTATTGGGGATATGCCCGCAACCAAGGTACATGCCCTTGACCAGAATCGAACCCGGGACCCTTCAGTCCCCAAGCCGACGCTCTATCCATTGAGCCAAACCGGTCTCGGCAGAAATAATATTTTAAAATATATTGGTTTTATTGGTTTTAGAGTGGAAGAGAGAGGGAGAAGAAGAGAGAGAGATTAAAACATCAATGATGAGAGAGAATTATTGATCAGCTGCTTCCTGTATGGCCCTGGGGATCTAGTATGCAACCTGGGCATGTGCCCTGACTGGGAATTGAACTGTAACCTCTTGGTTTATAGGCTGATGCTCAACCACTAAGCAACAATGGCCAGGTGGAAATAATATTTGATATCACTGTTTTCTAACAACTTCATAAATATCCTTAGCCTTCCCAGCATGAATGGGCATAGTTAAAGGTAAATGCTTAATATTTTGCTATAATGGAAAACTTAGAGTGCTACAATTTTTAGCCATTTTAAAATTTAAAATCAGGAAATGCCACTAGTGAACTTAGGTATTTATAAAAGTCCTGGGGGCGGGGGGGGTAGGCATGGATTGGCACTGAAACCAAAGTTAAGTTATTAGAGAATTCGCAGACTTAGAAGTTGAAATCAGAAGATGCTCCTATTTCTTATTCAGAGCAAAAGAAAGGGGGTGATATTTAAGGGAGTATAGGTTAATAATATATGTGATGTAGATATCTTGCTGTATAAACACGCATAAACATGGTATTTTTTCGTGCTATTCTGTACATTTTTAAAGCTTTATTCTATTCCTGAAAGTCTGTCAATAGATACCAAATGCAGAATTATTTTTATCTTTGTTGTTAAGTCTTCTCTTTAAAAAAAAAATACATATTTTTCTTGATTTCAGAGAAGAAAGGAGAGGGAAAGAGAGTTAGAAACATCAATGATGAGAGAGAATTGTTGACTGGCTGCCTCCTACATGTCCCACAACCTGGGCATGTGCCCTGACCTGGCCATGTGCCTGGCCTGGGAATCAAACCATGACCTTGGTTCATAGCTCCATGCTCAACCACTGAGCCACGCAGGCTGGGCTCTTTTTATCTTTTCAAACATTCTTCTAAAAGTGCATTTCTTCCTATATAGTGTGATACAGGCATCTTCCTACCCTTCTAATAGTTCTGCCCTGTGCTGTGGGAACCTTTAAGACTTGGAAAAAACATGAGCCTTTGGGACATAGTTGTTAAACTCTGATCAACCTCCTTTTGCTTCTCAGATCAGAGAATAGCCATCAAAATAGAAATCAGGGCTCTGAAGCAAATATTTCAGACATGGCTCCCTTAGCTTTTGTTAACTACAAAATAAGCTGTTTACTAACCCAAACCAAAATTCTTCCTGTAATCTTTGCAAAGTAGAGGCCATGTGGGTGTTATGACCATGAAGAGGGGACAAAAAGCAGGCATTCAACAGGACATACATCCTCTTCTGCCATAGTTCCCTTATGGCTGCCTTCTCATTTCTGCCAGGTATGCCAGAATCAACATGGTTTTATTTATTTATTTTTTCATATGTGAGCAGGTAAAATGTAAATGCCTGGCTCTTCAGAGAAACTTCTGATTAACATTCTATTCATGTCTTAGAGTCACAGAAGTGTTGGAAAGGACTTTAAATACCTTCAGGTCCAACCATCCATCTGATTCTTACATCCTCTGTATAATATTCCCATCTCCCAACATATTGCTCTCCAGCAACTGCTTGAACACCTCCAGCGAGGAGTAACTTATTACCTATCAAATTAGTCCCTTCTATTTCCTGACAGCTCTGTTAGAAAGGGGTTCCCTCATTTTCAACTGTAATTTGTCTCCCTATAATTTCCACCTGCTGGATTCACAGGACAAATCTACTTGCTTTTGAACTAGCAGAACTGTGCTCTCATGACTCCCGGGTCTCACTGATGTTACTAATGCTGTTAACAACTGATAAATACAATGCGTTCTGAGATTCAAGCTCCATATGAATATCCTTTCCGATTTCCCCAAAACTTCTCACTCATCGTCCTGTAGCTATTATTTTACTAAGCCCTTCATACCCTCAAACATAAACTGCACTTAAGATGAGATGAAGTTTTTTAAATGAAAATAAAAATTTTTACCTGATACGTTTGCTTCTATTCTTGTTGTTTCAGTTCCACATCTGGCTTTGGTCTGAATGTTTGCTTTCTGTCACAGTCCTGTGGCTCTTTGATATCAGCCTGGGAGGAGCAGGAGCCCTGCCAGACTCTCCCAGACTTCATAACATTGACCCACTGAGGAAGGCTGATAAGGACTCAAGAAAAGCCTATGACAGGGCAGATTCGAAGGCTGCAGTTCGGCTTCTGGGAGTGAATTAGGTAGTAATGGGAAGATTCAGGCTTTTTCAAGTGAGAGCCAGTTACACTGCTCACCTCTAAGGGACTGCGTGTCATTTCCATACATCATACAAGCACCTCCTGTCCTGGTCAATTTCATTTCAAAGCTCTATTTTTATTTTTTAAAAATATATTTTATTGATTTTTTTACGGAGAGGAAGGGAGAAGGATAGAAAGTCAGAAACATTGATGAGAAGCATCCATCAGCTGCTTCCTGCACACTCCCTACATGCCCTTGACGGGAATCGAACCTAGGACCTTTCAGTCCGCAGACCCACGCTCTATCCACTGAGCAAAACCGGTTTTGGCTAAATGAGATTCTTAATAGATTTCTGGTTGTTTATTACTATTACTATTATTATTATTATTATTATTAACTGAGGTTACATTCCTATGAAGTTCTGCTTTGCCGGCATTACTCTTTGTACATGTTGGCTGAATAGTTTCAGGATAGGAGGCAGAATGGATGCTATATTAGCATAGTAGCACCATAAACTCTAAAAGCCTGCCCTCAGCCTCAACTCTAACTGATTTTCATTAACTTCACTTCTAAACTCAGTCTTTTAATTCTACAACTAACCTTAATTCCCAGCCTCACACTCACATTGCAATCTCTCTTTACCTTTAGAAAGATAAATGACATTCTTTACTGGACATGTGCATTTTGGCACAAGGGACCAAGATGGGAGCTTTTAACACTACAAAGAAACTGAGATTACTTGGCCAGTACGTGGAAGAGATGGAGTTCAAAGGCAGGTTTGTCTAATACAAATGTTCCTGCTCCTTCCACTGCCTTTCACCTTTGGGATTCTGCCTTCAAGTTTTGAAGTCTTCAAAATAAGAACTCTACCTAAGTGTCTCCCCCTTTCCTTCCCGGTCCACAGGAAGGACATTATTTGGACAGGAGAACCAGGAGCCAGATTGTGGTTTCTTTATTCTTCTTCAATGCATTATAAGGAACCAAATCAGAAGGAGAAAATGTGAAAGATGAGCAAAGAGTTTCTCTTCCTTCTTCGAAGTTCCCTAGTCAAGTCCCCTAGTTATAAAGTTATAGGTTATCACACCAGGGAGGATCTCACATCAAATGTCCATGCTACGAAGTAACTTGAAATTATTAGCTTGGACAGTGCTTCTTCCTAGGTCTTAGGAAAATGAGCTGGCCATTCTATTCACAATTGGCTAAGAACTAGAGTCCCAATTTATTTCAGATATATTTATTAAGAATTTAAATTTATCAGCATTAGTTATGGCACCATAACTACAACAAACACCAACCTCCTTCCTAAATTCATTCACAGAGATAATTCAAAGACTGTAGGGAAAAGTGACCCAGAACAAAAATGCTAGTTTCACCAAGCCACACTAACTCTGGATCTCTGAACATTTATTCATTCTTTCACTGACAAACCTAGGGTATTGAAATCTTAGGTCTGGCACTGAGTGTGATGCTTACAAATACAGTCCATATGCATGACCACTGGAGTTCCTTGGTAGGTCTGGTACAAGAGACTCTTGTTTGTCTTCATTTTTCCTTTTTATTTCTTCATGTCCTTCTACCCACCCTGGTCCAACACTCATCACAATCCTCATGCTGCTTATTGTATGCTACCTCCCATTTCCACTACCATAGTCCCAATTTAGGCTCTTACTAGTTCTCACCTGAACCACTGCAATCCCACGTGTGATGTGTTTTTTTAAAAACATATTTTATTGATTTTTTTACAGAGAGGAAGAGAGGGACAGAGAGCTAGAAACATCGATGAGAGAGAATCATCGACCAGCTGCCTCCTGCACACCCCCCAGTGGGGACGTGCCAGCAACCAAGGTACATGCTCTTGACCAGAATCGAACCTGGGACCTTTCAGTCTGCAGGCCAATGCTCTATCCACTGAGCCAAACCGGCTTCGGCACGTGTGATATGTTTTTGATGGAGGACATTTATATTGTTTCCCCCTGGTGTTGCTAACTCACCAATTTTTGAGAAACACTACACGTCTCAGCTTTAAATTGGTCAGCTCCCCCCATGCATTCTCATTTAATTCGGTAATTATTCCTTTTCCCAGAATGTCCTAATTCTCAACCTCTCCCCCTTCCTCTTCTTCCCCCCCCCCCCCCCCAAATCTTTCAAGACCCAAATCTAGTGCCATCTCTTCCGGAAAGCCTTTCTCGCTCTCCTTCACACTTCTTTGATATTTAGCTGCACTTTTCTGGCAGCACCTCTTGTTTGCTTAGGAAACATCCAAGAGCCCGATGAGTCGGTAAGTTCCCTCCGGACAGAGGAGGACACATTCATCTAAGACAGCCCACCCCAACCCCTGGCCCTCACGCGGCCACGCGGCCAAGTGCAATACACAATGTTGGATCACTCAGTCAATCTTTTTTTCCCCGGAAACGGAAACCCAGGGCACAACGATCTCCGAAGCCCTTTCCCAGGTGTGAAACAAGGCACCACCGAAACCCGCCGGGAAAACGATAGACGTTCGGAGGCCCGAGGGCTCTGAGTCTCGCTGTATGGAGTCCGCCTGGAAACCAAGTGACGGAAAAGGAGGTTCCGCCCGCCGGCTCGCCCCACCCCTGAAGTCCGATTCGCCCTCCTATTGGCTGATCCTTGCACGTGACCCGCTGGCCGCCGCGGGATTGGTTGTCTGGCCAAAGCCACCTGGGTGGTGGGATGCGGGCGGAGCCTGGAGGCGGAGGCGGAGGCGGGTGGGGAGAGGGGAGCTGTGATCAGAGAGGGCGGGCGGGAAGGCCAGCAGTCGGCTCCGTGAGCTTTCGCCGGCTGGGCAGGCCTCCTGAAGTGTAGGGCGTAAGAGTTTTAGTTTTAGGATTTTCCAAATAGGGCTTAGGACTCCTGCCTGGGTCTTTGGTGTGAGCCTTGGCTCCGGCCTTACTCGTGTTTCCCCGCAAGGACGGCTTTTCTGTCTTTCTTGAAGTTGGTGAGGTTTGGACCATACTATTTATGTTTGACGGTCCCCTGTGTGTAAGCATTGGTTGACCTGGGCAGGACGCCATGAGGTAGAAGCGGGGAGGGGCAGTGGGGAGGGGGGGAAAGCGGAGGGTTTGGAGATGCTTGAGACGTGGTCCTTACCTACGTGAAACGTTGGAGGTAAGTCGTAAGTCGGCTTTGTCAATGGTGCTGATGCCTTTATATCTAGGAGTTTAGAATTTAGTAGGGCGGAGCGTGAGTTAAACGCTCATTTATTGAGCCTCCTCCTGTGCACCATCTGAATGTAATGGATGCAAAAGCCAGTAAGACACAGTCCTGGCTCTTTAGGAACTCTGTGATGGGGGAGGAGGGGGTCGTGAATAAATGGCATTTGATGCGTGTTGTGGGGGAAAGTGCTGTGGGACTCAGAGGAGGGGATGACTGAGGAGTTAGGGACCACTGAACAGAGAAGGTGACATGTGAGTAAGGTTTTAAAACTAATCAGGCGCTCTCCAGATTGAAAGGGGTGGGGAAGCATTCCAGAGGGCGCAGAGTACTAAGGAAGAAAATTAGGAAAATATATTTGTGTAGACTCAGAGGATGAAGAGATAAAGGCTCAAGCATAACCCGTGTAAAATAGACACTTTCTTGGTCTCCCTCTCTTTATGGAGTTTGGTTGCTGAATGGCAAACAGACCCATTGTCACTTTTATGGAAAATCGACCTATTGATGCTGATAGATGGCTGAAGCATGTGGTGTCTCCACAATTATTAGGTACTGTCAATACCATGCTGAAAAGCTGGGAAGGGTGACATGTGATCCTAGTATTTTACCACGTCAACGATGGTATCTTACCAGGTGCCATTTAGAATAAATGAAATGCAATCAGCTTTTTCATTCAGAAATTAATTATTCAGGTTGTGAATTATCCAGGCTTTGCCTTGTTTCCTTCATCTCGCTCATGCCCTGGAGGAAAATGAAATCAAACCCTATATTTGCTGATAGTGGAAAAATACAAATCTGGTAATCAGACTTCAGTTGTCTTCCCAGCTGATGATAATTTGCTCTGGACCTTAGGCAAATCATAGCCTCTCTGTGTCTTGGACTCTTTATTTTTTATTTTTTTTATTTATTTTTTTTTTTTTTTTAAATATATTTTATTGATTTCTTACAGAGAGGAAAGGGGAGGGATAGAAAGCTAGAAGCATCGATGAGAGAGAAACATCGACCAGCTGCCTCCTGCACACCCCCCACTGGGGACGTGCCCGCAACCAATGTACATGCCCCCGACCGGAATCGAACCCAGGACCCTTCAGTCCGCAGGCAGACGCTCTATCCACTGAGCCAAACCGGTTTCGGCTGTGTCTTGGACTCTTTAGATAGGAGATTCTGATATAACAAATGTGACTAGTTTTTATCAGTATGTGCAGGATGATTGTGAATCAAAATATATAATAAATGAACTGGAGTTGACTTTGTAATAGAATTTAGTATAAAATCTTTTCTAAAGCTTTTGCTTAAGAACTTGTCTCTAAATCCCTTCGCAGGCATCTGAAATTTTATCTTGCATTGTGTTTGGGTTCAATTAAAAAAAAAGTTGTTTTTTTTTTTTAAACTGTAAATGCTTACCCACTTACCTGTATTTCTTTCTTTCTTTTAAATATATTTTATTGATTTTTTACAGAGAGGAAGGGAGAGAGATAGAGAACTAGAAACGTTGATGAGAAACATCGACCAGCTGCCTCTTGCACACCCCCCACCGGGGATGTGCCCGCAATCAATGTACATGCCCTTGACCGGAATTGAACCTGGGACCTTTCAGTCCGCAGACCGACGCTCTACCGCTGAGCCAAACCGGTTTCGGCACACTTACCTGTATTTCAAAAATAAGAAAGCTCCCCCAAACAAAACTTGCATTTTTGTAAAGTTACTTAAACTAAAGCATAGTAAAAGGAAAAATATTTATTGGAAGCCCATGGTTGCAATTTAAATTTATCTAAAGAGAAGCTTTTCCTTTTTTTCATGGGTAAACCTTAGTTTTTTTAGAAGTGAAAACAGCGAGTGAAAATACTCTAATACAAGGAGGTGAATTGCAATGATGCGATGATGAGTGAAGTATAGTCTGACCTGGTATTGCCATTGCCTCCGTGTTGGCTCTGACCAGGGTATGATCACTTAATCTTCTCTCTGAGCTGAGTCTGCTTATGGTTTTCCCACATTGGTATGTTCTAGCCTATTTGGATACTGGTTTTATTATGTATATGAGTGTTTCTTCGGTATTTGTTTCAATTTTACTGATACTTTCATGTTTTCCTTTTTAGGTTGAGGCGAAAAACCTGGCTTTGATACCTTCATGGAGTACTACGTTATTTCAGTCCTGAATCTGGTTCAGTCCTCTGATTGACTTATTATATTAAAAATGTTTATATTTGCTTTGGCAAAACCTTGCTGTTTAATAAGAATTCTTGCAACTATCCCATATATTTTTATTATCTGTAATAATAAAAGCATAATATGCTAATTAGACCAGACGTCCTTCCAGACTGCTTTGGCTGGGGCTGCGAGGACCTAGGCAGCCACCTCAGCTCTGAGGGCTGAGCCCCTTGCACGAATTTTATGCATCAGACCTCTAGGGACCAGGTGTACTGGTTAATAATGCAGATTTTGTAATCAAAGAAAACACATTAATTTCAAGAGAAACATTAAAAGTGCTTTATTCAAAGTAATGTCCATGGCTAGCTACTTTCAGGTAATTTGTGGATACCATTCCAATAGAACTTTTCTTGTTTTGAGGCAAACCATTGAGAGACCCAATTTTCCACTTATTAGTGCATATTAAAATGCTGCTTAGAAGGTGCCTGTGCCATCTACTGGAAGGAGTGGTAATCTGAAGGAGCAAGGTCTGGTGAATACGGCTGGCGGTTAGTACTTCCCAGTCAAGATCTTTTAACGTGCCTTTAACTGATTTTGAAGTGCGTGATGGTGTGTTATCATAAAGCAAAATTACTTTGCTGTGACTTCTGGCCCTTTCTGGTTGTTTTATGATCAAAGCGTGGTTCACATTGACCTGGATGTTCTTTGTCTTTCACATAGAAATCATCACTTTTAAAGCATTTAAACCAGCATTCACAAGGATCTTGAGATGGAGCATGTTCACCATAAGATTGCCGAAGTATTTAGCAGCGCTTTTCTTCAAAATAAAGTAATTAATTAAAACTTTTCGTACATGCTCTTTTTTTGGCACGAAATTCGACATTTTTAAGTGTAAAAATATCTATAATGTTAACATCTTCAGAAAATTTTACATGTAAAATTTAAAAGCTTGTTGTCAATACAACAAAATAGCATACATATCAAATTACATATGTATCAACATATGTGTAATTCCATGTATTGAAAAAAATGCACATTATTAACTGGTACACCTGGTAAAAGTGTTAATATTTTAAAATCAATAGGATGTTCCATTTCAGATTTTAGTTTTATCACCGTGGTGCCATTAGAATGTTTATCCTTTGAATTGCTAAAATGAGTTAAATATTGGAAAACACCTATCTCAGCAGAGGCACCACAAATTACTTTCATCCTTCCTCATCTAGTCATGATGATTTTTTAACCCATATTTTCCCATCAGTTTGCCAATCCAGGCATGATTTTTTCTGCATAGGCAACTTAAGTGTTTTTGTAGTCTTTCTAATACAAGATATTTCGAACAAAGCTGAATGCTGAATTTTTGCTGTTGGAGTGAAGGATTTCCTCCCCAATTATTGGATTAGCAAAAAAAAACCCACGTTAATACAAAAATATCCCAAAAAGTCAAAGGCTGTCTGAATGAAAAATTTAAACACCTCAAGTAATCTTTCAGTTTCTATACAATCATGACAACATGGAACAGTTCTTTGCCAAAAACGTTTATTCTTGAAATGTATTTAAGTGTTTCATAGAAACTTCAGTAATAGCCAGAATAATTCATGCCAGTTTAGCAAACTCTTAATAGCAAGGAGAAAGAGCTTATTAAAGGAGCCTTTCTTTACACATAGATGAGTATTTTACTTCATCTTTTAAAAATATTTATTGATTTTAGAGAGGAAGGTAGACGGAGAGATAGAAATATCGATAAGAGATTGACTGCCTGCTGCATGCCCCTCACTGGGGATTGAGCCTACAACCCAGGCATGTACCCTGACTGGGAATTGAACTGGTGACCTCTTGGTGGATGTGTTGATGCTCAACCACTGAGTCACACCATCTAGGCTTACTTCATCTCTTCATTGCTTATTAGCTTTGCTTTCTCACCAAAATCTATATATACACTTGACCTTAATTTTTCTTTAACCAATTTCCCAAGAAAGACTCATAAAGAAATCTTTAAAAGTTGATAAATTACAGCAGATATTACTTAACAAATGAGTCACAGTACATAGAAGGAGCTATTTTTCAAGAGTAAGCCCACTTTTCACACTGCACACTGATAAAACCTTCCTCATAGGCAGATGAAGACTTTTCTAAATAAAAGGTTTGCGTCCCCTTCACCACCCACTTTATGAGGTCTAACATGGGTTTTTCCTGAGAGCTTCTGTACCTCTTTGTTCTTTAAGAAAAAACTTCTGTCCTGATTACCCTCTTATCCACGTCTATACTAACCTCAATTCTGTTACTCTAATCAACTTGGTTAACGTTAAGTTGGGGCCTAGAGAGCAGGTTAGAAGGTCAAATCCATGGGTATAGCCTTTTAAAGAAATCCATATAATTTTTTTTTAATTCACATAATTATGAATTGAGGCTAAGTAGTACGAAATAAGGCTGTATACCATGCTGAAAACCAGCCCTGTGGCCTTTAGGGCAATAATTTTGCTGCAAGTTAAGATGCTAATCCCTTTCAGTTGTCAGGGGAGTAGAGTTTAATTAGGTGTTGCACTTCCGTTGGATAACCTGTGATGGGACAAGCCTGGTGAGTCCTCACATAACTAAACACACAGCGATAGCAAAACACGTAGCCAGAGGTGGCAAGAACAGTATCATTCACCCGGGTTTTACGACACAGTGGGCACACAGTCTTCACTTTGGGTAGCAGGGGAGAATCGGAATTGTAGTCTAGGTGTATAGGTGGTGGTGGGGTAGGCAGGGCAGTCAGTGATTTGATGGTTTCTTGATTTTCAGATGAGTACCACCACTCAAGGAATTGCAGGAAGAAGACACCGACAGACAGGCCGGTAGAGAGGGATAAGGCAACACCCCCCACGGCTTTTTTCAGAGTTGACTTGATCTTCTCACTAATACTGTTAGAAAAGAGAACAAGAAGGCAAAAGGAGAAACTTGGTTTAGGTACAATATAAATGTATTTCTCACCCTTTTCATCAGAATCGCCAATTCAATTTGGGGAAGGAACAGTTGCCAGACTGGTATTGTCTGCTTAAGGCTGTACTCTAAGTGATTCCCTTTCTGACTTACAGTATTTTAGGAGCATAGAGCAAAGCTTTTGTTTTTATTGATTTTTTACAGAGAGGAAGGGAGAGAGCTGGAAACGTCAATGAGAGAGAAACATCGACCAGCTGCCTCTTGCACACCCCCCACTGGGGATGTGCCGGCAACCAAGGTACATGCCCCTGACCGGAATCGAACCTGGGACCCTTCAGTCTGCAGACTGACACTCTACCACTGAGCCAAACCGGTTTCGGCAAAGCTTTTGTTTTTAAAGACTAGGGTTGTGTGTGTGGAGAAGAAATTAGTGAGACATTGATTATATAGATCTTTTTGTGTATGCGTGGATGATAGTATATCCAGAAAAAGAAACAACTCACTTAAAAAAATAACTTAGCAGCATTGAGGAATATATATATACACACACACACACACTTGTAGGAGAGCATGGACACTAACTAGAAGCAGTATAGCATCGTGGTTAAGAGCAGGTGAGAATTGTGTTGATCTGCCTTGAATCTCAGCTCTGCCACCTTCTAGCTGTGTGGCCTTGACAAGGTACTCAGCTGCTGGGGCTTAGTTTCCTCCGCCGTTAAACTGGGCTAATGAATGGGTTGCGGTGGGGATTGGGATAATGTATATGAAACCAACACTTCGCTCAGGGCCTGGCCATAGCAAGTGTTATGATGAGGTTGCTTACCAGGATGGCAATCCTTGATTTATGAACACAGAATTTTTCTATAATTTTATGAAGGAGGTGATTTCATAAAATTAAAGTAAGATTTTAGAATCTGTTAATCAAAGATGTGGGGTAATGTTAAGGCCTTACCTCCTGGCTGGTCGCTGCATCACGCTGGCTTCAGCTGCTCTGTGCTCCAGAGCTTGGATATCCTGAACTGTAAGTCGGCCTAGCCGAACTCCAGCCAGACTGAGCAGTGGTGAGTGATGCTGAGCTTTTCCTAGGATGTATCGAAGCTGCTGTACAAGAAACCAGCCTTCCCAGGCCATGTTAACAAACGGGTAGGCTGCCAGGAAGGCTCGGTAGAACTGTTTCCAGCGGGAAGAAGGGGGATGGATAGAATATTCATCCTCTTCTCTAAGGCTAGAAACCAGCTTCTCCAGCTTCACCTTCAGATAGGGAAGTAGCACCAGGAACATAATTGACTTCCAAAGCTGCTTCTTTGGGAGACCAGCACTGGCCAGTCTCTGAAGCTTGTGTGTGTCCCCCGTTACGATCCGCTTTAAGCCGTAAAAGTTTTCGGAGAATGAGGCACTGGTTTTAGACAGATAATGCTGCTGGAGCAGAAGATCCAGCAGCGTAAAGATTTCATCAAACCACCTCCAAAAGAAGCCATAGTGGGCAGGATTTGATTCTGCAAGAACCTAAAGCAAAGTAGATATTAATAAATGAAATTCACTCCATTTCACAGGTACTGTGTCTTATATTTGCATTCCCATCTCCCCCACACCCTCTAGATTCTACACTTTGAGATTAAACACATCACTACTTTGGGGGTCTACCCTATCCTTCCTGCGGTGCTGGGCATTCATTTCTGGGCTCTACACATAACAGGGGTTCAATAACCGTTAAGTTATGTGAATTATAGGATGTGAATGATGTGCTGATTGGTCATTTCAAACCTAGGCTACAAGATAAACTCAAATTATTGGTTTGGTTTTTATCCAGTCGTCCCTAAAACCACTTAAAGAATTAATACCTTACCTTGACCACATGCTGAAGAGCAGGTCTCACTGCTGTCATTAAACTGTCCTGTGCTACCACCTCAAAGATGGATGGCTGGTCATCCACCACAGAAGCAGCTGTGATGTGAGCCCCGTGCTCAGCCATGGTTTTCTGCGTGCACTGGGTTTCACTTTGCCTCTAGTAAGCATGAACTTGTTTGGGGTGTCCAATGGGTGCTCAGTCTGAAAAGTAATATTTCTGCTGGACACCGAGACTCCTAATTCTCAATTTTTACAGGAACTGGGGGGAGAAAAGAGCACCTCTGGAGGCAGAGGGGACGGGTCTCAAGGAAGGACGAAGTTAACGCAGACGTGGGTGGGAGTGCTGTGTGCAGAAGGGGTGACTTGCAAATGCTGCACCTCACAGGACAGAACGTGACTCTGGGGCATAGGTTTGGGCCGGGAGGTCTGTCCTCTCGAGCTGCAATCGTGGAAGCTGCGAATCAGGGGCTTCCGATCGCGAGGGCTCAAAAGCCGACCTGTTCTGGGAAACGAGAGGTGCAGGTGCGGGCCGGTGCCCGAGGTCGGGCTCCAGCCGCTGGCTGCTGAGCACCGCCCGCGCCCGTCCTTGCGCGCTGACCCCGGGCGCGGCGCGAAGGGCCCGCGACGCCACCTGTGAAGGGACGTCTCCGCTTCAGGACAGAAGCCGCGCCCGGAAATAGAAGTTCCCCGCCGGCGGGGGTAATTGCGGAGGAGGAGAGGCGCTCTAGCCCCAAACGCGGCGCCGAAACCGGAACTGGAAAACTCTATGACCCACCGGCACTTCCGGTTCCGCCCCCGCGGAAATAAAAGGGGCGGGCTAGTTCCCCAGAGAGAAATTTTTGCCCGCTTTAGTTTGTTGGGTCTGCGTGCTGTTTCGGTAGGAAACCACAGCTCTGAGTCTCTGCCGAGGTGTTTTTGGCGAGATGTTTGGGGCGCCCACCCCTGGCGCCGGAACTTGGTCCCAGGGGCGGAGGGATAGAGGGAACGTGGAGGTGGGACGGCCCTCAGTGGGTGCAGCAGGTGCGATGGTGAATTTACGTCTTGCGCCTTTGGGGAAAGATTTGATAAAGACGATTAGGATGAGAAAGGTTCCTGTGAGACCTCAATATTTGTGAGTTTTGTTATTACATTTCGTCCAAGCTGGTAGTTTACCACAGTGTTCTACGTTTGGTTGTATTCTAGCATAAACTCTTAGTTGCTTGCTACCCTAGATCAAAGTGATTCCTATCTCTGTACACGGGAGGATGTGTCCCATTAGCTATAAGAATAGAGTGCTGAGACGAAGGAACCCTGATAAGTTCCACCAGCAGGAACTGGGAAGCTTGACAGAAAAGATAACTTCATTGTATACCAAAGTTGGTGTAATTTACCTTACGGTTTGCAAAGTGCTTTTATGCAGCCGTGCCTCATTTGCATTGCTAATACAGGTTTATTGAATGTGGACAAGAGTTCTAGCTGTTCTCTCTCTCTCTCCCCCCACCCCTGTCTCTTTCTCTCGCTCGCTCGCTCGCTCGCTCGCTCTCGCTCTCGCGCTCTCGCTCCTCTCTCTCCAGAACTCTTCCCTCACCTCTGGGCTAAATAGGTTGTATATAGGAGGCATTCACTGCCCAGAGGACCTTAGGGTATGTAGATAATTGCTTTGCATAATGAGAAATAATAAATCTACAGAAACAAGATTTGGCTTTGGTTATTTGAATAGAAAGAAATGATATATTGCAAGTTAACCTTAATTATACTTCTAAAAGGTGTTCTTTACCAAAATGCCTGCTAAAAAGTCACATTGGTAAAGATTTTTACCTTACAAAGCTTAAAGACTAGACAATGTATTTATAAACTACCTGATACATGTTAGGTGCTTGATCAATGGTAGCTGTTATATACAAGCTTTCCTCAAGCGAGCAACATGCGGGAGGCAAACAACCGATGTGTTTCTCTCAAATCAATATTTCTCTTTCCCTTTCCCTTCCACTCTCTCTAAAGAAAAAATCAATGGAGAAATATCCACAGGTGAGGATTAAACAACAACAAAACATACAAAGTATCTACACTATAATGGAATTTACAGTCTAGTTGGGGAGGAAAATAACAAACTAATATATAATTTCTAAATTGAATAAGAGGGATGGGATAGGAGGGGACACCGGGTAATCGGAGTGTCTTTCTGAGGAGATTGCACTTAAACTGAGACCAAATTATGAACCAGTCATGTAAGGAGTTGGGAAAAGAATATTAAGCAGGAGGAGTAGTATTTGTGGAGGCCCTAAGGTGGGAAAGAACTTGGCATATTTGAGTGTTATAATAGCCAGAAAGGGGGATATGGGGAATGAGGAGTGACTGAGAGGCATAAAATATTAGAGAGAGAGGCAGGGGCCAACCATGCAAGCTCTAAGGGCCATGGGAAGGAGACTGTAGCAATTGATATTATTGACTACTCATTCATTCAACAAATTTTGGGGAGGGGTGGGCTAGGCCTCAGAAATGGAAGCGTGAACAGATTGATATACTTCTTTCATGAAATTATAAAAGCATCCTGAAACATAACTGCTGGCTTTTCCTTCTGCCTCTCTGATTACTCTTTCTTGATCCCTTTCCAAATTTGGTTTCCTCAGCTTCTGTCCCAGTCTCTCCCCTCCCCTCCCCTCCCCTCCCCTCCCCTCCCTTCCCCTCTCCTCTCCTCTCTCTCTCTATCTCTCTCCACATAAAAAAAAAAAAAAAGTTTTATTTTAGATCAGTTATTTTAGGTTCACAGCAAAGTTGAGGATAAGATACAGAGATGTCTATAATTTGTGGCTAACAAAAAGAACTTCACTTTCGTGGAAGCAAACCTATTACGTGCTAGGTGCATAAAGTACTTTATCCCAGTTAAGCTTCACAAAACCAAGAGAGAGTGCAAGTCATTTGAGACTTTCTTATCTCGCAGATAAGAAAACTAAGATATGAGAAGAACGGAGGCAACTTTCCCAGTGACATTCAGGGCAGCGATTTCATCTCTGATCCGCTGCCATCTCAGCCTTTCTCTCTGCACCACTCCCCTCTAGTGCTAGCCAGGCCCGTGCACAGTCCTGGGCTGGATCACCACTGTCCACGCTCCTGAACTGGCCCGGGAAGTGAGCCGAGTTGGTTTTTCTTTAAGAAAGGAACAAGGTATTTGTAGTGGTTTTTTGTTTGTTTGTTTGTTTTTAGAGAACTGTGCGAGTAAACAAACTCAGAGAATGTCATCTTGCTTAACACATCCCTTCGGATAGACACTGAACATCATTTGAAACGCCGGCGGCAGGTCTCTTCCCGACCAAGAAAATAGAAAAAAATAAAACCAAAAAAAATAAAATAAAAATCTTTGCATCTCCTAGGCGACGAGATCGCTGCCTCCGCATCCCCGCGCCCCCGCGCGCCGCGATGACGTCGCCCGGCGCGCCCCTCTGACGTCGGCGTTTCCTGTCCGCCATCTTTGTCCCTGGCAAAGCGGGTTTGCGCAGCGGCTTAGACCTGGAAAGGGAGCCGTGACGTGCAGGAACCCATTACAACACCGCTGGGGCCGCGCTCTCCGGCCGCCGCCGCCGCCCCCGCCCTCGCCTCCGGTGAGTTCCCGGCGGCTGACTGCGGGTGTGTCCCCCCGGGGATGCTCGGGACGGGGTGGCCGGAGGTTGGCTCGGAGACGGGGGAGGCGAGGAAAGCCTGGGAGCGGGACCGTTGAGGATGGAGGGAGCCGTCGGGTGTGACCGTTGTGAGCTGGAGGGCTGGAGAAAGGGACTCCGGGGCCGTGGCGGGGCGAGGGGACCCTGGGGGCGGCGGCCGGGAGCCGGGGCCACAGGCCGGCAGGCTGGGAGGTGCCGAAGTCCGCAGGTTCGGGAGGCCACGGGCCAGGGGTGCGGCCGGTGGAGGCCGGAGGCCGAGGGGCGAACCAGCCTGGCCGCTGGGCGTGGTTCGCGGGGAGCCTGGGACGTGGCCGCCAGCGAAAGGGAAAAGGGCGGCAGTCCCCCCGATGGTGGGCAAACCTCGTCTGTCTCCCGCAGCTGGAGGCTGAGAGCCGCTGCTCCCCGCCCCGTGATGGAGGGACATGTTCCTAGAACCCTGACCACCTGGCACTTAGGAGATGGGGAGAGCCCAGCGGGCGTGGCCCCAGGGGTTGGGCGTCGACCTATGAACCGGGAGGTCACGGTTCATTCCCGGTCAGGGCCCTCGCCCAGGTTGCGGGCTCGATCCCCCAGTGTGGGGCGTGCAGGAGGCAGCTGGTCATTGATTCTCATCATTGATGTTTCTCTCTCTCTCCCTCTCCCTTCCTCTCTGACATCATTAAAAATCTATTAAAGAAAGAGATGGGGAGGAAAAACCTCCAGAACTGTCCCGATGTGAACGAGGGGGTTGCAATTGGGGATAAATCTTAGCCCCGAATTTTTCCATTTTGGGTTTAGCAGGAATGGTCTGGTTTGAGAAAAGGCCGTAGATTAAGCCGGCGGCAAAGAAACTAATACTTCCTGGTACTTGCTAATTCTTTGAATCCAGAGAATTTATTCCTGCTGCTGTTTGTTTTCAGAGTAGTATTCGGGGCTTTTACTGAACTCACTTGGCTGCTTCATTATGAAGCAATGGGAATGAAGTATGTATGCTTCGTTAAACTTGGACTTTTAGAAAGAAGTGTTTTTTAAATGTCAGACACTTAATAAACAATGTAATTTTTTTTTTAATAAAACGCGGTAAAGGCAGAATGACAGAGAGGGTGGTCTCAATGAGGAACAATTTAAATTATTAATAGCCTTCGTGGTATACTTCTCTTGCTTAGCCTCAGGGTACACTTACAAAGTAATAATAGCAGTGGAGGAAGGAGACTCAGCGGTAATGTGAAAAGTGTAACACATTCCAGTGATGACTAAGCTAGTGGTAAGGTGAGAACTGTTTGCAAGTATCTTAACAGTTGAAACTCCCAAGGAAGCAAAAGGATAGTGTGTTCTGAAAACGGCCTCACAGGAAGTTGGATGGCAAAATCAATAAAAGCTAACTTTCTGTGAATGAAGAGACTCAAGAAAGTCCAGTACATTTTAGGCTCAGGTTTGAACCAAACTGAACAAGGAATGAATAATATTTCGGTTTGGCTCAGTGGATAGAGCGTCCGCCTGCGAACTGAAGGGTCCCAGGTTCGATTCCGGTCAGGGGCATGTACCTTGGTTGCGGGCACATCTCCAGTAGGGGGTGTGCAAGAGGCAGCTGGTCCATGATTATCTTTCATTGATGTTTCTAGCTCTCTATCCCTTTCTTTTCCTCTCTGTAAAAATATCAATAAAAAATATTTTTTAAAAATAGAATATGCTCTCCCTTTTTCCTTCTTTGCTTCCTTCTCGGTTTAAGTTTTCCAGAGCTTATTGGTATTTCAGCTAAAAATTAGATGTAAAACGTTGAGCTTCTTTCTTACTGTATAGTATTAACAAATTACCTTGTAGTCTGCCATATTTAAGTGAAATCACAGGTGTGTAATTAGGTGTCTTTTGTAATTTCTTTTTTTCTTTCTTTTTTTAAAAATATATTTTATTGATTTTTGTACTGAGAGGAAGGGAGAGAGATAAAGAGTTAGAAACATCAATGAGAGAGAGTCATCGATCAGCTGCCTCTTGCACACCCCCTACTAGGGATATGCTCGCAACCAAGGTACATGCCCTTGACCAGAATCGAACCCGGGGCCCTTCAGTCCCCAAGCCGACGCTCTATCCATTGAGCCAAACCGGTCCCAGTGTCTTTTGTAATTTCTTATGAGCTGAATGAGACCTGAAGATGCTATTGTCTTTGCATTATTATTGACATATCTGATTAGCACTTCTTACCCTTGTATAAAAGGTTGCTGGAATACTAAGGTTAACTCTTTGGCCAGTTTTTTTAGTATAAATACCAAACTGTGTAAAACTCAAATTTAAGTGAAAAAATGGATTTAGTGACCTTGTCAACTCTTAATTTAGCTGCCATTTCCCAGAGAGCCATTCGAAATTAAGACTCTATTAATATTTTTCTGGCCTTATTTTTCTTTAGGGCGACTGGAAGGAGGAAGAAGTAGGAGGAGAGAAAGGACTTTCGCAATCTATATTTAGTAGAAACTAGCTTATGTTAAATGTAGATGTATGATCCTGTATGGGGAGGCCTTCTGTCAGTGCAGTGACGTGACACCTGGGCTAGGACAAGGGAAAGTTACTGTGTGCTTTGACTGTGGCAGCTGTGTTTTTTAGCAATGCCCCGAGGCCATGCTGCCCTCAGAAGGGCCAGGACTTGTCAGTCTGGTAGGAGGGTAGGGTGAGTTCAGATTCTGGTGGTTTTGCTTTTTTCCCCCAGGGCACTCCTGAAGGAACAATGTGTCTTTCCCTCCAGGAGCTTGATTTGGAGAAACTGATACTTGATTTTTTTTTTTTTTCCTTGAGTTCTATCTTGGCTGCTTTTTTTTTTTTTTTGGCTTCTAATGCAGACAATAGTTTTCACCATCCTATATTTTGGAGAATCTGGTTATGCACATCTCTAGCATATGATTAAGTGAATCTCATTTTTAAATATTGATACAAATGTAATTTTTGAAGTGAAATTCACATAACAGAATGAACCATTTAAAAGTGAGCAGTTCAGTGGCACTTCATACATTCACAGTGTTGTGCACTCACCATCTCATTTTTGTTTTTGTATAGACTATTTTCATTTTTCTTGGAATTTAAGGCAGGGGCTGACTTGATACAATTATTTCCCAGCCAATGTGAGTGAGGGATACTCCAGTACTGGTGTTTACAACAGTGTGAGCTACGAGAGTGATGGTTTTCCTCTTCTAAGCCCAGAGATTCTTTCTTTTTTGTTTTATTAATCCTCTCCTGAGGATATTTTTTTTCCCATTGCTTTTCAGAGAGAGGGAAAGGAAGAGAGGGAGGGAGGTGGATGGAGATAGAGACTGAGAAAGAGAGAGAAACATCCACTGGTTGCCTCCTGCACTCGCCCCACATACCCTGGGTAGGGGGGTGGGGTTGGAAAGGGTAGAGCGGGTAGTGAACCTGCAATCTAGGTACTTGCCCTTGACTAGGAATGGAACCCAAGACCCTTGGTCTGGGGGCTGATGCTCTAACCACTGATCCACAGGCCAGGGAAGAGTAGGAATTCTTTTTTATTTTTTATTTTTATTTTTATTGATTTTGTACAGAGAAGAAGGGAGAGAGAGTTAGAAACATCGATGAGAGTCATCGATCAGCTGCCTCTTGCACACCCCCTACTGGGGATATGCCCGCAACCAAGGTACATGCCCTTGACCGGAATCGAACCTGGGACCTTTCCGTCCCCAAGCCGATGCTCTATCCATTGAGCCAAACCGGTTTCGGCGGAATTCTTAATTTAGAACCTAAGATTACTTTTGATTTTCTCCCCTGAAATTTTGTGAGTTGGTATATTAATCTCTTGTTAAGAACACTCAATGCTCACAATGAATAGGACAGAAATCTGTTCCTTGACAATGAAATTTGTTAGGGGAAGTAATGAAATGTGTGGGTCATTAAAAAGGTAGGATTTAAGATTAAATTAATTTAATATTTAACAGGTTGTATTGAAAACTGTTAAGAATTTAACATGTGTGTATCAGAGCATTAAGCAAACAACAATTTTTGTACCATTTTTTCAAAGAAACGGGGTGAAAAATTCCAAGCAGATTTTGTTTTTAAATCTTAAGCAAGTTTTAAGTTTTGACCTAGACTGGCATAATAATAGACAGACCACAGCAGCCTTGAGCTACGGCCCTTCTGTTAGGCTCTAGTAGTCCTTTCTGTAGATTGGTTTTTCTCTGCATACGGAAGTCCTTAGATGGTAACTTCAGGTATATTCCAAGTCTTTTATGTGAAGGACTCCTTTCTTCAGTTTGCCCACTCCACATTCAGTTTACACTGTGAATGGATTAAATGGTTATACATTCTTTGAATTTTTGCTAGAAAGGCATTGTGAAAATACTGTGTAAGGCAAGCTCTGCTAGAGACTAATTAATTATAACAAATGTGATCAAAAGAAATTTCTGTATTCTATAATAATTGTTGTGAGTTCTAGCTCACTTGTTTAAGGTAATTCAGTGAAATTCTGATAAAGTCTTAGGAAGACTAAATAGTAAAGTTGTTGTTTGGAAAGATAGTACATAAGCCTAATTTCTCTTAGGTTGTCAAAGCAGCACATTTTAGAGATGGTTTGAGCTTAGCTTTTTTCAGTATTTTGTGTTTTCTGACTCTTTCTCCTTTTCCTTGATTACACTGATTTGTTTAGTGTGTAGGTCTTTTCTCCCATCCACATTTACTGTTGTTGGCCCAGTGTGTTAATCACTCAGGTTTGCCAAATATATTATCACCTGTGTTGTTTTGATCTGACAGTAATGAACCGGTACCAGGGCATCTTTCCTAAATTTGGTAATTAGTATTGTTAATTATGGTGGAAAGAAGAAGATACTCAATTTTGAGTGCAGGAGGAAATGTATTTAAAGACATCAGGTATGTTAGACAAAAGTCTTACTATGAGTTTCTGAAATCAGAAAACATTTTCTCATTGGGAGAAATGTGACTAGTATTCTTTTCGTTTTATTGGTAGAGCCATGTGTCAGCTAGATTATTTCTGGAAATTGAAACAGAAGACTTAAAGTTGAGGGTAAAATTTGTCTTCTCATAAATTTTAATGCCAGTTCTGATTCTCTTGTATTCAATGTGACTAAACAAATACCCCACGTTTTTTTGCCTTGCTTTTAACAGTAAATTGTTATTTATTCTTTGGTAATACTGTTGTGCTAAGTGTATGTTGTTGGAAAATCATAGTTTAAAAAAATCCATGGGTAAAACGTGTTTGCCTCTCTAGATGTCTGTTGTCAAAGTAGCTACTAATTTAGGCTTAAAAATACATACATACATATATATATATATATATATGTATGTATGTGTGTGTGTGTGTGTGTGTATTCCTTTTATTGAAAGTTGCATGCAGTGGTAAATAGATTGGCAGAATTGTTTTCTTCTTTGACCTTACACTGAGTCAGAATATGTGTTTGTTTGTTTTTTAAGATAGATATGTTATTGCTTTTTAGAGAGTGAGAAAGGGAGAAGGAGAGAGAGAAACATCGATATGAGAGTGACATATCTTTAGGCTGCCTCCTGTCACATCCTCTACCAGGGATCCAGCCCACAACCTGGGCTTGTCCCCCAAATGAGAACTGAACTGATAATCTTTTGATGCATAGGATGACACCCACCCAACTGACCCACACTGCCAGGCCCAGAATACTGGTTTTGAAGTGACTTCATCTCGAGGCAGAGAAGTAAATCAGATTTTCCTGAATGGAAAGTAACGGGGGGAATCTCTCAAAACAAACTTTGCCTTATCTTAAATATTTGAGTGAAAACTGAAGATGTATTTATAAAAAGGTCTAGTTGTAGGTCTTGGAGGCTTTCCGAAGATAATTGTGGGTAAAATCACAAAGCCATGATAGGTTCAGGCTATTAATCCATTTCATTTGGCTTTTGTCCCAATTAGCTTCTTAAGGCAAGAGTTACATTCTTAATTATCTTTGCATTCCTTGAATCACAAATGTTAGTGGTAAGGAAGGAGACACTCATTTTTGAATACAGAAATTTTAATAGGTAAATGTTCTTTCTCCAAGTTATTTATGTCCAGCAAGGCATACATTAATTTAGAAAGGAATTCTTTTCTCTTGCTGTAGGTGGACATTAAAGAGCCAACACCATGACTGACTCCAAGTACTTCACAACCAATAAAAAAGGTAAGTATGAGAACGTGATCAAAGCTTTGAGGTCCTTCAAAAGTTACAGTGTGAGATTATGGTGTTCCTGACTTCTTCAGACATGCATGTTATAGACAGTCTCATTGTCTCAATACAGACAATTGTATTGAGGAAATTAAAGTATAGGTATTTATTTATTTATTTATTCATTCATTTATTTATATCCTATAGAGGAAGAGGGGCGGGGAGAGAAAAACATCGATATGAAAGAGAAATATTGATCAGTTGCCTCCCATACCTGCCCCAACTGGGAGTGGATCCCGCAATCCAGGTATGTTCCCTCACTGGGAATTGAAGCAGCAACCTTTCAGTGCACAGGATGGCACTCAACCAACTGAGCCACCCAGCTGGGCTAAAGTATAGGGTTTTAATTTGATTTGAAGGTTTTCGTTTAGTAAAAGGAAGGGATCCAACATTTATCCATTGAAGATTGATAGATCCTGAGCATTTTTATTTTCTTTCAATTTTTTACTTGGAAATATACATTTTTATAATAAGGAATACTATTAGATATAGGCATAAAAAAAGTGAAAAAATGGAAGTTCTCTTTCTCCTTATTCCTGTTTCTGAGGGGAACTCGGTGTATATTCTTAATCTTTTTCTATGCATATACATGCATCTATTAATACATATGATTTTTTAAAAATGTTTTTATTGATTTTAGAGTAGAAGGGAGAGGGAGAGAGAGAAAAACATCAATGATGAGAGATAATCATTGATGGGCTACCTCCTGTATGGCCCCCTACTGGGGATTGAGCCCACAACCCAGGCATGTGCCCTTGACTAGAATTAAACCCAGTACACTTCAGTCTGTAGGCCAGTGCTCTATCCACTGAGCCAAACTGGCTAGTTCTATATATGATTTTTTATAGTTTTTATCGTTGAAGAAAATGGGATCATACAAAGTGAGAAACTTGGTATTTCACATCCCATCTAGATCTATATCATACTTTGTGGCTAGATACATTCTTTTAACTTAAAACAGGGAACCTCTAAAGTTAGTATTGTGATTTTTTTTGGTCTTAGATTGCTTGAGTAACTTTAAATTTATTAGCCTCATCATCTTTGTTATTAGAAATATAATACTGGTTTTATACATTTGAGTGTTAACCTAGAAACTAAGGAATCTTGGGAAAATTCAACCTCCTTATCTTCCGTTAAATTGTTCCTAAGTAAAATAGCTCCAGTGCTTAGATGGCCCTCCCATCCAAGGCAGACTGGTTTAGGTCTTTTAAGCCTGTTGTGCCCCTCAGGATGAGCATGCTGTGCTTTTGTATTCAGCAGTCCTTGTATTTACTGAAGTGTTCTGGGCATCTTATTCTCTAACAACTTGCCTTCTCAAATGTACCTTTTCTCCTCCTCCAGCGGCTAAAATAAGACATCTTCTCTTCCTAGAATTTCTCTTTCAGGTTTACCTTGTGATGTTTACTGGCCTTAGCCTCCTGTCTGTCTCCAGATTTAACTAAGTTTGTCTTGAAAAACATGCTGCAGTGTCTCTCTATTTTGATTTGTTCATTTATGTAGTAAATATTTATTGGGTGCCTACCATGTATGAGTCCCATTCTCTACCTTAACAGTGGTGGATTTTTTTTTTTTAATTAAATATCCTAATTTCCTCTTTAAGTCAGAGTAGATGCAAAAGGATACTTAGTATTCAGTTTCTAAATATTGTCTCTCACTAAAAGGAATTGGGACTCCTTAGAGAAATGACTGATTCCAAGGCTGGATCAAGGCCAAGTACAGGATGAACATGAACATCCTATGCCAGAAAGCAAAAGGAAGGGAGTACTCAAAAAATGATGGCACATGTCCAGGAGCAGTATACTTTGAAAGGGCTTCCACTGGCTAACTTGGGGATAATTTGAGAATTTAAAAAAGTGATCAAAGAAGTGAATTGTAAACCATTGAATATATATGTGTGTATATACACACACACACACACACACACATAAATTGTAGTTGTAGTTGATTCAGGCAAGAGTCATCAGTGGATCCTGAAATAACTGGCAGGGGAAAGTTTGATGAGGAATAGGATATTTAAATAGTCTCCAAAGTATCCTTTACAGTGTCAGGACCTGGCAGTTGCCACTTTAACCAAGTATTCGGTGTTAACATCACCAATAATGGAACAAATTAACATTTTCCTCTTGATGTGATGCACTGAGTAGAACATACCATCATTTATGAATTATGTCTGCCAAAATGCCTAACGTCAATGTAATCATGAAGGGACACCAATGAGAAACCCAAGCTGAGAACATGCGATAAAATAACTGGCTTTAAAACAAAAGTCATTATCATGAAAGACAAAGGCTGAAGAACCATTTCAGGTTAAAGGAGACTAAATAGACATGACAATAAATGTAAAGCATGATCCTGAATTGGATCTTGGCCTAAGGGGAATGGGTGTAAAATTGTTATAAAGGACATTATCAAGATCTGTGAGTAAGGTCTATATGATGATAATGTATCAGTGTTAAATTTCCTGATTTTGATAATTGTATTATGGTTATGTAAGATAATTTTTTGTTCTTAGAGATTATACAGTGACATTTAGAGCTGAAGAGATGATGTCTGCAGCTTCCTATTAAAATGATTCAAGAAAAAAACTTGTAAATTTATAGAAGCATGATAAAACAACTATGGCATAATGGTAACAATTGGGGAATCTTGTAAGATTGCAATGATCCAGAAAAGAGAAGAAAAAAAAAAGTAGGAGGGCACATTATAGTGACCTATAGTGAGCAAGGAACACCAGGATATTTTCTAGAAAGCACAAGCATATCTGTCCTGTTCCATCATTTGGAGTTATGTAAGGGTAATCAAGCTCTTCTATCACAATACAGGAAGCTCTATAGTCTGTTGCTTAATTATATCAACTGCCTACTGGTCAGTGGCTTTCAACCTTACCTACACATTGGAGTTATCTCATGAATTAAAAACAATACTGATGTCCAGGTTTCATACCCAGATATCCTGATTTCATTGATCTGGGATATGCCGGGGGGAGGAGAGGATTTTAAAAATCCTCTCCCTAAACTTTTCTAATGTATAGTCAAGATTGAGAACTATTGCTAGCTGCTAGCAGTGCTTGGTAGATTTAAGGGGAGGAGAAGGGGAGAAAAGGTAAGAATTTAATAAAGTTGTATGTATGAGATAACCTTGCTTCACTTAAAGCTCCTCCTTAGCTCCTCACAGCCTCTTCCTGTCTTTATTGCTTACACCTCACAAAAGCCTCTAGCCTCCTTGCCATTCATTTTCCAGCTTTTATCTGATTTTATTATTTTGAAATGGATGTATTTCTTCTGTTAACATTTCATGGGTTTTGAGAAGAATATATTGTCTTTAATGACATAAAAATTATAATTTAAAAACTCACCTACCTCTTCAATCATTTTCTTGTAATCTACTCTGGTACCTTTTTATTTAGGAACTTGTAAAACTTTGAGATTTATAGATGAATCATGGCTGGGTAAATACCATATTTTAAAAATGAATAGACTATGTTCCTTTTACTTCCTGCAACACCCACCAGAATTGCCAGTGAACATATTCTTTAAGTATATGCTGTTGGAGTTGGAATGATTTCAGTTACATCCTGTTTTGATTCTTCAACTCCTACAGCTATTCACAATTCAGACTTTCTGAAGTCCTGCTGCTTGTCTTTTACTGTTCCCAGAAATAAATGATGGGAAGGAGCCCTAAGAGCTGGATTTGGCAGCAGAGGACTTGATGAAGAGGAGAATGACTCTTAAAAAGAGTCTAGCTTTTCTGGCTGTACTGTTTTTGCAGCTGTTGATAAAATAAAACAGCCGTTTTTGTGACATGAATTTGTTTGCATTGTTGGCAATGGATATTAATGTAACACACTTTATTTATTTATTTATTTTTAATTGTTGAATGGCTGTATTTCTTTGTTTCATCCATCACATGTAGAGGCTTCAGCAGATCACACAGTTGCTGTCCCCACGATTTCTATACTGACTGGTGCAGTCTGGTTAAATGAACATCAAGAACTAACATAAAGATGGAAAAAATGAGGCAATATTTTAGAAGGGTTTAAGATGGAAGTGGTGGTATATTTTCTTTTAAAACCAGTGAGGGTTGTAACCTTTGCTTATTTCAGCTCCAGCTTTCTGAAGATAGGTGAGCCTGGCCTTACAGTAGTGGTGACAGCCCTGCCATTCCATAGAGCAGTCAGTTATTCGAGATTATTCCTTTAGAAATGAGTCTGGTACATTGCTTTTGTTAGAGTGATTGAATAAAAGACCATTAATTTTTTTTATTTCCCCATTAGCTTCTCATATTACTTTTCCATCACCATTTATCCCCCCTTTACCTCTTCCACCTCCACCCACCCCCCTCCCACCTACAATCACCACACTTGTCTGTGTTCATGAGCTTTTTCTCTTTTTTGCTCAATCCTCCTCCGTTCCCATTAACTTTTTAAAAATATATATTTTTATTGCTTTCAGAGGGGGAGAGAGGTAGAAATGTCAATGTTGAGAGAGAATCATTGATTGGCTGCCTCCTACATGCCCCCCGATGGGGATCTAGCCCACAACCTGGGCATGCGCACTTGATTGGAATCAAACCCAAGACCCTTCAGTTCACAGGCCGACACGCTATCCACTGAGCACACTGGCCCGGGGTCCCATTAACTTCGTAAATTACTAATTAGAGGAGAGCGGTGATTTTCAACCCTGTTTTTGCATTGGAATTACTTGTGTGAACTTTGAAAATATGAATGTAAGAATTCTACTCCCTGACATTCTTATTTATTTGGTCCAAAGTAGAGCCTGAGCATTATTATTTTTAAATACTTCCCAGATAATAGTGTATGGCCAAGGTTGAGAATCTCTGGATTCAGGAGATACTCTGTCACTCACTCTGAGATCTTTGAGCCTCAGTTCTTCATTTGTGAAGTTAAGAGTAGGTGAAGAGATGATATCTGGAGTCTTCGGGGTTCTGAAAACACTGATTTGTGAGCCTTTCTCCTGCCTACATTTATTTTTCCTCCAGAACATTGGAATTGTGATGGAAGAACATTCCTCAGATTCCATTTTCACCCCAGTGTAGTAAGATATCCTGAGATTTACTTTTCCCCACTCCTAAGCCTCCTAAGATCTGGATTGCATCTTCCTTTCTGGCCATAACCTGAAAGATGGTGTCCTTATGAATAGGTTAGTTACTATTCTAAGGATTTGAATTGTACCTGTCCTACAATTTTTAAACCTCTGGGCAACTTTCATGATGTTACTTATTACATAACAGTATTGTGCTTTAGATCTTTGGTCCTGGAAATCCATCCATTTTGCTCTCTTCTTTTCTAGGAGAAATCTTTGAATTAAAGGCTGAACTCAACAATGAAAAGAAGGAAAAGCGGAAGGAGGCCGTGAAGAAAGTGATTGCTGCCATGACTGTGGGAAAGGATGTCAGGTAAGGGCAGGCACTCCTGCTTTAGTCCCAGACCCTGCCTTAGGGCTGTTACTGCTTCTCATCAAAACTGACTGTCATCATAGAACTTACAACAATGGGCTTGTCCCTGAAAACATCATCAGAAAATAGTTGCTTTTATATTCTGTGATTTAAGTTAGTTTTATTTTGCTTTGTGTTTTTGGAAGAGAGAAATCAGTTTGATTTTTGTTGCATGCCGATCTAGCATAAACCCTCCTGAGAGCTGGCACAGTTACAAATTGTTGCTGAGGTAGCTTTAGAAGATGATAAAAATACACTGAGAAGCAGAAGCGCATATGCTCTCTAACTGGCTCAAGCCAGTGCCCTCAACTTTACAACTTTACATTCAGTTCCTGAATTCAAGATAAAAATCAGTATTAACAAAATCAGTTTTTAAAAATGTGTTTTGTTTTCTTTCTGTAATTTAATAATACCATTTGGAAATAAGTAAGGATTGTCTGCAGGCTCCTGAGGATTCCCAAGAGGGTCCATGAGGTCAAAGCTATTTTTACAATAATATTGATATTTAGGTGTTATTAGTCTTTTTTATTGTGTTGATATTTGCACTGCTGGTGTGGTAGCATGAATCAAGGCAGTGGTGCCAAACTATAAGAGAAGTCATTGTATTTTTCACCACCGTGTACTTGCAGGGAATAAATGCAGTTTCACTTCGGATTTTTTGTGAAACATTCAAATTTTATTTTATTAAACCTTTTTAATATTCTGTATGATGAAATAGGAATTATGCATAAAGCACTTCTGCTGTATAGCAGAGTGATAGTTGAATTGGAAAAAAAAAACCCCATGCATGAGTATTTAAATTGAAAACACCATTTTCCCTCCCTCCTTCCCTTCCTCCCTTTCTTCCTCCCTCCCTCTCTCTCTCTTTCTCTCTCTCTCTCTCTCTCTCTCTCTCTCGTATTTATTGTATTTTATTTTAAAATATATTTTATTGATTTTTTTTACAGAGAAGAAGGGAGAGGAATAGAAAGTTAGAAACATTGATGGGAGAAAAACATTAATCAGCTGCCTCCTACATACCCCCTATTGGGGATGTGCCCGCAACCAAGGTACATGCTCTTGACCAGAATCGAACCTGGGACCTTTCAGTCCACAGGCTGACGCTCTATCCACTGAGCCAAACTGGTTTGGGCTATTTATTTTTTAAAATAGATTTTTATTGATTTCAGAGAGGGAGGGAGAGGGGGAGAGAGATAAAAACATCAGTCGGTGATGAGAGAGGATCATTGATAGGTTGCCTCCTGCATGCCCCCTACTGGGGATCGAGCGTGCAACCGAGGCACATGCCCTTGACCAGAATCGAACCAGGGACCCTTCAGTCTGCAGGCTGATGCTCTATCCAACTGAGCTAAACTGGCTAGGGTAAAAACGCCCATTTTCATGTGAAAGGATGATTGACAGGTAAATTATAGTTAGACTTCAGTATTTGGGAGCCGTTTTATCAAAAATGAATAAACTGAACATGTCACTTCAAGGGGAAAAATGACATTGGATAAATTTAAACTTCAAAGTAAAAATTAGGAGTGTTAGAAAACTTGCATCTTAGCTTCCCAATACTTTCATGATGAGATTGGTGTTGAAATTAATGAATGTGCTTATTTGCTGTTATATAATGAAACTAGAGGTCCGATGCACGAAGATTCGTGCAAGAGTAGGCCTTCCTTCCCCTCGCTGTCGCACAGGCTTCCCTCCAGCATCCAGGACCTGGACTGCTTCGCTCTGGCTTCCGCTGCCACCCACTGGGTCTGAGCTGCTTTGCTCCTGCCACTGCCGGGCATCTGGAACTGGGGCTGCTTCTTTCTGGCCGCTGCCACCGCTCACCGGGGGTGTGCTCTGAGCCACCCCACAGCCGCTCAGAGCACACCCCACCCCTGGTGTGTGTCCACTGGGGCTGGGGGCGGCATGCAGTCCATCTGTGCGGCAGCTCCTCCTGAGCCGGTGGTGATGCCCAGCTAATTTGCATATTACCGCTTTATCTATATAGATGTGCCAACATTGGGAAAATCTGCATAACTCATTGAACCAATATTTCCCAAATGACCAGTGCATATATCAAAAATTACCATGGATAAAAGATACATAAAAATAAATGATAAATGACTAGATTTTAATGCAACCAAGTTCAGATTGCCTTGTAACTTAACTTTTTTTTAAAATTTCTTTATTGATTAAGGTATTACATATGTGTCCTTACCTCCCTATTATCCCCCCACACCCCCATTCTGTAAGTAATTTTTAAGAAACTACTATTTGTGGACTGAAAGAGATGTGAAACAACCGTTTGTCTAGCTTTAATATATTTTTTAAAAATATCTATTGATTTTAGAAAGGAAGGGAGAGATAAGAGAGATGGAAACATCATTGATAAGAGAAAATCATTGATTGACTGCCTCTTGCACATCCCCTCGTGGGAACCAAACCCACAACCCAGGCATGTACCTTGACTGGAATCGAACCTGGGACCCTTCAGTCCGTAGGCTGACGCTCTACCCACTGAGCCAAACCAGCTAGGGCTAGCTTTAATGTATTAAAGAAGGATAAGTTATGTGAAAAAGCTATTAAAATACTCCTCCCTTTTCTGTTTTATATATGTGTATGAAGCTGGACACTTCAACCAAAACAATATTCTATAGCAGGTTGAATGCCAGAGCAGAATTTCTCAGCTTTAATTCCTGATATGGTAAAATATTAATACTTATATAACCCACATGAACAAAAACTCTCCGGGGATCTCAGTAATTTTTATTTATTTATTTAAATATATTTTTTTATTGATTTCCGAGAGGAAGGAAGAGGGAGAAAGAGAAACTATCAGTGATGAGAGAGAATCATTGATTGGCTGCCTCCTGCATGCCCTCTATTGGGAGAATTGAGCCTGCAACCATGTGACCATCGAACCATCACCTCTTAGTTCACAGATTGATGCTTAACCACTGAACCACGCCAGCCGGGCAGTAATTTTTAAAAGTGTTTTAAAGGCCGAAACTGGTTTGGCTCAATGAATAGAGCGTCTGCCTGAGGACTGAAGGGTCCCAGGTTCGATTCCAGTCAAGGGCATGTGCCTTGGTTGCGGGCAAGAGGCAGCTGATCGGTGATTCTTATCGATATTTCTAGCTTTCTATCCCTCTCTTTTCCTCTCTGTAAAAAATCAATAAAATATATTTAAAAAAAATTTTTAAAGTGTTTTAAAGGGGTCTTGAGACCCAAATAGTGAGAGCAGCTTCTCTAACCAGATCTGGAGCTCAGGTGGAAACAGCGGCAATAGGAAGTGGCTCAGTTACCTTCTTGTGCCCTCGGTGCCGCTGTCTGAGGCAGGTTTTGTTGTTGGAGTTTTGTTTGTTAGCACATAAGCACATTTGGTTCTTAACCTTCTTTTAGATAACCATATACCTTAGAGGTCAGCAGACTTCTATAAAGGGCAGGATAGTGGTTTTTTTTTCCATTTTTTATTTTGATTTTTGTAAAGAGCAAGACTATTTTTTATTTTTTTTTAAAGATAGTAAAGACTTTAGATTTAGCTGGCTAATGGGCAAAAAATTGAGGATATTATGTAGATAAGTATATAATGAGAGAAAAGTATTTCCACAAAGATTTTGTTGACAAAATTGAACATGTTGTAAGCACAGTTTTGGTTTTTTTGTACTACACATTTACTAAAGAAGAAGTTGGCATTCTTTTTTGGGGAGTGTAATTTTGCTTAGTTGGGATTCAAAGCTATTATTCTTTCTATAATCAAATCTGTAAATGTTCATATGTAAAAACCATTTTTAGCTCACTACTCATACAAAAGTAGGTGGTGGGCTGAATTTGGCCCACAGGCTGAAGTTTGCTTACCCATGATCAGTCTCTGAAGGAATAAATAAATCTAGATTGGAAGAACTGGTAAAAGTTAGCATACCTCATTGGTGGGGCTTTTGTGTTCTTGCCAAGTTTATTTCTATATCCTACAGAAAAGTTAAAACTTTTTTTGAGCTTACTTTTGTATGCTTGGTTAGTACTATTTGTTAATCTGTTAATTGCGGATTGTTTATTTTGTGCCTAGAACTATACCACATATAATTCAGACAAAAGGGTAGTGTCATTTAGCCTTAATAATAAGATATAGTTAGATAATTAAGTACTAGAATGTATATGTTAAAGGCAAGAAGAGTTCTCTACAAGATAGGTCCATTTAAACAAGAATAGTTGAAAAACTCTTCTTGGAGTAGATGGAATTTATGCTGTGCCTAGAAAGATAGCTTAAAGAAACAATAGAGTTAGCTGTTTTTGGATTATATTTCAGTCCCACTGCAAGTAACCTCAAGTTCAGTGCTATCCAATGGAAATATAATGTGAGCTACACACGCAGTTTTAAATTTCTGATAGCCGCATTAAAGTTAAAAATGGATGAAATTAATTTTAATAATATATTTTATTTAATCCAATATACCCAGAATATTATTATTTCAGCATAAAATCAGTATAAAAATTTTAATGAAATATTTTACATTATATTTTTAATTCAATGTATTTTATATATTGGGTATCCCCAAAAAATAAATACACACTTTAAATAATTATTAATTCTAATGTTTCTTTCTTTTCAGATTTAACCCATTGGAATTAATAATTATTCAAAGTGTATCTACATTTTCGATACACCCTATATACATCTCAGTTTGGACTGGCCACATTGCAAACCACATCTGCTAGTGGCTACCATATTGGAAAATTTATGTTTTTAGCTTTATACTTTGGTACGTAACAGTCTTTATGTAGAACTTAGACTATTCTCTCTTTTTAAAAAATATATATTAATTTCAGAGAGGAAGGGAGAGGGGAGAGAGAGAGATAGAAACATCATTGATGAGAGAGAATCACTGATCCTCTGCCTCTTGCATGCCCCCAACTGGGGATTGAGCCTGCAGCCGGACATGTGCCCTGACTGGTAATTGAACATTGACTTCCTGGTTCATAGGTTGACACTCAACCACAGAACCTCACTGGCTAGGCCTTAGACTATTCTTGATCAAGATCTTCCTGCTCTTGTACAGATTGTTGAATTAAATTATTTAAGATGTTCAGTTTCCTATTGACTAATGTATCACATTTATTTGTCTTTCAATTGTTTTGCACATGATCTATTCCCCTGAGAAATGGAAAGAACATTCATTGTTAGAGAATGTTTTTAGTGTTTATTAATAATCGACGAAACGACGAAAGATACACACATGCAAATTAAAGAAATAGTTTGCTTTCCAGGGCAGAAACTGTTGCTTCATTGGAGATATAGTGGATTCTGTGACTTTGCAGTATATCTTCCTTTTTGTAAATAATTCCTGTTTCTGTATATGGTTTTTGTCTGTGTGTGGGAGCTATACTATGTTATCAACTATTTCTCTTCCTTCTGTGTTAGTAAGAAGATATTTAGAAGTATTTAATTTATAAGGTATTTTGGTAGCTTTAGGGGAGAGGTTAATTACTAACTTCCCATAAAATTGTAGCTAATTTATGTTTTTAAAATGCAGATTACACTTTAAAATCTGACAAACTCTACTCTTTTAAGCTAATGGTGATACTTGTGAATGGAAACATAAATTCCTTTCCATTGGCCTTATAGGAGAATGATAAATCATTAAATGACTTGAACTTAGGAAGAGTCCTTTTATATTTGCATACACTGAAATTTTCATTTGCCTGAATGTGTATGTTAAAAATAAGTAAGTTCCACGAAAAGGGATTCATGATGTCTTAGAGAAATGGATTCCAGTTATAGGATTAGAAATTACAAGATGAGCCTGAATGGAGCATCTTGTTCCGCCAGAAAGCAAGGAAGCTACTGAAAATAAAGGGTCATATCACAAGGACTCAGGAGCTAACTAAATTAAGTTCCTACTGGTCAAAGATGGACAAATATGACGATTAAAAATGTATAATAGCTGTAGTGGTTTGAAATTGCAATTAAGTGATATGAAGAATTACTGTTAATTTTTGTGTGTGATAAAAATAGTGGTTTTTCAAAAATTCTAAAGATATGCACTAGACTGTTATGTATGAAATGCTATAATGGCTAGGATTTGTTTAAAAAAAAAAAAATCCAGAGCAACTAAATGGGCTAGGGACTTGGTAAGAGAGAGAATCTGAAACAACATTGGGCATGTATTAGTATTTGTTTTCAGTTGGGTGATAGATACATTGGGTTCTTTACAGTTCTTTCTCTGTTTTTGTTGGGAAATTTTCATAATAAAAAGTGTTTTTAATTATTTTTATTTAAAAAAATTTTAGGGAAATAGATACATCAATTTGTTGTCCCACTTATTAATGTTTCATTGATTGATTCTTGTATGTGCCCTGACCAGGATTAAACCTAAAACTTTAGTGTATTAGGATGATGCTCTTAACCAACTGAGTTACTTGGCCAGGGTTTTTTTAAAAAAATCTATTTTTAGAGACCTCTTAGGACCAGTACTATAATTTCTTTAATAATTCATTTCTGTAATAACAATTATCACTGTGGGAACATTTGTCCTTGCATCAAATTACTTGTAAAATAAGGCTAATTTTTTCATGTTTTTTTCAACAGATTGGCACCGTATGTTCACCTTTCCTTTCTCTGTTCTCTCTTTTCAGTTCTCTCTTTCCAGATGTAGTGAACTGTATGCAGACTGACAACCTGGAACTAAAGAAGCTGGTGTATCTCTACTTGATGAACTATGCCAAGAGTCAGCCAGACATGGCCATTATGGCTGTCAACAGCTTTGTGAAGGTAACTTAAAGGACTCAGGAGCAGTCTCTTCTACGTTAAGTAACCTTTTCAGAAGTGTCTCTTGATATTTAGTGTCTGCATTGCAAATAAGCAACTTCTGTTCCAAAAGAGAGCCTCTAGAGAAGTACTGGCAGTGACTAGGAATGTTCATGTTTTAGCTTTCTATAAGCCAACGTTTGTCATCCAGTTCAGACCATATGGTGAGCCTTCTGTTAGCTGGGCTTCGTGCATCCTTGTCAGATGGGAGAAGAAAACCAGGTGAAACCTCAGTGTTTGTGAACTGACAAAGGCTTTCAAGGCTGACAGGGTGGGCATATTCTTGTAGTATCAGCAACCTTTTTCTCTTTGTAGAAAGAGAAAACAGGTTATAGGTCATAAGTAGTGGAAAGTATAGGAGGTATAACCTCTATTTTGTTTATTTATTTATTTTATCTTTTAAAAAATATATCTTTTATTGATTTCAGAGAGGAAGGGAGAGAGGGAAAGAGATAGAAACATCAGTGATGAGAGAGACTCATTGACCGGCTGCCTCCTGCACACCCACCCCTGGGGATCAAGCTTGCAACCTGGTCCTGTGCCCTTGACCAGGTTTGGGATTTGCTTTAAAATTATCTACTCAAAAAGGAAATGAAGATCAGAAATGTATAAAGAATATAAATTAAATAAGATAAGCATGAGTTGATAACCACTATAAATACAAGATGGGTACTTTTAAGATTCCCTCTATTTGAAAATGTTTGAAATTTGCCATAATAAAAAAAAGTAATCAAATGTTGTAAGACCTACAAAATAGAAGTAGAACCCTAGCTCAGTGGATAAGCATCAGCCTGCAGACTGAAGGGTCCCAGGTTTGATTCCAGTCAAGGGCACATGCCAGATTGCGGGCTTGATCCCCAGTGTGGGGCGTGCAGAAGGCACCAATCATTGATTCCTTCTCATCATTGATGTTTCTATCTCTCTCTCCCTCTCCTTCTTCTCTGAAATACACACACACACACACACAGCGTTTTTTTGAGGATTTAGTATTTATTTTTTTTCCCATCACCGTTTGTCCCCTTATAACCTTTCCCCACCTCCCTTTACACACCCATAGAGATAGCATTTCTTTTTTTATATATATATTTTTATTGGTTTCAGAGAGGAAGGGAGAAGGAGAGAGAGCTAGAAACATCAGTGATGAGAGGGAATCATTGATTGGTTGTCTCCTCCATGCCCCACACTGGGGATTGAACCCACAACCCAGCATGTGCCCTTAGTTGTAATTGAACCCGGGACCCTTCAGTCCACAGGCTGACTCTCTATCTAGTGAGTGAAACCAGCTAGGGCTAGTTTACATTTTTGAAGTTAGCACACATATAAGTTTATAATGTTTGAAGAAATATTTTTAAGTAGGGCAATTTAAGGAAGGTTCCATCTTACTGAGTATTTTGATTGTTCTGTATTTGGAAGAGCACTTGCTAATAAAGGAGAATGTATATTAATTATGTCAGAAGGCCTTCTGCAGCTTAACCCAGGAACTTACTTCAGTATGGCCCTCGCCAGCTTCTGCAGTCTGCTTTCTTGCCTGTAGACCAACCTCCCTTTTCTCCCTACTTGCTATTTGCAAACCAACTGTGGAATGGGACTCATCTTTCCAATTCCTCATTTTCTCCTCCCTCCCTCCCACCAGAATACAAGCCAAAAGGCCTCTTTTGTTTTAGGGCTAGTTCCCAAATGGCCATGGGGCTGGTAACTTCAGCTCACTAGGCTTTTGCTTAGCCCTGCAACTACTGTTGGCATTTCTTTATTGTGTATAGAAAACAGTTAAAATGAATTGCTTACCTAGATTCTTATAGGTAACTAAGGTTTGTACTTAGGAAAGGAAAGGATTAGCATGGGAGATTTGGATTCTGATGTAGAGTAGCTGGAAGCTTGCGTTACTGAATATTCTTTTATGGCTTATACAGACTAGACTGTTTACTTTCAGTCACCATGTGTACCTATAGTGGTTACGGATTGTCTTTCATAGGACTGTGAAGATCCCAATCCTCTGATTCGGGCCTTGGCAGTTAGAACCATGGGATGCATCCGAGTGGACAAGATCACAGAATATCTTTGCGAGCCCCTCCGAAAGTGCTTGAAGGATGAGGATCCCTACGTCCGGAAAACAGCAGCCGTCTGCGTGGCAAAGCTCCATGACATCAATGCCCAGATGGTGGAAGATCAGGGATTTCTGGATTCTCTGCGGGATCTCATAGCAGATTCAAATCCAATGGTAATAAACTTCTGCTTTTAGAAAAGAGCACTATTTTAAATGGGTTACTTTAAAAAGTATGTTTAAAGCAAATCTTAGCTTTGGGACATTGAACGAAAGGTTAGCTATGGGGAGCGTTACTTCTGTGTGTCCCACAGATTTGTCTATCTCACACCCTTGGTGTTTCTGAGGTGAAACCAAGTACTAAAATACAAGGGTCTTAAAGCAAAACTTTGTATCATACTTAGCCCTGTATACTATGTTTAGAACAGTGATTTACAACTGGTATGCCGCCAGAATTTTTACAACATGCAGTCCCCTTAGATTGTCAAACAAACAAACAAAAAATGATAATAGCACAACAGTAGCTGTCCAATGTGAATGAATCAAAATTATACCTTTAAATTTTTTTTTTTATCAGATTGGCAAAAAATAGATTTTTTTGTGTGCCCCAGAATTTTAGTGATTAGTTTGTGTGTCATGATATGGAAAGGGTTGAAAATTGTTGGCCTAGAAACAAATCAGTCCTTTCATCATTTTCTTAAAGTTTCACATTAAATTTATATAAAATATTTAAAGATTATTTCTTCAGAAAGATGTTTGTGGTATTTTCTGGTGGTGTGGGAATAGAAACTGAATCAAAATTATCTTTATTGCCTAATTATTTAATGCATTCTTCTACAGTAGAATTCTAGGGTAAGATTCTTTAAAATATGTTTTTTGTTTTTTTTAATTGAATTGAAGAAGGGAGAGGCAGAGATAGGAACATCCATGATGAGAGAGAATTATTGATCAGCTGCCTCCTGCACGCCACACAGAGATCAAGCCCACAACCTAGGCATGTGTCCTGACTGAGAATCGAACCGTGACCTCTTGGTTCATAGGTTGGCACTGAACCACTGAGCCACCCTGGCTGGGCGACAAGATTCTTTTTAGCCAACTTAATTATGTTCTTTTTTTTAAAAAAAAAATTTTTTTATTGTTGAAAGTATTATTTATGTCTCCCTTTTGCCCTCCCATCAAGTCTTTCTGGTCCACCCCCTGCCCCAGGTCTTCACCACCCTATTGTCTGTGCATATATAACCCATGATTATGTTTTAAATGTTTGGCAGCCAGAATGTAACACCTTAAAGTTTGTGAATCTTTTATTTCTCTTATTGACATTTTAAACTTTGCCTATATAATGAGTCAAGTCTCAACTATTACGTTGACTCTGCTAGTGACTGAAGCTCATTTGTATTGAGTTCTAAGTATCAATACAAGATGATGAAAGAATATAGAAAGTTTTCTTCCATTTTTGCCTAATGTAGTATTTACTAGGAGGTGAATAACATTATGAGTTAATCAGTAGATAACCTCTGAATATTTTTTTTTTTTACTTTTTGAAATAGAGAGTAGGAATTTGCCTTGAAATAGACATTGTCTCTCATTTGCAAATTACCTGCTCACATTTCTCCTTTGACAGTTCATATGGTTTATCTTAGTCTTTGAGTAGTCTTGACTTCTCATTATCCATTAAATTTAGTATCGAGGTCAAAGGGTGAAGCAATAACTTTTTTAAGTACTGTGGTACTGCCATCAGGAATCTTTCAACCACCACCTAGGCACAGACTTCTGTTAGGGTATCGCCACCAGTATTAGAATTCTGATTCAATCTTGCCTTTTTCCCCTTCAAGCAATACCATGTGCTACTTTTTAAAAAAAATTCCACAAAGAAATAAATGTTTCAGGCAATCGTATTTGTTTTATAAAATATTTAGCTGGTACCAAGTTGTGGTTTTGACACTGCTTTTGATTCACCCTGTTACTCTGAGCAACCATTTTTGAAATTTTCTACCTGAGGACAAACGAGAAGATTTGGGCCTCTAGATGAGCGTGAGATCATGTACCTGTGGAAACTTGTTAAATATCCAGTGGGGCTAAGAATGTGGGTCAGGCCCTGGCTGGTGTTTCTCATTGGTTAGAACACTGGCCTGTGCACCAAAAGGTCTCCGGTCAATTCCTGGTCAAGGGCACATACCTGGGTTGCAGGTTTCATCCCAGGCCCTGGTGGGTTGGGGGCGCTTGAAAGAGGCAACCAGTCGACGTGACTCTCACATTGATGTTTCTCTCTGTCTCTCTTCCCCTACCTACCTTCCACTGTCCCTAAAAATCAATGGAAAAATATCCTTAGGTGAGGATTAATTTTTTTAAAAAGTAGTTTTGTTCCACTTCCCCCCCCCCCCCCAGAAGTTGCTCCACATGGGGGCAGCACTGTACCAGCAAATATTATTGGGTCGGCAGCTAAGTAATTGCGGATTTTTTAAAGAAAAAGACAATTTTTTCAAGGAACTAAATAACTTTATTCTTTAATGCATTGCCCATTTTGATCAATGACCTTTTGCCATCTTTCAGGCAGCATCATAATCCCACGTTCAAAAAACTTCTGTTTTTTATTAGCAAAAAACTGAATCAGGTACGATTTGACATCATCATCATTATTGAAATTTTTACCATTCAAGGAGTTTTGTAAAGATCGAAACAAAAAGTAATCAGATGGTGCAAGGTCAGGACTATATGGTGGATGTGGCAAAACATCCCAACCAAGCTCCATTAATTTTTGCCGAGTGACCAAAGATGTGTGTGGCCTTGCATTGTCATGATGGAATACAACACCTTTTCGATTTGTCAATTCGGGCCACTTTTCTTCAACTGCATTGTTTAATTTCGTTAGTTGTTCAATGTAGACATCAGAATTGATCGTTCGGTTGGGTGGTAAGAGTTCAAAGTAGACAATTCCTTTGTAATCCCACCAAACTGATAACAAAACCTTCTTTTGATGAATATCAGCTTTTGATGTTGTTTGAGTTGGTTCACCTGGCCTGCTCCACGATCTTTTCCGCTTGATATTGTTGTAAACAACCCATTTTTCATCGCCAGTTATCAGTCGTTTTAAAAATGGATCATTTTCATTACGTTTCTTTAGCAAATCGCAGCTGCTAATGCGTTGCGTTAACTGTGATTCTTTCAGTTCGTGAGGAACCCATGTATTGAGTTTTTGAACATAGCCAAGTTGTTTTAAGTCATTTTCAATGCATGTATGTGATACATGAAGCTTCTCTGCAATCTCACGTGTTGTACTGTGACAGTCCGAATTGATTATTGCTTTGATTAGGGCGTCATCAACTTCAACTGGACGACCAGAGCGTCTTTCATCTTTGAGTGAAAAATCACCAGAACGAAATTTGGCAAACCAATTTTGACACTGCCGTTCTTTTAAGGCTTCGTCACCATAAACAGCACATAACTTTTTATGAGCTTGTGATGCGTTTTTTCCTTGCGGAAATAAAAAAGCAAAATATGACGAAAATGTTCCTTTTGATTTTCCATTTTTCAACGAACGCCAAACAAAAACTACAAAACAGATCAAAAAACTTTTTTTACTGATTAACAGCTGAATATCCAACTATCAAATACAAAATGTGTTTTACATTTGTACTACGTCTGCAAACCTAAAAATTCAACTGAAGCCATATATGTGTGAAACCCGCAATTACTTAGTTGCCGACCCAATAGAATCTCCTACAAATGAAATGAATGCTTCTAGGGTGTTCTGCCTTAGTAGTTTTCTTGTAGCTCACTTCAGAAGGGCATCCTAGATATCATAACATTAGAACATCTGCAGAAATGACTTTGAAATCTTACGAGTAAAATGTTGATCAAGATGTGACTACTCTTGGGGTTATGTCGACCGCCAGGCTGGTTCCTAAGGGTGTAGTGTACCTTGTTATAAGTAATAGAATTTTATTATTTTTTTATTCTCTGTTTTGGGGGATCACACAGACCTCATTTTCTTGCAGCTGTTTTATCATTTATACTTTAGTTAAAGCTGATTTTTAGTGAGATGCTATTTGAAAGAAAAAAGACAGACTTTGAAGTAAAAATTTCATTCTGTTAAGTCCTGGCTTAACTTCACTAAGCCTCATTTTCTTTCTTTACAGTTGAGGGCTACCATCTTAGATAGTTTTGGAATGTATTAATTGAGCTGTTGCATAAAAAGCGCCTACTAAAGGGGCTGGCTTAGGAGAGCACATGAGAGGAGCACTGTTGCTACCATTACCTAATGGCAAAGGGTAAAATTATTGGTACAGCATTAATTTAAAGGGTTCTGATTCCTTTGATATTTGTATACATTCACATAGTAAATTCTTTTCTGGGGAAATTAGACCTAAACTATTTTTGAGTCCTGGCTGGGTGGCTCAGTTGGTTGAGTGGTTGTCCAGAACACCAAAAGATTATGGGTTTGATGTTTGATTAGGGCATATACCTAGGTTACCAGTTCAGTCTGCGGTCAGGTTGCATATAGGAGATAACCGAGAATGAAGTTTCTCTTTCACATTGATATTTCTCTCTTTCTCCCTTCCTCTCTCTCTCAAATCAGGGCCAATCAGGGCCTTCTAACTGCCGGCCGGTGCCTTCCTTCATTCCACGCCGCTCCCTGGTGGTCAGTGTAAATCATGTGAATGATAGAACTCCCGGTCTCCTGGTTGAACTCCTGTGGGGACACTTTGCATATTAGCCTTTTATATGTGTAGATAGGGGTCTACGGTTTCAAGTTCAAACTTTCTTGATGGTGCCATCTCCCTCACCACTTTCCCCTCCCCCAATACATGCATACCCATTCATCTATAGAATTATTTGGCCTAGGTTTTTCTCTTCATTGCCTAATGTATGTGTTTTATATTAAAACTTTGCTGCTTTTTTTTAGCTGTTCATATCTTGATTCTATTGATAGTTTTTTTGTTTGTTTGTTTTGTTTTTTTGATTCTATTGATAGTTTTGAGTACTACTCATACTGTTAATGTTTTAATAGTAAATTATGTGACTTTCTGCTAATATATGAATTGTTTTAATTCTGGGTTTTCTGACCACTAGGAAGCTGAATATGCCATCATTGGAGGTTTAATATATGTTTTAAAAGTAGTTTATTTCTAATAGACTGGTAAGACATTCCGGAATGACTTGAGAACTGTGATTGAGAGGTTATAGTTGTCTATAGTTGTCCTGTTCTTGGTAAATAAAGGTCGTATCTTCTTTTTTCCCAGGTGGTGGCTAATGCTGTAGCAGCATTATCTGAAATCAGTGAATCTCACCCAAACAGCAACTTACTCGATTTGAATCCACAGAACATTAATAAGCTGCTGACAGCCCTGAATGAGTGCACTGAATGGGGCCAGATTTTCATCCTGGACTGCCTGTCCAATTACAACCCTAAAGATGACCGGGAGGCGCAGAGGTCAGTCTGGGGTTCTGGATAGTATCATGGAGTCTTAACTGATTTAATAAGTTCTAGTATTTGTATTAGAATAAAAGACTATTGTGTTGAAGATCAGTGGCTTATGTGATAGATACTGCTATCCCCATGGTATTTTCTACCAGATTTTTAGGAACATTTTAGGTAGTGGAGTAAACCATGCAAAATAGCTCTTTCTAAGAGATGTGTGTTTTTCATTTCTTGTTTGAACAGTATATTTACACTGTGCTATATCATCATCACCTTACATCTCCCATACAACAAATTTTTTATTTAATCAGATTAATTGGCTTTATACTAGTTATTGAGTTGAGCTGTACCTATAATTCAGTACTAGAAAAAAGTATGTTGGAGCCAGCCAACTATATGATGTCTTCCATTACTATAGAAGTCATGTCAGTCTGAATTTGGAAATTTTGACTGGGTTATTCAGCTCAGCCCGTGGCCACTGGAGTGTTTCAAATTTTCTTTGACTATCAGAAATTGTACATTGATTTTAGAGATAGGGAGAGGGTGAGGGAGGCAGAGGAGAGAGAGAGAGAGAGAGAGAGAGAGAGACCAATTGCTTGCCACCGATACACACCCTGCCTGGGAATTGAACTTGCAATCTTTTTTATTTTATTTTAATATATGTATATATTAATTTCAGAGAGGAAGGGAGATGGAGAGAGAGATAGAAACATCAGTGATGAGAGACAACCACTGATCGGCTGCCTCCCACGCATCCCCCATTGGGATCAAGCCCACAACTCGGGCACATGCCCTTGATGGGAATCGAACCTGAGACCCTTCAATCCGCAGGCTGATACTCTATCCACTGAGCAAACCAGCCAGGGCTGAACTTGCAATCTTTTGAGGAAACATTGGCTCTTCTGAAGAAATGTTGGCTCTTCGTTAAGCTGACATTTTAATATGGTAGATAAGAACCTTTGCCTGGCTGAAGCTCAAGTTTCTATCACATAAGTACTCTTTGCTTGTCTGGGAAGTTGTTCCCTCTGAATTTAGTAGCAAAATTTCACCTGATAGTTTAGTTCAATCATTGGAAGAACAGATATCTTCTGGAAAGAATTTTATATAGAATTTATTTTCTGTTGGTCATTGACATCTCATACTTACTCATTCACTCAGGAAATATAGCCCAAGCTATGTACTAGGCACTGCTACAGGCCCTGAGGGTACAACAGTGGACAGATAAATCATAGTCCTCATAGAACACTCATTCTGAGGGATGACACAGAAATAAAGATATATATCGTATGTCAGATGGTAAGTGTTCATGAGAGAGATAAAACAGGGAGGAGATCTAAGATATGCTGGGCATTGGGATGAGCTGTATTTTATAAAAGGGTGGTCAGGGAAGGCCTAACTGAGAAGTGGCATTTGTATAAAGACCTGAAGCAGGTCAGGGAGTTAGCCAAGCAGATTCAGGAGGGAGGGAAAAGAAACACAGTGTATTTATCTTGTGTCTTTAACCGGATATACCAATAATCAGCCATTTACATTGCCCGAGAGCTATTAAGATTAGGTTTATTTCTGAAGACCCTTCCACAGATAATTAAATATTCAAGATTTCATGAAGCATTAAAGTGGGTGACAGTGGCTAGAAGAAAGGGAACAGATTGGGAGAATATTGCAATGGTGTACAGTTGTTAAAAAACAAACAAAAACCTTTCAGAGATTCCCTTATTCTGAAGGCAAAGGGTTGGGTAGTTTTCCTTGTTAACCCACCCCCTACTGCATTTTAACAGTGAAATCTTCAACCACAGTTGGTTGATACCTGTCAGTATGAAATCACTCTCAGAATGCTTAATTTGACTTCCTGTAGGTTGAGGAGAAATGGGCTGTGAGGCAGGGAGCCCTGGCATAATATGGGGCGACAGAGAGGACTATAAAACTGGAAGGTAAATGGTGTGAACTTCAAGTGTTTGGGGTATTGGCTAGTTTCCTTCCAGTTTGAAAACCCCTTGTTGCTGGTTTCTTAAAGTCTTCTGATGTCCCTGCTCTGCCTGTAGTTTGCTGGGAATGAGGCTTCTGCAATGTTGGATTACAATTTTACCTACGCATGGAGCTTGGACTTTTCTAACTGATTCTCTAATTCCTTGATACTTGGCCTATGGGACTCTGACACATTGCCTTATAGACTGTACTGAGCAAAGAAATTACAACTTAAGGTAATAATTTTCCTTTTTTATCCCTCAGCATCTGTGAGCGGGTAACTCCCCGGCTATCTCATGCCAACTCAGCAGTGGTGCTTTCAGCAGTAAAAGTCCTGATGAAATTTCTGGAGTTGTTACCCAAGGACTCGGACTACTACAACATGCTGCTGAAGAAGCTGGCCCCTCCACTTGTCACTTTGCTGTCTGGGGAGCCAGAGGTGCAGTATGTCGCCCTGAGGAACATCAACCTCATTGTTCAGAAAAGGTTGGGAAAAAGTGAATTGGTGATCAAAGTGTTTGTAATTTTGAATTAAGTTTAATAGTACCAGTATTAAAGAGGCCAGTGTTAATCTCTTCTTGATGCATAGAAAGAGAATGTTGCATGACTAAACAGCTTGCTCTGGATCAGGAGGCTAACTATTGATTTTGGAGTATTCCTATAATAAATGTCTGTTGTTTCTCAGAATGCAGTTTGTTTTTTGAGGGGTCTCTTAATAGCATACTAGCTAGTGCCTGCTTAATATGGTTTAGGTCAATGGTCGGCAAACTCACAAGTCAACAGAGCTAAATATCAACAGCACGATTGAAATTTCTTTTGAGAGCAGAAAACCGACTTTTGCGCATGGGCCACGAAGTTTCAATCGCACTGTATGTGCACACCTGCACGTGGTATTTTGTGGAAGAGCCACACTCAAGGGGCCAAAGAGCCGCATGTGGCTCGCGAACCGCAGTTTGCCGACCACTGGTTTATGTCATTGTGTAGAACAGATTGCTGTTCTTCTAGTAGTTTTTCACTGCATGTACCCTGACTCTTTAAAGGATAAAATTAGTCCACTAAATGGAACTGATTAGATGGATGTAAGGGAAGTTTATGAATTATTTTCCTGAGGGGGGTAAGGTGGGAGGAGAGCAGGTAGGCATAGATGAGATATTAATACAGATTCACCTTCCTTATCTTGTGTTTCTATGTATCGCAGGCCTGAGATCTTAAAGCAGGAAATCAAAGTCTTCTTTGTGAAGTATAATGATCCCATCTATGTTAAACTAGAGAAGTTGGACATCATGATTCGTTTGGCATCTCAAGCCAATATTGCTCAGGTCAGACTTTTTGTAGACTCAATGACTTAGATCTTAAGGTCTGGCCTTCCTAAAAAGCCAGGCTGTTAAATTGCTGTTTGATAATCTTTGATGCTTGTTCACTTCCTGGATTTTTAACAGGTTCTGGCGGAGCTAAAGGAATATGCCACGGAGGTGGATGTTGACTTTGTTCGCAAAGCTGTGCGGGCCATTGGAAGGTGTGCCATCAAGGTGGAGGCAAGTGTCTGATGGTAGCTGTGATCATGTTATGGGATTCTGAGTGTTCCCTTTACTCCTTTCTTTAAAATGTAATTTTAAAGTTTATCAAAATAATAAAGCTCATAGTTAAAATACTTAAAAAATTTTGATGAAAAGCAGTTATCCCTGGTTCCTCTCATCTAGAGAGGAAATCATTTTAATCATGTTTCTGGTTTTACTTTCTGGGACTGGAACTGTGACCTTTTTGAATTTCTTATCTGGAGCCCATCTCCTTTTAAAACCTGTGACTTACAATTTCAATGTATTAATTTTGTCATGTGTATTCTTTCATACTCCCTTCATCAATGAAAGATTACTATATTAAATTCCATTTTATAGATTAATTAAAAACTCAGAAATTGCAGTTTATCTAAGACATAGATTTTTAGTATATAACCCAAAAGATAGCAAGTTTTTTTTTTTTTTTAAATATATTTTTATTGATTTTATACAGAGAGGAAGGGAGAGAGATAGAGAGTTAGAAACATCGATGAGAGAGAGTCATCGATCAGCTGCCTCTTGCACACCCCCTACTGGGGATATGCCCGCAACCAAGGTACATGCCCTTGACCAGAATCGAACCCGGGACCCTTCAGTCCCCAAGCCGACGCTCTATCCATTGAGCCAAACCGGTCCCGGCAAGATAGCAAGTTTTACTTAAGAGTTTTTTGAATCACTGATAACTTTGAAACTATTATACCATGAAAGCTGTGGACTCTCTCCCTGGAAAATATGCTTGTATGCATATATAAAATTTGGCAATTACAATACATTTCAAGAGTTTAAAGTTGCCTTTCTGGTCTCCATTTACCCATGAACTCCAGATAAAGAACTACCTTGCCTTATTCTTCCCATTTTATTCTCCTGGATATATAAGATGATTCTTTTCATTTGATTGGATTCACCTGTCAGTATATGTCTGTATCTGTCTATAACTCTATATATTTCCATCAGATAGCCCAGCCCTATAGGATTGCTTGGTCAATTTAAGTGCCTGATCTTTTAGTCTAGTTTAGTTGATGTGCCTATATTCTTCTGAATTTTTTAAAAAATATTATTGGATATATCTCTAACTTCTCATTTATTATGTCCCTCCTCACAGCAATCTGCAGAACGTTGTGTGAGCACATTGCTTGATCTCATCCAAACCAAAGTAAATTATGTGGTCCAAGAGGCAATAGTTGTCATCCGGGACATCTTCCGCAAGTATCCCAACAAGTACGTCTAAGTACTCCACCCTCTTTCCCAAATCATTTAGGAGATGTTTAAGTAAGGCACTTTGAAATTGGCTAGGTAAGAATTATTTTTTGTAATGTAACTGGTCATAATGGGATACTTTATTAAAAATCAGAAACATATAAGGTAGTTAGCACAGGGATTAAAACCTAATTTTTCACCCTCTTTATTACTTTTAGAAGAATTGAAACTCTAAATATGCACTGTTGATTGGCATGTATTGAAATTGACCAGATTTTTTGGTAGCGAAGTTACTATTAAATAGGATACCCATATATTTCAGATTCTCCATGTATAATCCCAGTTTACACCTGTTACTGGCATAATTAATGATTGTGCCCCCTTTCACTCTCAGAAATGTCTCAGTTTAGAAGATTAAATTGTCTGACCACCATACTATAAAAACCAGGAAGGTGACAGCCGGGCTGTTCACTTTGCATGTAACATAGTACTTTGTGGAAAATTATAGAACAGATAACAGTGAATTACCAGGGTCTCAGGTCTTTTCTGAAGTATTCTAGTTGCTCCCATGTATATAGCTACAAGATATACATTTTTTTTTTTTTTTTTTTTTTTTTTTTTTTTTTTTTTTTTTTTAAATCAATCTTTATTGTTCATATTATTACAAAGGTTCCTCATTTCTTCCCCCCTCCACCAGGTTCCCACACCACCCTCTGCCCCCTCCCCATCCCCCATTGTCCTCATCCATAGGTGCACAGTTTATGTTCAGTCTCTTCCTCCCTCCCTTTTCCCGATAGTAAATCCCTTTTCAGATAGTAAATCTGTTACTTAGCATTTTCTCATATCAATAATACCTCCACATGCCCAATGATACACTTCACACAAAAGACATTTTCAAATAGGTCAACCAGCCTCATCCAGGCCCCACCCAAGGCACTCACAGATCAACACCCCAGCGCTATACTAACTCGACACATCCAGATCTAAGCCTTCATCACTTGATTCAGCAGACCCTCAAGTTCCCGCAAAAGTTTCCAGCCATGTCTGAGAGGCAGCCGTGGGCAGGTACAGGCGAGGAGCGAGCTGTTTCGGGCCTGGCTGCTCCTGGCCTGGCCTCTGTTGCTCTGGTTCGTTCCACAACCAGCTGCTCCGGGTCTGGTCACTGCCGCTCCCGACCTAGTTGCTCTGGACTTGGCTGTTGCTGCTACAGGCCTGGCCGCACCCGACCCGGCTGCTCTGGGACCGGTTGCTCCGGTCCCGGCCGCTCCGGGCCTGGCCGCTCCCAGCCTGTCAGCCGCTGCTCCGGGCCTGGCTGCTCCCAGCCTGGCAGCCACTGCTCCTGGCCTGGCCGCACCAGACCCGGCTGCTCCGGGCCTGGCCACTCCCAGCCTGGCAGCTGCTGCTCCGGGCCTGGCCGCTCCCAGCCTGGCAGCTGCTGCTCCTGGCCTGGCCGCACCAGACCCGGCTGCTCCGGGCCTGGCCGCTCCCAGCCTGGCCGCCGCTGCTCCGGGCCTGGCCGCACCAGGCCCGGCTGCTCGGGCCTGGCTGCTCCCAGCCTGGCAGCCGCTTCTCCAGGCCTGGCCACTCCCAGCCTGGCAGCCACTGCTCCGGGCCTGGCCGCACCAGACCCGGCTGCTCCGGGCTTGGCCACTCCCAGCCTGGCAGCCGCTGCTCCGGGCCTGGCCGCTCCCAGCCTGGCAGCCGCTGCTCCTGGCCTGGCCGCACCAGACCCGGCTGCTCCGGGCCTGGCCGCTCCCAGCCTGGCAGCTGCTGCTCCGGGCCTGGCCGCTCCTAGCCTGGCAGCCGCTGCTCCAGGCCTGGCCACACCAGACCCAGCTTCTCTGGGCCTGGCTGCTCCCAGCCTGGCCGCCGCTGCTCCGGGCCTGGCCGCAGCCGACCCGGCTGCTCCGAGCCTGGCCGCTCCCAGCCTGGATGCTCCGTGCTTGGCTACTGCTGTTCTGCACCTGGCTGCTCCCAACCCGGCTGCTCTGGGCCGGGCTTCTCCGGGCCCAGCCACTCCGTGTCTGGGTGTTCCTGGACTGGCCACCCTGGGCTTGGCCGCCTCTGCCTCAGGCCTGGCTGCCACTGCCCCAGGTCTGGCTGCTCCAGTGCTGGCCGTTGATGCTCTTGTTCTGGCTGCTGCTGCTCTGGGGCCTGGCCACTGCTGCTCCGGGCCCAGCTGCCACTGCCTTGTGCCTGGCCACTCTAGGTCTGGTCGCCGCTGTTCCAACATTCTGTCCCTTTTTTCTCTCTTTTTTTTTTTTCTTTTTTAAAAAAAACAAAACAAAACGCATTTATGTTGCAATGTTGGCTGGTGCGTTGAGTTCTGACTTAGTCTTTGATTTTTCAAGATCTTCTTTGTATTCTTTCTTAAGTAATTTTACTATCATTTGCTCTCACTTGATTTCTTCACATTGAGAACTTCTTTGGTTTCTTCCTCCTTGTCCTGGGAGCTCAGCAGGTTGGCCTGTGGCACCCCTTTGTTCTCCGCGGGCTCCCGCACTGCTCCAGCCTGTTGCCGGGGTCGGCGCCGCCCAGGAAGCAGCCCCCGTCCTTGGCTCCGTTGCCAGCGCTCAGCAGTCGAAGGCTCAGGGGCACCCCCCCCCACTGGGGGCCCTGTCGCCCGGCTCCTTGCTGGCGCCCGGCTGGCCGGTGTCCGGCAGGGGCTCCTGCTCCTCGTCGCGTTCCTCCAGTCTGGAGCTTTCTTTCTCCCTCCCACTAGGGGAGTCCAGGATCAGAGTCAACAGACTGTCCTCTGCTCACAGTGTGCGCGACTCCGGGGGCTCGGCCTTGCGCCGCGCTCCCAGGACTCCACCTCACCGCTCCGTCTCCCCCTGCCCGAGCCTGGGTCCCCAGGGACTGGCCCAGACCTGGAGTTCGGGGGCGGTCTGGGCTGAGGCTCAGAGCTGCCGCCGGAGGCTTTGTTTCTTCCGGCTAGGGTAATCCAGCATCAGAGTCAACATTCAGTCCTCTGCGCGCCATGTGCGCGCGACTCCGGGGGCCCCGCATTTCGCCGTCCCCCGGGATTGTCTCCCCCTGCCGGAGCCTGGGTCCCCAGGGTCTGGCCCATAACTTGGGGCTCAGCGCTGCCGGTTCGGGGGTTCAGCCCAGGCTGGGGGTTCTATTTCCTTCCTGCTAGGGAACGCCAGGCAGCACCCAGCCCTCTCCTCCTCTCCGGCTGCGACCTCTCTGCGCGCGCGTGCGTGCGAGTGCGCAGCATGTCTCCGTACCTTAGGCTTTTTTTCAGCTCCTCTGATTTTCCTTCTGGTTTTCTCCCTCCTTCCTATTGTAGAGTTTTCAGTCAGTCGACTACCTGTAGCTCTGGACAATGTCCACTCTACATTTTAGTTGTATTTCCTTGAAATTGTTGTGAGCTGCTGCGGCTAGGTGTATACCTGAGCAGCCATCTTGGATCCTCTCAAGATATACATTTTTACCCCACATATTTTTCACATCAAGGCCTTAGTTTATAAAGCAAAAATACATTTTTTAGAATTGATTTTGAAAGCAAGTAATTAAGGAATCTGAAAGAGTGAAATACGACCAGGTCTTGTAAGCATCCTAAGCTCACTTTGTTTTAAAGTTATAGAGATACTTTGTGCTGCAACTTCTTGTTGGTTATTAAACATAGTGTTAAATGAAGCAACTTGCAGTAAGTTAGCTTGCTGGTGGGCTCAAAATTAGAAGAAATATTTTAGTAAAATAGTGGTTTATTAATCATCCTATTTAATAAAAGGGTAATATGCAAATCGACTGAACGGCGGAACAACCAGTCGTTATGATGCACACTGACCACCAGGGGCAGATGCTCAATGCAGGAGCTGCTCCCTGGTGGTCAGTGTGCTCCCACAGGGGGAGCACAGCTCAGCCAGAAGCTGGGCGCACAGTGGCAAGCACAGCATGGTGGTGGGAGCCTCTTCCACCTCCGTGGCAGTCAGACATCCCCTGAGTGCTCCTAGACTGTGAGAGCGCAGACCAGGCTGAGGGACCCCTGCTGATGGCATGAATTTGTGCACCAGGCCTCTGGTTTTATGTATATAATTTTTAAATTTTGGAAATGGTATTTTGGAAAAATAATCATATACTTTTGCCACTCTCCAGAAAAGAGGAATGTTAGGTTTCTAAATTTCTTGATTAAGGGTGGATATGTATAATCACAATATGATTGGTAGAGAGATGTGTCCATTTCTGATTTATATTAGTAAGGGGTAGGACAGTTTAATTTTAAGAAAGAATTATCAAAAGCCTGGTTTATTCAGTGGAAGTAGAGCAAATAATGAAATGTATTATTTATTTGTCTACATCTAATATATAATGTCATTTGGATGTTTAAAACTACATTAGCCAAGGAGATGGATTCAACATGTTAAAAGTGAGAGAGCTGTAGACCTGTAAAATTAAAAATAAATATTTGAATTACTTGTTTCTTTGGAGAAAAACATCATTAGTGCAGGTACTTTGGGAGAAAAGACCATAACGATCTCTATAAAAAGAGATGTGGATTATCTGGCCAGTGTTGCTCAGTGGTTGAGCATCAACCCATGAAACAAAAAATAAGGGCACATACCTGGGTAGCAGGCTTGATCTCAGTAGAGGGCAGCCAATCCATGTTTCTATCTCCATATCCCTCTCCTTCCTCTCGCTCTAAAAATCAATAAAAACATTTTTTTTTTAAAAAGAGAGATGTGAATTAAGGGACAAAATTACTGTTTCTAGTCTGGATGCTGTTATCTAACTCCATTTTCCTAAAAGTGGAGTAGGATTTGTTCATCTACCATGAAGGCAAAATGGAATAATAGGAAAATTCTGTAATCATGTAAGAAAGATTTTTAGAAATGTACAATAGTGGTATTACCTTGTACCACAGGTTAATTTTTCCTTGTGAAAGGAATATTGGATGAGCTTTTATAAGCATTTAAGGTCTATTTATTAAACATAATTGAAGGATATTTTAATACATTTATAATCCTGTACTAAAAGGCCTCTGTATTTTGGTGGCTAGGTTTGAGTACCTTGTCTGTCCTTGTCTGTGGTTTTACCTGTAACCTTTATTATTAAGTACAGTTCTCAGTTTTGCCCTCATTGTTGTATCAGGTATGAAAGTATCATTGCCACTCTGTGTGAGAACTTAGACTCGCTGGATGAACCAGACGCTCGAGCAGCTATGATTTGGATTGTGGGAGAATATGCTGAACGAATTGACAATGCAGATGAGTTACTAGAGAGCTTCCTGGAGGGTTTTCATGATGAGAGCACCCAGGTAAGTTTTCATCTATATCCTATGTCATAGATCTTTTGGGGAAGATTTTAGGGAAAGTAAATGCTCAGTAGTTCCAGAGAGAAGTGTGTGTGTGTGTGTGTGTGTGTGTGTGTGTGTGTATTTATTTATTTTTCCCTCCCTAAAGATCGAGTTATTTTAGTTAGCTGATTTCTGGTGGAACCAAATCGACTTAACTTAGGCCAGTGATCCTCAAACTTTAATGAGCCTCAGAAATACCTGGAAAACTTGTTAAAGCACGGGGTGATGGGCCTCTATCCCTAGTTTCTGACTTAGGTCTGAGATGGGCCTAATAAGCATTTTCCTTTCTTGCAAGGCTCAGCGTGGTGGTGGTGGTGGTGGTGGTTCGGCTGCTGCTCTAGAACCACACTTTGACAACTACTGGCTTAGAGTAGTAGTTACCACTTTTTCATTTTCTGCCACCCAAAGACAATTACCCATTCCTGTTGGTAACCTTTAATAGCTTATTATAGTGGGTGTTTTCATCTGGGGCTTCGGTAAGTGCTGGTATGTGCAGTATGAAAAGATTCTCTGCGTGATTAGATTCCTTTCCATTTTGTCTCTCCTGTATCAAAAGTAAGAGACCTAATCTTAGGGCCAAAGCCCAGAGAAGCAGATAAATTATTAAATCCTTCCCCTCTACCCTCTAGCATTTGTACTCAGGGCAATTTAAAGTTTATGTAAGTAATCCAACAATATTTTTAACTTTAATTCTTTTTCTTTCTTTTCTTTTCTTTTCTTTTTTTCTTTTCTTTTCTTTTCTTTTTTTTATAGAGAGAGAGGCCGGAGGGAGAGAGAAGAGAGAGAGAAACATTAATGTGAGAGAGACACATCAATTGGTTGCCTCCTGCATATACCCCAATCTGGGCTGGGGTTCAAACCCATAACCAAGGTACATGCACTTGATTGGGAATTGAATGTGTGACCCTTTGGTGTGCAGGCCGATACTCTAATCACTGAGCAGAACTGGCCAGGGCCATCAGTATTTTTAATAGGCCTATACGAAGAACACATATAAGCCAGTAGCTTTGTAATTCAGCACCCCACTCTTATTTGGCTGTGATCTGGCATAATTCTACTATCTCTGCTCTTGCCCCAGTATGACAGATGATTCCCTAGTTCTTCCAAAGTTGTAGCTTTTTCTTTCTCCCCCAGTTTTTATTTATTATTATTTTTTTTAATCTTTATTGTTGAAAGTATTACATATGGCACCCTTCCGCCCATTGACCCCCCCTATAACCTGCCCCAGATTCCTGCCCCTTCACTACCCTATTGCCTGTGTCCATGAGTTATGCATATATGCAATGTTCCAGCTTTTGGAGTAAGTAAATAATAAAGGACTTGGTCAGGAACTGATTTTATTATCATCACAATGTTAGCATGTACTTTAGAAATATAGGTAATTATCAGGGTCAGAAACAGATAAGCAATTTTGATGCCAAAAATGCAATTTGGAAATAGTAGTCTATTGAGTTTTCAGTTGATGGGTACCTTTGACTGCTACTGTTGATATTGGCTCAGTTTTCATCTTTGTCTCTTAATCAAAATCAGAAAGACCCCATAGTAATTAATTTTGGAAATATTATTTTGGAAATGATGTTATGAATAATGCTAATGTCTTTCACTTTATTAAAATATGTCTGCTTAGGTGCAGCTCACTCTGCTTACTGCCATAGTGAAGCTGTTTCTCAAGAAACCATCAGAAACACAGGAACTGGTACAGCAGGTCTTGAGTTTGGCAACCCAGGTAAGAAATCTGGAAAAAGCATGGGGTTGATTTTACACTATAGGAAATTATGAAACGCCCCATTTGTGCAGGTTTTAATTGGAAGGGTTCACCAGTCTTTAGATCTGTAAAATATAAAAACAGTGACTTATGTACAGGGATGGGCAAAAATAGGTTTACAGTTATACTAGTATAGTTGTTCGCATGGAAAAAGACATGCAGGTTATGATTTTTACAATGTGTTTCTCGTACCCACAACTGTAAATCTACTGTTGCCCACCCCATACTGATACCATCATCCTGTAGTAAGTGTTGTCATGGAAGTTATCGTATTTGGATCTGTTGTTGTCAAAGTCATTGTTCATTTCATTGTTTTCTTCTTTACGAGGCTCCATCAAACATTCCTAACCAGTGTTAGAATTTCCTGTGCATTGGTGTGGAATTATCTAACCCTCTGAATTACTTATCTGACTAGATTTCTTTTTTATATCAGTTGTTCAAAACCTTAGAATCAAATGTAAGGATCTCCTGTAGAAAATGTGTAGGTCATTGTGGCATGCATTTTTGTATACTTCATTAAATTTCTTTCTAGAACAGGGCAGGGTATAAATAAACCATAACAACAGTCATTTGTATAGTGATTACTACTGTGTATCAGGCATTCTAGTAAGCACTTTACATATTAGCTCAATCTCAGTACTGCTACTATTCCACTTTATAATGAGGTAGCCTGGTTCCAGAGTCTTTGACCTTATCCATTGTGTTATGCTGCTTTTCTAGTCTGAAAGTTAAGAATGACTTTGAGAATACCCATTCCTGCTTTCCCGGCCAAAAGCACTGTTGTGTATAAGCCAGCGGGTATAACTGACCTTAGTAATTTTAAGATCATTGAGGATATTATTTCATATTTGACTATAAATAATTATTAAGCAGTTTCTCTGAGCTTGCCTTTTCTGTACAGTTAATGGTATCTGAGTAGTTTGCATAAAAGGACAACCATATTTATATAACTCTTTTCCACTGGAAGTTGGGATATTTTTCTCAAGTTTGTAAAATAAAAACCTAATATTTATGGCTGGTAAGTACCAACAATATATGACTAAGAAAAACCACTTAAAACTATGTAGTTAAAACCACTTGGATCATTGCTGGTATTGAGCTAAATTACATGTGCTTTAGGTGGCTAAATAATGAACCTGTTCATTTTATAAACTCATGTGGAAGCCCTCAAACTGGCCTAATGTAAAGAAACTATTTTTGTATGTGAATTTTAAATAAAAAAATTGAAATAAGGACTTATTGTTGCTTTTAATAACATGATACCACTGGAACAACTCATGCATAAATAAATGCCACCATATAGACTTAACTCTCAGAGGTACATACCAGGATATTTATTGCCACTTTTTAATGATCATAAACAGATAGATAGATAGATAGATAGATAGGCAACAATCTAAATGTCCATCAGTAGGGCGCCAGTAAATAATGAGTGCTACAAATACAGTGGCAGACTACAACTGTATGTGCCAATGTGGAAAGCAACTTGCAGAGCAGTATGTATAGTATGAAACTGGTTTCTTGTAAAATAAATATGCGAATGTGTGGGAGCTGTCTAGAAAGATAAATAACACACTTAACATGGCTATTTTGGGGATGGGGAGTTAAAGGTGGGGAAGGGCCAGATGATTGGGAGAGACTTATTTTTATATTACACACTTCTAAATCATGATGTGGCATTGATAAAACTTTTAACAGAAAATAGTTACATCTCATACAAAATTGTAATAATTAGTACCCTGTGAGCTCAGTAAAGTCAGACACTGTTGTTTGTTATCTCTATTTCCAGGGTCTAGACAGTGTCTCCATAGGAGATACTTAAATATTTGAGTGAAGAAAGAAGGTATGAGTGAAATATATAAGATGTATTTCATTAATAATTCTGTTAATATTATAGCAGTTAAAAAACATTTGTATCTCCCAAAGCCATTTCACCAATTAATTTTTACTAGACTAAACTTTATTTTGCTTTTCCCAACTTGGCTTTGAATTTTAAGAGTAACCCATCTCAATTTATGTTTAGATTTGTTGAAACATAGAGTTAATAGAATTATGACTATTAAAATGGTATTGAGTCTAAGTTGAGTCTTAAGAGCCATGGTGTGTATGTCACTACAGCATTGCTTTGATAATAAATCTGGCAGTTGGGTTCTGAACAGCTTCATTTAAACCTTCTTGCCTTTCTCTTTTCATTAGGATTCCGATAATCCTGACCTTCGAGATAGGGGCTATATTTATTGGCGGCTTCTCTCAACCGATCCTGTCACAGCCAAAGAAGTAGTCTTGTCTGAGAAGCCACTGATCTCTGAGGAGACAGATCTTATTGAGCCAACTCTGCTGGATGAGCTGATCTGCCACATTGGTTCTTTGGCCTCTGTGTACCACAAGCCTCCCAATGCTTTTGTGGAAGGAAGTCACGGAATCCATCGCAAACACTTGCCAATACATCATGGGAGGTAAGCGGGTGAAATGGATTTGAGAAATGTCTCTTTGCTTAGACAGAGTTGGTCTTCCTCATGCTTTTATACTTAGTAAGTTTGCAAAATGGAAGCAGACCTCTACTATACTGCCCTGAGGCTCTGTCTGAATAGCTGTGACCACACATGCACACAATGGGTGAAAGACCACAGAATGGATGAAAGATCCCTTGCTTCTAATCCAGGAGTTGATAAGAGTATGGTTTAGAAAATTATGAAGATCTTCTAAACTGATCAAGTTTGGAAGTTGCTTATCTCTTAGTCAGATGAGACTAGAAATTTTCCCAGAGTTGAAAACTTGGGGGAAAAAGACTACATGCACACTTAGCTATCTTTTTTTTTTTTTAATACTTTTTTTTTTATTGATTTCAGAGAGGAAGGGAGGAGAGATAGACACATCAATGATTAGAGAGAATCATTGATCAGGTGCCTCCTGCACGATCCACACTGGGGAATCAAACCCACAAACTTCTGCATATGCCCCAACTGGGAATTGAACTGTGACTTCCTAGTTCACTGGTCAACACTCAACCACTGAGCAACACCAGCCAGGCATATATGCATTTTTATTATACTATTTTCATTACCTAAGAAAAGTTTTAAAAATTATCTGACAATTAAGGGAACACACACATAAACTTCAGCATATTCAGGCAGTTAAGGCTATCTATCTATCTATATATATATATAAAAGCCGGGGGGTGGGGGGAAATGGTAAGATGTACACAGATAATAATTTAATTTTTTAAAAAAATAAAACTTAAAAAAATAAAATAAATAAAAGCCGCCCTAAGCAAACGAACAACCAAATGACCAGTTGCTATGAGATGCACTGATCACCAGGGCCAGACCCTCAACCCAGGAGCTCCCCCTGGTGGTCAGTGTGCTCCCACAGTGGAAGCGCCACTCAGCTGACCAAGCGGCACCAGAGGCAGCTCTTCCTCATAGAGGTACTCCATTAAAATTGACTGATTACGTTATATTACATTTCTTTCCATTTTAATAACTATATTTTGATGAAAATAAGAATTGTTGTTATTTCTTCATGTACATCAACCTCCCCTCCCCCCCCCACTGGGGAGGGGGCAGTGTTTTACATAATTGACATTCACTTGTTGCCACCTTATTATGTCCCAGGTTAAACTGATTTTTCTCTCTTCCCTTTGTATGTGCGTCTGCAGCACTGATGCAGGTGACAGCCCTGTTGGCACCACCACTGCCACCAACCTGGAGCAGACTCAGGTTATTCCCTCTCAAGGGGACCTTCTAGGGGACCTTTTAAACCTTGATCTCGGTCCACCAGTCAATGTGCCACAGGTATCCTCCATGCAGGTGGGAGCAGTGGATCTCTTAGGAGGAGGACTGGATAGTCTGGTAAGCATCTTTCTTCCTTCTTCCTCGTGGTTGTTTTCACTCTTGATATGCTAAAGAACTTTAAATTATTTGGCTTTTTAGAACTAGATCTTTCCTTGATAAGCAAAGCATTGCCCTCTGATAAAGGACAGAATTATTATCTTTAGCAAATTAATGATACTGTCAGTCAGTGGTATGTCTACAAGTGTACAGGATGATTTTGTTGTCCTGCCTCTAAATAGAACTTTTGATGTTTAACCAGCCTATTCAGCAATCTTGATGTTTAGTGTTCTTTTCCAGAGCTCATTATTGCTCCTGCTGTTTAACTCTGGATAGCCTCTGTAATTCCCCTTTTCACCTGAATAGCATTTAAGTGACCTCATGGAGATCATCCTTTTTTTTTCTTCTTTTTTTTTTGAGGCTTTCAAACCTTTGCCTTTTTAATATTTTATAGTTTATGGCCTATCTAACTCTAAAAGATTTTGAGGCAGCCATTTGTGTTAAAAATACACCTTTATTACAGTTGGGAAGTAGTGCTTAATAGGTTCTTCCCCTCCCCCTGCTCTCACCCCATCATACCTCCAATTTAATTAGCTTCCAGGATTCTAATACTAAAAGGCTCCAAAGTCTGGGGTATCTGAATATATGCCACCAATGGGAACCAAAATTAGTTTTTGTTGCTGTAGAAGATAAATGAGAAATATTAAAGATGACCTTTCATTTGTGTAGGCCAGAAAAATAACAGGTCTCATTACATGGCTCCCTGCAAACTAGGTACTTAACTGTGATGGGATTAGATGGGCTCTTTTAGCTAGACAATTGCAAATAAGATGTTTGTCAACCTAATGACTAGAAACTGATTTATTTAACATCAGAAATTAGAAGGCAGATGCCATGAGAGGAAAATGTATGTTCTCAGAGATTACATAAAATAAAATAAACCTTATTTTTTACTATATATACCAGCATTTTTCTCTTCTACTTTATGAGCAGTATTCTACTTTGCATTCATGTCCACCATTATAGGTACATTTACTTTTTGGCAGGTAGAGAATCTAAGGAAATAGGATTATAGTCATAACTCTGTGGGTTGTGCATTTTACTAATGGGAAGTCCTGCTTTCAGAGTCTACTCTGACCAAACTCTGGACTCCAGCTTATAGTGACATAAACGAGTACTCCTATAGTGTTTCTGGGGGATATAAGTGTTTGCTTTTCAAATTCATATCTTCAGTGGCTGTAGTTGACTGATAATAGAAGAACAGTATTTTCCTCAGATGATTATTCTGCAATGCTGTATAGCTTCCTTAGAGACTCAGGACACTGACAAATGAATATTGAAATATTCATGCTGACTTCCACAGATCCCTTATAAACATTGAAATAGCTTTTCCTATTCTGTTGATGCATCAACCACAAGTTAAATGCTACATCCTTCTCAAGTTAATGCGTTAACAGCCATAATTATTAATTTTCCTGGTTGCTTATTGTACCTAAGAATGACAAATTAAGTTTGAAAGATGGAGGGGAGAAAGAAGCCTTATGTTTTGATGTTGTCTGGCCCAAGATTCTATGCTCTTATTTCTTGGCCCATTTTAGCATGGAAGGAAAGAGACATGTTATCTTTTTTAATATCTCAACTAGGCGGCAAAGTTTAAATAACCTAACATGTATAAATGATTTTATGAGCCATGCTGGTAAAATCACTCTTAGCAACAATAATTTTCCCTGTTCAACAATCATTTTGAACAGTGAAAATGATTGTTGAACAGGGAAAATTATTGTTGCTAAGAGTGATAAAATTTGACCCAGACCCCCCTTAAATATGGCCAGGATTAGAGTTATGTGGTTATCTGGCCCTGGGTTATAATAAGCTCGGTGTTCATTTCAGAAAGGTTATCAACAAGACCTCTAGACTAATGGTCGCCACCCTTTGGACCTCAGGGACCACCAGCGTGGTCCACGGACAACTGATTGGCTACCGCTGCTCTGGACTGTGGCTGTTGTTTTTATCATTAGTTCTAACAGAACCTCACCCATAGAGGTCAGTGGTGTGCTGCTAATGGAGTATGGCAGCTACTAACCTTTGATTTCAAGCATGTGGTTCTCAATTTTAACTACATAATTAGCACCATATTTTAAAAAGTACTGTTAGTGTTGGGGCCCAACCCCAGAGCAAATTAAACTGAAGTTCTGGGAGGACCTAAACACTTGTTTTTAAAAGATACCTAGGTTATTTAAACTTTACCTCCTAGGTTGAGAAAATTGAGCCATATGAAATTTCAAATGGAGTTAGGTAAAAATATTAAAAGTTGATCTCTTAGCCAAGAAAGTAATTTCCACAGAAGAATTATATTCTATTAAGCCTCTTTGGCACCTCCTATAAAAAATAAACCTCTCTGACTTTACCTTTGTTCTTTCTCCCGGGACATTTTTCCATTGTGATTTGCTTTTAGGTGATACAACCCATCAGAAGTTGAATTTGACCAATTTAGGTTTAGTTGTTCAGTCCTAAAGTCTTTCTATACCCTTGTTTACTTTCCATAATTAGAAACTGAAAATAGTTGGGGTTTTGTATTTTTTTTTTGGGGGGGGGGAGACAGGAGGTGATTGGCTACCCATTTTCTATTCTTGTTTTAAAGCTTGATATTCACTAGAAGATGTTATTCTCTTTTCCTATCCTGAGGATCTTTCCATTAGATCTTGTTCACCCTCTTTCATTATTGCACTTAAGAAATTTTGAGATTTAGTGAATTTTTTTTTTTAATATATTTTATTGATTTTACACAGAGAGGAATTGAGAGGGACAGAGAGCTAGAAACATCAATGAGAGAGAAACATCGACCAGCCGCCCCCTGCACATCCCCCACTGGGGATGTGCCCGCAACCAAGGCACATGCCCCTGACCGGAATCGAACCCGGGACCCTTCAGTCCACAGGCCAACTCTCTATCCATTGAGCCAAACCGGTCCCGGCAGAGATTTAGTGAATTTGACTTCCTAAAATATCATTCAGGAAATGCATTAGTCCCCTTATCAATGATTTTTTTATTTTCTATGGTTGCAGTTACATGTGGTCAACTGTAGTGCAAATATATTAAATAGGAAATTTCATAAACAATTCCTAAGTTTTAAATTGTGCACTATGATGAATAACTAGAGGCCCCAGTGCACAAATTTGTGCACAGGTGGGGACTGGCTGGCTCGGCCCCAATCAGGGCCCAATCAAGGCTGGGGTGCGGGAAGGGGCCGAGGGCAATTGGCTGGTGGGCCCTGCCCCTGATTGGGGTGTGGTAGCCAGTTGAGGGTGGGGCCAGCCAAGGGGAGGGGCTTTGGGTGGTGGGCCAGCCAGCCCCATCCCTCATTGGAATGGGGGAGTGGCAATCAGGGATAGATCTGGCCAGGGGAAGGGGCTGTGGACCAATTGGGGTGGTGGGGGCTGATCGGGGGTGTGGCCAACCAGGGGAAGGGGCTGTGGGTGTTGGGCCGGCCCCACCCCCGAATGAGATGGGAGGCATGATTGGGGGCCAGGGGAAGGAGTTGTGGGTGCTTGGCTGGTCGTCCTGGCCCCTAATTGGGATGGGGCCAGGCGGGGGCTTTGGGGGAGGCTGCAGGAGTTGGCTGGCCTGCCCTTGATGGAGTGGAAAGGCTGTTAGGGAGCAGGGCCAGCCTGGGGGAGAGGCCGTAGGAGGTTGGCTGGCCAGCCCCACCCCAGATGGGTCCGGTTTGCTAGCCACGGAGGGCGCATTGCAACTGGTCATTCTGGTCATCACAGCGTTCTGTTTGCTGGCTTTTTATATATATAGATGTGATGAAATCTCATGCTGTCCCACTCAGATACAAATTGTTCTTTTGTCCAGTGTAGCTACACTACCTACCTGTTAGTCTCTTAGTAGCCATCTCAATTATCAGGTTGGTTATGGGAGAGAGATAGACTATATTCACGTAACTTTTATTACAGTATATTGTTATAATTATTTTATTTTTTTATTATTATGAATGTTTTACCGTGCCTAACTTATAAGTTAAACTTTATCATAGACTGTATTATAGGGAAAAATATTGCCTATAGAGTGTTTGGTACTATCTGCTGTTTCAGGCATCCACTGGGGATCTTGGGATGGATTCCCCTGCAGATAATGGGGGGACTACAGTATTCTCTTTTGCTTGAAGTCTACAGATAAATTTCCTCTTTCTTTTAGTATAAATTTAACTGTTGTCTTGATATAAAATGAATTCAGGTAATGAATGGAACTTACTCTGTTCTGTATGTAGAGCATGGTGGTGTACTATTCAGATGTAGTCTTACAAAAGTAGTTACTTGGGTTTTTTTTGTTCTTTGATTTAAAAACTGTGTATGTATCTTTTGAGGCCTCTGATACTGAATCTAAAAAACTGCTCATCTAAGGTTATTTTTTCACAGGGCAAATCTTTCTGGTTTGTAGTGTGGAAGGTGACCCATTGCCCATGTATATAATTCTTGCATACATGTAATAAAGATAACCATCTGGAATAAGTCTGATATCTCTGAGGATCACTAAAGTAGTCATTTCATCTCAATTATTTGCTGCCTTTACTTTCAAGCATCAGCAAAGGCCTTGGCTAAATTATAACCTTTTGTTCATCCAAGGTGCTGTGTATTACTCTACTTAGAAAAATGGTGCTATTGTACATCAAAAATGGAAAGGAAGCATTATCCAGAGAGCCCTTCATGCTGACGAAGGGTTTCCTGCCTGGGGAATGTGCTCTCAGTGTGCCTAGCTGGAATGGAGTGGAATAGAGGAAACTGCCTTTTCCTGACTCCACTGCATGCTTTTCAAAAACCTCCTCCTCTGTTTCTTTTTCTTTTTTCTTTTTTTGTTAATTCTCACATGAAGATATTTTTCCATTGGTTTTTAGAGACAGTGGAAGAGAGGGAAAGATGGAGAAACATCCATGTGCCAAAGACACATAGATTGGTTGCCTCTCACATGGGCCCACAATCTGGGGGGGTGGGTTTTGGATCTGCAACTCAGGTATGTGCCCTTGACCAGGAATTGAACCTGTGACCCTCTGGTGCGCAGGACGATGCTCTAACTACTGAGCATACCAGCCAGGCCTAGTTTTGCATTTTTATATTTCTTCCTTTGGAATAGATTTGTAGTGATTTCAGAGCTTATTTTAGAGTTGGTAGTGTTGTGGAGAGATCTTTGTATATTGTGGCCCACTTTTGCCTGGTAATTCTTCAGTGTGACTTCTATAACCACTAATTTTTATTTTTTTAATCAATGCATGGATTTAGTCAAGGTTGATCTCTGGCAGTCAAGGGAATAATTACCAATTATTCAGTGTCTATGTCTGTGCCAGCCCCTGTGTTAGAATTTTTATCATTTTTAATCCTCAGAATAATCCTGCAAAGTAATTTGTATTGAGCTTCATTTTATAGAAAACTGGAGGAGACACAGCAAATAAGTCTTATTTTTCTTTTTAATAATTCTTTATTGTTTAACGTATTATATATGTCCCCCTTTTTCCCCATTGACTCCCTCCAGCCCTCATCTGCACCCCTCAAATATGCATGCAAGGTCCTTGGTTGGTCCCCCCTCCCCCGCCTTCTCTCCAAGATTCTGCCCTCTGTTCCATGATTCCTTGTCTCTGGATCCATTTTGTTACTTAGATTCCACATTTGACACTTGTCTTTCTCTGGCTGACTTATCTTACTTACCATAATATTCTCCAGGTCCCTCCATGCTGTCTCAGAGGGTAAGAGGTCCTTTTTTACTGCTGTATAGTATTCCATGGTGTAAATGTACCACAACTTTTGTGTCCACTCATCTACTGCTGGGCACTTGAGCTGTTTCCAGATCTTATCTATAATAAATATTGCTGCTATGAACATAGGGGTGCATACCATCTTTCTGATTGGTATTTCAGGTGTCTCAGGCCAGCGGTCACCAACCTATGACAGGCTCTATTCTATGTACTGCAAATATGGTTGTGATGAGTCCATACAAGCTTATATTCTAGTAGGAGGCAGACAGATGACAAATATACAGGGTGGGGAAAAGTAGATTTACAGTTGTTCATATGGAAAATAATACAATAACTAATAAAAAAAAACATAAGAATAAACTGTATTTCACACACTTTTGCCTCACCCTGCATGGGGAGGTAGTAAGTACTACAAAGGAAAATGAGATGTAGAACTTCCCTTGTAGATTTTTACCAGATTCAACATAAAATTGTCTGACTTGAGAATTTTACTTAGCATAATACTCTTTGGTAGTGGTAGTGGCCATTCTGATTTCTGTTCCATCTCAAGAAGTAATATGTTACATCCTCCTACTTTTCTGCTTATATAAGCCTTTTTTTCTGTAAAGTTGAGTATCCTGATAGTTTTGTATGATATACTCATTTAAAGCTGTTCTCAGCCATTAGTTGAGTAGCTTTTGCATGGTTACAGATTCTTTTACCAATTTGATTATAGTTTATGATGCTTTTTTGAATAGCCTTTTTAAATTTGAAGATCAAATTAAAATTTGCAGCCCAACAGCTGAAAATCATACTTTCACCTAGGAGATGAATTGTGCCTTCTAAAATCTAATACCCTAATAGGAAGAAATACAGATTGATATTTTTTACACCAATAGAGTTTTGGTATAAGTTTTATTGTTTGTGATGGACTCTTTGTATACTGTTTGTATAACATTCTGTTCTGAGTCAGAATAACAGAGCTGTCAGTAAGCTATCTAACCTGAAGCATTCCTTAGACTCCCTTCAATTAAACCAGTTCTGGAAAGTAGCAAATAACTATAGATGGGAGCAAAGAAATATCTGAGCTTAAGATCTACACCTCTTCTTAGGAGAATGTCTTTAGATACTTGGACAACTCCACAGTTTTAGAAGCAGGAAGGTACTTTGGACTGGTCAGATGTATCTCAAATACATCTAATCCAGATTGTTGTGATATTTTGAAAAAAAATTAGAATTTGTATGTATGTCTGCTCAGCGGCCATCTCCGTTGATAATCTTTTTTAAAGTAGAATTTTTTTTTAAAGTAGAATTTCTTTTTAAAGTAGAAACTTTTTTAAAGTAGAATTTGTAAAGAATTTTTACAAATCCTAGCTTTACTGATTGTGTACACTACCGAATAAGTATTGCCAAGAGAGAGAGAGAGACAGAGAGAGAGAGAGAGAGAGAGAGAGAGAGAGAGAGAGAGAGAGAGAGAGAGAGAGAGAGAGAAACATAGATCGGTTGCTTCCAGTCTGGGCCTTTTGGTGTATGGACGATGCTCCAACCAACTAAGTCACACCAGCCAAGGTTCAGTTGATAAACTTTATAAAAGATTTTTTTTCTCTTTTCTTGGAGTCAGGCAGACCTGTTTCCTTATAGAACTTCTATGTGGTTCTGCTATTATAACATACTACCATTGGATCGAGGGTTTTTCCTTTTGATCTATGTGAGCTAGAGCTGTATGCAAACTCAGCTCTAACTTTTGGCTCATCCTGGCTGTGCTTGCAGAGCTTATGTAATCATACTAAAATCCCTTTAGCTCATTAGTTATAATGGGTGACCATGAAATCACAGTTTTCTATCCAGTTACTGAACTAACATTGCAAGGACACGTTGTGTAGTTCAGCATGAACTGAGCCCTGTTCAGCACTACTCCTGGCATAATAAAGAGGCCAGATATTAGTATTATTCTAAGTACCATTTAATGACTACAACTACTATGCTTTAGGTTGGAGATTGGAGTTCTATTCCTCTAGTAGAACATTTGGACTTGGTTATCAGCTACAGAACTTTATGAAAATTTCTCCATTTTTAGCATTCGAAATACTTTATTTTTTAAAAATAAGTATCTTTTTTTTGTTTTTATTGGTTTTTGAGAGAGACAGAGAGAAACATCAATTGGCTGCTTCCTGTACAAATCAAACCTATAACCTGGACCTATGCCATGACCAGGAATCCAACCAGTGACCTTTTGGTCCTCAAGATAACGTTCAACCAACTAAGCCACATCAGTCAGGGGCTGATATATTCTTTTCCAGAGTTGGCACCTCGCCATCTTTCATCTTTCTGCATTCTGTTTTACTTGGCTATAGGTGATATTATTTCCTTTGTAGAGAAAATAGTCTGAGTAAGGCAATACGGGGGACGATGGGAAGTGGCAGCTTCAGAGAGACACTTAAACACAGAATCAGGACACCTCAGGTTGAGATTACAGCCATGTCTTACATATCTACCACATTTCATTCCTGGCTTTCAACAGCTCGCTGGATAACAGATAACACTGAATTTTTACAAATCCTAGTTTTACTGATTGTGTACACTACCGAATAAGTATTGCCAAACAGATAAATCTCATCTGACTCCAGATAACACCAGCAACTCACTGAAATGGTTAATAGCTAGTTCAGGCTGCATGACAACAACTTTCCTGGGTTCAGCTTTCTAGCTTTCATTTTCTTTCTTGACTAATCTCTGCATCATTCAGCTTGTCACAGTAGATAAGAGAAGCCGCTCACTGGGTAATTGGCTCTCATCTTGCTGACATCTCCCTATTAGTCACTCATGCCATCATTGTGCCATTCCCGCTGTCATATTTTCAGAGAGGAGGATAATAACGTTCCTCAGAATGCTTTTCAGTCAAGCTTTAGTTTTGCTAGTTAGAAAACATACTGAAATTTTCCTTTCCCTTTGCTCTCTGGACATACAGCATAGTTAGGTGAGCCTTTATATGTCTGACCTCATGTCTCTAATAGTCCTTGGATCCTCTCTTGTAAGATCAGAGTTCTTGATTCTAGCCGAATTGTATCTGCTATACTGAACATAAAGAAATGAATATCGGGATTTCTTTTTAGTTTCTTCCTTGGTTTTAAATTAAATTGACCAGCGGCCTGAGGAGGGGGAGAGTACATTCAGATCTTTTCCAGCTAAGATGATGTTCATATACTCAGAGATAATAAGATTGGTAGCTAAGAAAATAAGGGCTATAATTGGGCTTTACTTCTTTGACCTAAACACTGTCGGTGAGGGTCTTTTCCTCAAGAGCTTTTCTTGAATTCAGCATATTTGATAAAACTCCTCTTTCTCTCTCATTGTTTTTTTTTTCCTTGCCAATGAGTGCCAACCAAGTCCTTCTAAAGAATTCCATCTCTTTCAAGCTCGGATAGTAAATCTGACCAGAAGGGAGGACAATGGTGGGAGGGAGAAGGAAGGAGTTCACCCATTAGAAAGTCACAAAACCAGATCAAAGTATCAGGACAAATGAGGCATTTTGCATTCTCCCTGTCCATAGGAAGGATTTTTCTTTCTACTCAAGTTCTAACTCCCTTTTTATTTAAGAGCTAGCTTCTAAGTCATCTCTGAACAGATTAATCGAGTTCAAATAATAGTTGATTCTCTAAGGCAGTGGTCGGCAAACTCATTAGTCAACAGAGCCAAATATCAACAGTACAACGATTGAAATTTCTTTTGAGAGCCAAATTTTTTAAACTTAAACTTATTCTAACACCACTTCTTCAAAATAGACTCGCCCAGGCTGTGATATTTTGTGGAAGAGCCACACTCAAGGGACCAAAGAGCCACATGTGTTTGTCAACCACTGCTCTAAGGCAATGTTTTTCAGCCTTGTCTGTGTGTAAGAATCATAGGGAAGCTTTTCAAAATTCTGATGCCCAGGCTATATCCCGAACAATTAGACCATCTCTGGGGTGAGACTCAGGCAAGACATCACTATTTTTTAAATTTCTGTGTCTCCCCCCCCCACACACACACAAACAAAACACCTTGCATTGTGTATCTAAAGCTAAAAACCATAGATAATGAAACACAATTGAAGTAATTATTAGTACTCATAGTACACTTGAATTTTAGTCTAAGAAATTCCAGGTTTTTATGGAATAAAAACTAAAAACATGTTGTAATCAGCCTACCTTTGCAGACTTATTTTCTACAACTTTCCTTCCCCCATTACTCTTTCTCCCCCCCCCCCCCCCATAGCTAGCCTGTGCTCCAGTTTAATTGAACCATACTCCTCCTTGATCTTGCTTTTATTCGTGTATGTGTTTTTCAGACTTTGTTCATTCCATTCAATAAATAACCCCCCATTTTTGCTTTTTATAATCCCACACTACCACCTTTTTGAAGCTTCTTTTTATTATCTTCAGCCAGAAGGAGGCTCTCCCTTCAGAACTTCTTGTTTTTACTCAATATTCTGTTTGTGTTTTATTTCTCCTGCCAGTGGGCAAAGTCTGGGTTTTATGCATTTGTGTATTCCCTTCATTGCCTGATATCTTTACATTTCCAGTAGTGCCTGTATCCCATTAAACATTACATCAGTATTTGCTTAGATAAAAGGAATTTCATGCTTTTTTGATGTCATGCTGCAGATGTGTGATATGTGTGAGAAAGTAGATGTATCTTTTTTTTCTTTCATACTTCTACAGTTATTCAGATTGTTATTTATGATGACCTTTTTACTTATTTATGCATGTGATTTTTGTTCCATGTCTAACCAGATTCTGGAGAGGTTTGGAATACTTTGTAGCTTAGAGCAGAAATTGCTTATTAATGCCAGTTATTTTCTGTCATGGTAGAAATAAGACTTTGTCAGCCGAAACCGGTTTGGCTCAATGGATAGAGCGTCGGCTTGGGGACTGAGAGGTCCCGGGTTCGATTCCGGTCAAAGGCATGTACCTTGGTTGCAGGCATATCTCCAGTAGGGGGTGTGCAAGAGGCAGCTGATCGATGACTCTTATCGATGTTTCTAACTCTCTATCTCTCTCCCTTCCTCTCTGTACAAAATCAATAAGATATATTTTAAAAAAAAAAAAAAGAAAGAAAGAAATAAGACTTTGTCAGAGGTCTTACTATTTTTCAGTATAGATTATATTTTAGAGTTTGGTCGCCCTGTTTATTCTTTGAGAAGATAAATCTTTCCCAAATCCTGAAAACATATTTAAAAAAATAAATTTTTTTAAATTTTCATTCGAGAATATTTTTTCTATTGGTTTTTAGAGAGAGTGAAAGGGAGGGAGGAGAGGGAAGGAGAGAGAGATCAACAAACAGACATCAACTGTTTGCCTTCTGCTGGAGCCCCAACAAGGGTCAGGGATCTAACCTGCAACCAAGGTACATGCCCTTGACCAGGAACCCGTGACCCTTGAGTCCATGACTGATGCTCTAACTCCTGAGCAAAACTGACCAGGGCTGCAATTTTTAGCACAATCCCAGTACCAAGATTTCCAAGTTTCTACACTGGATGACAGATAGTAAAGGGAACATTGTTTTGTAAAGCAAACACAAGCCTTTGGTGGTTCAAAGAGGAATTTTAGATGCACAGTGAGAACTAAGGAGGAAGCAAATGTGGAACTATAGCAAAAAAGGGTGGATTTTTTATTTATTTATTTTTTTTGTTTGTTTGTTTTTAAACAGCATCATTAATTGTGTGTATATGTGTGTTCGGTGTTTTTTCATGCCAACTAGTCTCAGCTTCAGTTGTTCTTTAATGCTTTTGTTGTGGAAGACTGACTTCAGGGTGAATTATATAAGAACCCCGTAGGGGCAGGCAGGGCCGAGACTGAGACCATGCGGAATTATTTTCCTGCCACCTAGCTAATTAAATTGGGCTAACTCTCCAACAGTCAGCATCATTTTACATGATCTCCAAATAAATCACAGTGTTTCTCAGTAGTACTGACCGTGAGAGAGATTTGCATTCCCACTTCCTCACCAACTAGAATATCTTCCTATCCCAGCTGTTTTCTTTCTTAGGAAAGTTCTAAACTCTACAAACCACGCTTGTTCCCCCTGTAATTTTTGTAGCTTAAAATTGCAACTCAATACTGGTTTGGTTCCCCCTTCTTAGAGAGGCAACAAAGAAAAAATAAAATATTTTCAAAATATTGGTGCTTGGCCCTGGCTGCTTTGGCTCAGTGGATAGAGTGTCAGCCTGTGGACTAAAGAGTCCCAGGTTCAATTCCAATCAAGGACCAATGCCCGGGTTGCGTGTTTGATCCCCAGTAGGGGGCTTGCAGGAGGCAGCCGATCAGTGATAATCTCTCATCATTGATGTTTCTGTCTCTCTTTCCCAACCTTCCTCTCTGAAACCAATTAAAATATTTTTTTTTTAAATATTACTGCTTGAAGGTAGAGCTTTTTTAAATATGCAGATTTTTAAATTTCTATTTGGATTTGTACCTATGTATCCCTTTGGAAAGATTGGATCTGAAACATCCCTAAGATGTCCCAGCTCCATCTTCTTTCCAAATTTTCTCAACACTCCTACACACTACCACATTACTTGGTTCCCATAGGACATATTTCTCTGCAGTCTAGAAATTCAGCTTTGGGACACAACTGAAGAGCATGTATTCCAGAAACTTGGTAGAGCAATTTACAGATTCTGTATGGGCATCTAGTACTTAGTTAAATGAACTCTACCTCTCTCTTCTCTCTCTCCTTTCTCTCTTTCAGCTTGGCAGTGACCTTGGCGGGGGCATTGGAGGAAGTCCGGCAGTAAGTGCCATCCATTTTTTTTTTTTTTTTTTTACCATGGGATGCGCTGCCCTGTTTGATGCCTTTCCTATGCACACATCCTCAGACCAGCCACCACTATCTAGCACTATACACCAAAACTTTTATAACAGTATATGAAGAATAGAGAGTAGCACAGGGATACTTGGGATCTTTGGGGTCATACCTCACATGTGGTCTAGGGGCATCGTTAGGGATTGGTGCTCTGGTGTTTACACAAATGTTTGTTTTCCTGACATTAGAGAGCTAAATGGACCCTCCCATCTTGACTGGCTAATACCTTTATTCTCTGGTGTCATCTTAAAATACTTGACAGAGTCAATTGGGCTCAGAGTGAGACTCTCCTTGTAAGTTAGTTTGGGGGATGGGAATATCCTCCCACAGGAGAGTTTCCTGCTAGATATTTATGCCTGGACCCAGGTAAGAATGGATCTGCTGTCTGAGTTGAATGCTTCTCCTTCTTTCTGTGGAAACAAACTTTTCTTCTATAGGGTACTTATAGGCCTTTTGCACAGAATCGTGGAAGCTAAAATTGGAAACAAATAAAAAATCTTGATCACTGTGTTTCTAATCCTACTGATTATTTTCTCTTGATAGAACCTTTAAAGAGTGTTTATCTTATCAGTGATGATTAAAAGGACAAAGAATATACTGATTCAATTCCTAATAATATTGTGATTATAGTGTGTTCTTATTGATTTATCAGTAATGCCAAAATATGTAGAAATATTGTAAGGGCTATTAATTTGTTCTTCCTGATCCACTCCCCTCCCCTTTTTCTCTCTGCAGGTGGGACAATCCTTCATTCCATCATCAGTGCCTGCAACCTTTGCTCCTTCACCTACTCCTGCTGTGGTCAGCAGTGGTCTGAATGATCTTTTTGAACTCTCTACAGGGATTGGCATGGTACATGGTGGATATGTGGCTCCTAAGGCTGTAAGTAAAGCAACTCTTTCATCTATACTAATCTACACTAATAAAAGAGAAAGATGCAAATTGACCATACCTTCTCGACGCCTACCAGCCAATCAGGAGTGAGTATGCAAATTAACCCAACAAAGATAGTGGGTTAATTTGCATACATAGGCGCCCAGCAGCAAGGGGCAGGATGCTCGCATCATCACTATGGCGATGATAGGCATCCACACAGCCCTAGCTACTCCAGTCCTCTGGGCAACATGTGAAGGTAGAAAGGCGGCTCTGGCCAGAGTGAAGGTGGTGCTGGCAGCCAGGGAAGGAAAGGCCCATTCTTGCACGAATCTTCAGAGAAGAAGGGAGAGGGAAAGATAGAAACATCAATGATGTGAGAATCATTGATTGGCTGCCTCCTGACACCCTCTATGGGGAATAAGCCCACAACCAGGCATGTGCCCTGACTGGGAATATAATTCATAGGTTGGTTCTCAACTACTGAGCGACACCACACCAGCAAGGCAAAGCAACACTTTCTTAATGGACATGACCTGAATTACTTAGTTTCTATCATTTGTGTTACTTCCACTGAAATAAATTCAAGGTTTGGGCCCTTGTTTTGCACGGTTTAAGAAAAAGATGAAAGATGTCCTTAACTTAGCAATAGGAAGTACTGTAACCATTTTTATAATTATAGTTAAAATTGGCATTACTAAATATTTGAGTTTTGTTCTCATGCTTAGAAATATTGTCTAGTGTGTCAATACTGAAGTCAATCTAGTATAAATTTGATATATAATACCACAGGGGGGAAATGTAGGGAAGTAATATTTTTATTTATCATTCCTTACATTCCCCCTTTCCATTGATACTACATATCAATTCTAGAGTGCCTGTTCAAATTTGGTGTACCTTTATAGAGTTCTGATTTAGGTTTTTGTCATTGGTGTTCTTTTAGTCTCAGCTTGATGTTATGCTCACGTAGAAATTCAAAAAGGGAAACTACCTTTACTATAGTTTGAGGGTCAGGGGTGGGTAATGAATGAATTACATAAAGAAAACAGGTATTCAAATTATTTAAGCAACTTTTGATCTTACTATTTACTGGAAAATATAGCAAGAATTAAAAATATGCATTAGACATAATCCTTGCCCTTAAGGAGATTATTTATAATAAAAAAAAAAAACCTTCAAAAGATTATAAACATGCATTTTCATTAGTAGATTCAATGTCTCCCCTTTTAAGCCTTTCACCAAAGCTACTAACAAAATCACCATTATTACCTAAGGAAGTGAAATTTCATCTTTATTTTTAAAAAATAGCTTTGAGATAAATCTTACCTAGCTTCATTGAGCTCTATGCTGTGTTTCAGGTCTGGCTGCCTGCAGTAAAGGCCAAAGGCTTGGAGATTTCTGGAACATTTACTCATCGTCAGGGGCACATCTATATGGAAATGAACTTCACCAACAAAGCTCTGCAGCATATGACAGACTTTGCAATCCAGTTTAACAAGAATAGGTAAGAAATAAGTGTCCTCAGCTAGATTCATGTGTACCTTGTGCCAACAAGAGAATAGTCCATTAACGATGGGGGGAAATTCTCATGTTGACAAATGCTGGATGTAGAGGGAATGCTGGCTGTTGCACATCTATTCGGTTGTCAGCTTCAACTCTGAAGGCCATAGGGAACTTTGCTGGGAAACTCATCCCTGTAGGAAGAGGGAACCAGACCTTAATGCCTTCTTAAAGGATTCTAGGACTAGAATGTTTTTACTAAAACAGTTTATTTTAAAAAATGTTTTTAATTGAAATCCATTTACTCATTCAACAAATAACTGTTTAGCATCTGTGTGCCAGACATTTCGAGGTACTGAGACTAGAGTAGTGAACCAAACCAATGTATGTCCAAAGCTCACATTTCGGTGGGAGTAAATGGACTTTGGTTGATAAAAAAAAAAAAATACAGACGACATTCAGTGTACCTGGTTAGCTGAGTAATTAAATATAGGCTGACAGTCTGTTTTTAGCATGAATTCTCTGCTTTAATAAGGAGGACATGAAGACATAAAATGTTGATGTCTCACAGTTCTGAGACATCACTGGTTTTTATTCATTGTTATTCAGAAAACTGGCTATTAGACTTTGATGACAGGTCTGTTTATTCATAAATACAAGATACTCAAACTGCACCCCTAAAATAAATTTAATAAAATTGGTCAGTAACAACTTAATTAGTTACTATGGATTTCTAATTAGTTATTAGAAAATCTGTGTGTGTTTTCTGTCAAGACCAGTTACATTTCCAGTCACTTTTAAGGGAGCTAGCCACGTTCAAGGCCAAAACTGTTGGGAAAATATATTGTAATAAAGGCAATCTGCATTGTCTACCTTCACACTTTGTTCCTACTTGTCTTTGCTTGTGCTTTTTTTTTTAAAAATAGTATAATGCTTAGAAAAGTTTTTATTTTGGGTTCTAATAGTTATACTTTTTCCTTCATAACATATTCATAGTCCCTGCTTTCTATAGATAGTCTATTAATTTCCTACTGTAACCTCTATCTTCTCTCCAATTACGTTATGTCATTAGTACTGTCTTTGAATTTACTTTTATACTCTTAAGAATGCTTAAATTTCTGTACTTGATTTGTTATCTTTGACCTTCAGTTATGACAGATGAGGCCAACTTGCTCTTCCCACTCCCTTGATCCCTCTTTTGCTCATTTTGTAAATTGTATCATTTCTAAATTTCATCCTTTCACCTTTTGTTTTGACTTGAATTTGTACTTATTTCCAGACAAAGAAAAGCCAATTACACTATATCTCTTGTGACTTTTTTTTTTTAATGAGGCAAGTTATATTCCTAATTTCTACTATTACTGTTTCTTGTAGAATGATTTAGAAACAGTATACTGTACAGAGGAAAGAACTGTTTGGTTTTGGTCTAGTTGTTTTATTTTATTTTTTTACTGACTTTAGAGAGAGGAAGAGAGAGTAGAACTGAGAGAGAAACAGTAATCCATCCACCTGTTGGCTGCCTCCTGCATGCCTCTCCCTCCCCCTCCCCCTTCCAACTAGAGATCAAGCCCACAGCCCAGGCATGCGCCCTGACCGGGAATCGAACCAGTGACCTTTTGGTTCATAGGTTGATGCTCAACCACTGAGCCACAACAACTGGGCTAAATTTTTTTTACATATTCTGGATACAAAGTCCTTTAAGATACATGTCTTAAATTTTTAAAAAATTTATGGCTTACGCTGTTTGTGTTCTAGCTAGAAATTTTTGTTAGGCCCATAATTACCGATCTTTTTTAATAGACATGTTATATAGACTTAATTCTTATATTTATTTTTATAATTCATTTAGAGATAATTTTTTAAGTATATATTTTATTGATTTTTTTTTTTCCAGAGAGGAAGAGAGAGGGATAGAGAGTTAGAAACATCGATAAGAGAGAATCATTGATCAGCTGCCTCTTGCACACCCCCTACTGGGGATGTGCCCAAAACCCAGGTACATGCCCTTGACCGGAATCGAACCTGGGACTCTTCAGTCCGCAGACTGATGCTCTATCCACTGAGCCAAACCGGTTTCAGCTAGAGGTAATTTTTATATATAACACAAAGTAAGAGTCAAAGTAAATTTTTTTCCTATAATACGTCTTGAAATCAAATAGTATAAACTAGTGGTCAGCAAACTGTGGCTCACAAGCCACATGCGTCTTATTTCTTCATTTAATATTGTAAAAAATTATGTTCCTTCAAATGCCATTGAAACCTAATGATGAGGCTAAATCCTGCCTCCTGATTAACTTCCAGAACTTCTTCATCCTCTCTCCTAGCTTTGGCGTTATCCCTAGCACTCCTCTGGCCATCCATACACCATTGATGCCAAATCAGAGCATTGATGTCTCCCTGCCTCTCAACACTTTGGGTCCAGTCATGAAGATGGAACCTCTGAATAACCTACAGGTTCGAGTTTTACTTCACTCAGGGTACAAGTTGATATCTTGCCAATATTATTTTATTATGTGTGTATATATTTATAATTTATATTAGATTTGTTCATGGTATCAGATTTGTAATAACTCTGTGAGGAACTGTTTTATTTATTTTTTTAAAGTCATGCATTGACATGGAAAGTTATTTTTTTACTCAAACATTTAGAAACGTTTAAAGATGGTTTTTACAAATCTTTTGTTCTTAAAACTTACATAGCAAATTTGAGTGTTATTTATATAAAAACTAGAGGCCTGGTGCATGAAATACCTGCATGAATACCTCTAAGCCTGTCCAGCAATCGGGACCATCTTGCCCAGTTAGGGGAAGTTGGCTGACCAAGGGAAGGGACCAGGGGAGGTTGGCTGGCTGAGGGAGGTGGACTGTGGGAGTGCACTGACCGCTAGGGGTCAGCTCCTGCATTGAATGTCTGCACCCTGGTGATCAGTGCATATCATAGCAACTGGTCAGTTGTTACGGTCATTAAGTTGTAAAGGTCGCTTAGGCAGATAGATAGATAGATAGATAGATAGACAGACAGACAGACAGACAGGCAGGCAGGCAGATTTCACCCTAGCTAGTTTGGCTCAGTGGCTAGAGCGCTAGCCTGTGGACTCAAAGGTCCTGTGTTTGATACCTATCAAGGGCACATGCCCGGGTTGTAGGCTCGATCCTCAGTAGGGGGCGTGCCAGAGGCAGCCAGTCAATGATTCTCTCACATCATTGATGTTGCTATCTCTCTCCTCACTTCCTCTCTGAAATCAATAAAAATATTTTTTTTAAAAAAGATTTAAATAGAGAATCACGTGGAGGCTATTGTTAAATACACAACATGTATAGTTAGTTATCTGGATTTAGATATCCATTGTTAACACATATCTATGGTAAGTGTACCAGAATCTTAGAGGAGTTCAGAACTTTATCAGGTCTACAAGAGCCTCTTAATCTTGAAGACATTGTAGTTTTTAGAATGTTTAAGTCCTTGTTTAGAGTTTTATTCCATTTTCATCTATTTTGAATTTCTCTTTGAAATATAACCTTTTTGGGGTTCAAACAATGTGAAGGCAGAGTAGTAAGCTTATGAGCTGAAACTGTAGCAGCCCTGAATGGGTATTAATACAGATAAAGGCCCTGGAAGTTGGGGTTGTTTTCTGTTGTTATTGTTGTTGTTATAGCACAACTTATATCGAACGGACAAAACATTACTATCATTTACAGTATGGTAAGATACATTGCCTTTGAATGGGAGCTTCCTTTCCAGTACTTTGAGATGTACAGGATGTATCTAGAAAATGTACTACTATGGAAACGGAAGACTTTATTGAATGGGTGAAGGGAAGGACATCTGGCATTTCTTTTTGATTAATTGCTTTCCTTCAGGTGGCTGAGGGACTATCATATTTTCTTTAGACATCATTAGACACCAAAGCTACTGCAGGGCAACTTTTATGCTACATGAACTCTGCCATTTTACTAGCATTCAAATGGCTCTTGGGTCCACCACCCACTAGAACTGTTAACTCTATTCATATTAATTTTTGTTACAAATCTTATAAAGGGAGGTGGTGCTTCTTGATATTTAGGTTCATATCCTATTTTAAGGCTGTATGTTTGTTTTTTTATAAATTATGTGAGCTGCCTTAGCCAGTTTTGCTCAGTGGTTAGAGTGTCAGCTCATAAACTGAAGAGTTGCAGGATCAATCCCAGCTCCGTTTGGGGGGTGTGTGTGAGGCAACTAATCGATGTGTTCCTCTCACATCGATGTTTCTCTCTGTCTCTCCCCTTCCTTTTCAGTCTCTCTGAAAAAATTCAATGAAAAATGTCCTAAGGTAAGGATTAACAAACAAAAAAATTTGTCTCAGCCCATGGTGGCTGCCATCTTGCATCACTAATATTCAAAGGCCAGCCTAAAAAGATGCCTTGTGAAGGGTAATCTGAAGACACAGCAAAGAGGATTAGTGTTCCCTTCCTACCAAGAACTTGAAATGATAGAATAGTCTAAGTGATTCCATTGCTTATTCTGGAAATACCAGTGTGAAATAATAGTACTGGTAGTGAGACATGAACAGTAAAATTATTTGAAGTTAAAACTAATGTTTCTCAGTAGTTTAAATAGCAACAAAACAAGCTTGTTTGCCAGTTCATTAACTGCCTTGATGCTACAGTCGTTGACTGCCTCTTCTTCAGCAAAGGGTATAATGATTTAGAATGAAGGTGGGTGAGTCACAGTATAGCTTGGCTCAGACTGGAAGAATAAAACAAGGATTGCTGTGCAGATAGAATTGGCTATTTCTATGATGAAAGTAAAGTGTTTAAGGGGCTTTTCCAGCCCTGAATCTCCGAAGCAAGCAACTAACCCAAATCTACATCTGCTTTCTTTTTATTGCGATCTAACCTTCTGTTGGCCCATAGAGCCTCTAGCCTAATATTGAGGACAGTCAGCATGACTGCAAAATGCTTTACTTTAGAAATAAGAAATGGAATCTGGGTTACAGAAACGAGGGCAAATTTTCTGCTCTTAAAAAAGAATAAATGAATGTCAGTTTACTTTCCTATTTGCATTTTCATTTCAGATTCCATGAAATGAACTTCCCAAGTAGAAAATTTCATAATAGACTTTGAATCTTAGTCCAAACCCCTACCTCAAAAGTTTTCATTTTTACAAACCTGCCTTTATAAAAAGCTAACGTAAACTTGTTCAATCTACGGTAAGTGGAGTGTAATGAAGCATATCACTTCTCTAGGAAATATAATTCCATCTGTAGTCAACTGCTGGTCGTGTTGTTCTCATGGATTCTCTTCTTTCAAGGAATGTCATAATTATGGCTATTTTCTCCTTAATTGGGATTTCCCAGTGGAGAAAATAAGCAAAACACTTGAAAAGAGAGAAACTTTCCCACTATAAGCAGCTCTATTTAATGTCTGCTGATGGAAGTTGCAACTAATGGTTAGCTTAAGGTAGGTGGGTAACTTTAGATTTCACTTCCATTCTCCCCCTGTCCCAGTGTGAAAAAAAAGAATCAAATCTTAGACCCAGGTAAAGCCAAACATTATATTTGCATAATGTTTAAAATTTAAGAGCTCATGTAGGAAAAGTTAATACTTTTTTAGTACTCCTTGGTGGGGGGGAGGGAATATCTGAGGATTGAGGAAATGATAATTTGAATGCAGTGTGTGTTTTAGCAATTTTGGCTAATTTAATATCTGTATGTAGGACAAGTAAATCAAACCCAGCTTCTAGAACTTTAATGTGACTCTTAGTAAAAACATTTTTCTTTAAAATGTTCATTAGACTACTTGTTGGCTTATAATCTGTTTGAAACACTATTGCAAAGTTAAAAAGACACTGTTTCCTCTTAAAATGTAAAATAGATTATACCTTAGAGACACAAATTTAAAAAATATATATTTTATTGATTTTTTACAGAGAGGAAGGGAGAGAGATAGAGAGCTAGAAATGTCGATGAGAGAGAAACATCGACCAGCTGCCTCTTGCACACCCCCTACTTGGCACGTGCCCACAACCAATGTACATGCCCTTGACGGGAATCGAACCTGGGACCTTTCAATCCACAGACTGACACTCTACCACTGAGCCAAACCGGTTTTGGCTAGAGACACAAATTAAATACCTAATAGAGATTGGAACCTATAAAGTTTTTTTCTACTTTACTGATGTTGGTTGTTTAAAAAAAAAAAAAAAAAGCCTTGTGAACCCAAATTACAGGGAGAGAACTGATGGTTGTCAGAGGGGAGGCGGGGTTGGGACACTGGGTGGAAGAGGTGAAGGGACTAACAAGCACAAATTTATAGCTTCAAAATAGTCACGGGAAAATAAGTAAAGAATGGAGAATACAATCAGTTGTGATAGCTATGTATAGGTGTCAGTTGAGGCACTGGAAATATAGAGGGGGACACTATGTAAAGTAGGCAATTGCCTAATCATTAAGCTGTACACCCAAAACCAGTATATTAAAAAAAAAAAAGTATTGGTCCCTTTCTATATATAGTTTTTGTTATCTTTCTATCGACCTATCATCTTTAGACCCCACTTAGTGGTGTATAATAGGGGGACAAATATTAGGGGAAAGCAGTAATGTCTCGGCTTCTTTCTTTGAATACCTCTTCTAAAACAAAGCAGTATTTCATCAGTTCTGTTTAGCCTTTGAATGACTAGGGCAGAAAGTGCTGAAGATGGTAGCTACAAAGGACACAATCTTACAGTTCTGTTTATTTATATCCTTAAGATCTTTGTCAGCCAAAAGGTGTTGGGTTTTGTGTGTGTCTGTGTGTGTGTTATTTTTTTTTTGCCAGTGTTTGGTCCTGAGAAAATTCTGTCCCTTGCTACTCCTACATTGCAGTCCCAACCTGTGAGAAAATGAGTTGCAGATGGTGCCTGTCCCTGATATTTCATGTCTTACATATGTCCATTCACACTCAGAAAGCCCACAGCTCTAGCTATTGTACCAGAAAAACTGGTAACTGCTTCCAAATGGAAAGCTTTTTCAGGAGCTTCCATATAATGAAACAAACCAGCTTGTTATCTGCTGGCTTTTCTTGACTGTTGTGCAGGGCAAGCAAGTTCAGTATGAAAGCCTCCTTGGCCTTTCGAGATTCACAATTGAGGACTGTGCACTCGGATCGCTTTTCTGGGAACACATGCCACTTAGAGTTTGAGTCCTTGACGTGGTGGATCTTATGGGAACTATAAGAGATCCCCAGGTCAGACGGGTAGATCCAGTGCTGAAAATAGCCCCCTCCAGACAGAACAGAACCTGAAATATTCCTTTAGCAAATGTAGGCAATGGAGTTTTGGTTATAAAAGATGAAAACATTTTAATTCCCAAGAAAGCAAAAGAGAAAATTACCTTCTGTGATTTCTACTTTAAATTTTATCTGTGTGTGTGTGTGTGTGTGTGTGTGTGTGTGTGTGTGTGTGTGTCATTTAAACATATCCTTTAAATCTCACCTGAGAAACAGGGTATCTTATATATGAATATTTCATTTCTTACTTGGTTGTTGTTTTTGAAAACACTCCTTATCCTTGTCAAGATATCAAGGTTCTGCCCTCACCAGTTTGGCTCAGTGGATAGAGCGTCGACCTGCGGAGGGCATATGCCTTGGTTGTGCCCAGTCCAGCCGAGGGCATGTGCCTTGGTTGCGGGCGAGTACCCGGTAGGGAGTGTGCAGGAGGCAGCTGATTGATGTTTCTCTCTCATCAATGTTTCTGACTCTCTATCCCTCTCCTTTCCTCTCTGTAGAAAGTCAATAAAATATATTTTTTTAAAAAGGTATCAAGATTCTACTAGACAATATCCTTTATCTTAATATAACCAGCACTCAACTTGCTTCTGAAACTCTTTGCAAATGTGTCTGTTAATAGCAATAAAAGTTATTTGTGGGTTTTCACCTATGAAAATCCCAGCCAACTTTATATTATGATAGTAAGTTGAGAGTTGATGATGAAAAATTGGATCAGTTTTGTGTTTCTGGTTGGATAAATAATTGGAAAATACACTCAACCATATGATCTTTAATGTAATAGGGGACTTCCCAAAGTAGTAATGTACATTATAGGTCGGAATTAAAGGCAATTCACTGGGATTTTCCAGAGCTGGATTGAAGCCCACTTGAGAGCCATGCTCTTCCCTCATACATACCAGTATGTATCCTCTTACATTTTGCTGTAGCATTATATTCAGTAAGATAGGGAAAAATTTGCTTTATTCAAAATGTTTATGTAGGGATTATGCATATGCTTTATATTATTGAGGTCCATACATCTTGAAGTAAAACTTGAGAAAAGCTTTGAGCCTTTAAGCAAACATAAAGAATATTAAGCCCAAGCAGTTTTGGCTCCATGTAGAGCGTTGGCCTGCAGACTGAAGGGTCCCAGGTTCGATTCCTGTCAAGGGCACATGCCTGGGTTGTGGGCTGGGTCCCCAATGTGGGACGTGCAGGAAGTAGCCAATCAATGATTCACACTCATTATTGATGTTTCTATCTCTCCCTCCCTCCCTCTCCTTTCCACTCTGAAGTCAATAAAAGTTTTTCTTTTTTTTTTTAAAGTCAGCACAAAGGGGGAGAAAAAAAAAAAAAATATATATATATATATATATATATATATATATATATATATATATATATATATATTTTTTTTTTTTTTTTTTTTTTTAAGTTAAATCTCATCGTTGGAAGAGATAACTTTTTTTGTTTTTAATTCTCACCTGAGGACACATCAGCTGGTTGCCTTCTGCACATGCCGTGACTGGGCAGGGAGGAAGCAAACAAGCAACTGAAGTACATGCCTTTGACCAGCAATGGAACCTGAGGCCCTTCGGTGCGCAAGGCACCGCTCTAATCACTGTGATGCACTGATTTAATGTCTGTTTCAAACCCTATTTCTGATGGAATTTACCCTATGTGAGCAGTGATGTAAGTCTCAACATCTATAAAAATACTAATGATTTATTACCTTAAGAAGGTCCGTTTAATATTCCTAAAACTGTTAGTAATTCATTTATATTGAACTGAAATATATCTTTAAATTCTATCTGTAGATCCTCATTTTACAGCTGGAGTTTTATAGACAAGTTTCTGTCTGAGTAAAAGTACATGGGGCCTGAAAATCACTCAGGTGGGCCTATAATAAAAATATATTCAATCTGAATTTTTTTTTTTTTTCCGTTTTTATTTCACTTTAGGAAAGTCTAAATTTGTGGGAGGACATTTATTTGTATGTACTGCAAATGTTCATTTATTGTTCTAATTTTAATAAAAACCCGTTAGAAGTAAAACTGGCAAATGTATTTAGTATCAGTTACAGTTTGGAAACTAAGGAACATTATTTTTTTTTTTTTTTAATTTTTAAGTGTGAAAATGAATGGTGCTCCTTGGTTTCATGGCAACATTTCTTTTCAGGAACCATTGAGTGAGTTTGGAAGTCAGGTACTCCAAATATGAAAGCACTGAACTTCTTAGTTCCGTAGCTCGCGCTGTGTTCATATCAGTAATGTCTGTCGCATCTCTGCACAGTGTCCTGCCCTAATCATCTTGGTTGCCACATGCCCTTCTTCTGTCCAGTAGGCTCATCTGTGAACCTATTTGATTTCTGACTTGCTGTAAACTAATCTGAGACTGTATCTTTATTATCTAGATAGAACCTAGAGTAGGTTCTAAATCAGTTTTACACTAGGATTTTGAAATTAATAGTGTTTATTCATTCTTATTACAGAGGTCTGTTTTTCTGTTGAGTTTCCTTGGGTCTTTTGTCTCAAGACCTACCAACTTGGTGTGGAATAGCTAATCACTTTAACTGGTAGTTTACTAGTTCTGTCTTTACCATTTTATGATTCAGTACAGTATATATTAAGTGCATTTTTAAGTTTACCAATAAGCCCTACACAGCAAACAGTTCATATTGTTAATGTAAATAGTATTCTAAGATGCAAAAACTGCAGCTGAGGGCACATCAGCCAGTCCTATGAAGGTACACAAAGCTGTCGTTAAAGGGAGATTGATGCCTTAAGGTTTAGAGCCCTTACAGGTCTGGCAGAACCTGTTTAAGGTAATACCTTACGTTTTTGGGAATTTGTCGGGCAGAATGAAAGACCTGTGACAATATTGCTGTTTATTTATAGCAACTGAAACCATAGAGTAATTTTGTTGTTGACTTCTGGAGGAAGAGATAATTTGGAGCTTGTAACCAGATTGGTCAGTATAGTATGGCAAGTGGGTTCTGTACAGGCAGAAAGAGATTACATGTACATTTGCTGCAACTTTCTGATATATTTTGCCTAACATAGAAAACTTTAAAAACAAGGAAACTACCTGGCGCAGGAACAGATGCAGTGTATCTTAGCATTCTTTTCCCTTGACCTGGGTTCCTTGCGAGGCACGCAGCTCCCAGTGACCCTCTTCACATAGGTATGTCCTATCAGTTTGTGACAGCTGCGTACTGTCACACCGCTGTGTTATACTGAGGTTTACATTGCCAAGCTGGAAGAGCTTGTGTTGATATTTTTCTAAGCAGAAGAACCAAAATCCTTACAATGGTCCACATAGCCCTATGAGATCTAGCCATGCCTTACCTCATTGACTTCACCTGCTCCTCCCCACTTCCTCCACTCTGGCCACCCTGGCTTTCTCACTGGTCTTCAGATGGGTTTGAAACGGGAGACCATATTTAACCTATAGATGGTCGGTCTTTTTGGCATTGAGTAGAAACAGAGCAGGTAGATTTAACTCCAGCAGCTAGCAGAAAGAGCACGTCTGCTTGAGTCTCAGATGACATTTATCACACAGTTGGAGTCAGTGTCATTAAAAACCTGTCCCTCAGAGCCATTCCCCTAGGATCTATTGACTAGTTGGCCTGGAAACCCATCTGAACCATCATTTCTCAGAGAAATGGAAATGGTCAGCATCACTGCCTGGACCAGCCTGTAAATAATCCTTCCAAAAGCTAAGTAAGAGCAGGAATAAAAGAAAAAAATATTCTTCAGAGACTTGGAAAGGTCACAAGTGACATCATGGAAGAGTAGATGATATACTCTCAAAGGTGAGCTGTGTGCCACTTGCCTTAGCTTTTCTTGTGGCTGTGCCTCCTGTGGTTATCTGTGGTGAGAGGCTGCATTTGCCACAGTTCAGACTGAGTTCATCTAGTACCTTTTTATAGTACTTTTGAGTACACTGGAACAAGGTTAGAATATTAATTTAGCCTGTTCGTCTCCAGCTGTGCCATCATAAAGAGGCTGCAGCTACTGCAGCAGGCTTCCATGCCATGGAAAGAAACTAATTGCTGGTTACAGGCTGAAGCTGACAGGCTGCTCTTTACCCAGCAGCCACTAAAAGTAACTTTTAAAAATCATTATTATTCTTAAGCATTTATAGCTTCCTTTTGTGCTTTCAAAGTGCCTCAGAATCATTTCTATTTGCTTTTCCTATTGATGTCCATGTGAGGCAAATTAATATTGTATGGCCACATGTTGCACGTGACAGACCAGAGGAACAGAGTATTAGGTAATCTGCTCTTCGGTACCATCTGTGTGATCTGCTTTAGGCAGCCTCAAAGCAGAAGCTCAGGTGTACATTCTGTCCCTTAGCTCATTGAGCCCATTTCTTTACTACTAGCTTTTAATTTGGTGTATGAGTATTAATGGATTTAATACATACATAAAATTGAAACACTTTCAGGAAACATTATTTACTCTTCATGAAATACACTATGATATTTTCCATTCTATTTTTTATGTCAGTTCCAGACCACTAAATTAATTTTAAGAACCACCATTTGGTTGTGACCCACAGTTGTTATTGATTTTTAATCCTCACCCAAGGATATGTTTATTGCTTTTATTTTTTAATATTTTTTATTAATTCCAGAGAGGAAGGGAGAGGCAAAGAGAGATAGAAACATGAATGATGAGAGAGAATTATTCATCGGCTGCCTCCCGCAATGCCCCAACCGGATTAAGCCTGCAACCCCAGCATGTACCCTGACCAGGAATGAAACTGTAACCTCCTGATTCTTAGGTCAATGCTCAATTGTTTTTAAAGCAAAAGGATCAGAGAGAGAGAGAGAGAGAGAGAGAGAGAGAGAGAGAGAGAGAGAGAGAGACATCAATTGGTTGCCTCCATATGCACCTTGACCAGGGATCAAACCTACAACCTACGTATATGCCCCAACTTGGGATCGAACCTGCAACTCTTTGGAGTATGCGAGTTTGCTCCAACCCAAGCTGGGGAATGACCCACAGTTTTTAAAAACACACTGCTGAGGAGGTACCTAAAGCTGAAGAATACACATGACAGATTTTTCTGGAGCATCTATTTTACTCAAAGATAAGGAGAAATATATTTTTATATTAACATATATAGATGCATTATGGAATAGCATGCAACTTCAAAGAAATTTTGTTTTTCTGATGGGCTACTTAGTATTATACTTCTAATCCTGACCCTCCTTCCACCTTCACCCCAGTATGTATGTCCATACTTCCCTCTTCTGTTAAGGGATAGAGATTAGAAAAAACTTGAGAGTGCTGTTCTTTTGAAAACTTTAGAACAAGTTTATATTTTGACTAAATGTTTGTTCAGAACTTTGAGTAATATATTTTACAATCATTATTTATATTGAGTACTTCTCCTCAGTATGAGTACCAGTTCCAGATCTAAAACGGAGGATACAGAGTGAACAAGAGGCAAAAATCTCTTCCTTATAGAACTCATATTCTACTGGAGATGGGAGACAGGCAATAAACCAACAAATTAGTAAAATAGTATGTCAGATGAGGGCAATGGAGAAAATAAAGCAGAGACTGAAGTGGGGAGTCCTAGAATTGAAGATTGAGTGGTATAATTTTATAAATATGTTGGTCATGTAAGAGCTACCTGAAAAGATAATCCTATATAATAAAAGCTTACTATGCTAAGTGTCTAGTCATTCTGTTGGCTGTTCAACCAATTAAAGTGTAATATGCTAATGATATGCTAAGGCCGCTCAACCACTCCCTATGGCATGCACTGACCACCAGGGAGCAGATGCTCCTACCAGTAGGTTAGCTTGCTGCTGGGGTCTGGCCGTGGAGCCCTCCTACGGTCCCTTCCACGCTGGCCAACTTCTTGCATCCCTCCCCAGCCCCAATCATGCATTGGTAGGGTCCCTCGGCCTGGCCTGTGCCTCTCACAATCTGGGACCCCTCAGGGGATGCCTGAGAGCTAGTTTTAGCCCAATCCCTCAGGCAGGCCGAGGGATCCCACTAGTGCGTGAATTCACGCACTGGGCTTCTAGTATTTGATAAAAGTAAAAACCTAAAGGAGGATAGGAATGAGCCGTGCATATCACTGAAGGAAGAGACTGCCAGACAAAGGAACAGAAAATCCAAAAAGCCACGAGAGAGGAGTGTGGCTGGCATGTACAAGGAGCTCAACAACAGGCTCCTGTGGCTGACATGGAGCAGTCATGAGAAGAGTCGTAGCACATACCATCAGAGGCAATAGGGATCAGATTACAGGCAATTGTAACTTTAATTTTTATTCTGAGTGAGATGGGAAGTCATTGGAGGGTTGAGCAGAGAAGTGCTTGTGAGCTGACCTACATTTTAAGTTCACTCGGCTGCTGTGTCAAGAATAGACTGAGGAAGGTAGGTGTACAGAGTGGGAAAGACAAGTACAGAAGCTGGGAGACCATTAAAAGGCTTTGCAGTATTCTATTTACTGTGTTTGGAAGGACAGCAGGGTATTTTAAGGATGAGGAGGAGAGAGCAGAAATTTGTTTTTGGAAATGTTCATTTGATTTACTATCTAAGCATACTAAGTAGGCAGTTGGATATATATGTGATCATTGATATCTTATAGGCAAGGTGGGTATTGATGTTAAAGCTCTTGGAAAATAGTTTCCCAACTATTCTGTACCTGTTAGGATAGTTAATTAAAAAATAAAATAAAAAAAGGACCTCCCTCCTACTTCCAAAGCAATCAATATCATACTCTTTAAGGTTGACTTATTTCTCTTTAAAAGTAACTGCCATCTGGATTGGATCGAACTGAACCATACTATGTTCCCTTGATTCTTTTATGCCTTAACTCCTGAGGAGTGACTGGCATATCCTTGGAGAATCTAGTATTCTTTGTGAATACTTATGTTATTCTTTCTTAGCGTATAGGTGTTATTTTAGCTGAGTGATTTGAAACTAAAAGAGCCCACATATTACCCCATCTCTGCTTCATTCAGTATCAGTTTATGTAATGAGAGAGATTTTGAGATTATGTTATGCAGATAAATGATGTAGAGGTAGAAAAAAAAAGGATGAGAAATGAGTATTTAATTCCATTTGCTCAACATCTTCACCTTAATTTCATGCAACAGATATTCATGGAGCCACTAGTATCCGAGTGAAAAATGAGAGCCCCTGCACGCGAGAAGCTCATGTGTTCAGGGTGAGGCAGGTGTAAAGTTAGTTCTAAACCAATTGTGTGCTGCAGTGGAAGTGTGTGCACTGGGCGCTCTGCGGGGAAGGGGAAGAGCTATCCTGAGAAATCTCAAGCTTGAACTGAATAACTGAATTTAAGATTACATAGAGCCCTGGCCGGGAGCTCAGTTGTTTAAAGCATCATCCCAGGTTATGGGTTCAATCCCTGGTCAGGGCATATACAATAATCAACCGATGAATGCTTAAATAAGTGATACAACAAATATCTCTTTCTCTTTCTCTCTCTCTTTCAAATCAATCAATAAATTTTTTTTTAAAGATTACTTATTTTTGCCGAAACTGGTTTGGCTCAGTGGGTAGAGTGTCGGCCTGCAGACTGAAGGGTCCCGGATTCGATTATGGTCAAGGGCACGTGCCTTGGTTGCGGGCACATCCCCAGTAGGGGGTGTGCAGGAGGCAGCTAGTCAATGTTTCTCTCTCATCGATGTTTCTGACTTTTTATCCCTCTCCCTTCCTCTCTGTAAAAAAATCAATGAAATATAGCCAAAACCGGTTTGGCTCAGTGGTAGAGCGTCGGTCTGCAGACTGAAAGGTCCTAGGTTCGATTCCGGTCAAGGGCATGTGGTGGTTTAAAGCGATTCTCCCCCCTTCTCTCCCTTCTTACAGTACATGGTTCTTATAATCTGCCTCACTGGAAGCTGCCTGTTCCTGAATGTATATGCCAACCAGTGTTGCCCCTGAATAAAAATACTAACTTTTTGAAAAATATAAAGAGCATGCTCGGAATTGAGTGGGCCATGGAAGCTTGTGTTGTGAGAAGAAAACTAATTTCTTTGCTTGCTCAAGGATTTTCCTTTTTTTTCTTAATCCTCACCAGAGGATATGTTTATTAATTTGAAAGAGGAGAGAGAGAGGGAGGGAAGGCGGGAGATAAAACATCAACTAGTTGCCTCCTGTATGTGTCCCGACTAGGAATGGAACCGGCAACCTTTTGGTGTATAGGACGACGTTTCCAATCAACTGAGCCACTTGGCCAGGGCCAAGGCTTTTCCTTTTTTTTTTTTTTAATGAAATGTTCTTTTTTTTTTTTTAATATATATTTTATTGATTTTTCACAGAGAGGAAGAGAGAGATAGAGAGTTAGAAACATCGATGAGAGAGAATTATCGATCAGCTGCCTCTTGCACACCCCCTACTGGGGATGCGCCCGCAACCAAGGTACATGCCCTTGACCAGAATCGAACCCGGGACCTTTCAGTCCCCAGGCCGACACTCTATCCACTTGAGCCAAACCGGTCCCGGCTTTTTCCTTATAGTCATCTGATTTACCAGTATTTTACCCACAAGCTTTTCCAACCATAAGACTTAGGAGATAAGATTTTATAAAACAAACAACTTTAAAACCAACATCTAAAAAAAAGATAAGGGGCAGTATGATCACTTACTTGTGGCCGGGGCGGGGTGGGGTTGGGGGTGGGGGTTGATCAGGTTTTAGGGTCATACAAATTTAGGGTCATACAAATTGCATTTGAGCCTGTTTCTTCTATGTACTAGTAATGTGAACCTGAATCTTTCTGAACCTCAGTTCCTCATCTATAAAATGATAAGGGAGTAACTCCTACTTTGGGATGGTAATAATGAGTATTAGAAATTATATCATTAATAGGTAGGTAGTAGCAGCAACTACTGCTAATAACCAAAGAAACAAAGGAATAATTGAACAGAATATTCTGGGTATGGAACTTGTGCCTTGAATTCATTCCCCACTGGAGCTCCGCCTAAGAGAGAGGTCGTGTTGCAGGTTGTCACAGTACTCACTGTAACAGTGCAATGGGTAAGGATATGCTTTGCAATGTATGGACTGGTGTGTCTTGATTTGAGGAGTCCTGCTCTGTCTAAAGGAGAAAGGAAAAAGGGTGATATATTTCAAGACACGTAAGTGTTCTTTTCTGTGTTCTGGCTTCCTATGATGTTCTCATTTTCCCTTGTTCTTTCCTGGCAGGTAGCTGTGAAAAACAATATTGATGTCTTCTACTTCAGCTGCCTCATCCCACTCAATGTGCTTTTTGTAGAAGATGGCAAAATGGGTGAGTATGTCCTCCTGTCATGGCTAATGTACCTTTGCCCTTCCTCTGAATGCTAGGCAGAGCATAGCCCAAAAGCACAAGTTATTTTGAGATTTGAAAAAAATGGGATGGGTAAAGCTATTCTAAAGCTCTAATAATTACTAATTATGTATTCGCCTGAGTCACTGTGGTCTGTTTTGCTATTGGTCTCAAAATTACAATGCCGATTTTCTGAATAACCCTGTCACCCCAGCATACAGAGTACAGGCATACCTCATTTTACTACACAGATACTGCATTTTTTAATTTTTTTTTTACAAATGGAAGTGTGGCAATCCTGCATTAAGCAAGTCTGTATTTTTCCAACATTTGCTCACTGGTTTCTCTGTCACATTTTTGTAATTCTCTCACTATTTCACACTTTTTCCTTATAATTATAATAAAAGCCTAATATGCAAATTAATCAGACGGCAGAACTACTGATCACTATGATGCACACTGACCACCAGGGGGCAAACTCTCAACATGGGAGCTGCCCCCAGCCTTCAGGCCCCGAATGGCAGCAGCTGTGGGGACCAGGGCCGGCGAGTGGGCGGCGGCAGGCCAGCCAATGCGGGTGCCAGCGGGTCCACTCCCCATCACCACCACCACCACCACCGGTTGCCCCACAGATTGGCCCTGATCACCAGCCAGGCCTAGGGACCTACTTGTGCATGAAATTTCATGCACCGGGCTTCTAGTTTGTAATAAACCACTAGTATTACTCATGTGGTTATTCATATTTCTCTCTTCCCTTACTATAAAACCACCATCTAATAAAACTAGCATATATTGGTACATATTAAATTGTATTGGCACTTAATTAACTTGGTTTTTACAGTCCTCTTTGGATAAGCAAGACAGACATATGGTGAAATTAAGGATCAGAAAGGTTACAAACTTACCTAAAGTTACCAAATAGGAAAACAGCGGAGCCAAAATTAAACCCTAGATGGTAAACTCTTTCAATGTATCTTAGTATTACTGATGGGGGGTTAATTGACTTGGAGTAGGCCAAAAATGGGCTCCAGGCCCAGGCTAACCCTGGCTTTATTGCTATTGCAAGAGCCAGCACTCCAAAGGAGAAATGGTGCAAGTCATCAGAAATCAGAATATTGACAGATTGTGCACATCCTTCCTTCCCTCTGCTTCCCCATGCAGAGCGCCAGGTCTTTCTCGCAACATGGAAGGATATTCCCAATGAAAATGAACTTCAGTTTCAGATTAAGGAATGTCATTTAAATGCTGGTGAGTAATGACTACATTTAATTTTTTGTCTTTATATACCTCTTATTTTTATACTTACCTTGTTTCTCGTGGTTATATGGTAGCTATATTACTTTGCAAACTTCTCTTTAAAAATTTGGGACGTTTTGATGTAGACACTAGATTACTATGAGCCAACAGATTTAAGAACAAGCTAGAATGGTTCCATCTTCGCAGTTCAGTAGTTGAACATGTGTTAGTCATATTATTTGAACATCCTGTAAGCCATTAAATAATGGAAATGGCATTTAATGATGTACACTCTCCCTAGAATTAAAAGAACGATTTTTCCTTTATTATCTACCGTCAGTATGGGAGGAAAAGTGACTCTGATATCCTTATTTAGAATCTTGTGTTTGTTATTAAATAAGAATACATCATAGTTGATTAAAGACTAGTTGGTAACCTTTTTCTTTCTTACCTTGTATCAGCATCTATCATGACACTAACCTCTTTAATCACCGTTAAAAAGCCCCAGACCCTTTTGTAGTTATTTTTATAACCACGTTACCGTAATAGAGGTAACACCAGAGGAGAAACAATAGTAATAGAGGTAACACCAGAGGAGAAACAATAGCAGCTCTCAGTCCCGAGGGCTTTGTTTCATCAAAGTGTTCCTTAAGCGTGGCAGGAGCACTAAGCTCTTAGAGGCCTGCCTTTGTCCAGTCTCTTTTTAGGTTACTAATACAAGGTTAAGTTTAAATAAAATTTAGCCTTGGTGTTTGGTCCATACCTCCTTTTTCTTCGTTTACCCCTCATTCATCCCCCATATGTTGCCAGTTCTCATAAGTGTTTTTCTTATGCTGCCATCCCCTTCTAGCTAGAGCATAGTACTGAGAGACAGGCAATATGGCAGGTACAGAGAGGGGCAAAACTGTCTTCTCCCTCCAAATTTTTCTTTTTAATTTTACTTTTTGGGGGGCTCTATGATGTATCCATTCTCTGTTCAGACAAATACTCTTTTCTGAGAAGGTTTCTCCGGAGCCTTTGGAGAGGTATTTGAGGTGATAAGTCTTCTATAAGTTTTATTGTAATAACTAGTTAATTGATTTTCTTCAAGAATACCATATATCTGCCTTCTTTCTAACATATTCTTGGTCTAGGTTTTTCACCATGACTGGTTATGTCTTTATGCACCAAAACCAGAGTTTTTGCTGTTTACACACACGCACATACATGTGTGCGCACACACAGCCATACTCAAATTGAACTGCTTTTTGTGCGTGTTCTGGTAGATGACAGTGTTTCCTGTCACTCTCTGAAGTTCACCACAAAACCCATTTGATGAGGGTAGGAGGTTGGGCAGCTTTCCACAGTACAGCCTCCTGTTCTTCAGGAGGGCGTCAGGTGCTTCGGGAAGCTTGTCAGGTCCACAGTGGCTGCTCATGCTAAGGACCAGCGTGGATCCTGTCAAGAGAGGCAGCCTCTGTGCCCAGCTTGGAAAAGACCGGGTCCTTTGTTGTAGTTACCCTTGTGGTAGTTGGTCCTATGGCAACATTTCTTATATTATGCTCCTGAAAACATTTGTTCTTTTTTTTTTTTTTTTTCCCCAAAGGGGCGGGGGTTCAATTAGAGTTGAAAAATGCAGTGCACCGTGTTTCTGTCTAAGAAGTTGCTGTTGCACATTAGCACACTAAAAGCTGAGGAGTCCCATACTGAGAACACCTGTTTAGATAATTGGTGACTGGCATTTAAAATGACAGAATGTTAACATTTTTTGGAACACAAGAATTCCTTCAACATGATCTGGGAAACATTGGCCTGTAGACACACAGAAAAAGGCCAGACTAATTGGAAAGATTTGGTTTCTGACATCCAGTATGAAAGGAACATGCTTTAAAAGGAAGGGGAGGAAGTTTGGATAACTTCGTCTGGCCTGCCAAAATAAATGAAAAGATCTCCCTGTTTCCAGATTGGAATCGTGAACACGGTTGTACCTTGATGTACATTTGTGATGTTGCCAAAGCAGTATCTGGCCTTTCTCCTAGTGCGGCTGTGTCCTCTGATCGAGCCTGGACCAGTTTCTCAGAGCAGTCCATTCTGGTCAGTTCTGCCATGGCTTCATGCCAGTGTCTCCTTGCCTTGGGTGCTCCAAATGCCAGCGAACGGGTTTTCCAGTGTGACACAGCTCTAGGGTGGCACAGCACATGGGGCAGAAGGAAAAACAGCCTCTCTGTTCTCCGGAGCCCAAGCCACATTTTCCCACACTAAACCCTGCTAATCTTTCAAGAAGCTAATCCTTTCTCGATTTTCAATTGCCTCCACCCCAAGGTCTGGAGTGCCCTGGCCTTTGCACTTCCTTCCATTCTTGAAGCTCTATTAACATGAATTTTCCAGGTTTAGTGCCTTCTGATTCAACACCCTGGGTCTAGCTGAGAGCTAAAAATACCATCCTTTCCAGCTGATCTGCCCTAATCACAATAGCACCAACACTTTAAATAGCTTTCTGTGCCAGAGTAGACATTTGACAGATGGCAGTGACAGTCTGAGGGCTATGGGAAGTTACAAGTTTAAAGGACTTACCAACCTAGCCTTGAGCTTTTACTTTTGTTCCTCCATTTCTTCCTGAAGAAGAAATTCTCTTCCCAAGCTTTAATAATCAGATCTTAATAGAAAGGCATTGTGATGCCATAGTTGTATAAATACCAGATCAGAACTGCACTAACTAATGGGGCTCCCTGCTTTCTAGTACTAGTCATCTCTACTGGTGTCAAGAGATCTATATGAATCTATATATAGCTTACTATTATAGCTGCATTTAGGGTTGGTATATGTCTGGGACCACTGTCTTAAGTAAATAAGTAATTGCATCTCTAGCCATATCAAGAAAGGAATCTTTCAAGCAGTCTACAAACTTTTTTTTAAATATATTATGCTCTGTATAAACGGGGATAGGCAAAAGTAGTTTTACATTGTTCATATGAAAAATAATACAATAATTAATAAACTGTGTTTCATGTACTCACAACCGTAAACCCATTTTGTCACTAGTTAGGCACTGCCGTGGGGGACATATTTTTTTGGCAGGAGGGCCAGGCAAGGGTGAGCTCTGTTTCTTTTTTTTTTTTTTTTTTTTTTAATATATTTTATTGATTTTTTACAGAGAGGAAGGGAGAAAGATAGAGAGCTAGAAACTTCGATGAGAGAGAAACATTGACCAGCTGCCTCTTGCACACCCCCTACTGGGAATGTGCCCGCAACTCGGGTACATGCCCTTGACCAGAATTGAACCTGGGACCCTTCAGTCCGCAGACCGACGCTCTACCACTGAGCCAAACTGGCTTCGGCAGAGCTCTGTTTCTTTATTGTGGTTTGGCTCTCCCCATTCTCTTTAACATCTCACAAATAGAAATGTTTTACCAGCCAGTACTTAAATGTAATTTGGTTGCTCAAACGGTAAAGTGTTATTTTCAGCAGTCATAGTGGTTTTGAACTTGCTAATGAATACCACACGTGGGTGCCAATGCAGAGTCCCCTCTTCCGACTCTCTAAGCACTGTCTTTTCACTCTTGCTGCTGGAAGAGGTGTTTTAGCTAAAGTAGGAAGATGAAGGGAGGGAGACCACATCTATACCTTCTAAGAGTTTAGGCCCCAGACCCAAAGAGCCGAATTTCAGGAAGACAAATGAACCAGAAGAACCACATCTTGAAGCAGGTACAATTGACCCTTGAACAGTGCCAGAGTTAGGGATGCTGATCACCATGCAGTCCAACGTTTGCGGATAACTTAAATCAGCCCTCCACGTGCAGGGTTTCCAACTGACCCTGAACACTCGGATTTGAACTGCTTGAGTCAGTTGAAAAACCCATTTATAAGTAGACCCAGACATTTCAAGCCCGTGTTGTTCTCCAGCAGTATAATTATATTTGACCATCATTTTTTTTTTACTCTTTGGGGCACAACTCAGTGTCTTAACATTACCTTCTTCTCAAAGTTTCAAAACTGTAAGATTCCATTTGTTTCAGGAGTTCAGGTGTGTGAAAAATACCTGACACCTTGTCAGGAAGTCTGTCCCAGTCTGGCTGGGAAGCCTTATCATACCTGGCTTTCATTGCAGAGTCTGGTTATCCTGCCATCTATACATCCTCAAGCTCAAACCTAGTATCTACTAGGAAGATTCATAGAAATTGACTCACACACATTCTTAAGTTATTGCGCACGCACGCCATTCAATATTTCAATAGAAATCATGCCACAGCCATTCAAGAGGAGCAGAGCCTGGCCAGAGTGCTTCCAAATGTATTATAGTTACATCCATTCAACTTGCTTACTCTGCCTGGCTGATGGCCATGTTTTCTAATTCTAGAGGGGTGAGTGTGTATGTGTGTTTAAATGCTTCCACTTCTTAGCCTATCATCTCTTACAGAGATGGTAAATCAGGAGATGTCTTTAGGAATCTGGAACTTGTTGTAAACATTGTCTAGAACATATTTGTGCCTTTGCAACAAGGTGGCGCTTCAGTAAAAGCTCCCGCTGTGTGTGTTTTCCACTTCCTTGGAAATGGGCAAGAGCCTTGGAAGTTAGGAATGGCTTTACAACTTAAAGACAGCCCTGTCAAAAGGTATTAGCCACACTCCAGCTGGTGACATTGCCTAGTTACCCAATCTAGGCTGCAGGAATCCTTCAATGTGAGAACCAAGGTGACCACCAGAACCGCCTGGTCCCTCAGAGGTGAGTAAAAAAGCATATTGAGGCCGCCTTCTCCAACAGTATTGCGTTTAATAACTAACCTACGATACACATTTTGGCTCCTCAAAGAGACCCAGTTCTTATCTGCTCTGCTTGGTGCTAGTGAAAACCTTTGGAATTCAAAGGGGAAAAGTTAAGTAATAACTGGGTGTAGTGCAAATGTTTAATGAATGGACTTTAGTGCCTCCTTCCCTGAGCTTCCACCAGTTTGACTGTGGGAGAACGATGTCAGGGCAAGATGGTTCTATATACACATTGGCATCACCAACACCTGAGTCAGAAGCCTGTCCACAGGTAATGATGGCAGGTATCCATTGCGCCCCAGGTATTGTGGGAAGCACAGTGATGAAAAACTTCAGGATCCCTGTGCTCAGAGAGCTTCCTGTCTAGGAGACCGTAAAGACTGTCCATCGTGGCAACCTTTCCCTAAGAGCACATTAGAATATGACAGATTTTTAGATGGAAAGAAGTTAGTTCCTGAAGTTGGCATGAGTAAATTAAATTCTCATCAGAAATGAACATAATAAACTGTCAACCAAGAAGCAGTGTTTATAATCTCTATTAAAGTTTCTCTTTGATGCCACAACATCTTCCATATTAGCAGTAAGAAAACAAGAAGAGAGAAATGACCTTTAATTCTAAAATGCCATGTCTCTTTGATGCTGTAGTCACAAGGAAGGCCCCATTCTGTTGTTACCTGGATTGGTGACCACAGGCCTCCAATCTGTAACCGGCAACAGCAGCTGAGGTTACGGGGCCTTGTAATAATCATCTTTGTACAATTTCAGTCTTTCTCAAAGTCTTGTTGAGACCGTTTGTTTCATTATTAATTTGAAGTCATGGTATTCCCTACAGGCTTTAGGAATCATTTGCCTGCTTTTAAGAAAAAAACAACTAAAAACTTAAACGTCCATGTTAACAAATTTGGCTTGCAGGATTTCTGCAGCTCTGCTGTTTTCTGATCCTGGCCGCTGAGGCCAGAGGGGCTCACAGGGAGGTATAGTGACTGGGCAGTAGTGTTGTGGATTTGATCGTCAGTCTATGTCTCCCTGTGGCTCTGAGGCGTGTTCCAAACAGGAATACCAACACGAGAGCCGCCCTGGCACACTCATGCACCCATTTCTGCCTTTGTCCTCTTCGGACCATTTTTACCATCTAGCTCCAGGTAATACCAACCTCTTTGACCTATCGTATCTCCTCAGGTATTTCTTACACTAATACTTAGTCGCCCCGTGTCCTGTTTTCTGTCCTGGGATGTGATAGGCACTTTGCTCTTATAGGAGAAGGGCTTTCTGAAATGTGAGCGTGGAACAGTGTTTGTTGGGATTTTAGCACGTGTGGCCGTGAGGATGTCGGAAGAGAGTTAGTAAGCATTTGCTTGATATTTTGAATCTGTGTTTCCAGACACTGTTTCCAGCAAGTTGCAAAACAACAACGTTTATACTATTGCCAAGAGGAATGTGGAAGGGCAGGACATGCTGTACCAATCTCTGAAGCTCACTAATGGCATTTGGATCTTGGCTGAGCTACGCATCCAGCCTGGAAACCCCAACTATACGGTAAGGCCTTTCTCGGAATAAGTGAGATGGGTTCAAGGAGGGAGATAAGAGCCGTTTCGTTTTTTCTTAGCACCCTGGAAAGGCCTGCAAGAGACGCTTCAGACCCCTATGTCAAAACAAGTGGTCAATACAGAAGTCCTCAGTGGCCTCTCTGGAAAATCTCCTTACAGTGACCGCCCTATCAGCACAGGCATGTGCCTCTGCAGCAAGAGTGCCTCACACTTTCCCGAGGATATATGGAGCTGCTCACAGAACAGGGCAACTTTTCAGTCTCAGTTAATACATATCTAGCCCAGTGGTCGGCAAACTCATTAGTCAACAGAACCAAATATCAACAGTACGACGATTGAAATTTTTTTTTTTAAGAGCCACATTTTTTAAACTTAAACTTCTTCTAACGCCACTTCTTCAAAATAAATTCGCCCAGGCCGTGGTACTTTGTGGAAGAGCCGCAGTTTGCCGACCACGGACTTAGCCTGTCTGTGCAGGTAGCCCCATAACACGCTGCCAGGAGGATTGTTAACATAGCTCATTTCAAGGAGGTCTTTCCTGCTTTTGGAGTTTACGATCTAATGGTAGCGGAATTGAGAACACCTGAGACTTTTTTTTAGCATTATTTGTCCTGAAATATTTTTGTGAAAGGTAAGGCAAAATGGAACACATTTTTGGCAGCTTAACCAGTTAGGGCATCATTGATGCTTCTCTCTCTCTCCCTCTCTGAAATCAATAAAAACATTTAAAAAATCTTTTTAAGTTTAACTTCTTCATTTGTTATAATTTGACTTGCAAAAAGTTTTTTTAAATGGTACATAGAGTTCCCATGTGTCTTTCACAGTTTTCCATTGATAACACCCATTGATAACATCTTACATATCCATTGTGCATTTTCAAATGAAAATGACATTGATAAAATAATGCTAACAAGACCACAGATGAGTCTATTACATTACTCTGTTGTGTAGTGTACAATACTATGAAATCTTATCACATGTTTGGATTTATAACAGTCAGAACCCAAAACTGTTCCATCATAACAAAACCTCCCTCTTGTTATCTCATTTTAAACTCTCATGCCTGCCCTAACCCCTGGAAACCACTGATGTGAAGTCCTTCATTAAATTCATATAACATGTAACATTTTGAGACTTTTTTTTCCACTTAGCACAATACCCATGATACCCACCTAAATTGTTGCATGTATCAATAGTTTGTTCTTTTTTAGACAAAATAGTAATCCACCATATAGAAATACAGCAGTTTATCTGTTCACCTGTTGAAGGACATTTCCTATCCTATATATTTTTAAAATTTTTATTTTGAGGTCATCGTAGATTTGCATGCAGTTATAAGAAATAGCCCCATGAGATCCTATCCTCAGTGCGTGCCTACCACCTCTGTATTTGTATATAATAAGTTTGATAATATTTCCTTGTCCCCTTTCCTATTTTCTATCCATCTGGTGACTAGATTCCTACTGCCCACAAAACCATCTAAATTTTTTCATTACAGTCTGACATGGGCCTAATCTATTCCCCTAAATGTGTTCCAGACTTCAAAATTTTTTGGATCCATTTCCTTCCCCTCATCACTCTAAACACCCATTATACTATTGATCTGACCTCAGCTACCAATTAAGGAGGGGAAAAATCTGTCTGGTTGTGCCCAGTACCAGTGCATGAGGACTGATGGTCCCTTACTCTTCTGAGATAATGATAAATCACTTCCTCACCCTAGTCCTTACTGTATTTCATTACAGAAGTTGTTTTTTTTTTATGTCCTGGCCAATTGGCTCATTCCATAAACCAAAAGTTTGTGGGTTTGATTCCTAGTCAGGACACATACCTAGGTTGCAGATTTGATCCCCAGTTGGAGTATGTATTTGGAGGCAGCCTTTGGATGTTTCTATTTCATATTCATGTTTCTCTTGCTCTCTTCCTCCCCCTCTGCCCTTGTCTCTCTTCCCCTCTCCCATCCTCTCTGAAATCAATAATATCTATAATAATAAAAGTGTAATATGCAAATTGACCAAACAACTGAATAGCAGAATGACCTTACAGACAACGTTTGGACAAAGCCAGGGTTGCATGGGGCTGTGAAGGCCTACTCTTACACAAATTTCATGATCGTGCCTCTAGTGTGGGTTTTTTTTTTGTATATATATATATATTTTTTTTTTAATTGATTTTCCACAGAGAGGAAGGGAGAGGGATAGAGAGCTAGAAACGTTGATGAGAGAGAAACATGGACCAGCTGCCTCCTGCACACCCCCTACTACTGGGGATGTGCCCGCAACCAATGTACATGCCCCTGACCAGAATTGAACCTGGGACCTTTCAGTCCGCAGGCCGACGCTCTATCTACTGAGCTAAACCGGTTTCGGCCCTCTAGTGTTTTTTAATAAAGAGGTAAAATTACCCTAGCCAGTTTGGCTCAGTGGATAGAGCACTGGCCTGTGGACCAAAGGGTCCTGGGTTCCATTCTGGTCAAGGGCATGTACCTTGGTTGCAGGTTCTCTGACCCTGTTTGGGGTACATGCAAGAGGCAACCAATCAATGTGTTTCCTCACGTCAATGTTTCTGTCATTCCCCCTTCCTTCTACTCTCTAAAAATCAATGGAAAAATATCTTCAGATGAAGATTAACAAACAGACAAGAAGAAGCAAAATGACATATCATTGAAGATATAATAGCAATGGTATTAGCAGTTCAAAAAGCAAATATGAAATTTTATGGTTCTAACTGCAATTTGCATGCTTTCACTTTTGTAGTGCTAATATGTTGCCTAATCTAATACGATTGAGTCTGAGTCTGGATTTAAATTTTGGACTGCCCTTGATCAATGAAGCGAAAATTTCAGTGTTCAACATTGAAATCCTTTAATATTTTCATTTTTATTTGGTAATTGTTAGGCTGGAAGAGCTGGTGCTAGAGAAGTAGAGTGGTATCGGAAGTGTCTGATTTGCCTTCTAAGAAAGGCAGAAAATAAGATTAAGTTGTTGGCATGAATTGCTGTCTGGTTATTGAGTAAATGTCTTTTTTGTGATAATTAAGTTTCTTTCCATGACTGTGTGCTCTCCTCAATATAATACAGAAAGCACTAGTACCTTGGACGTGGCTGGCTTAAACTTTTCTTTTACTTGATTGTACATCCCCCTGTACTGAGAGAAGCGCCCCTGTCAGACTGAGAACCTGAGGCAGGCAGCAAGATAAAGCTTTAGCCCTTTCCTTTTCATTTAGGAGTAATCTCTGTGATGCTTAGCAAAGCATTGGAGCAGCCGTGCCCCTGTAGTCAGAGATTTGGATGTTTTCAGTGTGGAGTATTTCCTAATCTCAGAGACCCACGTGAAATGTAGGTGGAAACACAGCATAACCTGTCATGGATTAAATTAAAATTCTAAAACCCGGAGGACAGTTCCTCAAACAGGCTGTCTTTGCCTACTCGGTGATAGGTTTCTCTCCCACTGTATCAGAGTTTTTCTTAGCCTGGCTACTTGGCTACCTTTCGAGTTCATGCCGATCTCCATGCTGATCTTTCTCCTCCTTTCCCGCCCACAGCTGTCGCTGAAGTGCAGAGCTCCGGAGGTCTCTCAGTACGTCTACCAGGTCTACGACAGCATTCTGAAAAACTAAGACTGCTCTGGTGCCTCCGGCCACCCTGCGATCGGTGCAAGCCAGGAACTCTTAGCTAGAAGAATTGTTTTGCCGAATAGAAGCTGAACCTAAATACACTGAGGCCACCCACCAAGGTAGTGACTAGTCTAACCTGTGCTCAATTAGGCCGCAACCTGCTGGATAGTGTTAGCTTTCTGTGAACTCTGTAACCACCGCTTCAATCACTTCCCACCTCCGCCTCCTGCTGCTGCTGTCTGTCCTTACTTGTGGGCTTCTCCATTCTGGGCCAATGGCTGGCATTTTTTAGCGTAGTTTGATATTTTGTAATTGAAAGTTCATTTCAAAAGCAGAAAAAGACAAAAAATATTAAAGCAAGGAAAAGTGTCACTGAAACGTAAGCTGCACTTTATTGTTTCATATTTTTGTACATAAGAGAAATCGAGGGAGCAGTATAACCATCGCTAGAAAGTGTCGAGACAGCCGGCCGTCACTCCCGCACGGCCTGGAGGAAGACCGCTACTTGCCCGCCCTCTGCGGCCACCTTGCCCGTCATTTGGATTTTCACTTTTTTCCCTTCCCAGCTCCTTTCCTTTGCGATGCCCCCTGCTCTGTCTTATCCTCTCATTTGATGCCCTGCAGTTGGGAATGGTGGTCTACCCCGAGTGCTGTTTTAGTGCAGGAATAGGGCCTGTCGGTACCAAGGCTGGGCTGAGAGAAATCAGAACTTACTACATTCCTTTCCCCTGCTCTGACCCATTAATGACACTACTAAGGAAACTGGGTAGAGATGTGGGAGACAGGAACCAAAATGCCTTTCCCCACCCCCTGCCCTGTATTTGGTTTCTCAGGTCCATTTCAGAACCAAAAGTCATACTTTTAGAGTTGAAACCAGCCAATGCTGTTTTTCAGCAAAGGAAACCGTGAAGGGCAGTGGGGTATTTTGGCCTGAGGCCTGGGAGCTGTTCAGTAGCAGAGCTGGGGGACTGGGTCTCCTGAACCCCCATCAGCATTGTTTTCACTGCAGTCGTGTCTCGGTTTGTTTTGTGTTTTTTTCTCCTCAATGCCTTTTTCTTGCCTTCTCTGTGCCTGCTTCTGTATGGCTTTCTTTTCTCATACTCCACACTGATTTTGTCACTTCACTCATTGGTATCAGGCGGCAGCAGAGTATCTTTTCAGTCACTTGAAGGTGAATCCAGATGTCAGAATGGAGGAGTAGCTATGTTTCCCATATGCTCCTGGAGCCGGAATTCTTGAGGCCACCGGGGTGGGTGCAGAGAGGGGGTAAGCTTAAAGATGTCACAGCATCCCTTTGTCCCTGCAGCTCTCTGATGTGCTCTTGGCTCATGTTCTTTAGGCTCGCAGGCAATGGAGATCATCTCAGAGGGTTAAGCAGTTCTTGTCATCTCTCAAAAGATAGGGAGATGTGGAATCCCCTTGCTTATTATTAACACACTGGTGTGATTTGTCAATGAATGCCTTGGTTGCAAGTTCTCTGACCCTGGTTGGGGTGCATGCAATAGGCAACCCAAAACACCAGCCTGTTTAGCAGTGTTCGCACCGTTTCATCTGTGGTCACCTGAGTTGCCTGGCACTCAGTATTCAGAGTCCACGACTGAGACTGTTTCTCAGCTGCCCCTACTTAAATCAGAGACATTTCAGGTTCCAAAGGCCCGATACTGGACTCACACCTACGAGAGAGTCCCAGTGGAAGAAACGTAGCGAAAACAAGAGCAAAGCCCAGCCGGCATGGCTCAGTGGTTGAGTGTTGACCTATGAACCAGGAAGTCAAGATTCTATTTCCCGTCAGGGTTGTGGGATCCCCAGTAGAGGGGCGTGCAGGAGGCAGCCAATCAATGATTCTCTATCATCATTGATGTTTCTATCTCTCCCACTCCCTTCCTCTCTGAAATCAATAAAAATATATTAAAATAACAAAACAAAACAAAAAGAGCAGAAACTGGCCCCCAGCCCCCATCCTGCCATGTCTGAAATGACCCCAATTTAGACCATTTGCAAAGCTTGGGGATACTCCAAGCAGTTTCTTAAACCTTGAGAATCTCCAAGAGAAAATGTGCTGGGGTGGGGAAAGGAGCTGTTTCCCGCGCTCACACAGGGTTGTGTGTGGGAGGCGGATGGGTTGGTGGTGTGTGGGTGGGAAAACAGGTTGATCAAGTTCCCTGGTTGGGAAATCATAGTTTGTTGGAATCAAGCAGTAAGAGTTCACACTATAAAGACTGTGTTCTCTTCTCAAAGCAAATAGTAGCTCCAAAAGGAGGAGTGTCAGGGTAAGCAGACAAAACAATTTTGTATCAGGCCATGCTCCTCCGCCCCTGAAACTGGGCTTCTCTCAGCCTCCCCGGCAGTGACCGTAACAACTGCTATTCTCAGCTGACCTCACTGAGCCCTTGGGAACTCAGCTCCCTGGGAGGCTGCCTCCGGAGCTCCCCCAGCACTCGGAGGGCTCTGCTCCCAGAAAAGGACTCTCCCCAGGAGACAGACCTCCAGCCTCCAGCGCAGCTTCCCTTTGGCCTCTTTCAGGCTCGGCCCAGTTAGGGAAACGGAATGGAGATTGCCCTGCTGTCCCCTCTCTTCTGCCTCAATATGTCTTTGTCACGTCAGCTGGTGTCATACAAAGGGCAAGGGAAGCACACACACAGCCAGGACTCTTGCTGGTCAGAGATTCCCTGAGTGTCTGTCCTGCCCGAGCCTGTTCAGTGTGTCTGTGTTGTGAAGCTTCGGACTCTGGAGAGAAATGGGGAGGGGGGCGGGGTAGTGTCACCTAAGAATGCTTATCATTCTCTTGTTGTTGGGATCTGTTCTCGGGGAGGGTGGGGGTTGGGGGAAGCTTGACCTTGTGTCTTCCTCAATAAACTCTTCATTTACATAAAATGAAGTATTTGGTGTATGTACTTTGCTCTCAGAACTGACACTCTAGGACCAAACACCGCTGGCCTGGCGAGGGATGGGCGTTGATACCCACACTGTGAACTTTTCTTTGCTGCCTCCCGGGGATTCGGCTGGATGAAATCAAGATTGGCCTGCGGAAAAATCCCAGAGGCTCCTGTGAACCAAGCCCATACCACCGTCACCACCACAGGCCCCTCGCCTCAAGCAGGGAGTGATCAGAACGAGCCAATCTGTCTTCCCTGGCAGCTCCCTTGCTGGGCCGCAGGCAGATGGTCCCATGGGCAGAAGGAGCACAGCACAGCTCATCAGTTTCCTATTACTCAGGACATTTCACTAATCCCCCATTTATAAAGGCTTTCAGGCCTGGGTCAGACTGCGTGTTCTCAAGGGAATAGAATTAATGCTGCTGGAAAGCAAACTTCCCAAGGAGTTCAGGTGACCTGCCTGTGTTACTGGGGGCATGTGACCCAAGTGGTACCAAATGGAGGCCCCGCCCCAGGTTCTGATGAGCGGGAGCCTCTGAAATCTCCCACAGCTGGAGTGGAGGAAAGAGGCAGAGGGATCCAACACTGATGCCCTTGGACTAGTCCGTCCGCACCAGTCCAGTTCATGCAGGTGAGCACAGTCAGTGCTCGGCACTCAGGTGCCCGGAACAAACTGCTTTCATTACTTGGATCCAAACACCATGAGCCAACTTCCTCTGGCATCTGGGAGCTTGTTTGGCTGTCTGTATTGCTGGGCAGCAGTTAGCCCCGACTGTAATAAGAATAACATTTGGGGGAGCCTTAGCCGGTTTGGCTCCGTGGGTAGAGCATCGGCATGTGGACTGAGGGTCCCAGGTTAGATTTCGTTCAAGGGCACATGCCCCGGTTGCGGGCTCGATCCCCATTGGGGGGCGTGCAGGAGGCAGCCTAATGTCCCCAAGTGTTTCTAAGGTGCTCTCGGGGCAGATTCACACTGTTGGTCTGCTTCCTCTAATACAGTGATGCTCAGTTTTTGTGGCAGCTGAAAAACTGTAAAAGCACTTTATGCTCATGATCCCTGACCATCCCCTGAATTGAGCATTAAGTTCGTTTTTTATGAGATGCAGTAGAGTCATGTCTTCCAACTTGGAGTCCTTACCCCTGCACTACAGCGTTCCCAAACAGGCTCCCTCCTCCCTCTGCAGTGAGCCACCAGGCCAACGGCCAACCTTGTAAGCCCCCAAGATAATGATATGTTATGATCCTTCTCTGCCCACCAAGTGGCAACTATGAAATGCTGAGAGCTCAGGGACGCTATTTCTGAAGCCAGAGAACAGCTGAGGACTCCCTGGTTTGAGCCCTCCTACTCCCACCTCAGGCATTGATGCTTTTTCTGATGTTGTTGGGACCCAGATCTCTATTCCCTGCCACCCTCAGCTCCAGGAGCAAGAGCCTGTTTATTTTAATACCTGGGGTGGCGCTTGGGGAAGATCACACCTCCCCCGCTGTTACCCATTTCTACCTTCCGAACACTAATCCTAGAAACCCAGCCAGCCCCCAGATACGTCATTAGTAACCAGGGTGTTTCACTCCAAACTTGCCATCTCAGTTTCTCATTTAGCTTTTGCCCCACCATCCTTAATGCTGCCAACGAGGGCAAAGCTGATTCGGAGGCTCACGAGACCCAGGCAGACTTTTGTCCCAACTCTAGGGACTGAGACAACGCCACTCACCCTCACCGCCACTGCGTAGGTGATGGGGCTGATGTTCCGATCTGGCCTCTGGCTTTCCCTCCCCGGTTTCATTCACTCTCCACTTACGGTCAGAGGTTCCAGGATACATGGCTGAACAGCCTCCGGAAGCTAGTGCAGGGTCCTCGGCCATGATGGACCAGGCCAGAGTAGGCAGGTTTGGGTCTTTGCCTTTTCTGTCCCACTGCATGTCGGCCTCAGATGCTGTGGGTGGACACACACTTGCTCCCACAGAGCTTGAGCTTGCACCTCCGCTGTCTGGTGTCCTCAGCTGAACCAGAGCCACATGAGGCTTAAAGTCAGATAGAACTGAGGACAGTGCCTCTGAAGCTCTCACCAAGCCTGGCAGATGTGGCTCAATAGTTGAGTGTCGACCCTTGAACCAAGAGGTCACTAGATCGGTTCCTGATTCCCTCTCAGGGCACACGCATGACAGATCGAGTTCACAACCTAGGGGATGTGCAGGAGGCAACCAATCAATGTTTCTATCTCTCTATCCTCCTTCCCTTCTCTCTAAAGTCAATAAAATAAAAACATTTTAAAGAAAAAGAAACTCTCACCACGGTAATCCTACTGATAGAAGACAGTGAACAGGCCCCTGGATGTACATTCTTAGCCGCCGAAAGTGACTCTCAGCAAACCAAAATGACAACTGAATCTTACGTTCAGGCAAATGGTGCATTTTATGGTGTGTGTGCATGTGTGTGTGTGTGTGTGTGTGTGTGTGTGTGTGTGTAAAATGCTTTCAATGACCTACCACTGGAGGCCAGTATGAGGCTCCGTAATTAACCTGTAGCTCTGTGTTCTCCTCATATAATTAAGTTGAGAAGCTTTGGAGAAAACGCCCCAAGATACGAGTGTGAGCATTGCACAGTCTCTTATTTCTAGTCCACTTGCTCTGAGACAGAACCAGAATGGAGTGTTAAGGCCCCAGGAAGTTGGCATAAAGCTTAGGACCCTCGGGAGAGTAAGAATGAAAGATTTCAGATATGGGGGGAGGGGGAGATAGTGCCCTGGATGGTTTAATCACGTTAGGAGTAATCTCAGGAGCCTAGTAAGTCTGCTTCCCAACCCCCCCAACCACCCCCGCCCCCCCACCCCCACCCCCACCCCCGCCAGCGGCTCTCCAGGAGGAAGCGCCATCCTTCTGGGCCTTGTATTTGCTTTCAGCCGCTGCCATGGCCTTCCTCCCCATACCCCCACCCTCACCCACTGTGCGCCCACCAGAATAAATAGGAACTTTCCCGGGTGCGGCTCAGGTTCCTCTGTGAGTGGCCGTGGGTCTGTAAAAGAGAAAAGGAAACCTGTGCGTGTGAGGCGCTGCATTGAGGATTTGGCACAATGCAGCCCAGTTTTTGCGGTGGGATCACATCTCCACTTTGACAAAGAAGGCAGTTGGAGCTCTGAGAGGTCACCTTGCTTGCCTTCAGCCCCACAGTAAGTGGTAAGGCCAGGATCTAAATCCAGGTCTGTCTGATTCTGAACTCTGGCTCATAACCACTGTGCTTTCTGTCTGGACAGGAAAGGAGAGGGAACAATGGGGAGGGTGCCCAAAATGTAGAGCCCAGTGAGGAGGAGGACTAGGGTCTGCGGGGAAACCATGGCCACAAATAGTAGGAAGTGCGAGGGGCCGATGCTGGGTCCCAGAGGCAGAGACATATTTCAGAGCTCCCGCTCCTCTGCCTCCCGGCCCTCCCGGCGTTTGAAATACAACTGTGACCAGGTGGCTACCCTGCTTCAACACCCTCTAATGGCCCTGGCCGGTTTGCTCAGTGGTTAGGGTCCCAGGTTGGATTCCAGTCAAGGGCATGTACCTCAGTTGCAGGCTTGATCCCCAATCCTGGTCAGGATGCCTTGAGGAGGCAACCAATCAATGTGTCTCTCTCACATCAATGTTTCTCTCTGTGTCTCTCCCCTCCCTATCACTCTCTCTAAAAGAAATCAATGGGAAAAAATATACTTGGGTGAGAATTAACAAAACTAAAACCAAAAACCTTCAATGCCTTCCCATGCAGCACGGGACTATGTCCAAACTCCTACCGGCAATCAAGGCCTTCGCTACCTCACCTCAACCAACGTGGCTCCCTGTCACTCACCATGATTCCTGCCCCTGGCGTGCAGGTCTGGTCCCGGACTCCGCTCAGGCCTCCTCTCCCACAGCATCCCCACCCCAAGTTCATTCCTGTCAAGGCTCCTTCCCTGAATGTTGCCTCCACGGACTCCTCTAGCTAGTTGGCCCACGCCCTCTGCCTTCCCTCCGAACCTTGCCTTGGCACAGCACAGCACAGCTCCAAGCTCATCAGCGGCCGCCCAGTTCGGGACTCCCAATGTTTATATTCCACTTTTTTAAAAAAGTATATTTTATTGATTTTGTACAGAGAGGAAGAGAGAGGGATAGAGAGTTAGAAACATCAATGAGAATCATCAATCAGCTGCCTCTTGCACACCCCCTACTGGGAATATGCCCGCAACCAAGCTACATGCCCTTGACCAGAATCGAACCCGGGTCCCTTCAGTCCCCAAGCCAACGCTCTATCCATTGAGCCAAACCGGTTTCAGCTATATTCCACTTTTTGCCCTTCGGTAAGACAACTTAGCCTCTCTCAGCCTCAGCTAGCTCATCTGTAAACCGGGATCAACACTCTCCTTCACGGAATTGTGCGGGTGACATTTGAGGATACACCCAAAGCTCGGAGCACGTCGCCTGGCACATAGTAGGTGCTCATAAGTGTTAGCTGCTGATAATGACGCCGGTAACGACGGTTCCAGAATAAATACGAGGGTGAGTCTGCCCTCAGCCCCTGCTATCTCCCCGTCTGAAGAGGAGAAGGAGCAGCCTGGTTAGGGGGCATCATTCCATGGAAGAAGCAGAGCAGCTTCGCTCGGAGCAAGCCTCGCCTGGAGTGAAGCAGATGCCCTGAGGGCCTCCCGGTCCCTTCTTCCCGCCCTCCAGGTTAGAGCTGAAAATACCGCCAGCAGAGTCCGAGGGGGTGCTGCGTCTGAGGATTAACAAATTCCACCAGGGTCGTCCAAGTGAATGTGTCAGGCTCAGGGACCCAGCGGAATGCCAGCCACTCGCCGCCCCCCCCCACCCCCCCTGCCCCGCCCGGCGTCCCTCCTCCCTCCTCCTTGCTCCCTCCTCCCTGCTCCCTGCTCCCTGCCCCTCCTCCCTCCTCCCGGCGCTGGCGGGCGGCGCTCCGGGACCAGGGGCTGGAGGTGCCTACCCCTCGGCGCCCGCACCTGCCCCCGCGCCCGCCTCTGAGCCGCCGCCAGGGCAGCCGGGGCCCCTCCTCTCCCCCCGGGCCAGGGACCGGGGGCAGCGCCGGAGCCCGGGGGGAGCGCGGCCCCAGGGCTGGGGGCAGCTAAGACGGCCCCGGGTAAGCGGCGGGAGGTCCGGGGCCGGCGGGGTGGCGCGGGGTGGGGGGGTCGGGGGGGGGTCGGGGGGTAGGTGAAGGGGGTACGGCTGGGGCGACGGGTGCCCGGGCGAGGAGCGAGGGAGGGAGGGAGGGAGGGAGGAGGGGGCCGGCGGGCTGGCGGGGAAGCGGCGCGGGGCTGCCACGTGAGAGCCGGAGCTGGGGGTGCGGGGTGCCTGCCAGGTGCTGCTGGAGGCGGAGATCGGGCTGGGCTCTAGCACCCCCCACCCCAACTCCTACCAATCAGGTCATGCGGAGCCCAGCATCCTCCGGAGCCCCCACCCACCCGCTCGCCCGGGAACGTGGTGGGGACAGCAGCAGGCAGACGGCGGGGGACTCGGCCCACGGGACCCGGGAAGCCCGGTCCTCGGTCTGGGGCAGAGACTCCGGCAGCCAGGCCCGGGGGAGAGGACGGGAGGCGGGCTTGGGCCCCGTGTGAGTCCCCAGGCTCTTCCCGGGCGGGCGGGCGGGCGGGCGGGCGAGCGGGCGCTGTCTGCAGACTCACTGCGGAGCGCAGGCCTTGGGGAGGGAGCGCTCAGGGGCTGGGCCCGGCTGCTCCGGGCAGCCCCCACCCACCCCCACCTGCTGGGGACGCTGGATTCGTAGACACTTAGACCCAGGACCCCGGCCTGGGGAGAAGGAGGGGGCACTGGTCACCTCCCAGCCAGGCACAGGGCCACGCTCGGGCCTGGTGAGTTCCAGGAGGCTGCCCCAGCCTAGGGGCCTCTCTGGCACCGCTTCCTGGCGCGAGCACGATGACCCGCTTTTATTTCCCCGTTATTGCCCCTGAAGGGCTGGTTTCTGGGCAGGCAGTGTGGTGTCCGGGAGGATCTGCAGGTAGGGGACATCCTAGATACCTCTGAGTTTTGCCACCCAGAGAGAGAGAGGCAGAGGGCTCTTCTTGGATTCCCTGTGCTCTCTGCCTGCCCTCGGATGGCCCCCTCCCCACCTGCTTGTCTGGTTATGTAATTAACCCAGCTGGGGTTCTCTGCCAAGCTGGCCGGGCCCAGGGGTGCCCGAGGGGCCCAGGGCCTGAGGGCTTTGTGGGGAGCAGGGACTGGTACTTACCCCAGTTGGGAGCCATAAGCACCTGTTGAGAAGACACTACATGGGGCAGGAAGGCGATCAGGGTCCTACTCTTAGTTCACAGCTCAGCTGGCTCTGTGGTCACGTCCCCTAAGTCTCAGGGGGGTGTTTTGGTTCTTGTTTTTACCGTCAATAAAATGGGGGAAAGAATCACAAACGCGCACACACACACACACACAAAGCATGTTTGTCAACAACAGTGGATGATGACCCATCCCAGGATTGCTAAGAGGTCCTAGCCACCTTAGATGGAGGTGCAGCACAATGGCCACTCCTCCCTGAACACCTGCTCTGTGCCAGGCACCTGGCTTTACCTGTGCAACCACACCACCCCCTGTGACGTTTCATGCCCAAGGTCACGCGTGAGGTGAGTGGCAAAGCTGGGAATCCACCCCCGGTGTGTCTCACTCCACATCCTGCCCTTTGCACACTGTGCTGTCGGTACAAGGACCTAGTGGGCTAGGTCCTCTGGATGAGGAAAGACCGCAGTACCTTCAGCTGTGAGCTGTGCATGTGTGGAAAGAGCACGCATCCACACAGAAAAAACGTACGTGCAGCCTGAAGAGCACGGCCCTATCAAAATCCAGCCAACCCATCTCCCCGGGACCCCCTTGGCAGGCTCTGGTCTCATCCTGCCTGGGAACAGTCCCCAAACAGAAGGGCTTAGGCAGGTAGCAGCTCCCTGGTCATCATCCTCCCCTCAACCCCTAAAAAAGGGAGGGCACCTAGCTAGGAGATTTACATAGATCCGTGGTCGGCAAACTGCGGCTCACGAGCCACATGCGGCTCTTTGGCCCCTGGAGTGTGGTTCTTCCTTAAAATACCATGGCCTGGGCCAGTCTATTTTGAAGAAGTGGCATTAGAGGAATAAGTTTTAAAATTTTGGCTCTCAAATTTCAATCGTCGTACTGTTGATATTTGGCTCTGTTGTCTAATGAGTTTGCCGACCCGACATACATGTTCTCAGAAGTAGGGGCTATGGACCCCTTTAATATATGTGCAGAGCGTGGCTCCGATTGGGCAGGTGATTTGCCCACGGACCCACCGCTGGAAAACATAGCTGTGGTTTATGCCCAAGCTCTGAAGTCCCTGAAACTGAGTGAGCGAGGAGCTAATGAGTCTGTGACAAGGTCCAACCTTGTAGCAGCCGGGTCCTGGCTGCCAGCACACCTGCTCTGTGCCAGGCCCTCTGAGCCCAGGGGGTTGCCAGAGGATCAGACACAGCCCTTGGCCTGTGGGCATTGACCAGCTGGAATCACTGAACTTGGAAGAAGTACCGTGACAGTGTGGCGAGGAGTGGCTGGCGTTCTCTGGGCGCGTTTCTCACTCCCTCCGAGCCTTCTCTAACGTGGGAGCCCCTGCCCTGAGGGGTGTCGTATTCACGGAGGGGATCCTCGTGGGCGCGCACGCTGACAGAGCAATAGCTCAGGTGTTGCCCTCCAGAGCCAAGAGGCCATCTAGTCCAGGGGTCCCACTGGGGACATTTGGAAAGGGGAGGAGGGGGGGGCGCATTTTGGGTCGTCATGGTGACTGGAGGCTGCTGCAGCTGGCGGCTGGGATGTGAAAGGACCTGCAGTGAGCAGGCAGTCCTCCTGCCCAATGAAGAATCCTCCCTCTGAGGAATGCCAGGAGCGCCTTCACTGAGACACGCTGGCCTGGGCTCACCCCTGCGGAGGGAGGAGACCCAGACACGCCCCAGGCTCTGGGGAAGCAGGGCCCCGCTGCTCTGCAGCCGCCTCGCTGGCCAGAAGTCAGGTCATCCCCCGTGGTGGGAGGACAGGAGCAAACGAAGCAAAGACGGAGAGGATTTCAGTAGATAAGACGGGGGTTCCGGGCAAGGGGAGGCATGCTGAGTGGCCGGAGCCGCTTCAGCACAGACCCTAAAGCCAGCCCACCTCTTGTCCCCACAGTCCAGGTGGAGGCCGCAGAGGGCCCAGGGCGGGCAGGGGCAGCAATGACCAGTCCTGACGGTGGCTGAGCCCCCAGCCCCTGGAATATGCAGCCCGGGGGAGCCCCAGGCAGCGGCGAGGACGCGGTGGCGGCGCGGGGCGAGAGGCATGGTCTCCACCTACCGGGTGGCCGTGCTGGGGGCGCGAGGCGTGGGCAAGAGTGCCATCGTGCGCCAGTTCCTGTACAACGAGTTCAGCGAGGTCTGCGTGCCCACCACCACCCGCCGCCTCTACCTGCCTGCCGTCGTCATGAACGGCCACGTGCACGACCTCCAGATCCTCGACTTCCCGCCCATCAGCGCCTTCCCTGTCAACACGCTGCAGGTAGGAGGGCCGGGGAGGGGAGGGGGGCCGGGAGAGGGGAGGGGGACCGTGGACTCCAGCCCTCTCCAGCTCCACGCTGCACCATGGGCCACCAGGAATGCTTAGAGCCGTACCCCGAGTCCATTGTGTGCTGGTCTATTCTACAGACATTTAATGAGCCTTATTTACGTGTGCTGGGCTCTGTAGTGGGCTCTGGGGTAGAAAGGTCAGTGGACGGACAGCAGACGGAAAGGCCAAGGCCTGGAGAAGGTGTGTTCTCAGAGACAGGTCTCCTGCCCAAGGGGTTTTACTCTTACGCCATGCTCTGCCCCTGCTCTCCAGACTGGCCTGCTGGGCACCCTTCCTGCAGGGGGTGGACTCAGATGCCCCCAGAGCCACAGCTTACAGTGCTCCTGCCCCAAGCTTGCAGGGACCACGTCCTCCTTCCTTCTCTCTGCTTCTGGCTTCAGAGGGGCTGGGCGCCGGGGAGTCTAAGACACTTTGCTCACGGGCGGCAGCCCCCGCCAGAGGTTTGCTCTGGAAGGGGGATAGGCACAGTGGTGGACAGGAAGGCAGGGGCCACGGCTTGGCCAGTTGTAATTGTGCAGCTAGTGCTGGGGAGGGACTCAGGCTCAGCACTGTCCCAGCAACCCCGGGCAGGAGGGCCTGGGCCCAGCCTCATGGACGCTTGCTTCTGCCATCCCAGGTGGGGGGGTCAGCACCACAGACCGCAGCCTGGTTCAGGCACCCCTCCTCGGGGGCAGCGAGGTCAGGGCGGTGGGTCAGGGTCTAGATCTCCAAAGGAGACTTGAACAGTAGCCTGAGTCTCAGATCTCACTCCAGGCCGGCACATCAAGCTTTGTGCACTTTTCACGTTTCGTTGTGTACTTCGTTTTAATTTAATTTCACATTTGGCTTAGGTAAGACGCGATTTAAAAGTTCAAACTTGGTAAAAAGGTACACCCCGAGAAATCTCAGTGCCACCTCTGCCCGCTTCATCCTGATTCTTGCCCCACTCTCTGAAGCCGCTCACTCTCCTTGTTTTCGGGATTTTTTATTCAGACTTCTAGGGTTTCTCAAATAAGAAAATGTGTTCTTATTCCACTTCCTTTCTTAACATTTAAAATCAACACTGTTCTGGACCTTTTTTGTGTGTGTGTGTGTGTGTGTGTGTGTGTGTGTGTGTGTGTTTTGACTGAATGGTATAAGCTGGAGATCTTTCCATGTCAGTATCTAGGGGTCATCTCGTTCTTTTGTGACTGCGCTGGAGTCCATTGGAGAGACGTCCTAGGCAGCTCCCCACTGGTTGGACAAGGGGGTTCTTTCCGATCTTTTGCTGGTTCAGAGGGTGCTGCGATGAGCAGTCTTGTACACAGTCAGGTAGCACATAGGAGACATGCCCGTGGGGTGAATTTCTGGAAATGCATTGCTTAGATCAAGGGTAAACGCACCTGGAGTTTGGGAGGTGTCAGACTCCCCTCCCCATCTGAGCGCTGTTTTCCCCAAAGCCTTTTTTGTTACTGATTTGGGAGAGAAAGAGAGTGATCGATTTATTGTTCCATCTACTGACGCATTCATTTGTTGCTTCTTGTATGTGCCCTGACCAGGGATCGAACCCGCAACCTTGGCGTATCAAGACAATATTCTAACCAACTGAGCTACCCCGCCAGGACTCCCCAAAGCTTTACCATCAGAGCGTGTTGCCTGACAATCGGATAGATGAGATTTGATAGTCTCTGTGTAGGTTTTATTTCCATCTCTGATTGTGAGTGAAGTTGAGCGTCTTTTCATACGTTTAAGGGCCTTTATATTTCTTTTTCTGACAACTATTAATGCCCTTTGCCCAGCTTTCTATTGGATTGTTGGCCTTTTTCTTTCTGGTTGACCCTGAGTTTTGGACTCTTTAGGATGTCCAAGACTTCACTCCTGGAGCAACAAGTAACAATATAAAACCCAAGTATCCTGATGGCACCACCTGACAATAGAACAAAAACACATTCCTTCCCAATTCCAGGTGAAAGCAGCCCAGGAGAGTGGTGTTTCCTGGGTCTGAGCCTCAGTCGTCCCTCCCGCAGCCCCCTCTCCTCCTTCCTATCAGAGGAGGAAGCGGAGGTTAGAGGGCTCAGGCAGCGAATGCAGGGTGAGGCCCAGGTGTTGACCTCCCTCCCTCATCTCCCAGGTCCTTGGAACTGGACTCAGTTTCTTTTTAAAAATATATATATATTTTATTGATTTTTTTACAGAGAGGAAGGGAGAGAGAGAGTTAGAAATATTGATGAGAGAGAAGCATCAATCAGCTGCCTCCTGCACACCCCCTACTGGGGGTGTGCCCTTGACCGGTATCGAACCCAGGACCCTTCAGTCCCCAGGCCAACATTCTATCCACTAAGCCAAACCGGCTAGGGCTGGACTCAGTTTCCATCGCTCCTTCTTGTGCTTTGACAGGGCCCCAAGATGGTCTTTGACCACCTGGAACCCTTCCTAGAACAAGCTGGAAGGAAAGTTGAGCTTTCTTGTCCCCTCCCTTCAACCAGGGGTGAAGGGACAAGCCAGCCAATCAGGAGCCTTCCTCCTCCCCCTTTTAGGAGCCTCCGGAGAGAAGGGGGTGGGAGGCAGGCTGGAGGCCCCTTGAGGAGTCAGTGTGTGGGGGAAGAGGAGGAAGAGGTGGGGCTGTCACCCTGGAAGCCTGGCAGCTGTTTCCTCTCCCCAGCCGAGAGCTGGAGGAGGGAGGGCACCTCGGGGCCTGTTTTCCCCATTCCTCCCACTTGCCACTAACCACGCCCCTGTGGGTTGGGGGCGGAACCATTTACAGATGTGGGTCCTAGGCTCCTGGTGCTCACGGTGTCCAGCGGAGTGCTGTGTTCCCTGGCCCCGGAGGCCAGTGAACGGCTTCCTACAGTGTTAGCTTTGTCCTCGGTGTCTTCCCCCTGCACCCAAGTTAGAGCTCAGCACAAAGAAAAGATGCCTCCTCCTCCTCCTGGGGAAACCCCCTGCCGCAGCCTCTGAGCTTCTGAGGTGGGAAGCACCTTTCCGGAGTCAGACACAACTCTCTACCACCACCACCACCAAAGTCGCTTCCTTTTCATTCCTTCTCTGAGGTGGAGAGCCGCCGTAGTCCTCCCTGGGGCCTTTGCCCCAGTTCCACTCACAAGCTGGCACAGGAGACACGCTGCGCCTCCTCCTCGTCTTTTCCCGGCCCCTCCAAGGAGAAGACCCTGGTTCCCCTGGGCCCGGAGGCCTCTGCCTCCCCCGCTTCCGAGTCCATCCTCTTTCCACACACTGGCTGCCTTCAACTGCTCTTGCAATTGCCATCTGCTGGCAAGTTAATTAGTTAATTCTTAAGGAACCTCCTCTTTAGTGCACTCAGACTTTCCATGGGTCTATTCCTCTGGAGCTGCAACACCATCCTGAGAATTTGCCACAAACATTCAGGAAGTTCCGGGTCCCTGGGGCCCTGCTGTCCATCAGCCCCGACTATGTATCCAGTCTCAGTCTTCTCAGACCCGCTCCTTCTGTCCCTGGGCAGAGTGGAGCCTACAGAAGGGGAACATCAGATAGCAACCTAAGGGCAGCCTGGCAGACAGGAGTTAGTGTTGATCCTAGTGTGGACCAAGTTGGCTTCAGGACCATGGAGAGCTCACCAGGTTAGGCAGTGCGCCCTTAACGGAGCCTGCTAGGAGCAAACACAGTGTGCAAGGTACTGAGAGGAGAGGAGGAGGAGGAGGAGTTACATAAAAATGAGGATGGCTTGGTTCTGCTTCTCTCAGGAGCTCACAGAAGTGGGGGGTCTGGAGATGGAAACAGTTGTAACCAAGGTATATACACACAGGAGATAAGGGAGTAGATTGTAGGAAGGCTTCTTGGAGGAGGAGGCATTTGAGCTAAGGCTTAGAAGTTAGAGTCTGTTTTGCTCAGCTGGCATGGCTCAGTGGCTGAGCATCCACTTATCAACCAGGAGGTCATGGTTCGATTCCCCAGTCAGGGCACATGCTCGGGTTGTGGGCTTGATCCTTAGCGGTGGGCCACACAGCAGGCGACCCATCAGTGATTCTCATCATTGATGTTTCTATCTCTCCTTCTCCCGTTCTCTCTGGAATCAATTTTTTTTAAAGATAGAGACTATTTTTTTAATTGATTTTTTTATAGAGAGGAAGGCAGAGGGATAGAGAGTTAGAAACATTGGTGAGAGAGAAACATCGATCAGCTGCCTCCCGCACACCTTCCACTGGGGATGTGCCTGCAACCAAGGTACATGCCCTTGATGGGAATCGAACCTGGGACCTTTCAGTCTGCAGGCCGGTGCTCTATCCACTGAGCCAAACCCGTTAGGACAGATGGAGACTATTTCAACAGCTCCGGGTATGCACAGATCCGTGTAGTGGTCCTGGAGGTCGGACAGTGTGACCTGCCCTCTCCCAGCTTGGGGTGGGGAGCCCGCGGCACTGAGCTCCCTTCGGCCCAGGCCCTGGCTTCCTGGGAAGAGGTGGGTGTGAGAGGCTCAGGGTGCAGTGGCGGTGAGAGCTGTCCGTCTATGGCTGGGGTGGCTGGGGACAGGGGAGCCCCCGTAGCTGCTCTAACCTTGGCCCTCACTGGGGTGTTGCAGGAGTGGGCAGACGCCTGCTGCAGGGGACTCCGGAGCGTCCACGCCTACATCCTGGTCTACGACATCTGCTGCTTTGACAGTTTTGAGTACGTCAAGACCATCCGCCAGCAGATCCTGGAGACGAGGTGAGGGCCCAGGATACAGTCTTTTGCCACCTCAGTGGGTGCCCTAGTGCTAGCCAGTCCCCGGGGAAAGGGCGCGGTGGAGGGGTGCAGATGGAGTCCCCGCCAGGTCCCACACATCCCGTCTCACACACACACACACACACACACACACACTCATGACATTTTCTGTTACCTGTTCCCCATTTCTGTGGACTCATTCAGGGACCCTTATCCTGGGGAGTCTAATACAGGGGTTCGATCAGGGGCTCCAGGAACAAGACTGACTGCCAGGGCCCCTCAGCTGCATGCCCGGGTCAGTGAAATGGGTAAGCCTCAGGCTCCTCATCTGTAAAATGGGGCTCACACACCAGTACCCACCTTTTGGATCAGCTGTGCGGATTAGAGAATGTAACGTAGCCCCAGATGTGCCTGGGACAGACGTGTGGCAACACTGTTATCGGCCAGGCACAGCCGGCCTCCAGGGCAGTCCAAGTGGCTGCGACCCCGGTGGAGTCCTGAGAGTCCCCCCTCGCCCCCTCGTCCCTCCCCGTCCCCCAGGGTGATCGGCACCTCGGAGACGCCCATCATCATCGTGGGCAACAAGCGGGACCTGCAGCGCGGCCGCGTGATCCCGCGCTGGAACGTGTCGCACCTGGTGCGCAAGACCTGGAAGTGCGGCTACGTGGAGTGCTCGGCCAAGTACAACTGGCACATCCTGCTGCTCTTCAGCGAGCTGCTCAAGAGCATCGGCTGCGCCCGCTGCAAGCACGTGCACGCCGCGCTGCGCTTCCAGGGCGCGCTGCGCCGCAACCGCTGCGCCGTCATGTGACCGCCCGCCCGCCCGCCGCCCCGGGCGCCCAGGCTGCTGCCCGGACCCACCGCCCGCCGGCCCCGGGCACCCGCCGCCGGGGCGGCCTCCTCCCGGGCCTGCCCGGCCTGAGCAGCGAGCGGCGGGCCAAGAACGCTGAGCCCGGGCCTGGTCCGCCCCCGCAGCCGCGCGCCTCCCGGTGAGAGGTGGGTGCGGGGGAGGGGGGGGACCGAGAGGGAGCTCCCCCAAACGGCCGGGTCCTCCCGTCTCTCCAATCTGTCTTCCTGGGACGGCTCCTTGAGGGCTGTGGTGAGCGCAGTACCCAGCCTGGCCCCCAGGGGCGCCACAGCCTTTTGGGATCATGGGGTGCGCGCAGGAAACGGAGGGTGGGCATGGGGAGGTGTTGCCTTAGCCGGTCCCCCTCCAGTCTTCTCCAGAGAGTGTGTCTGTCATCGCCCCGCGCCTTCCTCCCCTGCCCATCGGTCTGCCCAAGTGTCTCTTGGTCTCACCCACTCTCTGGCCCCCCTCCTCCCTGCCCCCAGCTCAGCTCACAGGGCTCTCATTTCTCCCACCCCCTGTTGCAGGTCCTGGTGCTGCCTCTGGCCTGGCAGCACCACCACCGGCGCAGGACAGAGAGAGAGGCCGGTGGTCCTAGGACCACGTTCGGTTCGGTCCGGTCCGAGGGTTGAGGTCCCAGATTAAGTCAAGGGGCAAAAGCTGAGCTCTGCCCTCTCCAGGGAGACCTCCCCACGCAGCAGCCCCGAGCGAGACACAACAGCCTACCTTCCAGCCTTAACTCGATGGTCCGTCCCTGCCGGGTGCCCCCCGCCCCCTTCCTGACCCTGAAGCCAGGTCACCCCCTGGGTTAAAGCTTTGTCCCCTGGCAGAGTGTGGAGAGGAACTCCCCCGAAGGAGAGGTGTACTCCCATGATGCCAGGTCCCAGCCCCCTGTTCCTTCCTGGATTGGGTGGCGTTAGATCGGGGGATGCTGGGTTTGGGGAGCTCGGGGGGAGGGGAGGCAGGTTGGTTCCCAGGGTGGGGGTTGGGGCCCAGGTTGTGCCAGCAAAGGCTCTGCTTTTCCATCCACCCCGATTAGATGCCCCTGCTTGAATCTCAGGTTACCCTGATTAATCTGGGGAGGGGTAGAGGCAGGAAGAGAATGATGGGGACCCCCTTGCTCGAGGGAGATAGGCCCGCGTCCTCCTCCCGCCCCTCCTGGATGGAGGCCCTCAGGTCTACACTTCCTGTGCCGACACCGGTTGGCCCTGTGCCCTGACTCACTCCGCCCCGTCTTCTCCGGCTGCCCGGCCGGGTTTCTACCTCTCCTCACCAGAGCTGATCACTGTCCGTTTTGTATCGACTTAGAAATAACAAAAATAACGAAGGTCCCAGGAGCGGCCTGAGGGATGCCTGGGGGACTTGGAGGCCACAAAACGGGGCGTGTTTCCTGCCCCCCAGGCCAAGTTCTCCTTGAGGCTGGGCCCTCAGCCCCGGGCTGATGGGAGGACGGCAAGGTTCCTTGTTAGAAGAGGGGCGGATAGGACACCTCGGCCTTGACCTGGCCAGCGTTGTTGGCTAGACCAGGAAGTCAGGTAGCCCAGAGCGGTGATGGAGAGGAGTCTGGGGGAGGGTTTGTGGGTGGGGAGTTTATCATCCAGATCTAGTGGGAGAGGGAATCTATGAATTTCCCAGCTGATTCCCCCTCCACCCACCTGGGTAGCACAGCCCGACCCGGGCCGTCCGGGGTCTCCCTGGTTCTGGTCCCCGTTGTGCTACATGACTTGGGGCAAGTCACCTGCCCTCAGAGCCGCCCTCTGCTGCAGAGGAGGTGGCTCCCCTTCCCCACACCCCGAGTGGCTGGGAGGGTACGGGAGAGGGCCTGCCCCCTCCATCCCTGCATCCCGCTCCCTGGTTCACCAGGGGGACAGGGTGAGGGATGGCAGCATCTCATCATCACCGCCATCCCCAGCTCTGAGGCTCCTGAAGGGGGGGGGGGGGGGGCCAGGTCTCTGGCTGCCCCCGTGGGAGCCATTGGAATGTATTGCCTGCCCGTCCCACCTCACCCCCTCGGCTCACCCAGGTCTTTGGTTTCTGTTTCCTCCACCCCCCCATTCTGAGTCTCTGTCCTTCTCCCTGCCTCCCCCCACCCACCCAGGGTTTCCCACCACAGGGTCTGGAAGTGTGTGCGACGCCCATTGCGCTGTGAACGGAAGTCAGATTAAAAATCAGGGAGTGTTTTCCCTCGTTTCTGTACCGAGGTGTCGGCTCCGTGTCTGAGGGTGGGGAGGAAGGGGCTCCCTACAGCGCTCTGCTGGGCACGGGTGCTGGGGTGGCCTGAGTTTGGGGGCTCAGGGCAACCAGAAGGACCACGGGGAAGAGGATGGACTCACCTCTACGCCACCTACCCCTGAGCCTTCCCACTGGCCAGAACCCTCCGGAAGGGAAGCTCATCTGCCTCTGCTGTGCTCGGGACACCTTGCACAACTGGACTCAACCCCAGGGGCTGTCTCACCCCCACAGAGCCTCTGTAATCCTTTGGCCATGACGTCACGGGTGTGGATATGGTAACCATCCCTCTGGACTCCAGGGCTCTCAGTCCCCAAGCCCCAGAGCCGAGCTTTGAAGTCTCCCAGGAGCCTGTGTTGGTGGCCGTTGCCCCTGTCCGTGGTGCTGACGCACCAGCCACCTCCAGGAGATGGGCTATCTGGGGGCAAGGCTGGCTGAACCGCAGGAAAGACCGCCTCTCTCACCCCAGCTCCCTCCCCATCCTCTTCCCTCCAGTGGAGAATGTCTGAGGCTACACTTTCCTGCATCACTACAGCCCTAGAGAGAGCAACTCAAGCTGGGCACTCAAGGACAGACCCACCCGTGTTTAATAACTTACAGACATTATGGAAACAGTGGGCACGGCCTGAGGACAGGAGTTTGGGGAGCTGCTATGGGGGAGGGTGATACCATACAGGGTGGCCCCACTGCCTCTATCCCAATTCTGGAGTTGGAATGGGGGTGATGGGTGGTCCATTTGCTAGTCTGCGCTGATAGATGCTCTGTTTGTCTTCTGACCCCTCCTGGACAAGGCCCTATATCGAGGTGAGGGACCCTTCCTTCTGTTCCTGCAGCTGGGATCCCAGTGGCTACCTAGGCATTCTTTTCACTGGCCCCGGGATGAGAAGCCCCTCCCTAGACCCAGGACTCCTCCTCGGGAGGGAGTGGATCCAGCCGCTGAGGCCCCAAGCCCTCTGTACATTGGGGTCTGCTCTCCCGTGGAATGGCTGGCTCTTTCTCCTCCTTTCCTTCCTCTTTCTCCCCTGCCCCGGCTCCATCCACCAGGGCTGCCTCTCCTCCCTTCCTGCCCAGCGCTGACGCTCTTTCCGGCCTGCCGCTAGGGGGCGCCCTGGCTGGACCCAGGCGGAGGTAGGCCAGGGGTTTAGGGATTCGCGAGGGCCGCTTCTCAGGCCTGTGGTCTCTCCGGGGCCGGATTCTGAGCCTCAGCTTCAGCTTGTAGATAGATGGTACTCTCTGGGGCTTCCGCAGTGCTCTCCTGCCCTGGCCTGGGCATGCCTTGGCTTTGTCAGAATTTGGGTCCAAGGGCGAAGGTGCGGGGGCTGCCAGGCTGGCACCCATGGGAGGGGCTGAGCGGTCCTGCCCTCCTGGAGCTGGGACCTTCCTCATCCCGGCGTCCGTGGCACTCAGGGCTGCCTTTGACCTTGGCCCACTCTCTCTGGCTCCCAGTTTCCCTCTTGGGCTTCCTGGGCCCGTGGTAACTGCCAGCTTAGGGGAGCTGGGAGGGGCAGCCTTCCAGGCTGCCAGGTCCACCTTAGTGAGGGGTGGAGGGCCCCGCGCCAGTTCCTGGATGACTTCGTCATAAGGACCCCCAGGCTCAGGCCACCGCCCCCCCAGGCCGGGGACGTAGACTCCACTGCGAGGGATGAGGCCAGCACCTGGGCCCCGGGGGTGGGCAGTCCCCACCTCGAGCAGCTTCATGTTGGCCAGAAGCTCCTCCTCAAGGCTGCGGCAGATGGCTGGCTTCCGGGTCCCGCCCGGGGCCAGGGGCGTGTCCAGGCCCCGAGACTGTCCAGCCTCTGCTGTCACCCAGATGTCCAGCCTCCGGACCCCTGGCCTTCCTTCCACTGAGCAGTCCCCACCAGGACTGGACCCAGCCAGCACTCCAGCGGCGGCCCCTGGTGGCATGGAGCCTCTTTCCCGGTCTGTGGTGAGACCTGGACAGCTTCCTCCTGGAGGGGGAGGTCGGGCGGGGGCCCGCTGGACAGTGGTCTCGGTGGGTCCTTCAGCAGGGGGTGGAGGACGGACAGGCACTGGCGCCCCGAGCTGGGAGGGAGCACCCCCCCGAGGCGGCTCCCTGGGGCCCGGGGGCCTGGCTGAGGAGCTGGAGTAACTGGGCAGGGGAGACGGTCCTCCTGCTGGCGTCCCTGGGGCAGTAGCCTCGGGGGCTCGGCGTCTCTGGGGGGTGGAAGCCCTGGAAGGGGCTCCCCAGCTGTCTGTCTCCCCATGAACCCAAGACGCAGGAGTCCTTCCCCTGGGGAGTTCAGGGGGGTGTCCGTCCGCCCTCCTCCCTGAGGAGGTGCACTGTGGGTCTCGGCCCCTGGGGGTGGGTGAGGATTGGGGTCTGGGTGAGCTGTCCTCAGCTGGCAGCCGCCTCGGAGGTGGGGTGGGTGGCCTCTCCTGGCACCTGGAAGGGAGAATCATAGGCTGGCAGGGTCACCCAATCCAGCCCCTGGCCCTGGGGAGGGATGGCCTTTCCCCAACCAGAACTCCAAGGCGCCAGCCGTCATGTGGAAGGAAACACATGTTCCCTCTCCCTCTGCGTCTGTCCAAGGGTATTCCTTACGGCAGCGGTCGGCAAACCGGCTCCCGAGCCACATGCGGCTCTTTGGCCCCTCGAGTGTGGCTCTTCCACAAGATACCACGGCCTGGGCGCGTCTATGTTGAAGAAGGTGCGTTAGAAGAAGTTTAAGTTTTAAAAATGTGGCTCTCCAAAGAAAGGGCAGTCGTTGTCCTGTTGATATTTGGCTCTGTGGACGGATGAGTTTGCCGACCACTGCCTTAATGGCAAATACCATTTAACTTTGTTCTCCATCGTCGCCTTGCAGCCGGTGGCAAGCAGCCTGGCCTGCACCCCGGGTTACTTCAAACCCAGCCACCACAGGCCACCGTCTTGGGGGGCAGGGAGCCTTCGTGTCTGCTCTGCCATGAACCGGCAGAAAGGCCTTGCCTAAGCCTGTTCCCTTTATGGGCCTCAGCTTCCTCCTCTGTGAAATGGGAGCACCTGGAGTCACTAGATTAGGGGTGTCGAACTCAATCAGAGAAGGGGCCAAAATCTAAAATCCAGCCTAAATCGCGGGCCGAATGGTTTACTGAACAGTCATAAACTGACAATGTCATAAACTGACAGCGGAGTGCAGTGATGACAGCGCAGTGCGGGCCACATTGCAAGGCCTGGCTGGCTGGATTTGGCCCGCAGGCCTTGTGTTTGACATATGTGCACTAGATAATCCCACAGGTATTGGGTGCTTTTTTTCTGGTTCTGAACACCAGAGTTCATGTTGGGGTACGGGTACTGCCGGGAGACTCATTCCCTTTATCTCGGGGGTTGTGGGGGGGCTCTGAGGATGTGGGCTCCAGAGAAGAAAGAGGCCCTGCCGTCCCTCCCCTGTACCTTAGGAATGGCGTTGTCTCCCTGAGGACCCCCGCTCCTGCTCCTCCCCGTTCACGGCGGGGTGTGGGGGAGGAGGCGGGCGGCCTCAGCTTCCGGCCTGAGGAGGTGTATGCCTTCCAGTCCACAGGGGGCGGCGGGCTCTGAGAGCGGCTGACGGTCATCCTGGGCTGCAGCTGCCAGGGCCCATCCAGCACCCGCACCTCGTGCTGCACCGGCGTGGCTGGGGGCTTCAGGAAGCTGCGTGGCTTGTGTGCTACCAGCACAGCCCCCCGGAGAGGAGGGGAAGAGAGGATGAGGTTCCTGCTGCCGGCTCTCGCCACAGCCGTTCCCACACGCCTCGCCCCACATCAGAGACAGTGGGACTCACAGGGACAGGGACGGCACCAGTGCCAGAATTGCTCTTATCGGGGCTTGGGGGGTGAAACCTGGTGCGAGAGCGCTGCAGGGGACTTACTTAAAGCTGCATTTGTATTGCAAGTTCACATATTTTACTTACAATGGATGCTTATCAGGGGGCCTGAGGTGCTGGTGGAGATTACTGGGGGGTCTAAAGACCCCTCCAGGTCATGCTTGATGCCACCGCTGTGGACCTCACAGCCAGACCTAAGCCCTGCCAAGATGCCCCCTGACCAAAATGCTGATTCTCTGTGTGTGGCGTCATCTTGTGGCTAGAATTGGTATTGCACGATGCCTGCTCAGCTTGCTTTCTAGGGCTGAGGCGGCACCACACCTGTACCTTCTATAGCATCTTCTTTCCTCCACATCCCCCACCTCCACCCCACACTCCTCTTGCCCCTGGGGTTCATACCTACCTCCCACTTCCAGCCTCCCAACCCAGAGCGCAGGGAGGGAAACTCTCAAGGGACTCACAGAGGGATGTGCACCGGCAGGGGTCGTGTTTGTCCAGATAATGGCCCAGGGTGTCCCAGCCGCCCCCGACGCGCACCATCACGTGGTTCCGGAGGACCTGCAAGGGAGCGAGTAGAAGGTGGAGGGCAAAACGGAGAGTGTGTCCCCTTTCTGGACCAGCCTGCAGGCTCCCAGCACACGCCCCACCCACGCACACACGCAAATATTCCCTTGTAGTGGGGCGTGTGCATATTTTGCCACCCGAGTCTCCTCTGTGATGGGCATCAGATAACACAAGTTGTCAAGGATGGAGGCAGGTCAAACAGGAAGCTGTCCCACAAGGAAGCCAGGCGTCGCACAGGCATTGTGCCGTCTGGCCGCAGAGCCCTCTCCCCTCCCTTCATGGGAAAGGGGTCCCCCTGCGTATCCTTGTATTAGAAACGGGGTCCTGGCCCTGCAGTGTGTGTGTCAAAGAATTCGGGGGACTCTCTGACCCACTCCACTCAAGGCCACAAATCCTTGCCCCAACCGCCTTCCCAGGGCTATTGGCTCAGGGCCTGGGGGAGGGCTTAGGGAGCTGGCTCTGTCCCCAGCTGTGGCCTGTGCCCTAAAGGGCTTGGCCATGCCCCTGAGCTGCAGGCCACTCCCCTGGGCACAGACTGTCTCTGCAGAGGAGCAGCCAGGTATGGAGCGTGGAGGAGGTAGCTGGAGGCACGTTTCAGCTGGTACTCCTGCTCTGAGTGCAGAATGTACCAAGCCAGGCATCTGAGGGGTGAACTCTGAGGTCCCTGTGGCTGGGCCATGCACTGGACCCAAACTTGGGATTCTCAAGCCCCTTGCTCTGACCAAGCCTGCGGGTGGAGTGGAGGTGATGGGAGCTGGGAGGACCCTGCATACCTCACGTCTGCCTGGGGACCCCTCAGAGTCAGGCAAAGTTGGAGGCAGACGGTGGGGGTGGTCCTGGCTGCCCTGATGGAAGGAGGGGATAGGCTTGCCAGCTTTGTGAGGAATCTTCTGGAATTTTTCCAGCGAGAGAAAGCAAGCCTCAAGACCTGGGACGCTAGGATGAATGGTGACTTCCTATTCTAGCCCTCAGGCCCGGGCAGGGTCCCATGGAAGGAAATCCTGGTCTGCGGGCCCTGGGGCCCTTCCACCTCAGACCCAGCACTTACCCGGATGAAGATGAGGGTGTTGGAGTCCCCCACACGGTACTTCCCCTCGGACACCTTGACCATGGAGAACTGCACTGGGCATGTGCAGTGGCTCACGAGGCTCTGAACCTGCGGGCGGTGGGCATGGGCTCAGCCCTCCTGCACATGTGCCCAAACCCCTCCCCCTGCTCCCCCTCATCCATGCCAAGCCAAGCCCAATGGAGGACATTCCTCTCCCCAGAGCCAGTCCAAGGCTTCTGCTGAGGTCAGGGCTGGGGCTGAGAAGTGAGTGGGGAAGACTTTTAACGACGCAGCAGGAACAAGGCCCGGAGTGGTCACCTATGGCCCAGCGCCCACGGGGTCAGCTGATGGGGGTGGTGGAGTGGAATGGTGACATGGTGAAGACGGTGGGTCTTGGAATCGGACAGGCTGTGGCAGGGTCAGAGTCCCGCCTCCACCGTGTCATAGGCTGTGGCCAGGTAAGGAACCTCCCGGACCCCAATTCCGCGGTGGTAGAACGGGGCTAACCACAGAAGAGCTAACTAACTCCTATGGCAGGCGCCCTCTGCCAGACACTGTCCTGAGCCCGTCATACGGACTTCCGTCTCTGATACCCCTGTCAGGCATAGAAGCCAAGCACCGGGAACGCAGGCACAGAGAGGTTCAGTCCTTTGCCCAAAGTCACACAGCTGCAAAGCAGCGGGACTCAGGCTTGATCCCAGGTGTCAGAGATGGTGCCAGGGACTGTGTTCTTAAAAACCCTCTCACGGGGGTTAAATGAGCGAAGCGCAGACTACTGAGTGAATAATAAAAAACGTGATCTGTGTGTGGTTAGAGCTGAGACTTAAAACCACTCTGTGGATCAGTGTGGGGTGGGCACAGGCGTTCAAACAGGGGGTGGCCCCAGAGGGGACAGGAGGGGGAGGGAGGAGGGCGGGGCTGGGGGGCAGTCCAGGGGCCGCACCATCCGGTCCAGGTTGCGGAAGTGGCAGGGCCTGCGCCGGGGCGGCACGGGCGGCGGGGGGTCGGGCGGGGGCAGGGCCAGCTCCCTCCGCAGCTCCTCGTCGATCTCCGCCTCCAGCTGCACCAGCGTGGGCGCCGCCACCCCGAAGCGCCAGGCGCGGCGGCCCAGCTCCAGCAGACACAGCACCACGCTCCTCACGTTCTTGCGCAGCACCAGGTCCTCCGTCTCGAACATCAGCACCTCTGACCGGGGAGGGGGAGGGTGGGGGAGGGTGTCAGGCAGTCTGAGCCCCTGCTGGCCGGTCTGGGTCCGAGTTTCCCAGTTGAAACCAGCGCCTGCGAAGGGCCTGGGCAGGATGGCTCGGGCGCTGGGTGCAGACAAGGTGGGGTATCCCACAGGAGAGGGCAGGTTGGGGACGGGAAGAAGGGACACAGCCAAGCCAAGGAGCTTGGGGCCCGGCTGTGAGACGGTGAGTCCGGATGCAGAAAGGTTCGTTCTGCTTCCTCCTCTCACCTCCAGGCATCTCCTCCTCCGCCTCCAGCCCAGGTATCCGGAGGCAGGGCTGAGGACGAGGCCTGGGAGCCTGACCGCCAGGGATCCTGGACACTCCCACCCGCCCGCTGTGTGACCTTGGGCTAGTCCCTGGGCCCTCAGTCTTCTCTTCTGTAACATGGGGATATAGTCTATTTCATGGGGCCGCTGTGTTTGCAAAGTCCAGCACACAGTAAGTGTTCAGTCAAACACTAGCCTCCATCCCCCCTCCAACCCTGCCCCTCACTGCCTTGCCACCAGCCAGTACCCGGCCTAACCCTCCCCTCTGCCTCACACTCACCGCCATTGGCCTGGAGGCTGGCACACCGTCCAGCTCCCTCCTGCTGCTGGGAACCAGGCCGCGGAGGTGAGGGACCCTGACACCCACTCCCCTGAGTCTCACAGGCCCCAGCACGGCCGGCCCCTCCTGAAGGCCCAGTGCTTCCTCCACTGTTTTCTCAGCTCCTCACCCCAGCCCTCGGCCTCACCCACCGCAGCCTCTCCCAGTCCCCAAACGGTCCTGCCCCTGCGGGTCCCCTGCTTAGAATCCCCTTTCCCCCCACGAGTCATGCCTCAAGACTCAGCTCAGATTTCCTTCTTCGGTGTGGCCTCCCTCTGCCCCCACCTCCCACCTCATCAGGAAGCTGATGTGTCCTCCCAGCTCCCCCTCGCCTCTCCTGAGCTTTTATCACAACGGGCTGTGATTCACGCATCTACGCTCTCACCCGTCTCCGTCCCTAGACCCTGAACTCCTCGGAGCTGGGGATCGGCGCTCTCCGTGCCCGGTGCTCCCCACAAAGGAGAGAGGTACTCGGCGTGTGCTGGGGGAATGAAGGAATCATCCCGGGAACACCCTTCCCTATTGAGGGCTCACTGTGAGGTGGGCAAACTGAAGGATGAAAAGGGATGAGCTGGGAGGAGGACCCTGGCTTTGGACCCTCCGTGCGGCCTGGGCCCCAGAGAGGAGGCAGTCGCCCAGCAAGGCGAGGGAGGGTCTGGGGCCGGGGAGGGCCGGGGCGGGTACCTTGGATGCCCATCTCCTGGCGACACCACTGGATGAAGTTGGAGACGTTGTCCCGGGCCTGGAAGGTGCCTGGCCGGGCGGCGTCATTGCAGGTCACCCCGGCCCGGGGCACGGGAGTCCTCCGGGCGCGGGCGGGCGCCGCAGCCAGGAAGGCCAGGGCGGCCTCGGTGACGGCGTTGGCGTGCTGGCACAGCACCAGGCCCGTCTCCAGCGACTGCAGGAAGTTGGCGGCGCTGATGTCCAGCCCGTAGAGATCCCGGAGCCACTCGGCCAGGTCCTCCTTCATGGCCTCCAGGTACTGCTCGCTGGACTTAAAGGGCCGGACGCTGCACAGCCGAGGCCCCGGGGCCCCAGGCCTCCTCCTGCGGCCCCCTCGCTGGGACATGGCTTGGCCCTCAGCGGAGGAGGAGGAGGAGGAGGAGGAGGAGGAGGAGGAGGGGGGGGGGGCCTCTTCTCTCCCGCTGCTTTGTCTTCCCTCCTGCCACCTGCTGTGTCTTGGCTGGTTCTCCCTGACTCCCGGCTCCCCTTCTGCCCTCTGAGAGCCTCAGATTTCAGGTTCTGCCACTCGCCACTGGCTTCAGCCGCCTCCACGGGGCTGGCCAGGTCCCGCCCCCTCCCCACATTCCTCAGTCCCTGCCAGAACCTTCCCTGCTGGGGGGTCCTGCAGCACCCCCCCTCTCTGGCTGCCCAGGGGACCCAGAGTTCGCCCCCTGCCAGGACGGATGGAAGTGAGGACACTCCTGTCTCGCCGCCTCCAGGGCTGGGCAGGTCCCGCCGGCTGCCTCCCACCCCCCACCGCCCGCCGGACCTCAGTGGAGCCTGGCGTGGCCTCTCCACTCTCCTCTCCTCTCCTTGGAGACAGCGGCTGCTACAAACACTCATTGTTAGCTCTTCCTGGCAGGCGAGGACTGCCCTGCAGAGCCCGCCCTGGAGCTGGGAGAGGAGGAAACGTGGGGTTGAACACGTGGAGGCTTCTGGGGCAGGGGGTGCTGGGTGGTTAGTGAGCACTGGAGGATGGGGGTGAATAAACACAGGGACAGGGTCTAAAGGCAAGCGTCTGCCCCGGACCCTCTGCTAAAGCCCTCTGTGACCTTCCTATGCTACCTAGCCTCTCTGTGCCTCAGTTTTCCCACGTGTAAAATGGGGATGCCACTGTCTGCCTCTCCGGGGTGTTGCGAGGGTGAGGAATAAAGGTGTGATGTGTGTGGACGTATCAGACTGTAAGAGCACCCACGCTGGGGACAGGGCGGGTCCCAGCTCTCGGTGATTCTCCCAGCATCCTCGTCTCCACACCAGGACCCCCGCCCCCTTTCTTTTGAGAATCTGCACGACCCTAACGCTACCCCCGGGATTCCTCCACAGTGGGCCATCGCTCATAGCTCCTCAGCCCAGGGCCAAAGAAAGGCATTCACTCAACAAGCATGTCTTGAGTACCTACTGTGTGCCGGACAGTATTAAAGGCCCAAATGTAGAGCAGCCAATGAGGCCCCTGACTTTTTTTTTTTTTTTAATATATTTTATTGATTTTTTACAGAGAGGAAGAGAGAGGGATAGAGAGTTAGAAACATCGATGAGAGAGAATCATCGATCAGCTGCCTCTTGCACGCCCCCTACTGGGGATGTGCCCTCAATCAAGGTACATGCCCTTGACCGGAATCGAACCGGGGACCCTTCAGTCCGCAGACCGACGCTCTATCCACTGAGCCAAACCAGTTTTGGCAGAGGCCCCTGACTCGATGGAGGCTGCTTGCATGTTGATGGGTGCTGGTTGACAAATGGCAAACACACAAATCTGTAGGGAGTCAGATGGTGCGGAACACCGGGAGAAAAATGAAGAACTAAAGCGATGGGTGTGTGAGGGATTTTATGTGAGGTGGGCGGGCAGGCCTCACTGATGGGATGCTATTGAACCTGAGAGAAGTAAGGGAGCAGGACCTGCAGGTCTCTGGGGGCAGGGCACTCGGGCAGAGGGAACAGCCAGTGTGAAAGCTCTGGCAGCCTGGCCTGCCTGGCTCAGTGGCTGAGCATCCACCTAGGAACCAGAAGGTCACGGTTCAATTCCCAGGCAGGGCACATGCCCGGGTTACTGGCTATATTCCCAGTAGGGGGCGTGCAGGAGTCAGCCAATCGGTGATTCCCTCTCATCATTGATGTTTCTTTCTCTCTCTCTCCCTGTCCCTTCCTCTCTGAAATAAATGAAAATATGTTTTTTTAAAAAAGACTTATAATTCTCAATAAAAGGTAATGTCAAACTGGATGGCCATTTAAGCATGAAAGTGATAGAGAATTTAAAATAAATAAAGGCATCAAGGCATGATGGTTGTACCCAAGGAAACGGGAGCAGCAGGAGCCCTGGTTCCTCGCTTGTATGATCCTCTCAGCAGGTTGAATGTCCCCGTGCAGGCAGCTGGGCTTCCCCTGAGCTGAGGCAGTGAGCCGGCAGTGGGTGAAGGGGGTGCGGGGCTGAGGAAGGACAGGGACAGAACAGAGGGGAGGGGAGAAAATAATGAAACAGATAAGCCATGCTCTAAGCGGTTTCTGCGGGCCAGGGAAAGTGGTGCTGTACCACAACATCTGGTTTACAGAGGAAGAGGCTGAGGGTCAGAGAGAGAACATGCTGAAAACCAGACACCTTTTTTAAAAAAAAAAAATATATATATATATATATATATATATATATATATATATATATATATATATTTATTTATTTCACAGAGGAAGAGAGGAGAGATAGATGATAAGACAAAATCATTGATTGGCTGCCTCCTGCACGCCCCCTACTGGGAATCAAGCCCACAACCCCGGCATGTGGCCTTGACCGGAATCAAATAGGGACCCTTCAGTCCACAGGCCTAACCACTGAGCCAAACCGGCAAGGGCCAGACACCTTTTATATTTATGTGCTAGAGCCCTAGCCGGTTAGACTCAGTGAATAGAGTGTCGGTCTGTGGACCAAAGGATCCCAGGTTCAATCTGGTTAAGGGCATGCACCTTGGTTGCAGGCAACCAATCAATGTGTTTCTCCCATATCGATGTTTCTCTCTGTCTTTCCATCTCTCCTCCACTCTCCCTAAAAGTCAATGGGAAAATATCTTCAGGTGAGGATTAACAAAAAATAAAATAAATACATGTATGTGCTAGAGCTAGGTTTGAACCCTCCCTCTACTGTCTTTTAATAACGCTCTTCCAGGAGGGAGGTGGGGGGTATCTGAGGCTGGGTGCTTTTGGAGGCCGAGAAAAGGCACATTCCTGAGCGGAACGCGGTGGGCAGGTGAGGTTCTAGCCCCGCCCAGGTGATCCAACGGAAGCCTAGAGACCAGACCACGTTCTACGGGGTCTGCTACTTCCTCTCATCCTAGGCTCTGATCAGGAGAAGCAGGCAGCATAGCCTTGGGAAGGATGGATAAGGACGGTAAGGGGGCTGGAGGCAGGGTGGGGCTAGAGGACAGGGTCTCTTGACTACAGGTGGACCAACCAGCTCATCACCATGGCAACCCCAGAGTAGTCGCCCAGCCTTTTAAGATTATTCCCATCCACGTACAAGCCCTCTCCTTTCTGTTTCCTGAATATTCTTGATATCTGCTCCCTCTTTCTTTACCTCCTGCGATTCAGACTTTTATCTTCTCTGGCCTGGACCACAGTGGGTCTTCCTCTGTTGGAGGAAACATCCTACAACACAGCTCTGCAGGTGTCCCTGCATCAGAACACGCAGTGTTTCCGCTGCGGAAGGGCTGTGGCCTTTGGTGCTTGGTGAGCACTGTGGGGGGGTGGGGGGGAATGGGCACAGCGATGGAGTCCAAACACGTGAATTTGGCTCTGGACCCTTTGCTAAATGCCTCTGTGAACTTCACATGCTACCAAAGTCCACACACCATGGCCCAGCTCCTCAAGTCTAAGGTGACCAGACGACCCGATTTTCAACAATTTGTCCCACGTCCCGTGGCGTTTTAAAAAAGTCCCAATTTCCCCCCCCCCCCCCCAAAATCGGGACTTTTTAAAAACGCTATGGGATGCGGGACAAATTGTTGAAAATTGGAACTGTCCCGCCAAAAGCAGGGCGTCTGGTCACCTTACCCAAGTCCCAACTTTTCTCTCCAATTTCCCTTCCTCCTGCCAAGTCCCCAATGCCCTTCTCTGGCTGTGCAGTGGGTCTGGCCTCTCACAACCTCAGAGCTCCAAGAACGGGCAGAATCTCTGAAGAGAACAACTTTTCTTGGAAGGTTTCCAAAAATCTTAGATGAAGTTCACAGGGCCCTCTGTGACCTACCTCACCCGGCACCTCGCTGAGGGCGTTGTGACGATGAAGGAACACGGTGTCTGAAGAGAGAGCCTAGCGTGGTGATTGCATGTAATTGGTGCTTAAGACAAGCGAGCTAGAATGCTAATTGTATCACGGTTCCCCTTCGTCTCCAACCTCTTTAGGTCAGGCAGGGGTCCATGGCAGATTTCCTTCACCTTTCCAGGGCAAACCCCCAGCGTTGTGCCTTCTCTGTCACCCTCCCCCTTCTTCTTCTTTTTAAAAAATATATTTTATTGATTTTTTTACAGAGAGGAAGGGAGAAGGATAGAGAGCTAGAAACATCGATGAGAGAGAAACATCGACCAGCTGCCTCCTGCACGCCCCCCACCGGGGATGTGCCCGCAACCAATGTACATGCCCTTGACCGGAATCGAACCTGGGACCTTTCAGTCTGCAGGCCGATGCTCTATCCACTGAGCCAAACCGGTTTCAGCACCCCTCCCGCTTCTTTCCATCACAAGGCCAGCTCCCCAGGCCCAGCGGACAGCAGGGCACCCGAGGGCGCTGGGCTGGTGTTTGCTGCTGAGGCTGGACACCGCCCAGTCACGCAGGCGGTTACTCTCCCTGTCGGACCAGGAATCCCTGCCTCTGCAGGGGCTTAGAGTCCTGGGATTTGTGCCCTGAACAAAGACATCGGCAAGAGGGGTCTGTGGCAGCTGACTCTGGCTGGCCATCGGGGTCATGCCCTGAAGGAGAAAGAGATGCTTTTTCCTCATTGCTCTGCTCATTGGAGGCACCTTTTTCTCATCAACGAGGTGCTCTGTGCCCGCTGCCCGCCCAGCCCTCCACAGGTGATGCTGGGCTTCCTTAAGGCAAGGCCCCCTGGGAAGAGGGAAGAATCATCTAGAAAACAAACCACCACGTGTTAGGATTCAGGCCAGTACACGATGTTTATTGATCGATGTTTATTGACCGCCACAGACCAGTACCCACCCTAGAGCCAGTCAGAAAGGAGGGGGATGAGCCCTCATTGGTTCCAGGCTCGAAAGTCTCATTGCTGCCTCCTCTTCATTGCTGCCCGCTGGCCCAGCTGGGCGATCTCATAGCTGCCTCTCAACCACCCCTGAAATAGGCACCGCTCTCCCCATCTCACAGGCGAGCAAAGGGAACTAGACAGAAGCAGCGTGACTCGTCTCAAATCCTAGGAAGCGCAGAAACCTGGGCAATCAGGGTGGGGGTGATGAGGGGTGCAGCCAGGCAGGCCCGGGAAATCCTGGACGCTGTAACCTTCTCTTGGAGTCCTGCTGGCTCCTCCGTACGCACCATCTTTAAGGAGCTTTTTCGGGGGGTGGAGGGGTGAATAGGGTGCGGGGCAAGAGTCGGGTTGTGGGCACAGTCAGGGTCCGACCTCCTCTCCGCCGCCCCGCCCGCAGGCGTGAAGACCCCCTTGTGGAAGAAGGAGCCGGAGGAGCCGGGGGTCCCGGAGGAGGCGGCGGAGGAGTCGGGGTCGGAGGAGGAGGACGAGGGGAGGCAGCCGGCGGAGAGCGCGGAGCCGGGCGAGGCGGAGGCCCGGGAGGCGGAGGGCGCCCAGGAGCGGGAGACCGTGTCGTACAGCCCGCTGCGCCAGGAGCCCAGCGCCCAGCAGGTGGCGCTGCTGCGGCGCGCGGACAGCGGCTTCTGGAGCTGGCTGCTGCCCTTGGCCCTGCTGCGCGGCCCCGCGGCGCTGGCCGACCGGTGAGGGGGCGCCCCGGGCCCGGGCGGACCGGTGAGGGGGGCGCCCCGGGGCCGGGCGGACCGGTGAGGGGGCACCCCGGGCCCGGCGGGAGGGGCCGGCGCGGAGCACCGAGCGTCAGGGGGCCCGGTCGCACGGTAGGAGGCGGACCTCCCCGGAGGAGGAGCCGTGCGTGCTGCAGACCCAGCGGCCGCAGCAGCCGTGCGGCGGGGGTTGTGAGCTCTGCGAGATCCTTTTCTGCAAGAAATGCAGCGACCTGCACAGCAACCCGGCCTACGTAGCGCACTGCGTTCTGGAGCACCCGGACCTGGGTGAGGCGCGGGCTTCGGGCGGGGCGGGGGTCCCCGGAGCGCCCCCACTTAGAGCCTCTGTGCCCGTCCACCCCCATTCTCTCCTGACCCCCGACTCCCCGCAACGTCCTCCTGTCCCCGACGCTGAGCGCTCTCAGCACATCCCAGGGCTGCCCCTTCTCAGAGCCGCTCCCAGAGCGCCCCCCTCAGGCAAGCGGGCACCGTGGATGGGACGGTGCCCCCGCTCCTCTGTCGCCCGCCCAGTGCAGAGCCCAAGGCCACCCGGAGCTCCATTCCTCTCCTAGCGCCCCTGGGGCTCCCTCCCCTGGCATCACCCAGTGCCCACTGGCCACCTGGCTCGGGTCCCCAGGCAGAGCCTCACGCTCCTCTCTTGGGTATTTCAGGTCCTCCCGGCATCGCCCCCTAGAGGACATAACCTCTGGGTTCCCTCAAGCCTGCTCTTCCCCGCAAAGCACCCAATAAAGCTGTAAGCAGAGCGCGGGAGCCAGGTGTGCCCTCCTGGTGAGGACGACGGGCGGTGACCGCCTTCCCTGCTGCAGAAGGTCAGGCCGGAGGGGAAAGGGCAGGCTGGGCCTCCGCCCTCCGCCGCCCCCGGGCCTGGGCGGAGCCAGCACAGGCATCCAAGGGCAGTCAGAGGTCACTCTCCCGCTGCGCAGAGGGAAAAAGGAAGGCACGGGGCCAGGAATGCCCGTGGGAAGCTGAGGGCTGAACTTGGCCAAGCCGTTCTCCCGGTCCCCCGAAGCCGGTCTGGCTGAGGTCACGGTGCTGAGGTCCATTGGGTGCAGGTGAGGCGCCGGCAGGTGTATGTGTGTGTGGGGGGTGGGGGTGGGGGGTCTGAGAGCCAGACGCTGCAGCCCTGAGGCTGGCTGAGGCAGAAGGCAGGAGCCCGGGGAGCTGGCTCCTTCGGGAGGAATCCCAGCTATTCCTGCCTGCCAGGAGGAGCTGCTGGAATGCTGTGTGTGTGGCCTGGAGAAGGGAGCCACTGGGAGCACCAGCCTCCCCCAGCCTGCAGCGCCCCCAGCACCCCCAGTCCCCCCCTCCCCAGCGGTGAGGCCCCCAGAGAGCCTGACCTCCCCTGCCACACGCGGTTCTCCATCTGGCCTGAGTGGTGAGGGGAGGGGGCGAGGACATTGAGCTTTTTGAGGAGAAATAGGCTCCCTCTTCCCATCTCTCTCTCTCTCTCTCTCTCTCTCTCTCACACACACACACACACACACACACATGCTCACGCTCACACGCTCACATGCTCACACTCACAGCCTGCTGGTCCTGGCTTGGTCAGAAGTAAGAACAGTCACCACCTCACCAGAATCCACACCCGCCTCCCTCCCTGGAAGCTCTTCCGCAGAAGGCTGACGGCGCCTCCAGGCCCACCAGCGGGGGCACCTCTTTATCCAGCCTCCCCCAGAAAGCTGGGCTGCATCCATCTCCCGCCGGCTCTCAGTCCTGACCCCACGCAGGGCCTCGGGGCCGGAGTCCCTCGTACCCGGCCCATCCAGGCTCTCTGCGGGCAGGCCTCTGTTAAACAGGACACCGTCCTCCAAGAACTGAGCCCGAAGGTCCTCCGGGGAAGGTCCCAGCCTCTCTGCGGAGCCCTGCACCCTGCCTGGCTGCCCAGTGCCGCTGCCTCGGAGGCAGGAGCTGCACCGTCAACAGAAAAAGCAGGATCCCCGCGCCCCAGGGAAGAAGGTCCTTGCGAAAAAGGCTGTGGCCTCTGGGGCCCTTTCTGGCTTCTCCTGGGATTGATCCCGGCCCCACTTCCACGTCCTGGGAACAGCGCCAAGACAGCGAGTGCCCCGGTTCTCCGGGGAGCAGACGCAGACCAACTTCTCCGCTGAGTCTTCTGCAGGGGGGGCCTCCCCGAGGCGTCCGAGACAGGCTCTGCCCCTGGGGCTGGCCACGAGAGCACCTGACGTTCACCATGAGGTGGGGGCGCCTTCAGAACAGGGCACCCCCCGAGTTCACGTGCCAGCAGCCCATCCAGGGCAGCTCCGCCGCCCAGCGGCCCGAGGCTGTCACCCGCCGTGAGGGCTGGTCCAGGCGCCAGTAGCGGTCGTCCCTGAAGAAGATGACGGAGCCGTCCGGCTGGGGCAGGGCCCCGCTGACCTCTTCGGGGGCGCCGCCCCAGTCCCGCAGGCCTCGGGGGTAGTAGGGCTCCACCTGCAGCCCCCCTGGGGCCAGCACATAGTAGCGGGCCCCCTTGAAGAGGACCAGGCGGCTCAGAGGAGGGAAGAAGAGGGCTGCGTCCGGGTGGCGAGGCAGGCCTCCTGCCCGGCACCGCTGAGGAGAACCCCACACCGGCTCGGGGCCCCGGAACCTCCAGCATCGACTCCCTGCGGGGCGTTGGGAGAGCCAGGGTGAGCTGGCAGCTCTCACCCTTTGGGCCTCCACCCCAACTCTGCCCCCCTACCCCAACTCTGTCCCCTGTACCCTCTCTTCCGTCTTGTGTCGGAGCCCAAGGCGGTCAGTGTTTGTGATAAAATGGATCATACTAATTAATATTTGGTTATGAACAGTAGGGGAGGGACTGCTGTGGCCTGGGCTTCCAGCAGGTGTCAGCAGAGGGCACATGGCGCCAAAGGAACATGTCTAGCCCCTCCCTGGGTAGCAGCGGGCACTCCCTGGGTGAGGACTGGGCTCCAGGGAAGGCCAGGGGCTGTCCTCACTGCCACTACTCCTCCCAGTTCTAGGAGGGCAGGGACTTTGGCTCACTACATACCCCAACACCTCCGACCGCGCCCAGGCCATCGAAGGCGCTCCATGCTTGTTGAATGAATGAATGGACACTGTTTACTGCAGTGATACACTGCACACTGCTCAGGCAGGATGTTCTTTCCACCCTTCTTCCCCAACAAACCCGAGGGATTGCGTTCCCCATTCAGAAAATCCAAGCTCCAAGAATTAAGTGACAGCAAGCCCCACCTCCTACAGATTCTGAGGATTCCGGGGAAGGCAGGCCTTTCTGCAGAATCACAGAGCTCGGAGTGGTCCTCTCTCCCCTCCAGACTAGCATGTCAGACTTGCCGGCCACGGAGTCTGACGTGCTTGCTAGAGTCTTCTCTGGGGTTCTCCCACCCTCTCCCTCTCGAACAAGCTGGACACCGCCTCCCGCATCCACCACTGAAGGAATCTCCCGGGAGAGTTCCCCAGGCCACAGGTTGGGGTTGGAATTGAGGTGCCTCCCCTCCTTTGACCTTGGGCAGGACCCCCTTTCTCACCAGCCCCCCGGGATGGTACCTTTGAAGAAGTAGAAGTCTCCGTTCTCCAGTGACACCGCGGCCGCCTCGATGTTGGGGGGTAGCCCGGCCCACCGTTCCTGCAGCGGGTGGGGCCCTGAGACGTTGCCGTCCGCTCCCACCTCCCAGAAGTGGCTCCCTTGGAAAACGTACAGTCGCCGCTGCCGGTCTGCGCAGAGAGACGGGAGAGAGTGAAGCGGGGACCACCCGCCTCCTGCCTTCCGCCCAGGGAAGGGAAGGCGCAGTCCCGGAACCCGGCTCCCACGCTGAGCAGAGAGGTGGCAGCGGGCACAGCTGGCGGGAGGAGAAAGGAGTGTTCTGCTTGGCACGGGCTTGCTGCCTTGCAGAATCCTTGTGGCTTGGAATTTCTGGGTTTTATCCTACCTGCTCTTCCTTGAGCTCCAGTTCTGGAGACCCCTGAAACGTGGGGGAGGAGGGAAGAGGAAGCACTGCATGGGTGGGACCGTCTTACCTACAGTGATGGCGTCAAAGGAAGAGTGGCAGTATTTAGGGCCCTGGGTTTCGGGGCGCCTTCCCTGGGGTCTGTGGGGGTCCCAGGCCTCGAAGTCGGTGAACAGCTTTCCTGGGAGCTGGGTGGCCACAGAGCCGCCCTGGGGCTTCCCTGCACGGGGGAGGGGAGAGGGGAAGAGCACACGGTGGTTAGGAGGGGGTTGCGGGCTCAAAACCCCTTCTCCTTGGCTCCTTTCATCCCTGTCCGATAGGAGGGGCCGGGAGGGAGAGCGGGGGTGGGGTTAAGAATTGTCTTTGGTTGTGGGTGTTAACCATAGCACTAAACTCAGAAGCCCTCGCTCCCATCTCAGTCTGGAAAGAGGCACCGACAGAGACAAACTGGAAGCGGGGGCTCTCCAGGGGTGTGGAACTAAGAAGTGCAGCGCGTACTCTCCTCTGATTCCTGGACGAAGCAGAGGGCGCGTGGACAATAAAAAACGGGTTGGGAGCCACTGGGAGAGAGAGAAAGCGCCGCTGGGAGCAGGGATGAGGGCCCTGGCGTAGGGGGTAGGGGGTGGGAGAAGATGTGAGTCTGAGGACTGGGTCTGGGTGATGGGCAGGGATGTGAGAGCAACTGTGGAGGTGGGGGGTTCGGCAGGACTGTGCCCAGGCATTCGATTCGTTGGGGTTGATCCAGGGCAAGCATGGGAGAGGTGGGGCTTGAGGTTTTTCAGATTTCAGGAGCCTAAGGATTTGGAAGGGCCCGTGATGGGGACCCGCGCTTAGGGTGGAAGATGCAATTGAGGAGCCCAGGCCTGCAGGCAGGGGCGGGCAGTGGCCGGGGTCCGGAGTCCGGGGTCTGGGGTCCAGGTCCGGGGTCCGGGGACTCACCATACAGGCTCTGCACGGCCAGCACGTCGTCCCAGCTGAGCAGCGCGTCGCGGCCCAGCCGCTTGTAGTAGGGCGCCATGAGCGCGCGCGGCGCGGGCGAGTGCGCCAGGCCGAGCGTGTGGCCGATCTCGTGCGCCAGCACCACGAACAGGTTGCGCCCGCGGCGGCGGCTCAGCGACCAGCGCTCGTCCCGGTCGAAGTGCGCTTCTCCGCGGCGCGGCAGGAAGGCGTGCGCCAGGGCGCCCCCTGCAGGCGGCGCGGGGGTCAGGGGGGCCGCCGCCCGCGACCCCCGCGTTCCCACCCACCGCCCAGCGCACATGCCAGGGGAGCGCTGTATTCTGCTGCTCAGTTTCCCTCCCAATTCCGTCTGGCAGGAGCTCAAGGGCGGTGACCCCAGGCCCAGCTGTGGAGTGCAGGCGCTGGGAGGCAGAGGGGTGCGCGTGCTAATGGGGTCAGACTGCCTGGTTTTCCCATTTTCTAGGGGAGTGACCCTGGGCAAGTCTCTTAAACCCTCTGTGCCTTCGCTTCCCGATCTGAAAACAGGGGTGATGATAATGATTTCTTCCTCACAGGGTTTTTCTGAGGATTGAAAAGAGATGTGTGTATCTGTGTGTTACCTACACCGAGTGCCCAGCATATAATAAATGTAGGAATTTCTTTTTAGGAGATCTTGGAGTAGGTACAGGGGTTACCCCAGAATTGTAGCACGAGGGGACCCTGTGGGGTCCTGGTAATGTGTTTTGATCTGGGCACTGGGTGTGTTCATGGGTATGCATAGTTTCTTTAATAAAAAAAAAGTACATGTATTCTTGCCCGGCTGGTGTGGCTCAGTGGTTGAGCATCGACCCATGAACCAGGAGATCATGGTTCGATTCCCAGTCAGGGCCTATGCATGGGTGGGTTGTAGGCTTGGTTCCGAGTAGGGGGCGTGCAGGAGGCAGCCAATCAGTGATTCTCTCTTATCATGGATGTTTCTGTCTCTGTCTCCCTCTCCCTTCCAATCTTTGAGGGGGGGGGGGGAGAGGGAGGTGTATGTATTCTTGTGTCCTTGCCTTCCCTCTGCCAGGGCCCCTCTGGGGGTCTTTACTCCCTGCTATAATAGGAGTGAGCAGAAGGAATTGGGCTGGACAGTGATGCTCAAGTGTAGGGTGCCCCAAATTTAGTCTATCAGCCATGCAGTTCCCAGGGCCCCACCTTCAGAGGTCACTTTCTGCAGGGACAGGGGCAGGGGCAGGGGCAGGGGCAGGGGCAGGGGCAGCGGCAGCGGCAGCACACCGCACTGTGGTGATGTTGAGGGTCCCGCCAGTGCTGCCATCTTGGAGCCCAGCCCAACGGGGACTGACAGCGGTCCGGAGGCTGATGCTGAGGAGAGCCTCGTGGGAGTGCAGAGATGGCCACGTGTGGGAAGAACACATGCCTCCCTGTTTTGTATGTGCCCTGAACCGTTTCTGAGCAATGCTCGCCTTTCCATTCAACCCTTACAACGATCTTGGGAGACAGATGGGAGGTGTTTGGCTAAAGATAGAGCACCTGTCCCACATCAGAGAGCTGAGTCCCAGCCTAGTGCTGTCTTTGCTACCAGACTCCACCTGGGGACGGATGGAACGTCTCATGTAGATAATCATGGATGAAATGAATCGTAGGCAAGCATGTGTGTGTCCTACGGCGGGTTCTCAGAAAGCCTAGATTTCTGCCAGCCTTACCCTGGTCCGGGCAGCCGGGCGGAAGGGGCCTTGCTCTGAGTGGGATTGTTGGAAAGCAGGAGAGTGCGGGGGGTGGGGGCCCGAGCTCTGAGGCCACACAGGGCTTAAGTGCCCAGCTGAAGCGGTTTGATCAGGTCTCCTGGCTCCTTAGTGCAGAGGGGGGAAGAGGGGGAGAGGGGGAGAGGGGAATTGGGAGGATGCAGAGGCAGCCTGCGCTTAGGCTCTGCAGGCCAGTGTTGAGCAGAAGAGGGGGATGGGGGAGGGACAGCAGTGTAAATCTCAGCTGGAAGCCTTCAGGTTGGGGGCAGACAGGAGGCCCGTCTGGGCCGTGGGCCTCTGAAGCGCTTCTGTGGCAGGAGCAGGTAGAAGGCCTCTTGCTCGGAGGCAGTGACGGTGACAGTGGCCTGGGGGAGGGCAGGTGTAGGGCAGTGGTGGCTTCAGCCATCCTGGTCTGGAGAACAAGAGAGGCCCAGACACCAAAACCGGTTTGGCTCAGTGGATAGACCGTTGGCTTTTGGACTCAAGGGTCCCAGGTTCGATTCCGGTCAAGGGCACGTAGCTTGGTTGCGGGCACATCCCCAGCAGGGGGGTGTGCAGGAGGCAGCTGGTGGATGTTTCTCTCTCATCGACGTTTCTCACTCTCTATCCCTCTCAATTCCTCTCTGTGTAAAATCAATTAAAAAAAAAAAATAGAGGCACAGGCTTGTCTGGAGGCCGGGGATGGGTGATGGGACTGCAGAAGGCCCTCCCAGAAAAGATAAAATGCTTGTTCGAGTTTGCAAGGCACTTTCCCTGCAGAACCGCCTCTGACCATCCCCACAGCCGCGGGGCACAACATCGGGCAGGTTCTGTTCCCGTTTGACAGGTGAGGAGACTGAGGGCTCTTTGGAGGGGGATGCAGCGTGGGCAAGGCCTCGGGGAGAGTGCATGGTCCTCCACTGCCCTCCGCAGACGGCCCCTCCTAGCAGGGCCCCCCTCTGCCTGGGGAGGGCAGAGGCTGTCAGCACCTGGGCCGTCGAAGGCGTTGCTCAGCCCGTCGTTGTGGTCCCCCTGGTAGAAGGTGAGGCGGATGTCCGCGGGGCCTGTGGCCGGGGCCTCCCAGAACTGCAGCGCCGACACGTTGCTCCAGAGCTGGAAGGCGGCACGCACGGCCCCCCGGACGGCGGGCTCCGGCAGGTGCTGCGGCCAGTTCACCAGGCGGTAGGACAGGTGCTGCTTGTACCACTTGTTGCCTGCCACCCGGAGAGGCCACGTCAGAGCCTGGGGCTGGTCCCCGGGGCAGCACGTATGGTAGGGAGATTGGCCTTCCCCCAGGAGCCCGTGGTCCGGCGGGGAAGACACAGCCCTTGCCTTGCGATGGCCCCCATTTGGCTGGGGAGACCCCGCTCTCAGACAGACCAGCCTACCCTTGTCCTGGAGAATCCCTGTCCAGTGGGTTGGCCTAAGGAGGTCCCTAAGGACCTTGGCCAAGCGGCATCGCCTTCCAAAATATAATAGAATGGGGCGATGCAGCCGCTGCCCAGGAGAACCCCCAGCCTGGAGGACCCTCTGGTCTGGGGTCTCCTCCCGCACAGCCTGGGCCGAGCCTGAAAATCCACTCTGTGCCTCCTGCTGGCAGCAAACCCCCGCCCCTGACAACGGTGCCGGTGCCGGGCAGAGGAGAGGCAGAGCCACGGGGTCACCGCCTCCCTGTCCTTCCTGACTTTCCGGACCAGTCCTCCTCCCCAGCCCTCACACCCTCCGGCCGCCTCCCTTTCCAGCGCTCGGGGCCTGTCCCCGAGTAGCCATCACAAGACCCATTTATGTGAGGTCCCTCCCTGACCCCTGGCCCTCCCGCTCGCTTCCTCAGGGGCCCTGGAGAGCTCTGAGGTGAAAACAAGAACAAAGGGTGTGTTCTGTCGCTGACCGAGAGCAATTTTTCCATCTCCACTCCGCTGGGCCTTTCTATTCCTTTGCCCAGAACCGCAGCAGTTCCTCCCTGAGGGCCGAGACCCGGGCCTCGGGCCAAGCCCCAGGTCAGCTAGTCTTGGTCCAGCGCCAGCTCACCACACGCCCAGGACCGGGGTGCCTCGAAGGCCCACGCTCCGAGTTCTCCTAAGCTGTTTCTGAGCCCTGCACGCTCAGGGACTGGGACTGGGACCCCGAGCACACAAGCTTGGAGGCAGGACTGCTTGGAGGCAGGCCTCTGGGCTCGGGAGCACACAAGAGTCATGTCTTTTGGGCCTCAGTTTCCCAAATAGACCAAATCCATGGGGCCTGGGTGACAGCAGGCAGGGTGGGGTTGACCATGCTGGGGCACCAGCTGAGCGGGCACAGCCCCCCCTCCCCTTGAGGGCGGGGCAGTTGAAGGTCCAGGCCTCCTGCCCCTTTGTCCCAGGGAAGTCCTGGCAAGAGGAGGGAAGTGGTGGGGGTTGAGCCATCTCCTCGGTCAACCTCTCCTCCATTTGGGGGCTCTGAGACCGTGTGTGTGTGTGTGTGTGTGTGTGTGTGTGTGTGTGTGTAAGAACTGCCCCCAGGGTCACACACAAAGTAGGAGCCCAGCCCCTGACACCGAATTCAGTGCATTTTTCCTTCTGAGCAGATAAGCAGACACATGTGCTAAGACTTATAAACATGCCTGCAGGTCGCTCCTCTGGGTGAGCAGGGGCTCTGCGAGAGCTACATTCTCTGGATGGGAGGGAGGGTCACAGGGCAGAGGAGCTGAGCACCCTCTCCCCCTCCCCCCCCCTGAAAGAGGGAGGGGGACGTCCCTTCTCCCACCCCTGAGCCAAGCTCCATTCAAGGCAATGCTGCCTCCTGGCCTGTTTGGCTTGGCAGCCACCCAACCCCTCCCAGCCAGCGAGCAGCCCTCAGGGAGGGGAGAGGGAAGGACTCGACGGGAGGAGAGGCCTGGCGTCCAGAAGCAAGCGCAGCCATTAACACTTCTAGAGCATTGTAAGCGGGCCCTGGGCACTGGGGGGCGGGGAGAGGAGCTGGCATTGGGCTCTTTCACACCCTGCGATGGGCAACCAACCCCAGAGCGAGGGTGGCCCTCACTCCAAAGACAGGGAACAGGGAGGGGGCAATTCTCTCACTCTGGGTGGTCAGGGAAGGTGACAGCTCGAAGGATAAAAGGATACCAGTCCTCTGTGCAGCTGAGGGGTGGGCAGGGAATGGGGACACCTAGGAACAGGAATTGAGAGAAAATGACCATTTTCCTTGCGGGGAGCAGGGTGGTAGGTTGTGGGTGTGCCTGCGGGAAGGAAGGACTGCGGGGCCAGCGGCCTGAGCCCTGTCCACTGGCTTCTCCCAGATTCCTGTCTTTGGAGCAGGCTGGCCACTGCAGGTCCCACCCCAAGTGCCTGGCTTGTTTCCATGGCAACCCCCAGGCGACCCTAGCACCTGGCACTGCACCCTACACCCTTGATCTAACTTCCAAAAGGGGCCCTGACTGGTGTGGGTCGTTTGGTTGGAGCATCATCCCGTACAGCAAAAGGGATTCCCAGTCAGGGCACATACCCAGGTTTCGGGTTTGATCCCTGAATGGGGTGGGTACGGGAGGCAATTGATCAATGTTTCTTTCTCACGTAGAAGTGTTTTTGGTGTTTTTTTTTCTCTCTCTCTCTCTCCCTCTTCCTTCCTCTCTCTCTAAAGTCAATAAAAACATATCCTCGGTGAGGATTTAAAACAATACATTTAAAAAATAATACCCAAAAGGGAAGAGAAGAGGAAAAAGAGATGGGGAGGGAGGAGAGCTAGATTCCTTGCTTGGGCAGGACCCGAGCGAGAGTCCTAACTCCCAATGGCAACCTGCTACGGTGGAGAGAACAAGGGTTGGAATCTCAGTACCTTTCCTTACAAAGGACAGAATCCCTCCGAGCCTCAGTTTCCTTATTTGCAAAGTAGAAATGACATAGCAACCCGTAGCTGCCTGGCACGTGCTGGGTGCCCAGTGATTATCCATTCCCTTCTTCCTTTTCCGCCCCTGAGCTCCCCACCCCACCAGCTCTGGGAGGGGGCGGGGCCACTGAAAACCCGCAGGTGCAGAGGGGAGCAGGCACTTGGAAGAAGGTTGCCAGATTTAGCGAATGAGAATGCAGAATGCCTGGCTAAACCTGAACTTCAGGTCAACACGTCATTATTTTAGTATAAGGACATAAAGACAGAACAATTATTTGGTGTTTATCTGAAATTGAAATTCAACGTGGGAATCCTGCATTTTATCTGGCATTCCTACCCTGGAGCCCAGCTCTCTCGGCACAGCGCTCACCCACATAATGAAAAGTCACTGGCTTCGGGATCCATAAAATTTTTAAAGCACCTACCCATATTCTGGGGTTTTCCACTCATTTTTAAAGCACCTACCCATATTTTGGGTTTTTCCACATCTGGAATCTCACTTAATCCTCCAGTGACAAGAAGGCTTGGCTACCCTCTGGCTGTTTGGCCCTGGGAAAGGTGCCTAAGCTCCTTGTCCATCAGCGTGCCCACCTGGAAGTGAGGGTAATGGTGGTACCTGTCTCAGAGGGTTGTTCCGGGAGAAAATGAGTTAATCTGTTCACAGCTGTGCTTGGCACATCATAAATGCTCAATAGGTGTGAGCTGGTACTATTACACTTTCTTTCCTAAGGCTTAGGAAGGGCTCAGTGCCTGCCAAACCTACAACTTCCTTCTAGGCCCTAGAATCCAGGGACTATCTCCCCACCCAGGGAGGAAAGGAAGTGAAGTCATGTTGTGACCGAGAGGGAAATTCTCTGTCTAACCCGGCCGTCTGGACCAGGGGTCAGACAAGGAAATGGGGCGAGGCTGGTGGGGGGCAGCTGCCTGCCTGAGAGGCGCCTTAGCCCAAATCTCTGTCTAAAAGGGATGCTCCAGCCCTAGCTGGTTAGGCTTAATGGATAGAGCGTCAGTCTGCAGACTGAAAGGTCCCAGGTTCTATTCCGGCCAAGGGCACATGCCTGGATTGCAGGCTTGATCCCCAGTAGGGGACGTGCAAGAGGCAGCCAATCAATGATTCTCTCTCATCCTTGATATTTCGATCCCTCTCTCCCTCTCCCTTCCTCTCTAAAATCAATAAAATATATAGTTTTTAAAACAAAATAAAAGGGATGCTCCAAATTTGACAGTGACCAACAGACACTCCATCAGATTCTCCCTTGGGGTGTGAGAAGATGAGGTGCTACTGGGAGGAAGCATCCTGAGTGCTCAGGTCATGCCCTGACCGTCCAGGAGGCATCGTCCCTAATCTCCATGGAATCTAGCCTGGAAGTGTTGCTGCTGAGTCTGTGTCTGGGGCTGCCCCCCTTTCCGCTGTATTCTCACAATCTCTTCCCCCCCCCCCCACTTCCTTTAAATTGATTTTAAAGAGAGAAGAAGGGAGAGGGAGAGAGAGAGAGAGAAACATCAATGTGGGAATAGAACATTGATCAGCTGCCTCCTGCAGGCCCCCTCCTGGGATTCCAGCTTGAAACCTGGGCATGTGCCCTGACAGGGAATCCAACCTGCCCTCTTTCAATAGATGGGATGACGAGCCAACCAACTGAGCCACGCTGGCCAGGGCAAGCCCCCTCCGCTTGGTTATCAGAACTCATCTCTCCTTTGCATCCTTAAAGGGCCTGTGTCTCAGATGAGGAAACAGCAAAGTAACTCAGCTCGGGTCACACAGCTGAACCCAGAGCCAGAGCCCCAGGAATGTTGCTCTTCCTGCTCTGCCAGGGCCTCCTGTGCTCAGGCCTGGTCCTTCTCCTCTGCTGCCCAGGACACCGTGTCAGCACCGGAGACCCGGGGCAGCTGGGAGTGTAGACACAGCTGAACTGGATCGGCGAATACCTGGAAATGGCCATCCTCCAGCAGCTGAGGGGAAATGCCCTCCATTTCCTTTGGGGTTAGCTAAGAAATGAAAACAAACTATGTGCCTTCTGGCCTGGTTCCTAATGGCTATGGTCGGTAAAAGTAGTTACTGCAAATTCAAAGAGACAATCGCCCGAAGGGCTCACAGTAAAATTCATTCCAGGTAAAAAGCTGACTAAACAACCCCGAATCTTGAAAACGGCAGAAGATGACCAGAGGAAATGAGACTTAGTAAACTGCAAAACTTGTTACTGATGAAGAATGGACAGGAGAATAAAATCTTTACAAATCTTAGATAAGTAACCTTTGACCCTGGAAGACTGGATTTGGCCAAAGAAGGAGGAAGAAGTGAAGAGAAGAAAAAAAAAAAAACCCTACAATTAAATCATAACAGGAGGAAGTGTAATGCCTAAAATGTGTTCTGATGAAATGTTCAGAAGAGGCAAATCCACAGAGACAGAAAGTAGATTCATGGCTGCTAGGAGCTGGGGGAGGGGGCTGGGAAGGGCCAGCTCAGGGGCTTGGGGTTTCTGCTTGAGGTGATGAAAACGTTCTGCAATTGCATTGTGATGATGGTTGCACAATTCTGCAAATATGCTAAAAGCCACTGGACTGTAGGCTCCCAATGGGTGAATTGTATTGGCATGTGAATTAGAGTTCAATCAAGCTGCTGAAAATGTACTATGGACAAAATCAAACTGATGGATGGATCCCATCCTTGTTGGATAATCCTTATGAAAAAGAACCGATTCTGATGAAAATAACTCCAGTGAAATAGAAAGAAGCGTGTTGGCCACAGTTTGACTGCCCTGCATAGCAAACTGGCTGAGAAATCAAGTGGGCCCGATGGGGTTCGAGCTGGACAATACTTGGCACGATGACCATTCATCAGCATGGGCATCATTCTGATGTAGGTGTCTTTGTTCACAAACACGGTCCTCAGGTCCCATTGTGCTCCCCGCCCCCACGCCAGGGACGAGGTTATGGACACAGCCCAGGCCGAGGCGGAGCCCTTTTTCTGGCCGTGGGGCTCCGGGATGGCGAGGAATCCCATCCTAGCGAGATGGCCACGGTGCTCACCTTGTTTTGCAAAGCGTTTCTTGCGCCTCATTTTGGCCCGGCGTCCGGCAAACAGGGCGCTGACCCACTTGGTCCGGGCTGCCTGGCCGTCAGTATCCGCCACCCCACAGCGGGGCAGTGTCATCTGGTGGAGGGTGGCGGGGTCCAGGACACCACTGATGGGCAGCTGGGACACCCACTGGAACTCCCTGCGGGGAGGAATTGAGATAAAGGACCACAAAGGGAGGGTGGGTGGTGAGAGCGGGGAGCTTCCCTGGATACAGCAGGAGGCTGGGGCGGGTGGGAGTGGGCGGTTGTGGGGAGGAACAATGGAGCATGGCCCCCTGGACCCACATGGGGGCAGCCTTCCCCCAGGAGGGAGGAGATGACCTAAGCGTATACCCAGCACTGCCAAACCCTCACGCCCCTCCATCCTACCTGATGGCATTGCTGAGTCGCGTGGAGGAGGGAGCTCCAGGGGCCTGTTCACTGAGGTAGCCATACCTCTCCAGGAATGCCTGGGGGAGAGAGGAGCATCTGCCTTTCCCACTGTGTGGCATCCTTTCCCTTCCCGTGACCCCCAAGTGTCCATGGCACCTGCATCATGCCTGGACTCACCCCTCGTCCCAACAGGGTCCATGAGCTACAGCAGAAAGGGTTCTGGCATCAGAGTCAGGACCTGGACTTCATCCCAGGCCACCAACCGCTAGCCGATGGTCTTGAGCAAGTCACTCATCATGCTTGAACCTTAGCTTCTTTATCCCTAACACTGGCCACGCAGTCCCTGCCCTGAGTGTCGCATGGCATTGTCAGCGGACGGTAGAGTCAGGCCTGCCTGGGTTAGAATCCCAGTTAGCAAGCTGCTGCCCTCAATCACTGGTTTCTCAATTGTAACGTGGATTTAGAAATAGTACCTGCTTTACAGGGTGTGTGTGTGTGAGTGAATCACCACAGTAAATGTAAAGTACTTACCACAGTACCTCTCACCTAGCCCAGGCTCCACACAGGGCAGCTATTATAACTTTATGTAAACATACATGATCGATATGCCTCAACTCTTCTCCTGACACCTGCCATCTCTTTAGGAACATTTCGGGATTGGTCAGGAGTTGAGCTGATCCCCTGCGGGCTCTGCCAAGCATGGATTGGGGATTAATTACCTAATGCTGGCTACTCCCTAAACAATTGCACTCCTCCCGAACGCAGATATATTTAAGAACAATGGCCTTACCTTCAACCCTATGGTTTATACGAAACCTTAACTCTCTAGAGAAGCACTGTTTGAATTCGAAACCTGCAACTTCCTTTCATTCATTTGTTTGATTATTCATACAATGTACTAGGTACATTGCCAGGTGCAAGAGTCAACAAGACACTCTTAAAGGAACCTATATGTACACTTGTGGACGGGGACAGACAATGAAAGCACAGATAGCAAATAAAGGAGAACGTTTGATGCTATAAAGAAAAGAAACGGAATGATGTGATTGAGAATAACTTAGACACTTTACATGAGGAGGTCAGGGAAGGTCCCTCTGAAGAGCTGATATTCGATGTGAGCGTCCTAAAGAATGAGACATGCCTGGCTGGTGTGGCTCAGCAGTTGAGAGTTGACCCAGGAACCAAGAGGTCACCATTTGATTCCCTGTCAGGGCACATGCCCAGGTTACAGGCTGGATCCCCAGTAGGGGGCGTGCAGGAGGCAGCCTTGGGATAATGTTCCTCTCTTATTGATGTTTCTATCCTTCTCCCTTCCTTTCTCTCTAAAAATCAATAAAAACATTTGGATAGAATGAGAAGTAGCTAGCCTTGCACTGAGGTGGGAAAGGGGGTTTGGGCAGAGGGAGCAGCAAATGCAAAGGCTGAGCTAGGAAGGACGTTGCCTGTTTGCGGCATAGAAGGAGGGCTGGGGCAGTGGGTTCACGTGTAGCCGCAGGAAACGTGATGACATCAGAGGCAGGCCAACTGTCCGTCGGGGTAAGAAGTGTGAGTTTTATTTGCATCTTCCTGGTGGGTTAATTGTGGGGAATGAAAGAAAGAGAGGAATCCAGGACGGCTCCTACGTGTTTGCCTTAGAAGATGATGCCATTTACTGTAGGAGAAAGCCTGAAGGAAAAATGGGGCGTGTGTGTGTGTATGTGTGTGTGTGTGTGTGTGACTAAGATCGACTCTGATGAGGTCCGTTGGCGCTGGCTGAGTGATCCTGGAGCTCAGAGAAGCTGGAATCTCAGCACGTGGGTGATGGGAAGCTGTGGGGCTGGAGGAGAACACCCCATCCCCCACATGCCTTTTACTCACTGCCGCCCGGGAAGCCGCTCTCTCAGCAGCCGCTGGAGAGAAGTGTGTGATTCATTGTCCTTACCGGTCACCTGTCCTACCCTGAGAAGGGGGGGGGGTGTCACTGTACTTGGCTCCCTGCTTGCCTTTCTCACTGATGAAGCTGCAGGAATGGGTTCTTTAAAATGTCACCGGGCTGCTTAATTCTCATGCAGACACACGTTGTCTCTCAATTTTTACCCCTCTTTGCTATGTTACAGAAATCATTTTCTGTTTTCCCTGTTCTTTTACTCACTTGTATTTGCTGCATTTTTTTTTTTAAATCCTCACTCAAGGACGTTTATTGATTTTTAAAAATTTTTAATCTTTTATTAATTTCAGAGAGGAAGGAAAAGGGAGAGATAGCAACATCAATGATGAGAGAATCATAGATTGGCTGCCTCCTGCACGCCCCCCACGGGGGACCAAGCCCTGACAGGCATGTGCCCTGACAGGGAATCGAACCGTGACCTCTTTGCTCATAGGTCAATGCTCAACCACTGAGACACACCAGCCGGGCTGTTTATTGATTTTGAGAAAGAGAGGGAGAGAGAGTGAGAAAGAAATGTGAGAGAAACATCCATTGATGTCTTCCGCACCTGCCCTGACAGGGATCAAACCTGCACCCCAGTAATGTGCTCTGATCCAGAGTCAAACCTACAACCTCTTGGTGTACGGGACGAGGCCAGGGCCTTTGCTGCATTTCTTCACTCCGGTCAACTCCAGTCATAGCTGCTGCCTCGAGAAAAAGGCACCTATTGGGAAGGAAACTAGACACTGAGCCAGGACCCCAAGCCCCTAAGCCTTTGCCAGCATCCAGCCTCCTCTTGGTGGATTTCATTACATCCGTCCTTAGCAACCTCCACGTCCTCTTCTCCTTAAAGCCACTTCCCATAAGGAGCCCTTATTCTGGACCACAGAACACGCCCCAAGCCTGCTTTATTGTTTTCCTGCCCTAACTCATTAGACTTTCAGCCCTATTTTCTGTTTTCCCTTTTCACGAGCACACTATTTTTGGGATGCATAATGGATTAAGGGAGTTTTTGTGGCTTAATCTGGAAGACTATTTACGGCTCAAAATAGTGTGGCATCATGGAATAACCACTGGGCTTGGAATCCAGAATCCGTTCCCAACCCTGACCCTGCTGGGTGGCCAGGGACAGATGACGTCACCTCTCTGGGCCTCCACTTCCTCAGCCACAATGTGAGAACAAGGGCACCTCCCCCCTTCCCCCCCGCAGGATTCTCAGAAGGATTAAATAAAGCAGTGCGCGTCTAGCGTCGTGCCTGCTATAGTTCATGCTCAATAAACAGTTTATCTGGCTGGTTTAACGTACAGGGGAAAACTAGCAACAGGCTTTGGGAATGCAGCACATCTGTGAGAATGGGAGCTGCTTTGAATGAGGCAGTGACACCTCGGTTCTCCTCTCCGGGCAGGTGCTCCATCCCAGAAGCGCCTCGCCCAGCCAGGTGCCTGGCTCTCTTCCTCGCCTCTTCCCTTTCCCCTGGTGAGGATGGAGAGGGCGCGGCTTTTTACCGGAAGCCAGGGAGTGAGAGTGTCCGCAGAAGCCGTTTTGCTGAGTGAGTGATTTGGAGGAGACTGGGTCACAGGCCATGGGGCTGGCACTCCCTGTGCCTCTCCCCCCAGACCCACCCAGCCCTTATCAGGGAGTTGGCCCCAGGTCTGGAGCTAGGAAACCTTGGACAGAGGGGGAGAAGGGAGGGGAAATGGACGAGCTGCGGCGTCTCCTGTTTCCTGGCTGGGCCCGTGCCTGGTGCTTTGGCAGGCACGGTGGGTGGAGGGCGGGATGGGGGTGGAGGTGTTTTTTTCAAGGGTCCCTAGGAGGGGAAGTCCTGAGAAGTCCTTTCTCCTGCCCGCCTCTGGGACCCTGCGGGCTGCCAGGCATAGCCGAATTCCCGGGAAGCAGTGAGCCTGTGTTCACACGAGCCAACAGACACCAAAAGAATGAGGGAGAGAAATCTCAAGAATTTGACATTTTGTATTTCCACAAAAGCCCTGAAGTATTATGATGGAGATTAGCAGGACTTAAAAACTCCCTTATAGCCCTAAACAGTTTGGCTCAATGGATAGAGCAGGGGCCTGCAGACCAAAGGGTTGCGGGTTCGATTCCGGTCAAGGGCACTGCACCTCTGATGCGGTCTCAATCCTGGCCCGGGTTGGGGCACGTGCAGGAGGCAACCAATGGATGTCTCTCTCATATCGATGTTTCTCTCTGTCTCTGTTGTCCCCTTTACTAGCTCTTTTAAAAAAAATCAATGGGAAAATATCCTTGGGGGAGAATTAACAACAACAACAAAGAACCCTCTTACACTTATTTCCTGTTTACTATGCCTCTGATTAAAGTGTTTTCCATTACAGAAAGGGTCTCCTGAATCCCGCCAGAGCCCAGAGCCGAGTGCTCTGTAGTTCTGTCGAGGGGGGCAGACCTATGTCCCTGGTGAGGAGGAGGCAGGGTTGAGGCACCTCTGCTCCTGCAGCCGCCCCTAACCCATTTGCCGTGCCTCAGTTTCCCCTGCAAAGGTGCGAGAAACGTCCCTGTCTGCATCAGAGCAGGGTGTGGGGCAGAGGACACCGAGGCACAGGGATCCCGGGAAAGGGGGCAGGCCTGAGAGGCGGAGCTCTCGTTTTCATCTCAGCTCCACGCGAACAGCCTCCTCGGAGGCGTCATTTCCCTTCCAGGCGGCAGTGTTCCTGGGGCCTGTGTCCTCCCAGGGACGCCCTGAGCCCCAGCCGTGGCCTTCTGCCCCCCTTCATGGAGGCAGCACCCGGCCCGCTCCGCTCTGCCTGGCAATTCTCGCTCCCCTGTTCTCCACCCACCCCGTGCTGAGGAGCCCAGCGCTGGAGCTGCGTGGAGAGGAAGCCGTGGGGCCGTGCCCTCTGTGATTCACCTGCCCGGGTTTAAAAGCTGGTGCCAACCTGCCTCACCCTCCCGGTGGTGGCTGGGGCCGCTTTCCTGGGAGTCATCTCTGGAAAGCCCTGGGCGTGGCTGGGATGTTTGGGTAAAACAAGAATGGTTCCCCCTGGAGCCCAGAGAGCTCAGCGGAATCAGAGCGCCGGGGGTTCTAGCCCTGCATCCGTCCTGACTTGTCATGACAGGGTGTGTGGGTCCCAGCCCATCTGATGCCTGAGGGAAGGGGCTATTCTGGCCAGGGCAAGACAAGCAATAAGGTTTAGCAAAACGAATCCAGGGCTGAGTCAGGAACTCTGAGTCACTGGCCTGGCAGGACAACAGTCCTGGGCTGAGTCTCATTTAAATTTAAATATATATATATATATATATATATATATATATATATATATATTGATTTAAGAGAGGAAGAGGGAGAGATAGAAACATCAATGATGAGAGAGAATCATTGATCAACTGCCTCCTGCACACCCCACTCTGGGGATCTAGTCCACAACCCAGGCATGTGCCCTGACCAGGAATTGAACCGTGACCTCCTGGTTCATAGGTCGAGTCTCAACCACTGAGCTTCACTGGTTGGGCTGAGTGTCTTGAGTTTTATTCCTGGGGCTGCTGCTAGCTATGTGTCCTTGGGTGAGCCCTGCACCTTTCTGGGCCTTAGGTTCCTCTTTTGTAAAACGAGAGAGTCGGATTAGAGCTAAGATATACTCCAGGTCTGTCTATTATTGTAGCTTTGCTTCTGTGTGATCTATGACACGATTACTTAACCTCTCTGTGCCCCAAAGTCTAAAATGGGGGTAAGAGTACTGCTTATGTTTCTCATAGGAGCATCATGAAAATCCAGTAAGAAGGTGCTTTGGGATAATTGTCCCATTGAAAACATTATTTTCCCTGCCCTAGCCGGTTTGGCTCAGTGGATAGACCATCAGTTTGTGGCCTAAAGGTTCTTGGGTTCGATTCTGGTCAAGGGCACATGCCCAGTAGGGGGCATGCAGGAGGCAGCCCATCAATGATTCTCATCATTGATGTTTCTCTCTCTCTCCCTTTATGAAATCAATAAAAATATATATTAAAAACAAAACATTATTTTCCCCTCTATAGTCACAGAGCTTTATTGCTGGAAGTCTAGGAGGGGCCAGCTCCCAGTCTCAAGTCCACAGAGTGGCTGTGACACCCTCCATATCAAAGAATTCCGGCAGCAAAAATGAGCCCAGAGGGGGATGAGGACAATTATGTGATACCATAATCAATTAAAAAAAAAAAAAAAAAAGAGCCCAGAAATTTAAAAATTGCAAAATGGCAAGTTCATAGAGAAACCATGTTGCTTTATCTATGATTTATTCCAGCTCATTTCATGTTCATTATGATTTTAGGCTTTTCAAAGTGATGCTACGTGACTGTGTTTTATCATTTAATACATCTTTTGCATGATTAGCCAAGTCAAGATTCGAGGGATGATTGTTGGTGTTCTGCCTTGCACGTCCTATAAATAAAGCTGTTTTCGGGTAATCAAGAGCACAGTGAGTGCTTGGCCACTTCAGAGTTTTTAAGGGGATTATGCCTTCGAGCATCACAAACACGTTGTAAGAACAGAGGCCAGCGGGTATTATTCCCATTTTATTTTATATTTACTTATTTAATTGATTTTCTTGATTTCAGAGAGAAAGGGAGAGGGAGAGAGATAAACATCAAGATGAGAGAGAACCATCAATTGGTTAACTCTGGCAAGCCCTCTTCTGGGGATGGAGCCCACAATCAACACATGTGCCTTGACCATGACCTCCTGGTTCCTGGGTCGATGCTTAACTGCTGAGCCACACCTGCTGGGCTTATTCTTATTTTATTTTAGTCAATCCTCACCCAAGGATTTTTAAAATTTTCATTGCTTTTAGAGACACTGGAAGAGAGGTGGACGGGGGTGAGAGAAAGAGAGGGAGACATCAATGTGAGAGAGACACATCAACTGGTTGCCTCCCACACACATCATGGTGGCCAAAACCTGCACCCTTTGGTTCACAGGCCAATGCTCTAACCACTGAGCAACTGGCCAGGGCTGTTATTCCATTTTAAAGATGAAGAAAGTAAGTCTCCGAGGAGTGCAGTACATTGGTAAAAGGTCTTAGTGAGCTGAAACCGGTTTGGCTCAGTGGATAGAGCGTCAGCCTGCGGACTGAAAGGTCCCGGGTTCGATTCCAGTCAAGGGCATGTACCTTGGTTGCGGGCACATCCCCAGTAGGGGGTGTGCAAGAGGCAGCTGATCGATGATTCATCCATGTTTCTAACTCTCTATTCCTCTCTGTAAAAAAATCAATAAAAAAATATTTTTTTAAAAAAAAGGTCTTAGTGAGGGACAGAGCCAGTATGTGAGTCCGACACCTCTCCAGGATGTTTTATTGCACATTTTAACAAGTGACTCAGAGGCTTTCAAAGTGAAGGAGCAAGAGCCAAGCTGCCCTCCCCACTGCGGAGACAGCCCTCAAAGAAGAAGGAGGCAGAATTGGGCTCTTTCTAAGCGGCTCCCTTCTGTCTCCTCTGCAGGCAGGCCAGGGGCAGAGCGGAGGGAAGAAGCTGCTCGGTAGAGGCTGGGATCACACCCCATCGCACCCCAAACCAGTCCTCTGACCAGCCAGAGGTATGTAACAGCACCAAAGCATGTTCCTTCACAAAGACAAACATTGGACTCCAGGATGCATACGCTCTGACCAGGGCCTGGGATGGGGAGGAGCCTGCAACTTGGGTACGCGCCCTTGACCAGAATCGAACCTGGGACCTTTCGGTTCGCAGGTTGACGCTCTATCCACTGAGCCAAACCAGCTAGGGCCACCGTACTAGATTTCTTGGTTTTCAAGCTGGCTTGACAACTGCTTTCCCACCAACTCCTGCTTCTCTGGGACCCTTCAGAGTGTCTCCTGCACTTCCATTCACCCTGTACCCATGAGTCACTGAGCTGAGCCCTTGGGAATGGCTCCCACACCCGGGCTTCTGAGTTTCTGACTCACACGAAGTCAAATAAATGGCTCTGGGCTATGAGAAGCAGACACAGCATCTGGGGGTGGATACTTCACAGAAGCGCCAATGTTTCCCTGGAGAAACCAACTCCCCAGCTCCTGAAGTGCGCCACCCTGGGAGTGGCTGTGCCGGTCTGCGCAGACCACCACCGCGTGGAAGGCAGGTCCTGCACATACTTGCCTTGTGGTTCTAAGGAAGGTCTGAGCCAAACACGGCAGATAGATCCCTTGGGATAGTCTGTGTCACCCAAGAACAGAGTAGGGCCCGGGTGAGAATGAGAGTGGGGCCAGGATGATGATGTCATTCATTAACCCTCAGTCTCGCAATTGGGCAGTGGAGGCCCTTCCCACCCACCAGTGTGTGAGCGGCCCTAGTTCTGCTAAGTGGGCGACAATGACCTTGTTCATAATGCAGCTTTGTGAGCAGTCAGTCTCCTCCCAGCCAAAGCCCACTCCGGAAAGCCCTCAGTTTTATTACTTTATGAGCACACAGGAGACACATACAGCCATGCACACAGAGACATGGAACACAGGCATGGACACACAGGCAGATGAAATGTACACCAATGCACACGCGCACACGTGCACACATGCGTGCACACACATACACCAAAGTCAATGTTAGTGCTAGAGAGAATCTTAAAAGTCATTTAAACCACTTAAATAAAATTAATGCCCTTATTTTCCAGAGGAAACTGCAGCCTGGAGAAGTGAAGGAAATAACACATTGCGGACCAGGAGTTGTGTTGCTGGCTTTGCCCAGTGGCCAGGTAAGTTTTTACTGAACGAGCACAAAAAATGTTTTACGTAAATGTTAAAGGCACGCTTTAAAGTTAAATACCCATTGCATTTTGAAGTTATGTGTTACATGTCCTTACAGGCTAATATCTTTTTAAAGTAGGACACTTTGTAAAACACTGTGTAATATGAAGTGAGAATTCCCGTGATCCGTCCGCAATGTGTCAAGATCACGCCGTCTGTTTTTATTATTTCTTTCCGTCTATGTTCTGCAACCTGGCCTCTGTCCATGGGCTCAGTAGGACTGCTATGCTCTCCTGGGGTCTAGCTCCCTGCCCCGCGGTCAGGGGATTGCACCTGAGCAGAGAGCCGGAGTGATCGTGGGCTTACTTTGTGCGTTCCCTTCTGCAATGGTTGTATTTCCCTAAATGACCGTGACATTTCCATTTCCATGCTCTTTTCGCAACGTGACTTCAGCACTCCTCCTACCTATTGTGGGAACCATGTTGCCTCCCCTTGACCTGGGGGGTTTGTGACTGATCCAGCAGGTGTGATTATGCCTAACTTCTCAGTCTAGGCCATAAGGAGGGCACAGCTTCTTTTGCTTGTCTGTCTGTCTGTCTGTCTCCCTTTCTACTTCTCAGAACACTTATCTTGGAGACCCTGCCTCCATGTTTTGAGGCAGCCCAAACTAGCCCGCATGGAGAGACACTGTGGATAGGCCCGAATGGGGAGGAACTGAGCTGAGGCCCCGCTGACAGCCAGCATCAACCACCAGGTAGGCGATAAGCATCCTTCAGACGATCCCACCTCCAGATGCTGCACAGCAGAGACAAGCTGCCCTGATGTGCTGTTTGAATTCTGTACCATGGCACCAATGGACATAGTAAATGGCTGTTTTACTTTTCTAAGTTTTGGGGTTATGTGTAATGTAGCCATCGTAAAAGCAACACCATCTGAGAATTACAGAGCTGTGCTATCTGTTGTCCAATGCTGAAAATAGTTTCCTTGTGCATTTTGTGATTGTTTTAGGAGAGCTAGTCACCAAGCCAAGGCTTTAATCTGAGTCTCTGTTCTCTAAAATAATGATAAAGATACTAACAACATTGACAGCAACTTCCTTTTATAAACTACTTTCTAGGAACCAGGGATCTCAATAAAACCACACAATAATCTTGTGAAACGGGCATTATTAACCCCATTGCACAGAGAAGAAAACTGAGGTTCACAGAGGTTAAACCTATGGTTTGCACGCAGGTCTGTCTGTCACCAAAGACCATTCAATTGACCCTACACAGAAACACATCTAGTTGTACCGACATCACACATGCACACACACATCCCAATTTACATATGTACAACATACGTATGTACAGGCATAGGCATATGGAGACACTATGCACCCATTACACATTTCCGGAGTCTTTATGCTTTTAAAATATTTCTTGTTTTCAGAGTTAAAAATCCCCTTTACCGCAATTATGTTAAATAGACGGAAAGAGACTCAATCTGTTAGATATTACATTTCCCAGGATGAAATTCTCTCCATCTGAGGCCACCACAGGCAGGAGCGGCAGAGCTGTTGTCTCTATTCTCCTGCCAAGGATCGCCCGGGACCTGGACACGAGGGGGGGAGTTGGTGAGGGGGGACTCTTAACAGGACTTGGCTTGGTAGACAGAAGCTTTCTCCTGGGGCCACAAGGACTTTGCACTTGATGTTGTAAGATTCTAAATTCAGAGAACAAAATGATTCTTAAATGTCCAGAAGCAGAGAACACAGAGCAAGAGACCAGTGCTTGGAAGGGGACAGGGGCAGGGAGTTTGAGAAAGGACCTTCTTGTTGAAGCGTGATCATTCCCAGATATTCCCGAGCAGCCACAGAAGCCGGCTGTGGGCCCTCCTCCAGTTTCCCAAATTCCTTCCAGGAAAGCCCGCCCCTTCCAGGAAAGGGGGTAAGGGTACTGAGAAGCTCTAAACTGGCAGTTGTAGAGCAGGAAAGATGCTCTTAGGTGGGCACGTCTCAGGGCAGAGTGCTGGGCTCGGTAATTTAGAAGTTATGTGCATCTCTTTGCCTTAAAATAGTGGCAACTCCAGATTTATTTCTGTGAAGAGCTAAGAACACAGAGTCCTGGTGGGGCTTCTCAGTAGTTAGAGCGAGGGCCGTGGTCCAAAGGGTACGTGTGTCTCTTTCACATCCATATTTCTCTCTCTCTCTCTCTCTCTCTCTCTCTCTCTCTCTCTGCCTCCCCTTTCCCCCTGATTCTGATCATCAGTGAGGAAAAAAAACATTCTTGGGTGATGATTAAAAAGCAAAAGAATACAGAAGTGCTTCTCTGGGAGAGAGAGAGAGAGAGAGAGAGAGAGAGAGAGAGAGAGAGAGAGAGAGAGAGAGAGAGGGAGGGAGGGAGGGAGGGAGGGAGGGAGGGAGGGAGGAGAGAGAGAGAGAGAGAGAGAGAGAGAGAGAGAGAGAGAGAGAGAAAGAAAAGGAAAAGGAAAAAGAAAAGAAAAGAAAAGAAAAGAAAAGAGAAGAAAAAAGATGAGACACCGGTGTATTGCTACAATCACCGTAATCTAGAAAATAGATGTCCCAAGCCGACCCCCACTCTCACTTCACAAAAAGTTCTCGCTTATGCAACCTACAGCAAGCAGCTGAGTCCGAAGGAGGAAACTGGAAATGGGAATGTTTAAGGTTCATCGCCACCTTCCTGCCCCTCTTCCAGGAGCACGGCTCAGAGCTCCTCAGAAGCAGCTCTGGATAGTGGTGGAATACTCTCACCCAGTTACCAGCCGCTCAGGAAAGCCGGTTCTGTCGCCGGTGTCCCCGCCCAGTGAGCGGTATCCTCTCCGCCGTGTTTGACGGGTTTCGGATGAATGAACGCCATGCCTCCCCGGCTTAGGTGGCGAGGGGCGGGGGCTGCCTCTCTCTGCGCTCCTGCCTGTCTGTCCCCTCTGGTCTCTCCCTCCTTCCCCGTCCGGGAACAGCCGTGCAGACCCGCGTGCCTGTGTGGTCCCCGCCCCAGCCCGGGGAGAATGCTGCCCCGGGCTCTGTGTGTGCCCTGGTGGAGGGTGCGGGGACAGGGAGAGGACAGAGCAGGTTGCCAGCGCGGAGGGGCAGGCGGGTGGCCGGAATGCGCAGTTCTGGCGGCTCCCCCTCCCGCACGCGGACCTCCGCGGCCCGCACACGCCCCTTACCTCCGCCTCCCGGCGCAGCTCCCGGCCCGCACGCCCCGGGGGCCGGGCGCCCAGGCCGCCGCACAGCAGCAGCGGCAGGGCGCGCAGCAGGAGCCCCGCGCGCGCAGCCATCTCCGCGGGGCGCGGTGGGGCGCGGGGCTGGGGGCGCGGGGAAGCCGCCCGCCGGCCGGCAGCAGCGCTGAGCTCCTCGGATGCTGCGGGTTCGCGCCGCCCGGCACCCAGGGGAGGGCGCCCGGGGGTGGCCAGCGCCCCGACTCCGCGCTGGGCCGCTCCTCCGGGACGCTCCGCCCGGAGCCGGAGGAGGTGCAGCTCCGGCGGTGTCTGCTCAGTGGGTTGCGGGCCCCGAGACCTAAAAGGCGAGGGAGGAAGGGCGGGAGGAGGGGCGGGAGCCCGGCTCCGGCCACACCCACCCGCTCCGCTGCTGGAACGCGGGGTTCCGAAGTTTCCTCCGCCGGCTGCGCGCCTCGCCTGCTGCGCCCTGCCGACCCGTCTCCCGCCCGCCGCCGGCCACCTCGAGTGGATGCAGATCGCTCTGGGGAGGCGGGGTAAAAGGGTCTTGTATCTGAGGCTCATGGATTGTTTCAGCCAGGCTGGCAGGGAGCAAGGACCTGGAGAGGGAAGGAAGGAGCCTTGGGCCGGGTCAGAAGAATTTAATTTGAGTTCCAGCTCTGCTTTTTTTTTTTTTTTTTTTTTTTTTTTTTTTTTTTTTTTAAATATATTTTATTGATTTTTTAACAGAGAGGAAGAGAGAGGGACAGAGAGTTAGAAACATCGATGAGAGAGAAACATCTATCAGTTGCCTCCTGCACACCCTTCAGTCTGCAGGTCGATGCTCTATCCACGGAGCCAAACCGGTCTTGGCTCTGCTTTTTTTTTTTTTTTTTTTTTGGCTAGCAGTATGAATCCTGCCTCAATCTACCTGCTGACTGTGTGGTCTTGGGTAAGCCTTCTCTGAACTGATTTCTCCCATCACTAACCAGGGATAATAATACCAGGCGGAACCATGTCATTGTAGGGAGCATTTGATGAGAGAAGAATGCCTGCAAGTAGCTTGGCACCTTGCTGGCATTAAGAACGCATTTATTAAACGGTAGCTTGCAAAGCACTGTGGACTTTTCGCAAAAGGATTGATTTAACCACGAACTTGGAGCGTCAGTTTCCTCACCAGTAAAATGGGAGCAAATGGTATTTAGTGTCTGGCGTTGCAGGAAGGTTAAAAGAGAGAATGAGTGCAAAGTGCCGCCTGGCTTTACGGATCCCCCGCCGTGGTAGTAAAGGTGGAATGAAATGATTCCCTTGGAGGCCATAGCTAACCTCGTGCTGAGCAAAAGTAAACTGTTTTCCTCATCTGCCTCCGTAACGGCAAGCAGGTTACTGTCTCCTAGTCTCAGTCTGTAACATGCAAAGGACACCGTGATACCCACCTCTCGGAGTTGTGTGGATTAAATGAGTTGTTAGATGTAAAAGTCGTTTGGAATCCATAAAGTGCTAAGCAAATGGAATGAAGTGTTCTTATCCTAAGGCGTAGGGCCTCAGAAAGTTTATTAGTACATAGAATGGTTTTGTTATTTAGAAAAAGATGCCACTCTGGTGGAGGAATTTTTAAAGGGCCCCTCTTTGATTAGACAACCTTCCTCTGAAACAGGCGGTCCGGTGGGTGGAGTAATTAGATAGGCCCCACCCACTTCCCAGCCAACCAATGAAAATGGGTCACGCCTCCTGGACGAACCAATTAGAAACAGATGCTCCTCCGGCAGACCAATGAGGAAAAGGCGCCTTTCAATGGCACAGCTCCGTGCCAGGACTCCGCTGGGGCGTAGAGTTGAGAGTGGATTTCTTTGCCCATCTCCTCTCCACAGATGCCCTTGTGTACATCAGTAAAAAAGAGTCCTTTCCTGGAACGGAGCGCCAGAGGTTGTGGACAAGGCCCGGGCCTTCCCTTCACAGAGCTTTCAGTCTAGCGGGTTAGACTGTAACGAAGATGCTCAGCTAAAGCCAAAACAAGCCACAGGTGTCCAGCGAAGTCCTGTGGTGAGCCTGGATGAGGCAGATTCTGCAGGTAAATTGGGTAAGGTTGCTAGATTTAGCAAATAAAAATACAGTTAAACGAGTATCGGGTTAACGACGCATAATTTTTTTTTTTTTTTTTTTTTAGAATAAGCATGTGCCAATGCACTATTTGGGACATGTTTAAATTAAAAATTTAACCTGAAATTCAAGTTTAACTTGGTGTACTCTTATCTGGCGACGTACATACGTGTTTGTGTGTGTGTGTGTGTGTGTGTGTGTGTGTGTTGGGGAGGATGTCAGAACGTTGCAGGTATGACATGCTATACGGTGCCCTTGGCTAATAAGGTGGATACAAATCTGCTTTGGGCCCGGGAGTTCTGGGGAGTGCCAGTTGGTAAGGACATTGTGGGCCAAGCTGGAGCCAAACCCAGATTTGCCCGTTTTTTCTTGGGAAGAATGTCTCCATCCTTTCCTTTAGCCCGTCCCAGGGGTTTTCTATTTCAGCTGCACTGGTCGGACAGTGGGAGGCAGGAAACAGTGGTCTCAGGAGGGCTGAGTGACTGGGAGGAGACACTCGGATAGCTGACCCTGCTTTTCTCCGCATCCCAGGTGAGACCTGGTCTCTGAACTTCAAAAACTAGCACACTGACTGTGTTTGAAAGTCGACTTCCTCGGCTTTCCTTTTGTGTCCTTGGTTGAATTATTTCATGCCATCCTTACTTCCCCCATTCTCTTTCTGCTTCTGGTCACTTGGAGATGCCATGCAGAGTTGGAAGTGCCTGCAGGAATTTGCCCACCACTCCCCTTGGGCTTCAACCATGCCTTTGCACAGAATGTCTGCTTCCCAGCATGTTTCCATGGTTAGAACCTGGGTAGCAAAAGCTTCTGTTCTGCCAAAACCAGTTTGGCTCAGTGGATAGAGCTTCTGTTTCCCTTCTGCCTCTGAAGCTCACTCACAAGCCCCAGAGCAACAGATTCTGTGGTCTTCTTCAGGAATCTGGAGGTCTATGCAGCCCCACAACTGACTTGCTGTTTGGTGTTACCTTCTAGGACATATGCTGAGCCAAATAACTTTCGAAGGGGTGGCTTGCCAAATGAGAGAAGGATCAAGGAGGAAAGGAAGAGAAGAAAGTCAGGATAGGTTTACTGGAAGAAGCTCAGTCCCCAGCCAGGGTATCAGAAGAGTGATAGGAGGAGAATGGCTTTGGAGTTGGAATTCTCAAAGCACAGCCCAAAGATCACCCATATCCCAAACAATACTGCGGTGGCAAATCCCTGTATCAATCCAATACTATTATTTCTTCCTCTGGTGGGAGAGGGGTGGGGGTGGGAATGAGGAATTGGAGCAAATAATAATGGTAAATACTTGTTGAGAACTTAACATGAGCCATGCATGTGCAGTGTGCTTGACACAAATTATGTCATCGAATCTTTATAGCAACTAGTGTAAGCATCCTTGTCTTAAAGATGAGGAAACTGAGGCACAGAGAGATAACACTTGTCCAAGATCACAAATCTAGAAATGGAGCCAGGGTACAAAACTGGAGAATAAGTCCAGATCTCACACCCTTAAACACTATACTGTCTTTCCTCAAGTCAAATTTATAAAATGTGATTCTTGGATCATCTGCATTGAATCACCTAAAGGCACACATTAAAAATTCAGACTCTAGAGCCCTACTGCAGACCTACCTAATCGCTAAATACTGGATAGCAATGTTGTAGAGGAAGATAGTACTAGGTTTTCCAAGAATCTGGCTCTCTCCTTCCCTCTCACGTTAACTTGGCTGGGCAGATTCTTGGCCCAGGAAGGCTGGCAGTCCTCTCATACTTCTTCTTCAAAGAGAGCTTGTTTCCCTCCTTCTCCCCACACTGGGCTTAGTTCAGATCCACAGTGCCTCCCAGCTTTCCCAGAGTGGACCAGGCTTCTGTGGAACTCAAGCCAGGGCTTGGGCATGTTGCCTGCCCAGGCTGGCAGCTGCCTGCACCATTCCTTCTGTGACAGAAGGCAACAGCTGGCCAACGGGTCGTCTTCCTGGCCAGGACCTCTTGAATCAGGCAGGATGTGCGGGCCTGGACAAGGCCCCTCTGGGCCTCAGTTTCTCTCTTCATAACACAAGAAACAATCCGCTTTGTCTCTGCCCCTTCCGCCTCCCCAGGAAGTGTGCAGAACACAAAGCAGATTTTATCAGGAGGAATTCTAGACTCCAGAGAAAGGCACTAACAGAATGATCAACCTCCCAAACCTACAATAATAGGAATATGAAGAGGAATCACGAGGACATGAGGTTAGCTTGGGAGAGCTGAAAGGAGGCTTTTCCTGGAGTTTTGAGCATTTTAGCTGTGATAATTTGGATTCATTATTGACCATAACCTCTGTGCATTTTTTGCTGTTATTCAATTCTTAAAGCCCTGATTCTCTAGCAATCACTTCTGCCTCTGAAACAGAAATTCCTCTCTCTAGCACATGTGTATGTGGTCTCATCAGTTTGGATCACATTCACAAGTATACCTTCCTCCCTTCCTCCCTCCCTCCCTGCTCACACACACACACACACACACACACACACACACGCACATGCTCATATGGGACTAGAAAAAGCAAGAAATGTAGAACAAGACAGAACTGGGTTTGATTCCCCCTCCCCCCCACAGACTGTTGAAACAAGTCAACTAATCTCTCTCAGTTTCTGCCATCTTAAAATGGGACAGCAATAATTCCTGCCTTTTCTAGTACCCCGGTTTTCTATGGAGAACAAGCTAGACAGTTAATAAATGTTAAATCCTATCAAGTGCTGGGTATTGGGTGCCTAGAAACAAACACACGCACACATATTCTTTTATTATTATTATTATTATTATTATTATTATTGATTTTAGAGAGAGAGAAGCATTGATTTGTTGTTCTACTTACTTATGCATTCGTTGGTTGATTCTTGTATGTGCCCTGACTGGGGATCAAACCTGCAACCTTGGTGTATCAGGAGGGTGCTCTAACCAACTGAGGCACCTGGTCAGGGCTCACACATATATTCTTTTAAAAAATATATATTTTATGGATTTTTTACAGAGAGGAAGGGAGAAGAATAGAGAGTCAGAAACATTGATGAGAAAGTAACATCGATCAGCTGCCTCCTGCACACTCCCCACTGTGCAGATGTGCCCGCAACCAAGGTACATGGTTGGGATGTGCCCGCAACCAAGGTACATGCCCTTGACCGGAATCGAACCTGGGACTCCTGAGTCCGAAGGCCGATGCTCTACCCACTAAGCCAAACCGGTCAGGGCTCACACATACATTCTTTACACAGGCTCACATTCGAGCGTGCTCACATGGACTATGGGCACAGGCCTGCCCCAGGACAGTCACATGAGCACCTCCTCACCAGGCTGTGCTCTTTGGCTCAGACCAGTCCCATCTCCCCTAACCCTCATCACAGTTTGCAGGTGTCAGCCTCTTCTGGTTTGTTTTTTTACTCCACCAGGACCCAGGGGACTTGCTAGGAGCATAATAAAAGCCTGGCCAACCTGGCACTGTGCCCCACTTCCCTTCCACATAAAGGCTATCTATCCGCCAGGCATCTGGCCTCAAAGGCTGGGCCAGGCCCTGCTCAGACTCTGCTGCTTTGCTCAAAAGACCTGCTAACAGGAAATTGTCTGCTTCCTTTCCACCCCAAACAGGAAGTGCCTGCCACTGTCCAGAGGAGGAGTAGCCCGGTCATTTACAAGGAGCCTTCCCCTGCCAAAGTGGAGCCTGCGGGCGGCTTGCTCTCTAAGAAGGCGGGCAGAGCCGTGAGTGGCACCTCCTGGAGGGTGGTGATGGTACTACTGCCTGTGGCACCTGGCACAGAACCGGCTGTCAGCTTTTCAGCAAACACTCACCAAGCACTTGGGAGACTAGGAAAGTCCTAGATGAGGCCTTTGAGCTTGAGGACTTTACAGATAAGTGAGAGAGACAAGTCCTGACATTTCTCCCTCATTTATTTATTCATTTGTTAAATGCAAGGTTCTTCTCCTCTCCTTCCTTCTCCTTCTTTTTGGTGCCTCCTGTTTCAGGCACTGAGAGGTTGGTTCAGCGATGAACTATGCGACCCAACTAAAGAACAAATTGGTCCCTAGTCAGGTAGGCAAGCCTGGGATTATGTGGTACAACGGTGAATTCCACAGGCTTTCACAAGAGAGGCAAGAATCACTGTGGTCTGTTTTTCACTCTGGTAAGGGAATTACCGCTCCCTGCTCCCTCTCCTGTCCCCTACAGTCTATTCTCGAAACAGCAGCGGGAGCAACAGTCAAAGGATTGGAAAGCCAACCAGGGAATGAAGGCAATTCAAAAATTGTCAACAGTGTTGAAGAACAAGATTTAACAGTACATCTGAAGATCTAGTTGGTTTTATTAAGTGATTCACGAATCACCAGAAGGGTGCTCAGATGAGTTATACAAAATAGTGGGGGGTTTTTATAGGAAGAAAGAAGAGAGGACTAAATTAAGAGTGGATTATTTCAGACAAAGATGCCACACCTTAGAGCAGCGATTTTCAACCTTTTTCATCTCATGGTACACATAAACTAATTACTAAAATTCTGAGGCACATCAAAAAATATATATGTTTTCTGATCTGACAAAAAGGTAAAAATTTGATTCTTTCACATCAAATGGCTATTGTTGTGTTGGCTGTTGTCATTTTTTTTTTTTTTTAATTTGACAATCTAAGGAAAAAGAAGTTAGTGCGCTGACTAAATAGTCAGGTATTGCATGTTTAAAAAATTCTTGCGGCACACCAGTTAAAAACTTTCAAAACTGCTGCCCTAGAGGAAGGCGGGGGGGGGGGGGGGGGTTATGGGTCAGACTGCCTCACTAGTGTGGATCAGGAAATTCCAGACTGATTGGTTTAAAATTCCACCCCTGGGAGAGGCTGAAATTACAATTAGGTTTGTTATTAAGTTTTGGTTTGGTGCTGAGGTTTAGCAAAAGTGACTCCATTGTGCCGTTATTTGTTTGTGTCTTTTAAAAACAATAGCTAGAGGTCTCTACCAGCCATAGCCTGGGGCTGTGGTAGGCAAACTGGTGCTCAAGAGCCACATGCGGTTCTTTGGCCCCTTGAGTGTGGCTCTTCCACAAAATACCACTGCCTGGGCGAGTCTATTTTGAAGAAATGGCATTAGAAGAAGTTTAAGTTTAAAAACTTTGGCTCTCAAAAGAAATTTCAATCGTTGTCCTGTTGATATTTGGTTCTGTTGAGCCAAATTTGGTCTGAGTTTGCCGACCACTGGCCTGGGGGAATGAAGGGAGGAGTAAGGTTCCTGGAGTCCAGTGGCTAGAGTCAAAGATGGAAACTGGAGCCCTGGAGAAGACAGCTGCTGCCTGAGACCCTACACCACACCCTCTGGCCCATGGCAGAGAGGGTAGGGAGAAATAACCCTAGTTTCTCATTTTTTCCTACCACCTTCTTGCCCAATGGGACACCCATTGACTGGTTCTAGTTGGAAGGTATTGCCTGAAGGAATCTCTGAAACTGAAACGGAGCTCCCTGCAGGGTCAGCTCTCCATGTGAGGACTTAAGGGCTAGACCAGTGGCAACAGGCCCAGGACTGAGACCTTCCCCAATACATTCTCTTAAAGCCGATGTGAAAATGTACCTGCTGTCTTCCCTAAATTTGCAGACTAAGGCCATGGTAGGGGGAGCAGGATCTTGTGTGAAGAATGGCTGGGTGGCCGGCTGGCATGGCTCTACCAGGAGGTCACGGTTTGATTCCTTGTCAGGGCACAAGCTCGGTTGTGCGCAGGTTTGATCCCAGGGTGGGGGAGTGGGGGGGTTGAGGGGGAGTGGTGATTGTAGGAGGCAGCTGATCGATGATTCTCATCATTGATGCTTCTATTTCTCTCTCCCTCTCCCTTCGTCTCTGAAATCAATAAAAATGTATATTTAAAAAAAGAATGGCTGAATTATGTTGCAGATAATCATCCCTAGGCAAAAGTTTGGAAGGCAGGAGGGCACAGGATTCAATCTGTGAGTCCCTGTGTGGTGGAGCAGGACCCGTGGAAAGAAGCCCCAAAGCAGTGCAGACCTGGGAGGAGTTCCCCGTTTGAAGTTTGGGAGACCAGGGGTATTGCAAAAAGAACACTGCCCTTGGTTCAAAGGCCTAGATTTAAGCTCTGCCTCTGCCCTTAATTGGCTGCGTGAACTAAAGAATTCCATCTTCAGTGTTCTCGTCTACAAAATGTGGATAACAGCAATAGGGCATCCAGAAGATTAAAAGAGAGGATGGATATAGAAAACGAAATGTCACTCGTTTGATTAGATTCCTCAGAAGTTCCCCATTGTTTGAAATTGAATATCCAAAATCCTTCACAAGGCACATAAGGCTCTTCAAGCTGTGATTTCTGCCTAATGCTTTCACTTCATTTATAATCACTCCCCACCCCTGCAACTCTACAGAACAGCCAGACTAATCCACTTGCAATTCCCAGAACTTTGCTCCCTCTTAGTCTTTGCAAATACAGCCCTTTGCATGTGGAGCAAGCTATTCCTAATATTACACACACACACACACACACACACACACACACACACACACCGTGAATTCCTGCTCTTTCTTCAAAGCTCAGTTTGGGAGGTAGGAAGTCTCCCTTAATACCTCCTCAACCCTTCCACCCTCCACCCTTCGGTCCCCAGATGCTCTTCCTTTGTGTTTTCAGAGCACCCTTTGCATCCTAGGGTGCATGTTTAGTAGTTGATTGGAATCACAGGTTTATACAGGTTTATACTGTCCCTGCTTGGAGATTGCAATTCCTGAAGGGCAGGGGCTGCGGTGCTTCCTATTTCCTATCGCTAGGGCCTTCCAGGACCTAACTAACACCTAGCAATCATCATGAGATGGCAATTGACTGAAGAATGCATGCGTGCATGAATGAATATATTGATGAATGGTGGTACAAACTTAAAGAATTGATGATGAGCAATACTTTCTATATTCTTATTCTTAAAAAAAAAAAAATCCCAATTCTCACCCTGGCTGGTTTGACCCAGTGATTAGAGCATCGGGCCCACAGACCAAAGGGTCGTAGGTTCAATTCCCAGTCAAGGGTATGTACCCAGGTTGCAGCCCTGATAGGGGTGTGTGAGAGGCAATGAATCCATGTGTCTCTCTCACCTTTATGTTTCTTTTTTCTCTTTCTCTCCCCCTCCTCCATCCCTTGCACTCCCCTCTGAAATCCCCCGGTGAGGGGTTCCCACTGCTTTCAAAGTAAAGCACAGACTCTCATGTACTTTACAAGGTCTCAGCTACTTTTCTGGCCTCATCTCCTACCATTCTACCCTCACGAGCAAACTGAACATACTGACTTACTTGTTTTGCAACTATGTTGTCCCAAGCACTTTCACAATTTGGTCAACTTCTGCTCACCACCTATGGTTTGCCTCAGATGTCACCTTGCCCTAGGAGAAAATGTCCTTGCATGCTCACTGGGCGTTCACAGTTTTGTCTCACACCTTAATAGAGTTCTAGTTTCCTTTAGGCAGGACAGACATCGGTATCTGGTTACTAGGATTCAAATTTCCCGTTGGCCATTTACTTGCTGTGTGACCTCAAGCAAGTGAATTCTGCTCCATCTTCTGTTTCATGGAGATAACATTTCATCAACCTGCTGCGAGAATTAAATGAGATAATGTAAGGTGCCTGACCATTAGAGTTTGATACTACAATAGCATTGAAGACTAAAGCTCTGCACCCCATCTCGCCTCATCCTCAGCGTTCAGAGCGTTCAGTCTGTTCCTTTTTTTTCTTCTTCTTAAAGTCTGTGTGATTTGGTTTTAATGCACATGTTTGTTTCCGTATTACCTTGTCGTCTATTTTCTTTTTTAAAAAATTTATTTATTTATTTATTTTTTACTTGACACGTTTACTTGAAAACTGGAAGGCGATTAGGTACCTGAACCGGTCACGATTTTCCGTCTCGGAGCTTGTAGACTCTGATCGCCCCCAGGCGGCCCAAGCAGCCTGCAGCCCATGCCTAGAAACTTGGGGCATACCATTCGAAAACTTAGGGGAAGAAAGTCCATTTCTAACCAAATAAATCTGTGTTCCCAAGGTCTCTCCTCTTCTACTTCCTAGCCTCCAATTCTATCAGACCCAATAAAGTAGGAACCAGGACTGTCATTAGGACAAGAGAGAGCAGGTTCAGCTTCCTCCCCCCCCATCCTGATCGCGGCGTTGGTACTTTCTCCTCCGTTCCCTCTCAATAATGGTATGGTCCGAGGAGGGGGAGGACAGTTGGGGATTCCGACGTCCTCAGGGTTTGGAGGCTAGAATCACCCCTTCGGCCGTGACGCGATGGTCCCGCCCGCCGCCTTCTGATTGGCTGCCGAGGCCCCGCAGTCGTGCTCACCCCGCCGCTCTGCCCTCAGTACCGCTCCGGCCGCCGTGCCGCCTGGCTTCCGTACTCCTTGTTCTCGGCGGGCTGTGGGGGCCCGGCGCCGCGGCCGTTAGCCATGTCGGGTAGGTGATTCTCCCAGCGAGCAGCGGCAGCGGCGAGAGGGGTTTGGCAGGGTCGGGCCATCTTCCCGCCCACCGAAGGGCCCCGAGGAAAAGCTCTCTCCGGCCCTGAGGGAGGCTGGGGGGTGGGGGCGCGGACGCGGCCGCCGCCATGTTGGACTGGAGGGACGCACGCTCCCAACGCTCCCCGCCTGCAAATCGCGGCGGGAGCGCCGCGGGCCCCGCTGTCTTTCGGCTCTGTCCTTGGAACCCGAGGCGGCGTGCCGTTCCCGGGGAGGGTGTGTGCGTTGGGGGGCGGAGGCAGGCTACAGCCATCCCAGGGGCGGGGGGAGCCCGTGAGTGAAGAGCATCCGTCTGAGGGAACCGGCGCTTCTGGCTCTCCGCGCCTTCGCCTCAGAGCCTTCTGCGAGGCCCCGGGCCAGTCGTCTCTCCGCCTCGTGCCTCAGTTGACCTAGTCACGAAGTGGAGCTGGGCCTTCGGACTCACCCACTCACCAGGTGAGGGCCTCGACGCCCTCGGAGCCCTTTCAGAAGGACGTTGCATTCCACGAAATACTCCTTGTCGTCATTCCCTCTGTCGTAACGAGTCGAATTCCAGTCGAGGGTGTTTGTAAGACATGCAGCTTCCTTTTCTCCCTGGTCTGTCTTCTCCCCTGTTCAGTTTCTTTAAAAAAAAATAATAATACTAAGTCTCTTGCAAGACTTGAAAGGGAGCCTTTCCCATTATCGACAGGCAAACATAGACCAAAGAAAGAAAGAACGAAGCACTTAACCCCCCCCCCCCCCCCCCCCCCATGTTGTGTAGAAGAGAAAGAGAGGCCTTGGTCTCTTTAGGACAGCGCAGCCAACTTAGGTCCTGCTAACCCAGAATATAAAGTCTGGGACATGGGTGTTCTTTTGCTTTAGCAGTCCTAGAATCAAGAGAACACGAGGTCATTGGGTGCCTCACAGGCTGCAAAGACCCAGCTATCCACGTGCTAGAAACCATCGTGAGAGTAAGATGCCATCTTTCAGGTGCAAAAGCAGAACAAAAAAGTCGAATAGTTGGGATGAAAATGACTGGTGACAGTCTTGTACTTTTTTTTTTTCTTTTGTAAGGGAGAACCCCGTTGGTATTCAAAACAAAAAACCCACACCCCCAAGTAATCCAGTGTGGCAGGAGGATGGAAATGTGGTCAAAAGGAAGCAGTAGGCTAAGACGAAATGGTTGCAGAGGAAAATGACAAACATTCCTTAGATTAACATTGATGTCAGGAAGCCATAATATTTATCTTTTTGGGGAGGGGGCTTCTTTTATCTCCTTTCAGTTTCTATGCAATCCTTGCTCAAACAAGAAATAATTTCTTACCCTAAAGTAGACATTGGTACGTCTTACCAGGTGCATAATGTGGGATGAAGTCTGGTAAAGCTCCCCAGAAGTATATAGAAGTATACCCTCAGGGAGGGTATGTGATCTCTTCATCCACGGTTAAAAAAATATTCTCCAGTCATGGAGAAATTCACCAGCTTTCAAGGGATACAGTGCTCATTAAAAACTTGGCCTGGCCTGACTTTTAACATAATTGTTGGTATAAAATGATGGCTTAATTTTATAGGAGTAGGTAGCTTTTATGGAAAATTAAATTTTAGAGGTTTACCATTTGTAAAATCCAAGATTTTCAGCATCTCAAGTGTGTGAACTGGTTTACATTAGTACTAAATCTTCAAATTACCAAGACACCAGATTTTTGTCACTTTATATTTTCAATGTTTTTAACATCAACATTGGTTTTCACATGTGAAAATGATTTTAAAATTGCTCACGTCTAAATCAATCAAGCTAGAATCATTAAGTCTACTTAGCATCAATCACATAATTATAATGTGTATAAAATAATTATAATTTTTGACTTTGTAAGATATAGGAGTAATGCTTTTGACTTGTTCTTTGGTGAATATTGTTAGTAAATTTAATAGTGAACTCCCCATAAACAACTAATGGCATTAGGTTTAGTTAAGTCCTTTAAACATTCCAAACTACACGTATAAGTTTAATCTATCAAGTTGACTCAGCCACACCATATACCTGACAGTGTAAACTTCTAAAACCTAACAAAATATAAGCACTTGTGTAACCAGTAAGTCAAAATTATAAATATTGTCAGGCTCTCAGACATTCAAATACTGTTTACAAATGTGAATTATCTAACACCTTTCAAGTTAAAATTACAAATCTAGTATCAGTTACACATATAAAAATTAAAGATCAAGTTCTCATTTTGGCAATATGGCAGGCCAAGACAACTTGAAAATCCTCTATAAACACCCAAAAGCGTAAGAAATGACAAAAGGGGATAGGGGAAGCCCCAGCTACCAGACATGAAGTAATAACTATTATAGTAGGTACTACAGCTAACTTGTGGTTGCCCTGGAGAGGAGGGTATGGATCTCATCATTTGGAAACAATTCCATTGCTCAGTAACTAAAACTAAAGACAGGAGACGAAGCCTTGAGACCATTAGCGCTAGGTAATGGGAACTAAGAACCTTACATAAGACTTGGCGGTTTGAAGGACTGTACCTTTGGAAAAAGAATGAACTGGAAAAAACTTGTACCTACCAGCATAAGAGAGAGCAAGAATGCCTGAGTGAAAAAGTTCTGAGGATTCGTAAACTGGAACCTGTTCTAAAGACAATTTGGATGTGTATTTAGGTTAGTTATGGGGCCCAAGGAAATCAAGATAAAATTGGTTCTGGGTTGGTAATAACCTTGGGGCTCCTGGTATAGTGGAACCTCAGTTCTCAAACTTAATTCATTCTGGAAGGCAATTGGAGAAGCCATTTGTTTTTGAGAACCAAATCATTTTTTCCTCTTTAGAAATATGTAATGCAAATTGAATTAATCAGTTCCAGACGCCAAAATGATTTTGTTTTAACCTTTCTTATATACAGTACATGTCTATTGTACTTTTAAAGTATAAATGAACACTTTAAAAACAAAAAGGACATGAAATGTAAATGAAGATTTAACAGAAGGGAAAAGAATGTATAGTAAAATAATGAAAAATTGCCCAACTGGTGTGGCTCAGTTGTTGAGCATTGACCTATGAATCAGGAGGTCATGGTTTCATTCCTGGTCAGGGAGCACATGCCTGGGTTGTGGGCTCAATCCCCAGTGTGGGGTGTGCAGGAGGCAGCTGATCAAGGATTCTCATCATTGATGTTTCTATTTTTCTCTCCCTCTCCCTTTCTCTCTGAATCAATAAAAACATCCTATATAATAAAAGCATAATATGCAAATTGACCAAACAGTGGAATGCTATGATGTGCACTGACCACCAGGGGGCAGATGTTCAATGCAGGAGCTGCCCCCAGCCTGCAGGCACCAGGCTGGTCACAGCAGGCGCTAATGGGGGTCCCTCTGATAGCCCCGCTGGTCACCCCACAAAGGGAGGCCACCTGCTGTGGGGGGGGGGGCAGCGAGCAGGCCGCACAGGCTGGCCAAGGTTGGTGTGAGCGGGGGGAGCCAAATTACCCCGCCAATTGCCCCACAGATCAGCCCTGATTGACAGCCAGGCCTAGGGACCCTACCTGTGGATGAATTGCGGGCACTGGGCCTCTAGTAAAAAATAAAAAAATGAAAAGTTTATTAACAAGCAGCAGCAAAAGCAAAAAACATGAAAATATTCACAGCAAAACATTTTGAGATTTCAACAGTGGTACACTGACTCATATTTCCGCATTCTCTCCTTTCTTTGTCAACTGAGAGATGCATGACTGATTGTACAGGTATCAGCATGAAAGAGTTGTCAGCTGATGAGTGAATTGTTCAAGATGGGAGATATTCGAGAAACAAGGTTCCACCGTAATGTAAATTGAATTAATTAGTTCCAGACTCCTAAATGAATCCGTTTTAACCTTATATACAGTACATGGCTTTATATACTATACATGTTTAATGTACTGTTTATAAATACTTTTATTTTTTTTAATTCTCATCTGAGGATTTTCTTCCATTTTCAGAGCAGAAGGGAGAAAGGGTGGGGGGGGCGGAGAAACATGCATGTGCCTTTTGGGGGCAGGGTGCGAACCTGCATCCGAGGTATGCTCTAACCACTGAGCACAGTGGCCAAACAACTCATTGATTTCAGAGGGGAAGGGAATGGGGGAGAGAGAGAAACATCAATGATGAGAGAGAATCATTGATTGGCTGCCTCTTACATGCCCCACACTGGGGATGGAGCCTATGACCCACCCTGACTGGAAATTGAATGGTGACCTCCTGGTCCATAGGTACATGCCAACCACTGAACCACACTGGCCAGACATTTTTTCTTAAATTTATCAAATCACTCTCTACCATCCTTAAAGGAATCACTTTTTTTAAAAATATATATATATATATATATATATATATATATATATATATATATATATATATATATATATTATTGATTTTGTACAGAGAGGAAGGGAAAGAGATAGAGAGTTAGAAACGTCAATGAGAGAGAGTCATCGATTATCTGCCTCTTGCACACCCCCCACTGGGGATATGCCCGCAACCAAGGTACATGCCCTTGACCGGAATCGAACCTGGGACCCTTCAGTTCCCAAGCCGACGCTCTCCATTGAGCCAAACCGGTTTCGGCAAAAGGAATCACTTTTAGTACTCATTCTAGGAGTGTCTCTCAGGTTAGCATGCAGCATCTTTGCTGTTCCACATATCACTGCCTCTGAAATGCTGTTACTGGCTGACGAACTGCTTTTCTTTTATGCAAGGCAACACAATAGTTTTTCTACCTTTTCAGTTGCCTGTGGCCATTGTTTCTTTCACACCCTTAGTAACATTAGCACTTTTTAAAAATAAATTTTTATTGATTTCAGAGAGGAAGGGAGATAGAAACATCAATAATGAGAATTATGATAGTCTGCCTTCTGCACGTCCCCTATTGGAGACTGAGCCCTCAACCCTGGGCATATGCCTTAACTAGGAAATGAATTGTGAGCTCCTGGTTTATAGATTGATGCTTAACCACTGGGCAGCATTAGCACTCTTGATGACTTCTTTATGTTTTATGATTTCCCCAGCAACAAAAGCATGATCTTTGTTATCTGAGAGCTTTTTGTCATGCTGAAGTATGAGTATGAAAGGGTTGACTAGTTGAAAAAATTTGGTTCCACATTTTTTGGGGAACAATTTGGTTGAGAACTGAATTGTTTGAGATGGGAGATGTTCCAGAAATGAGGTTTGACTGTAGAAACAAATGAAAAACCTTTCCTGGAAGAAATTTCACACCCTACGTCACAAGACTAATCTTAAAGAAAAAACACGCCTTAGGAAAGATGAGTTCACAGAAAATTGCGGAACTCCAGGAAACAATTCGCCAAAATGAGAGTTAGTGACAAATGGGATTAGAACCCCTAATAGGTAATCTGAAAGTGAATATTATATGTTTAAAATTATTAAAAACCTAAAAGGAAGAATCAACCCTGAGTCCACGATGCTATGAAAAACCACATGCATATTTGAAGAAGAAACAAGTACAACTTCTAGAAGTGGAAAAAAAGAATAAATTGAATTACGGTAGACCTTGTAGAAGAAATTGTGAAGGGGAAGATGTGATACAATTTACTCAGAATTCAATTTAGAAGGATATAGAGATGAAAAATGAAAGATTAAGAAACATGGCAAGTAGTGTGAGGAGTCCTGTCATACATTGAATATGAATTTGAGGAGGAAATGGAAGAATTAATAGATGGCTGATAGTTTTACAAAACTGATGATTTTTTAAAAATTAAGTAGTGGTTTCAAACAAAAGTTATAGCTAGAGACACATGTAAAACTGCAGATTGAAATACCAGTAACAAACCTACTGGAGGGAATAGGAAAGTGATTGAGAGACTTAAAGTTTAAGCTGGAAAATATTGAAATCCTTGGAATTTAGAGGCAAAATAACCATTGATCTTGAAATTTTTACCAAAATAAGACTAAGACTGCCACTTTCATGTCTTGGCTTACAGAACTAATAAAATATGTTAAATCTGGAATGGAGGAATAGAATAAAAAGTAATATAGAGGAAACAAACAAAAAGCAAATTATTGAAGATGAAAATGATTACATTTAAAGATTTAAAAAACATGGCAGGAAAAGGATAGGGGAAAAGTGGAGCAAAATAATAGGTGAAGGCTGATTGGCCTGTTAGTAAGATTTTTATATTCTAATGGAGTTGATCATTTTGAACTTTGCCAAGAATACATGTTAAAATTGAACATAATTAAATTATGAGTGGTGAGTTATTAAAATAACAAATTGAATGTATCACTTATAAAGCAGTAAAAGGAAAATGTAAACATTTAATAGAAGGCAGGGAAGGAGTTTAAAAGGAATCAACCAACCAACCCTGGTAAGTAGAAAGTTCAATATTAGTGGGTAGAAATAAAGTAGTAAAAATACAGAAATAACTTAAAGACAAAGATTTTCTCATTGGAATAAAATCTGAATATGTGCTGTTCAGAAATAGGCCTAAAATATAAGAAATTTTGAAAGTATAGAGATTATGTTACCAGCAGAATAATGTGTGGACATTTTAAATGATAGTTTTTATGTAATGAATGTTTAAAGGAAATTCACCAGGAAATGTAAGCTGATACTTTTATATGCCTAACTGTAATTATAGCTTCAAAATATGAAAGCCAAAAAAAAGTCAAATAGAGTTTTTAAACATGCCTCTCTGTGTAATTAATAGGTTGGGCAGACCAAACGTTAGTAAGAATATGAATGATAGAACTAATAAGCATCATCTTATAGTCTTAGGGAATTCATTTAACAGAAATACACAGTTCTTTTCGAGCACATAGGGATATTTATTTATTTATTTATTTATTTTTTTTTTCTTAATAAGTTTTTATTTTTCATATTATTACAAATGTTCCTTCCCCCCCCCCCCCACCATTGCTCTCCTCCACCAGGTTCCCACCCCACCCTCTGCCCTTTCCCCTCTCCCCATTGTCCTCATCCATAGGTGCACAGTTTATGTTCAGTCTCTTCCCACGCCCCCCTCTCCCCTTTTCCCCAAGAATCGTCAGTTCACTCCCCTTCCATACCTCTGATTCTATTATATTCAACAGTTAATATTGTTCATCAGATTTTTTTAATTTCCTTGGTTTTTAGATTCACTTGTTGATAATTACGTATTTGTTGTTCATAATTTTTATCTTTGTTTACTTTCTCTTCTGAAAGAACCCCCTTCAGCAATTCATATAATTCTGGTTTGGTGGTGATGAACTCCTTTAGCTTTTTTTTATTAGTGAAGCTCTTTATCTGGCCTTCGATTCTGAGTGATAGCTTTGCTGGGTAGCTTACTTTTGGCTGTAGGTTCTTGCTATTCATCACCTTGAATATTTCTTGCCATTCCCTTCTGGCCTGCATGGTTTCTGTTGAGAAGTCAGCTGACAATCGTATAGGTGCTCCTTTATAAGTTACTACCTTCTTTGCTCTTGCTTCTTTTAGTATTCTCTCTTTATCTTTTGCTCTTGGAATTTTAATAATGATGTGTCTCGGTGTGGTCCTCTTTGGATTCCTTTTGTTTGGAGTTCTGTGCGCTTCCTGGACTTGTAAGTCAAATTCTTTCACCAGGTGGGGGAAGTTTTCTGTCACTATTTCTTTCAGTATGTTTTCGATATCTTGCTCTCTCTCATCTTCTGGAACCCCCATAATTCTGATGTTGGTTTGTTTGAAGTTGTCCCAGAGGTTTCTTACATTATCTTCAATTTTCTGGATTCTCTTGCCTTCTAGCTTCTGTGGAGGAGTGTCTTCTGGCTCTTTATGTTCCAAATCTTTGACTTGATTCTTGCGATCTTCCCTTCTGTTTTTAGGACTCTGTAGAATATTTTTTATTTCAGACAATGTATTCTTTATTTCTTGTTGATCCCTTATCATTTCTTGTTGACTCCTTATTAATTCTAGTTGATCTCTTTTCATATCCTCATAGGCCTTATCCATCTTTTCTAGGAAATTCTTGAAAAACCTTATAAGCGTAGATTTGAACTCTATATCCAGACGCTTTTTGTCCTCCATTTCTTTCGTTTGTGATCTATTTTGTTGTCGCATTTCGCAGTTACAGATGGGACGGGGTTTCAGGGTGGAGCCTGCAGCTTTGGCTTCCGTCAGCCCCGCCCTATGCGGGTCCTTCAGTGCTCGCTGCCGGCGCCTCTGAGAGAAAGGTGCCCTCGATTTTCGCCTGCTGCCAAACAGTCTATGCTCTCCCACAATGAGCCCGGTATTGGGGTTCAGTTCAGTTGGAAGTGGAGTTGGAGGTGGCGTTCACAGCAGTCTGGAGCCCCAGTCTCCTTCCCGTCAGGGCAATCCCGCGGCACAGCCGGCCGTCCCTTCTCTGGGGGCAGTGAGTGCGCCTCCGGGACCTCCTTTCTCCGCTACCCCGGGGTTCCGCTTTACAGCCCAGCTCCCTATGGCTGAGCCTGAGTCCCCGGGGTCTGGCCTAGAACGGGGGTTCAGAGCAGTCAGGGGCCCAGCACAGTCGGAGTTTTATCTCCTTTCCGCTAGGGAACGCCCGCCAGGCACTCGGCCTCCCTCCTCTCCGGCTCCGTCCTCTTCGCGTGTGCCGCGTGTCTCCGTACCTTAGGCTTTTACAGCTCCTCCGTGCTTCCTTCTGGTTTTCTCCTTGCTTCTTGTTGTAGGATTTCCAGTCAGTCGACTTTCCTGTAGTTCTGGGTAATGTCCATTTTATATTTTAGTTGTATTTTATTAAAATTGTTGTGTGCGGCTGCGGCTAGTTGCCTACCCGAGCAGCCATCTTGGATTCTCCGGGATATTTATACAAGTAAAGCATTTTTCAAGGAGGAAAAGCAACAAAACAGTAAATCCTAACAAATACCAGGAAAAATACAGAAAATACCTTTTCTTACTGCAATGGAATGTAATTAGAAGACAAAAACAAAGAGAATCAAACCCTATACACTTGGAAGTAAAAGCACTTATAAATAATTCGTGGATCCAGACACAAGGCCTAGGTGTCTACCTGTAATAAGCAGTTGTTTGAAATGCCCTAAATAATTATAAACTGATTTTCTCTGATGAATATAAACATCTGTACTTCCTCAGACTCAAGTATTTATACTAAGGGTCAGACTTATTGGTCAGTATGCTTATTTTTGTATCTTCAGCAGTTTTAAAGTCAGCTAGCTGAAGTGACTGGGTTACGGTTAAGGACTCAGTATTAGATTTGAACCAGGAACTAAAGACCTATGTGTTATGCACTTCGGTAATTTTGCCTGTGTCAAAGGGATGTATACTGAGATCTTGGACTCCACTTTTGTCATAGAGAAACCACATTCATACCTTTGGATATAATTTAACCTAGCTTCACACATCCCTAAAGTATCTTAAATTTTATTCACATGACACCTATCCCGCCCCCAATAATTCTTTTCCGTTTCTTATCTGATTAAAGCTAACTTTCCCCCCTCATTTGATAGATGCATCTAATTGTTATGGTCCAGTTAGAGTCTATATTCTTTTTTTCTTTCTTTTTTTAAATATATATATTGATTTTTCACTATAAGGAAGGGAGAGGGATAGGGAGTTAGAAACATCGATGAGAGAGAAACATCGACCAGCTGCCTCCTGCACACCCCCACTGGGGATGCACCCGCAACCAAGGTACATGCCCCTGACCGGAATCGAACCCGGGACCATTCAATCCGCAGGCCGATGCTCTACCACTGAGCCAAACTAGTTTCGGCTAGACTCTATATTCTTTTCATGTTTTTCTTACTTGCTTAGCTATAAATTGATAGTCATTTATTACCACGGACATAGCAGTTTTTTATCTCATGTAGCTTTATGCTTTTCATATTCATAGGAGTAGTTGTGTCAGGATTGCATTTAATTAAGGCTTAAAAATAGTTTCAGTCTGATTGGAGAACTTAGGAAAGTGCCAAATTTGATGTCATCCACTTAATATAGTAATTTGAGGCCCGATGTAGGCCTTCCCGCTGAAACTGGTTTGGCTCATTGGATAGAGCATCAACCTGCGGACTGAAGGGTCCTGGGTTTGATTCCTGTCAAGGGCATGTACCTTGGTTGCGGGCACATCCCCAGTAGGCAGCTGATTGATGTTTCTCTCTCATTGATTTCTAACTCCCTTCCTCTCTGTAAAAAATCAATAAAATATATTTTTTAAAAAGAAAGAGAGTAGGCCTTCCTTCCCTCGGCTGCTGGCACCGGCTTCCCTTGCAGCCCTGGCTTCGTCCCGAAGGTTGTTCAGAAGGACATCTGGAAGGATGTTTGGTCTAATTAGCATATTCTTTTATTATATAGTAATGTTTTCATATTGTAACTTTATATGAGTTGAATGAAAAAGTCACTGATTTGATTTTTGGTTGGTTTTCAGAACTGTACAACAACAAATGGTTGTATTTCAAATTGGATAAGGTTGGTCTAATGGTCAGCACTTTGACTATGAGTGTCATTTTTTGCTTGAAAGTATCTTCTATCCATACTAATAATTAGACCAGGAGACCGTCCAGACGTCCTTCCGGACAAAGCCATGGTGGTGGGGCCAAGGCAGAGGTGATTAGGGGTGATCACGCCAGGAGAGAGAGCAGTTGGGGTGAGCAGACCTGTGGTGGGGGTCAGTTGGGAGTGAGTAGGCCGGCATGCAAAGTGGTTAAGGGTGATCAGGCAGGCAAGTGAGCAGTTAGGAGCCAGCAGTCTGGGATTGCAAAAGGGATGTCTGACTGCCAGTGTAGGCCCACAGGGATTGGGCCTAAACTGGCAGTCGGACATCCCCTGAGGGATCCCAGATTGGAGAGGGAGCAGGCCGAATTTTGTGCACTGGGCCTCTAGTCATCTAATATTTTGCTCTTATTCATCATCGATAAACTTAGGTCATTCATTTGTGAGTAGGAGCCTGAAAGCTATAGCCTATTAAAAGGTTTTTGATAAAGCATACATTTTTTAAGTATTGAGAAAATTTTTTATTTTTTTACATATATTATTCAATTCATGCCTTTCTTGGTAGATTTTATTGCCAAAAAGGAAGTTCGAAGTATGTGTTGCTGAGTTGCTTTATCAATTGGCTAACACCCTGAAAGCTTGGTAAAGTTATATTTAAACAACTAATAGCTGCTTTCACCAAGTCTTCACAGATGCTTTTGTTGCTGCTGTCAGCCAAGGCAATCCAGTACAAGGGAATGGTATAGATGTTGGGCTGAGAAGGATATGGAAGTAAATGTAATCCTGGCATTTATCTTGTCAGAGTGTCTTCCCCCTTTTTGGTCCTGGTTAGTTTTAATATATCTTTTTGTATATAAAGGTAATATAGTTTGAGCTTTTGAGTTTTTGCTAAAAGGATGGATTTTTCACTGGTTTCACATTTGGTCACTTGGTCCTTGTGACCATTAGGACACGTTTGTGTAGTAGTTGTTTTCAAAGATATCCTATCTAATAAAAGAGTAATATGCAAATTGACCATCACCCCAACACAAGATGGCTGCCTGCATGTGCTCAAAGATGGATGTCCCCATGTGGACACAAGATGGCCTCCACATCTTGTGTCCACATGGGGGCATCCATCTATGATCACATTGGGGAGGGTAGTTGGGAGGAACCAGACCTGCAAGGGAGGGCAGTTATGGGTGATCAGGCCAGCAGGGGAAGGCGGTTGGGAGGGACCAGACCTGCAAGGGAGGGCAGTTAGGGGTGACTAGGCCAGCAGAGGAGGTGACTAGGCCTTGCAGGGAAGGGCAGTTAAGGGCAAACAGGCTGGCAGGGGAGTGGTTAGGGGGTGATCTGGCTGGCAGGCAGAAGCAGTTAGGGGCAATCAGGAAGGCAGGCAGGTGAGCATTTGGGAGCAAGCAGTCCTGGATTGTGAGAGGGATGTCTGACTGCTCGTTTAGGCTCAATCCTACTTGGATCGGACCTAAACAGGCAGTCAGACATCCCTCGAGGGGTCCCAGATTGGAGAGGGTGCAGACTGGGCTGAGGGATACCCCCCACCACCATGAATTTCGTGCACCTGGCCTCTAGTAGGTACTATTATCAGCAAATGCTACTTGTACAGATTTCTCCTTGCACAGTTCTTTAACTTCATTTTTCTTTCTATAGTTTCTTTATATGACAACTTCTTATCACATTATTCTATAAGGTCTAAGCCAGCCTTTGAGGGAAGCATAATTTAAAATCAGATTAAAAATTCTTTTTATGTGTTTTAGATTCTGGAAGTTACGGTCAGTCTGGGGGTGAGCAGCAAAGGTAAAGTATACATACATTTTAATACCATGAAAGAGTAGAATTGAAAAAAAGATGAATTTAGGCCTTCCCACTTGAGATTTGGTATTTGAATGTCTTAAGAGAGTTAAATATTAGCTCGGCAAGGGAAAAGAGTCAGCCTTTGTAAATAGGTGCTGTGAGACACTTCCTCCCTTTTTAAAAGACTGTTTGAATCAGTGAATATAGATGCCTCCTGGAGATTAAAACGAACCTTACAGGTATAGTAAAGATTGTTTTCTTTGGAAAATTTAAAAAAGAACAGTTATTAAAAGGATGTAAACAATAGAACTATAACAGATTCTTAGAGAAAGCATTTAATATTTTTATTGTAAGTAATATATTCATTTGGAAAAGATTTTCTAGAAGCACTATAATAGAAGTGGTTAGAATTTTTTAAAGATTCCTTATTATGCTCACAATAAAAAGTATGTTTTATGTGAATGTTTACATGTAGTAGGGTTTCTCATGCTTACTAGAAATACAGCCTTGAACTTATACTATAAATGTTTTGCAGTCCACTGTGAGATATTCAGAATAGCATTTCAGATATTAGTTCATGAAAACTGATTTAATTTTTTATTCTCATAGGATGGTGCTAATCTCATAGTAGGCAGCTAGCAAATGTTTATTCAATGAAATATATTTCTCAAATTTAAATTTTGTTAGCACTTGAAAGCTCTAAAATGATAAAAATATTTTTTTGCAAATGTTTTAGTTTTCTTTGGCATATATTTAGAAAGTTTGTTTTTGACTTGTTAGAACTTACATGTTAGGCAAAATTAAAGATACTTCTTCAAATCTGAGAAAGTTACATTTGTTCAGTCAAACTGTATTCCAGGCTGTGTTTTGACATTGGGGATTCAAAATAATCTTATGATAATATTCTGAAGATATACATTATTTTAATTACCACGGCACGAAAAATTAAACTTTTAGTGCCACCCTGTGCCATTTCTAGGAAATGAAAGGCAAATAGTAGGAAGAAATTAATCTGTCAAAACATAGTAAATTGATTAAAGCATTGACAGTCATCATTTTTCTGTGTCAGATAATTTTATGGGTTTTGTTTTATTGTCCCTCCCTCCCCACCTTTTAAGCATAATTAATTCACTGGGATTTTCCAGCTCTGGTGAAGTTTTGTTTAATTGTGGGAGATTATCAAAGGAAAACTTTTGTTGGTGTGTGTTTGGCATCCAAAAGGTCTGGGAGTGACTTCATTTATATCTTTAGTTGTCTTTGATCATCACCTTTCAATTTAGACTCAAGAGACAGACAGATTGACAGTTTCTCAGAAAAGAAGCTTAAATTTGAAAATGAGGTTAGGGTTCTTCAAGCTGTTAAATTTGCTTGTGCCAATGCTAGCAAATTTCTTTCAAGTATTACTTTTTTCTTTTTTTTTCTTTTTTTACAGTTATTCTTCCTATGGAAATCAAGGCAATCAAGGTTATGGACAAGCACCACAAGTAGGTTAAAATACAAATTGTATTCTTTATAAATAGTTATTTTTATCTTAAGTAGATGACAAAACTTGTATTTACCTAAATTTCAGGGCTATTCTGGTTATGGGCAAACTACTGATTCCTCATATGGACAGAACTATGGCGGCTACTCCAATTATGGACAAAGCCAATCAGGTTGGACTGGTTTGTTAAATTTGCTACTTTACAAATTTAAAAAAATCAGAACCTTTACTAAGTGGTATATCCATCCAATCTTTAGGTTATTCACAATCCTACGGTGGTTATGAGAATCAAAAACAGAGCTCATATGGCCAGCAATCTTATAATAACCAGGGACAGCAAAACACGGAACCATCAGGAGGGTAAGGAAACAGTAAAAGTACTGAGATTGTGTCGGGCAGTGGAAATAATACTTTGTGTATTAAACAGGTTTCAGCAATATACTCCTAACTGAACATTTTTTTCAGAAATTTTTTGATGGAGTATGAATTTCACAGTTTTATTGTTAGCAATGTTATTTAATACTTATGATGTGTTATTTGTAAAATGATTATTTAGCTGTAAATGAATACACATGAAGGAAAAACTTGGCCTCTCCTTTATGCCTGAGATTAAATAAAAACTTACCTATGAAAGATTTTTCAATGCTTTTATTTCTATTTTTTTAAATTATTTTAATGTATTATCTTTTGAGGGACAAAAATGCTTTAAAAAGTGCCAAAACCTGTCCACATATTTCAGATACCCTAAAATATATTTTATTAATATAAGTATATGAATATTTGCCAGCACATTTATAGGTTTTATAGTTGTGGTTTTCTAAAAATAAATTTTTATTGGTTTTTGGAAGGAGAGAGAGAAAAAAACATTGATTGGCTGTTTTCTACATGTTCCTACTGGGCATCAAGGTTGAAATCTGGGTAGATGCCCTGACTGGGAATTGAACCTGAGACCTCTCAGTGCATGGGGTGATGATGCTCAACCGACTGAGCCATACCAGTCGGGCCTTATTGTTTTTTTAACTTTCAGATTTGAGGAGTCTGTACTTGTTATTAATTTTAATAATAATGATTTACTTTTTTTATTGTGCTTTACATTTTGTGAAATGCTTTTGCATTCTCTAATTTAATTGATGATCCTTGAACACCAGAATGAGATAGTATCAGTAATTAAAGGAAAAACTGAAGTCACTAGTATTTTCTCTTGCAGCAAAAAAAATTATTCTAAGTGAAATTCAAATAAAAACAATGGGGAAAGATTTGTGAGGTCAAACTATCACTTTAATGAGAGTGCTTTGAAAAGTAGAGAATGAGTACAAATGTAGGGGATAACATCCAGAAAGCATGCTACATTGGAAGGAAGAACTCTTCAAGCCCTACTAGTTAGCTTTAAATTTAAGAAGAACCCTTTTATAAGGATACATTTTTGGAAGTGTCACATGTAAATGTAGACCAAAGAGAAATGTTAGATTTTGGTTCCCAACCAATTAAAAATATTTTAAAAATTGATTTCAGAGGAAGGGAGAGAGAGAGACATTGATTTGTTGTTCCAGTTATTTATGTATTTACTAGAGGCCCAATGCATGAAATTCATGCAATGGGCTCGGCCGTCGCCATAGTGGCTTCATCCATTCAGTCTTCCTGTTGTTCAGTCTAATTAGCATATTAGCTCTTTATCATATAGGATTAGTTGCTTCTTGTACGTGCACTGATTGGAGATCAAACACAACCATTTTAAAAGTGAAGTGCTAGGGTTCTGACCATTAATATGATATATTTTGGGTAGGAAGTTGGGAAGCATACTGATCTGATCATCTGATGCAGAATAAGATGTGACTAATAAGTTATGAGACCTTTTAAAAAAGTGAACATTAGAACTCAAATCCAATTAAGTATTCCTTTCAACATCCCTATCCTTAAGGCAGGTAATTAATAGTCATGTTGCAAAGAACATACTTAGAATTTCCTTTTTGAATTGCCAGAGATAAGAAAGCAATGTTATTATTTGGTAGTTAGACTTCTTTTCAGATAAAAAATGGCATCACAAAGTGAATTCTCTATTCACTCAGCAGACTAAAAATCTGAATGCATACCTGTTTTCTAAAACATATTATCATTAAAGATATTTAAAAGAATGTACTCTTAAGATGAAGAAGAATGTGATGATGAATATGTTGGTTTTAATGCAGTTTCATTTCTTGTCTATAAAATCATTTAACCCCCTGTACACAACTAATTCCTTTTAGAGAAAAAAATTGAAATATAAGTTGTGTAAGATTTATTTTTAAGCTGTATAGTGTCTCTCTTTGTATAGTTAATACACTACCAAATGTCTTTAGATATCCCTGTCCTATGGATATTTTCAGTAGCCACTAACTTTGCTCGGTATAATACAGGGATTGTACATTGGCATGGCAATTTAAAGCAGGTTCTTGTTGGTACACAGCACAAATTAGGTATATATAGGGATGCTAGTTTTTTCATCTTCACTTGTCTCTGATACAGCTTATATGAAATAATTGTTCTGTTAATTGACTGTACCACTCTAATTGCAAAAAAATGTTGCAGCTCTTTTATTGATGTTCTGAATGCTTCTAAGTAAATAGAAAATTTTAAAATAAAGAGAATATACTGTAGGTTCTAAAGATAATTATAAAAAATGATTAGAGCCCTGCCGGTGTGGCTCAATGGTTGAGTGTCAACCTGTGCACCAGGAGATCACAGTTCCATTCCCAGTCAGGGCTTGCCAGGTTGCTGGCTTGATCCCGAGTAGGAGGTGTGCAGGAAGCAGATGATCAGTGAATTCTCTCTTTGATGTTTCCCTCTCCCTCTCCCTCTTTTCCTCTCTCCCCCTCTCCCTCCCCCTTTTCTTCCACTTCTCCCCCTCTTCCCCCCCTTCTCTCTCTTCCTCTCTTCCCCCTTCCTTTTTGAAATTAAAGTAGTCCTTAAAACATTATGAAATATTAAAATTAGGTGACATAGAGCCTTTCAGTGTAATTATTAAAGGGACTCAGTACTTGTGGCATGTGTGTTAAAGAATTGACATTACTGTACTTTGTGGCTCCATTAATTTTTTAATTTAAGGAGATGTAAAAATCATACTGATTTTTTTGCTTCACTATTTTCAAAGGTGCATATGTTTTTTCTCATAATGTGGCACCTCTTCAAGGATAGTTGAATTGTTGTTTGAAGGTCATTCTATTGGTGATAAAAGAGACTTTATAGATAGATAAAAGAACGAAATGATTTCCACCACAAAAAAGTAGTAAATATGGTTCAGGTTTAGCTAGTCAGACTTTTTATATCAGTATCAGTCGACTTGCTACAGTAAACATAACCCTTCTATAAAATCTCTCAAGTTCTTGATTTCTGTTTAGCCAAAGTGGAAGAGCGCCTTCATATGACCAGTCAAACTATGGTCAACAAGATTCGTATGGCCAGCAGTCAGGCTATGATCATCATCAAGGTTCATATGATGAGCAGTCAAATTATGATCAGCAGCATGATTCCTATAATCAAAACCAGCAGTCCTACCATTCACAAAGGGAAAATTACAGCCACCACACACAAGGTAAGATATACTTACCTCTTTTTTTTATTTCTCTACTTACAGAATTACTTACATATTGAGTAATTACATTTACATTTGGATCATCGTCCCATACACCAAATGGTTGCTGGGTTCAGTTCCAGGTCAGGGCACATACCTGGGTTACAGGTTCGATCCCCAGTTGGATTGTGTATGGAAGGCAACCAGTGATGTTTCTTTATCACTTTGATGTTTTTTTCCCCTCTAATCAGTAAGCATGTCCTCAGGTGAGGATTTAAAGAAAAGAAAAAAATCCACAAAACTCAAATAGGATTTTAACTGTAAAAATTTAGAGTAACTGTGGCCATATGTTCTCTCATGGCTATCAAAATTAGTTTATTAGATTCCTATTTCTGAGCTTCTTGGAGATTCCCAAATGGTCATGTGACTTTTTGGTTGCTGATACATTAATTTCCTTTTTTTCTCAGAGAAATGTGATCATTTGGCAATTGCTGCTGCTACCACTTCTTTTGGAAGTGTTAGTATACTTGATTTGGGGAAATTATGAATCTTTATTAGCTTTCTCTGACCTCATCTAAGAAGGACCAGTCATTTCTTCTTGTTTTCCGATAGCACATTATATATACAACTGATAGCTAGGAATCTATCCTTGCCAAGAAAAGGCATAAGTTCAGTTTTATTTATATTTGTACCTTCATTGCCTAGTATAGGGCTTGGTTCATGAATAATTGAATAAGTGAATGAGTAAAAGTGGACGCTCATTTACTGAATATTTTTTAAATTTATACATGGAGATAAACTTTTAAAATATTTTTTAAAATTGACTTTTAGAGAGAGAGGAAGGGATAGGGAGGGAGAGATAGAAACATCGATGTGAGAGAAACATGGACTGGCTGCCTTCTGTATGATACCTGCAAACCGGGGATCCAGCCCACAACCTGGACTTGTACCCTGACTGTGAATCGAAATAGCAACCTCTTGGTGCATGGGTCGACATTCAATCACTGAGCCACACTGGCTGGACACACTGAATATCTTCGCATTGAATATTTTTTTCAGTGAACGTGTACACTGAGTATCTCAGTTTGAAAATCCAGTTATTTCTGATCCATGCTTAATTTGCATTTAAGTATTTTTGAGGTCAAGAAAGTAATAATTTTTCAGATTTCAGGTTATGCTTTTCACCTAATTTATTAGGGTTTTGTACCTATTGTTGTACTTGAATTCACACTTTTCTACATCACCATCACCATTTTGCTGTCTGACTTTGTTTGACACAAATATAATTCCTGAACACATTTAATTCCAGTTGGTTTTATGATGGCTTGAATTTGGGTTCTGTTCACAAATGCTATTTTCCAAAGGAAATATAGTTTGACCTAAAGAGCCATTTAAGGTTGTTGCGGGAAGTCTGTGTCTGAAAACAGAATAGTAGTTATTTATTTACGTACATATTTTCTTTTTTATAGATGACCGTCGTGATGTGAGTAGGTATGGAGAAGATAATAGAGGATATGGCGGGTCACAGGGAGGAGGTAGAGGGCGTGGGGGATATGACAAGGATGGAAGAGGTCCTATGACAGGATCAAGGTAAGTTTTCAGGTATAAACGTCTACTATATTTCTTCTCTCTTTCTTTTTTAACTTTAATTTTGATTGTTACTTGGCTGGTTTAATTCCAGCATCTAACGTAGTTAAGAGGCTTTAAAGAGGTTATGTTGTAGAAAAGAAGGCAAAAAGTAAAAATTTATTTTCAGTCTTAAGATGTCGCATAAATTATCTTAGAATAAGTTATGTTAGCAGTTGGTTTAGACGGTGTATATTAAACACCAATGGATGAAAGTCCCCTACTATGGAGACATAACTATGTTTTTCAAAATTGCCAGAGCTTTTGAATCTAAATGTTAAAAGATGGCTCTGAGAAATCCAAGTATTTTGTTTGTAAAAAATAAAAGGTAAGTTAATTGTAGATTGGAGGGCAGAGAGGCTTTTCCTTAAACTTGAATCCCCTTGGGAAGGAAAAATATTCTCTTCGTTAGTAAATAAATATTGAAATAAGTGCAAAATCACATACCATTGTGTATTTTATATTTAAAACTGTGGAAAAGGAATTATTTTGTAACTCAGCTTTTCTATCTCCATTGACAGTATTATCACGCTTGATATTTACTATGGCATATCTTATGAAAGCTGGTTTTAAAATTGCATTTAAGTTATCTGTAAATTTAGCACTTTGACTATAAAAACAATAATGAAAAAGGAGTTGTCATTTATTGTCCTCAGATGAGGTGTGTAGATTATAAATTTGTGTGTAAAATACACAGGCTTAAAAGATAATTTATATTCCCTGGGAATTGAAATTGTCAGCGGCTTGTTAACTGACAATAATAATATATCAGTACTAGTTTACTCTTGTCCTTTTGGTACTGAGCCAAGTGTCTGCCCTGCAGTGACCTGAGAAACACAGCCAGTTATGCATAGCACTGTTACTTCTTTAAGTGAGTCAGGAATTTGATCTCACTGACTTAATATTTTTTATGTTTTGATATGGCAAAACAAAAATCTAAACATAATTGATAAACTTTTTATAAGACTTAAACATTAAAAGCCTTTTTATTTATAGCCTAGATCAAATACTAAGGTAAAACAAATATATTGTATGCCTCTTCATTGTCAAAGAGAGCAGTCAGCCATCATTTGTATGCAAATGAACAATGTAAAGTGACAATATAAAGTGACACAGTGCTTACCTAATAGCCTCCCTCCTACTTTAAAACAGAATTCCAAACAAGTTAACCAACAGGCATATTTAATTTTCTAATTAATATGTTTTAGGTAATTGCCTTGGAATGCTCTACATTTATAGTATATGACAGGTTTAATTTTCTTCATAAGGAAGCTATAATTATGTCTGAATGATAGAAGAAAAGTCTTTATGTAATTTCATTTTGGAGAGATGGCTCATTTAAGAATCAGAGCTGAAAGGACCTTGAATGATCCTCCTGATGAAGGAGTGAAGATCCATACCATAACCAGCCCAGAAGTTCTGTTTTAAAATGCTTTATAACCTATTTGGCAACATATTTCAGTATAAGTTTTAGTCTATATGCTGAATCAGGTACTAAGTTCTTGATTTTCATAGCTTTTTATTTAGTCTTAGAACCTCTTTAAATGAAATCTTATGCAGGAGCCCACTATATATTAATTAGGTCAAATGCCAATCTGGTTCATGTCAGGGTAAGAATGGGGGAGGGATCTTGCCCAAGTTCTGTCTACTTGAGGCAACCCTTCAGTCAATCAATAGAAACCCGTATGGAATGTAATAATTATTCTCTATATTGGGTTGGCAAACTTTTTATGTGAAAGGCCACATAATAAATAATTTAGATTTTGCAGGCCATATGGTTTTTCTTACAGCTACTCAACTCTGCCCATGTAGCATCAAAGCAGCCTTAGACAATATATAAATGAATAAATATGATTGTGTTCCAATAAAACTTTACTTATGGGAAACTGAAATTTGAAATTCATATACATTCATTCACAATATCTTGCTCAAAGATGTGCTAAAAAAAAAAAAAGTCCATTTGTAGGAGTATTTTGAAATAAAATTAAAATGCTCAGTTTTAGAATTTTTTTCACATGTGGTTTTACACGTAAGTACCAAAATACCCAAACATTTGTTGTTAGTCTTTATTAACACTTGCATTTGTGTTTCTATTCATCTTACTTAAAAATAGTAAGGTTGAAAATATCCTTTTGGGGCTGTGTGAAGGATATCTTGCATTAATTGGGTTTATATTTGAAGAACAGGGTGAGGGTGCGATGTGGTAAAGGATGGGACACTCGTAGACTCAGGTTGTATGATTGCTTGACTGGAGGAAGAATTCAGACAAAAAGGAAACTGTCAGTTTCCCATATATGCAAGAGAAATGTGAACATTATAGAGATTATAGGAAACAGTATTTTGCTTTGGAAAAGCAGTTGCAGAAAAAAAGATTGAATTTCTAATTGTCATCTACAATTGATCACTGACATCTTAGTGAATTAGAAGTTTAAGGCCATAAATTCTCTGTTTTCAACTTCAGTTTTGTGATGAATGCATTACAAAAATGCCAGAACTTTATAGATAACAGTTTTTCATTAGTATGTCATCAAGTTAAGATAATTGTTACAGGTTTTTTTTGTTTTTTTAATTTCCAATGTTTTCTTACAAAAGTTTATGGTGAGCTCTCTTAAAAATGTGCATATGTCCTGGTGATTGTCTAGAACAATGTTGCTCAATCTATATATAGAAAAGCCTAATATGCTAAGTGTCCGACTGGGTGGTCCACTGACGGGTCACTATGAAGTGTACTGACCACCAGGGCGCAGATGCTCTGACTGGTAGGTTAGCTTGCTGCTGGGGTCTGGCCAATCGGGACTGGGCAAGATGGCCCTGATAGGCCCCGATAACCAGCCAGGCAGAGGGATCCCACCTGTGCACGAATTTTAGTAGAAGTGTAATGTATGTCACAAGTGTAAGCCACATATGTAATTTTAAGTTTTCTAGTAGTCAAAAAAATAAGTGAAGTTAATAATATCGATATATTTTATTTAATATATCCAAAATATTTAAGTAATCAGTATAAAAAATAGTGTACATTCTTTTTTTTCATACTACGACTTTGAAATCCATTTTGTTTTACATTTAGACTACCTTTCAATTTAGACCATCCCACATTTCAAATGGTCAACAGCTACATATGACCAGGGGATAATGTATTGGACAGTATAACTCTACAATATAGATTCTTGTCCTCCTGCAATATTGGTAGTTGCTGAATCTAGAAAGCTTTTTGAAACACACATATTACACAAGGGAGGAGATGAAACAAATATGGCTACTGTTGAGAATGCTATTTACATCCATTGAGTCATTTATATTTGGAATTAATGTTTGAGTTATTTGTAGCTCAGATATTATATTTTGGCTTTACTAATATGAAAACTCAAGTACAGTATAGTTTGTTTGTTTTAAACTAATCTTTTTTCAGTTTTAGCCAAGTCCCTTTTTTTCTCTAGATTCTGGGAATAAAGATTACTGCATTGTTCTTTTACTCTTGGCAGTTTGGGCCCTTGAATAGATATATTTAGATATTTTTAAATTAAAGATTGGGAATAGAGATTCTGTCAAAGAACTTTTTTCTTCGTGATAAGCACCTGAAATTAAATCTGTCTTTTCTAAGCTCTATCCTGGGGTAGGCTGCTCATTGTTATTTTAAATCATTCCTGCAGGTGAGTTAAGTGTATTCAGTTAGCCTGGTCAGTGTGGCTCAGTGGTTGAGCACTGACCCATGAACTCTGAGGTCATGGTTTGATTCCCGGTCAGGGCACATGCCCAGGTTGCAGGCTTGTTTCCATCATCATTGATGTTTCTGTCGGTCTAACTCTTCTTTCTCTATGAGATCATTAAAAATATATATTTTTTAAAAAGTATTCAGTTGGTTTCCTTATGCAGGGGGCATTCAGCTGTAACTTTGAGTATAAATACCTCTACTGCTTCACCTTAAAATGTTCTTACTTTAGGAATTTTTTTATGTGCACAAATTTGCTTCCTTTTCAGGGAGGAAAACAAATTAGTTGTGGCAAAATCTTGACTCATAGATGTTCACATATGTTCATGTCTTAATTTGCTGGTGAGGCCTTAACTTAGTATATGGAAAAGGGACTTGTAACTTTACTGCAGGTTTGGAAGAAAGATTCTTAACCATAAACTGATCCTTTGTTAAATAATAGTACTGTCTGGTTTATTTACTGTATTTAATATAATAAATTTCTTATAAGAGATTATAATATAACAAATATGGAATCATATATAATAAAAGGCTAATATGCAAATGGTCATGACGCCCTCATGCCGTAACAAACGATCAGCAGGAGGCTGCGTGCCCAGCAGGCATGGGTGGGCAGGGCTGCATGTGTGGTGAGGCGTGTGCGGGTGGGCAAGGGACTGCCTGGTGCAGGCCAGGGACATGAGGCTGTGTCCCTGCCCAGTGCCAGCCAGGGACATGATGTTGTTATTGTTTATTAATAAATTTATATATTTCATATACATTTTACTAATTTCCTTTCATCTCTGACATTTCTATTATAGAGAAAGGGCAAATAGCAATATTAAAATATTTCTTCTAACTAATTTCCTTTTATGTGCACTGGGCCACTAGTTTTCTAATAAGAAAATAGAAAATGGCTGAAACCGGTTTGGCTCAGTGGGTAGAGCGTTGGCCTGCAGACTGAAAGGTCCCGGGTTCGATTCTGGTCAAGGGCATGTAATTTGGTTGCGGGCACATCCCCAGTAGGGGGTGTGCAAGAGGCAGCTGATGGATGATTCTCTCTCATCGATGTTTCTAACTATCCCTCTTTCTTCCTCTCTGTAAAAAAATCAACAAAATATATTTAAGAAAAAATTAAATGAAAATTAAGGACATCATTAGCTCTTTAAAAAAAAAGAAAAATGATTGAAATATTTGAAGTTGGAAGAAAACTTTTTTAGATCATCTAGACCAGCGCTTCTCAAACTTTAATGTACATATTAATTTATTGGGGATCTTAAATGCAGATTCTGATCATTAGGTCTAGGGTGAGGCCCAAAATCACGCTCTTTTGAGACGTAGGCAGGCTCAGTTTATGCTGCTGTTCCATGGATGGTCCTTTGAGTAGCAAGGATAGAGACCCTTATTTTGTAAAGAAAGAATCTGAAGCCAAGGGAAAAATTAGTGTTGTCCAAATTTTCAAGATTGATTAGTGATAGTTGAGACTATACCCTGGCCGGTGTGGCTCAGTTGGTTGAGTGTCGTCCCATGCACTAAGAGGTAACAGATTTGATGCCCTGTCAGGGCATATGTCCCAGTTCGATCCCAGTAGGGAGTGTGCAAGAAGCAGCTGATTGATGTTTCTCTTCATTGATGTTTCTATCTCTCTCCCTCTCTCTTTTTCTCTCTAAAATCAATAAAAAATAAATTTTTTTTAAAAAAGAAGACTATACCCTGAATCTTAGTTTGAAGGCTAGTACTAGGTGTTTCTATATTTAAGGTGCGGTAGGTGTTTCCATATTTATGGATATTATGTTGAAATCTTCAGTTGCTATATTTTCTAAGGAAATGCTCAATAAAGATGACTTAAATTGAAATGCCACTCACTATATGAGGGAATAGAAAATTATAAGCCTATTCAAATGTCATTTGTTTTATATCCCTTTTATTTTGCAGTGACATATCCTTTTTAAAAATTGTTGAAAGTTTTATTGCTGGCCATAATAACAAATTGTAGGGATTAGCTGATGTATGAAATTACATGTTATCTTTTGGCCATATAAACAATTTGGTACTCAGTTAAGATGACAGCAAAATAATTAAGAGTATTTCTTTCAGTATTTACTTATGAAAATTGCCTATTTAAAAAAATCTGCTTTATCCTGGGACTTTAACTCCCTTGCATAGGAATATGAACTAAAATAAACATTTTCGCTGGTTCTTTTCTCATCACTTTTTGAAATTCCAATGATCATCTTTGAAGAAACCTGAGATATTTTGGTTTCTAATAATAAGATTTTTAGCAGTTTAATCTCAAGAACTCTTTTGGCTTATTTTCCTTTTTAGTCTTCCTAAAAATCAAATAGAATAAGTAGCATATTAAGATGTATGTATCTAAGCTGATTGCAAGAGTTAATTTTTTTTTACATCAAGTTAGTAGAATAAATTAATGATAAAGGAAGACTATCTTTCTCATATTTAGTCAGAGCAGTTTTTCTCTGGATGGCTTAGAAAAGCCATCTAGAGGGCATGGTTATCCCCAGAGAAGCTTTTCTGTAGTGAAGAGACATTAGTACATTGGATTAGTTTCTTGGATTACAGTAGGAGATTAGTAGTAGAAATAGAAGATTGGGTATTACCATCTAAAAACTTTGTGTTTGATTTCCATTTCAGCACTTGAATCTTAGAGGATTACTTAATTCAGTCAAGAGAAACAAGCTTTCAGTGTATGGATGTTTAAAGTTTCTTGATAAGACAGATCTTAGATTCTTACATAAAGCTGTGCACATAAAGGACCATTGACTTATCTGACAGTAGAAATTTGCCAAATAAGTTATTTTCTTATGGGAAGTTACAGTATTGGAGTGTATTGCTTTCTGTTTAATACACTCTACCAAATGGAGTACAGAACATTTAATAACATCACCCTCAGTAGCTCTGCTGTGAACAGATCCTAGTACATTATAGTGGGTATGGAGTAAGTGGCAATTTTAAGTTAAACCTTTTTTTATGCTCATTTTATCAGTTTTTAGACTGATTTGCAATTTTAAGACTGCTTTCACTCAGGCTTATTTTCATGTATATTTGTACCACACTTATTTTTTAAATCATTTTTTATTTTTCAATTAACAGTTGATATACAGTATTATATTAGTTTCAGGTATACACCTCAGTGATTAGACATTATATAACTTACTAAATGATCATTCTGATAAATCTCATATCCATCTGACACCATCCATAGTTTTTAGAATATTACTGTAACTACCTTCCCCTTTTTCTTCATCTCATAAAACCTATTTTGTATCAGAATAAAATACACTAAAGTTATCTCTCCTATTCTGCTATCAAAATCTTAACCTTGTTTTATGTTGTTCTATTTTTTATCTCCTTGGAAAGATTGTTTCTCTGACATTCTTCATGCTGTGCTTTCAGCTTTAAGTTATGATTTGAATAGTATCCCTTTGGCTTGGGTTGGGAAGACTTTAAATAAGTATATTATAGATATGTTTTATAATACACTTGAAAAGACACGCTTGTGGAAATAGATAATTGGGAAAACACTTAGATAAAAACAACATTTTGAAGTTTATGAAGTGGAATTTACTGGAAAGTTAGAGGTGCTACTGTTTTCCTAGGTGCTCTACTTGTGACAGTTAAGTGTAGATTGAGCCCAGGGCTCAGCACATTAGAGACTTAAGGAAGAAATCATTTCTTCAATTTTTCCTCTGCAGTGGTGGTGACCGCGGTGGCTTCAAAAATTTTGGTGGTAAGTGCTGAGTATCCCAAAATGTTTCCGTGGAAATGCTATATAAATCTAAAAGCCACCAATATCTCGCAGATGCAGTCTAAGCCCTATCTTACTCGGTTGAGGCTGGTGTGTGTTGTGTGCTTTAAAAAAAATAGATTCTCTATATATACATGTATATATATCAAAGAAAACATTAAAAAGCCAAAGTTGATCTCAGTCCAATGGATTTCGACACAGTGAATTTGCATGAAAGAGTCTATGGTGACCAATGAAAAGACCTTCACTGGATTTTGAACAATACATTTTTTAAGTAAAGGTAGCTGACATGGAGTTTTTAAATTACTAGGGTTTTTAATCAGCCTTCACAACCAGAGCTTAACAAAAGTGATATTAGCATAATGCCAAAGTTGCAGGTGTTGTTTGGGACATTTTGACAATTCATCTTGATTTCTTAAACTTTTAATAAAACTTAATTTATATATTTACTTTATAATTCTGTGATGGTTGACTTGTTTCAAGGATTTTGGAAGTATTGACTTTCCATGCCTTGGTTATTATTTCTGTTTTATAATAGTTTATAATGAGTTGTCTTAAATAGCTTTTCTTTTCTTTTTCTTTTCTTTTTCTTAGGTCACAGGGATTATGGACCCAGACCAGATGCTGGTAAGGTTTATGGTAGTTTATAACTTTGCCTTTAAGAGAATGTTAATTTTCTACTTTTTTCAAGGGAAAGGTGTGTTTGGAGGAGTTAGAGCAGGAGAAAGATTTAATCTGATAGTCCTGCCAGAACTAGGGTGCGTTATTTTTTAAGACATACCAGAAAGGAAAATTTAGAGAGATTGGAAAGTTTGCTGCAACAAATTATGTTTATGCTCTCTTATGTTCCGCTCATGAGAGAATTGTCTTACTCTGGGCATGAGTCACTAATTTCATGTGGCCTTTTATTTTTAAATGAAATTCAAGGCTACATGGAACCTTTTGAAAGTTATGATTTAAATTATATTTATTGATTGATTTTTAGAGAGAGAGAGAAACATTGATTTGTTGTTCCACTTATTTATGCATTCATTGGTTGTTTCTGTATGTGCCCCAGCTGGAGATTGAACCTATACCCTGGCGTATTGGGATGATGCTCTAACTAACTGAGCTGCCTGACCAGGCCTGAAAATTATGATTTAGAGATTTAAAATCTTTGAGACAAAAAATTTTAATATATATTGAAATCAGAACTCTTGTTTTTATTAAGATGCCAAAGTATTCTATATGGATGGCAATTTCTGAATTATCCCTTGATGGACTGAATTTTTTACATCTTTTTTGCTTTGTTGTACTAATCCAAAAGTGTGTGTGTAAGGTAAGGTGTGTGTCAAGGTGCCCCTACCCTTTGTATATACAAAGCTTTTTGCAGTGGATGGGGAAACCACCAATTCTGCCTACCTTGCTTGGAGGTCCAAAGTGCTAGATTTGGGGACTTTTCCACTAGAGATCCTTAAAAGTATTGATTAACCATAAGAATTAAAGCTCTTCAAAGAAAGGAGTGCAAATTTATAAATTTTCTTTATCTCTTCATGAGCATTAGTCCTGTATCTGAAGAGTCAGATTTGTAAGATCTCTCTTAATTGGTCTTACGTATTTTACATAGTGTGGACTTGATCAAATAATGATTGTGACCACTTTGCATGTTTTATATAAGGTTTTTTTTGTTGTTGTTGTTGCTTTGTGTTTTTTTTTACATTGATCCTTTTTCCTTTTGGTCAGAGAAACAGTTGAATATTGGATAGTAAATTATTCTGATTTACTAAGCAGGATATAGTAAAACCAAGGACTATGTAAAATTAACCATAATTTTTTTTCCCTCTTAGATTCAGAATCTGATAATACAGATAACAACACAATCTTTGTGCAAGGACTTGGGGAGGGTGTGTCTACAGATCAAGTGGGGGAGTTCTTTAAACAGATAGGAATTATCAAGGTGAGTGAAAAGTATGGCTTATGTTAAAAATCTCACAGTCATTAACATATTCTGGTTAAGATACATAGATTACATAATAAGCCTATACTCTAAGCTTGGCTCTCTTTTTTAATAAGATTTTTATTTATTTATTTTAGAGAGAAAGAGGGGGAGAGAGAAATATCACTTTGTTGTTCCATTTATTTACGATAAATGGTTGATTCTTATATATACCCCAAAGGAAAATTTAGAGAGATTGGAAAGTTTGCTGCAACAAATTATGTTTATGCTTTCTTATGTTCCGCTTTTTCTTCTGTGAAGAAATATTTGATTTTATACTGCTAATTAGTATTCTTTCTTTTAGGGATTAAACCCAACTAGGGATTAAACCCAAAACCTTGGTGTAATAGATGATGCTCTAACCAATTGAGCTAACCTCTCAGGGCCAGGGCCAGGGCTAGCGATAGCCTTGTCTCTTAAAAATTCATTGATGTATATGCTCACCATTGTCTGCAGGCATTTGCTAAATACATTAAGATTTTATTCCTTGCTTGTGTTACCTTTCCACAGTCTTTCACAGCTTTAGCTTTTAATATTAGGGCTCTAAAAATAGTCTCTGGCCCAGCAGGTGTGCCTGAGTGGTTGGGCATCGAGAGATCACTGGTATGCTGGCAAAACCATTTGTAGACGACCTGCTTCTGGGTCTGGGTTTTGTACGCAGCAGAGCAGCTCCCTCACTGCGATCTATTGAAACTCAGCCCTCGACACAAGGGTTTGTAAAAAGAAAAAAAATCAAACTATAAAAAAAAGAGAGAGAGCACTGGCGTGATTCCCTGTGCACATGCCCAGATTGTGGGCTTGAACTCAGTAGGGGACATTCAGGAGGCAGCAGATTGATGGTGTTCCACTCTCATCAATGTTTCTATCTATCTTTCTCCCTCCCTCTCTAAAATCAATAAAAACATATTTTAAATATATATATATATATATATAAACAGTCTGACTAGCACCTAAAATTGTGAGAACCAAATGAGATTGTGAGAACATTTTATAGATTCTGAAATACAAATAAATGCAAACTCAAGTTGTTATAAAACACTGGAGGCCTGGTGTGGGGGAGGTATGTGTCCGTTAGCCCAGTCTGCATCCTCTCCAACCTGGGACCCTTGAGTAATGTCCGACTGCCCGTTTAGGTCCGAACACAATCTAGGACTGCTGGCTCCCAACCACTTGCCTGCCTGATTGCCCGTAACTACTTCTTTTTGCCAGCCTGATCACCCCTAACCACTCCCTTGCCAGCCTGATCGACGCCAAACTGCTCCTTTCCCTGCCTGTTTGCCCCTAACTGCCCTCTCATGCAGGCCTGGTCACCCCTAACTGCCCTCCCTTGACAGCCTGGTGACCCCCCAATTGCCCTCCTCTGCTGACCCAGCCAACCCTAACTGCCCTCCCCTGTGGAATGATCTCCCCTAACTTCCCTCCCTTGCAGGCCTGGTTCTTCGCAACTGCCCTCTCCTGCAGGCCTGGCCTTCCCCAAACTGCCCTCCCCTACAGGTCTGGTTCCTCCAAACTGCCCTCCCTTGCTGGCCTGATCGTCCACAACTGCCCTCCCTTGCTGGACATCTTGTGTCCACAAGGGGGCAGCCATCTTATGTGTTGGAGTGATGGACAATTTGTATATTACCCTTTTAGATAGCATTTTTACTTCGCTATTTTATGTCTGTGATATATATTAGCCCAATGTATAATGCTTTATTTTATAACTTTATTGTTTACTTCAGTTTGTTGTATGCTATTTGTTTCATGCAAATATTTTCATCTCTCAAGTAGAAAGCATCCTTTAGAGCAGTGTTAGTAGATTATAGCATTTGCTTGAAATCAGTTGGCAGTTGTCTTGTTTTGGTGTCTGTGGAATAACTTACTATTTTCCCCTCTTCTTTGGAAGTTAAAACTTCTGAAGGAATTAATTACACATGAAATATGTAAAAAATTCACAATTCTGGTTAAGTAAAAATTCTGCTTTGTCTTCCACTCCCATCCTAGCCAGATCTGTTTGTAATCTTAGTGATAATGTATTGGTTTGCTTAGTGAACATTTTTCCTGGTCTTTTAAAAAAATTATTATTTTTAAAATATATATATATATATATATTTTTTTTTTTTTTTTAATTGATTTTTTTTTTTTTTTTTACAGAGAAGGAAGAGGGATAGTTAGTAACATCCATGAGAGAGAAACATCAATCAGCTGCCTCCTGCACACCCTCTACTGGGGGTGTGCCCACAACCAAGGCACATGCCCTTGACTGAAATCGAACCTGGGACCCTTCATTCTGCAGGCCGATGCTCTATCCACTGAGCCAAACCAATTAGGGCTTTCCTGGTCTTTTTAATTTGTTTTACAAGAAGCAATATTTACTATTTTTTGGGCGGGGCTTGAGGGAATTCTACATAGATAAAACATTATGCTATGTATTTTTAGTTTGGTTTTCACTTAATGTGTCTTAAGAGTATTTTCTTTTTTACAACTAGAGATAACTTTATTTTTATAAAAGGTACATAGTATTTTGTAAGCTTTAGTCTTATATCTGAATCTGAAGAGTGAGGTGTATGAATTCCTTAAAAATAATAAATGATATGGTTGCTGATCATTTTTTTTCTTAAAATATTAACACCAACTTGTTTGTTCCTCAGACAAATAAGAAGACTGGAAAACCAATGATAAATCTGTACACAGACAAGGACACAGGGAAGTCAAAAGGGGAGGCGACAGTGTCATTTGATGACCCTCCTTCAGCTAAGGCAGCCATTGACTGGTTTGATGGTATATCTTATTCATATAATTTCAACATGCCATTTGGATATTTCCTAGTGTTGAAGTCAAAATATGTTCTGGTAGACAGTGGTTATTTTTCTGTTCACTTTTTAAAAAAAATCAATATATTTTTTTAAAAATCAATATATTTTTATTGATTTCAGAGAGGAAGGGATATATATATATATATATATACACACACACACACATATACATCAGTGATGAGAGAATCATTGATTGGCTGCCTCCTGCACACCCCCAAGGAGGAATGGGATAGAATATTTTCTTTATTATTAATAAAGTGTTTATTATACTTTATATTTTTTGCACTGCTGATCCTGTACCAGAAACACTTTATTTCATTATTTGCTTTTTAAACTTTGTTTAGCCACTTAAAATTTGATTACAGCACAATTTGCCTCAAATCCATTCCAATTTGTAGATTTGTTTTACAATTAAAAACTTTACACACACCCCCCCCCAAAAAAAAAAAATAGAAAAACAAAAAACCTGGGACCCTTGAGTCTGCAAGCTGACGCTCTATCCACTGAGCCAAACCGGTTAGGGCTAAAGAAAACTACTTTAAAAAAGGCATAACGCTCTAGCAGGTTTGGCTCAGTGGATAGAGTGTTGGCCTGAGGACTGTAGGGTCCTGGGTTCAATTTCAGTCCAGGATACATGCCCAGGTTGCAGGCTCAATCTCTCCCACCCCCCGTAGTGGGTGTGCAGGAGGCAGCCGATTAATGATTTTCATCATTAATGTTTCTATGTCACTCCCTTTCCCTTTCTCTCTGAAATCAATAAAAATACATTTAAAAAAAAGGCATAACCCAGGTCTCATTTGACCAACTCCATCTAAGTTTAGACATGCAGAAGGTCTTAGATATATCCAGAGTAAGCCCTTAATCAATTTTCTAAAATAAGGTTTCAGGACAATGATAGTAAATTAAGGGAAGAAACCATGGAGAAATGAAGTCCTAATTACTATACATGCATATTTTTTTGACAGTAGGGAAAAGCTTTTCCAAATAACTTATAAGACAAATAAACAGTTTTGTACAAGAAATTCAACACATTCTGTATAATGCCTTCGCTTTGCTGTCATCATTTGTACAAACTCTTCATGGTTTACTTGACCATCACTATCAATCGCTGCTCCCCTGATCATCATTTCATCAACTTTAACTGCTAACTTCTCTCCAAGGTTTGTCATCACATGACAAAGTTCTGCTGCATCAATGTAGCAAGTGTCCTCTATATCAAACACATGGAATTCCTCTCTAATTTCTCCTTCACCGTCTGTGTCTTTCATTTTTCTTGCCATCATTGTCAGAAATTCTGGGAAGTCAGTTGTGCCATTACCATCAGCATCCACTTCATTAATCATGTCCTGTAACTCTGTTTCTGTGAGATTCTGCCCAGGAGGCCTCATTACAGTTCCCAGTTTCTTTTTTTTTCTTTTTTCTTTTTTTATTATTATTTTTTTCCCATTTATTTATTTATTTTTATTTTTACATATTTTATTGATTTTTACAGTTCCCAGTTTCTTTGTTATAGTTCCATCACGTTGTGTCAAATTGTGAAAAAGCTTCCTTGAATTCTGCAGTCTGCTCTTCAGTCAGTTGGCCAGCCATGCTGCCAGTGCTCTGATCTCTGAGATGCCGCCACACAACCCCTCAGTGTGCCCTCTCTGCTTCATGTTTTTTTCACTTAACGTTTTAACCTAGTCATTTTCTCATGTTATAGATTCCCCTGTTTTTCAAAACATAATTTTACTTTACTTCTTTCAAGATGAGATTGTGATACCCTATGTCTTCTTACTTCCATATTCTTTGTTTTTATACTACTCCATCAGGCCACCCAACCAACACCTTGCTCTTGAAGGTTGGGTCCATTTTCCCTCACTTCTGCTTTTGCTTTTTTTTTTTTTTTTTTTTTTTTTTTTTTTTTACAGTTTCTGTGAATCATAAAGCAATTTCTTTTGCTCATGATATGTTTAAAAATTATTGTGCCATTTGCCCACAAGGTCTATGAGCCTCTTAAATTGTATGTCTATAGTTCATCTCTTACCAAGTCTTTTTACAGCTTTAAAAAGACTGATCCTTGGCCGAAGCCGGTTTGGCTCAGTGGTAGAGCGTCGGTCTGCGGACTGAAAGGTCCCAGGTTCAATTCTGGTCAAGGGCATGTACCTTGGTTGCGGGCACATCCCCGGTAGGGGGTGTGCAAAAGGCAGCTGGTCGAGGTTTCTCTCTCGTCGACGTTTCTAACTCTCTATCTCTCTCCCTTTCTCTCTGTTAAAAATCAATAAAATAGATTTAAAAAAAAGAAAAAAAGAAAAGACTGATCCTTGAATTGCTTCCTATGTCAAAGTGCATGCCATACCATCTGACATTGTGGAAAGTGATTAGGGCTTTGTTCAGGGAGCCAAGGCTCTTGGATTTAAAGCTATTTCATGAATCTTTGGGCATCTTTTCTTTATATGTCAATTCTCTTATTTAATATAAAGTAAAGATAAATTTCTATCTGTAAGGCCTAGGGCAGCAGAATTTGTACATAGTACATGTATTTAATTAAGCACATATGCACACATTATTTTTAAAGATATTACTTTCATATAGTAAAAAAATGTCAGACAGTACCAAGAGTATATAGTAAAAAATTAGTTTCCTTTCTACCTTTGACTACCCCTTCCCCCATCAGTGGTCTCTCGTCCCTATTGAGACTGAACTAAAATAGGCAGTGAATATACAAGCATATGTGTACACATATAACTACGTGTGCACACTTAGGCATGTGTATTTAGGCACACACACATTCCTTTTAAAAAACAAATAGTAGCAAACTATACACATTGCTCATGTAAAAATAAGTTTTTATTTTATTTTTTGCTAGTAATAAATGACTCCCAGTGATAGATCTGCTCTATTAAATAGATTATGTCATGTCTTAGCAGTGTTACCTTGACTGTTTGGGAACACTAGTGTGTTTGAATTTCTGTGAGGACATGTTACTTATTCTTCTGAAATTGAAATTACCAAGACAGTTTACAGTTGTTGAGAAATGCAGATGTGGAGTAGCATTTCTTCAAAACCATTTTCTTTCTTCTTAGGAAAAGAATTTCATGGCAACATCATTAAAGTGTCCTTTGCTACTAGAAGACCTGAATTTATGAGGGGAGGTGGAAGTGGAGGTGGGCGGCGAGGTAAGATACTTGTTGCTTACTGGCCTGAATATTGTACAAAGGGTTTGAATTTGAGTGTATGCTCTGTCCCTATTGTGAGAACTTGCTACACCTCTTTCGCTCTCTTGGTCTTTTTCCTTCTGTTTTAAGGTGAGAGTGGATACTTAAATAGGAGACTAAGTAAATAAGATGTCATATAGTACCTAAGAGAATAGTGGGAGAAGGTTGTAAATATCCCTTTGGAAAGCTGTATAGCAGTTCGTTATTAACCCTGAAATCAGGAGGCAGTCATTTAAATGACACCTAATTAGGCACTTAATTTGACCGGTTTGTAAGTTCCCTGATAAAGTTACTGCTAGCTTGTTATTTCTGTTGGGTCTAATTCCTTAAATTTGGAATATGTCTTTTCACTTAACTTTTATTACTGAGATTCTCAAACTAAGGAGGGTATTACAGGAAAGTTTTTAAGTGCATTATTGACACTATAAAGTGTGCCTGTGGTCTTTCTCACATAGCCTGTGCTTACTACATAAAGCCCCAAATTAAAGAATCATGGAGGCTTACCACAGGGTGTGGGGCTGTCCACTTCTTGGTAGGCACTTGCTGTTAGTTCTTTCATCTGTGCTTTTTCTCTGCTTAGTTAAGGTCTGCTGCTGATTTTTCTCTTCCTCCCCTATATTCCTCAGGCCGTGGAGGATATAGAGGCCGTGGAGGCTTTCAGGGGAGAGGTGGAGACCCCAAAAGTGGGGACTGGGTTTGCCCTAATCCGTAAGTATTCCACTTACTTCGGTAGGAGTAGAAGTTAGGTTTGAGGTTGGAAGCTGCAAGTGGGGGTTCTGAATCCATTGGAAGCTATTGAGCCTTTTATTTTCCTTTCTTCTCAGGTCATGTGGTAATATGAACTTCGCTCGAAGGAACTCCTGCAATCAGTGCAATGAGCCCAGACCAGAGGATTCTCGTCCCTCAGGAGGAGGTAGGTTAGCTCTTTGGGTCCGCCTTGTTAGCATCTACATGGTGTTTGTCTTCTGGCTAGCACTAAGGAAGCCTTACATTATTTTGCTGACCTTACTGGTTTCTATTTCTACCTTGCAGATTTCCGGGGAAGAGGCTACGGTGGAGAGAGGGGCTATAGAGGTCGTGGGGGCAGAGGTGGAGACCGAGGTGGCTATGGTGGAGACAGAAGTGGGGGTGGCTATGGAGGAGACAGAGGTGGGGGTGGCTATGGAGGAGACAGAAGTGGGGGTGGCTATGGTGGAGATAGAAGTGGGGATGGTTATGGTGGGGACAGAGGAGGTGGCTATGGAGGAGACCGAGGCGGCTATGGAGGAGACCGAGGCGGCTATGGAGGAAACCGAGGTGGCTACGGCGGGGACCGAGGCGGCTACGGAGGAGACCGAGGTGGCTACGGAGGGGATCGAGGCAGCTACGGTGGGGACCGTGGAGGCTACGGTGGGGACCGAGGTGGCTACGGTGGAGACCGAAGTGGGGGGGGCTACGGAGGCGGCGGTGGCTATGGTGGAGACCGAAGTGGAGGCTACGGAGGAGATCGGAGTGGTGGCAGCTATGGAGGAGACCGAGGTGGCTATGGAGGCAAAATGGGAGGAAGGTGAGTATTAGAACATAGTTTTACCTCACTGCTCCTAGATTTTTAAGGTTCTTTTATTGTCCAGTGTTTTGGCACTTGAATTTCCCATTGACAATTCTGCCAGTAGGGATGGAGAAGATATTTAGTTCCCTTTTTAGCAGTTTCTAAAATTTATTGTTTTGGAAGTTCTTACTCATAATTCCCTATATTTGTATATGTATGTGTTTATTATTCATTCCCTGGCTAAAGGTGAGATTGAGTGGTATTTTGAAACTGTAAATTAGGAATTCTTAATCTCAGTGGTGAGGGTATGCTTTTTCAAATCACGTGGTGCTATATATACTCTACAGTTGTTTTTCTGGCAATTCTGGTAATACCTTTTCCAGATGAAAATCACTGTTGGCACTGCTGGGAGTGTGTTGCATACTGCACAATGAATGGTGTAGAGGTAGAAAAAAAGGAATGACCAGTGATATTAAATAACTTTTAGTTATTATAAGCATTTGTATGCCAGAGGGAATATAGGTAGTGAGACTTAGTATAGCATGTGGTTAAGAGCACAGAGTTTAGAGACAGACTGCTTGGGTTTAAGTCTTGTCTTCACCACTTTCTAGCTATGTGTCTTTAGGCAAGTTACTTACCCCTGTGGAGCATCAGTACTCTGATGTGTACAGTGGGGCTAATAATACTTCCTTCATGGATTTAGATTAACTGTTATAACAGTTGCTGGCCCATAGTAAGTATTGTGTAATTGTTTACTATTAGTAATTATCATCTATTGAATACTTCTGTGTGGCAAATCCTATAAAAGTGTCTGTGTATACAGAATAGGCAAAGATAAGAGTTACAATTGTGAAATAGTTTATTCTTTTTTAAAATAAGTATGGTTTTTAAAATTTATTTGTTTGTTTTAATCCTCACAGGAGGATATGTTTCCACTGGCCTCCTGAAAATACCACAGTGGTGTGGAGTCCTTATTCTAGGTTAGGGGTGTCAAACTCAGAGAAGGGGCCAAAATCTAAAATCCAGCCTAAATCGCGGGCCGAATGGTTTACTGAACAGTCATAAACTGACAATGTCATCAACTGACAGCGGAGTGCAGTGATGACAGCGCGGTGCGGGCCACATTGCAAGGCCTGGCGGGCTGGATTTGGCCCGTGGGCCTTGTGTTTGACACATGTGTTCTAGGTGGAAAATTTTAATAAGTTGGTGATAGTAAAGCTGCTTTTAGGATCTTAAAGCTGAGATTTATTACTCATCCTCTAGAAGTAGATAAATCGGGCATGGTGCTAACCTTGCAGAAATTGTCAAGCTGATACCAGTCACCAGCACCCTGAAGAGGTATTTGATGTGTTCCTTTGGTAGAAAATTAGAATTTAATCTGGCTCTTTATTTTTCATTCCTAGAAATGACTACAGAAATGATCAGCGCAACCGACCATACTGATGACTGTTTTGAATGTTCCTTTGTCTCTGACATGATCCATAGTGAAATTGCCAGAGTTTTGCCTGCTGCTTTCCTGGTGGCCTCTTCTTGGGTAGTGAAATTAAGTGACATTTAGAATTTTATTTGGGTGGGAGGTCTGGGACAGTTTTTCTTTTAGTAATGTTGGAATTTTCTCCTTTAGTTTCCAACTTTCTCCTTCCCAACCCTTGAAGCTAAGTGCGTTGTAAAATATTGCCAAAATGGAAAGTGTTTTATAATACTGCAATAAAGGCTTCTTGTTTTGTGGATTTTTGTATATTAGTGCATCGTTCTGTCACACTCAGGATTCAGTTACAGCAGATTCTAACCCTGAAGAATTAGGAAATGGATCCTACTTCATTAAATTAAAATGTTACTTTCAACAGTATTTATTGAGCGTCTACTCTGTTTAGAATAGCAATTTCTAAAGAATGACTGTACATCAGAATTACCTGAGGGAGTTGTCAAAATTCGATTACCTAAGCCTCATCTCAGGTTTGTTGGATCAGAACTTAGTGGGGATGTGGGGAAGGAGTTAGCTCCTTTATGTCAAGCTCACCAGGTGATTTTGAGAATTCCAGTTTATAATTTAGAACCACTGATTTAGGGCAATGTTCTAGATGCTGGGAATATGGAGGTCGAAGGGCTAGGTAAGAAGAGAAACAATTCAATAGTGTAGAGGGTGTGTTATTTGGTATTCATTAAAAACTATTTCTTCTACCCTTACCAAGAACCTGGGACAGGCACCATATCAGATCTCGATATGTGCACATCAAGCAAACACAATATACAGATAAGTGCTCCAGTAAGAATAAATGCAAGATGCTTTTGAGGGCTGATTTGAAGGACACTTAATTCAGTCATGGGATCAGGAAGGCTTGGTGAGTCTTGAGGGAAGAGTAGGAATTGGCCAAGTAATGAGGCTGGGTTGAGGAAATGGTATTCCCAGCAGAAAATTAATGGCATCAAATAGATTAGAGCAGTGGTCAGCAAACTCATTAGCCGTGGTATTTTGTGGAAAAGCCACACACAAGGGGCCAAAAAGCCAAATGTGGCTCTTGAGCCTCAGTTTGCTGACCACGGGATTAGAGAAATGAAGAGATTGAGGAATAGATGCTGGCTTGAGAAGTATAAGTAGTGCATTGTGAGGGAGGAGTTCAAAGATAGGCTTGCAAAAGATAAGACTGGAGAGGTAAACAAGCTTTACCACAATTAAGGTGATCAGACGTCCTGTTTTTGGGGAGAGAGTCCAGATTTTTAACGAGAGTCCCATGTCTCGCGGTTTAAAAAAGTCCAAAAGATTTAAAAGAATCTCAAAAATCAGGACTTTTTTAAAATGCCGAGGGACGCGAACAAATAGTTAAAAATCGGGATGTCAGGTCACCTTACATAAGGTCCTTGCATTTCAGTTTCCTCCTACCTTAAAATAGGGAATCAAAAGATTTTAACCAGGGGAGTGTCCTAACCTGAGGTATCTACTGAAAGACAATAATGGCTGAAAGTGAAGAAGCTGAACAGGAGACAATGGTAAGCCAGTGAGAAACACTGGTCTGAGCTCAGATATTGACTGGAAGAGGAGGACATAACTAAATCTGAGAAATAATGAGGGGAATTAGATAGGATCTGGCTACATGTCAGAAATGGGAGGGAAGAGTTAGGTTACTGGCATGGGCAATTGGATAGGTATTTATTGAAATAGGAAACACTGAGTAAGGAACAGATGTGGGAACAAGGTGGGAATGGATTTTTTTAGGTATGTTGAGTTTGGGGCACTCAAAATTACAAGTAGAGACATCCAGTAGACCTGGATGTGCAAATCTGCAGCTCAGAAAACTACACTTCCCTGATACTGTTTCATACTGGCATTTGTTTTGCTAAACTTCTCTACTTGGTTTTTGCATGTTGGAAGTTCTGATCTCTGCTCTTTTTTATTGACACTTTTATTCTGGGCAAACTCATATTATTGCTTTAAATATCCCAATACAGCAATGACTACCAAATTTATGTCTTCAGTCCTGTCCTCTCACCTTAACTCTGGTTTATACCCAGCTTCCTACTTGACCTCTCTACTAAATAAATTTGATTTTTCTTGGCAACTCCTCCAGGATTGAACAAAACTTTTGATCTTCCTCTCCAAGTTCTTTTCCATCTAGTCTTTTCCATCTCAGTAAATGTCCTCACTGTCCACCTAGATCAGATCAGGTAAAAAAACTTTAGAGCTTATACTTGCTTTCTCTCATTCATTCTGTACCTGCAGTCCCTTTTAATTGTACCTCCAGAATATATCCTGAAACCATCTTTATAGTCTTGGTTACAATCCTAGTATGAACTACAGTCATTTCTTTTTTGGACAATTGCAATTGCCTATTATTAGGGTCCCCCAGTCTTGCCCCTCTAAAATCGACTTTTTCATACAGTAGCCAAGTGATACTGTAATGATGTAAATCAGACCTTGTGTCATGCAAGTAGGCAACAAATTCCTTACCCTGGCTTACAAAACACTATAGGATCTGGCCTATCTACCTCTCTAGACTTACCTTGGTTTGAGAACATTGGTCATAATTCTAGATGGTATCAGATATGCTTCTGCTTCCGTATTTTATATATAGTTTAGAATTCTTGTTCCTCCTTTTCACTACAACTAGGGTCAAATTCTTCCTCCTTCCCTTTGAGGTCTTCCTTGGCTTTTATCTAAAAAATGGCCTCCCTCTCTCTGCCTGACTGGCGTGGTTCAGTGGTTGAGTGTCAACCTATGAATTAGGTAGGTCATGGTTTGATTCCCAGTCAGGCACCTGTCCAGATTGAGAGCTTGATCCCCAGTGTGTGGCGTGTAGGAGGTAGCCGATCTTTTCATGGGTGTTTCTATTCCTTTCTCCCTCTGAAATAAAAAAAAAAAATCTTTAAATAAAATACTGCCTCTCCTAATTACTTTCACATCACCTCTTAAGTCTTCACAGAACTTTTAAGTATTTGAAATTATCTTTTTGTGGGTATAAACTTTTCTCTTGATTAGATTATGAGCTCCAGGAGAGCAGGGAACCTTGTCTGCTGCCCACTATTCTAGCCAGTGCCTAGAAGAGTCTGAGGCACAGGTTAGATAGAGACTTAGTGAATATTGATCAAATGAATGAATCTATTACAGATGCAGATTTGAGAGTCATTAAGATGAAAGTGGATATGATTAAAATAAGGCTGTCCATAATAGTGGTTCTTTACCCCAGCTGTATACTGGAATTAGTAAGTTTTTTAAGACAAGGATATCTGAGCTTCACTCCAAAATGAAGTCTTTTTTTTTTTTTTTTTTTAATATATTTTATTGATTTTTTACAGAGAGGAAGAGAGAGGGATAGAGAGAAACATCGATGAGAGAGAATCATCGATCAACTGCCTCTTGTACCACCCCTACTGGGGATGTGCCCGCAACCAAGGTACATGCCCTTGACTGGAATCAAACCCAGGACCCTTCAGTCCGCAGGCCGACACTCTATCCACTGAGCCAAACCGGTTTCGGCAAGTTTTTTTCTTTTTTTTCTTTTTTTTAAGTTTTAATTCATTACTGTATTTTGAAGAAAAGTTCTGCTGAAAGTTATCTATACTTTGGGAAGCTTATGGTGAACATGTGATCAAGTAAATGGTGGTCCCTAGATTTCAAATGATCTGATTCCAAAGTCTAAACCTTTTTTTTTCTTGAGGGTGGACATAATTTGTTGGATTGGTGTGGCAGGTCCTACTGGCAAAGGGAAACTGAAGCCTCCAGTAAACAAGGAGGAACTAAAGCAGTTTGGAAGGATAAATAGGGCCTGTCAAAGAAATGGCGTGAGGTGGGTAGAAAGTAGGCATAGAAGAAGAGAGAGCAGAGAGTATGGTTGGTCTTAACTATAGCCTAATTATCTCCACTGAGAGTGGTGGGGGGTTGGGCAAGTTAGTAAGAGGCAATAGTCCAAGAGCCATGCTTACAGGATTTTCTCCTATTTTCTCTTCAGCACTTTTCCTCCGCCCCCTTCTGGGGGCAGAAGCTCTACTCTAGCTCTGCTATTAAGTTTCGGTTATAGACAAGGGCTTGGTTTAGGGAGGCAGGCCGGTCATCCAGAATAGTTGTGGTTCTGTCCTCCGTGTCCCTTCAACCCAGCGTGAGGAGATCTGTATCTCAGTGGAGCCTCTGATGAAGGGAACAGCATAGGTAGAGTGACATTTATTCATTGAGGGTAAGTAAGAAGACATTTTCTCATGGGAGCCTGAGAAGCATCCTCAGGAAGTGAGGGCTAGGCCCCCAAAATTAACCTATTTGGAGGTTTTGGCAAGGATCGAAAGCTGTTTCCTGATTTCTAGTGTCCAAGGCCCTGTGGCCTGTGACTTTGGTTTTAGTGGTTTAGGGGAACGGGGAGGGAAGGCAGAGGTGAGGTAACAGGCAGACCTTTTCTGGGCCCTCAACTTTTCCTGTTGGTCTGATGAGGTACTGGCCTTTGCAATAAACAGGGGGCTCAGCCGTGCAAGTCGAAAGTCTCGGATATTTAACTCTTCTAGCATCTCGTTCTCTGTTCTGAACCTTGTAGGCTCTTCCTTCTCCTTGGTCAGAGGTGACTCAGATACAAAGAAAATCTTATTTTTCAGCTTGTCTTCGATCCAGGGATCAATTGAGGCCAAAATAGTGAGTGTTTCTTGTAGCTGCATTGAAATAAAGGCTCTGTGGCTGGCTCACTTCAGGCTAAGGCTGGGTGGGATTGGGGGTGGGGGGTTACCCGTGGGAGGGGGAGCTCTAGCCACAGGGCACTACGGCCCCAAGGAATGAGGTAAAGGGACGGTGTGTGAGGACTAACTCCCCTCTCCTCCCTTCTGACAAAGTAAGTAGTGAGGATAGATGGGAAGGGCTCGGAGGAGGGGTTAGGAGAGGAAGAGGAGAGCAGGAATGCCTTACTCTCTTCTTTACAGACTGGTTGTTTTCTTTATCTAGCATTTCCAGGAGCAAGTGGAACACATGTGGGCTGCGGATCCCCAGGACGCCCTGGTAGAGGTAGAAGGAGAGTGCCTAAGTTATCAGCCCCAGGAAGATCCCCTTGTCAATTCTAATCCCATTGTGATGGCTCTGGAGAGTGGGAGATAATGGCTTTCCAGCTGACGTATCCCTTTCCTTGCCTTTTGGGGACACTGCATTTGGTTCCATTGCACATTATTCACCAGGAAGAGTTCAGAAAGTTTCTCTAATATCTAATTCTCTTTTACATCCATCTCTGTCCCTTATTCCTTAACCCACTGTCCTCTAATCCTGAAGAAAAGGTTACTCTGAACTTCTGGTAGAGCTGGAATCTATATATATAAAATTCTAATATGCAAATAGATCAAACAGTGGAACAACCAATAACCAGTTACTATGACGTGCACTGACCACCAGGGGCAGCAGGGGCAAGAGCATGGCAGGATGGTGGGGCAGGTGAGTGGGGGTGTCAGACCTAGGCAGGATGCTGGTTGCTATCATGGGGTGAGCCTCTGGTGGTTACTGAAAACTCTTTACTCCTGTGCACTGTGGTCCCGCCTGGCGTTTGCACCTGCTGCTGGTGCCAGCCCCGCTTACACCTGGTGCCAGAGCCGCTGCTTGCACCTGCTGCCAGTGCCAGTTCTGATGGCTCAGTGCCGTCAGCGGGTGCGAGCAGCGGCTGCTGGCCCTGATGGCCTCTGAGGGCTTTTCCACCTCTCCCTGCTCCTGAAGGGCAATTGGGGCAGCAGCCACTGCTCACACCTGCTGACAGAACCGACCCTGCTTGCGCTCGCTGCTGGTGCTGGTCCCAATTGCTCCACGCTGTGAGTGGGTGCAAGCAGTGCCAGCGCTGTCAGTGCGTGGGAGCAGCGGCAGTGGGAGTGGGGCCGCAGGCAGAAGGGTACAGGGGGCCGCAGCGGGAAGGGCCCGGCAGGGGAGCGGAGGATGGGCCAGGACCCGCCCTTGTTCCCACTAGAGCCTCACGGCCCACAGTTCCTTTCAAGGTGCATGAATTCGTGCGCTGGGCTCCTACTAGTAAAATAAACAAGTGAACAGCCTGAACTTTACATCCTTTTTTTCCCTTTCAGTAACTGCTCAGTTGCCTATTGCCCTTGCCATCAACACCTCTGATCAAAGAAGCAAAACTGGCCTTACCAAAGAGATGACTGCCTCCTGGCGTGAAGCGGCTTGTGGGTTCATTAGCTGCCTGTGTAGAAGGGAGTAAGAGTGTTGTGGTTCAGTTAAGCAGGAGAGGAAGAAGGCTGATTATTCTTGTTACAGCCCAGAGTGAGTTGGGCATAAGGCTGATGAGTGATGCTAATTTCATTAAATTTTTCCTGTTGTTTCTTGGGTCAGAAGAGGCTGGGAGGGGAAAAGGAGATACTGAGGAGGTGGTGAGTGACAAATATATCTGTTCAGAACTTTACCTTTTACAAGTCCCATTCATGTCCTCATCTTAATTTGAGCTTTATAGCAAACCTGACTGGGAGGTATAATCGGTCTCTTTACAGTAGAAGGATAGTCCAGGGGTCAAAAAGTGACTTGGCCAGGAGCAAAGGCAAGTGAGAGCTGAGAACTGGCAGCGAGTTCTTAGCTCTCTCTGCTTCTCTGCCCCATTCCCACCTCCTAGGATTTGGCCCCGGCTGTTCCCAGTCTAAGCCACTCACTCCTCCACCAAGTTCATCATCATGGGCTTCATCTTGAGCTCTTCCACAGTTTCTGCCACAGCCTGCCTCATAGCCTGAAGAGATATTAAGATGGGACAAGAGGGAGAAGGGATACTGGGGTGTACCCTGAAGAGCTCCACAAACCTTTGTTGGATGCTTAGTTTCTGGTGGGGGAAGCAGACAGGTGAGTAGGCAATTACATTACTGTGGTAAGTGTTACAACGGAGCGAAGGATAGGGTGCACATAGGAAGGTCTCCTAACGTAGTCTGGGCACCGGGAAGATTTCCTGGAGGAGGTGATGTCTTAACTGAAACCAGGCAGAGGGTTGGGGGAGGGTGATTTTCTAGGTGCCGGTGAAGGGGAGGACATGTATAAAAGCCTGGAGGCAAGAGAGAGAGAGAGAGCACAGAGTGTTTAGAGAACAGAAAATAGTTCAGTTTATCAAGGTGACCACACTGTGACTCTTCAACATGAGACACTGAGAAGTTACACTGGGATCACAGGTGTAAATCAGGGTCGGGTCATCCTAAGCATAGTTGGTGTGTGCTTCTGAGGAGTTGAGTGTTTGAGGTGAAGCTGGAGGCATCAGCGGGCTAGGCGGTGAAGGACGGTAAACCATTCTGAGGGCGGTGGGAGCTACTGAAAAGTTCTATGCACAGGTAAGGCACAACCTGATGTACATTTTAGGAAAATGTCTTTAGATAAAAGTTGTGTGACTGGTTTTGTATAAGCTGTTGTAAAGGTAAAAGCAATGGGACGTTGGAGGGCAGAGCTGATGCTCTTTGTGGTGATTTGGGAAAGCTTCCCATAGGAGGTGGTGCTTAGCCTGGGCTTGAAGGAGCTGTCATATTTGAGTAGGCAGAAGGAGACAGGAGTTACTTAGCAGAGGGGAGAGGGGTGACGGGGGCATTTTGAGCAAAGGCAAAGAGGCTTGAAAACGGGCTGCCTTAGGGAAATGGAGTGGGTTAGAGTGAATGTGATTCTTTGGGGGGCGGTGTGGCTGGAACCAAGACAGGGGAGGTCTGAGAAGGGAGAGAGACAGCTTTGGGCTGCTTGGGCTTTGGAGCTTTGGTCTCACTTACGAGGAAGGGTTCATTAAATATCTTCCTCCTGAGTAGCTCAAATGTGAGTCCCTCCAGATCCTGTGCCTGGATCTGTTCCAGCCCGATGGTCTTGAGCATCTGGATGGCCTCAAAGCGGTGCTGAGGGCAGGGGTGGGGAGCCATGAAGGATAGACTCCCTCTCATCCATCCCCAACCCTGTCCTAATGCTGGAGAAAGAAGGGTACTAGGCAGCCCTAGACTCACCTCAAGGACACAAGAATAGCACAGCTGGTCTAGGACGGCCCTGATGACCTCGGCTGAGTGTACACGCATCATCTTGACCAGCATCCTAAGTGACTATGGAGGGCAGGCAGGGTGGGTGGGGTTCAAGTAGGCAGACTTGAGGGCTGAGTCTAGAACTTGTGGTGAATAGGCGGGGCCCTGCCTCTTGAGTGTGCACACACATAAATGAATACAAATAAGATGTGCAGACATGTGTATACGCTGGTCCACATGACCCCATACCCATGCATACACATTCACACACAGAGGACCTGCAGTACTCCCTGGGATGAGGATGACGGAAGTCAGCACTAGCCTCTGTTTCCCCGTCCTTCCCAGGGATCCAGCCTCCTGCCCCGCACACCTTCATCTTCTGGGACATGGACCCGTGGCATAGGCACTGCAGCAAGAAGTCTCGGGCTGTGTTGCTGCAGGGTCTCAGGAAACCCAAACACAGGGCTGCCTCCATGGCTGCTTCATTCGGTGCGTTCCGCATCAGCATCCGCAGCACAGATGCCAGCATCCTTTCATCCCCGATTTGAGTCCTCTGAGAGGAAGGCAGGAGGTAAAATGGGCCTGGATTACGTTCTCAGCCAGGCTTTGTTAAGAGGGCAATTCTTTGCTGCTTCCAGACCATTCTCCCTAAAATGAATCTCATGTTATCCGATTATTTTATCCACTTCTTGTTTTTGCTGTCATCGACTTGCTCCTAGGTCACATCCTATCATTTCTCTATGACTTCATCTTCTGAATGGATTAATGTTTCTCTCTTAACACTTTTGCTGTCTAATTCCCAGCATTTAAAAATATATACATGTCATTGATCCAGTTCCTCCCCTCCAATAATCTTGTACTCCATTCTATGTCAGCTATTAATTCCCACAAAGACTTTATCATTACTTATTACTACAATTTCTACATTTCATGGATCCCATTCTGACCATCACTTCCTATCTTTCCAGCTCAACTCTTTTTTTTTTTAAATATATTTTATTGATTTTTTTTTTTTTTAAATATATTTTATTGATTTTTTTACAGAGAGGAAGGGAGAGAGATAGAGAGCTAGAAACGTCGATGAGAGAGAAACATCGACCAGCTGCCTCTTGCACACCCCCCACCGGGGATGTGCCCGCAACCAATGTACATGCCCTTGACCGGAATCGAACCCGGGACCTTTCAGTCCGCAGACCCACGCTCTACCACTGAGCCAAACCGGTTTCGGCTATTTTATTGATTTTTTACAGAGAGGAAGGGAAAGGGATAGAGAGTTAGAAACATCGATGAGAGAGAGAGACATCGATCAGCTGCCTCTTGCACACCCCCTACCGGGGATGTGCCCGCAACCAAGGTACATGTCCTTGACCGGAATCGAACCTGGGACCTTTCAGTCCGCAGGCCGATGCTCTATCCACTGAGCCAAACCAGTCTCGGCCCAGCTCAACTCTTGATGTTAACAGTTGGACTCCACAAGGACTAATCATCATTAAGCACTATTTCACTGCTCCTCACCTTCATCCCTCTTAAACCAGCTTAAATTCCATGGTCCTGCTATAATTACTTCCTGCCTCAACTCCTTTACTTTATCTTGGTTCATTGTATTCAACTCTTACTTGCTCTGTGCCTGTACTTCCTGGAGAAAAACACTGTCACAATGATTGATCTTGCTTTAGATGTATGAACACAAACCTCATGTAGATCCCTAATGCTGCCTACTGATCCTGCTTTTCTCTAGGCAATTCTCTTTCCCACCCTCTAGTTCATACCCTTTCCTCTGGTACCTGTAATGCTTTCTTCCTCCATTCCCACTCAGCTAATGACCTTGCTTCCTACTTTATTGAGCAAGTATAAGTTTCACAGATACCACCACTTTTATCCAACTTTCAACCTGCACCCATATGTTCTTCCTTTCCACTTGTACTGTAACCAAACCACCTTATCTCAAGTCAGTCTGCCCACCTGTGAGTTAGACTCATTTCTTCTCACTCACCTACTGAACAACATTGCTGCACAGCTCTTCTTACTCTCTTCAAATTGAGCAGTTTTCTAACTACTGAATTATTATCCCTCAGACTAGGATCATGTTATTTTTCTTTTTCTGGAATCCACTCCTGGTGCCAACTACAACCCTTTCTAGCAAAACTTGGAAAGTGCTCTGTTCTTGCTGTACACAGGGGGGCAAAAGTAGGTTGAAACTGGTAAGAAGTTATTCCAGTGCTTCTATTCAGGAAACTCCACAGGACAATGCCTTCCCATCAAAATCAGGAGCTAGGTTACCTTCTCCCTGACCTAACCCCCAGCCAACACCATCAATTACCTGCCCTATCTTGCCTCAATTACCGATCTCCTCCCAATCACCTTGTCTTTGGGGATAGCAGTCCAGAAGTTCAGAGCTACTCGTAGTCCCCTCAGAGTATCCATCCTTTGCTCCTCATTTGGCTCCTTCAACTGCTTGATGAGAGCCTGGATCACATCCTTATTCAGGCAACCTAGACAGGGAGGGTCCTGAGGTCAGGGCAGAGCCTCGGGTTGCTCCTCTCCGCCGGGACCCATTGGACTCTACTTTGCCCTCAAGACATAAAATTCTAAGCACTAGGTCCCAAGATGTTGCCCGTCTTCCAGGACACCAGAGCAGCTGGCTGAGCACAACCACAATTCCAATCTCCCTTTTCACGTCACCTCTCTCTCTCTGCCCAACAGTACCTAGGAGAGTTCCCAGTCACCGCCCAGTGCTAGGTTAGTACAGGCATATACTGCACTACCCTTCTGTCCTTACCCAGATGGGAGAGTGGCTGCACTGCCTCCTGTCTTGGAATCCACTCCTGGTGCCAACTACAACCCTTTCCAGCCAGGGAGAGGATATACTTACCCAGGATGGCCAGGCTTCTATAGGCCTCATACTTCACTCTCTCTGGAGCAGTTTCGACCTGATTTAAGAGGCAGGTGGTGGAAACATGCTATAAGGTGATGGATGGGATGTGAGAGCTTTAAGAATATCAGCTTAAAAAAAAAAATCTCAGCTTAATCTCATTGTATAAATGAGGAAACTGAGGCCTAGAGAGTGACCTGTTAGTACTCAAACACAGAGTACAGCCAGGAAGGTGCAATGGAAGGAACGCAACTTGGAGGAAGACTTGTTCAAATACCTCTCTGGGATCTAATCTAGTCGCCATGTGGCCTGGGGCAAGTCGCTTGGCCTCTCCGAGTTTCCATTTTCTCATTAGGAAAAATGCAGATACTACCACCTAATATTGTAAGATTTAAATCTCTACATAATGTAAGAGATTATGTAGAAGGATGCACGCACTCCATAATAAATGGGCATATAAATAGGAGGCATTGATTTAGTCGAGAGAATGAATTCGGTCTCAATTCTCTCCTAGTTTTTCCGTTGAGTGTCTTCTTAGACAAAAGGGCTCTTCAGATCCCACCTCCCCCATCCTTTTAGATCAAGCTGCCCTTTAAAGGGCATGAGCGGGCATATACTGCACCCTAGCGGCTCTTTGCTAGATCTGACGCACCAGCCTTGTGAGCATTGTCTGTGCCCATGTTCTACACACCTCATGCCCTGCTCCCTCCTCTCCTGAACTCGGTGCAGCCCCAGACTTACCACCTGCAGTAGTGCCTCTATGATAGATTCATCACTGATGCCCAGGCACCCCAGAGCCTGCAGGAAGAGGAGCAGAGGACAGGGAAGAGACCTTGGATACCACCCCAGGAGTTACCATTCTCTGTTCACAGCTGGATTTGGTTCTTGGAAGAGCACCCAATCCCCACCTCAAGTATCTTTCTCCTCTTCAAGTCAGCCCCCCACCCTTGCAATTTCTCACCTTTGCTGCGTAGTATTGCTCATCCTCTCTGGGAGATTTCAGGCTTTTTGTGAGTTCCTGCCTTTCCAAAGGAGCCAGTGGAAAGGAGGAAAGGAATAAATATAGTTTTAAAACTTCAAACTGAAAGAAGCTCCTTCAATTCAATCCCCTTTCCCCCTTGTCCTCCATTATGGGATTGAGGGCTGAAGGATGGTGTGAGCTCAAGGTAAGGGCATCCACAGGAAGGGAGTCTCTCCATCCTTCCTCCCGCCATGGTCCCTGACCTTTAATCTTCGCTGCTTAAAGGAGTCCTTCGTAGGGTGTAAAGTCTTGGGTACCTTCTGATATTTTGTAGACAACTTGGCCATGGGGAGATAGACTTTTTGGATGGGACTGCCCTCTCTGAAGTGGTATCTGTGTGAGAGATTACACAGGCAGCCTTGGTCCCCTTGTTCCCTCCCCACTTCACACATTTTCCTCTGCCCCTGGTTCTCAGCCCAGCTTAGAGATGGGACCAGAGGAAGACAGATGAGCCTCCTTCTATGCTGGAAAACAAATCAGTTTCACTAAAACAGAGATGTTGACAGAAAGCCAGGAAGGCTGGTCAACAACCTTAATTGTTCTAATCTTTAGTTGAGATATTGTTAGCTGAAGCAGCCTCCACCTTGTTTGTCCTGTGTAAGTTTCTATTATTTCCTGCCTAAGGGCTACATGTATATTTCTGTTTATGTTGCCTAAAATGTTTTTCCCGAAGCCTCAATAAAAGGGGATGGCAGGGTCAGAGCAGTGGTAGTTCTCCCACTAGAGTAGGACTACCACCTGGCCCCCCATATCGCCAAGTTGAATTTCTTCAAGTCTCAAGTATCTTCATTTGTGTGCGGCCCTTCTCCAGAACCTGAACCCTGAATTGCAACTCTTTCTACACGGGCCGTGAAAGAGATTCCTATACTTCTATCCTGAGATCTTCTCTGGGATCTATAGGCTGACTTGCTCCACTCCCTGCCCCCCCACACACACCCTTTCATTCTCTCTCCTCGAAGTTGTACATGGTGTGGAGAATATCAGTAAATCACACCTAGGTTGTTCTCTCATTTTCTGCAACATCTTCTGGGCCAACCGTTCCTGTTGATGATCATACAAGGCGTGCCAGTGTGTGTACAGCTCAGGCTTCTCAGAGTAGCAGTATGGTGCCGAGTCTGGCTTGGCTGGGTGCTGCCTCCAGCACTCTGGACTTGGGGGGAACTCTTCCTTTGGTATCTGGGAGAACAGGGTGGATGGCAGAGCAGTTGCAGATTTAGTAAATAGCAATCAAATAACAGGATATTCAGTTAAACTTGGATTTCAGGTAATGAATGCTATGTACTGTATATGTGTGTGTGTATACTAGTACAGTGGTTGGCGAGCCACGTGTGGCTCTTTGGTCCCTTGAGTGTGGCTATTCCACAAAATACCACGTGCAGGCACGCATGTACAGTGTGATTGAAACTTTGTGGCCCATGCGCAGAAGTCGGTTTTCTGCCTGGGTGAGTCTATTTTGAAGAAGTGGCATTAGAACACTCAAGGGGCCAAAGAGCCGCATATGGCTTGAGAGTCGTGGTTTGCCAACCACTGCACTAATATATACACAAGAGGCTCGGTGCATGAAATTTGTGCACTCAAGGGGTTGGGGGGGAGCAGGTCCCTCAGCCTGGACTGCAAGAGGGTACAGGCCAGGCCAAACCCCACTGGTACACTATTGGGGCTGAGGAGGGATGTGGGAGGTTGGCCAGTCCAGAAGGAACTGCGGCCCATCTTGCTCAGTCCCAGTCAGCTGGACCCCAGCAGCAAGCTAACCTATCTGTCGGAGTGTCCCCCCACCCCGGATGGTCAGTGCACATCATAGTGAATGGTTGAGTAACCTTTGAATATCATTAGCATATTATGCTTTGATTGCATATTATGCTACGGGGGGCCTTATACAGAGCTGATACAGAGCTTACGGGGGTTGAACGGCTGACAGGTTGGCCAGGCACTTAGCATATTAGGGTTTTATTATATAGGATATATACTATGCATGTGTGTGTATGTATGTATGCATGTGTGTAGTATACACATACATATACATATGCACACACACACATGTACATACACATCCATGTACACACACACACACACACACATATCCTAGTATATATACACATACATACACTAGAGGCCCAGTGTGAGTAGCTCACTTCCGCTTGCCTCAGCTGGCCGCCCCACCTATCACCACTTGTAACTTGCACCCCGCCCTCGACAGCTCATAGCTCTCTGAGTAGCTTGCACCCCACCTGGCCCACCTCGAGAGCTGCTGCTTATTTGGTTGTTACGGTGTTAGGACCACTGGCTTTTTTATATATAGATACACACACACACACTCACACACACACACACACACCCCTATATTTCATTGTTTATGTGAAATTCAAATTTAATTGGGTGCTCAGTGTTTTAAAATGAGGATGTCTGTATTAATTAATAAAAATGACTCATCATTCAGCACTGATTGCGTAGCCCAGGCCTGGCAGATGGTTCCTCACAACAGTTCCACGAAGGGTGCTGGGAAAGGGTTGGCCTGTGACAGAGGAGGCTTCTGAGGCCAGTCCAGAAGGAAAGTTCTGGAATTACTGACAAATTCTTCTCTGCCCTCAGTTACTCAGCCCAGCTCAGAGATGGGACCAGAGGAAGTTCTCAACCGTGGCTGTGTATTGGAATTATTCAAGGGAACTTTTAACATGCCCAAGGGTGAGTGTTGGGGTTCTGTGAACCGACTTCAATGGGAAGGGAAGGTCTGTTGATCCTCCTATTCAACAGAGCTCCCAGGGTGGCAGAAGTTAGGGTCTTACCTTGTGGCATGACAAAGGGAGCCAAACAGGTACCGAGGCCTTTTTGAGTTCTGTGGTACAAATGAGACAGCAGTCACAAAGGTGGGTAAAGATAGCATCCCTTCAGGCATTCACTTATTCAGCATTTAGTGAACAGGAGGAGTACCAGGCACCAGGGAGGTAAATAAGGTGTTATTCCTGTCCTCAAGGGGCTCATGGTTTCCTGATAACTTGCTGCTCAAAATGTGGTTTGTGGAACAGCAGGATTGCCATAGCCTGGGAGATTCTCAGAAACGCAGTGTCTCAGGCTCCACTCCAGGCCTCACAAATCAGGATCTCCATTTTAACAAGATTTATTTGTACTTTGAAGTTTGAGAAACTCTGGTCTAGCAGAGTGGTTCTCAACCTGGCTGCGTATTGGAATTATTTGAGGAGACTTTTAGCATGCCTTGGCCCTACATAGGACTAATAGAATCAGAACAGATTCTCTGAGGAAGGGGCCCAGGTACCCTGTTTCCCCGAAAATAAGACAGTGCCTTATATTAATTTTTGCTCCCAAAGATGCGCTAGGTCTTATTTTCAGGGGATGTCTTATTTTTCCATGAAGAAGAATTCGGTACACATTTATTGTTAAATGAAAATAAAGGAAATTTATTACCTGTATACGGTACTGTAGTACGGTAGTTGTCAACACAAACCAGACAAACTGTGAATCCTACAGTATTAAGAATTTACTCATTTATTCAATGACAATCATGTCATCATCTTCTGGAACATCATCATAACAAACCAATTCCTGAATTTCCTGGTGAATTTCTTGTGACTCCATTTCTTTCAGAATCAGTGGACCAAATCTCTCATGTTTAGCAATAGCATTCTGATACAGAGCCTACGGGGGGCCTTATTTTCGGGGGGATGCCTTAAATTTCACTCAGAAGGAAACCTGTAAGTAGGTCTTATTTTCGGAGAATGTCTTATTTTCGGGGAAACACGGTAGTAGAGAAAACTCCCCAGAGGATTCTAATGTGCAGCTAATGGTGAAAACCATTGTTTCTGACCAGTGTTTTTCAAACTTGAGTGTGCATCAGAGTCACTTGGAGAGTTTGTCAGAGCAATTCCCAAACTTCTCTCATGATGAGAATCACCTAGTGGAGTTAAAATACAGATTCCTGAATCCCAACTAAGAAGTGCTAAACTGGAATTTTTGGGAACATATAGGTAAAATTGTATACTTAATTCGTGCTCTAAGCTATATGTTCCCAAAATTCTGTAGTTTAACAACTCCACCAGGTGATTCTCATCGTGAGAGAAGTTTGGGAAACACTGCCCTAGAGATGGATTCAGCCTGAGAATTTGCATTTCTAATGAGATGCTGATGCTGCTGGTCTTGGGGCCACACTTTGAGAGCCACTGGACCAGCCGGTGAGACACAAAGGGAAACAAATGTGAAGACAGATGAAAGCACAGGTGGTACAGAGGAGGGACCCTTAACCTGGCTCGGTACTTGTTTACCCAGAGACTCTGCACAAGCTGAGTCTTCAGTCCAAGTAGGAGTTAGCCAGATGGATAAGGGGAGGAGCATTAGGCTCGGGGAACAATGTATGCAAAGACTTGCAGGTGTGAGTGTTAGGTAGAGAGCCAGGGTGCAGATGTAGGAGCAGACCCTGGGAAACACAAGATGTCCTACTTAAGACCCTGGAGACTTACCTTGCCAGCTGGGGGAGCCATCCAAGTGTCCATGGGCTTTCCCTGACCCACTCCATGGATTTGCTGAACTCGCCCAGACCCCTGCCTGGGAGGGGAGCCAGGGGGCTTTTCTTTTCAGGCCCTGGCCCCTGATTCTGTTCCTCTCCACCCCAGCCTCACCTTTGGTCCTGTTTGGATATTCCAGCCATGGGTACTTGAACATTGACCTGGCAATTTCAAAGAAATCAACTGATTTTTCGTAGGCCATCTTTTTATTCTCCTGGTGGGGCGAGAGGGCAGGGTGGTGGTGGTAGAAGAATACGGGGCCTTTGGGATGTGGAGACAAGGTCAGGGAGACCTGTCTTCTGCACAAGAGGAACTAATGAGATGTCTGGGCTTCTGGAAATGGAAGCTTCCAAATACTAAGCAACCAGGTGTCCTAGGTAACTAGAATGCTCCAGTTCCATTCTTTTTTTTTTTTTTTTAATTTCTTAATTGGTTATGGGATTAGTGTTTCCCAAAGTGTGGTACGTGTACCCCCAGGGGTATGGGAAGAGTTTGGTGGGGGTACGCGTTGCACCGGAGTTTGGTGGAGATATGCACTGCACTGTGTTTAGCTGTGCTTAATTCTACGTTCTCATGAGTATGAGGGGTAATCAGTGTTATGAAAATTATAGAAGGGGTACACATATGTCAAAAGTTTGGGAAACACCATACTATGATATCACATAATTGTCCTCATCCTCCTATTCCCATCCCAAACCTCTCCCCGCGCATGCCCCCACCTCTCTGTTGTCCATGACCACTAGTTAGGTTTATATGCATGAATACAAGTCCTTTGGTTGATCTCTCCCCCTTTCCTCCACCCTCTTCTGCCTTCCCTCTGAGGTTTGACAGTCTGATCGATGCTTCTTTGTCACCGGGTCTGTTTTTGTTCTTCAGCTTATGTTGTTCATTATTTCCCTTAGATGTGTGAGATCATGTGATACAAAAAATACACTTAAAAGAACCGAAAATGAGAGAAGCCCATAATGGTTACTTGCTGAGAGGCAAATGAATCAGTCTGTAGTGAGTTTCTTTCTGAGCCAACAGTTCTTTTGAGACCCAATTTCAATGTGGAACATGTCCTTATGTGTACATGTCCGCAATGATTCTTCAGTTCTAGGTGGTGGACAAATGGTAGTGATGCAGGTCAGACCATCTCTGGTTTTCCAGTTCCATTCTTTAAAGAAAAATTATTGCCAAAACTGGTTTGGCTCAGTGGATAGAGCGTTGGCCTGCAGACTGAAAGGTCCCGGGTTCGATTCCGATCAAGGGCATGTACCTTGGTTGCTGGCACATTCCCAGTAGGGGGTGTGCAAAAGGCAGCTGATCGATGATTCTCTCTCATTGATGTTTCTAACTCTCTATCTCTCTCAATTTCTCTCTGTAAAAAATCAATAAAATATATTTAAAAAAATAAAAAATAAATAAAAAAGATTATTGATTGATTTTGAGAGAGAGAGAGAAAGGGAGAAAGAGATACATTGACTTGTTGTTGCACTTACTAGTACTTATGCATTCATTGGTCGACTCTGGTATGTGCCCTGACTGGGGATTAAACCTGCATCTCTTGCACAGTGGGACAATGCTCCAACCAAGCCAGGGCTCCAGCTCCCTTCGTTAGCCCCAGCCCCGGCATCTACTGGCGGATGGATTGAGCTAGTCATTTTACCTCTGGGAACTTCAGTATCCCCATCTAAAAAGCGGGAAAGTCAGGCCTGTCTAGCTAACTAGAGGGACTATGGTGAGGCATAAATTCAAAGAGAGAGTCAAAGGGTTTGGTGAAGTGTCAAGCTCACATAAATCGGTTAGGAGCAGGGGTTTTTCTTAGGATTACTCATCAGGAAAATGGCAGGGATGGGAAAGCCCCTCGTAAACACACACCTCCCTCCTGGGTAGCAAGAGACTGAACTAAGTGTAGACTAAGACCATTCATACCCCTACTTCTGCATATGCTGTTTCCTCTACTTGTCAGACCTTTCATTTTATTTTTAAAATGTTTTTCATTTTAAACAGTTTTTCAAATCTTTTAAACTCTACTTAAAAGTTATCTTAAAAAAATATATATATATATATATATTGATTTCAGAGAGGAAGAGATAGGAACATTAATACTGAGAGAACCATTGATTGTCTGCCTCCCGAATGCCCCTCACTGGGAACCGAGCCCACAACCCAGGCACATGCCCCCGACTGGAATCGAACCAGTCTGCAGGCCGACCCGCAGTCTGCAGGCCGACACTCTATCCACTGAGCCAAACCACTAAGGCTTAAATGTTATCTCTTAAAGTCTCTTTTCTCTCAGAGGCACCCTTCCTCACCCCATTTAGGTGTAATCCTTCCTACCCCACAATATGACCACAACCTTTTGTAGTGGTGCTTCCCTTCAAAGGCTTTGTCTTCTGTTTCATCTGTTCCTGGGTCTTTCCATCTTCCTCACTAGACTATGAGCTACCTAACAGTACAGATTGTGGCTGGTAGCTCTTTCACCCCTCTATTCTGCCCCTGACCCCCACCCCCAATGCCTAGCACAGTGCTTGGCGCACAGCAGGCAGCTCACGGTAGCAGGAGAACATGGGCCACCATGCAATCAGACTTGACATCACTAGGTAACTGACATCGTGTGCCCTGATGTGCTGCACTGAGAGAGACAGCATCATTCTGGTAATCTGGCCAAAAACGAAACCTGAGTTTAATTAGGGGGAAACAATTAGGCAAATTCAAATGAAATATTCTACAAAAATCTTACCTGAGCTTTCCCAAAATGTCAATATTCTTAAAGACAGAGAAAGTCTGGTAAAGGACACTGAAAAGGCAAGGCGGCTAAATTCAGTATTTGGACACAACTGGATCCTAAATTTTAAAAAATAGCTTTAAAGACATTGGGACAATTGTGAGGTTTTGATCATGGCTTGTGTTTTAGAATTACTATTTATAACAGTATTGTGCTGAGTATGAAATATGTACTGAAACTTTTAGGGGTGAAATGATAGCACATCTGCAACTTATTCTCAAATTTGGGGGAAAAAATGTATTATACCGACCACACACACACACACACACACACACACACACATACACGCATACAGATAAAGCAAATATGGTAAAATGTTACCATTCAAATCACATTTTTATAGGTTTGAAGCTTTACAAAATAAGAATTAAAAAAAAAAAAAAAGAGCATGGGCTTTGACATCAGACCTCATGGGTTTAAATGCTCCTCCCCCCCTTTTTAATTTTATTTCTTTTACTTTGGGGCTTTGGGCAAGTTATTTCCATCTCTTACCAAGGATTTTCCCAACTGCAAACAGGGTTAATAATACTGCCTCCCCCGTTGGGTTGTGGGAATGAGGGATGATGGATGTAAGGGGCTGGCAACGCCCAGCACACAGTGAGCGCTCGCCGATGCTCCCTATAACTACAAAGATATATAGTGTCAATATGTGTTCACGTGAAGGGGCACATAGATGGGAAAGTTGGAGTACCCCCACCTCTTTACTTACTCCCTTTATTTGGAAGAGCTGAGGCGTTGGGATTGCCATTAAAATTGCTATTCCAGGAGCAAGAGTGTAGAGGACCCTCCACTGGGGATGAGGATTAGGGTAGACCAGGTAGAAGGGGAAGGTCTGAGGAAATGGAGGAGCTGTGGCAGGGAGAGAAATAAATCCTTGGGGACTTGGGGTTGGGGTGTAGTGACTCTGGTTTCCCTCTGGGGTAGATAAGCCGCTGGTTACTTTACCTGCTCCGTCCTGCCCAGGCCCCTTCTCAGAGAGCTTATGCTCCCCAGCCCTGCTCACTGTTCAAGGCATCACCCCCAAATCTAGGGAGGACACCAGATGTGTGCACCCCTGCGTGCTTAATACTCATGAGGAAGGAGGGTCCCCGAGGAGGAAATCATGCCAGGAGCCAGCTTGGTAATTGTCTTGGAAATTTTATTAGAAAGCTGGTTTCTCACTTTTGAGCGAGCCTATCCTAGTGAGGGGATGAGATTGGAGCTCTGGCCATGGGACATCACCATAGAAGCCCAGTTTGTCCCCTTCTTCGCCTCCAGAGGCACGCTGGCTTCCTTCCTGATTGCAGAGCCATAGCCTGAGCTGAGGCACCTGCAGCTCCAAGGCCAGAGATTTTCTGTGCACAGCGGAGCCCCAGGAGCTCCTGGGGGCTTTGGTGGGGAGGCTTTTATAACTGCCATTGCGGGGTGGAGTCAGGGCCTCCCAGGAGGGTGAGAGCCGGGGACTGGGGAGAAGCAATAAGAAAGTTGCACAAGTTCTGGGTTCGAGGCGCCTTTCATCTTCTAGCTCATCTCCAAAGCGTTGATAATCTCCCGCACCCATCTCTTCTCTGGATTGGCACACACCTGACGGTTCTTTCGGGTGATTAAGCTGTGGGACAGGAGAGGAGAGAGAGACGTGGTCAGCGCTGGGACAGCCAGTTTTAGGAATGACGGATTGAGGCACAAGAGGAGATGATGAAGGTACTGGGTGGGTCAGTTTTGGAGCTCCATAAGATTTTATCTGTGGCTTTCCTTTCCTGTTGATTCAAAAGGGCTCCAAGCCAGAAGCAGAGTTGTGTGCATTGTAATCCTCACACACAAGTTAGCCACCTGGAGAGAAAAGGGGGTATAAGCCGGAGGAACCCAGGGTTGAGCTGGTCTCAACCACTAGCCTTTCCTCAGCACTTTCTCTGTTTCGGACCCTGTGCTGGGTGCTCCAGATGCAGAGAAAAGGAGGGGTTCTCTGGGAACTGGGTCAGGGCTGAGCAAGAGGGAGACCAGAGGTGGTAAAACAAACCTTTGAGGGGCCTGGACATTAGTATCTTTTCAGATGATTAGAATGTTACCCAAGGTTACGAGCTCTGATGTAGAGGAATGAGCTATAAATGTTGGACTGGATTAATTATACGAGATCCACTTACTCATTCCCTAACTATGCCCCTTGAAAGGGCCCTGAACATCATCAGTGGACCTAGCGCAGTGATCGCCAAACCGCGGCTCCCGAGCCACATGCTGCTCTTTGGCCCCTTGGGTGTGGCTCTTCCATAAAATACCACGTGGGGGCACACACGTACAGTGCAATTGAAACTTCGTGGCCCATTCGCAGAAGTCGGTTTTCAGCCTGGGCGAGTCTATTTTGAAGAAGTGGTGTTAGAACACTCAAGAAGCCAAAAAGCCACATGTGGCTGGCGAGCCATGGTTTGCTGACCACTGATCTAGAGGGTATTTGCTAAGTGAAATAAGTCAGACAGAAAAGGACAAATACTTTATGATTTCACTTACACATGGAATCTAAAAATACCCCAAAGTAAGCGAACTATCAAAACAGAAACAAACTCATAGGTGCAGAAGACAAATTGATGGTCCCAGATGAGAGAGGGGTTGGGGGTTGGGGGACAGGTGAAGAAAATAAGAAGTATGAATTGGGGCTGGCCAGTGTCACTCAGTGGTTGGGCATCAACCAGCAGGTCACGGTCTGATTCCCAGTCAGGCCATATGCCCTGGTGGCAGGCTTGTTCCCCAGTGTGGGGTGTGTAGGAGGGAGCTGATCAATGATTCTCTCTCATCATTGATGTTTCTATCTCTGTCTTCTCCCTTCCTCTCTAAAAGCAATAAAAAAAAATATTTTAAAAAGGAGGTATGAATTGGCAGATACAAAAATAGTCACAGGGATATAAAGTCCGGCATAGAGTATATAGTCAATCACCTACCTAATAAAAGAGTAACATGATAATTGACTGTACTTTCGTGATGCCCACCAGCCAATGAGGAGTGAGTATGCAAATTAACACCACAAAGATGATGGGTTAATTTGCATATGCAGGCACAGAGCAGCTGGGGACAGGGTGGGACACTGCCATGGAGAGGATGCAGGTGTTCCGCACCACCTCACCCCTCCGGGCCTCTGGGCAACATCGGAAGGCGGAAAGGGAGAGGAAAAGTGACTGTGGCCAGAGCTAAGGTGGTGCTGGCAGCCAGGGAAAGGAAGGCCCATTCTTGCATGAATCTTCTTGCATCGGGCTTCTGGTACTGTAATAATTATGTGCAGTACCAGATGGGGACTAGACTTACTCGGGGGGCAGGTGTCACTTCATAAGCTATATCAATGTCTAACCATATGATGTATACCTGAAACTAATATAATATTGAATGCCAATTCTAATTGAAAAATAACCAAAAGACACACACACACCCACTTTCAAAAAAACCCCATATAATTTTGCTTTAGATAATACAGTGCCTGGCACAGGGTAGACACTCAACAAATCTATGCATGTGTGGGTGAATGAGGGAAGGACATAAACTGGAATCTTGATTTCACCACTTACTAGTTGGATTACCTTTGGCAAGTCACCACAACCATCTCTCTGCCTCTCCAGTGGGCAGAGAAGAGAAAGGGAGCAGAAGCCATATTCTGGGCTCTTGTACCTTCTAGTGTTTATTTTCTTATTTGGGTTGGTAAGAGAGCTTCAGATGCAGACCCCGCTGTTGTTAAGCCGGGTGTCATACAGGAAATCCTGCTGGCTTACCACATCTGCTCTCCTCTGCCCCCTTAGCCTGTGGCCAGCAAGTCAAAAGGCCAGGAAACATCTGGGGTCAGGGTTGCTCAGGCCCCTATTTCCTCCTCCTCCCTGTAGAATGGGACACTGGAGAGCAGCCCCTCCTCGCCAAGCCTTCTCTCCCTCCCCCCATATTGGAGACCTTCCACTTGCCTGACTTCCCACCTCCCTCTTTTCCTGCCCCGTCTCGTGGGAGCCTCCACTCTCTGTCCCTTGAGAATTACTCCCAGTTGCTGCCTTTCTGTTCTGTGTGCTCTCCCAAGCCTCTGGCCCTGGGTCTAGATAATGCATGTAAGACATTTGACACACAGTAGGCACTTCCTAGGTAGTAGGAATTATTAGATTATTTTTTCCCCAAATGTATTAACTTGCCGATTTAAAGGAGAATCTCATTTTATTATTTCTCCACCTAACAGTCAAGTTGTGTGTGTTTTTTACACAAGTGACTACAACTAGGATCCTGCCTTCTGACCTCTCCTTAGTTCCTCTGAGGTGGATTTGATAGGTTGTGGGATGTGGGCAACTGTGGAGTTCTTAACTGGAAAGTGATGACCAAGTTGATCTCCATGTAAGATCATTGCAGATGATGTTCAAGTAAAAGTCACATCTGTAAAGATCAGAGACTCACCCAGAGCATCAGGGTGGGGGAGATCCCCCAAGAGCACCCTGTCTGATCCTTTTCATGACAGCTGGGGAATCTGAAGCTGGAGTCGGAGGAGCCATGGCTATTTGAGCAGCTAGAGGATGGGCTGCAGTGGATGGGGCACCCTCTACAGAGCTCCTGGGGGGATAGGATCTGCACCCCTCTGGAGGGTTCCATGGGACTGAGACTCACACGACTGCTGGCATGGAGCACTTGCTGCTGGTGTAGAAATACTCCTGGAGGTGGGCACGGGGCAGTGGGCGGGAGATGTAGGCAAAGCAGCAGGGTGTGGTGTCCGAGGCATCTGGGAGAAGGAAGGAAGAGACCCTTGTTTTCACTGCCAGTGCACACTGGGTGCTTTGTATGATTTATCTTAAATAGGTTATTTTCCTCCTTTGGCTGAAGCTGAGGCTCAGCGAGGTCAAGTCACTTTGCCATGGACACACAGTGACAGAGTGGTATTCCGACAGAGGGCTGAGAGGCTCTCCCCAGCCCCTCACCTAATCCTGTGCCTCGCTTGTATCCTTCTCTCTGCACTGTCACCCTCATGCCTTTGGCTCTCGGGACATGCTTGGCCTCCTCCTGACTTGTGTTGGGCCCTCTGCCCTTATCTTGTCCTCCTAGGATTCTCAATGGATTCAGATCTTGGTTTCTTTGAGACCTAGGGTGGGCTGGGGAGAGGCTTCCAAAACTCAGACTGGAGATGCATAGATGCAGGAGCCATGGCTGAGGCATCGTAAGAAGGGCCGTAACAGAGGAGGAGGAGTTTTTGTTGGTCAATTAATTCAGACCGACCCTGGGAAATGTCAGTTGCCATTCCCCAGCAGAGTAGGAGTGTTTAAGAGCCAAATAGAACTGAGTTTGAATACCTGAGTCCCCACTTCCTAGCTGTGTGAACCTGGCCAGTTACTTAACCTCTCTGGGCCTCCCTCTGTTTCACCATCTGTAAATCAGCTACTGAAAGAATAGTTGTGAGCCCGGCTGGTGTGGCTCAGTGGTTGAGCATCAATCTGTGAACCAGGAGTTCATGGTTTGATTTCCAGTCAGGGCTCATGCCTGGGTTGCGGGCTCAGTTCCCAGTGTGGGGTGTACAGGAGGCAGCTGATCAATTATTCTCTCCCATCATTGATGTTTCTATCTCCCTCTCCCTTCCTCTCTGAAGTCAATAAAAATATATTTTTAAAAAGAATAGTTGTATTAAGACAATATATGTAAAGCAATCAGCATAATACTTGACACATAGTAGGTATTTAATTAGCTTTCATTATTCTTTCTCAAGCCCCATTTTATATCTATGAAACGGGGGGGGGGGGGGAATATGACTGTCTCAGGAGGGTTTCAGTTACATGCTTATAAGTTTCAGCTGCCCCTGCCTACTAATATCCCCAGCAGCAGTCCGCACTCAGTGAGTGCCTGCAAGCTTGGGGTTTAGACCCTGAAGACACAGAAACGCTAATCAGAGGGTCCCTGCCATGAAGTGGCTCACGGATCCATCAGGAGCCGCTGGGCATCAGAGAAAAGCAGTAAGTAAGCATGTAAATCATAGGGTCCAGACAGTATAAATGCAATGTCGGGGCTAGCCTGAGGGCTGACTCAGGTGGTCAGGACTGGGACTTACATGGGGAGGCCGATGCAGGAGCGCAGAAGGCGGCTGCGGTGAGGAGGAGAGCGAAGGCAGCTGCGTTGACCTTCATGGTACCTGTGGGTAGAGGCTGTGGGAGATCCTGTGCTGTCTTAGGATCCTTTGCAGGGATTCTCTGCAGCTCCGGCTGGCGCTTTATAACAGTCGGCCAGTAGAGGGGGTGCCCCCCAGGGGAGTTTCCAAAATAGTAGCCAGGCATTCATTGGCTGACATCCTACGTGAAACTGCATTAAACAGAAAAGAAAACTGAAATAGCCTCCGGAAATTTGAAGCTGTAGCTTTCCCTCTCCTTCTCTGTTTCTCTCTTTCTCTCCTTCTCCCTTACTCTTTCCTTTCCCTTCTCCCCCGCCTTCCTCCCCCCCCCCCCCCCCCCCTTTCTCTTCTCACCAACCTCAGATCCAAAGTGAGCTCATCTGTCTCCCCTTTGCCCTCAAGCAGGGCTAGCACAGCGCTGGGGATAGAAAACCCTGGGGCTAGCCTGAGGTGGCATCCTCAGCTCCACCTGCCAGGGCTGGGTTCCCCCAGAGGTCACTCAGGAGGCTGCTTCCCTGAGGGCGGGAGGAGGGTGGTTAGGACAGGGGTCCGAAACCACTGGGTGTTTATTAGGTTCTTTCAAAGGTCTGTGTCTTCTCTCATCCATGGAAGGATGTTATTTATGATATGAGATGTTTTACTGAGAAGGGGAGGGGTGGTGATAGAGGCAGTGGATCAGAACTGGGCATTGGCGACCTTTTCATCAGATATGAATGAGTTGGAGTGGGTGATGCCTGCAGGGTCACCGCCATTTACTTGTCGAGTGGTCCTTAGGAAATTTGCTTAATGTCTTTAAGCTTACAAGCCTACTAAAGAAAGAAAGAGAGAGAGAGAGAGAGAGAGAGAGAGAGAGAGAGAGAGAGAATATTAGTCATTAACTGAAGGCTTATTCTTTGCTAGTCACTATTCTAAGGGTTTCACATGTTTCAACTCATTTGCTATTATTATCCCCATGTTCCAGTTTTTCAAGATGAGGATCAGTAAATGCTGATTTAAAATCCATTTCATTTCATTTTTTAAAACAAATATTTTTATTGATTTCAGAGAGGAAGGGAGAGGGAGAGAGAGATGGAAACATCAGTGATGAAAGAGAATCATTGATCGGCTGCCTCCTGCACACCCCACACTGGGGATGGAGTCTGCAACCCAGGCATGTGCCCTGACCAGGAATGGAACCATGAACTCCTGGTTCCTAGGTTGATGTTCAACCACAGAGCCAGGCTGGCTGGGCCTCATCTCATTTCTAAGACAAAAAAGGCTAGAGACTATTTTTTGTCCCCTCAGAAAGCTATAAAGGGATCTATGGATCATTTTGTCCATGTTCTTCCATTGCAGAGGAGGGAACTGAGGCCCAGAGCGTGGAGGTGACTTGCTAAAAACACACAGCAAATGAATGATGAGAACAAACCTGGCGCCTTAGCTCCCGATTCAGAGCTCTATCTGCCAAATACTGCTCACCATGAAAAGGTTCACGTTGGGGACATCCTTGAACCGAACCCATGTGGTGGTCTCGATTAGAGCCAGGGTTCTAACCCATTCCAAAGAACCGGCTACAGTAAATCGTTATCGATTCCTATTTGGATAATTCAGAATTAGTGACAAGTTGGCCTGAGCTGGGCTGAAGTTGACCTCTGAATGATCTCAGCAAAAAGTGTCTATTGACAGTCCCAAAAGCAAACAAATTCTAAAAAAAAAAGCAACTTAAGAAGTGTAATGTTATACCAAGAACACTCTCTTTCTAGTTACTGTCACACAGATAGTGGCGGCTGGGGTGACTGAACCACCCAGAGAGGGAAGACCTGGTGCTCTGCCTTCCTCACAGGCAGGGTGGTTACGAGTCTGAATTTGCAGAAGTGGAAACAGCCTCAGATGTGGTCATTAAGGGCCTCAAGGTCGCCCAGCTGAAAAGGTGCTTCTGATGACCAGGCATAGCTCTTTCCACTGGCTCACATCAGCCGGGCATCTAACAGTGATTGTGTCCATTTTAGGTGCCAGTACTATGTCAAGATTGTCACAGGATCCTCTCATTCCTTCCTCACTAAGCAATGGACAGTAGAAACACAATTTTGGAAGACAGGGACATCTCATTTAAAGAAATAAATTGCAAACACTTCAGAAACATTCATCCATCCAAAGAATAATGTTCTGCTTGTTTGTTTGTCTTTTAAATTGATTTCAGAGAGGAAAGAAGAAGAAGAGAGAGGGATAGAAACATCGATGATGAGAGAGAATCATGGATCAGCTGCCTCCTGCACACCCTCACACTGGGGATTGAGCCCACAACCAGGCCATGTGCTCTGAATAGGAATCGAACCATGACCTCCTGGTTCATAGGTCTACCCTCAACCACTGAGCCGTGCTGGCCGGGCATGCCTGTTTTAATTGTTCCCTTCACAAAACCCCCATAGTTCCCAAACACGTGGGAGGCTGTGTGGCACGCGAAGAGCGGAGGCTGTGGTGTTTCTCCCATTTACTAACCACGTGGCCGTGGGCAAGTTACTTAATCTCTCTGGCTTCAGTTCCCTCATTTATAAACCGGGGATAATAATAGTGACAACTCAGGGCCAATAAACACACTCACGCTTGTAAGCTCTTGGTACAGTGCCTGATGCATGTTAAGTACTTAATAATATTAGCTGTTATTATCATGTTATTATTGACAGTAAGAAAAATGTCAGTTCCTTTAAGGGATTTCCTATACTTGAGGCTTTTTAGTCATCTAGATAAGACCCCAATTAATAGTGATGAGTGACCTCTCATTTATTTTTAAGTGACCTTTATTTATGTTTAATCGAATGGGTCAGTGGAGGCTTAGGGAGGTTAAGTGATGTACTTACGGTTCCATAGCCTAAAGTGGTAGATGGAACTCAACATTGAACCCAAGTCTGGGTTCATGGATTTTCTGTCACACTGCATTTTTTAAAGAGAAATCTTAAAATTTTTTTTAAGGTTCAGTTTTTCCATGTGAACTCCATTCCTGTTTCCTTGATGTTAGTTTCTCTCTTTAAGAAGAAAGGAAGGTTTTTTCTTGGGTACCAAATATGCTGAGTTGGAACTCTAGCTGAGGAGGAGGTGAAGGAAGCAACCCACAGATGAACCAACACGATCCATATCTGTGTGTGTGTGTCTGTGTGTGTGTGTGTGTGTGTGTGTAAGTGGTAGTGAGAATGGGGGTAAGGTAGGGTGGTGGGGTTGCTGAGCAGAAATAGGCAATGGGTACATACATCAGGAGTATTCTTCTTCCCTTTGGTGGTTCCAATGGATTGGCAGAGGGTGGGGGGCAGGCAGATGAGGGAAAAGAATCTAATTGTAATCCTATTTCTGAAACTCACTTTCTCCTGTGCCAAGTTCTCTGGCTCTAATGTACTGATTCCATGAGGAAATCAAGGAGCCTGTGTAAATTTACCAGTGTGGTTCCTGGTACAGGTCGGTGTTCAATGAATGACATGTATCATTACAATTCGCCCAGCATTTTATGATCCTGAGAATTAGGAACCTGTCCAGCCATTGTGCTTTGTCTAGGTCACTCATTCATTTCTTACTCCACTAAGTTTCTTTTCCTTCTTATTTTTAAAAAAACATATTTTCATTTATTTCAGAGAGGAAGGAAGAGGGAGAGATAGAAACATCAATGATGAGTTTGATTGGCTGCCTCCTTCATGTCTCCCATTGGGGACTGAGCCCACAACCCAGGCATATGCCCTTGACCTGCCCTTGACCGGGATTGAACCTGCAACCCTTCAGTCCTCAGAGCAATGCTCTATCCACTGAGCCTAGCCGGCTAGGGCCACTAAGTTTCTTCATCTGTAAGAGTAATGGAGTCCTTTAAGAATCTGATGAAAGTTGTGAATACTTTCCACAAATATGTATAATTTTGCATGTAAGAGATTCATAGACCCTGCAGGCTCATTGATGGGCTTCTCGAGTTCAGAGGTCCGGTTCTCACCCACATTCTTACCTCTTGCACCCCTTTCCCCAGCATATTCCTTGCTAAAGCCAGACAGCAAAGCAATCCCTCCCGCCTCTTGCAGCCCCTCCCCCGCTCTCCTGGCCCAGCCTTCCCTTTTCCTCTTTCATTCACTCTTCCTAAGCTAAGCTGGCTGCCTGCCCAGCCTCCCACAGTGACATCAGGAAACCAGAGCCTGCAGAGAAAGTGAAACCTCATTCCAACGGGATTCCAAAGCTTTGCTCAGAATTGGAGTTTCCCCTATGACTATGTGGGAGGCGCTTTGGTGTGTAGGCTACTTAAAAAAATAAAAAAAATAAAAGCCCAAAGCACGGAAAGTCCCTGCATCCTCTGCAGTCCCATCTGGGCCTTGGGGGAAAAACGTGAGACAAGGTCATTTCTTCCCAGTGGGCCCTTTCCCTGTCTGCACATTGGAGAATTGGTCCCAGCATCCTTTCTTCACTTTTGTTCACAAGTGTAAATATTTCTCACTTGAGCCAGTGATCGGCGGTCTCACCCTTGCTTCTATGGGCCCTGCTTGGGTAGGTGCTCCGTTAGTGCTGCTGGAGGATCTGCAGGAGGCAGCAGTGCGGAGGTGCAAGCCAAGCCGAGGCCTCCCAGTGGGCTCTGGGGACTTGCCCGGGTGGAGGCAAGATTCAAACCCCTATCTGGGACTCTGCCACCTGCCCTTGCCCTTTGGTCCAGCTTATTCTTTCTGTGTTAGTCTATTTGGTACCGCCCCCCCCCCCCCTTCCCGGCCCTCCCCATTCTCCTCATGTGCATTCACTAGGTCGGAGGTACTGACCTTGGCAACTATTTTCATCCTTCCCACCACATGCAGGCTGGAGGGGTGCAGCTTAGCCTCCCCAGTCTTCTCACCTTCACCACACGGAACAGTGGCTGTGCGCATCTGCTTGTTTTCTGTAGCTGGTGACCACATGTGGCGAGTTTGTTGATGTGTTCATTGGGCTGCCGGAGGGGCCCACCACGAGGTGCCTTGGGGGCTGGGCAGGCCTGGGAGCGAGGCTCGGGGGGCAGCATCAGTTCTTCCAAAGCTGCAGGGTGACAGGTGATTTCCGGTCCGACTCCTTCCTCCTGACCCTTGGAGTCTGACCTTTGTTTCTGTTTTCCTCCGCATGCTTGTCAGAAGGTCCCCTTTCTTTGTGCGGACACCGGGCTGCTGTCCCCAGCCCCGGGGAGAAAGCCTGTGAACAGACTTGTGGTTGAGATCGGACAGATCACTGACTCTCTGTTTGTCTTTGGATAAGTCATTAACTATTCTGCACCTTGATTTCCTTTCTGGAAATGGGGCCACGATTACTTTGTTCCTCGGACACCTCAGAGGATTAAATGGGGCCATCAGCCAAAACCGGTTTGGCTCAGTGGATAGAGTGTCGGTCTGTGGACCGAAAGGCCCCAGGTTTGATTCCAGTCAAGGGCATGTACCTTGGTTGCGGGCACATCCCCGGTAGGGGGTGTGCAGAACGCAGCTGATCGATGATTCTCTCTCATCGATGTTTCTAGTTCTCTATCTCTCTCCCTTCCTCTCTCTCTAAAAAAAAAAAAAAAAAAAAAAAAAAAAAAAAAAAAAATTTAATTAAATATATTTTAAAAAATAAATGGGGCCATCAGTAAACTACCAGCACCCTTCCTAGTACAAGGAGATGCTGGAAAGCCATTCCTTCTCTTCCTTTCCCCAGGTGTCCAGTCTCCAGCATTTCTTCCCTCCATGTTGTCCCGCTCCCAGGGGAGGTGTCAGCTCAGCTCAGTGTTAGAAGGCATGGGGGCAGGTGAGGGGGAGGCTGACAAGGACTTTCCATTAGCTGTTAGGCCCCATGTTAGACACTCTAGGCATTTCTTCTCTTATTAGGAAGAAAACTCATAGGAAGTGGTGATGACTCAGGCCTGTCCTGAGCTCTTCCGCCCTCTGGGCAGCAAACTTCAGAGACTTGGCCCCGTGTCCTGTCCTTCACTGAATTTCTCTGTCTCTGAGCCTGGCTGTGGAGTAAGACGTGGTCCCTTCTTCCTCCTTCTGGCTGTCCCTGCAGGCCAGCACACAGGCTCTTTTTCAAAGAGTTCCACAGACACCCCTGGCCCGGCAGCTCAGTTGGTGAGAGCATTGTCCTGATATGCCAATGTTGCTTCGTTCCCCAGTCAGGGCACGTACAATAATCAACCAATGAATACGCAAATAAGTGTAAAACAAATCACTCTCTCTTCCACTTCTTCTCTCTCTAAAATCAGTACATAAAAATTGAAAAAGTTTCACAGACAGGCTCACAAAGGAAGTGACAAGTTTCGGAATCACAGGTTTTTTGTGGTTGTGCTCTGGATTCTGACCCTTTTCGGAGCTAGTCCTGGGAAACTCCTTGGCTTCCTGCCCATTGCAGACATTCTTGGGGATGGGGTTCCCTAGTATTTTGCTTCCCCTATGCTGGGTCCCCTACCCACCTCCACCTGTCTCCCTTGGCTTTTAGGCCTGCAGAGAGAGCATTTGAGAAGTCACCTTAGGGAATTTCCTCAAAACGGGATTTGGAAATTCTATGTCTTAGTCATGTTTTCTTTAAAAAAAATTTTTTTTTAATTGATTTTCAGAGAGAAGAAGGGAAAGGGAGAGAGGTATAGAAATATTGATGATGAAAAAGAGTCATTGATTGGCTGCCTCCTGCAAGCCCCCTACGGAGGTTCAAGCCTAAAACCCAGGCATGTGCTCTCCAGGAATGGAACCATGACCTCCTGGTTCATGGATTCATGCTCAAACACTGAGCAACACTGGCCAGGCATTAGTCATTTCTTACAGAGACAGCTTTGGGTGGTGAAAAGAGCAAGGGATTGGAAATTAGAAGGCCTGAGTTCTAGTCCAAGTTCAGCTCCAAATATAGTTGTGGGTTTTGGGCAACCTCTTGCCCCTGGGGGCCTTAGTTTCCTCAGTTAGGAAATGGAGTTTTTACAGTGTTTTTGAGGCCTTTCTCAGTGAAAAGATATAAAACTAAAGGACTTCTAGTACACTGAAGGAGATTTCGGGTGTAGGTCTCCTGTTGCCCCTAAAATCAATTCATATCACTTCTCCTCTGGGTAAAGCTGAGGGATTGTCATTGTCATCCCTTCTTTTCCTCCTGGGCTTGCCTGACCACTTAGTTCATGAAGTCCTTCCTGGGAGGGAAGCCTGGGGAGGGGGGAGGAGGGAGACCTCCATTTCATTGTATATCATTTTGCATCTTTAGAATTTTGTATCATGTGCATGTCGGAGGTGCATGGGGAGTAGCCCATGTGTTTATAAAAAGTCAAATGGGAGGCCCTAGCCAGTTTGGCTCAGTGGATAGAGCGTCAGCCTGAAGACTGAAGGGTCCTGGGTTCGATTCCGGTCATACCAGCTCTGGTCGGGCCCTTGAGGGAGACAACCGATCCATGTGTCTCTCTCCTGTTAATGTTTCTGTCTCTCCCCTCCTTTTCACTCTCTCTAAAAATAAATTGAAAAATATCCTCCAGTGAGGATTAACAACAACAACAAAGTCATCTGGCAGGATGTTCCCAGATGTCCGGGGAAAATCCCCGTGGAATTTCAGTCCCAGTTTTATAGCCTCTTTTTTCCCTCCGTCCAGTGAGCGATCCAGGTCCACTCAGTGGGGTCTCTGGGGTGGGGTCACTGGCCCAGTGGCTCATCGTTACTCCAGCCCTTTCATCCAGCCCTTGATCCCTTCAGGGAATAGGGCTTTTAGAATCACATTTGGACAGTGGACACACAGCCGTACAGGCTGTAAGAAGAGTGACTTTTGATCCCCCGGGGAAGGAAAATAGATCGTTATCTCCCCTGACAGCCCACCAACCGTGTTGGGTAATGGAAACAGCCCAAGCTTTGGACTTACACAAGCTTTGGCTCAAATTTCTGCTTCTGCTGTGTGAGCTATGAAAGCTCACAAAACTATGATCTCGCTGGACTGGTTTCTCATTTCTAAACTGTTGACAACTGCTGAACTGAGGTGACTGGGAAGGACAGGTGAGGTCACTGTACACAACGCTTGGCACATAGCAGGTGCTCTGTAAATGCTGGCAGGTGTACACATGTGCGATTGTCACTGACGTCAGCTCCGTCTGCTGGGGCCCTTTATCGTGAAGGAGGGACAAAACCAGTAGTGGCTCAACTGGGTCCAGTTCCAGCAAACCCTGATGGTCCCTCCACTTGCCCTGGCACAGGGCCTGCCCTCCGGTGATGCCCGTTGAGTAGGTGGTCTGGAAAAGCCTCAGGTTTGCATCTGCCTCTCAGTAGCTATGAGATCTGAAGACAGTATGGTCTGCCCCCAGGGGACAGGACTTGGTGTTCACCGTGGGGCCCACTGGGAAGAGGCTGACTTGGGAGGAGCAGGTGTTCTGGAGGCTGCTCCAGGAGGATGGGACATTGGACCGTAGGGAGCCGGGGCGCAGCCTCCCCCAGCATCAGGGCTTCTTACATCCTGGCTCCACAGGTGACCCTGCAGCCCATTGGCCTTCCCTGCCCCGTGGGAGTTGTTCTGAAAACAGGGTTGCCTCCCAGCTGCCTAGCTCCGTCTATGTGGAAAGCACGGTGCTGAGCGGAAGGCAGACCTGGGTTTGCATTCTTGCCTGGCTATTGATTTGCTCAGTGGCTCTGTTATTTAACGTGGCTGAGCCTGGGCTTCCTTGCGTGTCAAATGGGGATAATAATATGACCTACTGTGCACTGTGAGGGTTCTAAGAAGTATATCAGGCATTGCAAAAGTATTGTTTTAGGAGAGCTGGCTAAAGTTGAGCTGGTTGGTCTAAAAGGCAAAAATCTTAGGGAGGGAATCATTAATCTTTAGTTTAGGCCCTAAACAGCAGTGGCTGGAACTGGGTCCAGTTCAGCAAACAAGAGTTCAGCACATCTCTTAGGGCCGTGGTCAGCAAACTGCGGCTCGTGAGCTACATGCGACTGTTTGGCCCCTTGAGTGTGGCTCTTCCACAAAATACCACGGTCTGGGCGAGTCTATTTTGAAGAAGTGGCGTTAGAAGAAGTTTTAAAAAATTTGGCTCTCCAAAGAAATTTCAATCGTTGTACTGTTGATATTTGGCTCTGTGGACTAAGGAGTTTGCTGACCACAGTCTTAGGGGAATATGCTTACTGGGCATGTTTGATTATAAAAGGAGAGAACCCCTACCTCGTCCCACCCCTACCTATAATATATTGCCTGGGGAGGGCTAAGCTATTCTACATAAGAAAGAAATGAGGCAGGGAGTTGTTTACGGTCAGCCTGAGTGTGTAAGGGGTTGTGAGGGAGAAGAGGGGAGATGTGCAGCGGCCCCAGTTCCTGGAAAGAAAGCCCGGCCGGCTGGGGAGAGATTAACTTCTGGCAGGGAATGGCCAGTGGGCCTTTAAGGCAGGGGTCTCTATGGCTAATATCCAATTCCAACTTCTCACCTGGGTTATTCTGTGCTAGATTCAGGACCTACCTTATCTCCACATTTCCAGTAAACATCTGTGACTCCCAATAGCTTGTGTCAGGGGTGTTTGGGGGAAGAAGGAATGAGGGCCCTGACCCATGCGGGGTGAGCAGCCTGTGAAGAAAGAGAAGTCAGTGAAGCTGGGAACTGGAGGAAGAGATGCCCAATTACTATAACAGGAGCCTTCAGTTCTCCTTGGGGGTGTGGCTGGGGTGGAACGCTCTACTGCTTGATGGGGAGGTGGAAAGATTTTTGGGGCTATTCTGGTGAGGCTCCGGACAACCCCATATCAGAGAATGTCAAGTGGGTGGCTTAATAAGGATGGAGGGCGTGCTGAGAATCAGGTGGATGAGAACTGAGTGGGGCAGAGGCAGCAAGTGAGGGACCATGGGCCCTGACCACACTCAGAAAATGTAGCCTGAATCCTCCCGTCCCTCCCCCCCAGGCAAGCTACCGAGCCAACCTAAATGCAACACCAACTGAAGTCAGTAGGAGGAGAGCCGTGTCCCCACCCCATGCAGAGCCAGAAGGCTGCGTAGTAAGTGGCCCCTGCATCCCGAAGCCACCGTGGGAGGTAAGAAACAGCCCCGACAGAGAGTCTAACCTTCACATTGGCTATGAATGTTTACCCCCAGGGCCCCTGCTTCATTCCAGAGGAGATGGGTTCCCTGTGCTTCCCCGTTAGTGGGAGGTATTCCAATGTGAAGGCAGTTACTGAAAATAAAGAGAACAATTGGTTTTTTTTTTGGTTTTTTTTTGTATAGCTAAGTGGTAACATGTACTTTTTTGACACCAATGCATGATTAATGATGAAGAACCACTTCCCTCATAATCCCCCAGCCACAAAACCACCAACACAGACACATGGGCCGCTCTCCAGCCTCAGTGCTGCAGACACTCAGACCACCAGCTCTTCTCTCTTCAAAGCTTTGTTGGTGCTTCTGAAAACGGAGGGGATCCTGAGAGCCAGGACCCTCCTTTTATGTCCTGCAGCCGTCCTCTGATGGCGCCACTCTCTTCATGAAGCTTAATTTCCCCCCAAGCACCAGGCTGGAGATACTCAGAAAGCAGTTTTGTTTTGCTAAAAAGAAAAGGAAAGGGCCGGGACCGGTTTGGCTCAATGGATAGAGCGTCGGCTTGGGGACTGAAGGGTCCCGGGTTCGATTCCGGTCGAGGGCATGTGCCTTGGTTGCGGGCATGTCCCCGGTGGGGGGGTGTGCAAGAGGCAGCTGATCGATGACTCTCTCTCATCGATGTTTCTAGCTCTCTATCTCTCTCCCTTCCTCTCTGTACAAAATCAATAAAAAAATATTAAAAAAAAAGAAAAGGAAAGGAAAGGAAAGGAAAGGAAAGGAAGTCCAGCTGGTGTGGCTCAGTGGGTGGGTGTCATCCTATGAATCAGGAGGTCACAGTTAGATTCCTGGTCAGGGCACATGCCCGGGAAAAGGCTCAGTCCCCAGTAAGGGGCATGTAGAAAGCAGATGATCAATGATTACCTCTCATCATTGATGTTTCTTTCTCTCTCCCTTCCTCTCTCTGAAATCAATAAAATATAAATACGGGAAGGAAGGAAAAGAAACATAGAGGCTGGCGTCTGCCTGACAGTGAGGTGGGCCTGGACCTGGGAGGGTGGGGTCAGGTTGGATGGACTTTCTCTTCACTGTTCTATAGTTGTCCTTCCCCTCCCCCTTCTGTTAAATGGGGGATAATGTTAGACAATGGTTCCTTCAAGGCTTGTTGGGAAGATGAAGTGAGATGACATAAGGAATTTAATAGCTCCTGGCACAGGTAGGCACTCAGTACACACAGCTGTTATTTTGATTATTGTCTTCCACCCTCTTTACTTTTGGTTTCCCTCTCTCTCTGTTACCTCCACTTTCTCCATCAGTGAAAAGGCGATTGACAGGATGATTAAGAATCTCTACTATGAGGACAGGGGAACTTTCCAGTTGGGAATGAGGGGCTGGTCATAGTGCTTGTCATGACAACCCCCCCCCCCCCACACACACACACACACACATTTTGGGCAGCCAAGCCAACGCAGTGTGGACTTTCTACTCCATCACTTCCTGCTCCTTGAAAACCAGCTCCACCACTTACTAGCTGTCTGACCCTGAGCCCTTTCCCTATATACTACATCCTAAGTGGCCGGGATAATTACTTGGCACATTCTATGTCAGAGGCCAAGCAGAATGCTTGGCACATGGCAAATGCTCAATACATGTAGCTACTGAAGCTAAATTGATGAAAGCCAACAAACTAAGAGTCATTCTTGACTCTCCTTTCTCTCACACCTTTCTCAGATTGGGATCCCCCAGAAACAGACAAAGAGATAAAGATTTGACTGCAAGTAGATTACTGGGAGGTGTTCCCCCAGTAGGGAAACAGACATGAAATTTAAAAGGGAAGGAAGCGCCGAAACCAGTTTGGCTCAGTGGTAGAGCGTCGGTCTGCAGACTGAAAAGTCCCAGGTTTGATTCTGGTCAAGGGCATGTACATTGGTTGCGGGCACATCCCCGGTACGGGGTGTGCAAGAGGCAGCTGGTCGATGTTTCTCTCTCATCGATGTTTCTAACTCTCTCTCCCTTCCTCTCTGTAAAAAATCAATAAAATATATTTTTAAAAATGAATTAAAAGGGAAGGAAGCCACTGCAGGGTTCCTTAGTGGGCAGATTACCATTACTACGGGACCCCTGGGAGACTGTGTAGAGCAGCCTCAGAGCAGCCAACTCCCGTCCCCTGCCCCCCAAAGGGGGGAAGAGGAGAGTAAAGGGGGTGGTGGTGGAGAGTGATTTGCCCACCAAAGCTGAGTGATTTGCCCACCAATGATTGCTTATAGGATTCCAGAGCTTAGCTGGAGAGGAGAAGGCCTCCACCCTCTCTCACTCCCCTTCCCTACCCCACTGGCAGTAAGGCAAGAACAGAAGCCAATGGGCACCCTGCCAGTCCTGTGGCCAGCAGCCACAGGCTGCTGCTCAAGCCCAGGAGGGCAGCAGCTAGAGGTCTCATGTTACTCAACCTGAGGGTTGAGTCAACGGAGCCTGGTCAGAGTCACAGGGGAGCCACAGTGGAAAAAGTGGTTGGCTCCATACCTGCTCTGTGTCAGCTCCCTGTGCAGCTGCCCCTCTGCCCTCTGGGCGATGCCATTGTCTCTGCTGCCAGTCAGGACTCTGACACTCGGCCTCCTTCTCTCTCATGAGGATCCTGCTACTTCCACCTGGGCTTCTAAACGTTGGTTGCAACTGGCAGAAATCTAAGCTAAATGAGCTTGGTCAAAAAGGAAACTTGATACTCACATAACTGGGAAGGGTAAGAGGTTCCAGGCTTTAGGTCTGCCTTGATCCAGAGGCTCAAACCATGCCCTCGGGGTTTCTTACACTGGACTTTTCATCTCTGCTCCTTGTGTATATTGCCCAATGCGCTTCTGAAAAGGCCAGGCTTCCTTCATTCAGCCGTGGGAGAAAGGGAGAAAGCTTCGGGCCGTTCAATTCTTTCATCATTCTAGCTCAGCCGCCCAGGAGAGAGCAAGCTTCTATCTCCAAGTGATCACCACCAGCTTTACGGAGGCACTTGGTCTGGCCCCTGGTGGAGATTTGGTGGGTTGTGTATCCACCGCGTGGACCAATCTCTGCAGTTCCATGTGGGAAGGGCCCTGGAGGCAGACAAGGCTTTCAGGACCACACTGTGGTCAGACACAAAACTGTCCACGGTCACTGCGAGGGTGAATGTGAGGTAGGCACCCTGCCCTCTGCCACGCTGACTCTATTTCCCAAAACATTATCAGCAAGGATACAGGGACATATCTGACTTCTCTAAAAAATCTGGGGAGATGTTGGACGGTTTAAATCACAGCAATGCCAACAATCTAGAATGAAGTATTAGATATCTCTGCTCTTACATGTCTTCTGCCTCCCTGTCGCTTATAATTTCTTTCAGCTGATCAGTTTCCTGCCAGGTTGCCTGATTCTTTTTCTTGTTCTGCAGCCATCTCTCCTCTTTTCTCTGCTTTCCTCTCTCTCAACTTCCTGTCCACTTTTTATGCAGAAGAGTTTAGTTTTCGCTTTTGTTTATTTTCTCCCTTAGGCCCATGTCCTAAAATTTCCATCTTCTATTCACTCTGACTTTTCAAGGTATTTTCCTAAATAAAAGCACTTTTTTTTTAAAAAAAAAATGTTTTTATTGATTTCAGAGAGAGGAAAGAAGAGGGAGAGAGGGATAGAAACTTGAGTGATGAGAGAGAATTATTGACCAGTTGCCTGCTGCACACCCCCTACTGGTTGAACCTGCAACCCAGGCATGTGCCCTGACCTGGAATCGAACCGTGACCTTCTGGTTCATAGGTCAATGCTCAACCACTGAGCCACACGGGCGGGCAAGCACTTCCTTTTTAAAGAACAACCCTGGTGCTAGCTGTTAGGATAATTGGTGTTTTCACCTTACTCTATCACCGTCAGAATAGGTCAGCCCTGGGCCAGAAACTGGATCAATGGGAATTCTGTGGGCAGACTTCCTGTGGTTTAATGAAATTCACTGGGGAGAAGGACCTGGCTGCATTTCAATTTATCATGTGTCTCAACTACAGCAGCTCCACATTGGGAGCTGGCTGAGTTTCAACTCTGATTGTATCTAAATGGAAGATCTATTTGTCAGGTAACAGACAATGTGCTAGTGATACACTGGAGTTTAAATGATACCCATCTTGATGATGAAGGTTATTACATTTCTCAACACCTGAATGATCTGCAAATGTAATTTGAAGATGACATCATGAAAGAGTTTGTTGTATGTTTTCATTTTAGAAATAATCCCTGAGGAGATCAATGTCACAGACAAATACAAGGTATGGTATGAGGGGCAATGAGAGTCCTGCCCCTACTCAGCTAGATTTTCTGATTCTACCTGCAGGCTCAGTTGCTCCTTGGTGAGCAAATCAGGGCTGATTTGAAGGCTACCTAGGGACTGGGAGGCCTTTTAAAGTTGGACCTTGGATTCAACTTGGACACTGGTCCCTGGGCCCAAAGTTATTCAGCTTGCTCCCAGTACCATATTTGACACACAAAAAGTACTCAGTAAATAGCTCTGATTACCACTCTCTGTGTTCTCCTTTTCCTTGCCACGGGTTCTAGTTAAAAGGACATGGCTCCTACTTTGGCCTTGGCTTTGAGTTCGTGTTACTCATTCTCCAGCGTTCTTATGCTCTGTGTCTGCTCATTCTCCAGTGTTCTGGAAGGACCAAGATCCTATCTTGCCCCGGATTCCGAGCCCAAGTCTTCCCATGGTATCTCCCCATTCATCGACCAAGGAAGGGCATATACCATTTTGCAGGACTGGGCTTCTGGTCCTATTTTAGTTACAAAATCATAGTTTCTTAGTGGTTCCCAAAACTTCCTTAAAGACCAAGAACTGGCCTTGCTATTGACATTGCTTTCCAGGAGTTTAGACCCCCGGTTCTAAGTGTTCCCCAGGCAGATGTGACTGGTATTGCTGTCCTGTCTGGCTTTGGGCATCTTCTTTTCCAAAATTCTGTGGGGCTGTGCTCAGTGGGGCCCCTAGGGTTCGCTATTTGCCTGAGCAAAGACTCAGCCTTGTCAATCTCTAGCCAGCATCCTTTGGCAGCACTCACCTCGCAGGCAGAGGATGGGATGACGACTAGTTCTGTGACCTTCCTCATAACTTCCTGCCTGAGAATTGGCTAACAACTATCAGCTTTCGTGTGAAATTCTCATTATCCCCCCTCCCCTCTCTTCCTTTGTGGTGAGTCATTGAAGACTCTTGATGTTAGCAATAACTCAAATAGTGGTTAGTAAAAACAAGTTGAAATTTATTGAGCTTTAATTTACTATGTGGCAGGCATTATGCTAAATGCTTTAAATGAATTATCTAAACAACAGCTGTATGGTGGGGGTACAATTTTTAGTTCCACTGCGTTGACAAGGGCACTGGGGCACAGCGAGATTGATCAAATTGCCTGCGGTCACATACAGCTGGAGTTCTAATATACAGAGTAATGTTATTTAAGCCTTACATCAGCTCTCCTGAGAATAGACATGGGTATGATTCTTCCTATTCTACAGATGTGGTGACTTAAAAACATGTCTTAGTTCTCTGATGTGTCCTCCATCAGGAGATGGGGAATATGACCTCGGAGCTTGGACCTGAGCAGACCTCTCTGACTGTCTCGACAGAGGGATGCGAAGTATATAGAGACTAGGTTGGAAAAGGTTATGCAGCTTCTTGCTGTTCTTTTAGTTGTTTATTTAATCTTCACCCAGGGATATTTTCCCCATTGATTTTCACAGAGGAAGGGAGGGAAGAAAGGGGAGAGAGACATTGATTCGAGGCATGTGGATTGGTTGCTTTCTGTATACCCCCTGGTCAGAGCCCAGGGATCAACCCAGGAATATGCCCTTGGCCAGGAATTGAACCCAGGACCTTCAGTACAGGACCCAGGACCTCTCTAACCAGTGAGTCAGCATTTTAGCCAATCCTATGGCCAGTTCAAACTGCAAACTTTCATGTCTGCAGTAGATGGAGATCAGATCTTAGTTTAGTTCTTTAAGTTTTAGCTGCAAACTGCTTTCAGTTTTCCCCAAGTATGTATGTTTTACGGATGTCAGGACTAGAAAGTTGGCTTAAGTTATAGAAAGAATTTCGGATTCCCTTCTGCTGATTAAAAAGAAAAAAATTTTTTTGGAGTTTTCTCGCTCTCTCTCCAGTAGCCACTATTTCTTCAGGCTCCTTCCCGCGGTTCATCTGGCCAGAAAGGCCACAGACTTTCTTGTTAGCATTTTAGTCAATCCTGTGGCATCCTTCACAGCAACTACAGTTGACCTCAGGCCACTGCCGCCAAAATTAGGAACTCGCTCTGTCCCTGACGTTTGCTCCAATTTTCGACGCCCCTACAAAACCTGCCTGTGTTTGTAAGTCTCTCGACTCTCAATTATTTTAAATATTTGTTTATAGCTTTTATTCTTGATCTTGCCATTAACATGGTTCCTTTCCGATCAGCTTCTTTTCCTCTGTTATAATCGGCAATGTGGGAACTAAAGACTGTCACCCCGCCTTTACCAGTGAAAACCTGCTGGGTTCAAGATTCCTTCCTCTGCGAGGGGAGTCCATCAGTGCTGAGTCTCCACTGTGAGCCAGGCACTGCAGTGGGCACTTGACATCTGTTAGCTGGTGTGATTCTCCTAAGAACCTGCAGTCCTGGGTGTTTTGGTTTCCATTTTATAGCAAAGAAAACTGAAGCTAACACACAAACGTGCTCTAAATCCTCACATCTTTAACAATCCTCCCTCGAACCCATACCTACTTCTAGCTCTTGTCCTAAATTTTGCTTTTCTCCACAAATACGTTTTTAGATTTGTCTGGGTAGAGCCCTAGGCCCACGTCCACAGCTCCCATTCTGTCTCCCACCCCCTTGCTTGGGTTTCTATCACGGCTTCCCGCTGAGACCACTCCTCAAAGTCACAATGACCTTTCTGGGTCAAATTCAGTGGCTATTTCTGGACCAAAGAACAGGAGCTCACAGCCCAGTAAGGTCGAAAGCATGTAGCACCGGCCCCCTGTGGAGGGACAAGGGCAGGAAAAACACTGGTTGATGTGTCATTGTACAAGTTAAAGTGCTTTTGGCTCAGGTTAGCAGAAACCAAATAACTCTGGCTAATATAAAAAAAAAAGGGGGGGTTACCCCAATTTCCATGGATGGATGAATAGATAAACAAGATGGAAAGTTATTAAATTTTAAAAAGGAATAAAATTCTGACTCATGAAGTAACATGGATGAATCTTAAAGACATAGGCTAAATGAAATAAGCCAGACACAAAAGGACAAATACTATAGGATTCAACTTATATGAGGTAACTAGAGAAGTCGAGTTCAGAGGGAAAGAAAGAATAATGGTTACTAGGGGCTGGGGAAGGGAGGCGTGGGGCATTATTGTTTAATGGGCACAGAGATTCAGTTTGGGAAGATGGAAAAGTTCCGGGAGATGGATAGTGGTGATGGTTGCACAACATTGTGACTGTACTTAGTCCCACTAACTTGTACACTTAAAACTGTATGAAGTGGTATGTATACTTTACCACAGTGTTTTTCAACCTTTTTTGGGCAAAGGCACACTTGTTTCAGGAAAAAAATCACGAGGCACACCACCATTAGAAAATGTTAAAAAATTTAACTCTGTGCCTATATTGACTATATATAAAGTAATTCTCTTGAATAGGAATCAAATAAACACAAAGAAAGTATTTTATAATTACTTTATTATGAAATATTAAGTAAACAAAATAGTGAAAAATTATAAAATTCTTGTCTTGTCTGCACCTACGGCACACCAGGCAACATCTCGCGGCACACTAGTGTGCCGCGGAACAGCAGTTGAAAAACGCTGCTTTACCAGACATAAACCAGAATTAACCTAAGCCAACAAAATGTTATTCCAGAGGTGTTAAATGCCACCCTTTAGGAATGAAAGAAGAAAAAAAAGACACAAAAGAATGGGATGAATGCTGGGACATCTCACGGAACTGAGAGACTAGCTAAACTCCCAACTCTTTGTGGGGGACAGGAAATGCAGCAGCTCCCGGGACTTCAGTGCAAGAGTTCCTAGACTTCTTCCATTGGGATGCTGCTCCAACAGCAACCTTATGTGTTCCTCTGGTCCAGATTTCATCTCTCTGAGGGAGGTTCTCATTGGCTAGCTGTGGTCTGGGGCGTCAGTTGGGGTGGGGTGACAGGCTCACGTATTACCAGTGGAGGCCACTAGGAGGAGTTATGGGTCAATTTACCAGAATCCAAATCATGGCTAGTTTTCAGAACGATCACTTTACCTGAATTTGTTTTTGTTAATTACATATATTCAATTGCCTAATTTTTGTTTTATCTACACAACAGCATTCTGGGGGAATGTTGACTTTTTTCCTGAGTCACCTTCCCGCTGTTTAGCTGGAGACAGAAAGGCAGCAAGAAGGGGATATTGAGTGTGTATGTCAGGCCTCGGTGCCAGGTAAATTCTCCAGCTCCCCAACCTTAACAAAATGCTCAGAATGTTTTTTTCTCTCTCCCTTTATTGATTAAGGTATTTCATGTGTCCTTACTACCCCATTGCACACACCCTCCCTCCTGCCCCCCATTCATGCCCTCACCCCCCTGGTGTCTGTGTCCATTGTTTAGGCTTATATGCATGCATACAAGTCCTTTGGTTGATCTATCCCTCTTGCCCCCATCCTCCCCTGCCTTCCCTCTGAGGTTTGATGGTCTGATCGATGCTTCTCTGTCTCTGGATCTATTTTTGTGCATTAGTTTATGTTGTTCATTATATTCCACAAATGAGTGAGATCATGAGCACATGATTTATCATTCTCTGACTGGCTTATTTCACTTAGCATAATGCTCTCCAGTTCCATCCATGCTGTTGCAAATGGTGAAAGTTCCTTCTTTTTTTTTTTTTTTTTTTTTTACCACAGCATAGTATTCCATTGTGTAGATGTACCACATCAGAATGTTGAGAAGCTACTGAAACAACTAGATTAAGTTTTCCCCACCCTAGCAAAAGGAAGTCAGGAATGAAGTTAGGATTAAAGGAAATTTTCTTTATTGAATGGTTGAGTTTTGCAACAAGATTTTTACCCTTAACTTAGTCTAATGCCCTTTTCCTGTCCCAAAAAGCTTAGTATAGGAGCTAGAGAGTCTCACCTCTTTTTTTGTTTTGACATTCTCTGTATCCATGCCACCTGAGGGGAGACCAAATCTTAGGGAGCTGGCAAAACCTCAGCAAAAGTGTCAAAGATCAGCCCTGGGCTAGCAGCTCAGTTGATTAGAGCATTGTCCTATGCACTGAAAGTTTGTGGGTTCAATTCCTGGTCAGAGCACATACTTAGCTTGTAGCTGGATGTCACTGTTGTGTTTTTTTTTTCTTTCTCCCCCTCCCTCTCTAAAAATCAATAAACATATATCAGGTGACTATTAAGAAAAAAAGAGAGAAAGATCATTAGCATGTGATATTTCCACCCTGGCTTGCAAAGAAAAAGTTATTCCTTTTGTTTCATGAAAGTTTTTGTAAATGTTTATTTAAGCCAAAGCCAAACTGATGACATATGCAGGGACACAAGATCTCAAATGTTCCCAGAAATTATGTTTTAAAAGAAAAGAAAAAAAATAGATGGGAGAGGGGAAGAGATCTAGAAATAGGATAAGGATGGACAAGCAAAGTCAGGAGTTCTGTGGAGCTCTGAATGAGTATGAGTCCAGAGACGGTCAGGCTGGTTGGCAGTTATGAGAATGGCTGTTGCATTGGTGTTAGGGGAGAGACTGTGAGCGAGGAGAAAGATGTGGAAGGCGTTTTTCTGTGTATTAAGAATGTATGCCTGCTCACCTCCCTTAACTTTGGCATTTCCTCCAGAGATTGAGAAGATATTAAAAATACTTGTATTTTTATTATTACCATTTTTTTTGATCACTGGCTCATTTCTCTGAATGTGAGTGTCATTCAGACCACAAGGCTGCCCTTGTCTTTCATAGGGTCACACCTTTCTTTCCTGAACCTGGGCTCCCACAGAGGCTTGACTGTCATGAGGAGCTGAGAAGCTGGGCTAGGCTTTCTGTGATCAGATGGATCTAACCGGGGGCAGCAAAGGCAGCTTGGGATCATTGATGTAATTTTGGACCCACTGTTTGCTGGGATTGGTGCAGACCTCTTTGTTCTTGGTGACGAGGCTGTAGAGACAAAGTTAGATTGCCATGGGCCATAGTGTACAGTGGGGGGGTCTAGTCCACAACCCCCCACTTCTAGCTTACACAGGGCTAACCTAGGCCTCCCTGTCTAGGCCCCATTAGAGGGTCTCCCTCTCCAGCCTCTAGACCTCATCGACCTACTTGTAGCCCCTTCCCCAGCCTAGACCCGCAGGCTTGGGTTTCATTGCGAGCACTGTTTATTGGGTCCCGCAGCCATAAGTAGCAACATCAAGAATTAAACCCAGGTCTGTCCTGTGAGATTCAAAGCCCTTAACCACTACTGTCCTCCTCGTATGGGGACTTACTGGTTCTGTGCATTCCTTCCACTCCCTGGCTCCCCTTCCTTTTCCACAGAAACGTCTGTAGAGAAATACTTACATGATTGCTGGCAGGTTACAGTTGAGGGCCCTTCTGTATCCCACCACCTGTTTCCTTGGAAGTACTTTCTTCTCATACCGGTACTTGAAGCAGCAGCTGGCGGAAAGGTTCACCGCCGCAGGGCTTCCTGAGGGAATCACATGGAAAGCTGAGCCACCGCGGCAGGGAGGGAGCCCAGGACCTCCATCTCCTGTCCACTGCACTTCCCTCTCTGATGGCAAAGCCATCTCTTCGCAGGGACCGAGCGCAGCCGGTGGCAAGGCACCATGTGGCTGACTCATGTTTTAGGTGAGCCATTTTCTCTTTCTCGAAGCCTGAACCCATCGCACGGGGCTGCTGGACCTCCCAGAGGGCATTGCTATCCCAACCATAAGCACCTCTGCATACAGTGGCCCTCATGTCCTAGATCAAGACATCCTGAGAGCGTGGGGGCAGATTGTGTGGTGTGCACGACCCTTGCTCCTCCAAATATTTACACAGGCAGAGCCGGGCTCGACTGCAAGCCGAGGGCAGCCGATGGAGGAAAGGGCTGGGGCAGCGGAAGGCAGGGATGTGGAAGGACTGAGTGATTGGTCCCTTCCCTGTCACCAGGTCCTCGTAAATGATGGAAGAAGCAAGGGTAAAGCAAGGCAAAACACATCTTGTTCTCCATAGTCTCTAAGTATTCTGTAGCTCCAAACCTATTAACCCCTCTCCTCTTTCCCACAGACTTTTTTTAGATCTAGGCTTGGGGGTGGAGATGGGGGACATGAAACCCCAAATGGCACACTTGGGTGGGCATCCCATTGGGACTCCTTTTGGCTGCATGACAGTCCCAGGAGTCTGTGCCAGGAAGGGGCGTCTAGGTTCAGACTCTTCGTTTCTGAGCTGAGCCCCAAACTTCGCTCAGCCCACCTGCCCCACACCCTTGGTCTGCTCTCCCAGAGAGCGAGCAGGCTGTTCGCATCCACTTGCCTTGCTCCTGCCTCTTCATCACATACATTTATTGTTGTCTCTTCTGTTACTTCTTTGGCTTCTCTTCCTAAAGGCTCACCCCTTGGACTTCTGACATAACCTTGACCCAGCTTCCCAGAACTGCCCAACCCCAGCAGGATCCTGACTATAGCCCAGCTGCTTACAAAGGGGAGAGTTTCAAGATAGTGGCTGAGCATGCAGGAGGGGGAGAGGCCCCAGGGATGATGACAGAGATCTGATAGCGCTCTAGGGGTCCCCTTGCTCATTCATGGCGGCCCTACAGGGGCAGGTGGACTCACTTGGCTGGCCTTCAAAAGTAGAAACAGTGGCGAGGCTGAGGATGAGGAGGAAGAGGGCAGCCACAAAGACCTTCATCCTCTCAGTGGGGCAGTTCAGCCTTAAGAGACAGCTGAATGGAGATGTCCTTCTTGCTGCTGGCCGTTCCCTCTCTGACCACTTAGGGTTTGAACTCTGACCACTTAGCGCTCTGAACTCTGACCACTTCAGAGCAGGTGGAGGCGGAGAAAACAGGCCTTCCCCAGTGGTTGCTGAAAGGGAGGGCGGTGGGGCGGGGCCTGGTGCAAAGTTGAATTCAGTAAGATTTGAATTCAGGTTAAGGAAAGAACAGAGAAAGGGAATATGTGGCAAATGTGTGCTGTGTATCGGCCACGTTGCATATCCTAGTTTACTGAATCCTCAGTTGTTCATCTTTGTTGTTTTTCCTTGCATTTCATTTTGTATCCTTTCTATTGCTATGCTTTAAATTCACATATCTTTCTTCTGCAGTGTCTAATCTGCCATTAACCCTATCCAGTGTCTTTTGCATTTAGACACTGTAGTTTTAAATCTCTGGCTTTTAGGAACAAGCAATTCTTCATACACATGTGCTGACTAGTACTTTGTGGAACACTTAAGAGATCTCTCTGTATATCCCCAGAGTTCTTGTTAGGGCACTTCTTTGCTTCCTAGTATTCTGCTTTGTAAAGTCTAGTCACCTTGGTTTTCCTTGGCTCTTAGTTCCATCATGGCCTGGAAACTCAGAGCCATAAGCTAGGGCAATCATAGGTCTCACTTCATTTACTTCCTATGTCTTAGGGTCCCTGGTCTCCATTGCATGAGGTCAAATTCCTTGAAAACTTTTGTTACATATATTTTGTCTGGCTTTTAAATCGTTTTACACAGGAGGTTAAATTGGTCCCCGTTACTCCAACTTGGCCAAAGCCAGTAATATTCTTTTCCCCCCTCCAATAATATTCTTTAAATCTGTTTTGTGTTGATCTAGGATCCACTCAAAGATCAGGCATCACATGTCATGTCTTTGTTTTTTTTAATGTAAAAATTTTTCCTAACCTTTTAAAAAATCTTTTTTGACACTGGCATTTTTTATATGTCTAAGACAGTTGTCTTATAAGTTGTCCCACAGTCTGGATTTGTCTGTTTGCTCGTGATTAGATTCAAGGCAAACTATTTTGGAAAGAAGATTACATAGTAGGCCTCCTGCTACAGCTTCCGAGTGAGCGGCAAGAAGTAGTTTCCAAGGCAGAGCGGATACACATCCACGGAAAAAGGAGGAACTGGAAGGCCAGAATGAACAGGGAGAGAGGAGCCCACTGAAGACAGCCCCGTGAAAGCACCCGGGCGGGACGGCCAGGTGCCTGGTCCGAATTTTGTCAGACCAGATCTCTTCCACCGGTGTCAGGCAGTGTCTGGTGCGCGCCGCCCACGTGCCGCCGCCACCCACGTGCCGCCGCCGCCGCCCACGTGCCGCCGCCGCCGCCCACGTGCCGCCGCCGCCGCCCACGTGCCGCCGCCGCCGCCCACGTGCCGCCGCCGCCGCCCACGTGCTGCCGCCGCCCACGTGCCTCCTCTCTGCACCTGACCCTGTGGGCCTCCACCACACAGGTCCCTTCGGCTTTCCCTGCTCTCCTCAGGGGCCCTGGGACCCATCAGAGGTTCTGCTGGCGGAGGAGCAGCCTCGCCACGCTGCCCATTAGCCGGCGGTGGCCCCCAGCTCCTCCACACCCCGCACCCAGCATGTGGGGCGCCACAGGCCTACGGGCTAGGACCAAAGTGGGTACAAGGACCAGGAGTGGAGGTGGAGCAGGCCTGTGAGGACCGTGAGGAAGGTGGGGAGGAGGAGGAGGACAGCTGCCATCACTCTGAGGCGGGGGAGACGCGGACACCGCCAGTTGCTACAGGGAAAGCAGCTCCGGGAGCCACAGCGCCTGTAACAGCGCGGGGACACCCATCCGCCCAGGGGCTGCAGGCCCCTTTCTGCCCCCTCCAACCTCCCCCCCAACAGAGGGGACATACTAGGCAATCAAGTGACAAAACAACAACACTGGGTTTACTGGAGCGAGGAGGTGCGTTGTTCAACATGGGGCTTGCACGGCTGCGGTGTGTAGGTCACGCGTGGCTCTTCTCTCCCGCAGCCCTCTCATTTCCCCTGCAAACCTGTGCCAGGGCGGTGCCTCCCCGGGGCAGGAGCAGACAAATGCACAGGTGGGCAGTGCATTTGTCTTCGCCCCTTGGCTGGTTTGGGTTTGAGAATGAAAAAGCTTGTTGTGCAGACCTCTCTGCATTTCTAATGTGGTTTCTTTTAGATTTTTATTCATCATCTGTTCCTTAAAAGGGACTTGAGGATTTTACCAGGTTGTCTTCCCCCCCCCCCCCGCCTCCCTCCCTCCCTCTCTCTCTCTCTCTCTCTCTCTCTCTCTCTCTCTCTCACACACACACACACACACACACACACACACACACACGAGCTCCTCTTTGCACTTGGTTTGGATTATGTCAATGTAAGAAACATGCAAATCTATAGAGAATTTTTGTGAGTCTGAGCCAAACTGACAATTGCTGGGAGGCAAAATCTCAATGTATTGAGAAAATTCTCCAGGGAAGGGCAGTTTTGCACCCCCTTTTCCCATCCTCTTTGAAATTAATTTTAAAAAGTATTTTTTAAAAAGACTAGAAGAACAATGAAATGGTAAAAGAATTCAGAAATAACAGGGACTGAAGGTTAGTAGAAAATAGCTTAAAGATCAATAGACAGAGTGTCCATTTTGAGCACTACTCGATTTGATGTGACAGTAAAGTCTACCACTATAACTTCTTGCACAAAAGTTTGTCAGCCAAAGTGAAGTGGGGCTATTTACTGTCTTTATCTCATTAGTATAAACTTTTGTGTTTGCTGCATAAGTATTACTGTTTGATTAAAGCATGTTTCCCGGACTCTGCCAGGAATAAAATGCCCAGTTATTTGCAGGTGTTACCTTTTAAAAAAAATACTACTTTGAACATGTGGTAAAGTATATATATTACAAAAATTTACAATTTTAACCTTTTTTTTTTTCTTGGAGCTCTGACCTTGTACCCTAGGCACACAGTGATCTAAATCTGCTAAATATATAAAGGGTGAGGCAAAAGTAGGTTTACAGCTGTTTGTATGGAAAATAATTTAATAACACCACAGGAATGATATCTGTGTTTTGAGTACTCACAACTGTAAACCAACTTTTGCCATACCCTGCATTCCTTTGTTACCTGAGTGAAAGAGAAATAGACTTGGTAGGGGGACTGTCAAGGAGCTCAGGCCAGAATCATCAGACAAAGGGGAGTGTGATCAAAGCTATCAGAACAGTCACAGTGCTGTTAAGTTCAGAGGAAGAGCAGAAGATGTGTACTTTAGACAAAACTGGTCAAATTTTAACCATTTTCAACTGTAGAGTTAGGCCAGTGGTTGGCAGACTCATTAGCCAACAGAGCCAAACGTCAACAGTACAACGATTGAAATTTCTTTTGAGAGCCAAATTGTTTTTAAACTTAAACTTCTTCTAACGTCACTTCTTCAAAATAGACTCGCCCAGGCCATGGTATTTTGTGGAAATGCCACACTCAAGGGGCCATAGACTGAGCTAGGCCATTCACATATTGCACAACCATAACCACAGTCTATTCATGGAACTGTTTTCATCTTGCAAGACTGAAACTTTGTGCTCACTCAACAATAACTCTCCATTTCTCTCTCCCCCAACCCCTGGCTACCACCATTCTACTTCGGGCTCTGAATTTGCCTACTTTAAGTACTCCATATTAATGGAATCATACAGTCCTTATCCTTTTGTTACTGGCTTATCTCATCATAATGTAGGGTATATACCTCTTTTCATTGTTCATCCATGTTGTAGCATGTATCTGAATTTATGACCTTTTATTTATTTTTTTTGAATTTATGACCTTTTAAAGGTCAGAATAATGAATAATATTCCATTGTATGTGTATACCCCATTTTTAAAAATCCATTTATTTGTTGATGCAAACTTGGGTTGCTTTCACCTATATAATAAAACCCTAATATGGAAATTGACCAAGCAGCAGAATGGCGGGTTGCTATGACACCCACTGACCACCAGGGGACAGGTGCTCAATGCAGGTCAGTGTGTTCCCACAGAGGGGGGCACTGCTCAGCCAGAAGCCTCTCCTGCCTCCGCTGCAGATGGGTGGTAAGGAGCGAGGGATCCTGGACTGTGAGAGCCGGGAACTGCAAGGGGGGTGTCTGTCAGATTACATTTTGTTTGATCCCCAGGGGGGATTGGACCTAAGCCGGCAGGTGGACATCCCCCAATGGATACAGGTCATGAGAGGGCGCGGGCCAGGCTGAGGGACCCTCCCCTCCATCCTCCCTGCATGAATTTTGTGCATTGGGCCTCTAGTTATGAAAAATGATGCTACTAGCATGGTTGTACATATGTCTCTTCATGTATCTGTTTTCAGTTCTTTTGGGTGTATATTCAGAAGTAAAATTGCTAGATCATATTGTATTGCTTTTTTAAAACCTGAAAGATTCTGCATTTCAGAATATATCTAGCCCCACTGTTTTGGTTAAGTGATTGTAGATTGTCATTTTGCTAATTAGGCAAACACAGCTAAATATTTAGCTCTTTTCTTATATAGTTATTTGTGAATTATATTTATCGAGACATGTGGATACACTTCAATATGCTTGATATATCTTCATATGTGTGGGGCTTGCAAAATCAAATCTTAAAGGGACTTGTTTTTCTATAAGTTTCCTAACTAGCTTATATCCTAACTCCACCTCTTTAAAAAAATATATTTTTATTGATTTCAGAGAGTAAGGAAGAGGGAGGGAGAGAGAAACATCAGTGATGGGAGAGAATTCATTGCTCAGCTGCTCCTCTTTCTCCCCGCGGGGGTGTGTGTGTGTGTGTGTGTGATATTTCTATTTCTCCCTTTCCTTTTCTCTCTGAAATCTATAAAAGAAAAAGAAAAGAAAAAGAAATCCTAGGAGAGGGAAGAGCATATGTAAAGTCCCTGAGGCAAAAATGAGGACGGTGCATTTGAAGTAACAAAATAAGATCAGTGTGGCTGGAACACCAAGACAAGAGAGAGGGTGGGGCAGAATAAACCTCAGGAAATAGGAAGGACCCCAGTTATGGGGCATCTGGCAGGACATGTTATAAGGGTTTTGGAATTTATCGTAGGTATAATGGGAAGCTCTTGGAAGATTTTCAAGTGAAGAATGGAGGGGATGGGGAAGAATGGAAGAGAGAAGACCAAGTGGAGCATATGTCATCAAGGTGAGAGAGGAGGACTCCTACCCACGCGAGTTTTTCATGTCTGCAGGTAAAGCTAGTGTGTAGGAAGCTGTATAAGCAGTTACTTTTACTCTTAAATGAATATTAGTTCGGTAGGAAAATTCACTTAAAAATTAATTTCCTATAAGCCTTTTGCTTGACCCATATTGTCTTGTTTATAAAGCTAACAAAAAGTAAAAGGTCCTTGATTAGTGCTTAATCAAGTGACATAGACTGCCCTTAAGCAATCAGTCCCATTTACAACTTTGTTGATTAAATTTGTGTAAACCGTTTAAGCTGTGTTTTTCAGTAATTTAATATGTTGAAATTTAAAAACTATTGTTAGGTCAGATCAAATAATTAAATCAACACCCCCTTCCCTGGGAGCTAACCTTTTGACCGCATCGCATTCCCTTTTGCGAAGACCACATTCAACTTGCTAAGACCATTATCCTTCCCCTCTGGGCTCTTCCCAGAGAATTCTCCACCCGGAAAAATCCCACCTAGAGTCCTTTAAAATCTCTGACTCCTGGTTCCTGGAGATGATGCAGTTTTGGGGCTCAGCCCATCTGGTTTTCCAGATGACCTAATAAATTTATAATCCTTTATCCTTTTCTGCCATGTGCGTTCCTCCTTTGGTAACCCTAACATATTCTACATGTCCAGTTTAACACTTAGAATATTCCAAAGTACTTCACTCCTGTAAATATAATAAATTTATAAATATAAAAAGCTTAGGTGTTCGCTTCAGCAGCACATATACTAAAATTGGAATGATACAGAGATTAGTATGGCCCCTATGCAAGGATGACATATAAATTTGTGAAGTGTTCCATATTTAAAAACAAAACAAAACAAAAAAACTCAGGTAATGTTAAACACTCCAATACTCTGTTAACTTAGCCAAATTCTCTTATATCTTTCAACTCAAAAATCACAAGTATAAAGTAAATTATTTAATTACATATTTTATATTGATAATCTGGAATAATCTGGAATGTACAATAACATGCCATGTTAAAAGTATATTATAAATGCTTTAAATCGCAAATCATGTAGATGATTACAAACTTATTCCTAATTTTTGCACATGAGTATTAATAGTCTATGCATGACATATCTTCATATCTATCGTTTAATCATGTTTAATTGTTTGTTTAGTCATGTCCTTTCTGAGGTTTCCCCACTAGGGTTCAGTGTTATTATTTCGAACAAATGGAGATTGCTGGGCCCATTGTTTATGGCCCCTACCAGATCACCATCCCAGCAGCAGGGGTTGCCGGTTGGTCAAAGGGGACTTGAGATGAGGGCTTGTGGACTTCAAGGGTGATTCCTCTCCCTTGTGAGTGGGTACTTGGAGCTCCAACTTGACAGTCACATTGACAAGGGAGGCCTGAAGTTCCGTTCTTTTAAAAGGGGTTGGTGTCTTCTATGTCCTAATTATACCCTCAAATGATTATTTTTTAAAAATATATTTGTATTGATTTCAGAGAGGAAGGGAGAGGAAGAGAGAGGTAGAAACATCAATGATGAGAGGGAATCATTGATGGGCTGCCTCCTGCACGCCCCACACTGGGGATCCAGCCCACAACCCAGGCTTGTGCCCTTGACCAGAATCGAACCTGGGACCCTTCGGTCAGCAGGCCGACACTCTGTCCATTTAGCCAAACCGGCTAGGGCTGGAATGATTCTCGGTGTGATTTGTGTGGACAGAAGCCAGAACCTCCGCTGAGAATGTGGCAAACATTCCTCATGACTAGGCTAGATTTTTTCATTTCTTGAAAAACAACACGATTGCATGAGAGTTGTGTTTCTTGAGAATTGTGACTGCTGACATATCGAAAATGTTAGAACCGAGTCCGCTTATTCAAAGAAGAGTGGAAGGCGGAGGATGACCCTAGGTTCCGCATTTGGCTTGCACCTTGAGGGGGGTTATGGGGGCCAGGGGGCTCTGAGGTGGAAACTGCCCTACACTCCTGCCCCTGCCTGGGGAGCCTGGGTAAGCCTCCTCGGGGAGCCTGTCCTCAGGTGTGGACCACGGGTTCGGAGGCCTGGGCCAGTGTCTCAGGCTCAGCAGCTCCAGGGCCCAACAGGATAGGGAGGTGGACTCAGGCCTGATGGGGGCTAGGAGTACGGAGAAGGATCCAGAGGGGATCCTGGGATGGATGGGCCTCGCCAGTCAGGACTGGACTAGAACCCCTCCCTTAGGCTGCGCTCAAGGCCCCTGCCCCCTGCCCAGCACGGGGAGTTTGGTCAGATCCTTAGCAACCAAGGCAGGTGCCCAGGGTTCTGCTCAGTCGGACGGCTTTGGGGCCTGGGGCTGCGGGGTGATTCCTTCTGGGTCAAGCTGAAGGAGCCAGAGGCAGGGCCACTGGGCTGTGCCCTGTGTTTTGGCCAGGACAGATTGCAGGAGTTTTCATCTCTTCTTTCCCTGGAGGTGACTAAGGGGCAGCGCCACTGGCAGGCTCCTGGGGCATCATTCACAGTGCGGCCCCCGGAACACAATTCCACAGAATGCAGTTGTGTCTTGTCACCTTCCAGTTGGGGCTGCAGGGTCCCTGCACGGTGACACAGTGGGTTCGTGAGTGGCTCCCGGTTTTCCTGGGCTGCAGGGGGTTCCTGGGATGTGCTAACACGGAAAGGAGTCGGTCATCCTTCCGGGGGGTTGGGCAGATGGGTCTGGCTGCCACCACTACTCCCACCACGTTCAGATTAAGCAATTGTGGGATTTCCCCCCAATATTTTTTCATTGTGGTAAAAGGCACACGAGATAAAACTTACCATTATACTCATGTTTAAGTGTACAGTTCATTGGTATTAAATACATTCATATATTGTGCAATCATCATCATTCATCCGCAGAACTTTTTTCATCTTGCAAACTGAAACTAGACGTATTAAACATAACTCCCCCCTCCCCCCAGCCATTGGAAATCACCATCCTACTTTCTGTCTCCATGAAATTGACTGTTGAAGGTACAGCACATTAAAGTGGGGTGATACATTATTTGTCTTTTAGTGACTGGCTTATTTCACTCAGCATAATGTCCTCAAGGCTCATCCATTTTTCAGCATACGCCATAATTTCTTTACTTTTAAAGACTGAATAATATTCCATTGTATACCTATTTTGCTTGTCCAGTCATCTGTTGATGGACACTTGGGATGCTTCCACATTTTTAGTTAGCTATTGTGAATAGTGCTGCTATGAACAGGGATGTACAAATATATATTTACTTAGGACCATGTTTTCAGTTCTTTTGAGTATATGCTGAGAAGTGGGATTGCTGGATCATGTGGTAAATCTATTTAAAAATTTTTAAGGAACTGGCACACTGCTTTTATAGCAGCTGCACCATTTTACAGTGCACAAGAGTTCCAGTTTCTCCACATCCTTGCCAACCCTTGTTATTTTCTGTTTTTGTTTAATTTTGTTTTGGTGGTAATATTATACTAGTGTGTGTGAAGTGGTATCTCACTGTGGTTTTGATGTAAGCATCTGTGTTTTTATCAGTTTTCTATAATGGGGTTCCAAGCAAGTTTGTTTGCAAAGAAAATGTTCTTCCACTAAAAAGATAAATGTATACCTCTGTTTTAATGGAAACAGCAGTCATTTGAGCTAGACAGAAGCACTGCTTTTAGTGCTGAAATCCACCACTTATGAGGTATAGTGACATTTGAGCTCTTACAGTTACACGTGGTCACTGAAAGGAATAAGTCATATAAATGATCTGAGTGAAATCTTCCTACGTGTCCATATTGAGACCTTCCTCAGGGCTGATGTTCGTGCATTCAGTGGATGTTAATAATTGAGCTTTGACTGTATGCTAGGCCCTTTCTAGGCCCTTGGGGATACAGAGACCCACAGGAAGGCAAGATCCCTGCTCTTCAGGTGCTCAAATTTTAGTGGGAAAGGCAGACAAAACGGGGTAGTAGAGGATGGAGTTAAAAGCTAGGAGGATGTGATAGAGAATGCCTGAGGGTTGGGTGGAAGTTGCTTAATAAGCTGGTCAGGAGAGCCCATTGGGAGAGGGTATCATTTCATCTAGAACCAGCTGGTTGAGAAGAAACCAGACTCAGATCAGGGGGAAGTGTGTCTGGGTCGAGGGAACAGCAAGGGCAGAGACCTGGAGGTGGGAATGGGCTTGGTGCATTAGACGAACCGACAGAAGAGTGGGTGCCTGGAGAGAAGGGAGTGAGGGTCAGAGTGATCGGAGAAGAGGTCTATTGTCCAGGTTTTTTGAGTCCGGTGACAACGGTTTGCATCCCATTTCACTGTCTCACTCACATGGGCACTGCAGGTAGCGACAAAGCAAGCCAGTGTGGCTGTATTCCAGTGGGACTATGGCTAGCTATATCGTGGACAGTAGGGGGTGAGTGGGTTTAACATGAACTCTTGTCAGTTGCTTTAAGGAAAAACAAAGAAGAAAAGCCTGTGGATTCCTTTCATCTCACACTTTGTTCGCCCTCTCTAGGTGAACAGAGAGAGGCTGTGCTGCCTTTCTCCCAACAACTTAAGAGCATGTAGAGAGAGAAATTGACACTTAACATGGATGCCTCTGATGGCTGACTTTCTCCTCCCTGCAGACTGTGGGCTACTGTGTATGTACAGGAGGGGCAGGGAGGTCCACACAGGCCTTTGCACCCTCGGCTCGCTGAACATCAGATGTGGGGATGCGGGAGGCACATGTGACAGGAGGATGGAAGAAGCTGACTCAGGCAAAGTTACTGATGACACTGAGCATCTGTCTTCCAAGCTTTGGTCTTCCAAGCTCAGGCATTCGCCTTCTGAGCTTCAGTCTTGCTCTACCTCCCCAATTCAAAGGAGAGGGCTGAAGTGGGGGAGGGGGACTTGGAGGAGGAAGATTAAGGCTCAAATTTTGCTTTTGTTTTTGCACACTGGCACATACAACAGTGATGCTGGTCCAGAACAGTTTGCACAGTTTCCTGAATTTTACTCTTTTCCTGACTGATCCCAGGGTACTTCCGTTAAGAGCCAAAGATCAGATAGTTTGTTGATAGCTCTTTCCAGCCCACCCTTCCTCAGATGTTCGTGCCGCCAGAGAGGGAAGTGGGTCTCTCCAGCCTGATTTGACCTAACTGTACCCATGCTGACTTGCAGTGGACACTTCCTTTTTTTAAAAAAAACAATTTTTTTTTTTATTGATCTCAGAAAGGAAGGGAGAAGGAGAAAGAGATAGAAACATTAGTGATGAGAGAGAATAATTGGTTGGCTGCCTTCTGCACATCCCCCACTGGGGATCGAGCCCCCAACCTGGGCATATACCCTTAACCAGAATCACACCTAGGACCCTTCAGTTCACAGGTTGAAGCTCTGTCCACAGAGCCAAACCAGCTAGGCCTGGGCACTTCCTTTTTAAAGTGCCAACAAAGGGTTTCTTACCAAGAATTGCGTAGATAGAGAACCTGACCACTCTTAAGATTATAGAATATGCCTTCTTTCCCCCTCCCTTTTTTGGGAAGCTGGTTGTCTTCGATATTCTGCAAAGCAAAGCTAAAAATACACTGTAAGATTGAGCTATACACTAGAAGGAAAGCAGGAGTATAGCACAAACATTTGGGAGAGAGATCGCTCAGAGGGAGGAGGGAAAGGGGACATATTGCAGAGGGACATGCAGAGGGACACGCAGGGCACAGAGATGTCTGTCATGCTGTTACTCTTTATTCTCAAACAACATTTTATGTCTACTGAGTATTAAGATTATAAAAATCAGGTTATAGAAAAGAATATTTTTTAAAGAATATTTAACTGTATCCTATATAATAAAAGACTAATATGTAAGTCAACCGAATGCAGAACAACCAGTTGCTATGACGCACACTGATCACCAGGTGGCAGACATTTGATGCAGGAACTGCCCCTTGGTGGTCAATGTGCTCCCACAGGGGGAGCGCTGCTCAGCCAGAAGCTGGGGTCACGGCTGTAGCTGGCAAACGCAGCGGTGGTGGCAGGAGCCCTCTCCCACCTCTGCAGCAGAGCTAAGAATGCCTCATTGGATGTCCTGTTGGCTTAGGCCCACTCCCTGAGGGGTCCCAGACTGTGAGAGAGTTCAGGCCAAGCTGAGGGGACCCCCTTCCTGACCCTCAGTGCACAGGTGTCATGCACAAGGCCTCTAGTGCAGTGTTTTTCAACCTTTTTTGGGCAAAGGCACACTTGTTTCAGGAAAAAAATCACGAGGCACACCACCATTAGAAAATGTTAAAAAATTTAACTCTGTGCCTAAATTGACTATATATAAAGTAATTCTCTTGAATAGGAATCAAATAAACACAAAGAAAGTATTTTATAATTACTTTATTATGAAATATTAAGTAAACAAAATAGTGAAAAATTATAAAATTCTTGTCTTGTCTGCACCTACGGCACACCAGGCAACATCTCGCGGCACACTAGTGTGCCGCGGAACAGCGGTTGAAAAACGCTGCTCTAGTGTATAGCTGAATCTTAAACAGTGTATTTTTAGCTTTGTGTTTTTTTGGTTTTTTTGGGGGGGGAATATATATATATATATATATATATATATATATATGTGTGTGTGTGTGTGTGTGTGTGTGTGTGTGTGTGTGTGTGTGTGTATGTATATATATATATATGGCCTGGCATGTGGGATTGGGCCAAAACCAGCTCTCTGACATCCCCCGAGGGGTCCCAGATTGCCAGAGGGCACAGGCCAGGCTGAGGGGCCCCACTGGTGCATGATCAGGGCCAGAGATAGATGCGGGAGGTTGGTCAGCCAGGGAGAGTTCATGGGAGGGCTTCAGGGAGTTTCTGGCCCATCTTGCTCAGTCCCAATTGGCTGGAACCCAGCAGCAAGGTAACCTATCGGCCCCATGGTGGTCAGTGTACAACCTAGCAAGCAGTTGAGCAACCTTAGCATATTATGCTTTGATTGGTTGGACAGCCAACTGGATACTTAGCATTAGGCTTTTTTTAAAAATATATTTTATTGATTTTTCACAGAGAGGAAGGAAGAGATATAGAGAGCTAGAAACGTTGATGAGAGAGAAACATCGACCAGCTGCCTCTTGCACACCCCCCACTGGGGATGTGCCCGCAACTCGGGTACATGCCCTTGACCGGAATCGAACCTGGGACCCTTCAGTCTGCAGATCGACGCTCCACCACTGAGCCAAACCGGCTTTGGCAGCATTAGGCTTTTATTATATCTATCTATCTATCTATCTATCTATCTATCTATCTATCTATCTATCTATCTATCTTATCTAAAAGCCTAAGCAACCAAACAACCAGTTGACCGGTCGCTATGATGCGCACTGACCACCAGGAGGCAGATGCTCAACACAGGAGCTGCTCCCTGGTGGTCAGTGCGCTCCCACAGCCAACCTCCTGCAGTGACAAACCTCCCATGGTCCCTCCCCCTGGCCGACTGCCCAATTGGCCTCCAAAGGTCCCTACCCTCCCCCGCCCCCCCATTGGGTGAGACGGCCTGAGTGCTGACCAGGACAAGGGACCCCATCTGTGTATGATTTCGTGCACCAGGCCTCTAGTAGTATATATAATTATTATTATGTGTATTCTTCTATTCTTTTAGCAATGCTTATGTGATTCACCTGTGTTACTGTGTGTAGTTGTAGAATGCTTGCCTTCACTCCTGCTGATATTTCAGTGTATGACTACACCACAGTTTATTTTTAGTTTTCCCCCTTTTATGCTTGCTATGAGCATTCTTCTGCATGGTTCCTGGTGTACATGTGAATGGTATCTGTAGGATGTTTGGAGGAGAAGGTTAGCTATGCTCACCTTTACGCTGCAGTCTTCCAAAGCAGTGGGACCAATTCACACTCCCAGCAGCACTCTGTGTGTGTCAGTTCCACACCCTCTCTAATATTAACACTTCTCACATTTAGTATTTAATTAGATGTGGAGGGAGCAATCCAGGACAGTAGGAGGGAGATAAGTGTAGTTTGATGAATTTTGACCATCACCACAGTGAAAATTTAGGATAGTTCCATCACTCAAAACAAACAAACAAACAAAAAAAAAACGGGTACCCTTGTTCCCCCTTTTCAGTCAGCACCTCTCTCATCCCCAGTTCTTTGCAGCCATTGATTAGATTTCTTTCCTTATAGTTTCACCTTTTCCATAATATTATGTGAATAGAATAACTCTGGGTTCCCGATGATCTCCTGGGCCCAGGCATCACCGGGGTTGGCACACACCAGCCAACCTCATTTAGTTCGGAAGCTATGGAGAAGGGCAGAAGGATTACGAAGGACCCAGTCTCCATGCTTATGAAAGCACATACATGTGTGTGCTAGAATAATTTGCTTTGGTGTTCATTTAAATGGTAGATTTCCCTCGCGCACATAAGTTCGCACTTGTTTTTAATACTTGGCTTCTTTTTCAATGTATGAGCATCATTTCATAGGCATAAAGCATGGTGTTGTTGGAACAGCACGTATTCTTTTTTTTTCCTTCCCTTAGATGCCCCTAATCGTCCTATCTCTTTCCTTCCAACCAATAAAACGAATTTATCAGGGAAAAATAAAAAACAAAAGAATAACCAGTAGTCCAATATTCATTAAAGAAAACGAAAATAACCTTTATTATTCTGGCAATTTTTAACAGAGCAAAGGGTTATACAAACTCAATAAGCATCTGTTGATAGGTTTGGTCCATTTGCCTACCCAGAGACAGGAGCACAATCACTCACCATAACCCTGAACATGAGGCACCCACTCTATGATTGACTGGGAAAGGATTTGGGGATAAGAGGGTGTTATAATGATTTCTCAGAGAGATCATTAAAAAAAAAAGCATCAATGGAATAAAACGATTTACAATATCTATATTCCTTACTAAATTAAAGAAAGCTTTCAGAATGTGGTTAGTGGAGGGGGGAAGGTCTCAGAGGACAGGGAACTTCTGGGGCTGCAGGGACATTCCCCTAGACAGCATTCCCGCTGTCCGCTGGAAAAGTGGCCCTCTCGGGGACCTCCTGCATGGTGCTGATGTATTCCTGAACCCAGGCATCGCTGGGATTGGCACAGATATGCCGGCCCTTTTTGGTGAGAAAGCTGTAGAGAAGGCAGAAGTACGAGTAAGGACATGCTTGACCACCTGTGGACTCTCTGTCTTCATCCCTCTGGGCAGCTCGGGGCTAGTCCATCCTATCAGGGAATCATCCCCCAACCCTCAGGGACTTTTTGGTCTTTCTCTGAGTGATTTATGGAAATAACCTAAAGCCATCTCTTTTCTGCTGTCTCTCTCACTTCTCTCTCCCCTCTACTTTTGGGCTCAACTTCCCTGGCTCCCTGAAGGCCCAATTTTACCTCAGTAAGCAGCCCCAAGGGTCCCTCCCTTTGTCTTGTATGCACTAAAGGCCCCCAGAGGGCGGGGCTTTCTCAGGATGCTCCTTATCCATCAGCTGGTGCACTTGTGAACCCCTCCCCACTCAGACTCCTGTGTTCTCTGTCATCCCGGGGATGGGGCATGGGGACTGACACTTACACAACACCATGTAGGGGGCACTGGCTGCTGGTCTCAAAATAGTCAACCAAAAATTTTTGGGGGATCTTCCGGGACACGTAGCTCATGCAGCAGGAGACTGCGGTGTCAGTGCGTTCTGTAAAGACAACAAGGAGTTAGTTGCTCAGGAGCTCCGGCAAGCCAGGGAGGGTCAGGAAGAAATAGAGACAGCTCAGCGATGAGGCTTAGGAGAAAGGGAAATTGGATATCACTTGGCTTTTTTGTTTGTTTCTCATTCGTTTCCTTAGTTTTGTCTTTGGTTTGTCTCTTCTTTTTGGTCTCTAACTTACTCTATAGGGAACCAAATTCTACTCTTTTCCTAAATCTCTTTGGGGGAGACTTCTTTTTAAATCCATCTAATCATAAAATAGCTGAGTGAAAGTAGGGACAGTTCTTACAACTCTTGAGAATGAATAGCTAAGGTGATTCCTAAAACTTACCAACACCCATGGGATCTAAATAGACATAGATTCTACCTCATGCTAATAATCCAAAAAATGAAACTTCAGTGATCACACCCAAAAAGTAATATAAAATCCTGCCACCAGATCAATAGGCTCCATTTGAACCCTCTTGAAGAAAACAACAGTGTTATCTTGGAACCCCATTAGAAGTTCTCTCATTTCACATGGGGGTTCTCAGGCCAGAAGACTTGGAAGATGTGGTCTGACTTCTGGCCAGAGTGTGGGGAGCAACTGTTGTTACAGAAAAGTGGACAACAAACTCACCTTCCTCAGGGAAGCAGAGGACCCCGGCGCAGAGGATGACCAGGATGGTAGCTTCAAGGAACTTCATGATGCTGGGCAGGCAGAGGAGTGTAGGCAGAACTGAGACGGAGCTCTGGAAATCACTACTGCTGGCCTCCTTCTGGGATCTGCACTATCTTCCCTCCTTTTATAGGTGGCCTAGGGGAGGGGGAACATAGGAATTGGAGGTGCCTAAGCAAGAAATTTTACATACAGTGGTATCACGTGGGTTGTACAACCGGGGTTGCCTGAGGTTACTACAGAGGTTGAGGGTACACACAAGAATGTGGTCCAATTGCTAATGTGATTGGGATGCTTATGAGGAAGTTGTTTCTCCAGATGGGTGACCAGGAATTGGCACCACCCAGGGATTGTGCTTAGCTGTTTCCTTTTCACGTGACAGATCTCTCTGAAGTGCGAGGTCACTGCCTCCTTCCATAGAGCAGTGCTCTGGTGCACTTCCACAATTGTTCTGTTCATTTAAGTGTGACATGAATAATAATGCCACCGAATCTCAGGCAGCACAAGCCAAGGGAGCCACATTGTAGATGGAAAATACAGTGTTGGGGTCCTGGAGGTACAAGAATGGCAAACGTAAGAATCAACCTTCCAGTAATTGTTTATTTATCAAACATTCACTATACACCAAGAGGCCAGAATATTATGAACTCTGGATGCATAATAATCTGGCCACTCAGTGTATTTGTATCTCAAATGGGTACCAAAAGTATTCTAGACTTTTGCTGGAGATCAACCACCTAATTGCCCTGAGCTATCAGCAAGTGCAAAGAGGAAAACTGATCAGGTGCATGATTTATAGTATCTTTGATATCAAATAAATGGGGTACTTAAGAGAAGTACACTGAGTCGCCAGATTATTATGCATTCCGAGATCATAATAATCTGGCCACTCAGTGTATACGTACAATGATGTCTAGATATAACACTGGATGTGGTCAGCAGTCTTAAAAATCTCCATACTCTTTGAGCTGGAAACTCTATTTCTCATAATCTATCCTATGGAAATGACCTCATAAAATGTGGAGCATATTTGGGACAGTGTTGTTTGGTGCAGTTTATGATAAAATAATTGACAGCAAACTACACATTTTACAGTGTTGGTATGATAAAGATGGACCGTTAGCCTCTTAAACAGATAGAGTGACATGCCAATACTTGATTTTTAATATTAAATATTAACAAGCAAGATGCAAAATTTTATATGCAGTGTTATTTCAAAAATCCTGGGAAGAGAAAAAAGAAACCAGAAAGAAAGCAAGCCCCCTGTCTTATGACCATCTTCTCCACACCCCATGTCGCATGGGTTATCTCTCCTCCACGAGCCCTGCTTCTCTCCAGGAAGGAGGAAAAGTACTGACCTTACACAATGGTAGGAACACTGGCTGTTAGCGTCATGCAGTCAACACATTTGTGACAGGTCTGGAGAGAAGTAAGCGAGGCAGTGTGGTGTCTGCCCTAACTGTGAGGAAGTGGAAATCAGCCTGAGAAGAAAAGCCAGCTCAACTTCTTCCACGCCCTGAGGGACCAGCAGAAAGTTGATGTCACTGCTCAGGGCCTCAGAGTAGGGCACAAAGGGAACCAAGGAAGCTAAGTATTTCTTCTTTACCTTGAGTTTTTGTTTTGAATCTCTGCCTTTGTCTTGCTCCCTCTTCAGGGAATATAACTATTGGAACAGTTGGCCCTTGTTTCATCTCTTTGAGGGAACTTTATCTGGTCCACAGATGATTCTGAAAATCACCCAAAGGGAGGATCTGAGGGCAATCTGCCATTTGGCTCATTGTAGGCACCAGAGGGACCTGCCATTTGCCCTCCTCTGTCTTTCATGTCCAGAGATGAGGATACATAAAAGTCAGTGGGAAACAGCCCAGAACATTTTGAAACCTTCTGTGAAGTTCTTTGCTTTTACTTAAGGAATCTCAAGCCATAGGACTTAACTGATATGGTTCGGACATCCCAGAGTGTTGGGACACAACTCTAAAAGGAAGCAAGGATGAGGGCTGAGAGAATCTTGTGATACGGATAAGGCTTGTGAACTGAGGGCCGTGGTGAGGAGATGTTAACAAAAGCATCCTCTGAAACTTCAACGATATTGGGCAGGCAGAGGAGTGGGAGCAAAGCCAGGTGGGACTGGACACTCACTGCTGCCTACATCCATTCTTTGTCCCAACCCATGTCCTGCCTGTTTATAGGCAACTCTAGACTGTGAGGCACAGGAGGCCGGGAATGATGTCATGTCACGAGGTGCACACGCCTAGGTACCTCGATCACACGGGGGTTCCGGGTACACAAGGAGAGCTCAGTTGCTCCCTTGTTGGGGCAGATTGTGTGGAAATATTTTGGACAGTGAGAGGAGGTCACATGATGTTAGTGTCAGCTGTAAGTTCATGGAGAGGTCTACCGGTTAGTGATTCCTTCCATGGAGCAGATAGGACACTTGCTACAGGTCTTCTGACCATCTAGGGTGACATCTGTGATGATGCCACAGCATCCTGGGCACACAAGTCACACTTAAACCACAAAAAGAGACCATAACAGTGTGATGTTGTGAAAGAGACCATAACGTCACGTTGGTTGGAGCTTTGAAGGAAATGACTAACCAGTGAGGGGGAAGCCAGGATTGTTATCACCAGGGTACCAAGCTTAGCTGGTTCCTTCGACCATTAACAGATCTATCTATGAACAGTACCATTCCCCTTTCCCTCCCACAGAGCACAGACTTATGTTCTTCTCAGGTGTCACATGATGTCACAAAGTCTTAAGTAGCCTGAGGCACGTTTGATCCAGACCCAGATGGGCAGGATGGAATTGGGGGAGCTTGGGGTAAAGGCATGACAGGAGTGATGGAGTCAGCTTTTTTTAAATCACTGTTTCCTTCATATGACATTCACAAGGCCCTACAACATGCCACCCCTGGGTTCAACAGTAGGGAAAGGAAATAAACATCTATTCGATATGGAGGGTCTATATGGATTAGAAGCCTTACATGTTATTATTTTTTGACCCAGAAAGTCTATAGCTCAGAAAATATATTAGGGAAATAACATCATTTATGAAGAAATTTTTATGCATATAAATGTTTGGTATAGTTTATAACAATAAAAAATTGGAACCAGTCCAAATGTGTGTGATGCAATAATGCATGATAACATTAATGCACTAGGACACATGTGTCAAACACAAGGCCCGCGGGCCAAATCCAGCCCGCCAGGCCTTGCAATGTGGCCCGCACTGCGCTGTCATCACTGCACTCCGCTGTCAGTTTATGACATTGTCAGTTTATGACTGTTCAGTAAACCATTCGGCCCGCAATTTAGGCTGGATTTTAGATTTTGGCCCCTTCTCTGATTGAGTTCGACACCCCTACACTAGGATGATTGAATAAATTGGGCAGCTCTTAAAAATACTGGAATGATTTGAAAAAGTCTTATAATGTCAAGTATAAATAAGAAAAATACAATTTTTTTTTTCCCATTTTGTGACTATACTAATGCCTCCCTTTCAACTCTCAGTAAAAAAATGAAGAAGGGGCCAAGACCGGTTTGGCTCAATGGATAGAGCGTCGGCTTGGGGACTGAAGGGTCCCGGGTTCGATTCCGGTCAAGGGCATGTACCTTGGTTGTGGGCATATCCCCGGTAGGGGGTGTGCAAGAGGCAGCTGATCAATGACTCTCTCTCATCGATGTTTCTAACTCTCTATCTCTCTCCCTTCTTCTCTGTACAAAATCAATAAAATATATTTTTTTTAAAAATGAAGAAGGGGGAGAGAGAAATATCTATTGGTTGCCTCCTGTACATGCCCTAACCAGGGATTAAACCCTGCAACCTGGGTATGTGCCCTGACCAGTAGTCGAACCAGCAACCTTTTGGTGTACTGGATGACACTGAGCCAACTGAGCCACCTGGCCAGGGCTGGGATAATGTTCTTAATAGTCATATCTGAGGTGAGGCTCAGGGGCTAGAATGGACAGAGTTAGCAAATAAAAATAGTGTATGAATAATTTTTTAGTAAAAGTATGTCCCATGCAATATTTGGGACAAACTTATACAAAAATTATTTGTTGTGTATCTGAAATTCAAATTTAATTGGGAATCCTGTATTATATTGGAGGTGAATATCCCTTATATAGTCGGTCTATTTCCTGAGAGAGATGGGGTTCACTTTAGAATCATTGGAAGAGTTTAAATAAGTCCCAATACCAGGACCTCACTCCAAAGTTACCACTTTAATTAGAGTTAGGTGGGGTGGGGCATCAGTGATTTAAAAACTCCCGAGGTGATGTCAATGCACAGAACCACTGTTGGGGTGCAGTCCTAGGCTGTTTGGGGCTAGCCTTGGAGTTTCAGAGGCAATACAACTCCCTTTCAGCTTTTCAGAGATTCTGGTCTGTTTTTGGTCAGTTCTCCTGGATGGTTAATTAGAATCCAAAAAATCTGTCCTCCAGGGTCACTCCTAGAACTGGGTTTCAGAAAGCCTCCCAAGCTCACCTCTGGGAGCTCTAGTCATCCCTTTCACTGCCATATCCCTCCCTATTTCACTGACTTCTACCTCCACACTGCCCTCTGCTGAGGAAACAGTGCCACAGCATGGAGGTCACCGCAATTCACTTCCTGCCTCTGCCTGCATCCCAACTATGCCTTCACAAGGAACGTGATTGTTCATCCTGTTCACAAGGTAAATATTTAAAAGAAGAGGGGGAGGACCAGGTGGTTTATGCACCCCTTCCTAGTCTCCCATCTTCCCGTTTCTTCTTATACAAACATTAGCTTGGAGTGGAGCATTCTGCTTTTCCAGATTACTGATTCTCAACCAGCTGGGTCTGCAGGCAGTGAGTAGAAAGGGCCTCTTATAAACTTTTTTCCTTCTCTGATAGCAGAGGAGCCAACGTCAAAGTGAGCTAATCTCTTTCTTAATGTGTTTTACGGTTTTATGCAAGAAGTAACCAGTTTCCAACAGCTTGAATTTCTCTTTTTGATGCAACCATGGCTGGCAGCTGGCCTTGGTGAGAATCTATAACAGGCCATGGGGGGTAACCAGCTAGAGCTGTCCTCATTGACTTCGACCTCACCTCCTGCCCTAGCCGAGTGCATTTTTCAGGCTCTGTATCAGTGAGGGTGGTTTGGGTTTTAGTATCAGAAAAGCTGACTCAATGTGGCGTAAACAATAAAGGGAACTCTTTACTCGCATAACGGAAACTTCAAGAAGTAGCATCAGCTTCAGGCAGAGCTTGATCGGTGAGCCTTAAGTATCACTATACACCGTGATCTTTCTGAATCTCTCATCTCCCTTCAGTTGGTCCTTCATCCTATGGCATCCACCGTGAAGTGAGTCACTTGGCTTCACAAACTACCCTCTTGAGACCCCTCAGTGGGTTTCTAGAGGAGGAGAAGTCACGACCTTCCCTCCACAAAGGAGAAACCCCCCAGACTGGCCACTCTCTTTTGTTTGTTTGTATCTATCATCTGCCTATCCATCTGGCGTGAACTTGTTGATTTGTTTTCCTCCCACCAGAGGGAGTGAGTGTCCCATTGGTCAGATGACCACGTGGGAGGTAGCTGGGCTTGAGCCTTCTTCCCAACGGCACTGCACAGAGATTGGGGAATCCTGTTCCTCCTTGCCTAGGGAAAACCTAGTTTATATCAGTTGTGGCAGCACAATTACTAACAGTATCCCCTTTGCCTCTCAAAAATGGGCTCATCGCACCAATAGACCGCTGCTTGGAGGGACTCTGCCAGCAGGAGCTGGTGGGATGGATGGTCTCAGGGCTGATGCCCACAGAGATCCCTGGCTGTGTGGGCAAAGGGTGCTGAATCCAGTCTGCACCTTACTTGTTAATTCTTGCACCTGTCACAGGGCTGGGTGCTCCAAAAACACGTCTTTTCTTAAAGTGCTCAGGCCAACAAATACGTAATGATATATAGATATTGGTATGATTGTTGATATACATATGAAATATGTTATACGTATTTTACATACATAGTTTCACATGGGTATTATCTATATGTACTTCATCCTGTTCAGTGGTTTCATATGTATTATGTGGCCATACTGTGATGTTTTAAACTGTTCCTATTTTGATGAATTTGTTCCTCTTTCATTGCTTTTACCAGCAAGGCTACAAAGAATATCCATGTGCCTATACTTTTGTGTCTTTAGGTAAAGTTTCTTGAAATACATTCCTAGAAATAAAGTAGCTAGATTGAAGAGCATGTAAATTACAAAATTTGCTAAGAAACTGTCTTTGCCCAGCCGGTGTGGCTCAGTAGTTGACCGTAAATCTAGGAAGTAGGAAGTCATGGTTTGATTACTGTCAGGGCACAAGCCTGGGTGGTGAGCTTTATCCCCAGTAGGGGGTATGCAGAAGGCAGCTGATCAATAATTCTCTCTCATCATTGATGTTTCTATCTAGCTCTCCATCTCCCTTCCTTTCTGATAGCAATAAAAATATATTTTAAAAGAAAAAAAAAAGAAATTGTGTCTTGCTCTTCAAGAGTAGGTACATAATAATGTATAAATAATCATTGTTTTGAAAAATGATGTCTTATTTTTAACTTTTGGGAATATACAGGTATTATTGTCATTTCTTTTCTGCTCACTTCTCCTTTTCAGATTTTTCTAATATTTGCCCCCCATAATTTTTTTTCCCAACCAGAGATCCTGACTTTGTCACAAAACAAATCCAATAAAATTACTATTGATGATTCTATAACAGTGGTCAGCAAACTCATTAGTCAAAAGAGCCAAATATCAACAGTATAACGACTGAGAGTCAAATTTTTTAAACTTAAACTTCTAACACCACTTCTTCCAAATAGACTCGCTCAGGATGTGGTATTTTGTGGAAGAGCCACACTCGAGGTACCAAAGAGCCGCATGTGGCTCTCGAGCCTCAGTTTGCCGACCACGGGTCTGACCCGAGCCAGAAAGTGGGGGACAGCAGCACATGGCAGCAGGTGGACACTGTCAGAGGCAGCCTGGGAACAGAGGGCCATGGTGAGGGGGACAGTGAGGGCCCACGACTCGCTGATGCCAGCCTCCTGCTGGGGTCCACGCTATGTCCCCGGAACCTCAGGGAGATGGAAACTGGGGGTGTTGAGAAAGGAAGTTTTTAAGTGTAGTGGTGCCTGTTGACTTGTACATGCAAGAGGGGTCTTGGGTAACCACAGGGCTCATGGTATTGGCAATAATAGTTCCAAGTACCCGCTTGTCTGGGGCTGTTTAATGGGGAAGTGGTTTCCACAGCAAGAGGAGGTGAGAAGTTGATGTCACCCTGGGACAACACTTAGCTGGTTTCTTCTCACTAGCACTGTCTAGTCATAGTTTCCCTCGGCAGAGCAGAAACCTCTCTGTTATTCCACAGCTGTTCGAACCGCATACATGTGACCTGTGCAATGATGCCATGAGTCCTGAGCATCACAACCCAACTGAAACCACATCCAGGGACAGAGCCTGGGCTTCAGGAGTCAGGAGTGCAGGCAGCCTTTCAGACACTTGCTCATTCAAGAGAGATCCCACAGGGGTCCTGATATGCACAAAGGGCACCAAGACATGTTAGATACGGGTGCTCCTGTGCATAAGGAACCTGAACGTACTCTTAGCCTTTGACCAAGATAATCCCTGTTCAGGACTCTGTTTCCTAATTAAGTAACTTCAAATATGGGAGAAAGGTTTATGCATAAGAATATCTGGTCCCCAGCACATTGATGGCAATTTAAATTTAGACCCATCTAATTTTAAATCATCTACAGCATGGAAATGGTGAAGAAAAGGATGGCATCTTGACTTGGTTGACTGTTCTGGAGCCTTTTCAAACAATGCAATGGTGTGGGAAGGGCTTATTTTGTAAGTTTAAAAAAATCCAAGATGCAAATTGGCTTATTTTATTTTTGTTTATTTGTTTATTTATTTGCATATTTTTAGGTGTTCCTGATACAGTATTTTTAAATTATTTGTTTTTAATTGAATTTACTGGGGTGACATTGGTTAATGCAATTATATAGGTTTCAGGTGTATAATTCTATAACACATCATTTATATATTGTGTTGTATGTTCACCACCCAAAGTCATGTCTCCTTCCATCACCATTTATCTCCCCCTTACTCTCTTCTACGTCCCCCACCCTTGCTTTCCCTCTGGTAACCACCATACTTTTTTCTGTATCTATGAATTAATTTTTGCTTAATCCCTTCACCTTTTTCACCTCTAGCAGCTGTCAATCTGTTCTCTGTGTCAATGAGTGTGTTTCTAATAAAAATTAGCTGTTTGGTTTTTTTGTTGTTGTTGTTTTTTACTATTTCCTTTTTTTGTTCTCTTTCATCATTCATGTTTGTTCACATTATAACAATAGGCATAAAGGGAAAAAATAATCACATTTTTCAAAACTCAATCTGTCCAAAGTATCATACATGAAATCATGCCATCACCTCTTAGGGGGAAAAAACACATTAAAACAATGACTGTGATCCTAAGGTTAAAATTAAGACCTATTCCAAGTAAGCCAAATGTAAGGTTTAAGTGCACATAGTATTTTCATGGCAATGATATTTACAGAAGTGCAGGCGTGATGTATATGATTTAAATATTCAGATCCTTGAAGGTTTCTGCATGAGCACTTAAATAAAAACTGCCACATTGGCTTTCAATTTCCTGTTTGATCTCAGAAATGTAGGGGTGATCTTTGCCGTGAGCCACTTCCATGATCGCCATGGCCTTCCGTAGGGTCTTCTCTCCGGCAGCTCTGTTCTCCAGGCCCATGTACAGTCTCCCAGCTTCAGCCACCTGGAGCACAGTGGGTAATGCTTGCTGGAAGAGGAGAAAAGACAACAGGCCACCTTGTCAGAGGCCGGTGGGGGGTGGTTGGCAGCCCACAGGCCCTGCACAAGCAGCAGTGGCTACTGAGCTGGTGATGCCACACCCTACGAAAGCCACGCCTCTCCCACCCCGCAAACTAGCTTCTTTTAATCAGGCCCCACCCAGTGTCTGGGGATGTGGTCAAGTCCATACAATATTTTTTGTGTGTGTGTGAATGCTAGTCCCAGGAAAGAAGGAGAATAGAAGTAGCAAGGGGGAGGTGTCCTCTCTCATTTACCCCTTTGGCACCTAATGTTAAAGGACTTCCCACTCTTCCTCAATATGGGCAAACTCAGTAATGATGACTCATTATTTGGAGAATTCTTCCATTTCCCCCGTCCCCGGCCTTCTGCTTGTATGAAGTGGTTAGGTGGTGCTGCGGCGGGGCCAGTCCTGCCCTCATTGGTATGCCAGGACCAGCATCTATTCTACATCCTTCCTGACGCCAGAAACCCATAGTTCTTTGAGAAGCCACTCTTCCCCATAATCCTCAGACTTTAAGTTTGTATGAAATTCATCCAGTCCACAGTCCAGGAATGTGCCTTGAAATTCGCTTAAGCAAATCGGTGAAACCCATCCCCAGAGCCGCAGAGACGGGTTAGGAATTGGGATTCTGGCCTTAAGTCAGTCAAATCCAAGAGGACCTAGTGATGTTTTTCAATGGGGCACAGCCTTTCTGTTCCCTGAAGAAAATGAACAAGGATTCACTGAGCCCTGGAAGGCACGGGAAGCCCCTGGCATTCTCACATGGAAGGGCGTCAGAAAGAAGAAAACAGGGCCTGGGGGCCTTGCCTGTACCCTTCAGTCTTAGAGCCAGAGATTCAAGCCTCCTTGATTTAGGTTTGTTTTCCTCCTCGAAACTTCAGCATCCTGAGAAATAGAGTCCTGTATCTGTTTGGAGTAATAGCTCAGCCCTAGCTGGTTTGGCTCAGTGGATAGAGCATCAGCCTGCAGACTGAAGGCCCCTGAAGGAACATAAATGTGCCGGGGCCCTGGCCAGTTTGGCTCACATTAGCGCATTGGCTGAAGGGTCCCAGGTTCTATTCCAGTCAAGGTGTGTATGGGAGACAACCAGATGATGTGTCTCTCACATTGATGTTTCTCTTTCTCTTTCTCTCTCTCATTCTCTCTCTCTTCCCCCCTCCCCCATCTCTCTCTCTCTCTTACCATTATCACTCTAAAATCTATGAAAAAATATCCTCGGGTGAGGATTATCGCTTCTGCACATTGCCCCACCTGTGCAGGGGCCAAGATGGAAGCGGAGGTCTCTCCCCAGAGGCCTTGGAGGTAGTGGTGTAGGGGTGACTGTAGTATTGAGGCCTATGCTAGGAAGCACACATTCCCAGCCCCAGTTAAAATACAAGATGTATAATTGGACAAGCTTTTTATTTCTGGTTGTTGAGCCCATAGAATTGACCGAAACAAAACCCAGAAACCTGCTATTATTAGAAGGGTGTTGCATTGCCAAAGAAACCACAAGACCAGCCCAAAATGGCCACTGATTGCTCAATGCCGCAGGCAAATCCCAGGCTCCTACCTCACTTGGACAGGAGATGGGCAGCCCCCAGAGAAGGGCTTTTCCCCAGCACATGCACGTGTCCGTGGTGGGCATTCCCCTGGGAGTCAACCAGGAGGCTGACTAAGGATCTCGGTCACACGTCAGATTCCGAAAGCCTCTCGACACTGCTCAACAATGCCATCCCCATTCTCACGTTCCCTCCCAGGGCCCTTTGTTCTGTTACTCTGGTCACAGCGCTTGTGTTTCAGGAATGCTGAGCTGGTTAAGCCTCTCGTTTGGCTTTGGATTGCTGGACCTTGAGAGACAGTTTAGTGTAAATGAGCAGGTTTTGTCTATCCCACGGTGCTGGAAGGCAACAAAAAATGGGGGCACCCTCACTGTTTCTTTGGAGACCAAGGCTGGGTGGATGGTGATGGTGTTAGGCCCGTGGTTGGCAAACTGCAGCTCGCGAGCCACATGTGGCTCTTTGGCCCCTTGAGTGTGGCTCTTCCACAAAATACCATGGCCTGGGCGAGTCTATTTTGAAGAAGTGGCGTTAGAAGAAGTTTAAGTTTAAAAAATTTGGCTCTCCAAAGAAATTTCAATCGTTGTACTGTTGATATTTGGCTCTGTGGACTAAGGAGTTTGCCGACCACTGTGTTAGGGGGATGGGGCCCTCATAATGGGAGGGGATTGTAAAATGTTGCTGGGAGGACCCTCTGTGTATGTGTATGATGTGGAAGTCTTGGCCAAAAGGACTCCTCTGTTGCATTGTCCTTATTATTTAAAAATAATTATGGCATACAGTCTGTTATGACTGGCGAAAGTCTGTCTTCTCTGTGTCAGCTCAGACTCCCAACCAGAAAATGGTTCCTATGGATAGAACATCACCCATCAAAGCATGGGGTAAGATGAGACCAGAGGAGTAAGCAATACATGCTCACTGAAAAATAAATAAAACTAAAGAAAGGTGCAGAAAATACAAAGGAAAAGTACCCATTCCTAAAAACATAGGTTAATCCCAGTTCCTCTAAGAAATAGGTTAGCTAATGGAAATGTATCTTTCCAAATATTTGCCTTTGCAAATATGTATGTAGATGTGGCTTTAAAAATACAATAATAGCATTTTATACACACACTTTTGTAGCATATATATATAGAGTATGTATGCATATATTAGATGTAGACATATATACCTTTTGTACATACTATTATGGACACTTGTCATAGGTATAAATGTGTGTCATCCTTCTTACTGCAAAGTATTCCATTGGTGGGCATCTCAATCCTCTACTGCAGGGGTCTTCAAACTACGGCCCGCGGGCCACATGCAGCCCTCAGAGGAGTCTGATCCGGCCCGCCAGGTTTTTTGGGCAGTGAGCACAGCCGAGGTGTTACAGTAGGAATTAGTAGTTCATATAGTCCGGCCCTCCAGCTCTCTGAGGGACGGTGATCTGGCCCCCACTTTAAAAAGTTTGAGGACCCCTGCTACTGCCTTAGCCCTTCGCTGATGGATGTTTCCATTTGCTTGCTGTTTATTAAGCATGCTGCAAAGAATATTCCTGTGCCTATATGTTCCATCCTTTGATAATGTTGCTACAAAATGAATTCCTAGAGATGGAAACAGGGCCCATAATATCTATGTCAGATAGCATGTGCATTTTAATGTTTGCTTAACAGGAGTGTCTAATTGTACTCTAAAGAGTTTGGCCACCACAATTCTAAACTCATTTGGGGTGTTAAAATTAGATTATTTTAAGCAAAATGAAATAATCATGGCTCATAAAAATTATAATAATACGTGTTTGTTTTCCCACAAGTCTTTTGGATTTCTCCTTCTTTGGCAAAAAGGACCCTAGCTCAGTGTATATTTCTTATAACTGGGGCAATCTATCTGTTAAATAACTCAGCTTTCTCAGTAAACATAGAAACAGAATCCTGCTCCACATGGAGACTGGCTAGCTTTCCCTTTAACATTAGCCATTCATTTTGTGGAGCACGGATTGAAATAAAGTATAGGAACACTATACCTGTTACCTTATGCAGATATGCACCGCATTGGAAGAGTGGTAAATCCTGTTTGACTATTTCCGTGATTCTCAGCTGTTAACATGCACGAGGAAAGCCCGATAAGCTTGGTAGAAATACACATTTTCAGGTCCATGTAAAAATTTTATATGAGTGGTTTAAATGATCATTGTTCATGGAACAGAGTGTGGGATCAGGGATGGAAGGCGGGGAGGGAAGATGCGTGGGAGGTAATGAACCAAAGACCTTGTATGCAAATATGCATAACCCTTGGACACAGAGAATAGAGTGGAGAAGGCCTGGGGCAGGTGGCAGGGGTGGGCTGGAGGGGGTCAAGGGGGGGGGAAAGGGAACATATATAATACTTTCAACAATAAAGATTTAAAAAAAAACACAATCATTGCTTATGATTTGAATACAGGTGGATCACATTTGGGAAATAACTCAACTACTGGCTAAGATCATAGTTTGTAGTTATAGCAAAATCTAGTTCAGGAATCAGTTGTACCATTTGCTGTGTGATCTTGGCCAAGTTGTTTAACCTCTCTGAGCCCTAGCCCTGGTTTACTCTTCTGTCAGCAAGCTATATTATCTCATTGTCAAGCTTGAATAGACTCTGCAATGGAAGTACTGAGCCTAGAGTAAGTCTCAAATATGTTGGTCATTGTTATTAAGAAAGTTTGATTTATCATAACTACGAACTATGAATACCCTTCTTAGTGGTATCCATTCAAAGGTGAATTCTCCTAGAGCATGTACAGTATGAATTGATTTATAAAATATTCATAATTTCCATGTTCCGGAAACGTGGCTTCCGTGTCAAGCAGTGTCTGTGGCAGCCCCCTTCCATCTCTCCCAGTTTCCCTCCATCTCACATCTCCCTGTTCTTTGCCTATTATTCCTTTCAACCAGTGATTCTGACTTGCCAGATAAACAAAACCAAACTCAGTGCCAGTTTATTTTTTTTTTTTTAAAAAAAAGAGCATCTTTATTATTTCTCCAGGCTGAACACAGCACCGAGCAGAAACGTTTAATACACATATGTCAGTCTGGTGGCTTTGGCACCACCTCTGCCCAGAACAAACTGGTGACAGTCACTCAGTTGTGACCAATCACAGTGCAAGTGAAGCAGGGGAGGGGGAGGGTGGTAAAGAAGGTATCCTGAGATATCTTGGAGCAAACAGTCCCAACACAACATGGCATTCAAAATAAATTACAAAAATTAAATAGTATAAATAAGCTGAAATTTAAGTTAGGAAGAGTCCCAGCGTGTGGGCGTTGGCAACAGCCAGCCCACAGGAGAGGTAGCTGTGGAGGTGACGGGGGTTTTCCAAGGCTCAGGCCCCTGCCTCCTGCTGGTGCACTGAGGTCACTGGTTCCTCGAAGCTGCCAGGCCCCTCAGGCGCTCAGCTCCAGGTCGGTGACGTACTCTTGGACCCAGTCCTCACTGGGGTTGGCACAGGCCTGCCGGCCTCTCTTGGTTATGAAGCTGTGGAGAGGAATGGAAGGGTTACCCCTGGGGAAGTCCAGCAGGGGAACCCTGGGCCCGCCGTGGCCCTCCACCCCACTCTGCTGGGCAGCTCAGGGCCTCCTCCAATCTCAATCCAGAGAGCGGTTCTCACTGACTCAGGGAACCCCTCAGAGGATCCTGCTGCAGCCTCCTCCTTTTCCTCCCTTCCCTCTGGGCTATGCCAGCCCATGCCCTGACTCTGCAAGCCCCTGGCCAGGTCAGGCCCCGCCTCAGAGACCCGGGTCCTGCACAGTGGATAGGACCTCCTGGAGGACGGGGCCCTTCTGTGCCCCTGGGCACTGCCCCCACTTCACACCCTCTCTGTCGCCCCAGGGATGGGCAGGAAGACGGGCACTTACATGACACCAGGGTTGGGACACTGGCTGTTGGTCTCAAAGTAGTCGACGATGAATTTACGTGGAATCTGCCGAGGCGCATAGGTGAAGCAGCAGGCGGTCGGGGTGTCAGCACCAACTGCAGAGGAAGGAATAGAGTGAGCCTGAGTCACAGTTGAGGCGAAAAGGCAAGACCTGAGAGCTAGTCCCTGAGAGGGTGAGGAAGACAGCCTTGCGCAAGGTGTGGGCTGGGAGACAAGGTCACTAGAAAGCTCTGGGCATTTTTGTTTAGAAAAAGCCCTGTCTCTGTCCTTGCTTCCGAATGTACCCTCTTTCTCTTTGAGTCTTCATCCTGGGTGCTGTCTTTCTTTTTGTGGTCCAAGCAGACATCCAAGCAGACTGTTCTCTAATCTCATCTCCCTTCGGGCCATTTTGTCTGATTCAAGTTGCCATATCCCAGCAAGAGAGAAACCTTGTACATAGCTCCTATGGCATCCAAGGAAAGAGCTCTTGGGACCTAGAATGAGTTAGTCCACTGAGGTCACTGGGTTCCTCGAAGCTGCCAGGCCACTCAGGCGTTCAGTAACGAGACTTGGATTCTGTCTCTGGTGAACTCACTTGCTTAGGTCTCTACTTTGCCATCTGTAAGATGGGACTGTTTCTCTCATACCCCACCCTGGCTCTCACATAGGGGACCAGGCTAGTTAACACCCCTTTCATGAAAATACAAGTCTTAAAGAAAAAAAGCAAAGATGCTTTATGGCCCTTTAAGAAGTTCTATTATTTTCTCGGAGGCTCTCAAGACCACAAAAAAAGATGGTTGTGGTCTGACCGTGGCCAGAGAGCAGGGACACCCAGTGCAGCAGCACACACTCACCTGGTACAGAGAAGACCTGGCTGCAGAGGGCCATGGTGCAGAGGAGGACGGCCAGGGCAGCTCCGGAGACCTTCATGATGCTGAGCAGATGGGCTGTGGGCTCGCTTGTCAGGAGAGCAGAGATGGGAGCAGGCACTCACTGCTGGCTGCGTCCTTCTGCTTTGTGAAGCCATCTCCCCTGCTCTTTATAGGCAGCCCTGTGGATGGGGAAATGGAATCCCGGGTGAGGTGGGAAATTCTTAAGCATAGGCTGAGTGTTGCACAACTCAGGGTCCTGGGTAACCACAGGGGTTCAGGATATCCAAGAATAGCTTCTCTGAGCTGTAAGTCTGAGCCCACAACTCATGACCGGTTCTGGTTTCTTGTGAGGAAACGGTTTCCCCCGAGAGCAGGAGGGGACAAGAGTGTCTTCACTCCGGGCTATTTTTAGCTGGTCCCTTTCCATAGAAGCTATACGTGAACTCTCCAGCCCGTGCAGCCCACAGGGCTGAAACGTATGTGCTTCCTCAGCCGCTCAACCACTCAGATGGGGTAGACGTGGTGGTGTTGTGGAGGGAGGCACAGCCTCGCTTGGGTGCAAGAAACAGAAGTCAGGAGTCCCTGCTAGAGGACTGGAAAGGATGAGGTCATGGTTCTGTCATTTGTCCACTCATCTAACACTCATTGAATGACTAGGGTCAGTGGGTTAAATACTAGTGGAGGATCTTCTAATAAAGAAACATTAGAAGTGGGTGTTAATATGTCAGGAGCCTAAAAATATATCTGGTAACTTGGAGAACACATTTCTAGGAAAGCGTTCTAAAGAAACCAACCCAAATATGGGAGCATCTTCAAACATGAACATATATCTGACCGAGCATCATTTATAGCTCCAAGATGAGGAGACCCAAATGTTCCTCCGTCAGAAATGATCAAGTAAAATATGGTATATCCACTGGCTTGTTTATTATTAAGTCCTTAATCTGAATGGAGTGTAATAGAATAATATCAGTTACAAAAATGTAAGATGACTTCTGGCTTGTTTAGCTCAGTGGAAAGAGCATAGGCCTGTAGACTAAAGGGTTCTGGGTTCAATTCCAGTCAAAGGCACATGCCCGGGTTGCAGGCTTGATTCCCAGTGTGGTGCGTGCAAGAGGCAGTTGATCAATGATTCTCTCTCATCATTGATGTTTCTATCTCTCTTTAAAAATGTAAGATGGGGAGAGGGGAAATGTAAGATGAAAAATTGTACAAATTGTAGAAGAGGAAGAATTATATAAATATTTACACACATATGATAAATATTGTAACCATATATATGCATATGGTAGGCATGGAAAAAATAAAAAAGCATTGGATTTAAATGTCCCAATGCTGCAAAAGTACTTATATCTGTGTGAGAAAGATCTATGGGTGAATAATATTCTTTTTTTTCTTCTAGTTTCCTCATTTAAAAAATATATTTTTATTTATTTCAGAGAGGAAGAGAGAGAGAGATACAAACATCAATGATGAAGGAGAATCATGATCAGCTGCCTCCTGCATGCCCCACACTGGGTTCTGAGCCCACAACCCAGGCATGTGCCCTGACTGGGAATTGAACCATGATTTCCTGGCTCATAGATTGACACTCCACCACTGAACCACACCAGCTGGCCATTTACTCAGTTTTTTAATGTGAACATGTTCTACCTTCCTAGTCAGATCACAAATTCACAAACACATTTTGTTTTAAAACATTTACAGCAACACTGGTTGGAAAGTAGGTTGTTGTCGATTGTTTCATTTTAATTTGAGAGAAATATACCAAGTTTCTGTCCAGTGGCCTTTGCTAAAACAAAGTCTTCATTTCCATGTCTCCAAACTATTTTAAGGAACATGTACAATATTTGCATAAATAATGCCAAATTCAAAGCAGTTTTCTTATTCTTTTTGATTCATAATGTCAGCAGTGTGAAAGGGCCTGCTTTCTCAGTCAGGACTGTACGGTTTTTCCTTCTCCCTTCTTTATTATTTTATTGTTACATAATGAAACGGCATAAATGACATTTTATAGTGAGAAACAGATTTAGTTCTTTTTAATGGTCTTTGTCCTCTAGATGCCCCTGGTCTACTGGAAAGCAGGTAGAACATATATAAACAGGTAACCTCAGCACCTGGAAGGAAGTGCTGAGACTCCTGGGGGGAATAAATGAGAGGAGGAAGAAACACTGGCCCCCTTGGGAGGGCTGAGGAAGGCTTCTTGAAAGGGATGGACATTTGCCCTAACCGGTTTGGCTCAGTGGCTAGAGCGTCAGCCTGCAGACTCAAGGGTCCTAGGTTTGATTCCAGACAAGGGCATGTATCTTACCTTGGTTGTGGGCACATACCCAGTGGGGAGTGTGCAGGAGGCAGCTGATCTATGTTTCTCTCTCATTGGTTTCTAACTCTCTATCCTTCTCCCTTTCTCTTTGTAAAAAAAAAAAAAAAAAAATCAATAAAATATATTTTAAAAGAAAGAAAGAAAGGGATGGACTTTTGGTTGGGTCTTGAATGCTACACAGGATTTGAACGTACATGGATGGGGTAGGCAGGGGTCTAGCTGATGCAGTCACAGGTGGACAATTGCTGACTCAGAAGGAGAGAGCCGTCAGTGTCAGTGCACACGGGTGGAGCACATATGGACGATGGAGCTAAATTGAGGCCATGTCAGAGGGCTTAGAATCCCCCCCAAAGAGGCTAGAACAATGGAGGAAAACAGACACAAGCAAAGTGAGACCACACCTTAGGAATTCTGTCCCTCATGTGACTGTAGAGTTCCCTCTCTGAAAACATGTGGGCTGTGTTTCTGTCCCATCCCGGTGATTGCTAATGCTGGTCTTGAGGGAGGTGAGGACAAGACAAGATCAGGACAGTGGCTTGCTTCACTGAGGCTTGAGCATCCAGGTGTCATCCCTTGTTACCGTCAGTTCCGGAAAACTGAGTCTATCACTTGTTTCATAGGAAACTCTAGGTCACAGACAGTGCCTCCTCCTCACACCACCTCCTCTGCCCAGTTGATACCCTCAGTTGATAGTCTGAATGGTGTTCCCTCCTTTACTTCTTGGGGAAACCCCTTTCGTACTCGTGATTCGGTGTGTGAGAGCTGGCTTCTGTGAGTTGGGCAGGGCAAGAAAAAGGAAATGGAAAGTGCTGAATCGGCCCCTTTCTGATAATGGACTCTTATCATCCACTCCATGATTACAGCTCTTACCATGTTGCATTATATGCATTATTTATGTAATCTTTCCCTTTAAAAAATGTAGACCGTGTCCTGTTGACGTCAAACCAAATTCATACCATGTTGCATTAGTGGATTTAAATCAAATCCTAGCACATGATATTTATAACATGATGAATTTTCTGTCATAGGATCTATTTCTTATAATTTTGTTTATTTTAATAAAGGTGATTTATTGAATATAAAATTCTATTTTAGTAATAATATGTGTAAGATTTCCCCCTATCAGTCCTAAAACCAGGAAATAGCCCTTTGTCTTTTTTTTTAACTCAAATTGGAAAATAATGTACTTGTATGCAAAGTGTATACTTTGCATGTGTTGAATGAATAATGTGAGGGAGCCTTAGGATGATTGAATTGGTTGTGAAGGGTCTTAGAAATTTCCTAGGTGGAAAATTGATGTTAGGGGAAATGATTAGCCCAGGATCACACAGATAGAATTGGTCAGTTTTATATGTCACTGTCTGCCATCATTTAGCAATGTATCTCCAGTGATAACCACAACGCCTGGCACATAGTGGAGCTTAATAAAAATGTGGTGAACGAATGAACAAATCGCTGATTTAATTACCAGCATGTGTTATGTCCTCGTCCCACTCTGGAGTTGAAATACTTACAAGAGGGAAAGGTCAGAAAAGCCATGGAGTCAAGGTCTTGATCTTTGGGGATCAATCAAGGTCTCTCAGGCAGTGGTGGCAGAAAGTAGCCAGTCGCCAACGCGGGGGATCCTCGGCACGGAGGGGCTTGGTTTGTGCCCTAGATTCCTGGCTCATTCCAGCTCTGTGAGGCCCCCTCTCAGTCCCGCAGAGCACCCCAGCTTTGAGTACAGGGAATTCTGGCTGAGCAATTCACATTCTGCACCATCACTGCCTTGCCTCATTGCTTCCCTGGCCCTGGCCCTGCTGGATTGGTTCCCTTTCTGTTTCTGGCCCTGCAGTTGCACTTCCCTGGGTGTCAATCTCAGCTCTCTCCCTTTGGCACTGGGGGCTCCATGGGTGGCTTCACTAATATTGATGCTCCTGTTTGGTCCAGCCTCAGCCTTCTTTTTTTGGGTGTGGCCCCGCGTCAGGTGGCGCCAGGTGTGGCTCCACCTTTCCTGTAGGTTGAAACAAGACCCTGGGCCCCTTTCTAGCATCCTAGAGGGACAGTGTCTCTATGCAGCCGCCTCCCTCTGCTTTTCTGCCTTGAGTCCTTATCCTGCTCCTCTGGCCATTTTTTTGGTATGTATATAATAGATCAAGGCATACATCTGGGCATTGGATTAGATCCTTCTCCCTGTCCCTACTTCTCCTCTGCATTCTCTACTCAGTAAAAGGCTTTCCCTCCTACCAGCTCCCAAGCTAAAAACCTGGGAGTCACTTTTGGCTAGTCCCACCCCCTTTTCCTCCTCCGCCTACAATGGTTCCCCCTTCCTTATCTGTGGTTTCACTTTCCTTGGTTTCAGTTACTGCTGGTCAATCATGTTGCAAAATATTAAACGAAAAATTCAATGACAAAAAATTCGTAAGTTTTAAACTGCACACGGTCCTGCTCCATCCCACTGGGGATGTGAATCCTCGGCGCCGTATACACTGCCTGCCATTAGTCACTTAGCAGCCATGTCAGTTATCAGAGTGATTGTTGGTATCAGTGTGCTTGTGTTCAACTAACACTTATTTTGCTTAATGTTGGCTCCAAAGTGCAAGAGTAATGACGCTGGCAGTTGGGATAAGCCGAAGAGAAGCTCTGAAGTGCTTCCTTTAAGTGAAAAAGTATGTATGTAGTATAGGCAAAATCACACAGGGGCTGGCAAAAAAGAGGTTTACAGTTGTGAGGACACGGAACACAGTTTACTCATATTATGTACTAGAGGCCCGGTGCATGGATTCATGCACTGGTGAGGTCCCTTGACCTGCCTGTGGGGATCAGGCTGAAACTGTCTGACATCCCCCAAGGGGTCCCGGATTGTGAGAGAGTGCAGGCCAGGCTGAGGGACCCCACCGGTGCCCGATCAGGGTCTGGGAGGAACCGTGGGAGGGCTCCAGGCCATGTCTAGCTCGTCTTGCTCAGTCCCGATCAGCAGGACCCCAGCAGCGAGCTAACCTACAGGTTGGAGCATCTGCCCCTTGGTAGTCAGTGCACATCATAGCAACTGGTCCAACAGTTGAACAAATGATCGGACACTTAGCATATTAGGCTTTTATTATATAAGATTTATCCATATGAACAACTAGACTAAGTATATGTAGGGTAGTATTGCCTGAGACTTTAGGCATCCATTGTGGGACTTGGAATATGTCCTGTGAGATAAGGAGAAACTACTGTATCCATTCACTGACTCTAATGAATTTTTAAATTAAGTGTATTTGCTTCTCACTATCCCCACGGCCACGGTCTTAGGTCATGCCCCCCTCCTTTCTCCCCGAGACAGCTCTAAGAGTGTCCTGTCAACTGGGGTTTCTTCCAGTTTGCCTCTCAAGGCTGTCCCATCATCACACAGCATCCGAAGTGACTTTGCTAAAGTGCAAATCAGTCTCTGTCTCTCTCTATTGAAAATCCTTCAAATACTCTGAGTTGTTTCCAGCATGAAACGGAAGCTTCTTCATGACCTGACCTCTGCCTTCCTCTTTGGCCACATCGCTTGTCACCTTCAAACTTCCTGGAAATCAAGACTCAGCCCCTGAATGCTGTGCAATTCCTTAAAAGTACAGGTCTCTTTTCTGCTTTCTAAGAATGAGGTGTCAACTTGGCACAGCACATTTTCCCCTTCTTGTGAATCACAGGGCAGAGTGAGTAATACAAATATTGGTACATCCTATGACAGTTGCAGAGATTAATATTTAGAACAAATAAGGAAAACCACTATTTCATTCCCTTAACTTTCTAAGGAAAAGAGAGAAAGCCATGGATTCCGCTGTTTAAAAGACATGTAATATGTAAAACTGAAAGACATTTTACTTCATATTTATAAAAACTTTGGCTATTAAGCTTTTTTAAAATACATATATTTTTATTGATTTCAGAGAGGAAGGGAGAGAGAGATAGAAACATCAATGATGAGAAAGAATCATTGATCAGCTGCACCCCCACCCCCATCCCCCACATGCCCCTCACTGGGGATCGAGCCCTAAACTCAAGCATGTGCCCAGACTGGGAATCGAGCCATGACCTCCTGGTTCCTAGGTCAACACTGAACCACTGAACCACTGTGGCCAGGCAGGTGTTAAGCTTTTAACATAAATTTGTAAGAAGCACATTTTCCTTCTCTGATTTACTTATATTCTGGAGCCAGACCTCTTTGGCTCATTTCCAAATCTATCATGATTAGCTGTGTGTTCTTCAATAGATTACTTACCTGTCTGTGCTTCCGTTTCCTGAAGTGAAACTGAAGAATATGCTAATTAATCGGAGAAAATACTAATAGGACCAAATACATTAGCATCTATAAGAGAATTAGAACATCGCTGGCTCATAGCAAGTACTATGTATTAGTTACTATTATCATTACTACTGAATATTTCAATTAATCTACTTCATGTATTTTTTAAAGTGCAGGCCTCTTGTTCTTTGCCTGAATAATCCCCTCCCCCCTCTTTTTCTGGCTAATTATCCTTCAGTTTCAGAGAAAAGTTAGAACAATCTGAATGGACTGACCTAAGTAACATAATGGTTAAAGATAAATTTTGGCATAAAATTTTGGTATATCCATGCAATGAAATATCATGCATGCTAGTTTGGAATCACTCCAAGTTGACACCTCATTCCTAAAAGGCAGAAAAGAGACCTGCACTTTTAAGGAATTACATGGCATTCAGAGGGCCGAGTCTTGATTTCCAGGAATTTGTTTTTAATGACAGGGAAGAATATAAAGTAACAATATTAAAATATATTAACTCAAGAAAGACAATTAAGTATCACTCATAAAATGCAAAACTACATACAGAATGCTAAATAATTTTTACTTTCTTATGATTTCCCATATTTTCTAAATTTTGTACAGTTATGTATATTTGCTATTGAAAACAAAGCAAACTAATAAAAAAATTTACATAACATTTTGGGGAAGGCTTTTTTTAAATTAAAATATATTTTATTGATTTTTCACAGAGAAGAAGACAGAGGGATAGAGAGTTAGAAACATCGATGAGAGAGAATCATCGATCAGCCGCCTCCTGCACACCCGCTACTGGGGATGTGCCCGAAACCAAGGCACATGCCCTTGACCGGAATTGAACCCGGAACCTTCCAGTCCGCAGGCCAACGCTCTATCCACTGAGCCAAACCGGTTTCGGCAAGGAAGGCTTTTTTTAACACTTCATCACTTTCCGAATGGAAGAGGGTGTAAAAAAAACTCAATAAATTGCTACTAATTTACTTTCCTCTCTTGCTGGATGTTCCAGCCTGGAAAGAGCTAGAAACAGGCATAAAGGCATTGTTTGAAGGAAGTGAAGAACACTGAAGGTGTTTTTGAACCTGTCACTGCCTTCCACTCTTGACCGCACAGGGGCAGGCTGTGGTGGGTGTCGACGGCCCTTTCCACTTTAAGAAGAGTGGGGCTGGCTGGCTGAGGGGTGGAGTGTGGCCGCCCTGATGAATTGCTTCAACTAGTTTACTCTCCTCCAGACCCCGTCTTGAGCCCTGCACTTTGGATAATGGTGTCCTTGTTTCTACAATCCCATTCCCTGCAAGTGACTTGGCAACCATATTGGCAAAACCAAAGAATGTTACTACTTCTTGGTTTGTTATGTTGGCAAAATGGCCATGTATTCCATCTTGCTATGGATTTCCAGTCTCATGAGTTGCTTACAGGGGATTCTCTAGTTCTAGGCATTCCACTTCCTTGTGACTAGCGCTCTTGGCTTCAACACTCACTGGTCTCCCCAACACTCATGCATCTCAGCCCTCTTTTTCTAGGAGAACGCAGATCATCAAGATAGTCCACCTCTGTTTCCTGCTCCTCAGCAGCTTTGCAGTCTCTTCTGAGAAGTTGATACCTTCAGAGGTGCCCTACCTGTGCCCTCTCAGAGGGTCACACCTGTACAGGAAGTTGGTCCTCTATGGGCCTGTGGTCCTACCACACATCCTGTGTGACCTTGAGCCAGTCTTTTGACTGCTTTAGGTTTTGTTACCTAGATTGGTATCTGATAAGACCATGGACATGGATGTGCTGGGGGAAATGAAAAGTATCAGGGCCTTTGGAAGGTCCTATTCCTGCTGGGGTTGCCAGTCTAACAGAGACTGGCTAACAGAGACTGCCTGCAGCTAACAGAAACTGGGAGGACAGATGATGACAAAACTGATGTGAAAGTGCCCAGAATGGAGCTATGAGCTCAGTGCCAGTTAAAGTTACAGAAGGAGAAAGCTCTGTGTTCCCATAAGTGAGGGGAAGTGAAAAGTTTCACTGCAACAGGAGAGTGGGTGACCCCCTGAATGCATTTGGAACTCCCTGGAGCCATGCTCAACTCCTGCTATCATTTCTCACACCCATGAGCTGTGGAAAGAGTGAGCTCTAAAATAGTACCCCTTAAATAGCACCACTGGGTATGTGGCTTGAGGGTAGGCAGTGGAAGAAGGGGAATCACCCCATCAGAGCTGGGGAATCACATTTTGAGTAGAATGCCCACTTCATTCTTACTTCACTTAGATAAGTGGAGTTCACATCCTGAGTCCTTGTTACCTATCACACCCCCTCCCATTAAAACTGGTAGTTTGGGCTGCCTCTGGGCATTTAGTAAACAGTATTTATTCAACATCTATTGAGTACACAGAGAGAGGCATAACATATTCTGCACCAAGGAGCTCACTCTCCAGTGGAGGAGGTGATCAGACAGATGTTTCAGGTGATCTGATGGTGGTAGCTCAGGAGCTGTGGGAACACAGAGGGAGGTGCAGAATTCATTTGGAGGAGAGGTCAGGGAAGGCTCTTTAGAGAAGATGAGCACTTTCCTGCTGTGTATCTGAGAGGCATTTGCTATCATTCTCTATCACCTATTGCTTAGAAATGGCCTCAAAGGATAAATCTTGGTGGCCATGTTGATTTAGCTAAATATATTAATACAAGCCCTTTGTGCTCTTGGGTGTTGAATTTCTCTAGTGTGAACACAACATTATCCTTGGGACCTTCATGAACAAAACATTTTTCCTCCATGAGCCAAAGGTCAAATCAAGGCTAAGAAGCAAGAGTCAACAAACTCATTGTGTGGCTCCAAGCAGACTCATCACCCATTCTTATCTATCATCATTCTCCTAGTTCCCCAGAGCAGGTATCTTCAAGGTCCCTCCAACAGCTTGAAGATCAGCACACCCCACTCCCTTAGACAGAGGTCTCCACAGCAAGGGCTCCTCCTCGGCACACAGTGGGATTTAGACTTGGTTTGGAACTACGCGTGTGCAGCGAGGGAAGCTCTGACATTTTGTTCCTACCTCTGATGTGACACTTACTTTATTCTATCGCATGGGATAGTTATTTCTGTCCCAATAAATAAATTCTTATTTCTTTCTTTCCTTTTCTATTATGGGTCCAAGTGAACCTACTGGAACCTTTGCTTTTTTTTCCTCTTTTTTTTTTCCCTTCTGTCCCCTCTTTGTTCTAGGACAGACTGACCCAAACTCCTGTCCTGAACTCAGCCCTAATAAGATGGTTCTTTGTGTGTACCATAGTCCCTTTGTGTTCACATTCAATATTTGGGACAACCATGGGAAAAGTAAGTGGCTTTTAGAGGCAGAAGAATCGCATTGCAATCTTGGCACTGCCCCTTAAGATTGTGGCCTTGAAATTATCAGTGAACTCTCCTCTGTTCTTCGATCTTTATTGCCTCCGGGAATGACCACACCCCTGCTCAGGGCCAACGTAGGCTTTGATGTTACGTGTATAAGGCAGCTTGCCCAGGGTCTGGCGCCGAGTGCCTGCTCCGTAAGTAGGTCAGTGTCCTGCTGGGCCCTCTGCACATTCAATGCTGGACTCTTTATGCCCAAAGAAACATATAAGGCCACCCAGCCCTGCGGGAGGTCCCAGAATCTGACATGGAGTTCGAGTTCCCCTTTCTTTTTTGGGGCCCGGCCTGTGGCAACTCTGGAAGGACTGACATGAAGCTCCTGGAGGTGACAACCACCAAGAACAGCATGGTTGCCTTGTCTGCACGTCCCTTCTCGCAAGTGTGAATGCTGCACCCTTCCTCTCGGGTTTACAATTATCTTCTTGGTCTTGGTCACTGCCGTTGGTGTACCACTTCCCTCGAGGGTGCAGCCCGCTTCTCCCCTCCTCCTCCTCCCCCTTCTTTCCACCATGATGACATCGCCCCGGGGAAGTGAAGCTGGGCAGAGCTCCTCACTCTCAGCTAGCTTCAGTTTCCTCATCGGCACCATGACGTCATCTCTACCCTGGAAATTCCACTGGCCCTCCGGTGCTCCCACCTCTGTTCCAGTCCCCAGAGTTCCTATAAAGAGGGGGTCCCAGCTCAGCATCAGCACAGAACACAGTCGGGATCTGAAGCTTCTGGGCACTTCAGTCTCAGCTCCGGGAAAGCCTCTTCCTTCTCTGCCAAGACCATGAAGCTCTGTGTGACCGTCCTCTCTCTCCTCGTCCTCGCGGCTGCCTTCTGCTCTCCAGCGCTCTCAGCACCAAGTAAGTCTGTTGTTCCAGCTACTGCTTCTAGAGCCCACTTTTCCAGGTGGGGCTGGTCCAATAGCAGCATCTGGGGATGGGACATAGGGGAGATTTTTAAGTAGCCTGCTGCTAAATGTAGTGTCTACTAGACACTCGGTAATATTCCAGTTTCTGTTTTCTTAAGAAACAGTAACCAGGAGACTTGTTCAAGAAGTCTCTCTCTGTGTCTTTGTTTTTCATCTGTTAAATGGGGTTAGATGTGTGCTCTGAGACCCAATCCAGCGCCATTATCTTCTCTGAGGACACTATGTTCAGAAAAAGACTCTACTCAGGGTGGATGGGATTTGACAAGGGACCATATTTGGGCTCGAATAGCTCCACAGAGAACCCCTTGAATATCCATAACTAAAAGCCAAAGGAGCAGCATTTTATAGAGCTCTGATCTCACCTTGGCCTTCCTTTCCAGTGGGTTCTGACCCTCCTACCTCCTGCTGCTTCTCCTACATCCAGCGGAAAGTTCCTCGGAACTTTGTGGAGGATTACTACGAGACCAGCAGCCTTTGCTCCCAGCCCGCTGTGGTGTAAGTATCAACTTCTGGCCTTCTCTGGAGCGCAAGGGCAGGACAGAGAGAGGATCAAACAGGAGGGAGGCAGGCCTGAGGACTGAAGCCCTCCCAGAAAGGAATAAGGCACAAGGTCATGAAGTCACCTGTTGAGTCAGGAGGAGTCTGGGAGGAAATCAATGGAAAAGATTCAGGGGGAGGACATTTCAGGGGAGGAAATTAGCCAGATGCTAGAAAACTAGGGAAAGTAAAAAATATGACGGGAATGTGGGCTGATTCTTAAATCACGCTTAGAAAAACACATAGAAAAGTTATTGCTATGGGGCACTAGGGAATGAATGGGGGGAGATAGTCATGTTGATGATAAAACTCATTGGTTCCTAATCTGGGAACCAAATTAGCTGAGGCCACAGCTAAATCCAGGGTGGAAGTTACAAGGAATCTGTTTCCAGAGCCACCCAAGAAGGGTCTTTCTACCCGCTAGAGCTGTCCAGCATGAACTGTGGTCAAGCAGGGGGAGACAGCTACCACAGACAAGGTCCCATTCGGTTCTAATCTATCCATTCCTCCTTCCGCAGATTTCAAACCAAAAAGGGGAGACAGATCTGCGCCAACCCCAGTGAGCCCTGGGTCCAGGAGTACATTAATGACTTGGAACTGAACTGAGCTGTTCCAGGCACAGGGGCAAGTCACCTGAGCCTGATGCTTCTCCTTGAGACCCACCTTCTCCACCTTCACCACTTCTCTCAGTAGTCCCTGTTCCGTCTCTCAATTTAATTTTTATTATGTGCTGTTATTGTTATTGTATTTTTATTATTTGTGTTATTTTCATAATTTATGTTGGTTTTGCCAAAGGACACATGTCCCCCGTGGGGATGGTCCACAATCATTTTCTCTGCTATTGCGGATACATGGGTAATGCAGTCGATGCCATGTGTGTTTTCATAATAAAACTTAAAATATATATATACGGACAGTTTCTTTGTGTTTTAATTTGGTCTGGTGCAAAGGGACTTGCCTGGTGTTTCTAATAGGGACAAACTACCATTTCCAAACACTATAAGAATGAGCAATTACTGAGGACTTCATATGGGCTAAATGCGCTAAAGACATGATCTCACTAAATACTTTCACCAAGGAATTTCAACACCCTTATGAATTTGGGACTCTTACCTCCAACTTCACAGATAGAAAACAGAGGCTCAGAGGTGATGTGACTTGCTAAGGCTTTGTAGGTCTATTTGGAGAGCACCAGGAGGGGATGATCCAAAAGGACAGCTGTGATGCTAAGGGTTATCTCAGCATCTGGTAGAGAAGTTGTAAATAGCAGCAGCAGTATGATATAGAGGCAAGACGAGGTAGTTCAGAGTTATAAAAATGGGCCTCCGTCGCTGAAACCGGTTTGGCTCAGTGGATAGAGCATCAGCCTGCAGACTGAAGAGTCCCAGGTTCGATTCCGGTCAAGGGCATGTACCTTGGTTGCGGGCATATCCCCAGCAGGGGGCGTGCAAGAGGCAGCTGATTGATGACTCATCGATGTTTCTAACTATCTCCCTTCCTCTCTGTGAAAAATCAATAATATATATATATTTTTAAAAATGGGCCTCCGTCATTTATTATCAGCATATCACTAAGAAAGTCGTCTTGCCAACTGGGCCTCAATTTTTACACCTGTAAAGTGGGGGCAATATTATCCACTTAGAGGGACTATTATAAGGTTATGAGAGGCCCAATGCACAGATTCGTGCACCCTCAGCCTGACATCCCCTAAGGATTCCCAGATTATGAGAGGGTGGTTCTTGGGTGACAACCCTGGAACTGGGCTCCCTACTCTCTGATTCCAGGTGTGTCATCCGAGAACTGCAGTTGCCAAGTCGCTGCTGCACGGCTGTTCCTGCGTGAAGCGTCTGCCCCCTGGTGGTCATTGCGTATCATAGCTACCAGTTGGGTGTCAGACAGTAGACGGGTAGGATGGCTGCTTAGGCTTTTATAGATGTAGATTGTAAAGCACCCATCACAGGGTCTGACATCGGGAAGATTCTCTCTTTCCCGCTCCGAGCCTAGCGTTTTCACTTACAATGGGCATTGTGTCTGTCTTCCTAGTGCCATGCTGTGGATTAGATTAGCTAGTGAATCCGCTCTCTAAACCCAAAGCCAAGGCGGAGTGTTGTCATGAGGACAGGAGAAGAAGTCAGATTTGGTTCTGGAGCATGAGGGGAGTAACCTTCAGTAACCCTTCAGTCAAACCATTACTTGAATCGGAACAGGGCTCTGAGATTGAATTACATGCACCATCAAGCTTTGATCTACAAAACACGGGATTGTCATCTCTTAAAGCTGGGAGGAACCTCTCAGACGGTCTCATCCAACCCTCTCCTATCGATAGTATGAAAACTGAGGGCCAAGGACTGAGAAGAGAGTTGCTAAAGGCCACCCAGCAAATGGGTGACAGAGCAGAATTCCAGCCAGTACCATGTCCCAGGGTACTGTGACTTTTCTGTGCTCCCTGTGACATGTCTCTGTGGTACCAAAAAGGACAACTCACGGTGAAAGGAGGGTAAAGAGGGCAACCTCGTAAAACATCTGAGAGTTTTCAGTCCAATGCAAAAGCAGAACTGGGACTCCACCTCTCTGGGGCCAAATAAACACAATCCCCTTCTTTGCCCGGCCCTCAGCCATCCACCTCCCAGAGCCCCACTAGGAACCTCCTTTGGATTCCACATGGTCTGAGAGAAGGAGGTTGGGGGCAGAGCTGATCCGAAATGGTGTGAGAAGAGGCTAGCAAACAAAGAGCCTGACTGGTCTTGGCTTCTGCTTTCCATCTGCCTAGATCTGAGCTATTATCCCATATATGAGTCACTAGCCATAAGTGGCTATTTACATGTCAATTAAATTTATAATTCGGTTGCACTAGTCATATTTCAAGTACTCCCTGGCCACATGTGGCTAGTGGCTGGCTCCCTGATGGACAGCAAAAATATAGAACATTTCCATCATGGCAGGAAGTCCATTGAATGGCACTGTCCTAGGCCCTAAAGAGAATGAATGGAGGAAGTTGGGGTGGCTTGAAAGGTTATGGTACATGTGGTCTTTGGCTAAAGATACTCAACCCTATTTTGAGGGAAGTGGTTGAGTGGGTGACCCCCAAGCCTGAGACAAGGTATAGATCACTAGGCAGGCCACCCAAGTGTCCACATCCTAATCCCCAGAACCTGTGAATAGTACCTTATACTAGTATGACAAAAAGGTTTGCAGATGTGATCAAGTTAAGTATTTTGAGAGGGAGAGATTATCCTAGATTATGTTTTTGTGCCCTAAATGTAGTCATAAGTGTCCTTAAATGAGGGGGCAGAGAAAGATTTAATGACAGAAGGCAAGAAGGCAGTGTGACAATTGAAGCAAGATGCTACGCTGCTGGCTTTGCAGGTGGAGGAAAAGGCCAGGAGCCAAGAAATGCCAAGAATGCAGCGGGCGAAAAACCAAGGAAGTGGTCTCTCTCCTAAAGCCCCAGAGGGAAAGCAGTCCTGTTGACGCCTTGATTTCAGCTCAGTGGAACAGATTTTGGATTCCTGACCTCCAGAACTTGAGAATCAAATGTGTGCTGTTTTAGGATATCAAGTTTGTAGTATTTTTTTTTTTTAACAGCAGCAATAGGAAGTTAATACAATCACTAACCAAAGAGTCACTGCCAGTGGCTCCCTCCGGCTCAGTGTGGAAGGTAATGGAACATTCTAGAAAGTGAGACAAAATACCCTGAAAGAGAAACCCAGGATGAAGTGGACACATTCCAAGGTGATGGACTATAATGGGGTGACCCATCTCAAGAGGTGGGTCTGCATCAGCAGCTGAAAACGAAGACTGAGGCTTTAGGAAGGGCACGAAACCCATCAGCCAGGTGGAGAGGCAGCCTGCCTCTTCTGGAGACTCCTATGACCCTCGGAGGATGGGGGTGGGGAGAGCTTGAATTCCTGCCTGGAAGATTGTATCTTCTCGTTTGTCATAGGAAGTCTAGAGCAGAGCTGTGGCCTGTCTCTGACTTTAATATTAGAGAGGGGGCAGGGGCAGGGCCCCCTCTGGGTCTCTCCCTCACAGTGGAATCTTTTTCATCGACACCTCCCTGCCCCTGAGCAAATTACAAGGGGGGAACTCAATCCCCCAGAAGCTGCAGGAGACCTGGGTACTCTCTTGAAGAAATGCTTCATCTGGGAATTATTAACAAAAGCATGGAGTCCTCTGGGTAGGGCCATGTGGGACTTCACCGGTTGCACAATATGAGACTTAGTTTTTTTTCCTTGGTTTTCTTTTCATAAAACTTCCTTTTCTTACCCTGAGGCCGGGGAGCTGGTATCTCCTTCTTGACTTTACAGTTGAGGTTTCTCTGGGTTTCTGGGAAGAGGCCTGAGCCAGAACAGGGGCAGAGGCTGCTGCTGCTGGAGCAGCTGCTGGAAGTCAGGCCTGTGTTTTTCTCTTCTCTCGCAGTGTCTGCCTCCCCCAGTCCTCTTTCCCCACAGGAGGGAGTCTGCCTCCTGCTCTGGTTTATGCAAACTCTTGTCCTCTCCCTAGCTCACCCCCATCCAGAATCTTCAGGAACAATCCCGGGGCAGGCATCTTCCTCCCGGGTGGCCAGGAGCTGAGCAAGCAGAAGCAGGGACCAAGGGTGCAGCTTGAGCTGGGATGTTGAAAGCTAGATGGTCTTTCACTTGTAACCTATTTTATTGGTGTAATCTCTCTCTCTCTCTCTCTTACTACATGTTTTGTATTTAGAAAGGTTTATAGTTTTGTTGTAATAGTTATCTTATACTAAGACCTTTAAGTATTACCTTTGCTCCCTTCTTTTTTGTGCGGATAGTTATCTATAAGTGAACTACTATGAGTAATGGACATAATAAAATTAGCTAACTTCCACCCCTTCCCTGCTCCCCCCCAACAGCAACAACTTTCTTCTAGATTGTCTTGATTCAGGGTGAACACTTCATAAGTTATATAAATGTCTAATCACTCTGTTGTACTTCTGAAACTAATATTGTTTGTCAACTGCAACTGAATAAAAAAAATCAGGAAAAAATTGTCTTGATTATTGTTGATTTTTAGGATTTTCATGTAAGTTTTAGTATTAGTTTATGAATTTTCATTTAACAATCCTTCTAAGATTTCCATTGGAATTACATTAAATTTCAATTTCCGGAAAACTCATATCTTCATGATTGTGAATCTTCTAATCCATGAACACCATATATGACTCTGTTTATTAAGATCTTTTCAAATTTTTTCTTAGTAACATTATGTAGTTTTCTGAATATAATTTATTAGATTTAAACCTAGGTAATCAATGGGGTTTTGGATGATACTGTAGAGGCATTTAAAATTTTATTCTTCAAGTGTAAGACTTAAACGCCTTTAACTAGTCTCTCCTCTCCTCAGGCATCTGCGAGCACCAATGCCGAGCAGGCAGGGCCAGTGGGCAAGGAGAACAGTGCATCAGCGAGGGCTGAGGTCATGTCTGCTCCCCCATGATTCAAACAGGTAAGCCTTTTTTTAAATTTCCATTTACTTATTTTTAATTTTACGCTTACAGTTTACGTTCAATATTATTGTGCATTGGGTTCGCGTACACAGCATAGTGATTGGACAGTCATATTCTTTACAAAGTGTTCCCCCCTAATATTTTCAGAACCCAGCAGCAGGTAGGGTTGGACTGGGTTTTGTAATACTAGAGGCCTGACACTGGTGGGGTTTCCCAGCATGGCCTGTGGGAATCGGGCCAAAACCGCAGTCCAACCCTGCCTGCTGCTCCTGCCGCTCTTGCTCATCCCAGCCCCTCTGCGCCTGCCACAGACTCTCTCCCAGTCAGTCCTGATCTGGAGAGGCTTGCGCCTCCTCAGTGGAGCTTGCAAACCATGAGCCCTGCGCCTGGCATCGCCCTGAGGAGGGGAGGGGAGAAGGGGGCTGGATGTGATTGGGCCCTCCAGGTGAGCAGTGGGACACCCTTGCTGGCCCAGGATCAGTATCTGTCTCCCCAACTCTCCTCCACTGAGGTTCGTGCTGGTTGTCTAGAACCATCTGGCAGCTGCTTTTATATTTTTTCTTCCTTGTGGAGATTCTAGGGAGGGGAAGTGCTTGAGGCTGACTTCCCGGAGGCCAGCAGTGCTGTCAGGATCCTGATGGCGGCACTCGTCCTTGGGTGTCTGGCCGTTCTCTGGAGATTGGACCTATAGGACTACTGAGGGAGGGAGTGGGTGCCACAGGGCTGGTGGGCCCCTGAACGGTGCTCCTGCTGTGGGAGCGCACTGACCACCAGGGGGCAGCCCCTGCATACAATGTCTGCCCCTGGTGGTCAGTGTGCATCATAGTGACTGGTCATTCAGTTGTTTGGTCGCTTAGGCTTTTTATTTATATAGACTAGAGGCCTGGTGCACGAAAGGCACATGTGGGGTCCCTAGGCCTCCTGTGGCTATTCTATAACTACCAATTTGTACTTCTTAATCCCCTCACCTCTTTCACCCAATCCCCAACACCTCCAAATAGGTAAATCTTTACTTCCTTCCACCCAGGCCTGCCCAGGGAGGTATTTCTTTCTTTCTTTTTTTTTAATTTATTTTATTTTTTTAAATATATTTTATTGATTTCTTACAGAGAGGAAGGGAGAGAGATAGAGAGCTAGAAACGTCGATGAGAGAGAAACATCAACCATCGATCAGCTGCCTCTTGCACACCCCCTACCGGGGATGTGCCCGCAACCGATGTACATACCCTTGACTGGAATTGAACCCAGGACCTTTCAGTCCACAGACTGACGCTCTACCACTGAGCCAAACCGGTTTTGGCCAGGGAGGTATCTTAACACAAAAGTTTAAGAAACCGTAAAATACTGAATATATTTTAACTTTTCACTATTTAGCAACAATCATAATTTTATATGAGTTTTCACTTTTAAATCACACACATTTTAAAAACAACTTCAGTCGAAACCGGTTTGGCTCAGTTGATAGAGCGTCGGGCTGCGGACTGAAAGGTCCCAGGTTTGATTCCGGTCAAGGGCATGTACCTTAGTTGCGGGCACATCCCCAGTAGGGGGTGTGCAGGAGGCAGCTGATCGATCATTCTCTCTCATCGATGTTTCTAACTCTCTATCCCTCTCTCTTCCTCTCTGTAAAAAATCAATAAAATATATTTTTTTAAATAAAAAAAATAAAAACAACTTCAATTGTATTTATGAAACGTTTACTTGTTTCTAGGGAATGCTTCAATAATCCTTTACGACGAGCTGGCATCCCCAGAGAGGGAAGAGAGAGAAAAGCAACCTCTGTGCCCAGTCTTTTCAAACACACTATTTTACTTAATCTTGAGAGCTTTGCTGATGGGGCCTCTATCTTACAGATAAGGAAACCGAGGAATGAATCAAATGCTTTCTTCTGTGCTCACCTCGCCCTGATTCCTCGCTACCCTCTAAGTCCCTTGGATCACGCTGTACATAGTGACACCAGGGCTGTCATACCTAACAGTGTCCCAATTTGCTCTAATGCTCAGTGTCCTCCTCAAGGGAAAGCAGAGCCTGAGCACAGACAGGCTCAGGAGCAAAGCCTGCAATGGTGCTAGCTCCATTGCGCCATCTGCTGGCTGTCACCACCCAGTGCATGACCCACATGGCAGAACTAGCCAGAGGTGTACATGCAAAAGTGTAAATCTCACTATTGCGTTTAAACTCCATTAACATCCTTTGGCAAACATAATTACTTGTCTTGCAAGCACTTAGAAACTGGGTCTCAAAGAGGTTATGTGCTCATTACACATCAGGCAGCTAATAAATGTCAGGTCTCTTCACCTACTAAGCCAGAACACCTCCCCAGCACACCATGCTGCCTCCCTCAATGATGTAATTGCGAGGGAACATTATCCACATTGTTCTGTAGTTTCCTTCAAACCATTCAAACTATAAGGGAAATACCCGATCCAGCATCTTTGCATAGAGTGAACACTAGGTGTGTCCTAGTGTGATAGCTGCTGGCCATACTGGGACTCATTTTCATAGCCAACTTCCTCACTTGGGACCATTGCTTCCTGCTCAGACCCATCTTTCCCTGTTCTCTGAGAGGCCAATGAGAGCAAGTAAGCTCTATTCTAATGAGGTTTCCTCCCAAACCCCCTTCCTTTCCCCTAGTCAGGCTCACAGAGCCCCATCCTGAGGCACCCAGACAGGAGGCCACGGGGCTTCTGACTGGGGACAGCTATTATGGGGCTGTCATCATTTCCCTGGTTCATGGGGAGACATGGCTGCTAGCTCCACAGAGACTGGGCAGCAGAATGAGTTTTTTGGTTTTGTTTTTAAATATATTTTATTGATTTCAGAGAGGGAGAGAGAGTGGGAGAGAGAGAGAGTGGGAGAGAGAGAGAGAGATCAATGATGAGAAAGAATCATCATTTCGCTTCCTTCTGCATACACCACCCTGGAGAACAAACCCACAACCCAGGCATATGCCCTGACCGGGAATTGAGCTGTGACCTCCTGGTTCATAGGTAGACCACTGAGCCATAGCTGGGCCAGAATGAGGTTCAAAGTCACAAAGGCCTGATTGAAACCCTGGCCCCTCCTTTTCCTAGATCCGTGGTTTTGTGCCAAATCCCACAACCTCAGAGTCTCATTCAAAAATGGGGATAATAAAAGGGGAGGTCCTGGGTTCGATTCCAGTCAAGGACTCATGCAGGAGTCAACCAATCGATACGTTTCTCTAACACTGATATTCCTATCTATCTTTCCCTCTCTCTTCCACTCTAAAAATCAGTGTAAAAATATCCTCGGGTGAGGATTAAAAAGAAGAAAAAAAAAAAGATAAAAATCCATGCTTATTACAGAAAATGTCAAAAATACAAACGAAGCCCTAAAAAGAAAATAAAAATAACAGGGGAGAGGGGTCCCCTAAGGAATAATCAGAAGTGCAGACGGAGACTCGTGTGTCAGAGCTGCTTCTCCTCAGGCTCCTTGGTTTGCAATAAACACAGAAATGTCTGGATTTGAGGCAGCTCTGGGAGCTGGGTTTTTGTTGTTTGTTTGTTTTCTGCCCATGTTAGCATCTTAGCTTCTCTTTTATTTTAAAATTTCATTTTAAGATTCAAAAGAATTTGAAATAACAGAGAAGGCCCTCCCCAGAGCGCATGCTGGGATAAATGAGCTCCAGGAGTGCAGAGGGCCCCCCAGCAGCAAACAGCCCTGACCTTTCACCCCAGGGGGCCGCCCCTAATCCTCACTGTCTTGAACAGGTGTGGGAAAGACAGGCTGACCTGAGCTTCCTCCTGGAAGGAGGCCGGCAGGGACCTTTCCCAGGAGGTGGCAGTGGTGGAGGGGACCTGGGAGCTGAGTCTGTGGTCTCTACAAGCGATGGCTGAGGGGTTGCCATTCTCAATCCAGGTTTCCAGAAGCTGGAGGCGGTCAGATAACCCGAGGCAGGCTCCTCTTGGGAGAGGCCGGTTAGTTGTGCCCAGAGGGAGTTCCACATCCTGCCCGTCTAGCGGCCTCACTCCCTCAGTGAGTCCGACCGCCCCCCCCCCCCCTGCGGGCACGGGAGGGTGTGTGGGTCCGGCCCGGCAGGAGGAAGGTCCGTGCCAGGGCCACGGAGCAGAGAGGGACGCGCGGGCGAGCCGGGGCGGCGGCCATGGGCATCCGCGGCTGATGCACTACTCTCTCCAGTCGCTCCAAAGCCTCCTGTTAGTGACTCCATCCCACACTCCGATCCCCTCCTCAGCTGGCCCTGGATGAAGATGCACATGGCCAAGAGAGGACTGGGCCCTCTCATGAATTCCAGTCTTGACCCTGTCCAAATGCTGTAGCCCCTCTCCGCACAGCATCCTCCAAGCTCGTCAAGGTCCTTAAAAACAAACACCACTGGGAGACACTGCACAGTCGGGGCTAAAAGCAGTGCGGGCTTCTGGGTAGATCCTCCAACAGAAAAAGGCTGTTATGCAAAGACTAGGGAATCACAAGTCTAGAGTCCAATTCCAGCAGGGTACCAGGGTTCACTTGTGGCTGAATGTGGGTCCCGCCTCCAGCCCCATTGGTTGAGGTTGGGCGTGGGTCCTGCCCCTCAAAAACCATTGGCTGACATTGGCAGTGGGTCGGCCCCCCCTCAGCTACCATTGGATGAGGTTGGGAGTGGGTCCCGCCCCTCAACTACCATTGGTTGATATTGGAAGTGGGACCCGCCCTTCAACAACCATTGGGTGAGGTTCAAAGTGGGTCCCGCCCCTCAACACATAACAAAATTTATCATCATAACCATTTTTATTTATTTTTTGAAATATATGTTTTTCTTGATTTGAGAGAGGAAGAGAGAAGGAGGGGGAGATAGAAACATCAATGATGAGAGACAATCAGACTGGCTGCCTCCTGCACACCCCCTTCTGGGAATCATGCCTGCAACCGGGCCCATCATAATAATGTTTAAACCTATAGTTTAGTGGTATTAAATTCATTCACATTGTTGTATAGCCATCACCATCACCCATCCCCACTACTTTTTATCTTGTAAATTTGAAACTCTATACCTATTAAATAATAACTCCCCATTCTCTCCTCCCCACCAGCTCCTGGCAAACACCTTTATACTTTCTGTCTCTGTGATTTGACCTAAGTACTTCATACAAGTGGAGCCACACAGTATTTGTCTTTTTGTAACTGGCTTATTTCACTTCACGTGATGTCCTTAACATATTGGAGAATGTCCTTCCTTTTTAAGGCTAAGTATCATTCCCTTATATTTATATACTACATGTGGCTTATCCATTTATTGGTCAACGGACACTTGGGTTGTTTCCATGTTTAGCTTATGAATAATGCAGCTATAAACATGAGTGTGCAAATAGCTCTTTGAGATCCTGCTTCCAAATCTTTGGGTATAAACCCAGAAGTGGAATTGCTGGATTATGTGATAATTCAATATTTAATTATTTGAGGAACCTCTATATTGTTCCTCACTTAATGTTTTTATATATGTCTGATGGTTGCTGCAGACACCTGGATATTATCAAGTAGTGATATGTCCTGAGTACTTGCCAGGTTTCCAATTAGCTCTGCCCAGAAAGAACGGTTTTATCAGGTAGGTGAAGTGTTCCTCACTGCCATGTACATGAAGACATTTGAGGAGCTTTTCTGAACTTCACCATTGGCAGTTCCCCGTTGGTGGGTCTGAGATGGGGTCCAAGTGTTTGCAAAATGTGGACTTCCTTCCAGGTCCAGTCCCTTCATCTGTGACTTGTGGCTGCCACTGCAAACGACCCCACAGCTTATGAGGCTTCAGTAAGATGACAGGTGTGAAGTGGACTCAGGTGCTGATGTATAATCGCCCGCTTAATGAAGGCCAAGTATCGTTGTTATTGAAAGGAGGCCTCCTTTGCAATCTTGCAGCTCCCACTCTTGAAATGCAGACTTAAGCGAAACCATTATGGGCTATAACTACCCTTGCTTCATACTGGCAACTCCAAGTGCTAGAGTAGCACTTGGCCAGACACCTCGGATTTGCATTTGGACTTGCTCTTTGTTGTGCTCTGTGTTCCTTGGGCAATAGATCTCCACCTGGTCCTGGGCTGCCATGTACTCTGGTCCCTCCTTCGGACTGAATGTTCCTGGATGCTGTAGCCTTTGGGCATCCAAAGAGTCTGAGATGCTGTGTGTGAGCGAACCACCTGGGATGGCCGGTCTGAGCCCCCCTCTCTTGGCTCGCTTAGTGTTCCTGTGCTCTTAGAGCACCTTTTCCAGGCCTCCCCATAGGTGCTCATGAGGTGTTTGTCCAGATCTGACCACCAAGGACAAAGCAGGCTTCTCTTCATTCCTGTAGTCATTGGAGTTTTACCTCTATACCCCCTTCTCTGAAATTCTGTAGTTGGGATAATTTCTCAGGCCCCTGTGCAACTGTTAATAGTCTTTTCAGTTCACTGTAGCTCACCCACACAGGCCTCTCTCTAGGGACTTCTCAGTATGGAGCAGGGTAGTCTCAGAGACCACCAGCCATCAAGAGTGGACCCTGTCTCTCAGTCCCCAAGGGCCCTGCCAGCTTGTGATCTTTGAACATCCATCTCCTCACAGGAGCAACTTTACTACCTGCCTTTGTGGATATGGGGTGGTCCTCATTCCAACCCTACTTAGGGATCTCAGCCCTGGGATGGCTCCAAAGCACAACCCCTTCACCATCTCTCCAAGAAGCACACTGAATTCTCCTGGAACGGGACCTCCAGGAGGCACCAGGTTTAATACCTAGCTTCATAGTTTAAGCTTTCACTCTGCAATTCTAACTTAAACACAGAAAATTCTTTTCTTTGGCCACTTTTTCTAATGACACCAGGGAAACCAGTGCCAAGTTGCGAAGTAGCAATGAGCAATCTTGTTTGGACTTGCATCTACAAGAAAATTTAACCTAGTTAGAGAGACATCAGTTAGGAAATAGATCATGCTGTACATTTCCTGATCTGCTGCCCCACCCCACACTCCTCTCTGGTGACACTGAGGGTATATATTGGGGCTGGGCTGAGTGCGTGCATTCACATCAAGGGCCAACATGAAGACAGGTACAGTCTTTGTCCTAGTGGCTTTCATCATCTTGGGATTGGAGATGGCCTTTGCTCAGAGACGTCCTCATGGAGGTAAGGATGCTGAGGGGGTCCTACCTGAGAGCAGAGGAGGCTCAGAGCCCAGCTTCTTCCCTGGGATGGTGTGGCACAGAAGCAGGCTGCAGAGTGGAGATTGGGCATTGATCAGACCCACTTTCTTTAACCGTCAGGAGTGATCACTCTGCATTTCCCATTCTTCTTCTTTTTTTAATCCTCACCTGAAGATATGCTTATTGATTTGAGAGAGGGAGAGAGAAAGAGAGGGAGAGACAAAGAGAGAGAGAGAAGAGAGAGAACATCGATTGGGTGCCTACCATACATGCCCTGAGAGGGGATTGAACCTGCAAACTTTCAGTATATGGGGCAATGTTCTAACCCAGTGGTCGGCAAACTCATTAGTCAACAGAGCCAAATATCAATAGTACATCGATTGAAATTTCTTTTGGAGCCAAATTTTTTAAACTTTAACTTCTTCTAACACCACTCCTTCAAAATAGACTCACCCAGGCCATGGCATTTTGTGGAAGAGCCACACTCAAGGGACCAAAGAGCCCCATGTGGCTCTTGAGCCACAGTTTGCTGACCACTGCTCTAACCAACTGATTCACACCAGCCAGGGCCCCATTCTTCTTATCAGATCAGGTTGGGCTTTATTAAAAGTTGGGGTTCTCTCTAGATGTGCCTTGGGAATAGGGCTCTAACAGAGAGTAGCCCCGGATGAACATGGTGTATGGATGAGGTGGGATGATGGATGTCTGGGATCAGAGATTTTTCTAATATCATCTAAGGTGGAAAGAAGAGGCTATGACAGAGCAGGATTCTTGCCTGTGGGACCAGGCAGCCTTTGCAGCAGGGAGAACATTCTCCTAAGGGCTTGACTATGAAAATGGGCGCTTTGGTTTGAGAGTGGGGCTGCCGAGGCTGAGGGAGGGGCTCGGGAGTACAAAGGAAGAATGGAAGAGGTGGGAGTTCTGCCAGCAGTGAGCCCATCAACCTCTAACAGCAGTTTTTATACCTGGTTAGTGACTACCCCATACTCCACAAACACCATTGTATGTTTCAGGGGGGAACAGACCTGGACTCTGCCCCAAGGTGCCCAAAGAAACCGTTGGGATTTGTGTTGAAAAGTGCTCAGGAGATAACTCATGTCCCAAGGGAATGAAATGCTGCAGCAATGGATGTGGCCATGAATGCCTACCTGCTATCCATGTGGTGAGTCTAAATCAATCAAGAGCTGACAAGGGTGTTAACTACTCCCCAGTGGACATTCCTGGGGCTGATGGATGTTCATGTGTCCAGTGCACACAAGAATCTGGGTAACTCCAAGAGAAAGAGGCTGGAAGTGAATGGCAGAAGGACACCTGGCTCCATTATCTAAGACCCTCTCCTCGGAGAGAAGCCCTATCCCTGTCTTTGTCCCTGAGGGAACTCTCAGTTGAGACAAGTAACCATGGTCCTAGATTCACAGGTCATTATTTACCCAGGGTGTGCCACCCTCCTTTCCCTTTCCCACCAAGGGGGCCTTAACTCTTCCTAGAAAATGGTCAATTATGGAGTATCTCCTGTGTCAGTCAGGCATTGTGCTGAAGTTGAAGTAAAAAGATAAACACAGCTAGCTCAGGGACAGAACTATGTAAGTAATTACAACCCAGGGTGACCACAGTTTTGTACAAATTTCTACTAAGATCTGTGGAAGCACATGGAAGAGTTCATTGTTTTTGCCTGGGTGGGTGGATCAGTGGGGGTCGGGAAGGTTGTCAGAGAGTAGAAAACATTTAAGGAAGAGCTTAAAGGAGGCATAAAGTTTGCCACAGTGAGGAAGGGCAGTACAGATGATGGGGAAATGTGGGCCCTACACTGGAGATAAGAAAGTGATTGAGATTGTGCTCTGTAGAAGTTCATCTCAGTAGAGGATCATCCAAGCCAGGGTTCGGAAAGGAATGAGCTGTTTGGTAGACTGCAGGGTGTTTCTGAGCAGAGGAAATGTCATGACCAAATATATATTTTAAAAGGATGATGTTGACGACTTTGTTGATGAAAATGGAGAAGATGTATGGGGGGTGTAATCGAGCCTGGAGACCAGACCCAGAAGATTTCTCATGAATCCAATGCTTGGCATAACATTTTCCACACACCATTCCCTGGCAAGTATCTATCCCTTGGCTTGCAGCCCCAGAAGATAAAAATCTAAAGTGATGGAGTGACCGATTATAAAGAGCTTGTGTCCAAAATAAATCTTATCTGTGGCATTATTGAGATTGTGTCATCATTTCCCTTTAGACATTCTTCCTATTGGACCCTCTGTGGATGAACAGAACAGATTGTGTGCCCTGTACCAAGTCCATGAATACAATGTATTCAGCAGAGTTGAGAGGCAAGCGCCAGCTGGTTTCTTTCCTCTTTCCATGCTCATGTCCCTAAACAGGGCAAAGGGCATGACAATGTTTTCTCAAGCGTTCTGTGAATATGATTTTGATCAAGAAAAAAATGATCTTCTAGCACATAGCAGGCCTATCGTAGCAGCCTTCATTAGGGAAAGACTCAGAAGGAGTAGGAGCAGAAGCACCTGTGGAGATACCCTTTTCCAAGGCAATACACTGGTAAGTAGCAGGACTGGATGCCTACCACTAGGAGAATTAAGTAATTTGTTCAAAGTCATATGTATGAGGGTCTTAACTATACTCCCATGCAACCTAAGATGAGCCATGCCAAACCTAAATCCTTTTCACAGTCTCTTTTATGCCACTTCCACTGTGATGATAAACAGGCCTCCCACCCTTCTAGCCCAGTATGTTGGACTTCTCTTATGCACTGCTTCAAATACTCTTCCCCTTACATTCCTATTGTGATCATTGCTACAGTTTATCTCAGTCATCTCTCAGCTTAGCATAAAATAACTGGTGAGCCTTGCCTTGAACTTGTACTGTAGTACACCACACCTCTAACTTTTGCCTTGGGGCTTCTTTGACTACAATAAGAGATTCCTGCAGGAGCCATCACATACTGATGATTGCTCAACTCAGAAGCACTGGAGAATTCATGCTTGATGGGGCAACATTTGGCAATAGAAGTCAAAGACTTACAGATATGTGGTTACCCCTTCCATTCCTGGGGTGGGGTTTGGGGAACCTATCCTGATACCATTCTGAAAGGCTTCTCAAAAAGTCCTGAGGATTGGGGAATCATCACCCATGCAATAGCCAACTCAATAGCAAATATTTGTATTGATTCTATTTTCTTCCATGTTCATTCCTGAATAATTCACTCACATACTAACCTTAACTGAGGCTCTGCTTTATGAGAATTCCAACTAAAACATCAGTGACTAGATGTCAATTCCTGATCTCTGAGCAAATGGTTAAATATCCCAAATACATATACATCCATTACATACATATACACACATCCCAATGTAATAATAGTAAGCATAATAAAATCTAAATTCAAACAAATAATAAATATTTCTCCCCAAAGAAGCCCAAAGTCGTCAGAGAATTAGTTCTTCCAGAACATGCTCCCAACTTTCATTGCTAAACGGAAGTGCTTTATTCTCAGGATAAAACATGTACATTCAGGTGACTTCAAGGTTCCCCCCCAAGAGCCATGGGTGAGAATTGGCTTTCTATTTTCATAACTCAAAGGTTCTTCCCAGTCTACCCAAATGTAAACGCCAAGGCTTCACCTCTTGGGGTACTGAAAACTGTTCACAGCTTCAAAAATGGCTCTTTTCGAGTAAACTGACGATTCTCAGGGAAAAGGGGAGTGGGGGGTGCGGGAAGAGACTGAACATAAACTGTGCACCTATGGATGAGGACAGTGGGGGGGAGGGATGGGGGAAAAGGCAGAGTGTGGGGTGGGAACCTGGTGGAGGGGAGCAATGGAGGGGGGGGGACGAGGAACATTTGTAATAATATGAACAATAAAGATTTATTTTTCAAAAATGGCTCTTTTCTTTTCTAGCATTTTCCTTTTAAGTTTTCAGGAAACCTTGGGGGTGTCCAATCTCAACCAGGTCACCCTTAGGCGTGTTTGAACTCCTGAATTCCTTGTATGGTGAGATGTCTCAAAATCCACAGCGGGGGTTCCCAACCAGCCGCAAGGAATACTGGGGAACATAACCTTATTCAGGGCGGGTTTGTGCCTGGGAAAAAGTCAGGGGCTGAGGTAAGACGTAAGTAGAGGAATGTACTGAGTAGAGCTAGCGGTTTCCGCCACTGCCATCCATCATGGCCCCTCCCTCTCCAACTCTAGCCCGAATCTGAAACTCTGGGCCTCAACAGGCATGTCATTCCTGCTCAGAAGCAAATTTCTTAAATATGGCAGGTATGTATTTACAGAGCACGTCTCAGGATCTGTTCCCCAGAGTCTTGGAACCCTAACGCTTCGGGTTCGGCTCTAAAGAAGGCGTTTCCGGAAGTGGAGCGCAGAGCCCAGGATGCCCCGGAAGTATTTCCCGCACGCGCTCTACGCAGGAAACATGGCGACCGTGCAAGTGGCCGGCTCCCCTTTGGGCGGGCCGCCGCGAGAGGCGCCGCGGGAGCCGCCCCGGGAGCAGGGCGCCGGGTTCCGCCGCCTGTCGGCCCGGCTGCGCGCCCTGCGCCCGGACGACAGCAGCGCCTCCCGCACGGAGATCCACCTGCTGCTGGACCAGCTCATCTCCGAGAACTACAGCGCGGGCGGCGGCGTGGCCCCCGAGGTAGGCGGGTGCGGGCGGGGAGGACCCGGGAGCCCGCCGGCCCGGCCCCCCACCCCCTCCGGGAGTGCGCTGACCCCGCCCGGAGCTCCCGGCTGCCCGTCCGGGCTTTCCTTACCCCCCACCCCGCCCCTCCCACTTCGCACGCCTGCATTCCAGGCGGGTTTGCCCCCGCCCAGCCGGCTCATTCATTGCCTTTCCTGGAAGACCCGGCATGCTTGCCGCACTCGCATCTTTCAAAGCCCGCCCGGGTGACTTCTGCTCTGACACCAGCGCAGGTGTCATCTCTGGTTTCACCTTCCCGGCCACCCGCTCCACTCCCTGCATGCAGAATGCTTTGTACATAAAACCCACCGCTCCACTCCCTGCATGCAGAATGCTTTGTACATAAAACCCACCGCTCCACTCCCTGCATGCAGAATGCTTTGTATATAAAACCCACCGCTGCTCTTGATTGAGTGCATAGCGCAGGGACCACGTATGTCCGGTGCTTTTCCGTGTACGGCTCCAGGAACTTTAGAGCGTGGGTATTGTTAAGTCTGTTTTACTGATAGAAACACAGGCTCATAAAGGTCCACTGTCGTGGACCTCAAAGGGAGGGTGGGGATAAAAGGGAGAGATCAACCAAAGGACTTATGTGCACACATACGAGCCTAACCACTGGTCAAGGACAATAGGGAGGTGGGGGGGGGGGGATTGGAATGGGGGATTGAGGACAAATATGTGATACCTTAATCAATAAAGAAATTAATTTAAAAAAATAAAATTTTCAAAAAAGATCCAATGTCATATTGCTGGCAAAGCTGAGCTAGAACTGGAACCTAAGTCTGACACCAAGGCCCTGCCTTTTTCTGTTCCTTCATGCTAGCCCTGCCCCTCTCTGCCACCCCGGAGAAGCACTTTGAGGAATGTTAGTCACACACATCAGGCCTTGGGGACTATTGACTGAATTCCCTGAACACCTGACCCAGGCACACTGGTGCTCACAGGCACCTCGGACTTGACAGTCCCTAACAGTGAGGCCACATGCCATGCCCCATACACTAACACAGGCTCAGTCTGCCAACTTACACAGGTACAGACCGGTTCTTCCCCTTTCCTTCCTTCCAGAGCCTCTCTAGCCTGGTTCTTTACACTCTGTCTCCTGACAGTTCTCTGTCCGACCCTCCCCCCCCCCCCCCCCCCCCCCCCCCCCCCCCCCCCCGCCCCCCATACCAAATGCCAATGCCGACGGCCCTCAGGCCAGGGGACTCCTCTTTCTTGGACTCTTCCACTTGCCTCCGCTAACTTATCGCCTGCCTCCAGCCCAGCCATCTACAGCCCACTCTGCTTTGCTGACAAGAGTGATCTTTTCTTTAGTGGAAGACAATCGGACTGGAGAAGTAAAACTTTTGATTTGGGAAGATCTTCAATATGTATTAGTAAATGCTCAAAGCAAATTACAGAACCGTTCATACCGTGTGAGACCAATATAGGGTGGGGAGATTTATTTGTTTGTTTATTTATTTATTTATTTTAAGACTTAAAAAATTACATATTTTATTGATTTTTCACATAGAAGAAGGGAGAGAGATAGAGAGCTAGAAAGATCGATGAGAGAGATACATCGACCAACTGCCTCCTGCACCCCCCCCCCACCGGGGATGTGCCCGCAACCAATGTACATGCCCTTGACCAGAATCGAACCTGGGACCTTTTGGTCTGCAAGCCGATGCTCTATCCACTGAGCCAAACTGGTTTCGGCAATGGGGTGGGGAGATTGAAAAGTGTATGTACATTTTATAGATACAAAGAGTTCACAACAAAATAAGAGTTTGTGTTACCAGGGAGCAGAGTGGAATTAAGGGAGTAGTTGGGGACTTTTGTTTTATTTGTATGATTTGATATTTTTGTCCCAAAAATATATACCTTTCCTGTTTCCTGTTCTCTAACTCCTCTTCCTGTGCCCTGTGTGCAGTCATTTCCAACTTACTGTTCCTCAAGCACCTAGTGGTATTTCACTCCAACTATTGTTTCCAAGTCTTTGCACTGCATTCCCTTTGCTTCCCATGTCTCTCAAGCCTTGTCTGTGTACAGATTTTACTCATCCTTCAAATCATTCCACATTCTGCTTAAAACCCACTTCCACAAGTCCTCCCTACTTACCATTATCCCAGAGTTTGTACTTAATTCTTCCAGCTCTTACGTCACTTTAAGGATGTGTATTTCATCTCCCTCATTAGATTGTGAGCTTTTTAAGGCTCAGAAATATGTTTGTTTATATTTGGAACACAAAGACCTGGCACAGAGTAGGTGTTCAGGGCCCTTTTATTCAATAAACATCAATGAATAAATGGTGCAATTTTGGTTTTTTAGAATTCCCTAGTTTTTTTGTGTGTGTTTTTTTTTTAAACTTTTTTTTTTTAAATATATTTTATTGATTTTGTACAGAGAGGAAGAGAAAGGGATAGAGAGTCAGAAACATCGATGAGAGAGAGTCATCGATCAGCTGCCTCTTGCACACCCCCTACTGGGGATATGCCCGCAGCCAAGGTACATGCCCTTGACCGGAATCGAACCCGGGACCTTTCAGTCCCCAAGCCGACGCTCTATCCATTGAGCCAAACCGGTCCCGGCTAGAATTCCCTAGTTTTACATTAAATTCATACAAGCGTCATTTCTGATTTTCCCAGCGGCAATGGAAATCTGGTTTGCGGCCCAACTGGCATGGCTCCGAGGTTGAGCATCAACCTATGAATCAGAAGGTCACAGTCTGATTCCTGGTCAGGGCATATGCCCAGGTTGTAAGCTCGATCCCCATTGAGGGGGAGGAGGGGTGCAGGAGGCAGCCCAATGATTCTCTCTCATCATTGAAGTTTCTCTCTGTTTTCCTCTCCTTTTCTCTTTGAAGTGTATAAAAATACTTTTAAAAAGGAAAATCTGGTTTGCTATTTCTTGGCATTTTTTACTTCAGTGTGTGCTTTTATATTATAGAAGCCGTTCTTTGGTTATTAATTATACTGCCTCTACTTATGTAGAGACTCTGGAGTCTTCCTGACAGAAACCATATTGATTATTTCCAGCACATCCTATTTTTGTGCTGTCGTTTCCTACTTTTTGCCTCAATTTTGACTGTAAACCGTTCACTTTCATTTTGCCTTTTGCAGAGCGGGTTCTTCACATGGCTCTCTCACCTTTTATTGTCTTTTTTTTTTTTTTTGGTTTTGTTTTTGGTAGGATGTCAGCACTCTTCTTGTCCAAGCTTGCCGACTGGTGCCTCTTAATCAGAATCATCTTGTCAGCAAAGTGTCTCAGCTTACCCACCATTTACTTAACACATTACAGGTAATCATTCAGGAAATTTAGAATTCAGATTGTGCTCTGAGAATAAGTAAGTACCTTTGAAACACTACAGCTGTGGTAAGTATGATAGGCTGGTTTTCTGAGATGTTAAAGAGAAAGGAAATGCCTGCTAAGAATGATGTTAAAGCAAATATAACTGATTTTTAAAAAATATATATTTTATTGATTTTGTGTCCAGGAGACCTCCTTGGTATTTGGCTGGGGAGACGTAGGTGATATGAAAGCCTCTCTGCGGCAGTTTGGTCAGGGAATGGTATGACCGTAAGTGGCTTAAATCGGGAGTTTCAACCTTGACTGCCCATTAGAACCACCTGGAGGGCTTAAGCTCCCTAGGTCACCGGTCGCCAACCTTCCAAACTTCACGGACCACCAGTGGTCCATGGGCCACCGGTTGGCGATTGCTGCGTAGATGATTGATTACAATGTGAAGTTTCTCGACCTCAGCACTATTGCTTTTGGATTGGGTAATTCTGTGCTGTGCGTTATAGGATGTTTAGCAGAATCCTTGGCCTCTACCCACTAGATACATGTAGCATCCCTCCAGTTGTGACAGATGATAAATGTATACAAACATTGCCAAATGTTCCCTGGTGGACAAAATTGACTCTGGTAGAGAACCACTGTCAGGTTAATTAGGATTTACCCTCAGGTCTCATGTAGAAGGGGGTGGGCACCCAAACAAAATCTAAAAAGATGGTGGTAAGTTACCAACAGTGTCTGCAGCATGTGACTTCATAAATGGAGTAAGGCTGTTTTCAAGTTTAGAATTTTTCAGATTGATGTGATAGCTTCTGAATGTTGACTGTTCTTAGGTATATCATCTTTGTCACATTGGCAGTTGGAATCATTTCTAATCACCTATGGCAGTGGTCGGCAAACTGCGGCTCGAGAGCCACATGCAGCTCTTTGGCCCCTTGAGTGTGGCTCTTTCACAAAATACCATGTGCGGGCACACACGTACAGTGCGAATGAAACTTCGTGGCCCACGTGCAGAAGTTGGTTTTCGGTTCTCAAAAGAAATTTCAATCGTTGTACTGTTGATATTCGGCTCTGCTGACTAATGAGTTTGCTGACCACTGACTTATGACATCTACAGCCCTTAGCATTTAATGATAGTTTATCTCAGTTGTCTGTGAGTTGGTATTTGGATTAGCCTGCTTTTCCCCAACAAGATTATAAACTGGAGGACAGGGATTTGCCATCTCTTCCTGTTGTATTCACCACATTATGGTGGAGACCTTGTAGCTATTTAGTAAACGTTTATTCACAATGTTTTGTTGAGCTTTTACTAACTATGTATAAGGCAATTTAGTTGAATTAAGAAATTTCAATGGATTGAGCCTTACATATCTGTATATTCACAGCTGCCAATGTCTGGTTAGTTCCAGGAAAAGTTACAAGGACTTTGCCAGATTCTACTTTGAGTAGAGGGAGTATAGGGGAAGTAGTAAACAAGACTCTAAGGTAGAGAAGGCCCAGTCTTGATCAAACTTTCAGGGCCTATAGAGCTGTTCTTTCTGACACAAAAAAAGATGGACACACCACACTCTCTCTCTTGCACAGCTTAATTCAGATGATCATATATGTCTGAAAAGGATTTAAAAATTTTTTGAAGTAGATCATACATATTTTTTTCTCTATCTATAGGTGATAGTTGATGAGCGAAACCTGGATTTTCTGTTGGCGTATACAATTTCCGCAATTCAACAGTGCAGTTCCTGGACACACGTGAAAATTCTCCAAGCCCTGGCAGCTCTGGTTTACGGCAATGGCTCACGATGTCAAAAGGTAATTTAAACTGTGTTCTGTTTGTTTTGTTTTTAATATATTTTATTGATTTTTTTACGGGGAGGAAAGGAGAGGGATAGAGAGCTAGAAACATCAATGAGAGGGAAACATTGACCAGCTACCTCCTGCACATCCCACACCGGGGAGGTGCCCGCAACCAATGTACAATACATGCCCTTGACCGGAATCGAACCTGGGACCTTTCAGTCTACAGACCGACGCTCTATCCACTGAGCCAAACCGGTTTGGCTCTGTTTGGTTTTTAATCTTTGTTTTTTGAAGGATTATGAGCACAGGTTCTGAACCAATAGGCTTTTTTTATGTTTCTGTCCTGCCATTAATTAGATGTTTCTTAGCAACCCTTACTTGACCACTCTGAGGCTCATTTCCTCTTGTGTAAAATAGTTCCTCAGGGCTGAAATGAGACCAAGCATGTAAAGTGCTTGGCACTTGGTAAATGTTAACCATTATTATTTATTACCATTATGCAGCCAAGACTAAATACTTTGGCAACTACCTAGGCTGGGGGTGATGATCCTTACTGATGTCTTTGGGCATATCTTTGTGTCCCCATCTAAAAGATATCTAGCCCTAGCTGGTTTGGCTCAGTGGATAGAGTGTTGGCCTGTGGACTGAAAGGTCCCAGATTTGATTCTGGTCAAGGGCACATGCCAGTGTTTCGGGCTTGGTCCCCAGTGTGGGGCGTATAGGAGGCAGCTGATCGATGATTCTCTGTCATCATTGATGTTTCTTTCTCTCTCTTCCTCTCCTTTCTTCTCTGAAATAAAAAGAAATATTTTTAAATAAATAAAAGATTCTCCTCACTTGGTATTTACCTGCTCTTTAATTTAAAAAATGAAATCTGTCTAAAGAGAAATATTTTCAGAAGCTGTTCTTTGACCAACACCGGCTGTCATTTTGTTTCAGTATCTCCCAGACTTACTAGGCCAGAGTGGACTCTTGATGAAGTTGAGTGACGTGGCTCAGTCTGACCCTGAAGTGAGGAGAGCTGCAGTGCATTGTATGGCAAACTTGTGTCTCAGGTACGTGGGTCCCATCAGACTTCCCAGTTGTAATAATATAGGGCCTCTCGTGGGCTCCTTGTAGGTGGGTCAGTCTGTCTGAAGCCAGAGCCAACTCAGAAAATCAACATACTTTGCATTTTCCATGCTCTTTGCTAATAATATATTGCTTATTTTTAATTTTCATGTTGGTTGTAAAGAAAGCTTGTAAAATAATGAAAGAAAATAGATTAGGACCTTATTCCTAAAATATAGTAAAAGTGATATATATGCAATATGTCAAATTTTTGTTTTCTACTGATATAAATTCTAATCTTAGTGTTTTAGAAGGATCTATTCATGTGAATTTAAGCTTTGGGGAAATTTGTCTGTCAAGACAAATTTCTTCTAAGAAAGTGGAACCGCCGAAGCCGGTTTGGCTCAGTGGTAGAGCATCGGTCTGCGGACTGAAAGGTCCCAGGTTCGATTCCGGTCAAGGGCATGTACGTTGGTTGTGGGCACATCCCCGGTGGGGGGTGTGCAAAAGGCAGCTGGTCCATGTTTCTCTCTCATCGACATTTCTAGCTCTCTATCTCTCTCCCTTCCTCTCTGTAAAAAATCAATAAAATATATATTTTTTTTAAAAAGAAAGTGGAACCAATCCCAGCTGCCCAATTCTAGACTCCAGGAGTAGAAAGCGAGCAGCACAAGCTTGAACTGACCGGGATATTTGGTCTCTGCATTGCAGTGTTGTCCAGGGCCTAGGAAGGCATGGTCAGCTGTGCAATTCTGACTTGACAGGATCTATCGCCATGATTTCCCTTGCAGAATTAAATGTGATTTCTCTCTCCATACTTCTTCCACTACAAGCTTCTGTAACTCTTCCCTATGGAGACCATTCTTCCTTCTTCCAGTTCATTTCAGTCTTCTTCCAGAACACAGTTTTATTGGAGAGTACATTCCAACCCCGTCGTTCTGTTATTGCGACTTTTAATTCTTATTCTTTGGCGAGAGCCGTTTGGAAGGAGACTGACTCGCTTTCTCTGTGTGTTTCAGTGTGCCAGGACAGCTGTACTTGGAGGAGCCCTACCAGAATATCTGCTTCCAAGCTTTCTTGACCATTTTACAGTCTCCAAAATCACCTGAGATGGATGATATCACGTTTTGCATGGTAGGTGGGACTATCTCTAATCTTGTGAATGTAACAGAGGAGACTAGAAGCAGCAGTGGAGCCAAAGCCGTCACCAAAGATTTGATTTGGTTGCTACTACTATGTTAGTTTTGTCTGGAGATCCAGGCATAAGTGGAATGTTGATAACCTAAAGACTGAAATCATATCAGGTTTAAATTACAAGAAACTGTTTTTGTTTGTTTTGTTTTGCTGTTGTTTTTGTTTTGCAATTCTAGGTTTTTAAAGAACACTATTTTCCCCCCTCCTGACTATAGAGCAATATAGTTTCAGCCTAGTGACTTTTTTATTTGTTTTTATTTACTTATTTTTAATTTAATTCTCACCTGAGGTTATGTTTGTTGATTTATTTATTTTATAGAGGGGCAAAACGGGGGGTGGGGAGGAGTTAGCTTTTTATATAATCATTGTCATAATGGATGGAATTGAAGTTTTTTCAATGTTTCCACTATTTCAAAAAGACTACAGTTTACATTCTTTCCATGTGAGGAGCATTTCTTAAGGATAGAATTCTGGAAATGAGATTACTCGTCAAAAAATGAATCTTGATCAGAATTGCTCTCCAGAAACCTGCTCCCACATTCATTTCTTTGACTGTGGGAGCTGCTGAGGTTGTTGTATTATAGATTCCCAGCTTCTTATCTTTGCCACTTTTCATTCCTATCACGTTCTTCCCACTGAATGTCTCTTTTTGTTTTGTTTTTTTTTACCATTTGTACATGCTGATTTGTAAACATGTATGATAAGACCACTCTTATTCAATAAAAACACTCTGTTCTGGAAATAACTAGTAGTTCATCAGATGTCTTCCCTCTTCATGGGGTATTTTTGTGTTTCTTCCCCTCCCCTGCCCCCCCCCCCCCCCCAAAGATTTTTTCATCATCTAAAGACACTTTCTCTTCCATCTTAAGTGGTGCTAGAAAGTTGGTCCCTGGGCAACCAAATTCCATTTACCTTTTAACTTGGTCTCCTCCCGCTCCCCCCAGCTGTTACAGAATGCATTAAAAGGCATACAGTCTCTCCTAAATGGTGGGAAAATGAAATTGACACAGACTGAGGAACTCGGAGCTCTCCTCGCTGTGCTCAAGGTAAGGCACTGTCTAACCCACATCCTCATTCTGATTAATATCTTCTCCATTCAAACCCCAGGCATAAGGACCGTCACTCCAAGGCTAGTTTTAGCGTATTATGTTTTAAGAGAGAAGAATAAAGTGTTCATATTCAATAAACCTTGCTTTATTCAGTACATGTCTCAAAATTCTAAAATTTTATCTATCTTCACTTAGGGACTATGTATGATCTGGAAATAATTTAATTTTAGATGATCTTGAAACTGTATTTGAAAGAAGAACCAGGTCTTCTCCTTGCCTCTTGCCCCTCCCTATAATAGATAGGCCAATCAAGATATGTGTTAGGACCTAGCTGGTTTGGCTCAGTGGATAGAGTGTCGGTCTGCTATCTGAAGGGTCCCAGGTTCAATTCCAGTCAAGGGCACATGCCCCAGTTGCAAACTAGATCCCCAGTAGGGGGCGTGCAGGAGGCAGCCAATCAATGATTCTCATCATCGATGTTTCTGTCTCTCGCCCTTCCTCTCTGAAATCAATAAAAAAATGTTAAAGAAAAAAAGGTGTGTGTCAGTAAGTTGCCAGGACATCCTTTGGTTTCTGAACCTGCCAGTCAGTGGGAAAGTCAGGTCAGCCTCTCTGGGGATCCAGCTGTCATCAGTACCATCAGAAAATAGTAAGAAGCTTTATGCTAGCCTCAGATAAAGCCAGGTGTGATAACAGCTTTATCATGACTAAAATGTTAATGTTTTCCCTGTACCATCTCCCCTACTCCTAAACAGATAGGCAGACAGATATCTACATGTGGACATGGATAAGCTAAATTAAAATTTTATATTTAGGTAAAATAATTACATGAACCTGGATAAATTTTATGATTTAATAAATAAAATAATAAGTAAATGAATAAACTAAAGTCAGTTCTAATCTGATCAAATCAGATCTTGCTGGATGTAATTAAACTCTTCATTAAGTCTTATAAGCTATCTTCTGTCCCATTTTTTATTTCCTTAATAAGCTTCTAAACATTAATTTGTTATCTTTGTGATCCAGAACATAATAATTCTGGTTCTTTATGTTTTTTGTGTGTGCTTTCTTAATCGTCATCATTAGAAATCCATGTTTCATGGACTCCCCGGAATAAACATAGAGATGCCCACGGTATTATACCCCACTCCACTTCCTCAGTACGATGGACGACCACCGGTCAAATTGCAACTCCCAGAATCCAGTGCTTCTCGACCAACCATGGTACATTTATGTCTATTTAGATTTAAGTTGCGGATTGTTTTTATTGCTTGTTATGTATTTTCTATTAGTTGCATCGCTATTGTGCCAAAGGCTCACTTTGAATTTGATCCAGTTTAGGGATTTTAAAATAATAAATTTAAATTCAACACACTGCTGAAATACCACTTAGAACATCTTATACTTCTAAGATATCTAGTCAGTATAACAGCAATAAAAATGAGCATTCACTTTACAACCAAAGCCCAGCATCCTCATCCCTCAAATGCTCAAGAGTCAGCAAACTATTTTTGTGAAAGGCTTACTGGTATGTATTTGCAACTGCCAATTCTGATGCCCTAGTGTCATGGTCGGCAAACTGAGGCTCTTTGGCCCCTTGAGTGTGGCTCTTTCACAAAATACCACAGCCTGGGCGAGTCTGTTTTGAAGAAGTGGCGTTAGAAGAAGTTTAAGTTTAAAAAATTTGGCTCTCAGAAGAAATTTCAATCGTTGTGCTATTGATATTAGGCTCTGTTGACTAATGAGTTTGCCGAACACTGTCCTAGTCCAAAAGCAGCCACTATCTTAATGAATGAGTGTGGGTGTATTCCAATATGTAAAACTTTATTTATTGAAACGGGCTGTGTGTGCCAGGCTGGATTTGGCCTTCGGACTGTAATTTTCCCTCTCTAGACCGTTAGAACTCAATTACCAGTCAGCAGGTGGGTTAATACTTCCCAGGCAAGATCTTTTAATGTGTCTATAACTGGTTTTGAAGTGTGTGATGGTGCATCATCATGAAGCAAAATTACTTGCCGTGTCTTCTGGCCCATTCTGGTAGTTTTATGATCAAAGCGTGGTCCAAATTGATTATTTGTTGTCAGTAGTGATCAGTATTAATGGTTTCACCTGGTTTTAGAAGCTCATAATATCATACCTTCCTGATCCCAAATGCAGAGCATTGTCTTCTTTCCAAAGCGATTTGGCCTTGCAGTCAATGTTGATGGTTGACCTGAATCAACCCATGATTTTGTGCGTTTGGGATTCTCAAAATAAATCTACTTTTCACGGCCAGTCACAATTGGATGCAAACAAAAACAAAAACACACCTTTCTTTTGTGCTGTTGAAGCAACATTTTACTGATGACTTTTTGGTTTTCCATTTATCTTTCGTTCAGTTGATGTGGCACCCATTTTCCTTCCTTTAAAATATTTCCCATTGCTTGTAAACTATCGGAAATTGTTTGCTGAGCAATGTTTAATCCATCTGCAAGTTGTTTTTGAGTTTGACATGCATCTTCACCCAATAATGTTTGTAATTGTTGGTCTTCAAACTTTTTCGGTTTACCTGGACATTCTTTGTCTTTCACATCAAAATCATCACTTTTAAAGTGTTTAAACCAGCGTTCACAGGTATCTTGAGATGGAGCATGTTCACCATCAGCTTCCCAAAGTATCTGCTAATTTTCAGCCCCACTTTTCTTCAAAATAAAGTACTAAATTAAAACTTCCTGAAAATGCTCTTTTTTTGGCATGAAATTCCACATTTTTAAGTGTAAAAATATCTATGATGTTAACACCTTCAGAAAATTTGACATATGAAGCTTTGAAGCTTGTTGTCAATACAACAAAATAGCATGCATATCAAATTGCATCTATATCAACATATGTGTAACTCCATCTATTGAAAGAAATCCGCATTATTAGCTGATACACACAGTAGACTGTTTTTAGGAGTTTGAAGGGAAAGGCGAAGATGGATAAATAAACAGCTACAATGCAATCTTGGGGTTTCTTTCACCAGCATATTCACAGAGACTTTGGGAACACATTCAGGGCATCCAAACAAATTGAGGAATCAAAGACTTCTTAAAAGATGTGGCTAAACTGAGACTCCAGAATGAGTATTAGAATAGAAAAGGAACATTGTTATTTTGAAGGAACAAAAGATGCAAAAAATATAGAAAATGAGGGTGCATATAGCCATTGTTAACCAGTAGGTGTAGACTAGAGTGTCAGATGTGCAGAAGGGGAGGGGTCCAACAAGTATGTAGCAGAGGCCAAATCGTAAGAGTTTTGTATAGTATGCTAAGGAATTTGGACTTTTATCATATAGTGGGTAGAGATTTCAAAGAATCTTATAGAGCAGAGGGAGAAAAGATTTGCATTTTAGAAAAGTAACTGGTAGCAAGTAAAAGGTTATGAATCTGGAGCCACATTAGTAATCTAAGATAGGAGTGATAAGGACCTTCTTCCCCAAGGTCATGGATTTTGAGAATGCAGAAGAGTACAAATTCTCAAGATTTTTAGATGTCAAAAAGCAGTAGGAGAAAAGTAACTGGCTTTTACTTAATATCTACACCTACAAAGCCCTAATGCTCTAAAACATGCATGTACTTAATGGGTTAATGTCTCTCCTACACATCTAGAGTGGTATTAACGATGTGTCTTGTGTGAGAGAACTGAGAAAATGGTCACTCGTCGTTTTCTATAGAGCTCGATTCTCTTGCAGAATCCCAGTTGAGAAGGCTGAATGCTTTCACAACTGTGCCAGGTAGGTGCGTTAGGCTTACACTTAAATGATGAAGGTCAGGCTCACAGAGGCTAAGTGATTTGCCCAGGACCAGAGCTGGAATATACCTGGTAACCCAGGCCACAAGTTTTGCTGTCCCACATTTTTCATACCTTGCTTCTTATAATCCCACTAGAGGCCCGATGCACAAAGATTCGTGCAAGTATGGGCCTTCCTTCCCCTGACTGCTGGCACTGCCTTTGCTCTGGCCCAGAGCCGCCTTCCAGCCTTCCCACGCTGCCCAGAGGCCCAGGGAACATCCCCACCCTGCTCCCCAGCCACATGGTGCCTGCGTATGCAGATTAACCTGTCATCTTGGTTGGCTTAGTTTGCATACTCACTCCTGATTGTCTGATGGGCGTGGCAAAGGTGCAGTCAATTTGCATCTTTTCCTTTTATTAATGTAGACAGGGTATGTGTAAGCACTATTAAGTGTCACTTTTTTTTACTTCTTTCAACTACATGTTGGGGGCATATTTGGTAATTAATAAATGGGAAAGGACCAGTGACTCAGAAACTGTTTTGAAATCACTATAATATATATATGTATGTGTATATGTATATGTATATATATGTGTGTGTGTGTTTTTTTTCATTTGCTCTTATCATCAGAATAGAAAGAAAAAATCAAAAACAAAACCAAAGAAAATCCAGCAAGAAGAGGAAGAGGAGGAGGAAGGGTCCAGTGGTGAAAGAGAAGCAGCCGCAGTGACTGGCTTGGGCAGAGCGAACGTGCATGAAGGGAACGCCCGGTCTCCCTCCTCCTCGGCTGTCCAGAGTTCGCGATTAGATGGAAGCGGAGCGGCAGGAAAAGATGGAGTCTCCTCACCCTTCAGTTCTTCCAGCTGGAAAAGGATCAGCAGTAGTGAGTCAGACTATTCTGATGCTGAAGGAGGCATGCAGAGTAAGATGAGGTAGTAGTATTTTGTTATATTTTTATATTCTAAATTGCATGTAAGTTTTTTATAACTTTTCTTAAAACACTGACTGCTGCATGTGATTCAACTTAAATATTCTAATTTATGTGGGACTTTGCATTTCTCTGCACTTTGCCCATTCTCTTGATTTGCCTTTTGCATGAGGTTTCTCTGCCTGAAACATTCTTTCTTTCACTTTTTTGTTTTACTTTTTGTCTTGTTAACCTTTACTCAGCAGTCATGTCCTCTGAGAAGCTTTTTCTGAGCTTCCCCGCCCCCATTCTGGCTTAGGTACCTCTGCTATATGACCTTTTTACTTATCTGTACCTTAGTGCCAACAAATGTGTTGTAGTTATCTCTTCAGCTCTATCTGTGCCATTAATCAGCCATCTGTCAGTGGCAGGGGGCTGGTTTATGTCTGCCAACCTCAGCACAATGTCTGGCACAGCCACGAGGATGCTCAGGACAGGGTCATTGGATGAATGGACGCTCTTCAGTTTCCTAACATCAAAATGCTGCCCTTTTGCTCTCTATCTAGTTGTGTGTTTTTTAATTGTCAATTTTATCAATACATTATATAAACAAATTGCTTTAACATGTTTTCATTGTATTTTGAAAAATACTTTTTTAATATCGTATTAGCATCTTTAGGACTTAGAATGTTGAATTTCTCAATGTATCATTTGAGTTGGCTGAAATAAATTTTATTTCATGCTTATACTTTTAAGAATATTAAAAGGCTTTTTTTTTCTTTCCTTTTTTCTCTTGGTTATTCAAGGTCTTACCAAGCCAAAGTTCGCCAAGGAGCATTAGCTTGTTTTCTTTCTACTATAAAATCAATAGAAAAAAAAGTTCTCTATGGCTACTGGTCAGCCTTTGTCTCTGACACCCCTGAGCTTGGAAGCCCACAATCTGTCTCCTTGATGACTCTTACATTGAAAGATCCTTCCCCAAAGGTGAGAGCTTTTAGATTCTCGGTGTTATGCTAGGAAGGAAAACTTTACAAGTCTCCGTTGTTTTCTCTGCCCTGTCCAATCTTACATGAACACAGCTCTTACCAATACCAACCGAGGTGTGGGGTGCAAGGGCCCAGCTCATGGCTACTTTCAGGACCTGGTAGCTAACCCCATTGCCTTTATTCCAATTAAAATTATCCTAAACATTTTGAAAATGAAAAACGTATATAGGAAGAAGGGGATCTGGCTAACTGATGTGAGTCATCCTGAAATTTCAGACGCGTGCCTGCGCTCTGCAAGCGTTGTCTGCCATCTTGGAAGGCTCCAAGCAGTTTCTCTCTGTGGCTGAAGATACCAGCGACCACCGGAGGGCTTTTACGCCCTTCTCTGTCATGATCGCTTCCAGCATCAGAGAGCTGCACAGGTGTCTTTTGTTGGCGTTGGTGGCCGAGTCATCCTCACAGACCCTCACTCAGATCATTAAGGTACATGTGCCAACTTATCTGTTCCAATTTTGTATAGTGTTTTGCAATGCTTAAAAGTAACTTGACTTAAGAATATAACTAAGGGGTCATTTTATTTGAAGATATCCTATTTGTACCTACTTGTTTGATATTACCTACCACCCCTGTATGCCCAAATAAAGGATTTACTAAAAAAAGCAACCACTCATTTATTTATTTTTATTTATTTATTTATTTATTTATTTTTAATATATTTTTTATTGATTTTGTACAGAGAGGAAGGGAGAGAGATAGAGAGTTAGAAACATCGATGGGAGTCATCGATCAGCTGCCTCTTGCACACCCCCTACTGGGGATGTGCCTGCAACAAAGGTACATGCCCTTGACTGGAATCGAACCCGGAACCTTTCAGTCCCCAAGCTGACGTTCTATCCACTGGGCCAAACCGGTTTCGGCCACTCATTTATTTTTAGTTTTAAGTTGTACCAATGAGAAAACAAGTGCTCTCTCTCCCTCCCTCCCCCCAATCCCCCAAGACAGAAAAGAAAATGAGTGATTTTCAAATAAATGTGAAGACTTCTTTTTAAATTAAATGCTGTAAAATTTTGCTTTTATGTTATGGTTAATCAGGTCTGTTGAGCAGTTATTCTTGTGCTTTGCAGTGCCTTGCAAATTTAGTATCAAATTCGCCTTATAACCGTCTGAAGCTCAGCCTGCTGACCAAAGTCTGGAACCAAATAAAGCCTTATGTCCGCCACAAAGGTTGGTGGTAGTTTAAAATTATTTGCTTCTTCATATCAGTCAAATCTACATTATTAGTTTAAAAATATTCACAGCAATTGTATAGCTGTAAGATATCGCCACTTACACCCCCCAAGTTTTTAGGAGAATCCAATGGCTAGAACTCCACTTTTGACCTCTGCAGTCCCACTGATTGAAGTGAGCTGGAAAACTGATTGTGAAGTTGAATGCCTCTTTGCTACTGCAGTGCAGTAACCAGGGATCCCTTTAGACTGAGCCAAGCGCATTTTATTACATAAAATGTAATAGTTTATACCCCTTAGTCATAAGTAGAGGATGGGTGGACAGACATCATCTTTTTAAAAAGAAAAACTGGAATATAAAACCTAACTTCTTTAACTTTATTTCCTCTGAAGATCAGTTAAAATTCCAGAACCTCAAATCCCCACTAACTACAGTCTTCTTTCTTGGCATTTCCTGACTTCTTCCACATATAATGTGCAGGGGGAGGCAAGACTAGGGTTACAGTTGTGAGTACGTGAAACATCTTCTTGTATTATTTATTAATTAATTATTGTAGTATTTTCCATATGAACAACTGTAAATTATGTTTACAGTACATACACTGGTGTATGTACTGTAAACACTTGCTGTTAAAACATTTGTTTTTCTTTTGTTTGCAAGCTTTATGATCTGACCACATTCTGAAAAGTTGAGTTTTGTATTCAAAATTACAGAACATGATGGAGGTGTGGATTTTTTGTGACAATTTTCCACCTAAGAAATTTGTATTTTGATTCCATATTCATATTCCATAATATTATCTACTATCTTATCCGCATTTTAATTTCCCCATGTGTCCCCAAAAGTCTTTTATAGCTTTAAAAAAAAAAAACAAACAGCTCAGTGCTCGCTTCGGCAGCACACATACTAAAATTGGAATGCAAATATGACATGCAAATTTGTAAAAAAAAAAACAAAAACAAAAAACACCACCTATGTTCATTCAAGGTTTATGTATTACATTTAGTTTTTATGTCACTTTAGCCTTTTTAAATCTAGAATAGCCCCCAACCCTTTTTTTTTTTTCTTTAATGATACTGAGTTTAGGAAAAGTCCAAGCCAATGGACTATCGAATATCTCACATTCTGAGTTTATTTGATAGTTTCTTCATAGCGTTAACTTACATTTCTGTCCCCTGTATTTCCTATAAGCTAGTAAATAGGTCTGGTTCAGTTAGCTCCAGATTAAACAAGGAGACCATAATTCTTCGCTGCTTGCAGGGATAACTATGGTCCTTCTAACAGCTGTTCCCATGGTGATGGACTCTTACTGTTTCCTCCGACAGATGTTAACGTTCGTGTGTCAAGTCTCACGCTCTTGGGAGCCATAGTGTCCACTCACGCACCTTTACCCGAAGTTCAGCTGCTTCTGCAGCAGCCCTGTTCCTCCGGACTCAGCAACAGCGACTCAGCCACTCCTCACCTCAGCCCCCCTGACTGGTGGAAGAAAGCCCCCTCAGGACCCTTTGTGGAAGAAGCACCCGTTAGCTCTCCACCGGGGTCCTCAGAGCCCTGCTGGCTCGTTCGGCTTTGCGTCTCCACTGTTGTGCTGCCCAAGGAGGACTCCTGTTCGGGCAGCGATGCTGGCTGCGCGGCGGGAAGCACCTACATGCCGTCCCCCATGCGGCTGGAGGCCTTACAGGTAGGACGTCGTTTCCTCGTCTCAGAAGCGGAAGTTAATTCTTCTTCCCTCAGAGGGTGTGGGGAGGAGGGAGCCGCATGGCCGCCGTGTCAGTGGGAGCTGTAGTGGAGATGTGAGTGCCTTGTTTATGGCTGCTTGTTGGTTAAGGTTGTTGTGGCTTTCATTGTAAAATGTCAGGTTCATTCATTTTCATTGCAGGCCATTTTAGTCAGGTATTATATGACAGATAGATGTATATAGTAATTCTGAAAGAAATTATGTAGTTAATCTTTTTTAAAAATATATTTTTATTGTTTTCAAAGAGGAAGGGAGAGGGAGAGATAGAAGCATCATGATGAGAGAGAATCATAGATGGGCTGCCTCCTACACACCCCCTACTGGGGATCAAGCCCACAACCTGGGCATGTGCCCTTGACTGGAATCTAACCTGGGACCCTTCAGTCCACAGGCTGACACTCTGTCCACTGAGCCAAATTAGCTGAGTAGTTAATCTTTTATCTTCTATCTGCTTAGAGACAACAAAATACAATTGCTCCCTGAAAGGAAGAAAACAACTCTAGATTAAAGTATTTGCTTTTTCTGTACTCAAGTATGATCTAAGACAGGTTTGGTCCTGGGGTCTTTATCTGCTTAATATCAAACATGTTCATTAATCTCTTTAACCTTTAACTTTTTTAGCCTTAGTTTCTTCAGCTGAAATGTTAAATTAAGACCTACCTCAAAAAGTTATACCCAGGCTTACTTAAATGCAATGATATTGATAACCTTAATGAAACATATTTTGTAAATTATAAAGCACTATAAAATTATAAGATGTAGTTCATTGATTTTAGCCATAAAATAAAGATTATGGTTGTTCTGCATTTCATTCAACATCATATTTCAACACTTTGTTAAGTGTGAGTGGCTTCTGAAATATTGAAATACTTTTCTAGTCGAAACCGGTTTGTCTCAGTGGTAGAGCGTCGGTCTGTGGACTGAAAGGTCCCAGGTTCAATTCTGACCAAGGGCATGTACATTGGTTGCGGGCACTTTCCCAGTACGGGGTGTGCAAGAGGCAGCTGATCGATGTTTCTCTCTCATCGACGTTTCTAGTTCTCTATCTCTCTCCCTTCCTCTCTGTAAAAAATCAATAAAATATATTTTAAAAAAGAAGAAAAAAAAAATACTTTTCTGGGTATTGCAGCCCTGCGTTCAGGGCTTGGAGCTCATGCTCTGTTCTCTCTGCAGGTGTTGGCTCATCTGGCAAAGGGCTACTTCTCAGTGGCTCAGGGCTACTTGATGGAGCTTGGAGAGGTGATTTGCAAGTGCATGGGGGAAGCAGATCCTTCTATCCAGCTTCATGGAGCAAAGGTGATTTTCATTAGAAGCCACATGCTCTTTTTCTTCTTCTCCTTTTCCATTCGTCCTTCTGTTGCATGTTCATCAGAGGTTTCTTCAAGAGGTTTCTGGTAGGAAAGTCATCCATCCCTCTATTTTCAGCTCACTGTATAAACCCAAAGAATTGATTTGGGAAGAAATTAACAGTACAGTATATAGTTGGTGATTTGGCCTTGGGAAGAATGCCTCTGACCTAGAAGTTACATAGAAAAGAAAGAAAATCAGTTGGAAATTATTTTTCCCCCTGATTGGAGGTAATCTTCACATGGAAGTTATCTTTTACCTCCACAGTTCTAATATTTTGCTTTGATAACCTATTTCTTTTATCTTCATAGCTGCTGGAAGAACTGGGTACAGGCTTAATACAACAATACAAACCAGATTCCACCCTAGCGCCTGAACAGAGAGTGCCCGTCACCATGGTAAGTAGATGTCCATTCATAGATTCCTCTTCTCTTAGTGCTGCAGTCAGTTTATTTTTTAGGTTCAATTATAAAGTGCAGTGGGTGTTTCTTCCGATGTCAAAACTTATGGCTTATTATCTAGGATAATGAGATAGTAGGATAAATGGGTTTTATTTGCATTTCAGTTTACTTGCAGTCCAGGATGTGGTAAGATTATGTGTAACCAATTATTTGCTATGCAAAAACCAATTATTTATTTTGCACAAAATCTAGTTTGGTTACTTAGCTTACCCAAAAGGCAGACTAGAAGGGTGAGGAGAGCCTAGAATTTAGACTCAGAAGGCAAGAGATCAAATCTAGGGAGCACCACCTAATTATGTGCTTGTGAATATAGTTTCTTCATTTTAAAGAGGAACAAGAATCCTTAACTCAAGGGCTGTTGGAAGAGTGAATGAGAGGTAAAGGTGCTGACAAACAGTGGTGCCCAATGAATGCCAGTCCTCCCCTGCCCCAGTCCCCTTCCTGACTCAGTGAAATTCGTGAGATCTTAGGTGTGTCTGTTGCCCCCACTCTGTGCCAGTTCTTTGGAGAAGGAACATGTTACCTCACACAAAAAAGCTCCTACTTAGTGCCAAAAGCAAAATCAGTGCAACAGTTTTCTCCCTCTGCTCTCCTCATCCCCTTTATCCTTTTTCCTTCACAGTTTCCATCATCCTTGCAGGGAATTAAGAATATCTAGCCCTAGTCCCTTCCTTAGTCTGCCGCTTAAGCTGAAATGTCACCCTTTGCAGGGAGATGAGTGGAGTTTTGCTATCAGGGGAAACCTGGGTTGGAATCTAAACTTCTCCCCTTGTTTGTCAAGTGACTGGGCAAGACTCGTAAGCTGTTCACATTCAAGTATTATTTCATCTTTAAAAATGAGATATACTACCCTCACTGGTTTGGCTCAGTGGATAGAGCGTCGGCCTGTGGACTGAACGGTTCGATTCCGGTCAAGGGCATGTACCTCAGTTGCAGGCACAATCCCCAGTGGGAGGTGTGCAGGATTCTCTATCCACTAAGCCAAACTGACTGGAGCCACAGTATCATTTTCTTACCTCACAAACTGCCAGGTAGATGTCTGCCCTGCTTTACTGATGAGGAACCAGAGTGGAGGTTTAGTGACTTGCCAAGGTTGCAGAGACAGGAAGCCATGGCTGAAGGACTCAACCCAGCTCCACCTCTGGCTCACGGCCCAGAGGCCACTCCGGGACCCTGATCTCTGTGCCCCTGAGGAATCTGGTTGAAAGAACTCTACCTAGGGGTCAGTGACCTGGATTTTAGTCCAGCTCTGCTGCCCAATAGCAAGGTACATTATTTCTTTGTACCTAGGTTCCCTTGTGCGAATATGGAGATAATGACATATACTCCATTTAGTTGTGCTGAGGATTAAAATGAGCTGATATATGTAAAGCACTTAGAACAGTGCCTGGCACATCATAACTCTGAAGAACATTAGCTGGTACCGCTACTGTTACTGACACCATCATCTTCACCCTCCTCCTTATTATCTCTGTGCTGCTTAACTCTAGCACACTGAAGTTTCCTAGTTATTAAAGTTGAAAGATTTAATTCGCTGTTTTTTAAAGTCCTAATGACAGCATTTATGTCCAGCTACCACGGAAGGAAAACTGTGTCAGTACTACGGTCACTGGTGGTGGTCTCGGTGGCGAGCTGGTCCCACTGTTGCGCTTGGGCCGCGGTTCTGACTGTGCCTGTTCCAGGTGGTGCTCTTCTGGACCATGATGCTGAGCGGCCCTTTGCCCCGGGCCTTGCAGAATGCAGAGCACCCGACCCTGCAGGCGAGCGCCTGCGATGCCCTGTCCTCCATCCTGCCGGAAGCCTTCAGCAGCCTGCGGGTAAGTCCTTCGGCGGTGCCATCACGGCTCCAGTTTGATTTGGATTCTCTCTCATTTTGAAGCAGTTTTCCACGTTATCTCTGAGGAAACGTGCTTATTCTACTTGCGTGTGGGGCGAGGGCAACGGGAAAACGTAAAACCTTAACGTCTCGGGAAAGCTTTTCCTCCCGTGCTTAGAGGCAGGGGTAGAAGTCCTGTTGGAAGAGGCTTTCAGGCAGAGATTTCAGAACCATTTCAAACCCAAAAGTTAGAACGACCTGGGTTTAAATTCCGGCTCTCCCATTTTCTGGCTCTTTGATTATCTTAACTTCTCTAACACTGCCTTTATCATCCATTCCTAAAATGGAATTATGTGCGTAATATAATAACAAGAAGTATGTGGAAATACTTAGCTGGTGTCCTACCCATATGGTATTCAAACCATTCCTTTCCTTTAGTTCTCAATGGCATTTGCATATGTTTTCACTAATATTAATTAGCTTTTTAAAAAAATATATTTTTTATTGATTTCAGAAGGAAGGGAGAGGGAGAGATGGGAACATCAATGTTGAGAGAGAATCATTGATCGGCTGCCTCCTGCATGGCCCTCACTGGTGACAGAGCCCACAACCCAAACCTGTGCCCTTGACCAGAATCGAACTCAGGATTCTGAAATCCAGAGGCCAACGCTCTGTCCGCTGAGCCAAACTGGCTAGGGCTAAATTCGCTTTATAAAGAAGGCAGTGTTAGTGAAGTAGGAGGATAAAATGGCCTAATTCATACAGTTGTAAAGGTTAAATGAGCACAGATGCTGTGTGTGCACCGCACCCAGCCGGTGCTCAGATAATGACTGGATCTGAAGTCAACCTTTGCTCTCAGCCAAGGTTGCCTCAAGGTCTCTGTGTTTAATTCCTGAATGTAAACTCAAACATAGACACGACATATCAGTCACTTGTCAAAGACCCACTCATGGTTGTTTCATTCTCGCTTTTCCTTCGCCAACTTTTCTCCCTGCAGAGTGACTGGCAGATCCTGTGCATCACAGTGCTGCTCGGGCTGAACGACAGCAAGAACCGTTTAGTGAAAGCAGCAGCCGCGAGGGCCCTCGGAGTCTACGTGCTCTTCCCCTGTCTCAGACAGGTCAGCGGGAGGCTGGACAGCCCTGCGGTGCCTCTGTTAGAGTCCATACCGGTCCTTTTCTGTGGGTGGATGAGAGCTCTTAAATTGGACAGTAAAGGAGATTAAACTGCTTCGTAATCTGGTTTCCTTAATTGCTACTGAAATTTGGTAATGCCTATAGTTCATTTACTTTTTTTTTTTTTTAATATATTTTATTGTTTTTGTACAGAGAGGAAGGGAGATAGAGAGCTAGAAACATCGATGAGAGAGAGTCATCGATCAGCTGCCTCTTGCACACCCCCCACTGGGGATATGCCCGCAACCAAAGTACATGCCCTTGACCAGAATCGAACCCGGGACCCTTCAGTCCCCAAGCCGACGCTCTATCCATTGAGCCAAACCAGTTTCGGCTATAGTTCATTTACTTTTAATTACTTAGCACACTGTCCAGGATCGTGGATGCCCAGTAAATGTCTAATGAATAACTAAAAAACAGATGAGATGAGGCATTACCTTGTGATAGTAATAATTTAGAAGGCTGATGGAGTTTTTACGAAGAAGGAAATAAATTTCTCTTACTTGTGACATCTCACTAAGTAAATAGGATGTGTTTTGGAAATATATTCATTGTCAACATCATTCCTCAAGGTGGACATCTATCCAGGCACAGAATTCATAGTAACTCTCACAGGCCAGGGAATGATATTTGTGCTTAGGCTTCTCAGGTGTGGGAGACCTTCACCAGGGATTTTATTTTATTTATTTATATATATATATATATATATATATATATATATATATATTATTGATTTTTTACAGAGAGGAAGGGAGAGAGATAGAGAGCTAGAAACGTCGATGAGAAACATCGACAACCAGCTAGCTGCCTCTTGCACACCCCCTACCGGAGATGTGCCCACAACTAATGTACATGCCCCTGACCAGAATCGAACCTGGGTCCTTTCAGTCCGCAGACCGACACTCTACCACTGAACCAAACCAGTTTCGGCTTCCCCAGGGATCTTAATATATACAAAGAACAGTAAATGGGTAGAAATTTGTGGTAAATGTTTATTACTTTATTTGAAAATAAAATGAGAATTTCCAAGATAGCAGTGTGAACTTCTAAAGTAACTATATCATTTTGTTTTGTTTATCTTATAGGATGTCATATTTGTTGCAGACACAGCAAATGCAATATTGATGTCACTTCAAGACAAGTCTCTGAATGTTCGGGCCAAAGCAGCCTGGTCCCTGGGCAACCTGACAGACACTCTGATTGTCAACATGTAGGTGACTCAGCTCATTTCCCCTGGCTAACATCTGAGGCTGAGGTCTCTACTATAAAAAAATTAGCCACAATTTCCCCATATTATATAGTCAGTCTTACTGGCTTGTTTGTTTTATATTCCTTGAAGTAATGAGATTAGTAAGCTTAATATCTCCATATATAAAAGCCTAAGCAACCATTGGCCCATTCAACTGGTAGCTATGATGCACACTGACCACCAGGGGGCAGATGCTCAACGCATAGGCATGGAAACATGGAACAAACTGATGAATCTCAGAGGGAAAGGGGGAAAGAAGGGGGAGGGAGAAGGATGGGAAGAGATTAACCAAAGATCTTAAATGCATACTAGAGGCCCAGTGCATGGATTTGTGCACCAGTGTGGTCCTCAGCCTGGCCTGTGGGGATCAGGCTAAAACCCACTGTCCGACATCCCCTGAGGGGTTCTGGATTGTGAAAGGATGCAGGCCAGGCTGAGAGACCCCACCAGTGCACAAATCCATGCACCAGGCCTCTAGTATATGTATAAAAATACTATATGCTGGTAAGAAATATATCCAACAGGCCAAAACCAGTTTGGTTCAGTGGTAGAGCGTCAGTCTGCGGACTGAAAGGTCCCAGGTTCGATTCCGGTCAAGGGCATGCACATTGGTTGCGCGCACATCCCCGGTAGGGGGAGTGCAAGAGGCAGCTGGTTGATGTTTCTCTGTCATTGACATTTCTAGCTCTCTATCTCTCTCCCTTCCTCTCTGTAAAAAAATCAATAAAATATATTTTAAAATATATATATATATATATATATATCCAACATTATAGAAAATGTGGAAACACAAAAGTGGAAATACAAAACCTTTGTAATGGTTGCCCTACTTTGTAAACATCACATCTGCATGTTTTTTAAGTAATAAAATCACAGGTTAAAAATATCAAACTTTACAAAGGGGTAGTCAGTGTGAAGCCTTTCTCCTACCTTAATCTCCTAGTTCCACTCCCCAGAGGCAAATCGTTACTCATACAATCACATACAAATTTAAAGTATCTTGCTTTTTGCCATTTAACTTGAACATATGTAAACATTCTCCTGACTTCTGCTGATTTTTTATAGATCATTACTTATTATTGATCGTACAATGATTATTTAACCATTTCCCTATTTTGGACATTTACCTTGTGTTAGGCTTTTGCATGAAATCTCCATTTAAGTTACTTCTATTGGTTACATTCCTAAATGTGGACCTTCTAGGTCAAAAGGTATAAACTATAAGTTCTCAGTATAAGCTGGACAGATTTGTTAAGCTGTTTTCCAAGTTTTTATAGTTATACTAAGTGAACATACTTTTATAGTTATACTAAGTGAACATGTCAGTGTGTCTGCATCTCAGTGGGTTTTCCCTTTTCACATGTTTGCCTGCTTTGGGAGGAGCAGGGCAACGCCAGACCCCAGTTTCCAGGAAGAGTTCTCTGGCCTCCTGGTCTTGAAGATGTTGCGGTCAGCTATAGAAGCCTCCCAGGATAAGGACAAGGTAGGCCCACAGCAAAGTCTAGTGTTTGTCAGGTGGATACTTAGTGTGTTACAGCTTCATTCCATCAGATAGATCCCGTTTAAAGGGGAGTGCGTGTGTGTTCGGGGTATAAAGTGGCCCACTCCATACTTGTACAGTTTGTTTCTTATCTCCCATCTCACAAAAAGCATCATTGGCAAACAAAAAAACGAAAAGCATCAGCGCCATTTGTAATGCTACTCCATGATACATCCATGTTTTAATCTAAGTCCAGTTTTTTCAAAAAATCTTAAAGTAGAATGGACAAGTCAAAAAGGTGAGAAGCCTTAGTTTTTAATATCCCCTGTTACTCTAACGAGTTTAAAAAGCATAATCCTGGGCGTTAGGATCAGGCAGACAAGGTTCAAATCCTGGCTTGCCCTTCAGTGGCGGGCGGCCTTTGGTGCATTATTTGACTTCTGTGAAGGTCAGTCTCCTCATTTCCAACATGGAAGTTGTTACTTGTACCTCATTGGACTCTGAGATATCTAATCTTCAAGCACCTAGCACAGTACCTGGCCCATATCAAGTACTTAATTTAGTACAGTGGTTCTGAAAACCTGGGAAGCCCTACCTCAGACTTACTCAATCCGAATTTCTGGCGTCAGGGTCTGGGAATTGGTTTTAAAAAGAAAGCTCCCCAGATGATTCTAGTATGCTACAAAGAAAAAGCTATTTTTCTCTACTGGAAAAGTACGGAAACCCAGCTTCCCCCCAGCCCAGCTCTGCTGCAAACCAGCAGTGTCCTCTTGCCGCAGGGCTCGCCCTGTCATCTCGTACTCGAGGGAGATGGATGGATATCTCTGAAGTCTAGTCTAACTAAAAAATGTCAGGGTGAGAAGCCTCTGTAGAACCTCACCTTTCTGATGGCTCAGAGTGTGAGCCATGCAAGGCCTTGCAGAATTTTGAGAACTCTCACCTTACGGGCTGCGTTTTTCATTCGCTCTCTTGCTTCAAGGTATCTACGGCCTCCTGTGTTTTTTAAACCTGAAATTATGCTGAAACCAGTTTGGCTCAGTGGATAGAGCATCGGCCTGTGAACTGAAAGGTCCCGGGTTCGATTCCAGTCGAGGGCATGTACCTTGGTTGCAGGCACATCCCCGGTGAGGGATTTGCAGGAGGCAGCTGGTCGATGTTTCTCTCTCATCGATGTTTCTAGTTCTCTATCCCTCTCCCTTCCTCTCTGTAAAACATTAATAAAATATATATTAAAAAAGAAAAGACTTTAAAGCTGAAATTATACTTTCTGCAATACTGTTTCTTTGGCAAACCTGGTTCCTAATGCTTTTATGTTTTATTCTAGGTAAAAAGTAATGCGGTCCGGGCCCTTGGAAATTTGCTTCATTTTCTACAACCATCTCATATAGAAAAACCCCAATTTGCTGAGATCATTGAGGAGTCTATCCAGGCCTTAATTGCTACTGTTCTGATTGAGGCTGCCATGAAAGTCCGATGGAATGCTTGTTATGCAATGGGAAACGTGTTTAAAAATCCTGCTCTTCCGTTAGGTAAGAAAGTTTCCCTCTGCTCTCCGGTGGAGGGTCTCTCTGGCAGCACACACCATCTATAGTGTTATTAAAGATGTTCTTCACAACATTATTTATCTCAGTATTAGAAAAAAATGGAAACATACTGAACATCCACGCCTAGGGGAATTGTCTGAGATCAACCATGGTACCATGGTATATATATTCATTGGGATATTTTGTTGCCATTTAAAATTATGGTTACAGCCTGGCTGGTGTGGCTCACTGTTTCAGCCTCATCCTGTGCACCAAAAGGTTGCCTGTTCAGTTCCTGGTTAGGGCACAAGTACAAGTTGCAGCCTTGATCCCCAGTAGGGGATGTGCAGAAGACAGCCCATTAATGTTTCTTCTTCCCCTTCCCTCTCTCTAAAAAATCAATTAAAAAATATATATATATATATATATTTTTAATTAATCCTCACCCAAGGATATTTTTCTCATTGATTTAAAGAGAATGGAAGGGAGGGAGAGAGACAGAAAGAGAAACATCGAGTGTTACCTCCTTTATGCACCCCAATCCAGGCCAGGGACCAAGCCTGCAACCCCGGTACGTGTTCGTGACTGGAATCAAACTCACAACCCTTCAGTCCCCAGGCCAACACTCTAACCACTGAGAAAGAAATCGCTAGAGCCAATTAAGAATCTTTTTTTTTTAAGTACCAAAAAATGTGGCAATAATTCTTTAAAAAAAACACCATAAACTGACAACTTGAGCACTAATGTATATGTTTCCTTCTGCATGCCCCTCTTTCTTTCCCCCTATTGATTTCTAAATCTTCCTTCCTTTTAATGACTGGGTTCTTCCAGGAACAGCTCCGTGGACCTCCCAGGCCTACAATGCCCTGACATCGGTTGTGACGTCATGCAAGAATTTCAAAGTGCGCATCAGGTCTGCCACCGCCCTTTCCATCCCGGGCAAGAGAGAACACTATGGGTCTGTTGACCAGTACGCTCAGATCTGGAATGCATTGGTCACTGCCTTGCAGAAGAGTGAAGACACCACAGACTTCTTGGAATTCAAGTACTGTGCCAGCTTACGGACCCAAATCTGTCAGGCGCTGGTTCACCTCTTGAGCTTGGCCAGTGCCTCAGACTTGCCTTGCATCAAAGAAACCCTTGAGTTGAATGGGGACATGATCCAGTCCTATTTCCTACAGTTTTTAAAATCAGGAGCGGAGGGAGATGACGCTGGAGCACCTCATAGCCCACAGGAAAGAGACCAGATGGTCAGAACGGCCCTGGAGCACATCAGCACTGTCCAGGCACTGGCTGGCGACACAGCCAAAAGGGCCATCGTGGCCTTTTTAGACAATATCCTGACTGTTTATTTGGCCTCGTCTGGATCATAAGTGGCACGCCTAGGATGAGCCAATCGGTGAATATTCTGCCACACTTTTCAGGGGTCAAGTGATAACAGGAAGACCAGAGCTTGAGCATCAGATATTCAGGATGTAATCTTAGGGGCGAAAGTAATCCATCCATGGTTTATTTAGAAGGAGTTAGCAGCTAATTACATTTTCCTAGCCCTGGCCAAGTAGCTCAGCTGGTTAGAGCATTGTCTCCTTAAACCAAGGTTGCAGGTTCAGTCCTTGATTAGGGCACATACAAGAAGCAACCAATGAATGCATAAATAAGTGGAACAACAAATCGATGTTTCTCTGTCTCTCCTTCCCTCCCTTCCTCCCTCCCTCCTCCTCTTTTCCTTTCACTATAAAATCAATAAATTTTTTAAAATGTTTTAATGTTTTCTAACAGGGCTCAGCCCCCTTAGAGGCTGCGTTGGCCATGGTCCGGGATGTTGGAAGCTCTGTCCCATGCAGCCAGGAGCCCAGGAGTTGGGCTGTCGTGTGGGCTGAGCAGAATGGGGGTTGTGAAGGGTGTCACATGTCAGAAGTTTTACAACAACAAAAAGCAAGGGGATTTAGAAATTTTGTCTGTGGGAATTGTCTTACTTTTATAATAAACCAATGAAAAATGATGTGTCTATAATCTCCTGTTTTTATCAAGTTGCGTTTATAGAAAGCTGTACCAAACTCCCCAAGTGCCCACCCCAGAAGCCCCCTCCATGCCCTCCTGAAGGAAGAGGCATGTTTTCTTGTCATTTTCATAAAAGTAAAAAATGTACAGCTTATTCCTGGTTCTTTGGGCTTTCGCTGGTGGGTTTCTTGATAAAATATTGTAAAATATTTTATCGAGAAATATTTGGATGGTTTCATTTGATGTCACTCTAATCCTCTGCTTATCCTGAATAAAATCTAATATTTTTCTTTTTAAGCCTTTTGTTTCCGTGAAGATTTCCAAGTCTGAAAACAGATGTTAGTGTTCGTATGCAGGGAAAGAGCAAAGGTAAGCACTTCTAGAAATTCCCTGAGCTTCTGCCCTGGTGGAATGCTGGCTGTCTTCTCACTGCACAGGGTGTGAGTGCACCAGGGACAGGCGCTCCGCTCGGACACCCTAGGCTGGGGCCTCAGGAAAGCTGCCGTTGTTAAAGGAAGACACGTAGAGAATAAAGAGATCTTGTTTGATGAGAATCAGTAAAGTCTGGCGCTGGTTCAGAATTCTAATTCAAGAATGCCAAATTCTAAACCTTTTTGTATATATTTATAATTTTTTTAACCCTAACCTAAGGATGTGTTATTACTGACTTTTTTGAGAGGGAGAGAGAGACATTGATGTTAGATAGAAATGTTCATCAGTTGTCTCCAATAGTTGCCTCTAAGTGGTATCAAATCCGAAACCTAAGCATGTGCCCTGACTAGGAATCAAACCTGCAACCTTTTGGTGCATGGGATGATGCTCCAACCAGCTGAGCCACCCAGCTAGGGTTCTTTTGATATTTTATTGTTTTTTAAATATATCTTTATTGGTTTCAGAAAGGAAGTAAGAGAGAGGGATAGAAACAGAGTCCGCTCCCCGAGGCTCTATGCCAGGCACTTAGCGAAAGGGAGCGCCCCTCTAGATGGCGCCACCTGCCTCTGGGCTCCAGCCGGGCCGCGGGGGCGCCCGGGCTTCCCACCCCTCGGGGCTCCCCCTAGTGGCCGCCGGCGGCCTCGCTCCTTCTCAGGCGCAGCTCACGTGACCTCACTCAGAGAAACAAGATGGCGGCTGAGGGCCCCGTAATTCAGTGGGCCTTCTCCATTGCCCCGCCCAGCCGCCACCTCTGCCCTCTGCGCCCCCTTCTCCCCCTTCTCCCCGCCTCCGCTCCGATGTGAGGGGCTGGCGGGGCGGGCGGGCCGCCGCCGGGCGGGCGGAGGTGACGCCCAATGAGGTGGCCGCCGGGCCGGCCCCCGCGGCCTTAGGCGGGGACTGAGGCCTCGGACAGGCCCCCTTCTATTCCCCTCGCCCGGCTCTAACCCTGCGGCGCCGACCGACCGGGTCCGGTTGGGTCGCCGGGAGCCTGACCGGGTCCTGGGTTCCTTTATTCTTGCTGCTGGCTCCCGCCGCAGTTGCAGTGAATGGCTAAAAAGCAAAGCAGGAAACCAAACAAACCCGAAACAAACGTGGTGATTCACCCGCTTCCTAGTCCTTGTGGTGAAACCCACAGTAAAAGGGAGAAATCCTGGGCGCAGGCGTCACTGATTCCATTGCTTTGCCTGAGACACGCAGTTTGGTCCCGGAGAGAGATGTGCATTGATCATGCAGCCGCACTTGCTGAAGATGAACTTTGCACCAACTTCTAAGTCACTCTGCAAAAGTATGGGGGGCGGGAGGCTTATTAGAAAATGACTTTTCTTTTTATCCGATTTCAAAGGATAAAGTCCTTCCTGGATCTGTAATAAATGTATCCGTGGTGACTCCCCTCCAATGGACTCACGGAAGTTTCTCTAGGCTGGTGCTGAGGTGCATTTTTTTTTAACCACACAATTACTGTTTTGTGTTAATACGGTAGCTGCATGTTACTAAATTGTGGGGGGAACGCATAACTTGTAGCAATACTCTACAAAATTTTTTTCCTTATATGCGTTTTAAAAATAAATACTTTTTATTGATATCAGAGAGAGAGAAACATAAATGACGAGAGAGAATCATGGACCCTATTGGGGATCAAGCCAGCAACCAGGGCATGTGGCCTGACCAGGAATCCAATGGTGACCTCTTGGTTCATAGGTCCACGCTCAACTACTGAGCCACACAGGCTGGGCTCTTTATATGCTTATTAATCTGGATTAACTAAGAATCTCGTTTTAGGAGTACTTATATTTGAGGAAATGTGTTGTTTTTTTTAAAAAGAGACTAGAGCCGAAACCAGTTTGGCTCAGTGGTAGAGCGTCGGTCTGCGGACTGAAAGGTCCCGGGTTCGATTCCGGTCAAGGGCATATACATTGGTTGCGGGCACATCCCCAGTAGGGCGTGTGCAAGAGGCAGCTGGTCAATGTTTCTCTCTCATAGACATTTCTAGCTCTCTATCCCTCTATCCTCCTCTCTGTAAAAAATCAATAAAATATATATTTTTTAAAAATAATAATAAATAAATAAATAATAAAATAAAATAAAATGAGACTAGGGTAGTCCTGGCCCTATATTTATTAGAGAAGTATCAGTATTAAGCCAAGTGTAACCCCGCTTAGACTGTCCTAACAGCAAATGAAAAAAAGTCACTTCTTATTCCCAGAATGAAAGACCCATAGAGACTGATTTACACTATCCCAGGACATTTTGGCAGGGCAGTTCAGCTAACATTCTCTTTGAAGGCCTAGCAAATAGTATTTAGGATTGATAGCTGTGTATACACTGAGTTAAATTACAATTTGTGGTTGGGTTTCCTTTTTTGTTTTATTTATTTATAGAGGCCCAATGCACAAAATTCATGCAAGGGGCTTGGCCCTTGCAGCCTCAGCAGCTTGCCTCGGCCCTCACAGCCCCGGCTTTGTATGGAAGATCTTTTGGCTGTCAGATCTAATTAGCATAAAAACACTCATTGGGCAAATTGCCTATCAAAATGTAATTAGAACAATTTTTAGTTTCCCAAATGCAAAATATTTAGAGTTATAACACCCACTGAAGATTATCAAACCCTCATCTATTACAAGTTCTCACCTACTAGCAATCATTTATCCAACCAATCTTCGATGAGCCTCTGCTACTGCCACATGCAAGACACTGCTAGGAGATGCAGGTTATATAAGGTTAATATAAGCATATATCACCTTTAATTTCATATAAAGATAGGACAAGTATATACAAGTTCGACTGAGTGTCAAGGGGCTACACTTGGTTTCAGACCCTCTTTCCCAAAATGAATTGCTCGCCCTCCAAAACCCCACCTATAGAAATTTTGGAGACATCACTGATTCAGTGGTAGCCCCTGACTGATAGAACGGTAAATTAAGAATCAGACATGGAACCTAAGAATTTTGAGGAAATGGCAACATTTTAGAACTGTAAAGTGTCCTCCTCTCCACCACCCTAAATGCTTTCTTGGGAGCAGTATGGCCCAGAGGAGGAAGAAGGTCTGTCTCTCGTATTTCAGATTGCCAGAACTGGACTAGCATTTCTGAATTTCCTGGGACGCCAGGCTCTGTGGGTTCCTTGGGAAGCTCTGCAGCACCTCCCATCTTCCCACCTCATTTAGAACCCCTGCCCCCATCCCTGGCTGCTGGAGTCTGGAGCCACCAAGGTCTGCAGCTCAAATCCTGCCTCTCTGTGAGGGAGAGGGGAGGCTGTTACCCCCTCTGCAAGTGAAAAGGATGCTTGGTCCCGGTGATTCTGGGAAAAAGCTCACTCTTCTGCAGTCTCTCTCAGCCCAAGAGTAACAAAGGCTGCCTAAATGAAGGCTGGAACCTGAGGCGGGGGAGGGTGTTTGGTTGCTAAGGAGCACATGCATGACACAGCTGCCAATTGTGACAAGGCTGCCAATTGTTCGCTTCCGTCCAGTGCCCGGCTCACCCTCTGTGCCCCACTCCCCTGGATCATTCCTTGTGCCCTCCTCTCCTGGGTTGCTCACTGCGTCCCTCATTGTGACCCACTTCCCCGAGTCCCTCGTTGTGACCCACTGGCCTGGGTCGCTCGCTATGCCCTGGACCTCTGGTTGTCATGTCTGGGCTGCACCTCTGGGCCCCATGGCCTCTGTTTATGTGGCAGCTGTTGAGGCTGCTGGTCCAGGCAGCTCAGGCTTCAGACTTGGCCCTGGACCCTGTCCTGCTGACCTCCATCCCCGCGGGCCCGACCGAGCCCCGGCCTTTGGATCAGCAAACCCCCCCACCTGAGCCTTCAAATGCCTTTAGAGAGGGTGAATCTCGATTACTCCAACAAGAAGACACTGCTCTGCCTACAGAGGCCTCCAAGGAAGTGAAACATCCTCCAGCCCTTCGGGAGGCCCCAGCTCAGCGAGCAGAAGCCACTTCCACCCAGGAGGAGACGCCAGCTCAGCTTCCACCCCAACAAGGGGCCTCAGCTCAGTCTGCAGCGTCCTCTGAGCCATTGAAACCCTTGTCAGCCCACCAAGGAATTCCAGGTCAGCATCCCATCCCCGCTGAAAATGTTGATTCTTCGAGCCAGTGGACGAGCTCACTTCCGCCTCAAGTGCCTCTTGCTGGCGTAGAACCTTCTCCAGTCCATCCGACGGGTGGAGCTCAGCCTCCAAAACCCTCTATAGATGTTGCAGCTCAACCTTCGGTCCATCAGGAGGTGGCAGCCTCACCTGCGGGTGCGCGTGAAGCTCAGCATCCAGTGTCGTCCCATGTTAATGTGAAAGACGTGGCTCTGGGGGTTTTGGTATCTCCAGAGTCCACGAAGGAGATTGAACTGTTTGTAACTGGGCAGGAGGTCTCAGATCATCCTCCAAAGTCGGCTGAGGAAGTCAAAGCTCCAGCCCAGCAGGAGATCCCGCCAAGGCCCCCTGAGAAGATAGAGTCATCTCCATTGCAGCAGGAGACCCCAGCTCAGCCCACTCTGGGTGCCTCAGCCCTGCAGCCGACTGCAGCTCCTCCACAGCACCCTGAGGAGACACTTCCACACCCAGAGACTGTTCAGGCTCTGCAGCCAACCTGGGCTGAAAGCACTGCTCTACCTTCGGGCCCGGAAGTTCTGGTAACTCAGCGACCAGCGTCACCTGAGACAGTTCCTCCAGAGACGGGACAGAGTGCCACCATGAGCATCTGTGAGCTCTGTGCCTGCAGTAATGGGACGCTCTCCTGTATCAGTCTCCGCCCAGACGAGAGGCTCCTCAGAGTGCCCGTGCCAGAGCCCAACGCCTACCAGGGCCCCTTCTCGATCTTGTAAGAATTGCCTTTCCTCTTTTGTTCTCTGCATCCTGCCTGACGTGGCAGCCTCTTCCCTGAGGTCTTCCTTGGCTTTCCTCCTCTTCTCCAACCCACATTGACTTGCTTTCTGTTTTTATCTTTTGTCAACTATTTCTTATCTGCATTCTCCTCCTTACCATTGTTTCCTCCTTCACCAGGCTTTTCATTGCCGATATTTTTTTCCTTGTCTATTTTTTAGTCCCATTATTTTATTCCTTAACCTCTACTTGCCTCCTCCCACTTTTGCTCCATCCTCTTTACAGCAGCACGGCTCTCTCCCCATCTCACTGGTAGTGATACAACAAAGCGGTTATGAGTAGAGATTCTAGAGCCAGAGTGACTAGATTTGAACCCAGGTATGTTATTTATTAGTGTTGGGACTCAGTTTCCTCATCTGTAAAATGAAGATCATGATAGTTGCCGTCTCATAGGATTGTTGTAAGAGTTAGACGAGTTAATATATGTAAAGTACTTTTATCAGTGCCTAACATATGTATGTGTTAGCTATTATTATTATTAAATCCCTCAGTTATATCCAGAATTCATCTTTGCCTCCTGGCTTTATACATATCACCCATTTTGTATCCAACCCAGGGTTAAGTACTATGGGAGCCACAGAAGTGTGACATTGTCTATAGAACATGACAATGGTAGGTGGAAAGAAAGATAATATGCATAAAAAAGGAGGTAATGTATAATTAAGTACTAAAAGAGATATAGACCAGAGGTGCAATACTTTAGCAGAATCTATAGTCACTGGGGTGTGGAAGTCAGGAAAAGCTGTATGGATAAGCTAGAACATTAGCTGTGATTTAAAGGATGGCTATGGTTTGTTAAATAGAGAAAAACTAATGAGTACAGTCTAGGCGGAGGCATGGCTGGAGGAATGATCACGGCTTAATAGACCAGTCTGATTGTAAAGAATTGGTTTAGGAAGCAGTGAAAAATATGATTATTAAAAACCTTGGCTATCAGCTAGAGGGGTTTGGAAGTTACACTGAGATAGGGAAAGCCACTGAAAGTTTTCAAGTGAGAGAGAGAGATGATTAAAATTGGATTATTTTAGATTCCATATGTAGAGCTATCTAGAAAGGAAAGCGTGATTCAAGGAGACCAAATAGGATGTGCTAGCAAATTCTGGGAGTAAAGTGGGAAGGTGCTGAATCAGAGCAGTTGTGATAGTAAAAGGAGAATCCTGGAACAACTGATAAGATTTAGTGACTGACTGGAGATGGGAGATGGAATGTACAGGAAAGAGAAAAGTCAAATATGACCCCATAACATTTCTGCCCTGGATGATGAGGCAAATGATGGTGATATGACAGGTGGGCATACAGCAGTTGGGAAGGAGAGCCTGTTTGAGGAGATGAGTTCAGTCTGGTCATCTTTTATGGGTGAGCAGGAAGTACCCAGAAGGCTTCCGGTGGAGTGGAAATGTCCCCTAGGCCGAGGGCAGATAGGTAGGTGTGACTTTTTCTCACCTTCCTGGGAAATGTGTCTGTAAACGGAATGGGTAAGTTGTTGCTGAGGGAAGAGGACAAAGCTAAAGGTGAAGATGCAAAGTCATCCACAGGTTGAAATTGAGCCTCAGGAATTGAACACCTTTTTTTAAACACTTATAATTCATAGACATATTCTCACTGTGTGTTTTTAAATGTCACAGAGGTAGCCGGGACCGGTTTGGCTCAATGGCTAGAGCGTTGGCTTGGGAACTGAAGGGACCCAGGTTCGATTCCGGTCAAGGGCATGTACCTTAGTTGCGGGCATATCCCCAGTAGGGGGTGTGCAAGAGGCAGCTGATCGATGACTCTCTCTCATCAATGTTTCTAACTCTCTATCCCTTTCTCTTCCTCTCTGTATAAAATCAATAAAAATATATTTTAAAAAATAATAAAATAAAATAAAAAAATAAATGTCACAGAGGTATAGAGTATACAATGTGAAAATCCCCCCTCTACCGCTCCTGTTGTGTGTGTCTATCCTCCCATCCAATCTCCTTCCTCCCTCCTTTCCTTCCTTCCTCTCATTTCTAACTGCCCTCATCCTTCTAACACTGGAGAGATTTCCACAGAGGCACTGAGCTAAAGCTGTGCTGTGGCCCGGCATAAGGTTTCTTTATATTTATTTACTGATAATGATGATTTGTTGCCATTTTTCTGTTGATTTGTAGAAGTCATTTTAGATTTTAGAAAGAATGCATTCGAAGTATTAACTGGCGTTACCTATCCAAGAGGACTTCAGGCTCTGAGCTGCCTCATTGTCTGTGCCAGTGGCCCCACATATCGTCTTTACTAATTGTCTTTACTAATTGTCTTTACTAATTGTCTTTACTAATTGTGTAAACTGGGAAGCTGGTAGCTGTGGAAATTAGAAAACTGGTATTTTCTGCATTTGAATATTCCCCACACGGTTGCCATGATGCTTTACTTATTCTGTTCATTCTTTTCCTACTTATTCAAGGATATTAACTGTTTCTTCACAGAAACTTGCAAGGAAACTTAATTTCTTACATCAATAAAGATACATGGAAGTCATACCATTTGGTTGCAAAACTGTGAGTATATTCTCTCCAAAAATGAATACAGCAAATAACTAACTGCATTGTAAGATCCTTCTTGGTCCAGAATTTTGAGATCAATAACTCTGAGAATGGTATTTCCCTCTCCATGTCCCAAATCAATCACGATTGATTGCATTTCTGTTTCTTTAAAAAACTAAATTTGGCAGGCCCTCTTTTTTGAAAATACATTTTTTATTGTTTTCAGAGACGAAAGGAGAGGGAGAGAGAGATAGAAGCATCAATGATGAGAGAGAATCATTGAGTGGCTACATTCTGCACACCCCCTACTGGGGATCAAGCCCACAATTCAGGAGTCCAACCCTGACATTCTGGTTTATAGTTTGAAGTTCAACCACTAAGCCGGGCTGATATATTTTAATTGCCCTCAAAGAAGTTGTGCCAATCAATGGGCCAAACAGCATCTATTTCCCTCTACCTTTTTGCCACTGGATAGTCTCCATTTTTTTTGGCTGATCTAATGGGTGAATAAAAGGGATCCCATCTGAATTTGAATTTTTCTGATTAATTGTGACCTTAAATATTTTTATGTATTTATTGAACTTTTGTATTTCTTCTCTGAATTTGCCCTGTCCTTTTTTTTTTTGCCCATTTTTTAAATATTGATTTGTAGAAAAGTCCGTTTAGGCACATAAGATTTGGGGGAAAATATTTACATTCAAAGTACCTGGTGTTTTTCATGACAGTTTGTGTGTCATATTATTAGTTCAACTTGAACAGATTGTCATAAGTGACTTTTGGATTATTAATAAAAGACATAATTATGGCACCATTACCCAGGTTTCCCATATATATTTTTGTGCAGTAAATAGTTGTAGTTATTTTTCATTTTGTTTCAGAAATAACCTTTTCATTTTTCAGAAATCTCAGTGGAAATAATTTGAGAAAATTACAAAAAGATTCATTTGAAGGCCTGCTGTTCCTTCAGTATTTGTAAGTTAATTATTTATTTGAGTTTTGTTTCTGTTTCTTGTTTCTATTTGAGTTTTTAGTTATGTTATCGATAAATAAGGGTTTCAAAACAGATTTTCTCTACAATTTCTCCCATCAATAAAATTCTACAATTCTGTAAGTTTGTGTAGGGCTCCAGCCCACCTCTAGCACTTAATATTGCCTATGTATTTTTATTTTTTATCATATGGACAAGATATAGATAGAAAAACTCTCCAGTTATAGAGAAAAGTGATAATACAGTATAATTATACACACTCATATGAGCCTTGTTATATAAGTGTTCATATACCGTCTGCTTACATTTATATTTAGTTTAGGGCCCATGATCAAATTGGACCTATGGAGTGTGTGTTTTTACAACCCATCAGTTAAGAATGATTTTTACACATAAAAGAAAAGAAACAAAGAAGGTAGGTATTCAAGACAGACTATAGCCTCCAAAGTTTAAAATATTTACTACCTGGTCTTCACAGAATATGTGTTTGTTTGTTTAATATATAGTTTAATTTATTTTAGAGAGGAAGGGGAAGTGAGAGAGAGAGAGAGAAACATCAATGATGAGAAAGAATCATTGATCAGCTGCCTCCTGCATGCCCCATACTAAAGATGGAGCCCTCAACCTGTGCATGTGCCCTGACTGGGAATCAAAACATGACCTCCTGCTTTATAGGTCGATGCTTAACCACTGAGACACATGGCCAGGTTACAGAAAAGGTTTAATGTTGATTTAGTGAAATGAGAGGAATTCAGCTTAACCTCAAATTGTTTCCTATAGGACAAGAAAATTATAGAGCTCTTGCATTAATTTGAATGCTATTAACCCAGAATTTTTTGATAATTTAATCTTAATTACATTAATATTTACATATTTAATGTTTAAGTAGATTAATTATGTAAACATAGCATTATTAAGAACATAGTAAATTACCAAGAGAGCAGACTGGTGGTAAGGATTTCAATACAGGAATTGTTATACCAATATTAAAAAATAAATGCTTAAAATGATGGTTAAATGGTATAATTAGAAGCGTCTACACTAAATAAGCATATTAGAAATGCCCCACCTCCACTAATAAAAGAGAAACATGCAAATTGACAGTACCTCTGCAATGCTCATCAGCCAATCAGGAGTGAGAATGCAAATTAACCCAGCAAAGATGGTAGATTAATTTGCATACACAGGTGTGGAGTGGCCAGAAGGGGCGGGATGCCTGCTATGAGGGGAAGGGGAAGGGGCAGAGGGAGCTACAGGAGCGGCATTCCACCATGAGTGAGGACCTGAAGGCTCCCAGGCGGCTGGGAGTGAAGCCAGGGAAAGAAAGACCTATTCTTGTGTGGATCTTCATGTAACAGGCCTCTAGTTTCAAAATAAAAGTCTCTCCAGCCTCCTTGTCAGAGAAGAAATGTTTGCCTAGTAATTCTGTTTATTTAAAAGGAGATATTCTTTGCTATAAAACTCAGTTATGCTCCTTTGTCCATGGCATCCAGAGCTGTGTGTGTCGTTAATCTTTATTAAGCAAATGAATGATGCTCTTTAGCAAATAGATTCTTTTTTCAAAAGTTGAAGGCTTTAGGGAAGTGAGTATAAAGAGTCTTATATGACACCAAAAATAGTCCTATGGATTACCAAACATTTCAAGCCTTAGGAGGACACCACTTTTATATTAGTCTTGGGTATCTGCCATCTGGGTTCCAAACCTTATAGTTTGGAGAAAAGCAAATGAGGTAACTGCTCAATAGACTAGGTTATTGTTTATTTCTACTGTGAAATACTTTGTAAGCTACAATAATTATTTAATGCTATCATTAGTATTCCCATTCACTTAAAAATGCCAATCAATAAATAAACTAGTAAAGCCAAGCACTGTGCCTAGAATTGTAGGCACAAAGATGGGTAAAACAGGGTTTCTACCCTTCAAGTAACTCATGATCTCATGGGGAAAAGAAACATCAGCTCTAATAGTGCACAAGTACTAAATGGAAGACAACATGCTACAGAGGTACACAAGAGGGAGCCATGAAGTGATAAAACTGAAAATCATTTTTCTCTCTCTACTTCCCTGCTGTTTGTTTATTTCATAAACTAGAGGCCAGTGCACAAAATTCGTCCATAGGCCTGGCTGGTGATCAGGGCCGATCGGGGTCTTCTGGCTGCCAGCTGGGCCTTCCTTTATTTTGCACCGCCCCCTGTGGTCAGCGCATGTCATAGTGAGCAATCGATCTCCCAGTCTCCTGGCCAAACTCCTGAGTTTGCACATTAGCCTTTTATATATATCCTAGTAGCTCTGTGCACAAATTCATGAGCCAGTAGCCCTCTGCAGGGCCTGGCTGCTCTACGCCTGATGCCCAGAGGCTCTCCATGGCCCAGAGGCCCATCCACAGCCAGGCGTGAAACACTCACCTCATCACCCCGGCGGCAATGCAAGTGTTAACCCCAACCCCCTGGCTGCTCTGTGCCAGGTGCCCAGGGGCTCTCCAAAGCTCATGTGGAATGCTTACCTCATTGCCATAGCAATGAAGCAAACATTCCGCCAGGCTGCTCATGTTGCCTGCTGCCTCCCCGGGACTGAGGGACTCTGGCGGGGCTTAGAGGACTGGATGCCGCCATCTTGTGGCTATGGGCACCGCCATCTTTGTGATGGAGTGACGGTTAATTTGCATATTACCCTTTTATTAGATTGTATATAGATATTTGAATTTTCATATGTTCACACGTCTGTTTTTAATATAGTAGACAATACAAATGAGCAAGACCCAGTGCATACTTTCAAGGAGTTATTCTCAGAGGAAACAGGATATGAAAATAACTTTTAAAATGAGGAAATAGATATGGGCAATGAGAGCTATATTTTGCTTTTGGTTACACCAGAGGGAAAAGAGACTTCAAGTTGGATTAGCAAAGATGCTACTGGAGTAGCTTTTTGAACCTTGAAGGGCCCTTGGGGATCATCAGACAGACATCTTGGGTAGAATAAGCTTGTAAAAGGATCACATGGAAAGGCAAGACACAGGAAAAATACATTTAAAAAATATATATTTTGCCGAAACTGGTTTGGCTCAGTGGATAGAGTGTTGGTCTGCAGGACTAAAGGGTCCCAGGTTCGATTCCGGTCAAGGCATGTACCTTGGTTGAGGTCACATCCCCAGGAAGGGGTGCGCAGGAGGCAGCTGATCGATGGTTCTCTCTCATCGATGTTTCTAACTCTATCCCTCTCTCTTCCTCTGTAAAAAATCAGAGTATCATTCTGAATTAGTTCAAAGTTCTGTATTATTAGAGAAGTAACTTCCTTTCAAGTTATGTGAAAAGGCATCTTTTATTTCATCTGATATTGAATTGACTTAGACAAACAGAACTAAACCAGAAGAGTGTGTAAATGTGAGACTGTTTCTTTTAATATTATACATTTATAATTACATATAAAAATACAACCTTTGAGCTAATAATCTAAATTTGATGGGATAAAAGGTCATCTAGTTGATTCTTCTGCTCTCAGGAAAGATTACCCTTAAAGTCTATCAAGATCTATAGTTGCATATTTTATTTATGAAGATCATGAAAGTGAGAGAGGTGAGGGCAGGGTTAGGGGCTCTGAAAGGTTCAAATCACAATTCCTAAGATTTCAAGTTTAGACTAAAGCTACATTTTCAATATTTCCATTCTAACCTCTATCAATTATTCCTACTAATTAGATATTTAGTAGCTAATTGAGACACTATTTTTTTTTTTACTTTTTTTAGAGATTTATCCTGCAATAAAATACAATTTATTGAAAGGAATACATTTGCATCACTACCTTTTTTGCAGTATATGTAAGTTATAAATATAACTTAATTATCTTTATAATTTTTATAAAACTTAATTGTAAATCTCATTGTTATTCACTGTTTTGTATCTAATGTACTCATATATAAACATGAAAGCATAAATCATAAGCAGATCTCTTCTACAATGAGATTTAGTGTGTGGAGGGAATATTGAGGTTGTTTATTATGTATAAATTAGAATCACTGCCAAAAGGTAAATGATCAGATGTAATATTTTTTTGCTTGTGTCTTTTTGTAGAAATCTTGGTTGCAATTTAATCACAAAAGTGAGGTTTGGAACATTTGAGGCCTGGCATGGAATGAAGTTTTTACACAAGTTGTAAGTAAAATAGAAGACAAAAATATGTAAAAAGCTATGTGTAAAAACAGCATACAGTGATTGGTTAGTTGGATGTAAGCCCAGTTTGAATTCTGAAAAGTATGGCTTAAGAGCCATTCATTTTTTATTCAAATGAGGAAAGTAAGGTACAAAGAGACCAAGAGACTTGTCTAACTCATATATGGCACTGCCTGCTTTCCCTGGTACTGACCTTTGGCCTGGGCAATAGAAGGTGCCAAGCACATAACGTTCAGTGTAGCATCGTCCTGGGAATCCCAGTGGTGCTGCTGCTCCGACACATGAATGGTCCTTGAAATTCCACATCCGAATTTAACTTTGATTCCTGTTCATGTGCAAAGTTCCGAACTGCTTAAATGTATGCAACATAGAACTGAAATAATTAAGTTTAGTTCAGAGTTCTCCAGGGAGCAAAAAGTGTAGGTATTTCCTCAGCCATGAGTCTCTTTTAAATGATAAAGCAAAAAGAATTCCTAAAAATCTGCCGCACAGTACTTCTCTCCCAATCACCCAGAACATTATTTTTCATAAAGTATATGCATCTGAAGTGAATTATCTGTGGCAAGGGGAACCTTGGAGATAATTTTAATTCCATTGCATTTTTCAGAATTCTCAATCGGAATCCTCTGACAACTGTTCAAGATCCATATCTTTTTAAATTGCCAGCATTAAAATATTTGTAAGTATTACAACATTCTCATGGCTCATGAGATGATTTCTGCTTTCTTACTTTCATCAATGATTAAGTATTTTGGATTTTGACTAAAAGGTCATAATTTACATTTTAATTGGGTTATTGGATAAGAATTATTGGCACAGACAAGTGATTAAGAAAGAATGTATATGAACAAGACAGCCAACAGGAAGGGAGTGGCGTTGAAGAACACATACAGATATGAAACATGTAGACGCATCTAGAAATACTATTGACATCAGAAAGAAACAAGTTGTACATTATGTATTAAAAGAGTAATCAAGTGGTGGGCGCAATAGAGAACGAGAAGTAAGATAAGTAAGGTTTTAATCAAAGAAAAAAGATTGTTTCACCAAGGTCATTCATTTGATGACACAAATAAATTTAAATTTCTTCAAGAGAACAACAAATACGTAACTATCAACAAGTGAATCTAAAAACCAAGGGAATTAAAAAAAATCTGATGAACAATATTAACTGGAGAATATAATGGAATCAGGGTATGGAAGGGGAACGAACTGACGAATCTCGGGAAAAAGGGGAGTGGGGGGTGTGGGAAGAGACTGAACATAAACTGTGCACCTATGGATGAGGACAAGGGGGGTGGGGAGAGGGCAGAAGGTGGGGTGGGAACCTGGTGGAGGGGATCAATGGAGGGGGGAAAAATGAGGAACATTTGTAATAATATGAACAATAAGGATTTATTTAAGAAATAAATAAATTTCTTCAAGAAGAGCTCTCTGAAATTATCTATGGCAAGTAAGCTTTTAAGCTGGCTTGACAAAAGCCAGAATTGAAGTATTCACATGTTGCTAATTGTCTTTTTACGTGTACAGTTTTTGCCTTTGGGTTTTTTATCATGCATGTTTGGGCTTTCTCCTCCAGAGACATGGGAAGGACACACGTGTCACTTATAACAGTTGGGAGCGTCCTCATGATGACTCCTCAACTGGAAAAATTGTAAGTTGATTTTTCTTATATTTATTTTCACTTGGTCGTTCTTTTAGGCTTCTTTATTATTTTCTTTCTTTTTTGAATGAATTATTATCTGTGTACATATTTAAACATTTCCCCCCCCTCCCCCATTCTTTATTATTTTCTAAGTCAGGCTTCTTGAGGCCAGGTAACCACATAAAGTTTTTTATGCCCAGAGTCATTTCTAATGTATGTACCATTCATAATTGGGAATTGAGAAAGAGACTCTATAAGATGGGGACTTACCCAGAGTCTTCTCAGAAGTCTTCCCTCTTCCTGTGCATTCTCCACCCAAAGTGAAGCCTTTGGGGTGGGAAAAGGAGATACTTCTGAATTAAACTACGTATTAGTGCCACCCAATTCTAATGCCTATCACCTCTATTCTAGGCATGCCATACCCACTGCCATTCTTATCCTTCTGTTGGGCACTTCTGTCCTTGGCTCTATTTATTTACTATATTCAAGAGTAGCAAATGTCCAACTGATCCCCACCAAAGTGCTCAGGTGATATGCCCAAACAACTCTTGTTGTTGTTAATGCTCACCCAAGGATATTTTTTTCTATTGATTTCAAAAAAAATTTTTTAATCCTCACCTGAGGATATTTTTCCTGTTGATTTTCAGACGCAGTGGAAGGGAGTACGGAAAGAGGAGAGGGGCGGAGCGAGAGAGAGAAATAGAGAGAGAGAGAGAGAGAGATTGACGTGAGAGAGAAATATTGATTGATTGCCTCCAGCACATGCCCCAACCCACCAGAGACCTTCTGTCCTCAGGCCAATGCTGTAACCACCAAGCAACTGGCCAGGACTCTATTGATTTTTATTTAAAAAAAATTTTTTTTGATATTTTATTGATTTTTTTACAGAGAGGAAGTGAGAGGGAGAGAGAATTAGAAACATTGATGAGAGAAAAACATCAATCAGCTGCCTCTTGCACATTCCCCACTGGGGATGTGCCCACAACCAAGGTACATGCCCTTGACTGGAATGGAACCTGGGACCCTTAAGTCCACAAGCCAACGCTTCATCTACTGAGCCAAACCAGTTAGGGCCACTCTGTTGATTTTGAGAGAGAGAGAGGGGGGGGGGGAGGGAGGGAGGGAGGGAGAGAGAGAGAGAGAGAGAGAGAGAGAGAGAGAGAGAGAGAGAGAGGGGAGGGAAGAGAAAGAGAGAGAAACACCGATGTGAGAGAGACACATCCATCTGTTTCCTCCAGTACTTGCCCTAACTGGGGTGGGATCCAATCCAAGACCCTTCATTGTGTTGGCCGACGCTCTAACCATGGAGCAACTCTGGCCAGGGCAGCCCCAACAATTCTTTTCTTCACCGCTCTGTGGGAGCCTGGGCCTACCAACTCAAGTAACTCCTTTGCCACTAATTTCCTCTGTGTTTCCATTTATAGGATCTTACCTAGCCATTTGACCTGCTGCCTCTGCCAATTTAAAAATAATATTGAGACTGTTGCCAAGACAGTCAAACTGCAGTGTGATACTGAATGTCTGAAAAATATACCTTGTGGTGAGTCTGAATTGCCCAATGATAAACTTTTAAATTTTTATTTGTTTTAATTTTTAAGTGATGATAATAGATTTTTAAACAAATAATGTAACTGCATTGTTTTTATTCATTCACTCATTTGTTCATTCATTCAATTCAGAGTTCATTGCCTAGATTTCTAAGAACTACACCTTGCTAAAAGTCAGGTAAAGAACAGGAGAGGAATAGAAGGGGAAGAATGGAAGCAGGGAAGGGAGTTAACACCAATGGCCACATAGTCTGTGTTGTGCTCTCTGCTGGGCGCTTTACTTCCAAATGAGAAATTGTTCATTAGTGTGTCGTCGGTAAACTGGTTCTGTATGCATGCGGTTTCAATTGCCCTTTGACTTGTAGGACAGGTATAGATACATTTTTTTATTTCATTTATTTTTACAATTTTATAAAAAGAGTACAAATGATGCTGTTTTATTTGGAATCTGAGAGTTTCTGGATCCACCCCCAGAAGCTGCTACCCAGCCCTTCTAATGGACAGAGGGCTCTTGCATCCTTAGACCGGCGGTCGCCAACCTGTGGTCCCTGAGGTCTGAAAGGTTGGCGACTGCTGCCTTAGCCCATTCAGCTCTGAATCTGCTCTGAAACACAAGGTTTTCTATCCACCAAACACTCAGGTGCTTTTAAGTATTTTTCTACATATTAAGCTATTGGCACTGCTTGATAACTTTCAAAATGTGCTTTCCTGCCCAGATAGCTTGAATATGGGTCTCTGTCAGTGATCTGGGGCACATATAATAATTTATGTTGCTAATTTTTCAAAACAATGTTTTGATCAATTATATTGTTCCCTTTTACCTTAAGGGTGGGCACAACAGGCATTTTAATCTCCTTTCACAGGTGAGTAGAAACAGGGTCAGAAAGGGCTAAGTGCTGCCACCTAGTGCCAGGTCCCTGGCTTCAAGCTGGGGCTCTCGTGAGCCCATGCTCCTCCTTTCTCAGGGCCCTTACCTCCTTCTCTGGTCCTCACCACCACCAGCAAAACTTTTAATTTTTCTGGAAAAGAAAACCCAGCTGCCCAATGGCACATTTGACCTTCATGCAGTCAGAAGCTTTGGATGGTTCCCCACATGAAACTGAAAATATAAGAAATGACATGAAATGAAAGCAAAGTAGGCAGCTGACAAAAGTTGCTCTTTTTACCCTAACCAGTTTTGCTCAGTGGATAGAGCAACAGCCTGGGGCCTGAAGGGTTCCAGATTCAATTATAGTCAAGGGCACATGCCTGGATTGCTGGCTCGATCCCCAGTAGGGGGCATGCAGGAGCCAGCCGATCAATGATTCTCTCATCATTGATGTTTCTGTCTCTCCCTCCCTCTTTTTCTCTGAAATCAATAAAAATATATATTTTTAAAAATTGTTCTTTCCCCAAGTATTATTCCATAGATTTATTGAACATTCCACAGTGGCACACAACCTCGCAAACCTTTTTTTTTCTTTTTCTTTTTTATTAAGGTATTATATATGTACATAACTTACCATTGCCTTCCCCCACTCCCATACATGCCCTCCTTCCCCAGAGTTTTGCGTCCATTGGTTATGCTTATATGCATGCATACAAGTCCTTTGGTTGACCTCTGATCTTCCCCATATCTCCCTAACCTTCCCGCTGTAATTTGACAGTCTGTTACCTTGGAAATCTTTTGATCTACATCCCAGATGCCTGCCTAAATTTAACTGAAGAGCAAGAGTGGACATAGTGTTTTTTTCTGTATAGAGCCTTCTGTTATGGGGGCTGGGATATGTGGGAACAGGGACCAAGCTAAGGAATGGGTGGGTAAGTGGAGACGGGCGTGTCCAGATGAGGACCTGTTAGCAGTGGCGTTAACTGTGTCATCTGTGATGGTAGCAAGAACATGAGCTCCCTGGAGAGTGGAGAGAGGACGCCTCTGGCCCCTCTGCATCTCAGGCAGGACAGGATGGGGTGTGCGAATGTGGGGAGTCACAGCAGGTCTTCAGGCTCTCACTGAGTGGGTCTTTCAGACTTGGCTTTTCTTCAATAACCGGCATTGGCCCTTGGGAACCAATGGGATAATTCTAAATATAGTTACTATATTTCACACTATGGGATGTTCTCAATAAATAACCACTTTTTTTCTCCTTTGTTGTGTCAACAATAATAAGTTTAAGTTGGGATTTATTTTTCTCCTCTGTAAATGGCACTCAGATATTTGCTGATTCCCAGTTTACTTGACTGGGATGGATGGCTGTGGACTGAAAAAAAGCTGTCCTGAGAGTCTTTCATTATCAAAAGTGGTCTCTCCTTCTTTGACAGATGAAGAGCTGCTTATAGAAGGACCATTCATGAAAATACTGCAAGGCCGGAAGCACACCAGCACCGAGCTGACGGTTGAGCCAGAGGGGGCATCCTCTGACGGAAATGGAGAGCGTTCATCATCCCTAACACGTGAGCTGCTGGACTCTAATGATAAAAGTGATGTTATGCATGCACCAAGTTACATACTGCCCTACTTCTTGGAGGGAAATCTAGGAAACCTGGAACCAATGTCATTCCCGTTCATTAAACTCCCCTTTTCAAATGTACAGGATGGAGACATGTCCCTGAGTCATTTGGTAAACAACAGAGGGACTCTTTCTCTTAAACCCGAGCTGTACCGTTAAAGTTACAAAAATAAACTGAGGGAGCTATTTTCTGGAACAGGCCCCCTGACGAAGCTGCTCAGTAAACAGCAAGAAGGGAATGTCTCCAAGGCAGAGCAGGCTACGCATCAATGGAAAAAGCCGAGGCTGGGAGCTCCGGGTGAACGGGAAGAGGAGGAGCCCAATGAGGTGAGGACAGCTCCCCAAACATAAGACCTGGACTCCAGTCAGTGTAGGACACGCCGTGAAAGCACCAGGCGGGAAGGCCACGCGCCTGGTCTGAATCTTGTCTTTGCCATGTGACTTCGGCCAAGACAATGACCCCTCCTTTGCTCATTTGGAGAACGGCGCCACTGTTCCTAGGGTAGACGAGAAAAGATAAATTGTACAAAAAAAAAATGCTAATGCTCAGGTTACATAGCACATTTTATTTGGTATGTTCTTTTTTAAAAAAAAATTTTTTTTTAATTGATTTTTTACAGAGAGGAAGGGAGAGGGATAGAGAGCTAGAAACATAGATGAGAGATGAAAGAGAAACATCTACCAGCTGCCTCCTGCACATCCCCCACCGGGGATGTGCCCGCAACCAATGTACATGTCCTTGACCTGAATCAAGCCTGGGACCTCTCAGTCTGCAGGCCAACGCTCCACCACTGAGCCACACCGGTTTCGGCTGGTATGTTCTTTAAGAACCTATAAGCTGCCCTACCCGGTGTGGCTCAGTGGATAGAGCGTCGGCCCATGGATCACGGATCCCAGGTTAATTCCGGTCAAGGGCATGTACCTTGGTTACGGGCACATCCCCAGTAGTGGGTGTGCAGGAGGCAGCTGGTCGATGTTTTTCTCTCATCGATGTTTCTAACTCTCTATCCCTCTCCCTTCATCTCTGTAAAAAATCAATAAAATACATATATATATTTTAAAAAAAAGAACCCATAAGCAATTCATCTGAAAGAATGGGGTTTTAGAGAAGTAGTTAAGAATAGTTAGCCCTGGTCGGTATGGTTCTATGGTTTGAGCATAGAAGGGTCAAGGGCACATATTCCGATTCCTGATCCCCTGCCCTAGTCGGGGCTTTTGGGAGGCAACCAATAGATCTCTCTCTCTCTATCTAACTCCCCCCTCCCCCCCACTCTTTATCTTTATCTGTATCTCTATCTTTCTCTTTCTCTCTTTTTCTCTCTCCCTCCCTTCTCCTTTCCCCCTTCTTTCTATTCTCTCTAAAAATCAATGGGGGAAAAAAAACCTTCAGGTGAGGATTGAAAACAACAAAAGGAATAGTTAGAATAGACTAGAGAATAATTTGTTTTTATCCTTTCCATCTTTTTTTTTTTTCTTTTAATGCGTTCTTTGTTTTTGTTTTTTAGCTCACAAAAGAAGTGCCAGGATATGGCCATAGCCTCATCGTGGCAATAACTGTGACTGTAGTAACAATAACTTTTATTGTAATTTCCTGTCTCATTGCGGTAAGACAATAGTCGGTTCAATTTCCAAAATTTATTCTGTCTTTAGAATAGATTTAGAACCCACAATCTGAAAGTCAAGACCATTATCCTATTGACTTCTACTTGATATTCCTCGTTAGCCATGAGCACTGAGATATGCTTTGTTCTTTTACTATAAATTATATTCCAGGGATTTTTAAAGGAGGCCCACTCCACTCCCAGAGATCTCTGTGGAACTGAAATCAAGATAACAAGCCCCTAGAATAGTTTGAAAATTTAAGTTTAACAAGCCAGAGCTGACATGATAGCAAAATTTCTTCAATTCAAAATGGATGATGTTAATTTGATGTACTCACCAATTATTCTCTTTCTATCGTGGGAAAGAGCTGTTTGAGCCTGATACCACAGGCAGAACCCTTTGATAGATTTGACCACTATGACACCATTAGCAAACTTAGCACTAGTTGATGCCAAGCATAGGATGAAGAATTTTCCATATGATGTCTGACTCAGTTCCTACAGTCCTGAGAGGATGATATAACACGCTCTTCCATCCATGGAGATAACTTCAGGCCCAGTGGCCAGACCAAAAGCAGAAGCCCATTTGCCTGACTGCAAAGCCTGTGCCTCTTACTCCACTGTTCTGTCTCCTCAAACACAAAAACACTGAAACTCAGTGAAAGCTGCTGAAAGGAGTAAGACAAATGAACAGGAGGATGATAAACAGTCAAGGGGAGAAGAGGGCTAGGGCTGTGAGGAGGCGGCTTTTTGTTGACAAGTCTCTCACCATATCTGTCAGTCCTCTTGTGCCTTATTGGGGCGTAGGTTTTGTAACAAGGCCTTTGTCACCTCGTGGTATGAAAGTAGTCTCTGGTATTTGCAAGTCCTTTTTATCACATTTCTTATAAGTTTTTAAAATCTGTCTGTCATTCATTTTGTTTTTAGTCTGGTTGACTGTTTATCCCCCACACAAAGATGCAATTGTTTCAGAATCTTTTATTGAATGACTCATTCTTTCTTCTCTGATCTAAAATACTCTCTTTGTCTGGCTTCTATTCTGTTGATCCAGTTACTTTTTTTCTGTACCAGTAGCAGTATCACCATAGTTCCAATTCCTTTTCATATATTTTGACATCTAATAGGAAAGCTCCTTTTTTGTTATCTTGTTTTCCATACATTTCATAGCTATTCTTGCATATGTTTCCTATTACATGTCAGCTGGCCAGTTTTTGTCTTTTTTTTGGGGGGGGGGAAGGGGGTTTGTTTAAAAGCTACCTTGGAATTTGAATAGGATTGCACTGCATTTGAGGGTTAAGTTGTGGAGAATTGACATGTTTACAACATTTCAGGAGAATGGTCGTCATTCTTCCTAATGTCCTTCAGAAGAGTTTTAATGTTTTCATCACACAGGTCTTACACATTTTTTGTTAAGTTTATTCCTGGATACTTTATGTACTATCATTGATATTGTAAATGTGCTCTTTCATTTTTTAAACTAGTTATTTGTGGGAGATAGGAAAGCTATTGAGGTTTGCCTGTTGATCTCTTGATCATGGATTTAGCCATCTTACTGAATTGTTATAGTACTGACAATAACATTTTAATAGATGCTGTTGGGCTTTTTAAGGTTATACATCATCTCATGTGCAAACATGTTTTATCTTTTTTTAGTACTTCATTTTTTAAAATTAAATTGATTAGGGCCTCCTAAAAAATGATGAATAGTAACAGTAATAATAGGCATTCTACTTTTGTTCTTGACCTTAAAACAAAGCTGCTATGTAGGTTTCTAGTAGATACTTTTATTTTATTTTCCTACTTCTAGGAGTTTTTTTGTTAGAAATTATCTGCTGAATGTTCTCTAAAACAGCCAATAAAATACATTTCCAGCTGCATGCAAAATCCTAAGTTAGGAACTATGGAACAAGAGTCACATGACTCCTCAACAGAGTTCCGGTCAGAAAAGTTATCATCTCACTTAAAAGGGAACATATGAAGATTAAGAGATAGTGGTCATTGTGATGAATAATCATGATGTTGTTTTCTTCCAAAACAGATTTATTGTCATAGAACACCATCAAAGGAAAGTAAAGAAGGAAGCTCCAGGTAAATATAAGTCTGGCAATTTTTATTTATTTTTTAAAAATATATTTTATTGATTTCTTTACAGAGAGGAAGGGAAAAGAATAGAGAGTTAGAAACATTGATCAGCTGCCTCTTGCACACCCCCTACTGGGGATGTGCCGGCATCCAAAGTACATGCCCTTGACCAGAATCGAACCCAGGACCTTTCAGTCCGAAGGGTGATTCTCTATTCACTGAACCAAACCAGTTTCGGCAAGTCTGGCAATTTTTTTGGCAAGTCTAATTTTGGAAATAGAGGAGCTTCTTCTTCCTGTATTATTATGTAGTCCGATTTTTTTTTTTTCTTATTTTGTTTGTATTCAAAAGAGAATCTTTTGTATTTTGGTTCTGGTTATGACCTTTAATCTGATTTCACAGCTCACTTTCAGCCTGCAGTATGAAAGTCAGCAAGCTAGATAACCTGGCTAGTCGGTGTGATTTAATGTATGGGATAAAGCAGCTAGCAAAATAAAAGCACCCCCCCCCCCTGCCCCCGCCCCAGCATATGATGCCTGTGAGCCACGGTCTACAGGGGACCGAGTAAAATGTTTCTGCCCCGTGTGCCTGTGCTTTTTGGCTTTCACTGCATGAGGGCCCTTGGTCAAGGGCCAAGACAGAGAGTGGGGCTGAAAATGCTGCCCGTACTCTACCAAGCCGCATACAAAGGTCTCCCCAGAGACATTGTGGGGCCACTTTATTTATTTATTTATTTTTATTTTATTTTTTATTTTTTAAACAATATATTTTATTGAGTTTTTACAGAGAGGAAGAGAGAGGGATAGAAAGCCAGAAACATTGATGAGAAACATCCATCAGCTGCCCTTGCACACCCCCAACAGGGGATGCGCCCGCAACCAGGGCACATGCCCTTGACCAGAATCGAACCTGGAACCCTTCAGTCCGCAGGCTGACGCTCTATCCACTGAGCCAAACCGGTTTCGGCTGTTCATGGTTTTATACATGTATTTTTATTGGCTTCAGACAAAAAGGAAGAGGGAGAGAGAAACATCAATGATGAGAGAGAATCATGGATCAGCTGCCTCCTGTACGCCCCACACTGTGGACCCAGCACCCAGGCATGTGTCCTGGCCGGGAATGGAACCCTGGACCCTTCAGTGTGCAGGTCGTCACTCTACTGTGGGGCCGCTTTAAACAGAGAACTTCCGGAAGCCCAGCATGCGAGGACTCTTTTTCCAGGTCCCAGGCCTGTGGTGGTTTTGCTCGTGAGTGTGGACCCAGGTGCCCATGTCGTCCTCCTAAGACCAGAGCTGTACGTGTGAGAGCCGTGGGAATGGCATGAATCGCTAATTGTCAGTCTGCGTTTTTCCCCCAAGGGGCTTTTCCCCATTTTCCCGGCATATGAGACGGTCACCGGAACACAAGATGCAGGTAAATCTGAGGAGGATCGAGTGCTGTGCGGGGACACGGTAGGAGGAACACGGGCTCATCCCCCTGTCTGCTCTAGGAAGGCGGTTTCCGGAAGGGGCAGCCGCGCTGGCTGCGGGACCTGCACAGACCTCGCAGCGCCGCCCGCGTGCAGAGCATGGCCCGGGAGCTGCGCGACCGGGAGCCCGCCGAGGACGAACTCTTCTACAGAATGTGAGCCACTGGGAGCAATGCCGAGTGCTTGTCACGCGCGAGGAAATAACGAATAGCTTTAGTTGTTCCTTCCAGGAGTAAACGCCTTGTCCTTCTCACTCAGGTTGCGCGGAGAGTTCTCCGTGGTGAAGGTCGCCGCCCCAGACCCGGCGGCCACCAGCCCAGCGAATGAGCACATGACCCTGCCGCCCAGCGAACCCCCTCCCCAGCCTCCCTGAACGTTCTATTGGCCTGTGTGTACAATAAATATTGTTCTTTTTTTTCACCGTCCATTATCTTGTGATTTTCCCCCCCTAGCTTTATTGAGGTATAGTTGACAAATAAGAAAAGAAAAAAACAACAACTTATAAATCCTTTCTTTTTCTTAAGGAGGGTGGGAATATTCAGTTTCCCACAGCAGAGCCCAGAAGACCAGCTATTCCAGTACGGAGAGAGAGGCGTGGATACTAGTTTGATGATTCCAATCTGATGGCAAATAAGGATTCAAACCAGAAAGGATCTGGCTCCAGTGCTCAGAAGAGCAGTGAAAGGCAGGAACGTGCCCTAGCCTTGGCTCAGTGGATGGAGCATCAGCCTGTGGACTGAAGGGTCCCGGGTTCGATTCTGGCCAGGGGCATGTGCCTGAGTTGCGGGCACATCTCCAGTGGGAGGGTGCAGGAGGCAGCTGATGGATGTTTCTCTCTCATCGATGTTTCTAACTCTCTATTCCTCTCCCTTCCTCTCTGTAAAAAAATCAATGAAATATATATTTTTTTAAAAAAAAGGAAAAGAAAGAAAGGCAGGAACGTGACTGGCTTGGAAAGGTGAGAATGGCCAGAACTGGAACAATAATAGCTCGTCATCTTCAAGTGCTCACTTCAGACCAAAACCCCTCCTGAGGATACAATCTTATTTAATCCTCACGTCAGCTGATATCTTCCCCAATTTAGGGATGAGGAACTGAGACTCAGAGGTTTTGAAACTTCCATGAATTCACACACGCGGACCCCTCTTCTCTACGCGCTGGGGCCATGGGTGGTGTGACCTGACTTCTCTTTTTTGAACATCCAGAGAAGTTTCTCTCTTCAATGTTATCTCAAGGGCCCTAGGAAAAAATACAGACACTGTGGCAGTTGTCTTAGCCCCCTGCTTACTGGGGTGCCCTGGGCCCCTGTGTAGGGGAGACCCAGAAAGCAGCATGGGGTAAAGCTGGGGTTCAAACCTAAGCAATCCTGGCCCTCAGGCCCACTTGCCCTCTTACTGAGGGAACTACTACCCCTCCAACTAGACCCCGAAAGAGCTGGGGGGAATTAGTAGCTGTGCAGCTTGGGTCCCCCAGGTTGGCTCTAAGCCTGCTTTCTTACCTGCACCGTGGGGAGGACAAAGGCCTTCCAGGTGGCTGATGACGACAAATGTTCTTACCTGGCACACAGTAGGGGTTTCTGTTTACCGCGAATATTATAACCTGACTCCCTCATCTCTTGGTTCACATTTTGCTAAGTTTTTATTTCTAATCCTGTTCAACCATTAACCATAATGTAGGCACTTAGCTCTCACTCATCTAGCCTAAAACCTAGGGAGCCAGTGTGTTTTCACTCCTGGAGAGAGAATTGCAAAGGGGGGAAGAGGGGCACCCCACCAGCTGGTTTTATAAGTGGAAACAGGCTGGGGGACCTGGACCTTCTCAGGGACACGAACACCTGCATTCCAGGGAAGGCCATGGAGCACAGGAAGTCTTCTCTCACCTCCCACCCCGTTCCCCTCACTCCCCACGGAGCTCAGTGCAGCTTGCTTCCGAGAACTGGCCTGATCCTCAACCAGCCCTGTGGCCACCCGCAGGGACTCCCTGGACCCGCCTCCAGCCCTTCCTCCGCTCCCCTGTTCACACCAATGCTAGTGTCTGCACCGCAGGACACCCCTTGCTATGCTTGTTTTGAATTCACCGGAAAGAGAAATATCACGTCTGCGATGGAAGTCAAATTTAACTGACTTTGTGTCTCCCTGCGGATGAGCTGGTTAAAGGAGAATGCCCAGGGGCCTGCCTTGGGCGCTTCCTTTGAGAGTAAGGTGTGGCCTCCGTGTTTTTCCTGAACGCCTCCAGGCACGGATGCCCTGGCAAGGCAAACACGGGGTAGCATAGCGGTTATTCATCCCAGGTTACAAGTGGGCAGCCTTTGCCGCAGGAGGTCAAGCGGCAGCCCCAACGCTACGCAGCACCAAGCCGAGGCCGGGAGAGGGCGGGCAGCCCGATGCCGGAGTCTATGGTCTGACCCAGACCCTGCGGGGAGCTGGCAGGGAGGACGCGTCCGGCCCGACGTCCGGCCTCGGGTCTCCGAACCCGTAACCGATCCCGAGCCTCCTGGGACCGCCGGGGGGCTGGGATCCCCGGGGCTCCCGGAGCGCCAGCCCCGCCCCGCCCCCTCCGGCCACGCCCCGGCCACGCCCTCGCTCCTCCGGGCTCCGCGATTGGCTCCGAGAGTCGGGGGCGGGGCGGGGGCGGGCCGACGTGATGGCGTCAGGCGCCCCGGGCGCAGCTTGCTGTTGTCAGTAACTGGAGGCCGCGGGTTCGGGTCCGAGCTTCTGCGGCCGCGGTGGCCGGGAGTGCCCCCCGGCCCGCTCCCCGCTTCCCCCGGTGAGTTAGGCGGCGGGGCGTGGGGGGCGGCGGGCGGGCGACGGGCCAGCGGCCCTCGACGGGATCCCGAACCCCCGGCTGCCTTGAGACCACCTGCTTCAGAGCCCTCACCCTTCCCAGCCCGGACCCCGTGCCCCCGCTTCCTCCTCCGGCCCTGGCCCTCGGCCCGCACGGCCCCTGCGGCGGTCCCCTCTGTCCTCTCCCCCGGGACCTGACGTCGGCCCGCACCCCACCCCTCTCCACCGGCCTTGCGCAAATGCAGCCTCACCCTTGGCCCCGCTGTAGCCCAGCTCCAACCCCGATCCGGCTGCATTCCCCCGGCTCCCTCCGACACATGTCATCCTCACCCCAGCCCCTCTGGCAGTCCTAACGCTCCCCGCAAACCGTGAGACCCACCATTCTGGTTTGTCTTTTTTTCTGGATCGGCTTTCTTATCCCAGTCTCCGGCAGGTCGGCTTCCCAAGACCTGCTCTCGCCAAACACCCACCGCTGCCCGCTCTCCCGTAAGACCCAAAGTCAGCTTTGGCTCACCCCTTTCTTCCTGGTAACTCTGGTCCTCAGTCCTGTCCCAGGTCTGTATCTCGTCTGCACAGACTCACCCCCTAACTTCCTAGCCTATCACACTTCCTGTCCATCTCCAGCCATCCTGAGGACATCCTCCTTCCCGAAGTCTTGGCTAAACCACCCCCAACTCTTGCTGCCTCAGTTCCTTTCACTCTCACTCGATCTTATTTAAACTGGGGTCTCCATATCTTTTCACTTCTGTTGTCTTCACCCCAACCCTCTATCCATTCTTCCCTTGACATCCCCCCCGCCCCCAATTCAATCTGAGATCTTAGCTTATTTTTATTTTTTTAAAATATATTTTATTGCCGGCACCGGTTTGGCTCAGTGGATAGAGCGTTAGCCTGCGGACTGAAAGGTCCCGGGTTTGATTCCGGTCAAGGGCATGTACCTTGGTTGTGGGCACATCCCCAGTAGGGGGTGTGCAAGAGGCAGCTGGTCGATGATTCTCTCTCATCGATGTTTCTAACTCTCTATCCCTCTCTCTTTTTCTCTGTGAAAAATCAATAAAATATATTTAAAAAAATAAAAATAAATAAATAAATAAAATATATTTTATTGCTTTTTTACAGAGAGGAAGGGAGAGGGATAGAGAGCTAGAAACATCATGAGAGAGAAACATCGACCAGCTACTTCTTGCACACTCCCTGCTGGGGATGTGCTTGCAACCAATGTACATGCCCTTGACCGGAATTAAACCTGGGACCTTTCAGTCCGAAGACTGCTCTATCCACTGAGCCAAACCCACCAGCTGCCCCTTGACAGCCAAATCTACTTGCTTGTTCGGTCTAACAAGCCGGGCAGTTAGAGACTAAACAGCTGGCCTGGTGCGTTCAAGGCCTCAGATGGTAAATAAGTATGGAAGAGTAGAAATACACCCACTTTGGTCAGTGGCTTTTTCTGGATATTTGGTCCCCTATACCTGTCCCAGGGATTATTAAATTACTAGAGGCCTGGTGCACGAAATTCATGCATGGGGTGGTGGAGAGGGGCAGGTGTCCCTTAGTCCAGCCTACACCCTCTCCAATCTGGAACATCCCTCTCACAATCCAGTACTGCTGGCTTCCAACCACTCGCCTGCCTGCCTGCCTGATTGTCCCTAACCACTCCCCTGCCAGCCTAATTGATGCTTAACTGCTCCCCTGCTGGCCTGATTGCCCCTAACTGCCCTCCCTTGCTGGCCTGGTCACCCCTAACTACCCTTCTCTGAAGGCCTGCTCGCCCCCAACTGCCCTCCCTTGCCAGCCTGATCACCCCCAACTGCCCTCCCCTGCTGGCCATCTTGTGGTGGCCATCTTGTGTCCACATGGGAGTGGCCATCTTTGTGTGTTGGAGTGATGGTCCATTTGCACATCACCTCTTTATTATATAGGAATTTGTGTCGGCCCCTGGAATGGTAGGTATCTTTCAAATGCCTGGTAGGTGAGGAATGGCCACCCACCCAGCTCACTCAGTCTGGGGCCACAGAAGCCATCACTTCCTTTCGGCTGGTGTTCTGGCCTTGAAGAAACGTATAAAGTACCACTGTGCAGGATTGGCTGTGGTAGCAGAGCCATGTCCATGTGCCATGTTGTCTTAGCACCTGGAAAGGACCCTCACAGAGGGCTCCTCCTGGCTAGATCTGAGAACAGATCAGTCCCAGCACCGGACACTGGGAGCACTGGGAGCCAGAGGGGATGTTACATGTTGTAAAGAGTGTGGGTGAGAGGGTCCCGGGAGGCCGAGGCCTAGGTGGGCACGGAGGCGGTTGAATCACTTCCTCTTTTGCAGCGGTTGCATCATTGACTTTTGGCCCCTTGGTTACCTATGAACACAGCTTAGTTGTCTCAGAAGGACATTCCTGAGGCCCAGGCCCCGTGCTCAGCCTGTACAGTCTGGGCTTTTGAGTGCGTGTTCCCTCCAAATTCTGGTGGCCTGATTTCCTAGGACTGGCCGGTTGACAGCAATGTTAAAGGGCCCCAAACAGAATCATTGTCTAACCTTGCCAGTGATAGGTCTTGTTCCTTTAAAAATTGAATGCCCTTCTACCTCCTATTTCTCCCCATTAAGGTGTGATAGATCAGAATGGTTTTCAGCCTGTTGGTAGCTTGGTCTAATGGAAGAGTTCCCACCTCTGAAGAGTTGTATACTTCAATTCTCCACAGCCTATGATAGGGAGATACCCACCCTGAGCCTTGTTTTTATTTTATTCATCAGTTGACTCAGCAAGTATTTTCTGAGCCCTACTGTGTGCCATGCACTGTTCTAGGCACTAGAAATGGAATGGTGAAGGAACTGGGCAAAGTACCTGTTTTTTGTTTGTTTGTTTGTTTGTTTGATTGGTTTTTTAAAAATATATTTTATTGATTTTTTACTGAGAAGAAGAGAGAGGGATAGAGAGTTATAAACATCAATGAGAGAGAATCATCGATCAGCTGCCCCCTGCACAGCCCCTACTGGGGATGTGCCTGCAACCAAGGTACACGCCCTTGACCGGAATCAAACCCGGGACCCTTCAGTCCGCAGGCTGACGCTCTATCCACTGAGCCAAACTGGTTTCGGCAAAGTACCTGTTTGTATTCGTTCAGAGTTTGGCCCTTGCTAGAATCCTAAGGGATACTGGACAAGAATATGGGGGGATGGGAGAAGAGGGGGCTTTGTTAATGGATGGGAAGAAAGAGGGAGGAAAAAAGGTAGCCAGTGTTAACTGACTTCACATTTCTGGCCTCACCCATAGCACAAGCTAGAAGCTTCTCGCCCTCCAGCTGGACCAGAAATCCAATTTCCTTCAGGTGGAAGGAGACTATTTACTCATTCATCGCTCACCAGGCTGAGGGGTCAGCTGCCTTTCTGAATCAGACGATTACTCTGCCATTCTTTTCCGACTGAAAACCATGACTCATCCGTCGGAGCTGTGGGAGCTGGGTGACTGAAACGCCGGGCTGTGGTGAGCAGCCAGGTACGGGCTTGGATTCCGGCCAGAGCGGAGGCTGCTGGGAATGGCCGGGGAGTCTCTGCAGAGCGGAGGCTGCTGTTTACTCAGATGGAGTGTTTTAAAGCGGTGAAGCCGGCCGCCCATTTCTCCTGTTAATGTAAGTCTCGTGTGGGCCATTTTTCTCTCTTCTTTCTTCCTTGGTTTCTGGAGGAAGTGAAATTGCACATACTTAGAGGCCCAGGCGGCATAATGAAGAGAAACACCCAGAACCATTCTTTCCTAACTGCCTGTTAGAACATTTCAGAAAGGACAGCTCTGAAATTGGGCTGCCTCCATGCCAGCAAGATTGTTTTTAAAGCCTTCCTTGATACATGGAGTTTCTGAGTGCTTCTTAAGGCTGTGTAAGTAATGAGTCTGCCTGAAACTCTTTGGACCGAAGACCTGAGGCGGTTTGGTCTGGTGACAGGCACAGGATTTGGAATGATGAACCCAGCAAGTGCTGTTCCCTACCTGTGGCCTGTGGGTGCTGAGCCTGAGTCCTCTTTGTAACCCCTCCTCTCCCGGGACCGTTGTGGAGGTGAATGAGGTCAGAGGAGTTGGAAGAGCTATGGCGGGAATTAGTACTTAGGGAGAGGTAGGTTTGGAGTTTCCTGAAGTCAGAAAGACACCTTTTCTTTCTTTCTTTTTTCTTTCTTTCTTTCTTTCTTTCTTTCTTTCTTTCTTTCTTTCTTTCTTTCTTTCTTTCTTCCTTCCTTCCTTCCTTCCTTCCTTCCTTCCTTCCTTCCTTCCTTCCTTCCTTTCCTCCCTTTCTTCCTTCCTTCCTTTCCTCCCTTCCTTCCTTCCTTCCTTCCTTCCTTCCTTCCTTCCTTCCTTCCTTCTTTTTACAAAGAGGAAGAGAGAGGGGTAGAGAGTCAAAAACATCAATGAGAGAGAAACATTGATCAGCTGCCTCCTGCACACCTACTGGGGATGTGCCCGCAACCAAGGTACATGCCCTTGACCGGAATTGAACCTGGGGCCCTTCAGTCCTCAGGCCGACGCTCTATCCACTGAGCAAAACCGGTTTCGGCAGAAAGTCACCTTTTTTTTCTGCAAAACGCTGCCAGTGCTGTTTGAAGAACCCTTTGGTCGTGCTGCTCAGGGTCCCTCCAAACCCCCTTCAGCCTAGGTCTCCTGGGAGCCACACCTCCCTTTGGTGGGTTCTTAGTGTGAGTGAAGAGTGTGCTGAGGACAGGGAGGGAAACAAGTCCCAGAGCCCGGGGCTGGCCGCCGGGAGCAGGATGCAGTCCTGACTCAGCAGGCGGGAGACCCCGAGTGCTGTTCTGGCTCCACCAGCAAGTTCACGGTCATAGGTTGTCTGATCCCTGCCCCTGAGCCGGGTTTCCTGCCTGTGTGAAGCATGATGGAATGCACCGTGGGCGGGGTTCTTTGCCTTCCAATGGAAGGTGTGCCCTAAACTGTGGCCCGGACCCCACAGTCCCTGCTCTGTGCTGTGCCTTGTGCAGTGGTCTTTCTCCTGGATTCTTCTGTGCTGATGGCATTTTGTGGCTTTTCTGACACTTTGTTTTAGGCAATAGTTACTTGCCTCTTATTTGACCCAGTTCTGACTTCTTAGTGTTCGTCTACTTTGTTTTTGTGTGGTTTTTTTTAAAAAATATTTTTTATTGGTTTCAGAGAGGAAGGAATAGGGATATTTAATCAACAATGTGAGAATCATTAATGGGCTGTCTCATGCACACGCCCTACGGGGATCGAACCCCCAGCCCAGGTATGTGCCCTTGACCGGAATCAAACCCAGGACCCTTCAGTCTGCAAGCTAATGCTGTATCCACTGAGCCAAACCAGTCAGGGCTGTTTTTGTTTTTAATTATTAATGAGAGAGAGAAAGAAGGAGGAAGGGGGAGAGAGAGAGAGAGAGAGAGAGAAATATTGGTTTGTTGTTCCACTTATTCATTCATTCATTGGTTAATTCTTGTATGTGACCTGACCAGGGATCAAACCCATAACCTTGGCGTATTGGGATGCTGCTCTAACCAACTGAGCCATGCCGTTTTTAGGAGGCCTCTGCTTGGCCAGAGCATCCACATTGGTAAGCCTCCCTCCCTCTGATGAGTGCTCTCTTATTTTCAGTTCATTAGTTAATGAGGTCTTCATGGGCCGGGGCTGTGATTCAGATTGCTGCGGTCGGAGACCGGCAGGGCCTGGCCTGTGGCTGGCTGAGCGAAGGTTAGTTTTGGATCTCCAGGCTCGGGGCAGAAGGCAGCCTGAGGGAAGGCCTTGGCCACGGGGATTGCTGAAAGGGGTTAGATGAGCCCAGGGCCTTGGAGCCAGAGAGCCTGGCCTTGGCCCGCGGGGCTGCACCGGAAGGAGCCCAGCCTCCGGGATCCGGCATGTTTGCAGAGGTACCTGCCCTTTTCCCTGCTGGGCAGAGTGTGGAGCTGGCCTCCTGGGAGGGCCCTGAGGGTGCTGGGGAGGTGTGAGCAGGAACAGAGTTGAAGGGTGGGTGAGACAGGCAGATTGGGCTGCAGCCCGGCCCAGTGTTCTTCCTGGTGGTCTGTCGCACCCTGACTAGAGCCGGCTCTGCCAGGCCTTCCTCCTGCACACCTCCCTCCCTCTGCATGCCCTTCCTTAGCCAGGTTGGCTCTGGGTCCTGTTTGCCCTCTGCCAAGTCCAGGGATTGAGGCTGAGCCTTTTCCACCAGGGCCTCCAGCTGAGGGCCTTCCTTTCCCCAATCCCCTTATTGCTCCCTTTTCCCTCTGCCCCCTCACCGCCACCCTCAGCCCTGGCTCCCACGGCCTCTCCGGAAGGGAGGTGACTGCACTGATTCTGGAGTTGGGATGTTTCCTTGAGCTGGCGTTGGCATTGCCCTGGGTGAGGTAGTCTGCCATCTCAGCTCTGGGATCTTGGGAATTTCCTTGACCTGGGGCAGCCTGTGTTCCTTATCAGTCTGATGGTGGTAATAAAAGCCTCCCCAGAGTGGTTATGAGAAATAGAATGAGGCAATATATGTAAAGGGTCTAAAACTCATTTAGCAGGCCTTGGTTTTATTAACTGCTTTAAGCCAAAGTTTCGGGGAGCGGAGACAGCAATCACCTTTTATTTTTGGTGTTCGCTCAAGCTCGGCTGTGTGCTCACTAGAGATTTGTTTAGATGTGAATGTGCCTGCCTGGCCTGGCCTTTCCAAGTGGCTGGGGTGGGGTCACCCAGCAGCCCCCTCTGACTAAGACCACAGCCCCTACCCCCACCTCCACTTCACCCTCAGTCACTACTCCTGGGAGGAAGCCAGCTGCCTGGCTCCACCCACCTGTGCATATTCACTTACACCGTGGCATTCTCTGTGGCCACATCCACTGGGGTTATAGATACCATTTGCCCATGATCCATATTAGGCCCTGTCCTAGGCACTTTCCACAGTCACATTCTCCATCTGAGAGGCTGATACAGTGCCCCCGTGTGCCTGTAGCTGGTTAATGGCAAATTGAGATTAGAGTTGTCAACATAAGGAACATGCAATTCTACAGAGCATTTTTGTGAGTTTGTTTGAACCAAACTGTCCACAATTGCCAGGAAGCAAAATCTCAAGGGATTGAGGAAGTGCTCCAGAGATTGGCAGTTTTGCACCTTCTTTTATACACTAGAGGCCCGGTGCACAGATTCATGCACTGGTGGGATCCCTGAACCTAGCCTGCACCCTCTCGCTGGTTGTGTTGTTTATCTAGGCCTGGAGCTGAAATACACCTGAGGCCTAGATGTTATCTCTAGGGAGGAAAGGTCAGGGGTCCGAGCCTCAGGACCAGCGATATGCTAGGGGAGCACCTGCCCTACAGTTGATTGTCCATTGCACCCTGGTGACCTTCTGTACCCAGCCCATCGTCCTTGCCCTGCTCTTGTCTAACTGCCTACAACAGTTTCACTTGCACTGTTCACTGCTGTGCGGCAGACACCAGGCTGAGACAGGCGTCAGAGGGGGTGAGTGCAAGGCCCCGGCCCTGACTGTGACCTGTGAGGCCTGCTTCCTGGCCCCTGCGGGTTCCTTCACAGACAGCTGCAGCGTGCCCTGCACCCTCCGCTCTGTGTATAAACCATCAGCCTTTCATCCCTGCGTTTGGTGTGGCGTTAAGGGTACTTTCCACCACTACTTGGGGCAGGCCTGTCCCTGGCACACAGGGCTCCTTCCCTCCCAAGATCCAGGCCCTCGGACTTCATCCTTCCTTGTTTCCTCCCTTAAAACCCACTTTCAGCTTTCCACTTTTGTTTTCAGAGGCCTTTCTTTCGGTTGCAGTAAAATGGGCTGACCGCCTGCTGGCTGCTTGGGGGCCTAGGGATTGGCTGGGTGGCGAGTGGGAGCTTGCTCACCTGGCCGCCATCTGTCTCCGCAGGTGTCATGTGGTTTTCCCTGGGAGCTGCTGCCTGAGTGGAAATGCTGTCAGTGGTGGAGAATGGAGTGGACCCCCGGGATGCCATCTCGGTAGGTGACAAGGGAGGATCAAGAGCGGGGAAGGAGGTGCCCAGAACAGCCATTTCATTGGCTTTCCTGACTTTGAAATGTGTGGACACTGTCTGGAAAGAGAGGCCTCGGGCTGAGAAAAAAGTTATAGCAGAAGCAAGCTCTGAGGAAGTTCTGCCCTTTCGAGACCATCTTATTGGTGATAAAATGAGAATTTACCAAAAAACAGTTGGGATTTAATAAAAGTTATCTGAAAATGAAGGATTTCTCCAAAGAAGATGTATAAGTGGCCAGTAAGTACATGAAAAGATGCTCATTATGATCAGACATTAGAGGCCCAGTGCACAAAATTAGTGCAGGGGGAGTGGGGAGGCCACCAGGCCGTCTGCACCCTCTCGCCCCTAGCTCCTTACTGCCCGCCTGCAGCAGAGGCAGGAGAGGCTCCCACTGCGCCCGCCAGCTGTGAGCCTGGGTTTTGGCTGAGCTGTGCTCCCCCTGTGGGAGCACACTGACCACCAGGGGGCAGCTCCTGCAATGAGCATCTGCCCCCTGGTGGTCAGTGCACGTCATAGTGACCGGTTGTTCCACCATTCGGTTGACTTGCATATTAGGTTTTTATTATAAAGGACTAGAGGCCTGATGCATGAAATTCGTGCAAGGGGCTCGGCCCTCCAGAAGGACGTCTGGAAGGACATCTGCAAGGTCGTTCGGCTGTCTGGTCTAATTAGCATATTATGCTTTTATTATTATAGATTAGATAAATGCAAATTGAAGCCATAACGAGATAGTGCTTCAATTTCCTACGATGGCTACAACCAAAATGTCAGACAATAAGTGTTGGTGGGGTCATGGAGAAATTGGAACCCTCGTACGTTGCCAGTGGGGATGTAAAATGGTGCAGCCTTTGTGGGATACAGTTTGCTAGTTCCTCAAGAAGTTAAACATAGTGCTTCATGTGACCCAGCAATTCCACTTCTAGATACACACCCATAAGAATTGAAAACATATGACATGTGTCTACACAAAAACTTGTTGAAACTGGACAACCAGTGCTGCCTGTCACTACTTGAGCCAATTAAGTAGAGACAGGGTTGAATCATGTATGAGCATTTATTCCAGTAATGCAGGTAATATGGGAGAGCAGCAGGTCACCCACAAAAATCTGCTCTCCAGCCCTCCCCCTCCATAAGCCAGCTGCTTATATGGGGAGGACAAAGATTACATGGGGAAGTAGGAATTACAGGCAAGGGGAAGTAGGCAATGGGGCTGGGGCAGGACTCCATTGTTTGGGCAATGCGGTTGTTAATATTTCCACGATAATAAACAGTTCTTAAATGAGAATGGAAGGGATTCCAAAGTTGCCTCCCAGGGGTGTACAACTCCCAGCCAGAGTAGAATGTTCTTTCTTTAATCTGATCAAGGCAATCACAGTTAATAGAGTATGATTAATATTTCTTATAACTAGAGCTAGTCCCCAATATTCTATTTTGCCCCTAATATTGTGGGTGAATGTTCACAGTGTTAATGTAAAAACATTCAAGCCTGGTAAATAATTTTTGTGAGTTTATTTGAGCCTAACTGTTGGCAATTGCTGGGAAGTAGAATCTCAACGAACTGGGATAATGCTCCAGAGAGACGGTTTTTCATTTATTTTTATACATTGCAATCAAAGGAGGAGATGTAGGTGGGTTACATGAAATCCATTGGTGGTAGATTAGAGAGGTGGCAGAAAGAAAGCAAAAGTGTGTGTGTGGGGAGGGGGTGGGGAGGGGGGAGACCTTTGGGATTGGATAAAAAGTAAAATGATAGACACATTACTTAGTTGGGTACAGGATAGTTAACAGTCAACAATTAACTCAATAATAATAAAGGGAATTTATGGTTTCTGCCCTGGTGCCATTTGTTGTGCCCTGAGGGATCCAGAAAAGGGGAAGTTACAAGCCACCCAGACATTACAATGCTATGTTATCATAGATGCAAAAAGACAATAAGCTCAGTTAAAATAAAGATTGACTTTGTCAGGGAAGGTATTGGCCTAGGACGGGACTACCCACCATAACTACTTTCAGTTAAAGTTTCATTTCAGACCATCCTTTGTGGTGACTTTAGGTCTCAGAGTTTGCCAGACTGCCCTGTAGGCCTTCCTGAGCCTGTCAGGTCAGCATGTGGCCCCTTTCGTCCACAATAGCAGCGTTGTAGCCAAAAGGTGGGAACAACCCAATGTCTATTAATCTATGAATGGATAAATAAGATTCGGTATATCCATGCAATGGAATATTATTTGGCATACAAATGAATGAAGTACTGAATCATAAAGAGTGCTACCACATAGAGGAAAAGAAGCTAAAATGAAAAAAAAAAAAAAACATGCTAAAGTGAAAGAAGCCAGACACACATAAGTCTGCCTAGTGTATGATTCCATTTATGTGAAAATAGAGGCCCAGTGCACAAAATTCGTGCATGGGGGAGGGGAGGTGTCCCTCAGCCCAGCCTGCACCCTCTCCAATCTGGGACTCCTCGAGGGATGTCCCGACTACCCAGTTAGGCCTGATCCGGGATCAGGCCTAAACGGGCAGTCAGACATCCTTTCCCAATCCAGGACTGCTGGCTCCCAACTGCTCACCTGCCTGCCTTCCTGATTGCCCCTAACCCCTTCTACCTGCCACCCTGATCACCCCCTAACCACTCTCATGCCAGCCTGATTAATGTCTAACTGCTCCCCTGCCAGCCCGTTTGCCCCCAATTTTCTTCCTCTGCTGGCCTGGTCACCCCTAACTGCCCTCACCTGCAGGGTTGATAGCCTTCAACTGCCCTCCCTTGCAGGCCTGGTGCCTCCCAACTGCCCTCCCCTACTTGCCTGATCACCCACAACTGCCCTCCCTTGCAGGCCTGGTCCCTCCCAACTGCCCTCCCCTGCTGGCCATCTTGTGGTGGCCATCTTGTGTCTACATGGGGGCAGGATCTATGACCACATGGGGGAAGCCATCTTGTGTGTTAGAGTGATGGTCAATCTGCATATTACTCTTTTATTAGATAGGATGGAGGCCTGGTGCACCGGTGGGGACCACCTGGTTTGCACTGAAGGGTGTACCAGATCAGAGTGGGGGTTCCCTTGGGGCGTGGGGCAGCCTGAGTGAGGGGCCTGTGGTGGTTTGCAGGCTGGCCACACCTCCCAGCGACCCAAGCGGAGGCCCTGATATCAGGGATATATTTACTTTCTACAATTTAAACTTTGTAGCCTGGAGTGGAGGCTTAGGCCTGCTAGGGCAGGTGGAAAGCTTGGCTTCTTCTGTTGCCAGAGAAACTCAAACCTCTGTGGCTGCAGCCATCTTGGTTGAGGTTAATTTGCATACTCCGATTGGTTGGTAGGCATGGCTCGTGGAGCGGGGTGATGGTTAATTTGCATATTGCTATTTTATTAGATAGGATGTCCAGAACAGGCAAATCCATAGAGACAGAAAGTAGATTCGTGGTTGCCAGGGTTTGGGGGAAGGGAATAGGGAGTGACTGACAGTGGGTACAGTATTTCCTTTTAGGGAAATGAAAAGGTTCTAAAATTAGATAGTGGCTAAGGTTGCACAATTCTGTGAATACTAAAAACCATTGAACTGTATACTTTAAATGAGAGTATTTTATGCTATGTAAATTATGTCTCATGAAAGTTGTTATAAAAACGGATCATTTAACTAACAATATAATATTTATCCAGAATCCTATCACCTAACGATTCAAACCAGTTTTTTAAAAGTATTTTTAAAAAATATATTCTATTGATTTTTTACAAAGAGAAAGGGAGAAGGAGAGAGAGTTAGAAACATTAATGAGAGAGAAACATCAATCAGCTGCCTCCTGCACACCCCCTACTGGGGATGTGCCTGCAACCAAGATACATGCCCTTGACTGGAATTGAACCTGGGACCCTTCAGTCCACAGGCCTTCTATCCACTGAGCCAAACCAGTTAGGGTTTAAACCAGTTGTTGTTTTTTTGCAATCCCTTTCAGTCCTTTTCCAAATAATTGGGTAATTTTTAAATATATATACACATCTATTTATTGATTTTAGAGAGGAAGGGAGATGGAGAGAGATAGAAACATCAATGATGGGAGGAAATCATTGATCCGCTGCCTCCTGCATGCCCCCCACTGGGGATTGAACTGCCGCAACCCAGGCATGTGCCCTGACCGGGAATCGAACCGTGACCCCCTAGTTCATAGGTAAAGGCTCAACCACTGAGCCATGCTGGCCAGGCTACGTGGGTAGTTTTGACAGAACTCTCTTTACTCTGTATTTCCAGAAGACTTGTATATTTTGTCATTTGTTCATTTAACAAACATTTATTAAGGACTCGGGGTTGAGTGAAAAGAGGAACCCTCCATGCTGCAGATCAGGAAGTATTCTTCCCATTTAACAGGTGCGGAAAGCGAGGCTCAGAGAGGTTAGGTGCGATGTCTGAGGTTCTCCAGCTGAGATTAAACCTGATTTTTCTCAATGTAGACCATACTCCTGCTTGCTGGTCTTTTTATTGTTTTAAAGCAGCACTATTGCCTCTTAGCTTCTTGATTCTGTCTGGAATCTTGGTCACGTAACTAAGGTGGAACACCTCACCTCTGTCCTAGATGGATTTATCCAAGTCCCATCGCCACTACTAATGATGGAGCCAGTACTTAAACATAAGGTTTACTTGGCTATCCGTTTATTGACACGTGGTTTACAAAACAAAAAAGAGCCCTGGCCAGGGTGGCTCAGTTGGTTCGGGGTCATCCATGCATTAGGAGGTTGCTGGTTCAATTACTGGCCAAGGGAACGTGCCTGGGTTTTGGGCTTGATCCCTGGTAGGGGGCATGCTGGAGGCAGCTGATGGATGTTGCACTCTCACATCGATGTTTCTCTCTCTCTTCCTCTGACTCTAAAAATCAAACTATCCTGCAAAAAAAAATAGATATACAAATATCTTTGCAAAAAATAATAGTATCTCTGGATGGTGTGTGTGATTTTCCTGTTCTTCTGTATGCTTTATCTTTATTTTCTATAATTAGCATGTGCTAGTTTTGCAGGAAGCACATACAGATACATACATACAGGTGTGTGCGTGTATGGTTGTGCATGTATTTTGTTCCACGGGTCACCATGGGGTATTCTGAAGGCCTGTGTTACCTCTGACCCCGCCTAGGTCATCAAGAAGAAGCTAGTGGGATCCATGAAGGCGTTGCAGAAGCAGTATGCCTCCTCGGACACAGTGGTCACCAGCGAGGACGGAGACGCCAACACCATGTGCAGCGCCCTGGAGGCCGTGTTTATCCACGGCCTGCACGCCAAGCACATCCGCGCGGAGGCCGGCGGGAAAAGGAAGAAGAGTGCCAACCAGAAGCCTCTGCCTCAGCCTGTCTTCTGGCCCCTCCTGAAGACCGTCACCCACAAGTGAGAGCAGCCGGGAGGGAGCTTTGGAGGGCGGGGCACGGGGCTCTTCATCTTTGTGGGAGAGCAGCAGGTGCTCATGTGTCTAGAGCTTGGGTGGCATTTAATCAGATTGAGGCGTTCAGGAACGGAGTTTGGTACATCTGGGTCTGATCTTATCCAGGGCAACCCACCCTAAAGTCTGCATAGCTGAGGTCAGGTCACCTTCCTCTCAAAAACCTGTAGCCTACGGGCTCCCAAATGCTAGCCTGGAGTCCGGTTCGCTCAGCGGGGCCCCAGAATCTGTATCCGGACCAAGTTCCCAGGTGATTCGGGGCACAGCCAAGTGAGGGGACCGTTGCCCCACGCTGCCTCTCCAGTTGGATTCTCAAAAACCTGCATTTCCCGGCTCTGCCACCAAATCACCCCCTCCTCCCCACACTATGGTGCCAGTGCTCCCCCCTCCTGTCACCGGTCTGTGGCTTTCCTACCCTTCATGCCTTGCCTGCTGTTAGTCTCATGTGCCTACGAGGTCCTCCTAGCTTTCCCTCTTGAAATCGCACAAGGCCCAGCTCAGAAACTGCCCATTCTATGGCATTATTTTCACCCCAACCCGAAAATGGTCGCCCAGTTCTACTGACAACAGGTGCTCCTGGACACCAGTTACCTGGACGGAGGAAGCGACCACGTCTTTCCCCCGTGGCACGAGTACTGGCTCTTGCCAACCGGTCTATACAGTGATGTCTCCGTGATCCAGAGTCACTTCTTGACAGAGCCCTGCTCTCCCCTCCCCAGGCACACCGTCTCGGACCTGGAGCACCTGGTCTTCGTCAGCACGGACGTGGGCCGCTGCCGGGCCTGGCTGCGGCTGGCCCTCAATGACGGCCTCATGGAGTGCTACCTGAAGCTGCTGCTGCAGGAGCCGGCCCGCCTGAGCCAGTACTACCAGCCCTGCGCGCTGCTCCGGGACCCCGAGGAGAGCGAGTTCCTGCTCAGCTTCCTGCAGGGGCTGACGGCCCTGACCTTCGAGCTCTCCTACAAGTCCTCCATCCTCAACGAGTGGACGCTCACCCCGCTGGCCCTCGCTGGGCTTTGCCCGTTCTCCGAGCTCGACCCCGTCACCACCTCGGGGACGGAACTGCAGCGGAAGGAGTCCCTGGACTCCATCTCCCACTCCTCGGGCTCAGAGGACATCGAAGTCCAGCACTCGGGCCATAAGATCCAGCGGCACAGGCAGCTCACCGCCTCCTCCCTCAGCCTGGACACGGCCAGTTCGTCCCAGCTGTCCTGCAGCCTCAACTCCGACAGCCTCCTGCTCCCCGAGAACGGCTCCAAGAGTCCCGACCACTCCGAGGAGCCCATGTCCTATGACTCGGACCTGGGCGCAGCGAATGCCGATGACTCAGACCCGTCTCTGCACGAGTGAGTCCCACTGCTTCCCGCCCTTCTGCTTCCTTCCTTCTCTTCCTCTTTCCCTTCCTTCTTCCCTCCCTCCCTGTAGCATGTGATTGCCTGTCACCGCACACTGAACTCTGTTAGGGCATAAGGCAAGGCAAGGGGAACATGTCTTCCTCAGGGTCTGAGGTTGCTGGGAGCTGTAACTGGAGGCAAAATGGGGGCAGTGAGGAAACGGATTTAGACAGCGCTCCTGGGAGACCTCCCCCCCACACACACACTTTACCGATTAAGGTATTACATATGTGCCCTTACCTCCCTATTGCCCCCTGCCCCTCCACTCATACCCTCACCCCCTGGTGTCTGTGTCCATTGGTTAGGCTTATATGTATGCATACAAGTCCTTTGGTTGATCTCTTCCCTTTACCCCCACCCTCCCCTACCTTCCCTCTAGGTTTGACGGTCTGATTGATGCTTCTCTGTCTCTGGATATGTTTTTTGTTCATCAGTTTGTGTTGTTCATTATATTCCAAAAATGAGTGAGATCATGTGGTATTTATCTTTCTCTGACTGGCTTATTTCACTTAGCATAATGCTCTCCAGGTCCCTCCATGCTGTTGCAAGTGGTAGGTATTCCTTCTTTTTCACTGCAGCATAGTATTCCATTGTGTAGACGTACCACAGTTTTCTAATCCACTCATCTGCTGATGGGCACTTGGGCTGTTTCCAAATCTTAGCGATGGTGAATTGTGCTGCTCCCGGGCAACCTTTGACAAGTTATTTCATCTCTGGTGCTCAGAGAAGACAACTATTTTACACCATCTGGAGAGAAGGGAACTAATAGTTCAAGGCTATATTTACAACTTCTAAAAGATACGGTACAGCATGATGCAAAAGGATGGTCTTCTGTGACCTCCCAGAGGATGCAAACCTGAGTGCTGCCTGGAGGAGGTGGTAGATAAATGGGCCAAGCCCAGGGGTGGGAAAGGAATATGCGGAGCGACAACATTGACTAGAGAAGGGAACCTGGGCAGAGCCGCCTTCTTCTTCTTTTTTTTTTTTTTAATGCATTTTTATTGATTTTATTTAAGTATTTTTCTTGATTTCAGAGAGGTAGGGAGAGGGAGAGACTGATAGAAATATCAATGATGAGAGTGAATCATTGATTGACTGCCTGCTGCATGCCCCTACCGGGGGTCGAGCTCACAACCCCATCATGTATCCTGACCTGGAATTGAACCATGACCGCCTGGTTCATAAGTAAACACTCAACCACTGAGCCACACCAGCCATGCTGTTTTTATTGATTTTAGAGAGAGGAAGGGAGAGGGGGAGAGAAACATCAATGAGAAATATCCATCAGCCTCCTAGTGGGGATCAAGCCTGCAACCGAGGCATGTGTCCTGACTGGGAATTGAACCTTTGACCTTTTGATGCATGGGACAATGCTCAACCAACTGAGCCACACTGGCCAGAGCAGAGCCTTCTTCGTTCAGGCTTTTTAACATTAATTTTTGAATAATAATCTATTTTTATGGTTAAAAAAAAAAACCTGCCGGGACCGGTTTGGCTCAGTGGATGGAGTGTCGGCCTGCGGACTGAAGGGTCCCGGGTTCGATTTCGGGCAAGGGCATGTACCTTGGTTGCGGGCACATCCCCAGTAGGGGGTGTGCAAGAGGCAGCTGATCGATGATTCTCTCTCATCGATGTTTCTAACTCTCTATCTCTCTCTTCCTCTCTGTGAAAAATCAATAAAATATATTTTAAAAAAAACAAAAACAAAAACAAAACCTAAAAAGTATTTCCCAATGCTATAACCATAATTATTTTCTTGCTTAGTCTTCCAGTGTTTCTAAATACATCTATAATAGATATGCATATGCAGATTTTAAAATTGTATTTCTATTTAAAAAATATATTTTATTGATTTTTTTTTTACAGCGAGGAATAGTTAGAAACATGGATGAGAGAGAAACATCAATCAGCTGCCTCCCGCACACCCCCTACTGGGGATGTGCCCGCAAGCAAGGTACATGCCCTTGACCGGAATCGAACTTGGGACCCTTCATTCCGCAGGCCGACGCTCTATCCACTGAGCCAAACCAATTCCAACTCCCTTCCTCTCTTAAAATCAATAAAAATATATTGAAAAAAATAAATACAATGGAGGACGCCTCAGAGGGCTGGTTGAGGATCAGATGAGATGCCTGTCAGTGAGTTGCACACATAAGAACATCTGGTAGGCACCAGGAGGAGCTTCTGAGCACTGAGTGTGTGAGGTAGAGTTTTCAAATGTCACACGGAAGGCTTTAGCCAGAACGTGTTGGAAAGGAGCAGGCCCTGCCCCAACACGCTGGGCCTGTGGCATGACGTAGGCGCATTCACATGTCTCAGCCATTTGTTGCCTCTCCCTCCTCCCACAGACCAGCCAGCCTTCTCTTCGTCACATGTCTTTTCTTTATCTTTCATGAATCTTGTGATTGGAAAATTCCAGCTTAAGGTCATTGAGCCAGTGGCCATCCACCCTGTGTGGTTAAAGGGGAACTAACCCAAGGGAAGAGGGTCAGGACGTACAGACCAACACTAGTGTGAGGACCCAGCATGCACTACACACACAGATGTGCAAACACATATATGTAGCCTTCTTAGAGCTGGGCTGCAGTCTTTGAGCACCCACAGACCCTAGCATTTCTTGCAGTGCTTTAAGGGTAAAGAGTCTCACCATCAGTTGAGAGTTCACTTAAGCTATTGTTATTATATCACTTAAAGTAACTTAAAAGGTACGCATAGATACCTTGTGCTTATATACCTCTTGAAGTTGTAAAATCAGAACATCTACACATAGCCCAGCCAGATAGCTCAGTTAGTTGAGCGGCATCTTGTGCACCAAAAAGTTGCCAGTTCGATTCCTGGTCAAGGCACATGCCCACGTTAGAGAGGATTTAGTCCCTGATTGGGGTGCGTGTGGGAGGCAACCGATCGATGTTTCTCTCTCGTCCTCTCTCTTAAATCAATAAAAACAATTTTTTTTAAAAACCCTACAAATTAAACATAAAGAAAAGTACAAACCATTAACATTCAAAATGAAATGTATTAATATAATATTTCCCTGAATCCACATTACAGTTTGTTTTTGTGTTTGTTGAGTGTGAATTGTAATTATCACAGAGAAGCCTGGGTACATTCTAATGGTTGAAAATGTAGACTCGGAAGCCAGACCCGAGTCTTCCTTAACCAGCTTTTTGACCTCAGTCTTTCTGACATGCACGTCCTCGGCTGTAAAATGGCGCTGAGGATGTCTCAGAGGGATGCCAGGAAGACGAAGTGAGCTAAGACAGTGCTTCCAGTGGTGCCTGACATGCGGTGAGTGCCCAGTAGGTGGTGCTACTGTCACTTACTGCTAAGGCTCCTGAGAACTGATGACCTGAGTGCTACTGCTTGTCTCTGTAAGTTAGGGGTGTCGAACTCAATCAGAGAAGGGGCCAAAATCTAAAATCCAGCCTAAATCGCGGGCCGAATGGTTTACTGAACAGTCATAAACTGACAATGTCATAAACTGACAGCGGAGTGCAGTGATGACAGCGCGGTGCGGGCCACATTGCAAGGCCTGGCGGGCTGGATTTGGCCCGCAGGCCTTGTGTTTGACACATGTGCTGTAAGTGCTGCTGTGAGTAGCTGGTTAGTCACATTTACCAGCTGTCATGAGGCCTTCCCTTGTGGGAAATGATCCTTAGACCATGGCCACCTCTGTGCAAGAAACCACAGGCTCAGAACCACTGGCAGCGGTTCTTTCCCAGGTGGCCATCCAGAATCTCCACACCATGCTTTTTATTTATTTCACACACACACACACACACACACACACACACACACACAGAGATGCATGTGCATAGAATACATGTGCTTTTTTAAGATTGTTTCTTAAGTGAATGTGCAAAGAGATTTTTTGAGCAAACGTTTTTGATCACCACTGCCCTGAACCAGAGAGAAGTGGAAACACTAGCAATTTCAGTTCTTTTTTTTTTTCTTTCTTTCTTTTTCTAGAGAGAGAAAGCAATAGAACCATCGATTTTGCTGTTCCATTTATTTATGCATTCATTGGTTGATTCTTTTATGAACCCTGACTGGGGATCGAACCCACAGACTTGTTATGTCAGGCCAATGCTTTAAGCAACAACTGACCTACCCAGACAGGGCTGTTTCATTTGTATATTGCATTTTATTCAAAGTTTTCTTTCTTTTGCCTTTTCTTCAAAATCTCATTCTTGCACTTTTTCCAGTTGAGGTATCTATCTCTTATTCTCATTGGATCCTGAGACCAGAACTGATTCTGATGAGGCCCTGTGAACTTGATTTCACCTTGACCTTGGATTTGGTTTGGTGGAACCTCTAATTTATTGCACAATCAATCATTCACTACTCTGTCTCCCAGGAGCCCACGAAGAGCTGGGACTTCACAGGGGATATAAAAATCTGCCCGCCTTGCCTAGCTGGTTTGGCTCAGTAGATAAAGTGTCGGCCTGCAGACTGAAGGGTCCTGGGTTCGATTCTGGTCAAGGGCACGTTCCTTGGTATCATGCTTGATCTCAGGCCCAGTTTGGGCATGTCAGGAGACAAAGTCAATGTGTTTCTCTCTGTGTCTCTCCCGTTCCCTTCCACTCTAAAAATCATTGGGGCCCTGGCCGGTTTGGGTCAGTGGATAGAGCATCAGCCTGCAGACTGAAGGGTCCCGGTTTCGATTCGGGTCAAGTGCACATGCCCGAAGTTGCAGACTCGATCCCCAGTAGGGGGCATGCTGGATGCAGCCAATCAATGATTCTCTCTCATCATTGATGTTTCTATCTCTCTCTTCGCTTCCTCTCCGAAATCAATTAAAATATATTTTTTAAAAATCAATGGGAAAACATACCCTGAAATCTGTCTCCCTAGTTCATTTCATAACGTGGCCCAGCCTGTCACAGTGGTTTGGACACATACGGCTGGTCAGCAGATGTTCCTTCCTCCTTTGCCAGTGGAGACTAGCCCTTTGCTCCCAGAACTCAGCAATCCCTGTTCCCTGCAGGTCGCACTCCTGGACTTTTAGCTCTGTTTTCAGAGTGAGGCCATCAAGCAGGAACCAGCACCCACCTGCGTCTTCCAAACTATTCCACCAGCACATTTACACCTTTCTCTGATAGGTCACCTTTCTGTTTACTGAGACATGACTCACATACCATAAAATTCACCGTTTTAAAGTATACAGTTCAGTCGTTTTTAGTATACGCACAAAGTTGTGCAACATCTAGTTCAAGAACACTTTATCACCCTGTAAGGAAGCCCCTTGCCCATTAGCTAGGCATTTACCCATTTTGGACATTTGATGTCAATGGAGTCATATAATACACGGCCTTTTGTGACTTACTTTACATAGTATGTTTCAAAGTTCATCCATGTTGCAGCATGTATCGTGACTGAATAATGTTTCCTTATATGGATATGCCACAATTTGTTTAGCTACTTATCAGTTAATTGGCAGTTTTTTAATTATAGCCATCCTAGTGGGCATAAAGTAGGTCTCATTGCAGTTTTCATTTGTACTTCACTACTGTCTAATGATATCGAGCATCTTTTTATGCACTTATTAGCTATGTATAGGTCTTCTTTGGAGTAATATCTATTCATATCTTCGCCTATGTTTAAATTGGGCTCTCTTTATTGCTGAGTTGTAAGAATGCTATATAGCCCTGGCCAGTGTGGCTCAGTTGGTTGGAGCAACATCCTGTTCACCAAAAGGTTGTGGGCTCGATCCCTGGTCAGGGCACATATGGGAGGCAACTGATCAGTGTTTTTATCTCACATTTCTCTCTCTCTAATAATAATAATTTTAAAAATCAGTAAACATACCCTCAGGTGAGAATTTAAAAAAAAATCTATAGCCCTGGCTTATTTGGCTCAGTGGATAGAGCGTCAGCCTGTGGACTGAGGGGTCCCAGGTTCAATTCTGATCAGAGGCATTTGCCTGGGTTGCAGGCTCGAACCCCAGAAGGCAGCCAATCAATGATTCTCTCTCATCATTGATATTTCTATCTCCTTCTCCATTCCTCTCTGAAATCAATAAAAATAGATTTAAAAAAATATATATTTTATTGATTTTGTACAGAGAGGAAGGGAGAGAGATAGAGAGTTAGAAACATCGATGAGAGAGAGTCATCGATCAGCTGCCTCTTGCACACCCCCGACTGGGGATATGCCCGCAACCAAGGTACATGCCCTTGACCGGAATCGAACTCGGGACCCTTCAGTCCCCAAGCCGATGCTCTATCCATTGAGCCAAACCGGTCCCGGCAAATTTATCTATTTCTTTATTGGCTGCTTATGCAGTAGATGTCATAGCTAAGAAACCATTGCCTGACCCAAAGATAGGAAGATTTATACCTGTCTGCTTCTAAGAGTTGTAGGTCCTTGGTCCGTTTTGAGTTCATTTTTTAACATGATGTGATAGGAGTCCATTCTTCTGCTTGGAACTATTCACTTATACTAGCATCATTTGTTGAAAAGACTATTCTTTCCCCATTAAAATGTCTATGTTGCAAATCAATTGCCCATGAATGTATGGGTTGGTCACCTATTCTTGACTAGAACGTCTTGAATTGTTGTTCTGGATTAAGATGGTTTGTGTAGATAAGAGCAGAGTTCAGCCAGAAAGTAAAAACTTGAGTTCTAAAATCTTAGTTTCCATAACCTCACGTGAAGGAGAGTTTGATGTGTCTTTCTACCCAGTTTAGGCCATTAGGGCAGATGTGTGCAGTCTCTTGGGCTCCAGACAGCTTTATTGTCATCAGAACCTGCATCTATCCACAACGGACTCAAGTGGGTTCATCAGCAGAAGAGGAGCCAGCAAATAGACTTACTTCAGAAGTGGAACTTAGATTCCCAGAAACCTCAGGAGAGGGAGGACAGCAGCCACTGGCCAGGGCACATTCTAGAAGGCCCATAAGTATGTTTTTGCGGGCATGTGTGCGTTTGTGTGTGTGTGTGTGTGTGTGTGTGTGTGTGTATACACAAAGGCAGTAACACTGGTTCCCTCTGGCCCCAAAAGCACCATGTAGGGGCAGGAAGAGCCAGTCCCGTTGGGAGGAGTGAGCAGGAGCACACCCCATGTGTACTTGTATGCACACTTGCACACCTTGTGTACAATGACCCCCAGCAGCAATTTCTGGGAACGGGAGCCTTCTCTGACTCCATAGCCAACCCAGCTCTGAGGTGGACCAGCCCTTGCACCTCACACCAACCCTACTACCCAGATGTTGTTCCAGGAACAAGGTGGGTCCTCGCTTCAGCTAAGTCCATGTCCCAGGGACTGGAGTCCTGGGGCCCTGGTGCCGCTGGGGAGCCCAGCTGAGACGCTCTGTTTACGGGCTGTGCCACAGTCAGCTTCGGGAAATGACTGCCCACACAGCCATTTGTTTGGCCGGGCAAACTCTACAGCCCACAGGGAGCCTGGGCAGTGGGTAAAGGCCATCAGTTCCCGTTCACATCGAGTCCTTTTCTCTGCTGAGTGAGCTTCTCACCTGAGACCCTGGGCTCCACAACTCACTTACCAGCCGCAGAGAAAGGCTGGTGGTGAGTGTCAGAGGAGGGGGCAGTCAGAGTGTTGTTTCGCCCTGGCCAGTGTGACTCGATTTGAGTGTCTGTCAGCCCAGGCACCAAAGATCTCGGGTTCTTGTAGCAACCAGTCGACGTCAATCAAAATCAATCTCTCTCTTTCTCTCTCTCTCTCCCTCCCTTCTCTTTCTCTCTCTCTTTTCCCTGCACTTGTTCCCTTCCATTCCCTCTGAAAAGCAATGGAAAAAATATCTTCAGGTGAGGGTTTTGTTTTTTAAAAAGTGTTGCTTCTTAAATCAAAACAAAACAGCAGTTTTCCATTCTTACCACTGTCCCAGTAGCCATGGGCATTCTAGCTGACAACCTGTCACACAGGTTTCTTTGTTTAAAAACTTCTAGGGTGTTGTCTGAATTCAACAAAGCCCAGGAAAACTCTGTGCCAACCAGCGGACTGAGCCGAGAAACGGAGATTCCCACACTACAGGCCTCCCTCTCCCTCCACGGCCTCTGCCTCGACACCAGCGCACACCTGCACGCTGAGGCGCCTGCAGAGCCCCTCCCTGACCGAGCAGCCCCCGGGGCTGCAGATGGCGGCCACAAGCAGGAACCGCTCTCCCTGGCGCCTGGCATCCTGGGCTTGCAGCATCTGGGCACTGCCCCAGCTGTCACTTGGAGGAGCACTTCAGACCAGCAGCCTTCTAGTCCTGTGAGAGCAGCCGGCCAAGGGGATGGCCAGCAGAGGCCCTCGGTGGATGACGGAGCGGGACTGAGCCTCATGGTGTCCTCACCCACCAGTCCGGTGAGTGTTCAGGCTGTTCTGGGGGTGGTCTTGGTAAAAGGTCTCCAAGTCATGGTTTCCCCAGTTGATGACCCCAAGTGGTCTCTGCCTTCTTCCCATTTACCCCACCCCCACCCCACCCCCGGTGGTGGTAGTGTTAATAGCATCATGATGATGGGCTGATGTTTCTCGGCGTGTGAGTAGTGGATATAAGCTGGGCACCGTGCCCATCAGTTCCCAAGGTTATCTCTTGTCATCTTCGTGTCAGCCTTGAGAAGATAATTCTCACGTGACCACAGACTCTCTGCTCTTACGCACTGCCACTGAGCAACTGAAGGCCGTGGGCCAGGAACTTCACCTCACTACCATAGCCCTTGGTTTCCTCCTCAGTTCTTCTCATTAATAAATTGATATTTTTATATAATTCCTTTGAAAATACTCATTTTGCAACATGATCCAGATTTATTGAACTTCCGTCCAATTTGACAGCCACTAGCCACAGGTGACTATTGAACACTTAAAATGTGGCTAGTCTTAATCGAGATAAGCTAAGAAAGCAAACACTGGATTTGGAAGAGTTAGTATGGAAAAAAGACTAACATTTCTCATTAATAATTTATTAATTTCATATTAAAATGAAAATATTTTTATATATTCGGTTAGATAAAACTTTACAATTAATTTCACCTGCTTCTTTTTACATTTAAAAAAATGTGGCTACTAGAACATTTAGTGACATATAGGACTCACATTGTATTTCTATTAAACAGCGCTCTTCTAGAATAAGCCAGTTCAGTTTGTGGATAACCCGAGGGGGCCAATCCTGGGAATGTCCCGGGGAGAGCCATGGGTAGTGACTGGAGAAGTACTGGCCAGTGGAGCAGCAGTCAAAGCGGTGACCCAAGCTCTTTGGCTGTTTCCGTTTGTTCTCATGTCATGGAGTGCAGACAGGAACCTGTGCACGTGTGCTCCTGGACACAGGAAGCCTGGATTTGTCCCAGCTGCAGCCTGGGCTCATGCTGGTGCATGGTCTTCCATTTCAGCTCCATCATGCACATCGCTCCTTTGGCCTGTAACTTCCAGATCCTATAACTCAGGATGGGACCGGGGCCATGGAACAAGCTGAAAGAGGCACACACACGCACCCTTTTGAAAACAGCTTTAGTGCCTTTAACATTATTTATTTATTAATCAGAGAGGAAGGGAGAGGGAGAGAGATAGAAACTTCAATGATGAGAGCATCATTGATCGGCTGCCTCCTGCACCCGCCCCCCCCCCCACTGGGGATCCAGCCCGCATCCTGGGCATGTACCCTTGACCGGAATCAAACCTGGGACCTTTCAGTCCACAGGCCAATGCTCTATCCACTGAGCCAAACTGGCTAGGGCTTTTAGTGCATTTCAAGCTCACATGATTAAACTATAGATTATTTTTTTCTTTCTTTCTTTCTTTCTTTCTTTCTTTCTTTCTTTCTTTCTTTCTTTTTTTCTTTTCTTTCTTTTTTTTTTTTTAGTATCACCATAAACTAATTTTAAAGCCTTTATATCTTTCATAAAAGAAATCCCCTACTCATTAGCAGGTACTTTCCAACCCTTTCTCCTTCCTACTGCCTTACTCCCTGCTGGCAACTACTGACCTGCTTTGTCTATAGATATACTATTCTAGGCATATCACATAATAAAATCGTATAATATGTAACCTTTGGCAATTGGTTTCTTCCAATTAACAATGTTTTGAAGGTGCATCCATGTTGTAGGATGTATCCAAGTTTTTGGGTGGACATACTTTTTTGTGTGTATGTATGTATGTATGTATGGTTTTTTGTTTTTTTTTTTTACATATGTTGTTAATTCTCTTGGATACAGACCTAAGAATGGAATTTTTGGATCATATGGTAAACAAATTTTTTTTTTATATTTTATGTTCTCACCAGCAGTGTATTCCTCTACATCCTCACCAAGAGTTCTTCTTGTTGTTATTACAAATGGCATCTCATTATGGTTTTAATTTGCATTTCCCTGATGGCTAACGATGTTGAGCATATTTTCATGTGCTATTGTCATTTCTGTATCTTCTTTGGAGAAATGTCAATCAGAACCTTTGCTCAGGGTTATATCTGTCTTTTTATTACTGAGTAATAATAGGTTGGATTTTTTTAAACCATATTATTGAATTTATTGGGGTGACATTGGTTAATAATTATAATAATTTTTATATATTCTGGATTGTAGATCTTTATTAGATATGTAATTTGGAAATATTTTTCCCATTCTGCTTCACTTGGTAACACTCATCACTCTTTATTACCTCTTTATTTTCTATTTGTTTATTTGTTTATTCTCTGTCTTCCTGACTATATATGGAAGACCATGTCCATTCATTCTGTAGTGTCAGCTCCAAGCACTGTACCTGGGAGAGAGTAGGTATCAATCAATAGTTCTTGAACCCTCTAGAGAGACTCTTGGAATGCCAGCTTGTAGATTGACACTGAGAAGTGCAACACCAAGTGCGGAGGTGGGCAGGTTGACTGCCAGGGCCGGCTCCACCTCCTTGCCACTTCAGGGGAGTCTGGTTGCCAGAGGGTTGCTTGGTAACATGGAATCAAAGCACCTCCTCAGGGGAGTTGTGGATCCATTCATTCCCCCATTCCCTAGTCACTGGGCCGCACTGGGTGGCCCGCCTGTTCACATTGACCTGGTACCTTCACTCCGCAGCCAGACTCCGCTCTGGGTTTCACCGTTACATAAAGTGTCCTAATGCCTTTAATAACTCCAGATGGCATTCCTGGGGTCCCTGGTGGCAGGTGCTGCTCTGGCTGAGATGCTTGGTCAATGGTGACTCCCCTCACTGTTGAAGGGGCAGGGAGCTGGCCAGCTATGGGCCCCTGAGTGAGCGGGCTGTAGGAAGGTGGCGTGAAGAGGAGACGGAGACAGTGGTGCGCTCCTCTCCCCTCCTCCCTTTCTGCTTTGTTCCTGGAGGCCTTGGCGTGGGGCACAGCCACGGGGCTTGGTCCAATTCCATGAGCAGAAGTTCCAAGGACCCAGTGTTCCCACTTTTTTTTTCCCCTCCGTTGCTTAAGAGAACAAAAGGTTTCCCCCAGAGTATGATATCCTGGTGGCTAACCTGTGGTCCCTGGAGTGTGTCTGCCCACTTCCTGCCTGTCTCCCTCTCCGCTGTGGACGGAGGAGCCCTCACCAGTGAACATACATCATCTCAGAGTCCACATTTGTCCCCTCCTTCCACTTCCCTCACCTCACCCTGGTATTTTATACTAAAGATGTTTTGGAAAGTCAAGATTTGTTCTTTCATCTGTCTAACTCTATGCCCGACACAAATCCAAATGACCGTTCTGAACGGCTTTGTAGATGCGAGGATGGGGCTAAGTCCAGGACTCCATGGGGCCCCCGGGTGGATGGAGGTTCCTAACCCAGCTTGGGGTGATTGGGGGGTGGGAGGGAGATGAGTGAGGAAAGCTTCCAGGAGGAGGTAGTAGATGACGGCTGAGCTGAGGCTCATGGGATAGTGGTCTCTCCCAGCAGGGCCATTAGCAGGGGCTGGGAGGTGTGTGTGCCGATGGCCCAGGGGGCTTTGTTCAGAGGCCTGTGCTGTAAACGGTCCCCTGTAGCCACCTTCACCGGCACATTGTCCTGCCCCTGGCAGAAGGAAGCACCTTCGGAGCCTGAGGGTTTTCAGAGGAAGCCCTGAGGCCCAGCTCTGTGAGCCTCCCCCAGACTCCTGGCTCAGAACTCTCTCGGCTGAAAGGAGCCTTATAGCATCTGAATGAATTAAGTTGTTTAAACCAGTCTTTCTGGGGAATCCCCAATCCTGCTCCCCTTCACTGTCTAGGGAGCATGGAGGGCAGTCTTGATTTAGGGGTTGGAAATAGCAATGTCAGGTTGAGGCTGGTGGCACTTAACAAAACAGCTGGACTGGCCCCGTGTGACTCGTTTCCTCTGTGTAGACAGGCATGTCTGGTGGCCCAGCCGGCTTCCTTGCCTCTGCTCTTGCACACTTAGGCACAGAAAGGCTGCGAGTGTTTGAAATAGTGGAGGGTGGGAGGGGGTGTGCTAGAATCCATCCCCTCAAGCCCCTGACCCCAGACCCACTCCGCTTCTCAAAGCCAGTGAGCAGCTTCAGACTCGGAGAGAGAACAGAAGGGGAAGAGGAGGGTAGGCTGCTGGCCTCGAGGGGGCCTCCTCTGAAGGGCGGAGCAGAAGCAGGGGTTGCCAGTGAGAACTCTGGATCCTTCTCCCCCATGCCTCCCTGTCTCAGACCATATGAGCAGAGCCGAAAAACTCTACATCCCTTAGACAAATGGTGCTAGGACAACTGACAATCCACAAAGAAAAAAATAAAGGTGGACCCTTCCTCACGCCATACGTATAAATTAACTCTAAGTAGATCATGGACCTAATTCTAAGATCTAAAACTAAAGCTCTTAGCAGAAAACAGGAGTAACTCTTTGTGACCTTGAATTAAGCAATGGTTTCTTAGATACAACACCAAAGGCACAGACACACACATTAAAAAAACAACAACAAAAAAAAAACCAACAACACATGATTTGGATTTCTTCAAAATTTAAAAATTTTGTTCCTCAAAAGGCACCATCAAGAAAGTGGAAAGACAACTTACAGAATTGGAGAAATGATTTGCAAATTGTATTTGTTTCCTAGGGATCCTGCAGCAAAGTACTATAAACTGGTGTAAAACAACAGAAATGTATTCTCTGCTGGAAGTCCAAAATCTGCATGTTGGCAGGGTTGATTCCTTCTGGGATTCAAGAATCTGTTCCCTGCGTTTCTCTTAACTTCTGCTGTTACCAGCAATCCTTGGCATTCCTTGGCTGGTACACCCATTGCTCCATCCCTCCCTCCATCACATTCCTCTGTGCCCCTCTCTCTCCCTCCCTCCCTCCCTCTCTCTCTCTCTCTCTCTCTCTCTCTCTCTCTCTCTCTCTCTCTTTCTCTGGGTGTGTCTTTCTCCTCTTATAAGGACACAGTCACATTGGATGAAGGGCTCACCATACCCCAGTATGACCTCATCTTAACTAATTGCATTTGTAATTACCCAATTTCCAAATAAGGTCACATTCTGAGTTACTGGGGGCTAGAATTTCAGCATATCTTTTTGAGGGATAGAGCATTGACCTGCAGACTGAAGGGTCCTTCCTGGGTTCGATTCTGGTCAAGGGCACGAACGTCGGTTGTAGGCTTGATCCTGGCAGGTCGATGCTCTAGCCTCTGAACCAGACTGGCTAGGGTGGAAAGGGTTGTTTTTAATTGAGTATGGAAAATGTTCTAAACTTAGTGGTAATGGTTGCCCAATTATGTGAATATACTAAAACTATTGCATTATACAGTTTATTTTTTTAAAAAAATTTTTTATTGATTTTTTTTTTTACAGAGAAGAAGAGAGAGGGATAGAGAGTTAGAAACATCAATGAGAAACATTGATCAGCCGCCTCCTGCACACCCCCCACTAGGGATGTGCCCGCAACCAAGGTACATGCCCTTGACCGGAATCGAACCCGGGACCTCTCAGTCCACAGGCCGACGCTCTATCCACTGAGCCACACCGGTTTCGGCACATTATACAGTTTAAATATATTTTTATGATATGGGAATCATATCTCAATTAAGATGTTTTTTTAAAAACTTAAAAACCCGCCTGTGTCTTTGCTTCTTTCCGTAGAAAAGCAAGAGCTGGATCTCGGAAGATGACTTCTACCGGCCTCCCCAGGAGCCAGCCGCAGAGAGCCCCTCAGACGGCTCCGAAGCCTCTCCCAGCGGGACTCCCGAGTCCAGGCCGTGTCCTCTCAGGCGTTTCTCTCAGGCACCCAGGAAGAGCTCCTCCATGGGGGCCTTGGACCAAGCGTGTGTGCCCTCTCCGGGAAGCAGGCAGCGCCCGGCAGCCACCGCGCGGGAGCACAAGAACTTCAGGGTGGTGCACCGCAGGCAGATGGGTAGGTGGCCGCAGCCCTCCGGGCCCCACGGCAGGGGCACGCCTTCCGGAAAGGCCTTCCGATGGCCTCTTTCCCATGACCAGCTGGGTGGCGTCTTCTCACAAGAGAACGTCCATCCCCTGATGAGCAACTCAAGAAAGCACTGCAGGAAAAGGGTTACGTATGTTTTCTCATATAGTCTCAGAAAGCAATGCCCAAAATACATATTTAAATATATTTTTATTGATTTCAGAGAAGAAGGAGGAGGGAGAGAGAGAGAGAAACATCAATGATGAGAGAGAATCGCCGATCGGCTGCCTCCTGCCTGCCCTACACTAGGAATCGAGCCTGCAGTCCTTGCTTGTGCCCTGACCGGGACTCAAACCATGACCTCCTGAGCCATTGAGCCACACCAGCCAGGTTATTGTATCATATATTGAGATGGAAACTATTTTCCCTGAAATTATCCTATATGCCTTATTATTTGGAAATCTTGGTTCTGTCTTGACCTCCACACCCTCCCACTCCCGGGAAGTCCAGAATGGACTAATAACTGATTTTTCTATAACCTTCATAAATGAACTTCCTGTTTCAAACAAGCAAAAAAGTGTGCCCTGGAGCCCGTCTCTTCCTCTCATTTTCGGTTTGCGGTGATCCAGCAGAGAATTCTGGCCAGGTTCCTGGGGCCCTGGTCTCCAGGCTGGCTTCTTTTAGGTTTTCCTGTCAGCCTATGTGATGTGGTTGTAACCATGTTGGGGAAGGTGAGCTCAGTCCTGGGTCCTCTTCTCTGTCGACACCCATGTCCCAGCCCATCTCACCTACTCTCAGGGGCTTTATGCCAACAGCTGCCCAGTGTTTATCTCCGCATGGGCCTCGCCCTCGAACCTCAGATTCGCATCTCCATCGGCTCCATGCATGTCTGATAGGCTTCTCAAAACTGCCGTGTCCCAAAATGACTTCCTGATTCTCCACCCCAAACCTGCTTCTCTCCTAATTACAACATGATCAGAGTATTTTGGAGCAGGGGCATGGTACCCTTTCAAATATTTTACAAGTGGGCACAATTTTTTTAAAATTACAAAAATGGGCTCCTACTACTCAATACTGTTCAATACAACTTCCTGTGCTGATGGAAATGTCCTATGAGTTAAGTTTCTCATCTCATAAAATGCTCCCAGACGCCTGGGCTAAAAACCTCGGAGTTATCCTTGACTTTCCTTCACATCACATGCTTTTTCACCCAGATGCTTTTCCTTGGGCGGTAGGGCCAGGCCCGCTGTCTGAAGCCCCTCTTTCCGCCCGCAGGACTGTCCAACCCGTTCCGGGGCCTGCTGAAGCTGGGCACGGTGGAGCGGCGCGGCGCCATGGGCATCTGGAAGGAGCTCTTCTGCGAGCTGTCCCCGCTGGAGCTCCGCCTCTACCTGCGCGGCGGGGAGCGCACCTGCGTGGACACCTGCTCGCTGCTGCGCTGCGAGGCCGTGGGCCCGGCCCACAGCGACGGCCGCTTCGAGCTGGTCTTCTCCGGCCGGAAGCTGGCCCTGCGCGCCTCCTCGCAGGACGAGGCGGAGGACTGGCTGGACCGCGTGCGGGAGGCGCTGCACAAGTGCCGGCCGCAGCCGGAGGAGGAGTGGGTGAGCCTCCCGGCCCCGGAGCCGCCTGGCGACGCCCCCGAGGGCCCCCAGGGCGGCGCCCCCGCCCACCCGGACCCCGCGGAGCCCGAGCCCCTGCGGGGCGCGCCGCTGGACTGGTCCTCCGCCCACGTGCCCGAGCCGGACGCCATCAAAGAGTCCCTCCTGTACCTGTTCACCGACCGGGCCTGGACGCCCTGCATCCTCTCCCTGTCCCTGGAGGCCCTGCGCTGCTTCCGCCTGAAGAACGACGAGAAGATGCTGAGTGACAGCCACGGCGTGGAGACCATCCGCGACATCCTGCCCGACACCAGCCTCGGCGGCCCGTCCTTCTTCAAGATCATCACGGCCAAGGCCGTCCTCAAGCTGCAGGCCCGCAGCGCCGAGGACGCCGCCCTGTGGCGGGACCTGGTGCGCAAGGTGCTGGCGTCCTACCTGGAGGCGGCGGAGGAGGCCGTGACGCTGGGCGGCAGCCTGGACGAGAACTGTCAGGAGGTGCTGCGGCTCGCCACCGGGGAGCACGGCTTCCTGCTGCAGTACCTGGTGGCCATCCCCACCGAGAAGGGCCTCGACTCCCAGGGCTGCTTCTGCGCAGGTGCCGCCGCCCTCCCCGCTCCACTCCCTTCCCTTCCCATTCAGATCACAACATGACCGCATTATTTTGGAGCCGGGGCATGGTACCCTTTCAAATATTTTTGCAAGTGGGCACAATTTTTTTAAATTACAAAAATGGGCTCCTACTACTCAATACTGTCCAATACAGCTTTCTGTGCTGATGAAAATGTCCCATACAGTAGCTACCAGCCACGTGTAACTGCTGGGTACGTGAGGAACGTACTGGTGAGACTAAGGAATGGAACTTTTTACTTTATTTCCTTGAAATGGATTTAAGTTTAAAAGGGCACCCGTGTCTCATGACCACCATGTTGGACAGCGCAGTGGTGTGTGTGTGTGTGTGTGTGTGTGTGTGTGTGTATACACATTTCTGCAACTTGGTTTTTTTTCTAGTTAAAAATACATTTGGGTATTCAAGTCAGTGCACCTGCTACATCAATGCTGGGTACTGTCCAGATGCTTTATTTGAATTGCCTTATTTAATCCGCACAGCCACCCTGTTGGGACAGGTGCACTATTATCTCTACTCATAGCTGAGGAAACTGAGTCACAAGGCTGTAAGAATCTGCCCCAGGTCCACACAGCTAGCAAGCGGCTGAGCCAGTTGAGAGCTATGTTGTTCCCAGAAGCTCTGCTCTTAGCCGGTCCCTTAGGCCCTCTCTACTGCCTGTTTTCGAGGCTGCCTGATACTCTGCATTTCATGTCCCATCTTTAGCTCTTCCCTCCCAACCCAACAGCCGTCCCATCCCCTGGGCCCTCCCAGGGAACTGAGTGGCGTGCCTGCTGCTGCGTGCCAAGGCTGCGGCTGCGGCTGCGAGTGGGCTAGGAGCTGTCCTGTCGCTGCAGCCTGTGGGACTGAGGGGAAAGCCTGCTGCAGGCGTCTGGGAGGAAGTGGTCTGCGGTCAGTACCCCTCGGAAGGCAGGGCAGTTTCCTGCTGAAAACTAATTCAACCCCCGCCCCCCAAACCTCTGCCCTCCACCAGCGCACCCCCTCACCCCCTCCCAGGTGATTCACACTGTGGATGAGGATGAATGCAGTGAGAAATTAACTAGAAAAAAAACCAAGTTGCAGAAATGTATACACACACACACACACACACACACACACACACACACACACCACTGTGCTGTCCAACATGGTGGCCATGAGACACGGGTGTCCCGCCACCCGCCAGCCTTCGCCAGCTTTTGGGCAAGACTGAAACTGGGCAGCCTGGGCTTCCTCCCCGCGGAAGGCGGACACCAATCACAGCCTCTTGGCTTGTGTCTCATAGTTTGTGGGGCGCTTTCAAAGCCTGTCTCATTTAAATTTTGAAATAACCTCGTAGGCCGAAGCCGGTTTGGCTCAGTGGTAGAGCATCGGTCTGCGGTCTGAAAGGTCCCAGGTTCGATTCCGGTCAAGGGCATGTACCTTGGTTGCGGGCACATCCCCGGTAGGGGGTGTGCAAGAAGCAGCTGGTCGATGTTTCTCTCTCATCGACGTTTCTAGCTCTCTATCTCTCACCCTTCATCTCTATAAAAAATCAATAAAATATATTTTTTTTAAAAAGAAAGAAAGAAAGAAAGAAATAACCCCGCAGAATAGCCAGTGGTAGCTGCACAGATACTGAAAGGGGACCCGGAAAAAATTCCGCGGAGGTCAGGATGAGGCCGCTGGTAAGCAGAGGAACCGGCCTTTCCAGTCCTGAGGCCGGAGGGACTCTGTCCCATGCCCCGTGGGAGGCTGGGCACGTGCCCAAGATTTGAGCCAGACCCTTGTTTGCCTGGCACAGTGACTCACTCCCTCTGCTCCCTATTGGCGGGACTTCCAGCTGAGGCGCTGAGGCTGGCCCGCCCCCCCCTTCCTGGGGTATCCAGCAGCTCTCACTTCCAACTGGCTCCAGGCCCTGCCTCCTCCTGCCTTCCTGTCCACTTCCTATGCCCGATATGCAAGGCCCTGACTTAGTTGCTTCCTTGTCTGGGCCCCAGTGGAGGGACAGACCTAGAGGAGGTTGGCATCGGTGAACAAGCAGGGGAATATGGAAGGAGGCAGCTAGAACCGACACAACGCAGCTCTGAATCCTGGCTGTGCCACTTCATCCCTGTGTGACTGCCAAGTCTCTGCAGTGCTGTGTTGTAAAGATTAATTAATGGGGTTGTGTTGTAAAGATTAATTAATGGGGTTGATTCTGAGTGGCGGTGGTTCTTATCTTTATACTCCTTTTTTATCTTCAGACTCTCCTGTGTTCCTCAGGAGCTGGCTCTGGCCCCCGCCGCTCACTCTCCCAATATCCTTCCTTCTCCCCAGGCTGCTCCCGGCAGATCGGCTTCTCATTCGTTCGACCCAAGCTCTGTGCCTTCTCTGGCCTCTATTACTGCGACATCTGCCACCAAGACGATGCTGCAGTGATCCCGGCCAGGATCATCCACAACTGGGACCTCACCAAGCGCCCGGTGAGTCCCAGCCCAGCCTGCCGTGGCCACACAGGGCTGCTGGATGACAGAGAAATGGTCACCCCTCTTGGCTGCTGCTGTCCATCTGTTGGGGGGAGTTTGGCTCTAAGGAAGGCAGGGTCTGGTTCAGGGCCTGTGATATGGGGAAGATGGTCAAGAAAAAACTCGGTGCTGGTCTGGAGCCTCTGGCAGAGCTCTGTCAGTGCCTGCGTGGTCCTCAGGGAGGAGTCTGAAGATGGTTTTCTGCACTTTTGCTGTGACAAATCTGTTTAAGGCACCAGCAACTGGATGGATGGATGGATGGATGGATGGATGGATGGATAGACGGATGGGTGGATGGTCTGGCCAGCTGGTTGCATATTCCCTTGGAGCAGTCAGCCTTTTCTGTTGTCAATGTAAGAACCTGACAATAGAAAAAACTAATGACAATTACCAGGAAGCAAGACCTCAAATACTCTAGAGAATGACAGCTTTGCACTTTCTTTTATACGTTGCAATTAAAGAGGGAACGTAATGAAGATTACATGAAGGTGACAGAAAGCAAGGCAGGGACTAACTTACAGAATAAAATACAGAGTGGTCGCACTTACAGAGAAGGGGGTTTAAAAGAGGCATTTCAGAGGTGTGTTAGCCTAGATGCACAGAACAGTGGACCTCACCTGCTCAAGGCAGAGATAAGCCTTTTGCTAGAGAAGGTACAGACCTGGGCCATGCTTACCCCCGGCACCTGCCCAGTCAGGGATTTATGATCCGATCACCTTGTAAGCTTACTTCTGGTTAGATGTAGTACCCCTTTTTTGTCCATACCATGCATCTATTTATGTATGCATCTGCTTTTTTATAAAACTGGGATTATACTGGACTCACATTGTTTCATAACACACTTTGTCTACTTGGTATGACATCTTTGATACTTTATGTTCACCAAATGCTTTTAACTGAGATGTATTTTAAGATGGTTCAGGCTTTCCTCTTCAGCTGAGCCTGCCCACTGTTCTGGCTGCGTTACCGTGAGCGGAGTATTTGACCTCCGCTCCTCACCAGGAAGGCGGGTTCTGCCAGTGTGTGTGTGAGGCCTGAGGAGGCGGTTCCCGCAGTCACTCAGGCGGTGCCTTACATGGTGCCTTCCCCCGTCCCGATGCAGGTCACACTGCCCCTGGTTCACGGACAGGGTCCATGCAGTCTTGGCATGTGGATGTGTCCTCACCAGGGCACAGGGAGCACAGGACTCAGAGTCTGTGCCATCCCAGCCTCTACCCTCCTGGGGATGGAAACCGCGAAGACGTTAGCTTCACTTTGTTTTTGTTTGGGGGGGGGGGGGGGTTTGGTTACCTCTTCCCAACCCATGCCTTCAATGCTAAGTATTTAAATAACTACATGGAGAAAATTAAACCTCAAAATCACCACAAATGCAAAGAACCCTTTGACCTTAAACACACTCACTATTTACACCACCTGGATATTTCTGTGGAGCCACCTCCACATTCGTTGCTGTAATTCTGGTGCCACTTCCTCGTTCCAGCTAGAGAATGACAATACTCTTCTGGGCACTTCTGAGACTGGCAGATAGCCAGCTCTCTCTCCGTGGTCCCTGGCTGGGAAACAGGGAAGTTCAGACTAGAAAGCGCCTGGCTCTCAGGTCAGGGGCCTCTCTGCTCACCGTCACTGCCCTGGCTGACCCACTTATGTGAGGCCGCCTGGCACTTGGCAGGATGTGAGGCCAGGACCAGGCTGCTTTCTTTGTCTGTCTCCTCCTGAGCATGCAGGCCAGAAGCAGTCCCCGGAGCACAAAGCCCTGCCCGCCTGCAGCGCTGGGCTATTTCCAGCGCACATTCCTCCTGTTATTTCATCTGAGCCTCACCCAAGGCCTGAGGCTGAGCTGCGGTCAGGGATGGGGTGGGTGGGGGCTGGGGAACAGCAGTCTGATCTCACTCACAGGGGCTTGGACACTGGGCTGCCCAGTGGTTGGGGGCTGGTACCTCTGGGAAATGGGAAAGAAGGAGTTAGTTGTCCATTGCTGGGCGAGGCAGGAGATGCCAGTGGACTTGGGGAACCAGAAGCCAGAAGCCTCCTGAGGTCCCTGTTACATTCCTGACCCTCCAGAGGGCAGCTGGTCCACAGCTGAAGCTCAGAGTCTGATGGCAGCCCTTTGGCTGAGTCTATGCTCCATGCCAGGAGCTTACATAGACTTTGTTGTTGTTAATCCTCACCCGAGGATATTTTTCCATTAATTTTTTAGAGAGAGTGGAAGGGAGGGGGAGAAAGAGAGAGAAACATCTATGTGAGAGAGACACATCGATCGGTTACTTCCCGCAGGTGCCCTGACCGGGGCCTGGGATCAAGCCTGCAACTGAGGTACGTGCCCTTCACCAGAATCAAACCAGCACCCTTCAGTTCGAGGGCTGGTGCTCTTAACCACTGAGCAGACCTGCTAGTGCACTTGGATTATTTTTTAATCTAAACTCAAAATAATTTCAGGAGACAAGTGGTTTTATTTTTTTCCATTTTACACATAAGGAAACTGAGTCACCGAGAGTTTAAGGAAGGAAGTTTCATGGGTGATAAGGTGGGACGTAGTAGAGCCAGGATTCAAATCCAATTCTGACTTGACAGACAGACTCCTAACTCCACCGTTGAGAGCGGAGGAGACCACACCTCAGTGTAGACCTGGTCTCCTCTTCCTCCAGGTGGGCTGGATAAGCCACGCTGGCTTCTCTGAACCTCAGTTTCCTCACCAGTAAAGTGGGGATGATGGCACCTTCCCATTTGGGTTGTTCTTGGGGATGGAGAAAAGAGGTGGTCAGGGTCCTCAGCCCAGCGGGTAGCAAATAGCAGGCGCTCAGCACGTGGCTTTGGCATTAGGGCTGGGCCTGAGGGTGAACCTTCCAGCACCCTCTCAGGAGGGCAGCCTGAGATTGGTCACTGCTCTCTGCCCGGAGACGGGGGAGCCCTGGCTGCTGCTGCTGGCGAGAGCGAGGGAACTGGGGAAACCTCTCGTCAGGCTGCGTCTGATCTGTGGCTTCCTGTGGTTGGAGCCTGACTCAGCCAGTCACCTGGTTCCTGAGTCGGCCTTTGGGCAGGAAAATGGGGGCTGGGAGGAGAGGAAGTTGTGGGAAGGGTCTCTGAGGCCCAGGGGAGGGGGACCCAAGCAGCTGGGGCCATGGACGGAGAGGAGGTTCGGGGCTCATATAAACTCAGTTTATGAGCCGTGGGCCCAGGCCAAGTCACGTCATCTCTCTGACCCTCAGTCTCTTCACCTGTAAATGAAATGGCACCACTCCTCTCGGAGGCGGCCGCAGCCTGGGTGGGTGGGTGGGTAACACAGGGCCTGACCCAGAGGCGCTTACTGAATGGCCTTTCTGTTTCACCCCCATTGCCCGGGGGTGCCCCCAGATCTGCCGGCAGGCCCTCAAGTTCCTGACGAAGATCCGGGCCCAGCCCCTCATCAACCTGCAGCTGGTGAACCCGTCGCTGTACGAGCACGAGGAGCGGATGCACCTCATCGGGAGGAGCCGGGAGCAGCTGAAGCTCCTGGGGGACTACCTGGGCCTGTGCCGAAGCGGCGCCCTGAAGGAGCTCAGCAAAAGGTGAGCCCCGCACAGACACACGCCCGGCGTCCTCCGGGGACGTGCAGGAGGCAGCCAGTCAGTGACTCATCATTGATGTTTCTCTCCCTCCCTTTCTCCCTCTCTCTTCCCCTCTGAGATAAATAAACATGTGTTTAAAATACACACACACACACACACATATATATGTATATATGCTGCTATTGACTTTAGAGAGAGAGGGGGAGAGAGAAATAGAAACATCGATTAGCTGCCTCCCACACAGCCTCCACCGGGGATTGAGCCCGAGACCTGGGCATTGCCCTAACCAGGAGTTGAACTGGCAACCTCCTGGTGCCTGGGGCCACGCTCAACCACTGAGCCACACCAGCTGGGCCATAAAAACATATTTTTTTTTTTTAAAAAAAGAAGCACAACAGGCACGAGAAAGAGCACGAGAGGAGCCTCTGCCAGGCCTCAGACCCACTGTGTGGTTCAGGGAAGTTGCTTTACTTCTTTGAGCCTCGTTTTTCTTGTCTGTAAAATGGGCAAGTCCCCCTGTATTCGTGTGGCCTTCCTGAGTTGTGGTGAAGGCTGCATAAGAGGCTTGGGGGCTGGGAAGGGACACAGACAGGCAGACAGAAGGCCCTGGCTCAGCGTGGCATGTGCCGTGAGGGAGGGCACCTGACCCAGCTTCGGCAGGGTAGCCCCCAGAGGAGATAGCATCTGAGCTGAGCGTTTGTGGAGTTCTGCCTTTTCATGAAGGAAAAACAGTGCTTTTCTTCCTGCAGAGATAATATTCCAGCAGTCAGAATGAGAATCAGGCAGGAAGTTGGGACCTGAGGTATTCGTTTGAGCTTCCAGACTCATTCTGCCTCCACACAGGAAAGCAGGGTGACCACGGCACACGGCACCCCGCGTATGGGGAGATGGGCTTGGAAAACCAAGGGGAAGGGGAGGCCGGCTCTCCTGGCCCAGGGGACCTGTGGCATGGAGGGGGTGGGCGTGTGGCTCACCTAGTGCAGCTGGGTGGGTTGTGGGTGCAGGGCCAGACCTGGAGGCGCTGTGTGCCACCCAGAGGCACCTGGGTGTTGTTCTGCCAGCAGTGGGAGCCATTGGAGGGTGTGAGCAGGGGCTGTCGCATTCCGGTCCGGAGTCTGACAAGACCGAGTTTGGCAGCAGAGGTAGCAATTCTAGTAATTCGCCGAGAGGAAAGGTGGCTTGGACTGAGTCATCCAGGTGGAGGGCGAGAGGACGAGAAGGGCTGAGAAGGAAGAGGCAGGTCTCGGATGTGGGATCCCCTTTCCCTCAGAGGACCCAGCCAGGGGGCTGCCACCAGCAAAGGGGAGCTCCCGCCCTCTCCTCCCCCCCCCCCCCCCCCCCGACTTCACCTCCCTCTGCAGCTGTGAGGCCTCTGAGTGTGACAGGCCCGGGTGCGGTGGCCCCCAGGGCTTCCATGACTGAGCAGAGGGCAGATGATAGAGGTGACTCCCCATCCCAACCAGCCCCACCCTTCCTGCCAGCTCAGGAACAGCCTGAGCACTCTCCCCGCCCCTGTGTTTTCCTGGTGATAAATGGCGGCTTCCTGTTCCCAGAAAGCTGGGATTTTCCTAGGGAGACCAGCGTAAAGAACTGAGCATCTAGCCCTGGCTGGTTTGGCTCAGTGGATGGAGCTTCGGCCTGCAAACTGAAGGGTCCCGGGTTCGATTCCGGTCAAGGGCATGTACCTTGGTTGCGGGCACATCCCCAGTAGGGGGTGTGCAAGAGGCAACTGATTGATGATTCTCTCTCATCAATGTTTCTGACTCTCTATCCCTCTCTCTTCCTCTCTGTGAAAAATCAATAAAATATATATTAAAAAAAAAAAAAAAAAAGAACTGAGTGTCTAGCCCTGGCTGGTTTGGCTCAGTGGATGGAGCATCGGCCTGCAGACTGCAGGGTCTGGGGTTTGATTCCCATCAAGAGCACATGCCCGGATTATAGGCTCGATCCCCAGTTTGGGGTATGCAGGAGGCAGCCGATCAATGATTCTCTCTCATCATTGATGTTTCTCTCTCCCCCTCTCCCTTCCTCTCTAAAATCAATAGTGTGTGTGTGTGTGTGTGTGTGTGTGTGTGTGTTAAAAAGAGAAAAAAAGAAAAAACTGAGCATCCATTTGGCAGTGTCCCCACCCCGCGGACCACCATGCGGCCTGCCTGGCTGCTTGGGGGGACTTGCCATCTCCACCCTGGATTGGCTTCCCCGGGCCACCATGGAGGCTGTGGAGTGAGCCATGGCCAAGCCCCCATTCCAGGCAGCCCAGGGTCTGGCCCCATCCTGCCGGATGTTCAGAGCATCCTGGGGCGGGTTTCCAGGCTTCCTCGGCACTGGATCCCTCTCCCCAGAACCCCAACACCACGCGCACGCTCAGCCCGGCCAGGCAGGCTTGTACCAGGGGGGCGTCTGCAGGTGTTTCCTCTCCGTCCGCAGGATGTCACCCTGGGACCTCTGTCATCAGCGGTAGAAACCAGAGCCCGGGTGGTGGTGGAGCCTCATCCTCTGTCTCCCGCCTCCCCACCCGCCTCTGAAATGGGATCTGCCGTGGGCTTAGGACAGGTCTCAGGTCCTCACAGGGCACCGAAAGCAGATGCTTGAATGTCTGTCCCTCAGCCAGACCAGGGCTGCAGGAGGGCAGAAGCCGTGTCCTGTGCATTTCTGTCCCCAGCACTGTCCCCGATGTGTGAGGGGGCAATAACGACAGCAGCTGACCCCTACAGGCATCCGCAGGCTCTGAGCCAAGTGCTCACCCTCAAACTCCAGCTCTGCAGCTTCCTAGCGGGGCGGCCACAGCAAGTTAGTTAACCTCTCTGTTCCTCCGTGTCCTCTCCTCCCCAAAGGGAGCATTGTAATAGTGCTGACCTCAAAGGATTATTATGAGGTTGAATAAATTTATATGCAATGAGTGGCCAGATTATTATGATCTATGATTGCATAATAATCTGGCCATTCAGTGTATATCCTATATAATAAAAAGCTAATATGCAAATTGTCCCCTCGATCAGGAGTTCGACCAGCTGGCAGACTGGCCAACCACCCATGTCCCCTTGCTCTGACCAGGCTTCATGCACAAATTCATGCACTGAGCCTCTAATATATGTATATATTGAGTGGCCAGATTATTATGCATTCAGAGATCATAATAATCTGGCCACTCAGTGTGTGTGTGTGTGTGTGTGTGTGTGTGTGTGTATATATATATATATATATATATATATATATATATATAAACTTTCAGCCCAGTTCCTGGTACCAACTGTTAACTTTCATCACCTTCTTCCTCATTATTATTTTTATAGACATTTATTTTTTATACATTTAAGTTAAAAAGTATTTTTAGCCTCACTGAGGTATAGTTGACAAATAAAATTGTAAGATATCTAAAGTGTACAGCATGTTGATTAGCAATATGTACACATTGGGAAAGATTTCCTCCCATCTGGTTAATTAACACATTCACTACCTTATTTACTTATTTATTTTTCATAAATTTTTTTGGTAAGAACATTTATCTCTCAGTGAATTTCAATTATGCAATACAAGTTTAGCAACTAGAGTTAGGTAATTGTTCATTGTTTACGATGTGCCAGGCACTGTGCCAAAAGCTGTAAATAAATTATTCAGCCCTCACGACAACTCCATTTCTCAGGTGAGGAAACGTGAGGCTCAGGGCGGTTAAGTAACCTGCCGAGGGGCCATGTTAGTCAGGCCCTGGCAGGCCAGGTTCCGGCCAGGCCGGCTGGCTGTGCTCCTGGTCACCGCTCCGCCCGGTGGGAGGTGCCTGGTTAGCCCGGCTCAGGGGACAACAAACACAGGTTGGCCGGGCTTGGAAACGCTTCTGAGGGACCTCGTGTGTTTTCTTTGAAGGCTCAGCCACAGGAATTACCTCTTGGAGTCTCCCCACAAGTACAGTGTCGCTGACCTCCAGCAGGTGAGAGAGTTGTCCCCCCTCCCCCAGACCTCTCCAGAGAGACCCCGTTCCTGGGAAACTCCAAAGGGGGGTGGGTGGTGGTGCTGAGTTCCCTGAGACAAAGCAGGGGTCTGCAGCGTCCCAGGACCGTGGGATGGCGTCCCTCCGGCCCTTGCTTCTGGGGCAGAGTGAGCCCGCAGGGCCCCTGGAAAAGCGGCACGAAGCAGAGCCCAGGGTCACAGGGCAAGCGTTTGAGGCATTCCTTTGCTCAGGGAAAGAAACAGTGGATTTGGGCCTCGTCTCTCAATCCCATGGTCCCCAGCTGCACAAAGGCTGATGCCTGTGCTGCTTGGCCTGATTTGGGGAGGATTTTTTTTTTTTTTTTTGAGGGAGGGAGGGAAGAAGGGAGAGATAGGAAGATCGATGAGAGAGAAACATCGATCAGTTGCCTCCCACCCCCACCCCCCTGCACTGGGGATCCAGCCTGAAACCCGGGCATGTACCCTGACCAAGAATCGAACCAGGGACTAATTGGTGCATGGGTTTATGCTCAGCCACAGAGCCACACCACCGGGGGGAGGAGGAGTTCTTCAGGCAGGGTGCCACCAATAGGCCACGTTTTGCGGATGGCCGTGGCCTCAGCACAGCTCCCTAAAACGCCTGGCGGCTTGCCCCTGCCTCTACAGATCTCGGAGGGAGTGTATGAAGGTTTCCTCAAGGCCCTGATCGAGTTCGCCTCCCAGCACGTCTACCACTGTGACCTGTGCACCCAGCGCGGCTTCATCTGTCAGATCTGCCACCACCATGACATCATCTTCCCCTTTGAGTTTGACACCACTGTCAGGTATGCAGGACACCCCGCCAGGCGCCCCCCTCCCCCCGCCCCCCAGCATTTCGGGGTGGGAACACACTTACCATCCCCTCTGCGCTGGTGTCCCGGGTTGGTGAGGTTGTTTAGAGCGGCTGATGCCCTGGGCAGTCATGGCCAGCCCCAGTCCTGCTCAGGGGACACACAAGCCCTCACAGAATGCTGCTGGCTCTTTTCCGGGGCCTCAGTGTTGTCAGCTATGAATGGGTTGAGGAGTGTTAGACAAGGCCCAGCACAAAACGGGCAGCTGGTGGGTGACCTCTGCCCCTGTCAAGGTTATTCTTATTCCCAGTTACCACTTGCTCATTATCAGAAGCCTCTAAATGAACAAATGCATCCACCAAACCTTTCTTCCAAAATGTGGGAGTGGAATCCCATCTGAACTGGTGGGAGCATTCATCCATTTTCAGTAGGTGTTCCCTGGCCCAGATTCAGCCCCTGAACCGACCTGGGCTGAGTGTTTCCACTGCAGAGTGTCTTAACCATAGGCAAGAAGTCATTAGTGAGTCTCCGCAGCATCTATAAAAAGTGAAATGGAGGGTCAGCATGCATCACATGACCTTGGGTACACATCGCTGCAGGACTCTCCTCTCCCTGGATGAGAAGTGGTGCCCGCGGGCCTGGGGCTGTGGGTGGAGCTCAGCCCGGCTGTGGGCTCCAGTCGGGAGCACTGGCCGGCCTCAGGCCCCGGAGGCCTCCAGCCCGTCCGCACCAGCAGCACTGCCTCTCCCTCCCAGGTGTGGCGAATGCAAGACCGTCTTCCACCAGACCTGCCAGGCCGTGGTGGAGGGCTGCCCCCGCTGTGCCCGCCGGCGCAAGTACCAGGAACAGAACGCTCTCACCTAACCCGGTCCCCTGACCCCCCCCAAAGGCCTCGGGGTGAGGGTTCGGCTCAGCCACGCAGCTGGGTTTGCCATCAGCCCGGCCTCGCTCGAGGTGTCACCGCTGTCGCCCTCGTCAGGAGGACTCAGAGGTGACCAGAGCACGAGCGGTCCGGAGGGAGGCCCTGATGGTGGGTGCCCCCCTCACCTGCTCCGGGAGACGCCCCCTGTCTGGGTGCTGGGGCGGGGGGACTTCGTGCTCATCCGGCTCCAGCTCACCTCACTGACATGGCACCCCATCAGGGCTGTTCACACACTGTGGAAACAAGACTTGGGGCGCATTTCCAAATCCACATTCCTGATTAAAAGGTCTAGTTTTTTTAAGGTGGGTTTTCCCCTTCCTATTTCAATCGAAAATATTTTTCTATTCTTAACCCTATACAAGTCACCTAAGAAACCCAGGCATTCTCACCAGGAGCAGATGTGCAGGTACCGCCCAGCCTGGTCAGACGGGCAGGTGGTTGGGCATCCCTGGGACCGAGCCCGCCAGCCGCCTTTCCTTCACCCTCCCCGGACGCTGGCTGCCAACAGCTCAAGTGCAATGTGCCAAACCGCCATGGGGCCAGGCGGGGTCAGCCCTGATGCCACCTCCTTCCTCTCCCTCTCCTTACTCCTGCCCTGTGCCCCCCACCTGAAAAGCCCATCTTTCTCTGTGTCCGAGCCCCCGGCTCCGTAGCCTGGGCTCTGGTCCCTGCAGGAGAAGGGGAATGACTCCAAACCAGCACTGTCAGCACTTTGCATCTTCCTGGGCCAGGGAAGGGCCCACCCCTCAGCCCCATGCCCTCCTCACTCCTACCCTGCACTGGGACACTCTCAGGGCCCCGCCCCTGCCTGCCTGACCCCTGCGGGGACAGGTAGGTGGGCTCACGGAGGGCAGCGAGCCCAGGCGGGGGGCCGGCCTTGGCCGGCCGTGGGACACTGGCTCGTCCTTCACGAGACGTGCCAGCCCTGCTGCCGAGCCGTGCGGGGCCGGCGGGGAAGGCCCATGGAGTCTGCACCTCGCTCACAAAGCCATGCGTTCACACAGCTCTGCTCAGCCGGCCCAGGAGGGACCGTGGAGACCGGGACATCTCACTGGAACACCATTGCCGTCTGAAGCAGTGTTGGCGTTGTTTTCAAATGACATGTAGACGCTTGAGGTTTGGAGGAATCGGGCTGTGATTCCTCTGCTGCATCCTCCCCTCCTCCCCTGAACCCAGCGAGCCCCCTCAGCCCTGGGCCCTCGTCACCTCTGCCCTCACTGGAGACTGGGGGCCTCGTGTGCAGGTCACGGTCCTGTCAGGAGAGGAGCCCGCTCCCCTTCTCCCTTGGGGTGACTTGGCTGCTGAGTCACCAGTCTAGCCCGGTGGAGCTGGGCGAATTGTGCAATAGAACAGAGGAGGTGCCAGGCAGGTGGGGGAGGGGCTGCCGCACAGCCTCTCTGGCCTTCTCGTACGAGGGTGCACACCTGTGCCCAGCACACCGAAGCCTCCAGAACCAGAAATGGATCCTTGTCCTCACCCCACCCCTCACAGAGCATTTGTGCAAGCACAGCCTGATCGGAGCCCCGGCTGCCCTGATCCCTGAGTGGGCAGGAGCCCAGCCTGGGCCTGTGAGTATATCCACGAGGTGCCCTAGGAGGTGGCAGGAGCGAGGCCCTGGAGGCGCTCACTTCAGTCCGCTCCACCCCCGGGGCTCCCGGAGATTGGTAGCATTAAAGCTGAGGCTCTCCCCACCCCCAGAAGCTGCTGATGCGTCCAGAAGGGCTGAGTTACACCTCCTCCTCTCCGATGGAAAGCTGACGTGAGCCCCAGTAGTGCCCACACCATTTAAAGTGTCACTTTATGCAATAAACTTTGCAGCATGGGGCCCCGGTGCTGAGGCGTGCTTTGCAATGTACTGAAGGAGCTGCTGCTGTGTGATGTCTGAATGATTTTGCAGTAAAGATCTGATATTTCTAATCTCTGGTCCGGCTTCTGCGTCCTAAATGCTGTGGCTGATTGGGGGAGACCATGGGCCAACCATTGCCAGCCTGATTGGGCCTCCACGCTCCTGTCAGTTCCTAGGCAACGAGAGAACAGGATGGGGGGGGGGGGTGGTAAACATTTGCAAGCAGGAGGCTTGTGTGCCAGCAGTGGGCATGGAGGAGAGAGGGCGGTGACAGGTTCAGTATATACCCCACCCTTGCCAGTCTGAGGAGGCAGGGAGGTGTTCTCACATGCAGCACCCAAAGCTGGTACCCGAAATCCCACCACATGGCTCCTTTCCTGTGCCTTCAGTGCCAAAGCACAGCCCCTGGCCCTGGGACATGTGAGCCCACAGGCCTGCATTCCCCACTGGAGTGAGCGAGGGGCTCCGGAAGGACAGGCTGGCTGGGCAGTGCCCCTGGTCAGCCCTCGAGGTCTGAGGCTCACCTTGGCTTTTACTTGGCTGCAGACCTTCCTCGGAAGCCCAGGGGGCCCTGCAGGGGGAAGCCCACCGCTGCCCACTGTGAGGACAGAAGAAGGAGACGCTCCTTTTCAGGGAAGTCAGGTTGTAGGAAATGGGATGGAGATGATGACATTTAGGTCTGTGGTTTCCTGTTCTTCTAGCCCATGAGGGAGCACCCCTGCCCAGCCTATGAGCCCAGCTCCCTTCAAGCTCACCTCCCTCCAGGGGCAGTAGGTGGTGGTAGGTTCCGGGAAGACAAGAGGAACCTGGTTTGAGGGCTGGGGTTGGGGGTGGGGTGGGAGGAGGCAGGCCCACCTGGGGCAAGAGGGCCAAGGACAAGTGACCTGCCCTGCCTTCGGACTCAGCGCCCTTCTCCTCAGCAAAGAGCCTCTGGACTCTTGCCCCCCACACCCACCTCCACCACCTAAAGGAGGATGGGAGATTTGGAGACCTCATTCCAACCCCAAAGAGGCTTGTCTCATTATAAAAGTAGTTAGTCAGGCCTGGCCAGTGTGGCTCAGTGGTTGAGCATGGACATAGGTCACATGCCTGGGTTGCAGGCTCCATCCCCAGTAGGGGGCCCGCAGGGGTCTGCTGATCAGTGATTCTCATCATTGATGCTTCTGTCTCTCCCTCTCCCTTCTTCCTCTCTGAAATCAATAAAAATGTATTTTTCTAAAAGTAGCATTCATCATGGCTAATATACTGTGTGTTTAATAATAATAATAATAATAATAATAATAATAATAATAATATGATAATAACAACACGGTCCTTAGTGCACCTCATTTAAGTTTCTCAGTGATCCTGTGAAGTAGGTGTTGTGTCCCAGCTCACAGGAAGCAGACAGAGATAAGGTGAGGATCCTGAGCCCGGCCCCAGGAAGTTGCTCTGGTCTTACCCTGGAGACAGAGCGGAGGGTGCCCTCCTCCCCAGCAGGGCTCCCGGGGCAGAGGAGAACCGAGTAGTCGGAAGGGAGATCTAGCCAGAAGGTGGTGAGGAGACCCTCTGCTGCCCCCTCGTCCTCCCATCCTGGTCCGGCTGCCCCCACCTCCCAAGAGGACAGCCAGGTGCGGCCGGGCTCCCGGGAAGCGCGGGAGGAGGGGGTGGCGCCTCCGATCCTGGGGCGCTGGCCGGGCCGGAGGGGACAGGAAGCCGGGACACCGGGGATTGTCTCCCGCCGCAGCCCTGCCGGCCGGAGGAAGTTGTGCTGGTGCGCCGGCCGGTGCCTCCCTCGCTGACTGTGGAACAGGAAACCCGCCGCGGGACCGGGCGGCGGAGGGGAGCGCGCCGGGCGCCGAGCAAGTGGAGGCGAGCGGACACCCCGAGGTGCTGAAGCCGGGCCAGCGGGCGGGGTGGGGGCCGGGGGTGGGGTGGGGGCCGGGGGTGGGGTGGGGGGCCGGGGGCCGCAGGTGCCGGTCCTCACGGGGCGCCGCGCCGGCTCCTCTGCCTGTCCGTGGGGACTGGGCGGCCCCGGCCCCGGAGGATGCCGCGCGGGACGGCCCCTCCCTGGGGAGGCCGGGGGGCTGGGGGGGCGGGGGACGGGGGGGGGCGCCCTCAGTCCGGGGATGGGAGGGGCCCAGGTCCAGGGCCCCAGCGCCGGCCGGGGCGTTGGCGCCGCTGTGATTCGCGTCGCAGGGCACCTCCTGGCTACCGGTCCGTCCGCGCTCCGGGATCCTCCCCGCCCCCCGCTCCCCCCGCCCCGCTCCCCGCATTCCTCCCCTCCTCTCCGCGCCCCCGAGGTCAAGGTGCCGAGGCCGGGGTGCCATCCTCGCCCACCCCAAACCCTGCGTTCCCGGAGCGTCCCCCGCGCCGAGTTTGCCCGGCGGCCGCCCGGCCGGGAGCGGGGCGGGCGGGGCGGGCGGGGGCCCAGCGCGCGGTGCCCGGCGCCCGGCCGCCGAGGGCGCGTAGCTGGTGATTCCAGTGCCAGCGGCCTCGCTCGGGTTGGAATGCCCCGGACAGACAACAAGCCGGGGCCAGGAGTCCCTGGGAGGCAGAGGCTCGTGGTCAACAGATCCCGGGAACAGAGGGGGGGCAGGGGCGGGGCTCTGCCTTCCAGAGGCTCTGCTTGCGCCCCGCCAGCACCCCGCGCCCCTTGCCCCGCGCCCGGTCACTCGGATGGAGCCGGTTCCCAACAGGGACTCCAGCAGTCCCCGCGCCCTCATCCCCACCCTCCTCCACACACACACACACACACACACACACACACACACACACACACACACCCCTCCTGGTTTCTCCTGCCCCGGGACCAGCTCCCAGCTCCTCGCGGGCCCATCCCGGCCCCCCCTCGCCCCCTCCAGACAGAGCTGCGCTGGGTCCGGGGACAGCCCGCCAGAGCGCCCTCTCCCTTCTGTCCCCATCCAGCTCCGGCCACGGGAAATCTCTCCAGCCCCGCCGCCGAGTCCCGGCCCCACGAGACGAGATGGCAGGCGCCTGACCTGCCTCCGCCCGCGGGCGCAGCCCACCCGGCCCATGGGCGCCCGGAGAGCCGCCCCGCCAACGTGAGTGGCCGCGCGGGCAGGGGGGGTGAGGGCGCCTCCTGGGGGTTGGCGGCTTCCCCTGGGCTGACCCCGCCGCCCAGGCCCAGCGTGCTCAGTGACTCAGTTTCCCCAGCGAGGAAAGCTTGGCAAAGTCCAGGGGGAGCCTGTTCCCCGGGGTCCCTCCGCTCAGCGAGCAGCCCGGCTCCCGGTGCTGGTCCCCGCCGCCTCTGTGGGCGGGCGGTGTGGTCCGTGGAAGGCCTGCAGGAGCCAGCCCCTTCCGAAGGAGGCCGCCGGCGCGGGCTCTGATGGAGGGACATGGCAGATGTGGAGTTAGGCTCTGAAGCCAGGCCGAGCCAGCAGGGAGTGGCTGGGGCTGTGGTGCTCGCTCCGGGCCCTGGAGACAAGGCCGGAGTGTCCACGGACACGCGCGCACTCTCTGGGGGCCACTGGCCGGCAGCATCGTGGACATCTCAGGGCAGGTAGACCGGAGCGAGGGCCCGCCCTTTCCCGGAGGTGGAGGTGGAGGTGGAGGAGGTGGAAGGTGGAAGGTGGAGGAGGAGGTGGAGGTGGAGGTGGAGGTGGAAGGGGAAGAGGTGGAAGAGGTGGAGGTGGAGGTGGAGGAGGGAGGAGGGAGGAGGGAGGAGGTGGAAGGTGGAAGGTGGAAGGTGGAAGGTGGAAGGTGGAGGTGGAAGGGGAAGAGGTGGAGGAGGTGGAGGTGGAGGTGGAGGAGGTGGAGGTGGAGGTGGAGGTGGAGGTGGAGGAGGTGGAGGAGGTGGAGGTGGAGGTGGAAGGGGAAGAGGTAGAAGAGGTGAAGGAGGAGGTGGAGGTGGAGGAAGAGGTGGAGGAGGAGGTGGAAGGGGAAGAGGTAGAAGAGGTGGTGGAGGAGGAGGTGGAGGAGGTGGAGGTGGAAGAGGTGGAGGTAGAAGAAGTGGAGGTGGAAGAGGTGGAGGTAGACGAAGTGGAGGTGGAGGTGGAAGGGGAAGAGGTAGAAGAGGTGGAGGTGGAGGAGGAGGTGGAGGAGGGAGGAGGGAGGAGGTGGAAGGTAGAAGGTGGAAGGTGGAGGTGGAAGGGGAAGAGGAGGTGGAGATGGAAGAGGTGGAGGTAGAAGAAGTGGAGGTGGAGGAGGTGGAGGTAGAAGAAGTGGAGGTGGAGGTAGAAGGGGAAGAGGTAGAAGAGATGGAGGTGGAGGTGGAAGGGGAAGAGGTAGAAGAGGTGGAGGAAGAGGTGGAGGTGGAGGAGGTGGAGGTGGAGGTGGAGGAGGTGGAGGTGGAGGTGGAGGAGGAGGTGGAGGAGGTGGAGGAGGAGGTGGAGGTGGAGGTGGAGGAGGTGGAGGAGGTGGAGGTGGAGGTGGAGGTGGAGGTTAGAAGAGGTGGAGGAGGAAGTGGAGGTGGAGGTGGAGGAGGAGGTGGAGGGAGGTGGGAGCCGCAGAGCAGAGGCGGTGAGGGCCTGGTTGGGCCGGGCCAGGCTCCCAGCTCACGTCGGCAGCAAAGCCGCTGGGGAAGTAGAGAGAAACCGAGAGAACCGGTTTCCCGGCCTGGGGAGCCTTGGCCCGAGCGAAGCAGGGACGCCTTGGGCTAGGCCAGGGCGGGAGGAGGCGCTGTGGCCGCGCATTCTGTCAGCTCCGGAGGCGGGCTGTGAGGCGGGCGGGATGTGGGGAATGGGTTGTTTTCCCACATCACAAGGGGAAACTGAGGCCCACTCAACTTTTAGGCAAATGGTGGTGTCGACTTGATCTCGGCCAATCACCCCATGTCAGCAATTCTCATCCCGTGTGCTGCAGCACCCTGAGGTGCCGACAGGATTTTGTAAACATGCAAAATTTTGTAAACATGCCTTTGGCTAGTCAAAGGCACGGGCCTCTTCTCCCTAGGGTTGTCAAGTGAAAAAATGACAACAGCCAACATAATAGCTGCCCGTTGTGAATAAATCAAAGTTATATATTTTTTCAGATGTCGGTGCGCCACAGAATTTTAGTTAACTTTTGGGTGCCATGAGACGCGAAAAGTTGAAAATCGCTTTTCTCTCTCTCCCTCCCCTCCTCCTCCCTCTCGTTTTGTTTTGGTTTCTTTGTTTGTTTTGCCTTATCTCTTTGGACCAAGGCTTCCCTGGCTCTTAGGTTGAACCAGCACCACCCACAATCCTCCCCCAAGGGATTGAATGAAAGGGATTGAATGGCATAATTCCATCCCTGGGTGTAAGAATGATAATTGAAGAGATTATGTCCTACTACCGGCCGTCTCCCGTTTTACAGACGGGAAAACTGAGGCCGGAGCGCCGTCGCGATCGACGGAGGCCGCCTCCCGCCTCCGGGCTCTGACCCCGCGCCCCGCTCCTTGCCGCCCGCAGGGACAGGCGGCGGCCGCGACGGCGATGGCGGCGGACGTGGAGGGGGAGGTGTACGTCCTGGTGGAGCACCCGTTCCAGTACACCGGCAAGGACGGCAGCCAGGTGGCCATCCGGCCCAACGAGCGCTACCGGCTGCTGCGGCGCAGCACGGAGCACTGGTGGCACGTGCGCAGCGAGCCGGGCGGCCGCCCCTTCTACCTGCCGGCGCAGTACGTGCGCGAGCTGCCGGCGCTGGGGGGTCCCGCCGCGCCGCCGCCCGCCGCCCGGCCCGGCCCCGCGGCCCCCGAGCCGCTGGCCTACGACTACCGCTTCGTGAGCGCGCCGGCGCCCGCCGGCCCCGACGGCGCGCCCGCCGAGCCCCGCGGCCGGGCGGGCTCCCTGGGCGGCCCCCCGCGCGGCCCGGCCCCGCGCGGCAGCCTGGCGCCCGGCCGGCCCGCCCGCCTGTACGCGCGGCCCGCGGCGCCCGTGCGGCCGGCGCAGTCCCTGGACGACCTGGCGCGCGCCGCGGCGCCCCCTGCCGGCCTCCTGGGCGGCGCGGGCAGCTTCAAGGCCTGCAGCGTGGCGGGCTCCTGGGTGTGCCCGCGGCCGCTGGCGCGCAGCGACTCCGACAGCACCTATGAGACCATCGAGGACCTGCGCGGGCCGCCGCGGGAGGAGCGCCCCCAGCAGGTAGGTTGCGGGGAGCCGGGGGCGGGGTGGGGGCTGCACTTGACTTAACCGTCGAGCTCAGCGGGGAGCAGCAGTGTCCCCGGCTTTGGACGAAGCTCCCGCACAGCGAGCCTCGCTTTCCTCTGCCATGAAACAAGGGGTTCAGGCTCACCGCCTCTTGTCTGCCAAAATGCCAGCGCTTCCTGGAGCCCAAAGGTTTTTCGTAAAAAAAAACAAAACACACAAGCCTAGGGCAAAATTTGACTTGAACCCATGTGAGGCCGTTGGTGGTCTTTATTCGTCACATTTCATGTGGATATTCAGGTTTTGCTACCGATGAACTTGGTTGCAGGGTGCTGGCCCAGGCCTCGCTGGGAGCGGTGCGCCGCCTGTGGCCTCAGGGGTGTGCGCTGTCATTCTGAACTGTGAACCCCCACCCAGGAACACCCCACCCAGGAACACCCCACCCAGGAACACCCCACCCAGGAGCGCACCTGGCATGATAGGGGGGTTCGTGGGCCTTTCTCACAGGAGCTGGGGGGGCGGGGGTCAGACAAGATGATGGATGTGAAACTCAGGAGGCTGCTGCTTCCCTTTTTGGCCACTTCCAACATTTCAGTTCCCTCTTTAAAAAAAAAAAATAATAATAACGGGTTTGTTTCAGAAAGAAGTCCAGTCATAGTGGCTTTTTCTTTCTTTTTCGCTTCAGGTTCTATCAATAGTTGTGTTAATTTGGGAAATCGAAAACAAACAGAGCAGGTTTTTTTTAAAAAAAAACGCTTACATCCTCGGAAATCTGCCCAGGGCAGGAGTGACTTCTTGAACTTAGGAGCTTTTCGGGAGGGCGTGGCGGGAAAGCACAGACACCCGCTGTGCGATGGCGGACAGTTCGTGTGTCTCTCCGCCTAGAGAGGGGCGGGGCCGGGGGATGGCTGGATGGCCCTTGAGACGTATGAGGCTATAGTTTCTTTGTAGTGGATGTAATTTCAATAAACATTGACCCCTGCCAAGTCCCAGGCCTGAGCCTGGGATGCCCAGAGGAAGGAGGCTCCGGCCGCAGAAGCAAGATGCTGGGTCTGCCTTCCACCCCACGTGGTTACAGCGCAGGGGGCTCAGGGTTTGCGACTAGAGACCCGGTTTTGATTCTGCTGGGTCAGTCACCGGCCCCCCAGTCATCCTCCAGCCCAGTGTCATCGTGTGTAAGGCAGAACAATACCTAGGTATTAAGATTGTTGACAGCTTTCAAAGAGGTGCGGCTTGGGCGCGCCTGGCACGTGGAGGGCCGTCCACCAAAGACTGGCCACGGCCCCACTCAGTATCCTTTCCTCCTGGGCTGCCCCGCCAGCGCTCTGGTTTCTGCAGGGAACAGCCCGCCCCCTTGTGGCCAGCGTGCAGAACAGCATCCAGCGTGTAGGGAACGGACCCTGCCCGCTGGTGGGGTGCAGGGGGCTATAGGGTGGGGGGAGGGGGGCGATCCTGGTGCCCGGCGCCCTCGCCTGCCAGCCAGTTTCTGTGGGGTAGATGGCTGGCTGCCAGCGCTTCGCCTTCCGGCGCCCCTCCGTCTCCTGGGCAGACTCCTGAGCCTCACCATTCTGTGTCCTGGTGATAGTGGGGAATCTGTCCCTCTGAGGTGTGCCCCTGGAGGTGGGGGACTGCCTTGCCCTCCGCACCCCCGCGTCCCGCACAGAGCCTGGCCCAGAGCGTGTGCCGTGTATTGACTAGGGCCGAGGAGCCGCAGCTCCTTTCCCCTGAGCCCGGGCTCTGCAGGTCTGCCCAGGGTGGAAGGAGGGGGGAAGACCCTATATCGGGTTCCTCCTGAGAAATGTCCCGGCAGCCCCAGTCACGGCGGAGTGGCATCTTTGCCCCTCCGCCCCCAGGCTCCCAGCAGCGGCAGTGGTATATTGGAGAGGGCGTGGTGGGGCCTCCTGGGGAGGAACTGGGCGCCTGCAAAGAGACTCTGCCGGCCCCACTGCTGGCCCCAATTCACTGTGTGACCCCAGCAGGTTGCTTCGCATCTCTGGCTCTGCTTCCTCCTGTGTGACGGGTGTAAACCGTGCTCTCTGACCCTGCCTGCTCCCAGGGTCAGCTGTGGGTCTCCCTGACGCCCCATTCCCCCCCCCACACACACACACCTGGGGGGGGGGGGCGGGTTCTCCCCTGGGAAGGAAAGGCCGCTCTGCCCTTCTGTGCGAGGCAGCATTTAGAGAGGAATTTCCTGAAAGGTGAGCCTGCCTGTGTCTCCTGGGGAGAGACGGGAGAAGCAGGTGCTGCCCTTCCCTCCGTTACTCACTCGCTGAGCACGCACGGACGGGCGGACCTGCCACCCAGCAGGGAGCCTCGGGACACAAAGGTGACCGGGGCCCAGCCTGGGGGCAGGAGGATGTCAGCAGGGGACGGGCCCCGTCCAGCATGGCACAGGGTGTGAGAGCCAGCCACGCTCAGGTGCCCGGGCAGAGGTGCAGGCGGGACATGCAGGGCCCGCCCTCTCTGGGCAGCTGGGCGCAGCACGGGGCTGGGTGAGCAGAGGGGAGGGGAGTGCCGGGCCCGGCAGGGCCTCCTGGCCTCTCACCGGGAATCGGGGCTTTCTCCTGCAGCCCTCGGAAGGCTCTCGGAAGAAAAGGGAGAGGGTTTGGGAACAGACCCCTGTGGCAGGGCTTGGAGAATGGGGAGGACCTTCATGGTGATACTCCATGATGACAGGAGACTCGGGAGGTGGGCTCAGCAGGACTCGGTAGCCATGGGCTGAGGGGGGGGCGGCGCTGAGGGAGATCACAGTTGGCAGCTGGGGTGGGAGGGGTGACAGGGAGGAGGGGAGGGGAGAAATGAGGGGAACCACGTTGGCCCCCTGGGCTGGGCCCCGGAGGCAGTGGGCTGGGCCGGGCTCCGGCCCGGGGAGGAGCAGCTCAGCGTGTGATGATGAGAGAGCGGGGACACGGGGACACGGTGCTGAGACAGCCCTGGGCTGCCGTGTCTGGGTGACAGAACCAGGGAAGAGAGGAGAGCCTGAGAGGAGGAAACCACCGGGGAACAAGGAGCAGGCGCAGGAGCGTGCTGGCTCGAAGCTGAGGACAAGCGGCCAGGAGAAAGGGGAAGTTTGATAAAGGCCATTAAGCATGCATCGGAAGCAGCCACCAGACGTCAGTGGCCGCCTTATCAGCAGCTGGCCGAGGGGATTGCTGCAGCCAGAAAAACGAAGGGAGGAGATGGACTGGAGCGTGCGGACAGCTCCCAGGAGCTCGGCAGGGGAGGGAGAGATGCTGTGTGGCCAGAGGCAGGTGCAGGCCAAGGGTGGAGACGTCCCGGAACCTAAGAGAATGGGCAGGAGCTGGGAGGGGGGAGGCGGCGGACGGTGAGGGGGCAGTGGGTGAGAGGGGGTCCTCCGGAGGAAGGATGTGGGCGGGGCCCAGTGCAAAGCGGGGGGAAGGGGTCACGGTGTGAAGATGGAGATGACGGAGAAGAGGGTGGGAAACAGCATCCAGGCGATGGGCCCCTGGGCAGGGGGTGGTGTGGAGGGCAGGGCAGTGGGAGAGGCAGGGACCACCCCCCTCCCCAGGTGAGACGAGTCTCTGCACTCTGCAGCATTTTACAGCCTCGTCATTCACCGTCACTCACCGAGCACCGGGTGTCTGCCGCCCCCGTGCCCGCCGCCAGGACACAGAGCCCAGCAGGACACACATGGTCCCGGCGGGACACGCATGGTCCCGGGGGCTCTCGTTCAAAGGCTCCCCCTCCCCGCAGCACAGAAGGCAGGCGAAGGGGCCTCCGTGTGCCCCGAGCACAGATAGAAGAAGGTCAGAGCATTCAGGTCCGCTCTGGGCCTCCTGACCCCAAGCCCCACTCTGGCCACCAGGCTCCGTCTCAGCTGCGTGGCCTTCAGGACAAGGACAGTGCAAGCCCAAAGCACAGAGGAAGTGCCCTGTGCGTGCCCAGCCCCGTCGTGGGCACGGGCAGCGGGCAGGAGGCGGGACTCCCAAACCCTCCCCTGTGTCTGCAGCGGAGGGCGGAGGGCATTGTAGGAAAATGAGAGGCACCGGGAGAGGGCGAAGCACCTGCTTCTGAGCAGGGAGAGATGGAGGAGGGGGGAAAGGGGGGGTGAAGGGGGTGCAAGCTGGGGCACTCTGCCCCCCCCCCCCAGGTGCTCCAGGAGCCCCGGGAAGTCTGGGGGGAAGGGACCTGAGGCTCCTCCCTGTGGCGTGGGGCCCACCCCTGGGCCAGGGGGCCTTCTGACTCAGGGATTTCAGGGTGAGGTCACCCTCCCCGCCCAGGCTGGCCGTCAGGACTGGCCCGCCCCTGCTGCCCGGGCATTGGCCACAGGGAGGAAAGAGTTACAGCCCCGGCCTCTAGGCTTCTTATGCAAACAGCCCGGGAGGCACCGCACCTGAGCAGGCAGGCGGCCTGGACTGGAAGAAGCCCAGGGCCCCGGTTTCTCCCTCCTCTGCCGGGAACTGTGAGTGACCCTTCAGCTCTGGGTTGGACGCTGGGGCGGGGGCAGTGTTCCCACTCTCTCCCCTGCCTCCCGGTTCCCGCCGGTCTCCCCCTGCACCAGGCCGACGCCACCCCGTGCCCCGCCCTCCTCTCGGGACCCCAGGCCAGCACCCACTCCCCAGAGCAAGCTCCGAGGGCAGCCCAGGCAGCTGTGATGGAAACAAAGGAGCTGGCCTCGGGCAGATCCCGGGGGGGGGGGGGGCAGCCAGGCAGCCTTGGGGAGAGGGAGGCGGTGAGAGCAGGGCAGGGCGCTGGGCCAAGAGCAGGGTCCGGTGAGTCCCCGTGTCTGCACTTCCTCCTCCGCAGCTCTCCCTGCCCTCTGGCCAGGGCAGCTGGCCTGGGTGGCCCAACTGGTTTGCTCACACTTGACCTGACCTTTCGCCCTCGTGACTCACCTGCAGCCCCGGGCTGGCCCAGGATCCCTGCAGCATCCTGGCTTTGGTGAAAGAGCAGGTTGTCCCAGGGTAGCTCTGTCCCTTCCTTCTCCCATATTCCTGACCCGGAAAGCCCTCCCCACCCACAGCTCAGGGCTGAAAGGAACCACCTCTCACCCCGGGGACAGCCCCTTTGCCCCCCGGGCTCTCCCCCCAGCCTGGGCCTCCAGCCCCTGGATCACCCGTCCTCCCGCTCCCTTCTTGGGCCCCAGCAGCCGGCCTCCCTCTAGGTGTGTTTTCTCTGCCCTTCCGGGGTCTGTGTCCGGCAGGGGGAGGAGCCGGGATGTCAGGACTGAATGCCAGGCCCGAGCGCCAGGCCCTGGGCATGGAAAACCCATCCTCCTGCCTGGGGTTTCCGATGATCAGCACGTGGTCAGGGCTCCACGCTAGCGGGCTGGGGAGGGAGGCGATGGTCGATGTTGGCTGGTGTGGAGGGAAGTGGGGCTGTACCAAGGCACAGGGGCTCTTGCTTAAATTCGGAGACTCTCTTTCCAAATTGCGAAAGGGTTGTGGTGTCGAGGGGACTTCCAGAGCTGCTGCCTTGGCCAACCGGCCTGCAGGCCCCTTCTGTTCCGGCCGGGCCAGGGAGCTGGTGGTGCCGGGCCACCACGAGGCTCACAGGCGAGCGGGGCTGGGGTCTGTCTAGACCTCCACGTCTGTCCTGGGGGCTGGCATTGTCTTGAGCCCAAGAGAGGAAGCGGAGGTGCCAGAAGGGCCTGCCTCCAGGTGCTCTCAGCATCACCACCCTTCGTCTTCCACACAACCTGATGACTCTTGACCTTGTCTGAATTTATAAGTTACTGTTCTCCTTACAAAAATAGCTCAACCCTATCACAAATGTTTGGCTAATTGGGGGAAATGTCGATCTAATGACTGCTAGCATTTTGGTTTCTTTCCCTCCATTCTGCTCTCCTGTGTGTTGGGGTTAGACCTAGGGACACGCTGGTGTGCTGGCAATGATGCTGTCGGTTGTCACTGTGCTCATTGATTCAGTGAATGGCAAGGGCCGCCCTGTGCACTGGGAGGCAGTGGAAAGTAAGGCACGGTCCCCAGGTAGCTCACTGTCCAGGCGATCGGATAGTCATGACCTAGTGCGGTGATTGCGTCTGTAAGGAACTGGGCCGGGAGCACTTCGGAGGAGCCGCCACCTCCCGGCCCCGCCCCAGAGGGAAGCCCAGGGTTACCTCCTGGCCAGGAAACTGATGTCAGAGGGGAGCCCAGCTCCCTGTGAAGCCCTCTGGACCTGGCCGGCTTTTTCTCCTCATCAGTAAGAATCGGTCTTTGCAAATTTCCCACTCGTTCTCCAATTAATTTAGATTATTTCCTATTCGACTAGGAAAGCCCTGGTGTTTTTGTGTTTGGTTGTTGATGTTGTTTTTTAGATTTATGAAATCCCCCTTTTAAATTTATTTATGGATTTCTTTGCGGCCAAGTTAATGATATTTTCTAGTTAAGGTTTCATATGAGTCAAATGTAGTTTATTGATTATATTATTCAAATTGGCATTTCCTTTGTGTACTTATTTTTTATCCTTTATTCTAATTCTGATAGAGGTTTATTAAGTCTCCCATTCAACTTTTCTCTATAGAGTTCTTGTATTTTTAATAGCTTTTGCTTTTTATATTTAACTACAGTGTTATTGGAAGCATGCAAATTTGACTATTCTGTTATCACAAATTGTGCCTTTGTATCATTATTTTGTATCATTAACCTGAAATTCCACCTTTCTGTTATTAATACGGTGGCCAATCTTTCTTTTTATTTCAGTTTTTTTTTTTGTTTTGTTTTGTTTTGTTTTTTGCATTTGCTGGTATCTTTAGTATCCTTTTATTTTCAACCATTATCACATTTTTTAAAGGTGCATTTCTTATAGATAGCTATCATATGACTATATTTTTAAACCCATGCTAACTGTCTTTTAATGGTGTAACTCAATCTGTTCACATTTAGTTTAACAACTGAAGCTCTGCCCTTGATTGTATTATGGTGTATTTTACCTTGCGGTTTTCTTTTGTCCAATCAGGTTGCTATTGATTCCCCTTTCCTCCTCCTGTGGATCTGTTGTCCGCCTACACTTCCCAGTCCATCTGCGGCTCCTGCTTTTCCCAGGCGCGTTCTATCCACTGTGCAGCCCTGGGGGTTCCTGTTCTCAGCACTTCCATCTGGAACTCACAGGAGCCGGTCAGCCTGTAGACCTGGGCCCTTTTTCCGCTTAGAGAAATCTATTGCATGATCCTTATTTCTTTTACTTTTTCCTGTATCTGCACGTTCATTCTCCTGGCAGGATCCTCCCAGTTTCTTACCTTTTTCCTCTTTCTGTCTGTCTCCCTGTGCTTCTGTCCTGAGGCCTAAGACATCTGGGCTTGGTCTTCCAGGCCACAGAGTTGAGCCTCCAGAGCGCCCAGTCTGATTCCGGGAGTGTGTGATGTAGTTTCTGTTCTAGTGGGGCCTTTTTATGTTCTCCTTTGGCGCGTTACTTGAATCTCCCTGTGCGTTCCTGTTTTTTGTTCAAGTTGTAATTGTATTTTCCAGCCTCTCTTATTGACAACCTCAGTTTTTAAAAAACCCAGTAATATACATACATAGTTTTTAAAAATCAAAGCAATATTTTAAATTATGCAATAAAAACTCTCACACACTCCCCTCCCTGTTCTCCATCAGCTCCAACATCACCTCTTTTATTAATTCTCTCTCTATGCCCAGGTTTTCTTTTTCCTTTTATTTTATTTTTTAATTTTTTTTATTTCGGAAAGGAAGGGAAAGGGAGAGAAAGATAGAAACATCAGTGATGAGAGAGAATCATTGATCAGCTGCCTCCTGCACACCCCACACTGGGGATCGAGCCCGCAACCCAGAGCATGTGCCCAACCTACCGTGCTTCCCCGAAAATAAGACATCCTCCGAAAATAAGACCTAGCGCAACTTTGGGAGAAAAAATTAATATAAGACACTGTCTTATTTTCAGGGAAACAGGGTAGAATCGAACCATGACTTCCTTCCTGGTTCCTAGGTCAAGGCTCAGCCGCTGAGCCATGCAGGTTGGGCCCAGATTTTCTTTTTTTTTTTTTTAAATATATTTTATTGATTTTTTACAGAGAGGGAGAAGGAATAGAGAGTTAGAAACATCAATGAGAGAGAAACATCCATCAGCTGCCTCCTGCACACCTCCTACTAGGGATGTGCCCACAACCAAGGCACATGCCCTTGACCGGAATCGAACCCGGGACCCTTTAGTCCTCAGGCCGATGCTCTATCTACTGAGCCAAACCAGTTTCGGCCCAGATTTTCTTTATACAAATACAAACTAGTATGAATATACGATTGCTTACTTACTTAATTTTCTGTCTGCCTTACACAAAGGTAGTATCCATTGCCAGTTTGGCTCAATGGATAGAGAGTCAGCTTGTGGACTGAAGGGTCCCGGGTTCAATTCCGGTCAAGGGCACGTGCCTGGCTTGTTGGCTTGATCCCCAGTGGTAAAGAAGAGTAAAAATATCTCTCTCATCATTGATGTTTCTGTCTCTCTCCCTCTCCCTTCCTCTCTGAAATCACTAAAACACAAAGGCAGTAGGCAGTACGCATGGTCCTACATCTTGTTTATTCTTGCCTTTTTGGTATGACAATGTTATCTTGGAGACTGTATACAGAGAGTGTCCGCTCCTTCCGTATAGCCTTGTGGGTTTTCCTTGTCAGGATGTATCACAATTCGTTTAGCAGGCCCACTGCTGATGAGCACTTGGTTTGGGTCCAATCTTTGCCTATTACGAACAATGCTCTAAAACATTGTCTTAAGGTAGCTTGAATATGCATTTCCATATATTTAAGGATCGTTGTTGTTTCCTGCAAATGATCTGCTCATATCTTTTGCCCGTTTTTCTCTCGAGTTCTTGGTCTTTTTCTTATTGATTTTGAGGAAGTTTTTCTATATTAGGGTAAACAGCCCTTTATCTCTGACATGAGTTGTGATCAACCCTCCAAGTTTGCCTCTCTACTTTGCCAGTGGTGTTTTTAGCAACACTAGTTTTCTCAAAATACATTTAGATAGGAAATATGTAAATCGCTTATTTTATTATGAAGGCCTGTTTTTGTTCCTGTTAGTCCTCACCTGAGGATATTTCCCCCGTTGATTTTTAGAGAGAGTGGACGGGAAGGAGGAGAGAGACACATTGCTTGGTTGCTTCCCGACCGAGGCTGGGGATTGAACCTGCAACCCAGGTATATGCCCTTGACCAGGAATCGAACCCTTGACCATTTGGTGCACAGGACAAGGCTCTAACCGCTAAGAATACCGGCCAGGTCACATAGGCCTTTTTAAAATATAGAATTTTGCTCGTGTTTCCCTCCGAGTATTTTTATGGTTTCACTTATCAAATCTGAATCTTTGATCCTTTGGCGGTGGGGGTGGGTAATACTGAGTGAACAGAGTGAGGTGCAGACCCGCCTGTAATTATTTTTTCTGTTTGGCCATCCCGTTGCCCCATCACCTCTGGTCAACACGTTCCTCTTCCCACCACGATGGGCGAGGCATCTCTAGCACGTCCCGGGCCCCAGCCGCTGGGGTCTGAGGGCAGAGCTGGCGTGGTGGTCTTGTTTGTCCCTTTTCTCCAGCCTCTGGGCTGTCGGAGGAGTGGATTTTATGTGTGTTTGCTGGTGAGGGGCCTAAAGAGGAGAAGGGGCGGTTGCGGGAACCCCTTTCACGCCCAGCGTGGTTCAGGGTTCGGGTTCAGGGTTCAGGTTCTGAAGGAGGCCGCACACCAATGAAAGAGACCAGAAAAGTATTAATTTGGGAAATGGGGGCCCAAGAGGGGACTACGCCCTGCTCTGGCCTTCCTACCCCTTTTATTAAGGTTTGGGATCCAACCATAGAGGCAGGCAATTCCAGTGATAGCCAATCAGCAAGGATTTACATAAGACTGACAGGTGGAAGTTGCTTTGGCTACCGTTGTCTCAACTGGACAGTGAGTGATTGGCTCTGACCTTTCAGAGCTCCCAAGGTTAACCAGCCTTCCCGGTTCCCTGTCCACACCTCTCTGCCCGTGGGGACAGTGGTTGGTTTCCGACAGGTGGTGGTCTCTAGGAGTGAGGTTCTGCTGGCCCCTGCAGTCCAAGATACCACCTCCTCCGTGCTCCCAGCCGTAAGGGCAGAGAGTGGGGGCTTTTTTTGTTTGTTTCTTACATATATTTTTATTGATTTCAGAGAGGAAGGGAGAGGGAGAGAGAGATAAAAACATCATTGATGAGAGAGAATCATTGATAGGCTGCTTCCTGCAACGCCCCACATCGGGAATCGAGCCCACAATCCGGGCATGTGCCCTGACTGGGAATCAAACCGTGACCTCCTGGTTCATAGGTCGACGCTCCACCACTGAGCCACACCGGCTGGGCAGGGGCAAAGAGTGTTTAGCCCACCTGCTTGGCTCCCCACCAGCTCCTGGAGGTCTGGTTCAAGGGTTTACTCTGCCTTCACCCTAAAGTCTTATGGGGGGTGGGGGTTCAGTCACCTGGAGTTTCCCAGGCCTCAGACACTCTGACCTGTGCTAGCCAGGCCGGCCCACCCAGCTGCCCCAGCCCCTGCTTGGCTCGGGCACAGAGCGTAGCAGTTGGAGAAGGGGAGAAACAAGGTGTGTTTAAGCTGCCGTGTTCCCGGAACCCGTGGGCCCCAGAGCTGCATCTTAAAGGGACAGAAATTCCTTTGTCTGTGTTAAGATTGGAGGAAGGGAGAACTGGAAGGGCCGGTCTGTCTCCAGATAAAAAATAATGAATACCTTGTAGTAACACTTAGGGTGTGGAAGAGTTAAAAAAATAATTTAAGGTTTTCTTTTTTCCCCTTATTTTTAATCTGAAAATTTTCAAACGTACAAAAGAGCAAAAAGAATATTAAAATGAATACATCTGTACGTATTACCTAGATGTAACAATTACTCTTTAAGATCCAGGCCATCACTAAGTGTCCCCCTCCCCACTTTAGCCAAAGCAAGTCCCTCCCAGCCACTTGGTTTGAACCAGGATCCAGGCAAGGGCCATCCCTTGCATTTGATTATCTCATACGTCTCTCTTGACAACCCCCAACTTCCCTTCTGCCCTGACAGGGACCTGTGAAAGAGGCCAGGCCGGTTGCCCTGCAGAATGTCTATTTTAAGCTGGAATGTTGGCCTCCCTGTGGCAGTGCCCCCTGTTCCTCTGCCCTTTGTGTTACCTCAGGGCGGTAGGTCTGAGAGGCTTAGGCAGGCCAGGTCACCCGGGCTCAGGGACAGATCATCCAGGGGAAGCAGGAATCAAGGATGATTCTAGATCTCTGTCTGAGCAACAGAGGTGATGCCGGCCGAGATGGGGAGCTCCAGGTGGGTGGAGACGCACTCAGGCTGAGGCAGGCAGCTCTTCAGTGTGTCGGGGACACCCAGGTTGGGTTGCTGAACCTGGGGACGCAGTTGTGAGCTGTTAACCTGATGAGGTCAGTCGTGCTTTCCCAGGGCAGTGGAGTGAGAAGCAAAGATGAGACACCAAAGCACTGAGGAGAGGGCAGAGGAAGACGAGTGTGGGCCCAAGAGCTGAGAAGCAGCAGAGAGAGGAAGAGAAAGCTGACCAAGGGGCCGTGTCCGAGGCCGTACGGGAGGGAGAGGATTGTGAGGACTGGGTTCCAGGGAGAGTCAGGCCGGACAAGGGCCAGATTTGTCCTCAAGGAAGTGGTGGGAGGCCTGGGCAGTGGGCTGGGTGTTGTGAGCAGACGGCGAGACAGTGGGGCACACACACCGCTTCAAGAAGTTGGCTTTGAAAAAGAGGAAGCGAAAGTTGGGTCCAAAGGCATTCTTTCTCTTTTCAAGATGGAGAGACCTTGCCCAGCTGGTTTAGTTCAGGGGTTGAGCATCAAGCCAGGAACCGAGAGGCCACGGGTTCGATTCCCAGACAGGGCATATGCCCAGGGCTTTGAGCCCAATCCCGTACAGGAGGCAGCCGAATGATGATGTTTCTCCCCATCAATGTTTCTATCTCTCTATCCCTCCTTCTTCCTCCTTCTCTAAAAAAAAATCAATAAAATAAAAAAAAGACGGAGAGACCTTGAATTTGCTGAAATGCCAAAGAGACAAAGGTGGAAGGGTTGGAGATTTGAGGTGAGGCAGCTTTTGAGCAAGTGAGAGGCAGTGAGGTTGGCTGGGCGTTGGGTTGGTGGGACAGGAGGGCCCTGCGCTCCCCATTCGGGGAGGGAGAAGGATCGGTGGGTCCAGGCTCAGATACGTCTGAGGCGGTGGGCAGGTGACCACCACCCCATCTTTCCGCCCCCTGAGACGGACACAGCCACAGCCTTTGCTTGACAACTTCCTTGACAAACCATGGGTGACTCCTCCTCGCTTAGCAGCCGGAGAGCTCCCAGCCTTCCTCAGAGCCGGGGGCTGTGAGCGTGAGGGACTCCACCCCAGGAGCAGGCTGAGCAGGCACCCCGTGCAGCCACCCAGAGGCTCCGAGCCACGGGCGCGCAATCAAAACCCAAAGCCAGAAAAGCAGAAGTGGGGGGCAGAGCCCTGCTCTCTTTCCCATGTCCTGGGGGGTGTGGGAACTCAGCTGCTGCTCGGCTGTTTCACAGAAGCCAGCCCTGTGAGCGGGAGAGAATGACAGAAAGAAACCGAGGCCTGATTGCGGGCTCCATGCCCGGCCCCTGTTGGGGTGTGTGCGGGAGGCAACCATCGATGTGTCTCTCACATCAATGTTTTTCTCTCTCTCTCTGCCTCTCCTCCTCCCTTCTACTTTCTCTAAAAATCAATGGGAAAATCACCCTCGGGTGAGGATTAACAACCATAGAAAAAAGAAAGACATGGTGGACCAGAGGTTCAGGAGGCTGTCCAGAGAGAAGCCTGGACTGCACTCCTCTTTCCTTCGAATGGAATGCGCTCCTGCCCAGACCCAGGAGGGAAGCCGCACCTCGGGCCAGTGTGTCTGGAATCTCACGCTGCCGCATGGGATAAGGGTCCGCCGAGCCCCCTGGGCCCTGGCACAGCATGCTCGGCCCCGGCCCTGCCCGGGCGGGTGACCTCAGACTCCGGGCTTGCGTGGACCCCCTGGGGTTCTGGGGCTGGAGGACCCGGACCCCGCGGGTGGCCCAGCCTCCCCCCCCCCCCCCCGCACGGGGGTGGAGGGGGCGGATACCGAGCGAGGCCGGACTCCGTTCTGGAGCAGGTGGGCTCCGGGGAGGGGCGGTCTGTGCCCTCGGCCTAGCTTCCCGGGGAAGGTCACTGTCCGTTCTCACGCTCCCTCCGCTCGGCCCAGAGGACACGGAGCAGCAGCACAGGCTCAGCCGAGGAGGCCCTGTCTCCCCCCACTGCCACCCCCCCCCCAGCCGAGGGTTTGTGGGTATTTCTTTTGCCTGCAGCCCCAGAGGCCTGATGGGATTTTCTGGTTGCACCTGCTCTAGTTGCCCCGGCCCTCCTGGGAGGGTTTTGGAGAGGGGTGAGCAGAGGGCTGGAGAGATGTTCTGCCCCCTCCCCCACCACGCGCCTCTCAAGACGTGAGGGTGTGTCTGAGGAAAGACGACCCCCTGGGGAACCCTGTGGTCGTCACCTTTTCTTGCTGGGGGAGGAGAGGCCTGAGGAGCCGAGCTCCGTCATCAAGAGCAGCCGGAGCTTGTGGGTTTGGCACGTCGCTGCGGTGTGGGGCCGGGCCGCTCGCGGGGAGACCCCGGCCTGCAGGCAGGGCCCCGCACCGTGGGAAAGCGGCAGCAGGGGAGCTCTGGCCGCCTTTCGTGTGGTCCCAGCCCCCTGTCCGGTCACGCCAGGGTCCTGCCACATGGACACCCTGCTTCCCAAGTCCACCTGCGGGGCAGAGCCCCGGCCCGGGCTCCCACCCCTGCCCTCCTCCGCGCTCTCCCTCCCCGCCCAGCCCCGCCCCGGTGCCTCAGAGTTTCTGGCCGCTCTGGAATTTACAGCTGTTTCCCTCTCCGGGGCGTGGCTCCATAACTCTTGTTGACCTGTCCTGTGTGTGTGTGTGTGTGTGTGTGTGTGTGTGTGTGTGTGTGTTCCCTGGCCCTCGGGGTGGGGTACTGTAGTGTGTCATGTGTGTGACGCATGTGAGGGCTCCAGGCTCTCGGGAAAGGATCAGACTACTTCCGGGGCTCTGAGCCGGGGTACCAGAGACCGCCTGGGAGCTTTTGGGGTAGAGTCGAGCATAGATCCCAGCCTTGCTCTGGATATGGTTCCCCATGTGTCCGAGCGCCCAGATCCACCCATGCCTGGCTTCCTTGGGTGTCTCTGCGCTGAGCCCATTGTGGGTGCAGGGGAGGAGGGGCTGGGGAACTTGGGAGAAGGGAGAGCCAGGTCTGGGGGCAGGAAGATGACTGAAATGGAAAAATAAGAGATGGGAAGAGCCCTTACCGGTTTGGCTCAGTGGATAGAGCGTCGGCCTGCAGACTGAAGGGTCCAGGTTCGATTCCGGTCAAGGGCATGTACCTTGATCATGGGCACATCCCCAGTGGGGGGGTGCAGGAGGCAGCTGGTGATGTTTCTCTCTTATCGATGTTTCTAGCTCTCTATCCTTCTCCCTTCCTCTCTGTAAAACAAAACTCAACACAATAAAATATATTATTTTAAGAGAGAGAGAGAGAGAGAGAGAGAGAGAGAGAGAGAGAGAGAGAGAAGTCTGGGACCCAGGGTGGGAGGGTGGGGGTCAGAGCCCAAACTGGGACCTGAACAGCCCCTATGGGAGGGACAGCCTTCAGGCGGGCAGGTGGGGGGGGGGGGAGGGCAGGGTGCTGCCTGGCACTTGGGGTTGGGGAGGAAGCACCCTGAGAGGATGAGTGAAAACAAATGGTCCCCACGGGCTGGGAGGCGGGGCTGCTGCTTCTCACTGGGGACGCGCCGTGTCCGCTGCGCCTGAGAGGGTCCAGGGCGGGCGGGCCAGGAGGAAGCGCCTCGGGGAGGGTTCCGGAGGGTTCCGTCCCGTCCCCGGGGCTTGGGGAGGGGGTGGGGCCCAGGCATGCCTGTTTACGTCTGTGGACACGCGGCGGCGGCGGGGTGGCACATGCCTCCAGCAGGCGGACCACGGCAGTCAGGCGGGTGGGTGGTGGTGTGGTCAGAATCCTTCCTGCCCTCCACGCGGCTAGAAACCCATCCAGAGGCCGGTTTCTTCTGATACCGCATCTGCCCAACCAACCCCTTCCTCTCTGAGACACCCACCGCACTTCCTCTTCCCACCACCCCCTGCAGGGGCTTGAGGGAGTGGGTGGCCCCTCGTTGTCCTGTCTGTGCCAGCTCAGGCCCCAACACCCAGCGGCCCCCAGGCCGGTCCCGTCTGGGAAGCTCCCCCTCCCCCACCCATGGCCCCCGAGCGTCCCCTGTGGAGCTGCCCAGTGGCTGCTCTGGGCCTAGGAGTCAGACTCATCAGTAATCAGAGCTGAGTGAGGCATCCCTGGCCACATGAAAATCTCCCTTTCTTCCCCTCTTCCCCCCCCCATACACACACACACACACACACACACACACACACACACACGCCCGGCCTCAGCCGCCCGCCTCATGCAGCACTTCCGCCGCCCTGACAGGAAATGGGCTGGAGGCTCAGCCTCCCCCCATCTCGAGGCAACTTCTTGTTTCCCTGTCGCCCTGTGCCAGCCGGGGTTGTGCCCCGGGGCTCCACCCCCCACGCTTCCCAGGGCTCCATCCCGGCAGCTCAGAGGGGACAGGATGGTGGACGTGATTGCCAAACTGGCCCGGAGGCAGAGCCGGGCCCTCCGGGTGCAGGTAGGGGAGGTTGGCATGGGGGCTGCGCTCCGCCTCCGATCTGGAGAGCAGACGGTCCTGTGGAGGCGAGGGGCCCGCGGTGGACCTCCGTCCGGCCCTCTCAGGAACCGGGGGGCTGGGGTTCGGAGCAGGGCGTCTCACGGGGCTGGGAATCCTCTCTTTTTTCCTCTTTCCTTCTCCGAGGCCTTGCCCGTCCCGTCCGAGAGGGGCCGGGAGGTGGCGATCGGCCGGGGGAAGAGAGGCAGGCCCGCTCCCTGCTTGTGGGTGGGAAGTGGAGACCAGAGGAGGTGGGGGGCTGGGAGCTCTGAGTGTGGTGAGAACGGGGCCCTCTCAGCTCCGGCCTCCGGCCTGAGGTGGGAGGACTTCCCCTTTCCCGCTAGGTGTCCCGTGTCTCTGATGACGGTGACTGGGGCCCCCCTGAGAGCCTTGGTGCCCTAGACAGGCTGCTTCTGGTCTTGTCTGGGCCTCGTGGGGGTGGGGGTGGGGGTGGGGGTGGCAGGCCCGGCTCTAACCCTGGCGAGCTCCCCTGGAAGGCCAGGGGGATGGAGGGACTGGCCCACCTGGCCCCCAGGAACTGGGCTGATCCAGGCTGAGGCTCTGCCAGGAAGGGAAAGGACCCCCGTCTTAGCCCTGGGGGCTCAGTAGAGTTCTAGAGCAGTGCTCGGCAAACTCATTCGTCAACAGAGCCAAACATCAACAGCACAACGATTGAAATTTCTTTCGAGAGCCACATTTTCTAAACTTAAACTTCTTCTAGCGCCACTTCTTCAACATAGACTCGCCCAGGCGATGATTGCTTGTCTCATGTTTGATTCTTATAAGTATATTCCCAGTAGGACATCTCACTCACCTAGGGGAAATGGTGAACAACATAGACCGATGAACGAGAACAGACCCAGAGATCAGGAGCCAGGGGTCAGACTGTTGGACCTCAGAGGGAGGGTGGGGATAAAAGGGAGAGATCAGCCAAAGGACTTGTGTGCACACATATGAGCCTAACCAGTGGTTGAGGACAATAGGAGGGTGGGGGCATGAGTGGGGGGGAGTAGGGGATTGGAATGGGAGGTTGATGACAAGTATGTGATACCTTAATCAATAAAGAAATTAAAAAAAAAATACAAAAGAAAGAAACTCATGCCTTTAGGGGCAGAGAAGGGAGGTCGACGGGTGGACCAGGAACCGACCACCACGGCAGCGTGCACCAGGCCCCCACAGAGCAGGGTGACGGCAGGTCAGGCTTTTCTCGGGACGGAGAAAGCCTTGCCAGTGAGGCCTGTGAGCGGAGCTCGGTGGAGGAGCTGGAGGTGGGCGGGCAGGGAAAGAGCTGGGAGTTCCAGGCGGAGGGCATGGCTGGAGCACAGGTGCCTCTGTGTTTGGGGCCGGTGTGGCTGGAATACAAGATGCCACAAAGGGCTGTTGTGAGTGGAGAGAGAAAAGTGAGGTGGAGGGTGGTCTCGCCACATAGGAGCTGGTGGGGGAGGGCGAGGAGGGATGGACGGCTGCACCCTGCTCTCCCTGCCCCCTCCGTGCCCGGGACCTGCCACCCTGAGTGCAGCCGCCACACCCCTTCTTTGGCAGTGGTTTTGTCCTTCTGTTAGCAGTCGTCATCACTGACATGCTGTGCCTTTCACATCGCCTGCTTCCCCCGCCATCTGCACATGAGTGCAGGCTGCCAGGCAGGGGCTGTGTCCACTCCTTCACTGCTGCATTCCTAGTGCCGAAAGCCACGCATGGTGCAGGGTAGGAAGCTCTGCTGGACAGATGAGCATTTGGGGAGGCACCTGAGGCTGAGGGAGAGGCCACCCTGAGCAGGACATGCTTCCCCTCTTGAGGAGTTTACAGCTTAGTGAAGGTCTCACGGCAACAGAGAAACTTCTGAGGGAGTGGCTCAGTGGTTGAGCATCGACCCATGAGCCAGGAGGTCACAGTTCAATTCCCAGTCAGGGCACATGCCCGAATTGCAGGCTCAATCCCCAGTCGGGGGTGCAAGAGGCAGCCAAGCAATGATTCTCTCTTATCATTGATGTTCCTTTCCTCTCTCTCTCTCTCTCTCTCTCTCTCTCTCTCTCTCTCTCTCTCTCTCTCTCCATCTCTAAAATAAAAAATACATATTAAGAAATAAATTTTAAGTGTATTGGCCCTGGCCAGGTGGCTCAGTTGATTGGAGCGTCATCACATACACCATAAGGTTGCTGGTTTGATTTCTGATCAAGGCACATACCGGTACCTAGGTTTCAGCTTTGATCCCGGGTCAGAGCACATAGTGGAGGCAACCAGTAAACGGTTCTCGCTCATATCATGTTTCTCTCCCCCCACCCCCTTCCTCTTTTTAAACATATCCTTGGGTGAGGATTAAAAGCTTAAAGAAAAAAAAGTAAACAAAACAAATCCAACCCCTGTAATTACACCTCTGTTTCTGAAAGCACAATATTGGAATTGTGCTAAGTTTATCACCTTGAAATCTTTCCCTCGTAGCATTTTGTATTCTTCGAAAACAGTATTCCTCTCCGATGCTATTCTGCTGCCTGGGTTTCAGAGGGTCGCTCTCTACCCCTCCGATGGGCTGAGAGTGCCAGGCGGTGGTGGGCACAGGGGAACTCCTGGGAAAGGCCGAACCTGACACCTGAGCTGAGTCCTAAGGGACTGGGAGTCAGCCGGGTGAAAGGGTGCGGAGGGGCTGGGCAGGCTGAGTGAGCTGAGGCCTGTGGGAGGCACGGCAGAGAGGGTGGGGGCCGTGCTGCAGGAGCTTAAAGTTCAGGCTCAGGAGCCAGGAGTGGCAGGAAATAAGGTGCTGGCAGGTGACGGGCTGCCCCTGGTGGCCTGTGAAAGGCTTAGACTTTGCCCTGCCAGGCTGCAGGCAGCCTTGTGGTGTTAAACATAACCAGGCTTGTCTACCGTGTGACTGAATCCTCTAGTCAGTGGTCGGCAAACTGCGGCTCTCGAGCCACATGCGGCTTGCGAGCTGCGGTTTGCCGCTCTGTTGACGAATGAGTTTGCCGATCACTGCCTTAGGGAAAAACACTTAAACATTTTAATAATGTACTAATGTCTTTAACCTGAAGTCAAAACTTCTGGGTAAGGGTAATGCCTTACGCAGCGGTCGGCAAACTTACTAGTCAGCCGAGCGGCAAACCGCGGCTCCCGAGACGCAGTTTGCCAATCACTGCTCTAGCCCACCTCACTTTCCTTTCTCTGCCTCTCCTCTTCCTTTTCTTTGGTTTGTTGTTAATCCTCACCCGAGGACATTTTCCCATTGACTTTTAGGGAGAGTGGGAGGGGGGAGACTGAAGTATTGATGTGAAAGTGACGCATGGATTGGTTGCCTCCTGCATGAGCCCTGACCGGGGCCTGTGCCAGGGCGGAGCCTGCAACCGAGGTCCACGCCCTTGACCGGAATCGAACCCAACACCCTTTGGTAGACAGGCTGATGCTCTATCCACTGAGCCAAACGGGCTAGGGCTGTCCCTTTTCCCCTCCCATCTGGCTGTCCCCTGTGCTTTCCGTATCTGGAGTGGAGACAGAGGCCTACAAACCCCACAGCCAGGAGATTCTAGTCCAAATCCAGAGGCAGAACTGGTTCTGGCCCCTGAGGGCTCCGGCCAGGAGGAAGGGCGGGATGTAGGATGTAGAATGGTCCCAGAGGACCTGAAAGGGACAGGGAAGGGGCGGGTCCCAGGCCACTTCTCTGTTTCTGCCCAACCTTTGGTTCTCCTCTGTGAGTGCACAGCTGGGAGAATTCGGTTATCAATATTTCATTAATAAATAAGTCATGGCATCGCCCCACCTTAGCTGGGGCAGATATTACGTACTTCATACGTTACAAAGCACTTTCAAGAGCGTTTCCTCATTCTCTCTTCGCTGCGATTTCCAGAGCGGCAGGGCAGATATTCCACAGCCGGGGACACTGAGGCAGGGAGGTGCCCGGGGGGCAAGTGTGGCCGCCGCTGACCCGTCCCCTCCTCCTCGCGCAGGTGGACGAGGCCCCGGAGCCCGTGTACGCGAACATCGAGAGGCCGCCGCCGCCGGCCCCTGCCCCCGCGGCCGCCGCGGCCCGCCGGCCCGGCCAGGTGTGGGAGACGCACACGGACGCCGACACCGGGCGGCCCTACTACTACAACCCGGACACCGGCGTCACCACCTGGGAGCCGCCCTGCGAGGCCGCGGAGGGCGCCGCCAGCCCCGCCAACTCGCTGTCCTCCGTGGGCAGCCACGAGAGCCTGGAGACCGAGTGGGGCCAGTACTGGGATGAGGAGAGCCGCAGGGTGTTCTTCTACAACCCGGTGACGGGCGACACGGTGTGGGAGGAGGAGTCCGAGGAGCCCGGCGACCGCGAGGACGAGGACGCGCTGAGGATGCAGCCAGGCCTGAGCCCGGGCGGCCCCAAGGACCAGCGGGTGAGGGCGGGGCCTGGGCTGACTGGGCGGGGCCTGGGCGGGTGGGCGGGGCTGGCCTCTGACCCCTTCTCCCCACAATCCTGGGAACTTGGGTGAGGGGCGGGGCCTGGGCGGGTGGGCGGGCCTGACCTCTGACCCCTCCCCATAATCCTGGGAACTTGGGTGAGGGGCGGGGCCTGAGCTGGGTGGGCGTGGCTGGCTCCCAGGCCTCTGACCCCCCCTCCTCCTCCCCTCAATCCTGGGAACTTTGGGCGAAGGGCGGGGCCTAGGCTGGGTGGGCGGGGCTGGCTCCCAGGCCTCTGACCACTCCTCCTCCCCTCAATCCTGGGAACTTGGGGTGAGGGGCGGGGCCTGAGCTGGGTGGGCGGGGCTGGCTCCCAGGCCTCTGATCGCTCCTCCTCCCTACACCCCTGAGAATTTGGGATGAGGGGCAGGCCTGGCCAGTGGTGGGTGGGCTGGCTCTGAGGGGCCTCTGACCCAGTCTTTTCCTCCCTGCAGCCTCCCACCCCTGATCGCTCCTCCTCCCTACACCCCTGAGAATTTGGGATGAGGGGCAGGCCTGGCCAGTGGTGGGTGGGCTGGCTCTGAGGGGCCTCTGACCCAGTCTTTTCCTCCCTGCAGCCTCCCACCCCTGAGACGGACTACCCTGAGGTACTGACCAGTTACCCTGAGAAGGACTACTGCTCTTCGAGCTCCCTCAGCGAGCCCGGCCCCGCCTCTCCTTTTGTCACGCCTCCCGGCTGGTCATGCCACGTGGACCCGGAAGGGCAGACACTCTGCACCAACCAGTTTACCCAAGAGCAGGTAGGGAGACAGGTGGGCCCAGGAGCCTCGGGACACGCCTCCAGCCTTTCCTCGCTAGTAACTCCCTTAACACTGGACTTCAGCTCCTGCTCTGGCTCCGCGCCAGCCTAGGACACTGTCGCCTGCACCTGTCCCTCCAGACTCCTTGGGCCTGAGTTGGGCTCTGGTTCTTCTCTCTTGAGGCCACTGGCAGCCCTGACCCTCCCTCTCCCCTTCACAGTGGGTGAAGCTGGAGGACCACGGGAAGCCCTACTTCTACAACCCCAAAGACGACTCTGTTCGGTGGGATCTGCCCCAGGTAACCGACTGGGGAGGGAGAGTCCGAAGGAGAGAGGGAGGGTTTGTATATGTCAGCGTCTTTCTCCCTCCCCAGATCCCAGTTCCTGCCCCTCGGAGCATCCTCAAGCCCAGCCCAGACAGTGAGACCCCAGCCGAGGCCAGCCCTCCGGAGGAGAAGGTAAGGGAAGGGGCATGTAGGCCCTGGTAGGACCCCACAGAAGAAATAGGGGAGTTCTGGAGGTCTGGGGTCTGGAACGGCGCACTAGCCTGGGCTGGATGAGCCTAGATCTGGGTCCTCCCAGCCCAGAGGTGGGTGAGGTTGGGAGCTGGGAGGAAGTCTCTATTGCTGCTGCTGCTGCTGCGAGAGCAGGTACCCCACCACCATCAGCAGCAGCAAAGAGGGCTCAGTGGAGGTCCAGGCCCAGCCTGTGGAGCATTGCTGGCCGAGGGGGAGGCTAGCCTGGGCCCACCAAGGCTCCCATCCCTAACGGCCTCCTCCTTCCCCTCCTTTCTCTAAGGTCAAGACCCTGGACAAGGCGGGCGTGCTCCATCGCACCAAGACGGTGGACAAGGGGAAGCGGGTCCGGTGAGAGCCCTCTGCCCACGCTCCCTGAGCACGTCCCCTGGGCCGGGCCTGTGAGTCCTCGTAGCAACTTTATCAGAGGTCCTGTGAGGACACGAGGCACGGAGAGACAAAGGGAGCCCACCTCTCACTGTTGGGTGTCCCCAAGCTGTGATCTTTAAAAAAATATATATTTTTATTGATTTCAGAGAGGAAGAAGAGGGAGGGGGGAGGGAGGGAAGGGGGGAGGGAAACATCAATGATGAGAGGGAATCATTGATCACAGCCTCCTGCATGCCCCCCTCAGGGGATCGAGCATGTGCCCTGACAAGGAATCGAACCATGGCCTCCTGGTTCCGAGGTTGACGCTCAACCATTGAGCCGCTCTGGCCGGGCCCCAAGCTGTGTTCTTAAGCTCTGTGTCCTGCTCGCGGGGGTGGGAAGGAGCCTCAGCCCAGGGCCAAGTCCAAGCTCTCCCCCCCCCCCTTCCCCATCCCCCCAGGAAGAAGCACTGGGGTACCTCCTGGACCGTTCTGGAGGGCGGCATCCTGACGTTCTACAAGGACTCGAAGACCTCAGCTGCAGTTGGCCTGGTGAGGCCCGGGCCGCCCAGGCAGGGGCCACCCCATTTCCTCCTGACTCCTGGGGGCCTTTCCCTGACGTGTCTTGTCCAAGGCCAGTTCTGAGACAGCGGAACATACATGTCCTGCGAGCTGGGCCTTTGGCAAAGACAACAGCAGATTTACCCCGGGACAAGCACCTGCGGCCGCTGGGCATGGGGAGCTGTCCTCCGGGCCGGCCGCACCAGCCTCCTGGGCAGGCAGCTGGGGACGAGGTGCCCTGTTTGCAGGGATGGGGGCTGCACACTTCTCTCCTTTCCTCTCCCGGGAGGGCAGGCGGCAGAGGACCCACCAGCCCTCAGGTTCTGTGGTTAAGAAGTTCCAGGATCCCTGGGTTCCAGAAGCCCTTGGGCCCCCTCCTCCCAGAGCTGTGGCCCCATCCCGTCACTGGAGCTGAGGGGGCCCGGCGAGCTGGAGGCAGGCGCGGTGGCAGGCCTGTCCACGCTGAAGGCTCTCTCCTTCCCCCTCCCACAGAGGCAGCAGCCTTCTAAGCTCTCTGTCCCCGAGTACACGGTGGAGCTGAACGGGGCCTCTCTTGCCTGGGCCCCCAAAGACAAATCCAGCAGGAAGAACGTGCTGGAGGTGAGTCGTGGGGGTGCAGAGGAAGAAAGGGGGCTTGCTGATGGCTCGGGACACAAACTAGGCAAGTCCCAAGTAGGAGGAGGATCTGGGGGGAGTTGTGTCTGGAATTCTCAGGGCTCAAAGCTCCAGTTGCCCCCACCTGAGGGGTCCACCCGCAGTACTTCTGGCATCATGGACTCGGCGGTGTCCTCTCCAGGAGCCGGGCTCCCCGGTCCTTGGCCTTGGACGGTGATGAGAAGTAGGAGGGGTCTCTGGGGGGACAAAACTCTGTCACGACTTGTGTCTCTGCAGCTGCGGAGCCACGACGGCTCAGAGTACCTGATCCAGCACGACTCGGAGGCCATCATCAGCACCTGGCACAAGGCCCTCGCCCAGGCCATCCAGGAGCTGGTAGGCAGAGCCTGGGGCCTCCAGGACCTCAGGGAGGGGGTGGCCAGCCGTCAGGCAGGGCGCTGCGCCCCCTGTGGGTGGGGTCCTCTGCTCAGGCACTGGGAGCTCCATGGCCCCAGTGGGTAGTGTGTGTGTCCCCCCCCCCCCACAAGAGGGCTGCTGAGGAACCAGCCTCTGAGGCTGGCCCTGCAGGAGGATTCTTCAGTTCGGGGTGGAGGCACATCCCAGAGGACTGTCCCATCTTAAGGGCACAGAAGGAAAAGAACATCCGAGAAATAGCCTCAGGCTGGAATGGAGATACATTTATTTTTTATTGATTTCAGAGAGGAGGGAGGGAGGGAGGCTGTATTACTAGAGGCAGGAATCCAGATCCAGGAGGTGATTCTGGTGTGGCTGTTGGCTCAGGCCCCAGCTAGAACTGGGAGCCACACACGGAGGAATCCTGACCTAGTGGAGTGTACAGAGTTGCTGAGAAAAACATGGAAAGGGGAGCAGGAGCTGGGACATGGAATAGGGCAGAACAGGAGGACTGCCTCCCTGCACCTAACGAGCTTCCTGCAGCTCAGGAAGGTGAATGTTCTGAGCTTCCAGGTGCAGATGAGGGGAACTATCCTGGTGAAGGGAAGGGTGAATTTTGCGGGGTCCGGGGTCACCAGGCCAGGGGCCCCAGGCTCTGCCTCTGAAGCTGTGCGGTTGTAGCCTGCAGCCCTGCCCCCGGAGGAGGAGAGCGAGAACAGCAGCGTGGACTGCGGGTCCAGAGAGCGCCTGGGAAGCTGGTGGGAGGACGAGGCGCGGCCTGGAGCAGGTGTGCCCGGGGATGGAGGGGATGGAAGGGATGGAGGGGTGGAGGGTGGGGTGAGGTGAAGAGAATCTTTTGGAGGGGGTGGTGACCCGGATGGGGCCTGCTGGGCCACCCAGGCGCCACCGACTGACCCGCCCTTGCATTGCCTGCGGCAGCCGCGCCTGTCCTGAGCCCCGGGGTCCCGGAGAGCGACCTGAGCAGGGTCCGGCAGAAGCTCCGCAAGTTCCTGCTCAAGAGGCCCACGCTGCAGACGCTGCGGGAGAAGGGCTACATCAAAGGTACCGGGGGCCCCGAGGGCGGGCGGAGGGCCCGGGAGGGCGGGGGCGCGGGGGCGGCGGCGCTGACCGGCCTGTCCCCCAGACCAGGTGTTCGGCTGCGCGCTGGCCGCGCTGTGCGAGCGCGAGCGGAGCCCGGTGCCGCGCTTCGTGCAGCAGTGCATCCGCGCCGTGGAGGCCCGCGGTACGTGCGGGGTCTGCGGGGCCGGGGAGGAGGGGGCGGGGCCGGGGCGGGGCGGGCCGGGGAGGAGGGCGCGTGCAGGGCGCCTGGCCACCTCCAACAGGACCCCATGCGGAGGCCCGTGGGTGGGCGCAGGGTGGAGGGAACCGGACCCGGAGCTCCTTAGACGGAACCAGAACCGTAGCAGGGCCTTTAGTACCGCCCCGCAAACCCCGGGCTCCGCGCCGCCTCTCTCCCCCCCCGCCCCCCCCCCCCCCCCAGGGCTGGACATCGACGGGCTGTACCGCATCAGCGGGAACCTGGCCACCATCCAGAAGCTGCGCTACAAGGTGGACCACGGTGAGGCACCCGCAGCCCCGCCCCGAGCCCGGAGGGAGGCCGGGCCCGGAGGGGCGCTCACCCCCTCCCCCTCCTCCCTCCCCCGCCGCAGACGAGCGTCTGGACCTGGACGACGGGCGCTGGGAGGACGTGCACGTGATCACCGGCGCCCTGAAGCTCTTCTTCCGCGAGCTGCCCGAGCCCCTCTTCCCCTTCTCGCACTTCCCCAAGTTCATCGCGGCCATCAGTGAGTGCGGCGGGGGTGGGGCGGCTGGTCTGCCTGGGCAGGACCCCACAGGCCGGGAGGGGTTCGATCCCTCCGGCCCCCTCGCCGAGCCCGCCCTGCCCTTCCCTTCCCGCCGCCAGAGCTGCAGGACCCGGCCCAGCGCAGCCGCCTGGTGCGCAGCCTGGTGCACACGCTGCCCGCGCCCAACCACGACACCATGCGGCTGCTCTTCCAGCACTGTGCCGGTGGGTGAGCGGCCCCGCGCGGGCGGGGGGGGCCGTAAGGTGACCAGATCGCCCCGCTTTGGGCGGGACAGTCTCGATTTTCAATCATTTTCCCCACGTCCCGCGGCGTTTTTAAAAAGTACCGGTTTTTTATTTTTTGGAAAACATCGGGACTTTTAAAAACGCCGCGGGACGTGGGAAAATGGTTAAAAATCAGGACTGTCGCCGAAACCGGTTTGGCTCAGTGGCTAGAGCGCAGGCCTGCGGACTGAAAGGTCCCAGGTTCGATTCCCCGTCATAGGACATGTACCTTGGTTGCGGGCACATCCCCAGTAGGGGGCGTGCAAGAGGCAGCTGATCGATGATTCTCTCTCATCGATGATTCTCTCTCATCGATGTTTCTCTCTATCCCTCTCTCTTCCTCTCTATAAAAAATTAATAAAATATATTTTAAAAAATAAAATAAAATAAAACAAGCTCATAAAAAAAAAAAGTCCCGATTTTTGGAAAGATTGGAAAGATTCTTTCCAAAAATCGGGACTTTTTTAAAACGCCACGGGACGTGGGAAAAATTGTTAAAAATCAGGACTGCCCCGCCAAAAGCGGGGCACCCTCCCGTCTCTGGGCCCTGATCCCTCTTCTCCCATCCCCACCCGCCGCAGGGTGATCGAGTTCGGCGAGCAGAACCGCATGTCGGTGCAGAGCGTGGCCATCGTGTTCGGGCCCACGCTGCTGCGGCCGGAGACGGAGGAGGCCAGCATGCCCATGACCATGGTGTTCCAGAACCAGGTGGTGGAGCTCATCCTGCAGCAGTGCGCCGACATCTTCCCGCCGCCCTGACCTCCCGCCGCCGAGGCCCTGCCACGTGGCGGCTGGACTGGACCTCAGACCCTCCGCTTCCCCCGGCCCGCGGGCCGCTGGGCATTCGGCGCCCCTCCTCTCGGAGGGTCTGGCGACCCCTGGAGGGTAACTCACAGAATGTGATTTCCCCCTCGCCTGTCCTGGTTTGGGGTTCGTTGGGTTCTGTGCTTGATTGCAGCGCCACCTACTGTGTGTGCGCGGGCGTGCACATGAGAAGGTAGGCGGGGGGGGGGGGGGGGGGGGGGGGGCGGTGGTGAGGGTTGTTTTCTGGGGTGGCCCCGGGCCCTTGTGCGGAGGAGTCGTTTGGGATGAGGGGCTTCCTGGCTGCTTCAGACTTGAGGCCTCAACAGAGACCCTGTGGGCTGGCACATGCCCATCCGAAACCACGTCCCTGCTGCCGGGACAGGCCTGCGCGGGCAGGCCTCCAGCGTGGGCAGCCGGGCCTGCCTTCCCTCAGGCGCAGGAAGGAGCTCTGCCCAGCCTCCCCTGGCTGGCTGTGGACAGCTCTCCCCTGCTTTCTTGTTTGCGGGTCCGGGGTTCTGCCCTCCTCGGCCCGCTTAGGTTCTGCCCGTTGGGTAAACGTGTGCCCGGCACCCGCCACCTGACACGCACCGTTTGCACACGCAGTCCCGCCTCGCAGATGAGGAAACGGAGGCTGGCCGAGGCAGAGAGACCTGGTTCAGGGTCCAGGGGCTGATAAGCTCCCCGTATACCAAAGCACAGCCTCCTGGATGGGTAAAGCCAATCCTTTCAGCTGCCCCCTAACCACAGCATGGACTTATGGGTAAACTAAGGCAAAAAAACAAACAAAAACAATGAAGCTGGGTGGGTTCTGGCTGGGCCTGGGGCGGTCCCTGAAGGTGCAGAGGGAACCTGCCCGCTGATCTTCCCTTCGGGGAGGGCAAGTGGCACTAGCAGGAGCCCCCCGCCCCTCTCTGCGCCTGGCTGTCAAGTGCGCCGCCCTGGTGGCTGCCTGGCCACACAGCTGGGCGAGGCCTGCAGGCCGGAGGGAAGGGGGGTGTGACCTCCACAGAGGAAGTGTGGACGCTGGGGTCAGCGGCCCCCTTCCCTCAGGCACAAACCGCATCCGTTTATGGGTCTTCCCTCCCCGCCCCTCCCGCCCGCTCACTCACTCAACAAGCAATAATAGCTAATATTTATTGACATTTGCACCATGCCAAGCGTTTTACTTGGAGTATCCTGTTTGTCTCTCACAGCCAATATTTATTACCTGCTCCTCTGTGCCAGGCTCTGTGCCCTGGAGCAGGGGTGCTGCCCGCTGCCTCCCTGGTGGAGCGTATGGTCCGGTGGGTGAGGCTGCCCCCAGCCCACCCCTAATGCCAGCGGGGCTGGGGCAAGAGTACAGGTGGAGGCCACACCCGTCGAAATACTGTAAACTTACAAATCGAGCTAACAACTGTTCAATAAAATGTGTTTTGTTCTCCTACTTCGGCAAATGTGCTTTCATAATGACCTGGAAGGCCAATTTTTTTAATTGATTTTTTTACAGAGAGGAAGGGAGAGGGATAGAGAATTAGAAACATTGATGAGAGAGAATCATCGATCAGCTGCCTCCCGCACACTCCCCACTGGGGATGTGGCTGCAACCAAGGTACATGCCCTTGACCAGAATCGAACTCGAAACCCTTCAGTCCACAGGCCGACGCTCTATCCACTGAGCCAAATCAGTTAGGGCAGAAGGCCAGGGGTACATCCCCAGTAGCGGGTGTGCAGGAGGCAGCTGATTGATGTTTCTCTCATTGATGTTTCTCACTATTCCTTTCCCTTCCTCTCTGTAAAAAATCAATAAAATATATATATATTTTAAAATCTTCTACTACCTGAATTCCTATGAGTTTCTTAGTACGGTTTATTTTATAATTACTACCTGGTTTCTATGTTATGTTTTTTTCAATCCCTTACATGACCACCTTCTTTCACCATACACAAGAATAAACTGCCGAAACCAGTTTGGCTCAGTGGTAGAGCATCGGTCTGCGACTGAAAGGTCCTGGGTTCGATTCCGGTCAAGGGCATGTACCTTGGTTGCAGGCACATCCCCGGTAGGGGGTGTGCAAGAGGCAGCTGGTCGATGTTTCTCTCATCGACGTTTCTAGCTCTCTCTCTCCTTTCCTCTCTGTAAAAAATCAATAAAAATATATTTAAAAAAAAAAGAATAAACTCAAAATGGATTAAAAACATAAATGTTAGACTTGCAACCATAATAATCTTAGATGAAAACATAGGCAGTAAAATCTTGGACATTTCTCAAAGCAATATTTTTTCTGATATATTTTATTTTCCTGGCAAGGGAAATAAAAGAAAAAAAATAAACAGATGGTACTACATCCAACTAAAAAGTTTTTACCCAGCAAAGGAAGCCAGCAACTGGGGCGCGGCTACAGTGCTGGGACAGGTTCAAGCCTTGGACCGATGAGAGGGCACGGCCCTCGTGGCCACGTGCAAGTCCCAGCTCAGAGGGCAGAGCCCTCCCCTCCCCGCACAATGACAGCCAACAGCTGTAGGTGTGAGCTGGAACCTATGGTCCGAACACGTGGCCCCACGTGCCTGAGTGATACAGGCTGCAAGTAAACAAAGCTTGATCAGGTGCATGTAATTGAGTAGGATCGAAACCCAGGAGAATGTTGTAAGCACCCTGACCACGCCCTTACTTTGCCTTGAGGCATCGGCTATAAAGTAAAGACATGGCTTGTGGTCCATGGCACTGCTGGGTCCCCATCAGGGAAGCAGCGTCCCACCGAGTCCCAGCTTTCATTCTCTCGTCTGTCTTTTCTCAATCCTTCGCCGCCCCCACTCGGGATCACTGAACTGGCTGAGCTGGTGAGGCACGTAATGCGCCCTGGGGGTGGGTATGCCATGGCCGTGCCGGCTCCCCAAGGTCAACAGAATGAGAAGAGCACCCTGAGGGGGAGAGCATATTTACCCATGATACATCTGATAAGAGGTTAGTATCCAAAATTTATAAAGTGCTTGTACAACTCAACACCAAAAACCAAAATCCAACTAAAAAGTGGGCCAAGGACTTGAACACACTCTTCTCCAAAGAGGACATGCAGATGGCCAATAGACATATGAAAAGATGTTCATCACCAATTATCAGAGAAATGAAAATTAAGACCACAATGAGGGATCACTCTCACCTGTCAGCATGGCATATATCAACAAACAAGTGTTGGTGAGGATGTGGAGAAAAGGGAACCCTTGTACACTGTTAGTGGAAATGCAGATTGGTGCAGCCACTGTGGAAAATAATATGGAGTTTTCTCAAAAAATTAAAATTGGAACTTCCTTGTGACACAGAGATTCCACTTCTGGAAATACATACTAAGAAACCCGAAACATTGATTGGAAAGACTCTATGTGCCCCTATGTTCTCTGCAGCATGATTGACAATAGCCAATATTTGGAGGCAGCTGAAGTAACCATCAGTAGATAATTGGGTAAAAACAAAAACAAAGAAAAACAAAACAAAACTGGTTTATTTTCACAATGGAATAATACTCGTCTGTAAAAAAGAAGGAAATCTTACTTTTGTGACAGCATGGAGGACCTGGAGAGTATTATGCTAAGTGAAATAAGGCAGTCAGAGAAAGACAAATACTATATGACTTCGCTCATATGTGGAATCTAATGAACAAGATAAACTAACAAAATAAAACCAGACTCACAGATACAGAGAACAGACTGACAGCTGTTAGAGGAGAGGGTTTAGGGGACTGGGTGAAAAAGGTGAAGGAATTAAGCAAAAACAACCACCACCTCATAGACACAGACAACAATATGGTGATTCGCCGAGGAAAAGGGGGTTGGAGGAGGTAGACGAGGGTGAAGGGAGGATACATGGTGATGGAAGGAGACTTTGGGTGGTGAACACACAATACAGTGTATAGAATAGGGGTGTCGAACTCAATCAGAGAAGGGGCCAAAATCTAAAATCCAGCCTAAATCGCGGGCCGAATGGTTTACTGAACAGTCATAAACTGACAATGTCATAAAGACAGCGGAGTGCAGTGATGACAGCGCGGTGCGGGCCACATTGCAAGGCCTGGCGGGCTGGATTTGGCCCGCGGGCCTTGTGTTGACACATGTGGTATAGATAATTGTACACCTGAAACCTGTATAATTTTATTAACCAATGTTAGCCCCAATAAATTCAATAAAATTTTAAAAAGAAGTTGTCACATAAGTAGTACAGAGAGGTCTGTGTGCCCATCACCTAGCCTCCCCCAGTGGTGACAGCTTATAAGCTGCGGTGCATTATGAAAACCAGGAAAGGGTGGCACTATACAGTAACTAGGCTCCAGACCCTACTTGATTTCGCCATTTTTTGGATGCACTCACTCTTTTGTGTGTCTTTGTGTTTAATTCCATGACATTTTTATCACATGCATAGATTTATATAACCACCAGCACAATCACGGTAGAGGATTGTTCTGTCGCCTTAAAAGAAATTTCTTATGCTGCCCCTTTATAGCCACACCCTCTCTCCCCTTCCCTGTGCCTGGCAACCTTGTCTGCTCTCCACCTCTGTAATTGTGTCATTTCAAGATGGCATCATAAAATATGTACCTTTTGAGATTGGCTTTCTGCACTCAGCACAGTGCCCTTAAGATCCATTCAGGTCATTGCAGCCATCAATAGTTCATTACTTGCTATTGCTAAGTAGTATTCCACAGATATGCTTTTTTTTTTTTTTTTTTTTTTTTTTACTTCGGAGAGGAAGGGAGAGGGAGAGTCAGATAGAAACAATAATGATCAGAATCATTGATTGGCCGCTTCCTGCATGCCTCCTACCGGGGATCAAGTTGGCAACCTGGCCTAACCAGAATCAAGTGGTGACTTAGGTGACCTCCTGGTTCATAGGTTGAAGCTCAGCCAATGAGCCACGCAGGCCCGGCGTCCACAAATAAGCTTTTAAGACACTCTCCCAGCTGTGAATGGAGGGAGGGAGGAGGGAGACAAGCCAGCCCTCCATCCTGTCAGGCCTCTGCACTACCTCTCTACAGTTGCAAGTGGCCCCAGATGTGTTCAGGCCCTAAGGGTCAGGCGATTGGAGTGTTGACGCAGAGCCGCCAGTAGAGGGCGCCAGAGGTCTTTTGTCCAAGAGCTGTCTCTCAACAGTGAACCACAGAGAGGGTTCCGGGGAGCAGCTTTAGGCCTGCTGTGTGCATGAATCAAGAGAATCCCGAAGACTTGTACCCCTCCGGAGCCTAGACCCCAAGTTTCAGTGCATCCCTGAGCTCCAAGGCTGGGGAGTGGAGGAGGAGGCAAAGTGAGGCCAGGACCGGAAGGAGGAGGGCTGGAGAGGTGCGGAGGGAGAGTGCTCCAGCTCCTCCAAACTCCCCATTCATTTCTGGTTCCCCAATTTGAATAAATGAATGCATGCAGCAGGTGGCAGATTATTGAAATCCTCTTCCTGTGCCTGGCTCCATCCCTTCTGATTATGCCTGGGTGGGCCTCTTTGCCCCTCCCCCCACCTCTAAACACTGGTGTTCCTCCTCCCTCTGCCAGGCTCACCTACCCTGACAGCTTTAGCTGTTGCCCTTGCTCTAAATGGCCCCACTCCATCCACCTCACAGCCCAGAGCCCTGGGTCCTGAGTCCTGTGCATACAGCCCTTGTCCTTATGTGTCTTTCCAACGACTTATTTTTCCCACGAACGATAAGCTCCATTAGAGCAGAAATGTTATCTGCACGATCCACTGCTGCACCCCTGGCACCCGCACACGCTCGGTAAATATTTATGAAATGGATGAATGGGAGACTGAGCTCCTGTGAACTGTTCAAACTCAACACATCCCAGGTTAATGTCATTATCTCCTCCCTCCTCACAGTTTGCTTCTCCAGTCTTTGCAGCCTCTCCCCTCTCAGTCCTCCTTAGAAATCCCAGTCACCCCAGACATCATCTTTTACTCTCTCACCCCTATCACTCAGCCCCTGCGTTGCCCAGATTCTACCTCCTGCCTTTCCAGCTCCCACACTCACCCCAGTCCCTGGCACACCCCTAACTTAGACCCTTGACAGCACCTGGACAGGTCCAGCTGCTTCTAACTTGGGTCCCTCGCCTCTGTTTTTGCTTTTACCCACATCGCCAGCTGAATGGTTTTTCTAAAACATCCATCTCATTATGTCGGCCCCTACTTCAAACCCTCATTACATCCACGTCCCTTACAGCTGTGTTTCCCCAAGGGCCACACAATGGGTGGCCGAGGACATAATTATAGAAGGCTCAAGGATAAAGGCTTAGAGCGTGTCTGAGACAATGGACAGGAAGCTGAATAATAAGGAAGTTATTTATTTTCTGATTCTTTCCAGCCTTTAGAAGGCATCAAGGAGAAAGTCTCCATGTGGTGCTAGGACATCCTTCACACCTATTTTTCACTTGCTAATCTCTTAGCAGGAATCAGGACTCTAGCCATGGTGCTAGCCACAAGGCATTTAGCTAGAATGTAATAACACTATTTATTTCACAGTTACCTACTCTGTATGGTATGTGATGTTGTTGTTGCCTTATTTATAATAACAATAGTCCATAAGATTTATTTAGGAAAAGATATTGCAAATCACATATCCATCAAAGAACTAGCATCCAGAATATATAAAGAATTCTTACTTATCAATAAGAGTAACCAATGGAAATTTTAAAATCAAAAAGAAAAATGAGCAAAAGACTTAAACACTTCATAAAAAGAGGACATATAGGTGGCAGTAAACAGATGAAAAGTGCTCAGCTACATTAGTCATCAGAGAAATGTGAATTAAAACCACAACTTGATACCCTGTCCACCCACCCACCAGGACTAAAATGAAAAAGACTTCCAGTATCAAATGTTCATAAGGATGTGGAGTAATTGGAGCTCTGACTCACTGGCAGTGGGGATGTAATTTATAACAGCTACTTTGGGAAACTGGCCATACCTACTGAGCCGAGCATACCCATCCCACCCTCAGACCCAGGAATTCACCCCCTGGGTATTCTTCTAACAGAAACAAATACACGGATTCACCCAGAGTCATGCATAAGAATGGTGGTAGCAGCTTTCTTCATGATAGCCAAAAATCTAAAGCGATCTCTATCACAGCAGTAGAATGGATAAATACATTCTGGTCTGTTCACAGAATGGAAGGCTGTATCAAAGTGAGAACGAATAAATTAAACTATACAAGTGTTAAGCCAGACACAAAAAAGGAGCAGTCGTTTTGGGTCCCATTTATATGAAATTCAAAAGCAAACAAAACTAATCTAGGCTATCACTGTTGGCAGCAGTGAAAAGGGCACCAACAGGTGTCAGACCTGTGGAGTCAGGCCTGACCTCCTGCAACCTCGGTACTTGAGTTCTGGCTAAGAAAGAATTCAGAGCCAAGACTCAAACATAAGAGAAGGTTTATTTAAAAAGTCACAGAACAAAACGGTTTGGCTCAGTGGATAGAGCATCGGCCTGCGGACTGAAAGGTCCCAGGTTCAAGTCTGGTCAAGGGCATGTACCTTGGTTGCAGGCACATCCCCAGTAGGGGATGTGCAAGAGGCAACTGATAGATGTTTCTCTCACTGATGTTTCTAACTCTCTATCCCTCTCTCTTCCTCTCTGTAAAGAATCAATAAAATAAAATTAAAAATTTTAAAAGTCAGAGGTAGGAGAAGTGAAGCTATAAAATAAATGGGCTTAGGAAACAAGTTACAGAGTCCAAAGAAGGGTCCTTGGAACTTAGGAGAGAGGAAGGTAAAGGTAATGCACCTGGGGCAGGAGAGAGGGACTGAGAAGGAGCACAGCTCCGGAAGGAGGGCCATAGAAGGGTGGGGATTGTAGGGGAGGTGCCAGGGGAGGACCTCGATAGAATACCCATCAGCTTCCCAGGTGTGTGTGTCCTTTTAAGGTCATGGTCTCCACTGGCTGGCCTGCACCAGCACAGGAGGTCATTAGTCGATGCAGTTGGCCCTGGTGTCAGCTGCGGCATCACTTGTCTGGTTTTGCTGCTTTCCTGAGCCTGGAGCTGAAACATAACTGAGACCTAGATGTCATCCCCAGGGGTTAACATCTTAAGGGAATGGTCATGCAAGGGCCGGCATGGGAGTTGTAGGAGGTCACTCTTCTGCCCCTTGTTCCTCCTCTAAGGTAGTCTGCCCTAGGACCAGTGAATGCCAGGGAGGAAAGGTCAGGGGAGGGTCAGATCTGCATGACCAGCAATATGGAAGGTCAGGGGGTCTACACCACACTCCTAGCCTACCTCAGGACAGCTCAGACTGGTCACCTGTGGGGCTGGCCCTGGGAGGAGGCACAAGGTCAGCTGCTGAGGGGGCTCATACTGTTATGTTTTGATCTGGGTGAAAAGTTACTTTTGCTATATGAGTGAAAATCAATTTATTTGTGTGCTTCTTCCTACATATGTTATATGTCAAGAAAACTTTACTTAAATTCAACTTTTACAAAAGTGAATTATTTAAAGGCAAGCATTAAGAAAATGGAAGTCTGGCCCTGGCTGGATAGCTCAGTTGGTTAGAGCATCATCCTAAGATGCCAAGGTTGTGGGTTTGATTCTCAGTCGGGACACACAAAGAATCAACCAATGAATGCATAAATAAGTGCAATAGCAAGTCTCTCTCTCTCTCTCTCTCTCTCTCTCTCTCTCTTTCTCTCTCTCTCTCTCTCTGGAATCCATTTTTAAAATGAAAATCTGCTGAAACCGGTTTGGCTCATGGCTAGAGGTCCCAGGTTCGATTCCGGTCAAGGGCATGTACCTTGGTTGCGGGCACATCCCCAGTGGGGGGTGTGCAGGAGGCAGCTGGTCGATGATTCTCTCTCATCGATATTTCTAACTCTCTATCCCTCTCTCTTCCTCTCTGTAAAAAAAAAAAAATCAATAAAATATATATATATTTTTAAATGAAAATCTGAGGACATGACAGTTCTCTTGACGGTAGGGTGCAAATGGTAGGTGTTCAGGGCACTGTGCCCTCTACCATCAAGTCCAAATGGCTATTCCTGGCTCCTCAGTCCCTGCATCATGTCACAGGGCAGTTCGGTGTGATGCTTAGAACCACAGACTTGGGAATCTGATGAGCTCGACTTTGAACCTGAGCTCTGCCACTGGCTGTGAGACTTGACCAAGTTACCTGGCCTCTCCAAGCATCCGCTTCTTCATCTATCGATCACCTCCAAGGGTGAGGGGCTTGCTCAGTGGATGAAATGGCCCAGCACCGGGCACAGGAGGTGGACGTGACGGATAAAGCCACACCCAGCTGCCTGCTGCTCCCCAAACAAGTCCTGCTTTTTCCCACCGTTTCGCACCCCAAGTGTCTACACATGCTGCCCCCCTAGAATGCCCTTCCACCTAGCGATCACCTCCCATTCCTTCAATGTCCGGCGTAAGCACCTGCTCCTATAAGATGCCACACCCCTCATGAGGTTAACCCCAACCCTCTGCACCATCCACCCACAGACACGTACGTGTGTGTGTGTGTGTGTGTGGCCTGCTGTTCCTTTAGGGATTGGCTCTGGCTTACAGAGAAGGCGCTAAATATATACCCACCAAACGCAAGAATGAACAGTTCTTGGAATGGTTCTCATTTCTCTGCAGTTTCTCGGGGGAGGGAGGGCGGGCTGGTTCCCTTTCCGTGCTCAGAAAGATATCAGACCTTCAGCCCGGCCTTAGGGGCCTCATCCACCTCTATGGAGAACTGGCAACACGAGACATGCTGTGGGTGAGTGGTTATCACCATGACGTCAGCCTCAAAGGTTAGGGCTGTCCCCACAGCATCCCAGTTCCCTTTCTCGCCCTACACGGATAGGTCACCCACGAGAGCGCCGCCGATGTCCATTTAACCTCTTGGTAGCTTCGCAGGTTCCCCGAGCCAGGCACGTGCTGGGTGAGGCAGGGGCACTGGTTAAACCTTCGTAAGCCCTTGGGGGGCAGGGAGGCGAGTGGGGGCAACTCGTCCAGAGGTGCCTTCCCCCGTGACCAAGTCCTGATGCCCTTGGCGGTTTGGTGAATCGGGACATATCCCCTTGGCCAGACAAGTGCCCCCAAATCTGGTGCCAACTAGCGCACCACTCCCCCTCCCCAAAAATGTAGGCGCCTACACAGCACCCGGGCTCCAGCCCATCAGCCGAAAATATGGCACCACAACTTCTCAGCCTTTGGAATTCAACCCAAAGGTACAGTGACTACGTGCCGGCCAAGTGCTGGGCGGGATAAGAGACGGAAAACACAGGAATCTGGGCCTCCCTGTCTCCTGAGCGGAGACAGATACAGACACCGATTCACAGTACCGGGTGGTGAGGGTGGTGGAGCAGGGGCGTAGGACCCTGGTGCAGGCAGAGGAGAGGCGACAGGTTTTGGGGGTGAGGGGGAGTTTAGGGAAGGCTTCCGGAAGGAGGTTAACGTTTTGATTGCTGATCTTCCCTCTCTGTCCTGCCCACAGGAGGTAAGGTCCTGAAGGGCAGGAGCCTTCCTCCTTGTCCTCAGCTGTTTTCCCAGCGCCTGGATGCCTGGGACAGGGACAGGCAGGGAGGGGAGTGAGAAGAGACTGGCCCTGGGACCCGCCATCTTGGTTGTCCCAGAACACACATCCTTATGGTGTGACGGAGGCGGGCTCTGGCGTTTCGGGTCAAAGTCTGACAAATGGGGGGTAGGGGTATCAGGGGATCTCAGAGGAAGCTCTGAGCAACTCAGTCCCCTCGTTATCCATTCCCAGTGCCACGCAGGAGTGGGGCAGGACCAGGGATAGAGAGGATGAGGCTTGGTCCCCAAACCCTGGAGTTGCCCAGACCAGCCAGTGATCGGTGCGCCAGAGCTGGGATTGGGGTTCACCTGGCGGCGGAGAGAGAAGAGCCATGGGACCCCCAAGGAGGTGTCTCATCTGCTCAGGAGCCCAAATATGCCCGTCAGTTGGCTGTCCGCATGGAGCCTGGGGTCAGAAAGCCTGAATGTTCTCCAGTCAGAGGGGACTCCGCAGAGGCCGGGAGATAGATAACCCACATGCCGAGAAGCCCCGTGACCCGCTCCGGACTGTTAGCGGCACACGAGGTGGGAGACTGGTCTGTCCTCTCACGTCACCCACCGACACCTGACAGGTGGGCCTCCTCTTGGCACGCATTTCACAGAGGAGCGAGCAGGGCCTGTCTGCAGCTGGTCCGGCCTCACACCACCCACCCGTCCGCTCATTTACTTGTTCAGGGACTGTGCACACCTACTATGCGCAGGCCCTGTTGTAAGTGCTGGAGGTGCAGATGACCACACAGGTAAACTCCTGTGAGCGCCTGCCTTCAGAGAGCTCACACTCTCTTGGGGAGAGAGCTAACTAACAAAGAAGTAAAGGAAACATAGATCGGAGAGCTGGTGTGGTTTAACAGTCCAGAGCACTGGCCCCTTCCAGTCCAACGATCATGAAAATACTGTGCCTGGGCTGGAGCCCATAGGGACCAGGGTGCTAGCTTATGAGTGGAGAGGGGTGAGGGCAAACCCCCAGAGTCAGCGTCTCTCATCATCATGAGCCCAGGGTGGAGAGGAGTGTAGCCGCGTGGTTCCATCCATCTCAGAACGTCGCATTCTGGCCCTTTAAGTCTGGTTTAGGCCGGTACGGGTTTCACCTGTTAGCTTGGTCCTAATTGAGAAGCTCCCGGCATGCCCAGCGGGAACCCCTGACTCGTCCATTCCTCTCTACACGAAGCGTCCCTCACTGTCTGCCATTGATGCCGGCCTAGACCTTGGCCGGGACCGTTGGCCAGGCACCTGGGCATGGTCCGGGCTTCCTCACTGCACGGCCGCCTCGCACGGTTTCCATGGCAGCTCAGGACTCCAAAGGTGAGTGTCCCTGAGAAAAGGGAGGAAGCTGATTGTCCTGAAAACCCAGCTTTGGAAGTCCCATCACAGCACTTCTCTCGTACCCCATTCTCCCTACCGTCTGTAAGACTGGCTTAGCTTCCAGGAGAGAAGACACAGAGCCCGCTTCTCACGGGCAGAGTGCCAGAGAACCGGTGGGCATGATTTAGAGCTGCCACGCGCAGCTAAGGGCCGTAGGCAGCATCGGGAGGTGAACTGGGGATGTCTGATGGCAGAGTCCACATATCGGGCACGGAACTGCACAGAATGCCAGGCTGCCAGGAAAGACAGGGCAGTAGATGTGGGCATGGAGAGGGCACCGTGAGGCTGGCTGGCTGGTTCGGGCGGTGTGGGTGCGCATGCTCAGGGAGCCCGTCTCCTGGGCTGGGGAGCGGAGTGGGTATCTAACACCGGGGAGAAGGGAGGAGGAGGGCCCTGCACTCAGGGAGCTGGACGGATCAGAGCAAACTCCTCCGGGTTTTTGCAAGGAGCCGGTGAGGGAGCATTAGAGACACCAGCCATCGCTGCCCAGATGGTAGCCACCGCAGTGAAACCTGGGAAGTGAAACCTCTTCAAGGCCAACTTTCTCGTTTGTTGCCTGAGGTTGGCTTTCAGTGGCTCCCCTGCTCCGAGCTGCAGGCGGAGGCCTGGAGGCCCTGGTGCGGGGAGTGAAAAGGCACCGAAACTGGCTGGGGGATGTGGGAGAAGGATGCCTGTGGTGCTCCCGGAGGACCCCCTTTGGGGGATTCCCAGTTGGGGGAAGGGCAGTGGGCTCACAGGACCCTTCTGCTTTAGCACCGATGGGGAGGGGGTGGGGGGACTGTGGGGACGCTGGCCTGGGAGTCAGCCTGGTTTCGGTGGCAGCTCCACCAGGAAAGATCTGTGTGGCCTTCAGGAGTCACTTCCCTCTCGAGGGCTCAGTTTCCTCATCCGTTAAATGTCAGGTCAGTTGATCTTTAAAGCATTCCTCTCTCCCACCCCAACATCACGAGCTGATCGAGCTGATCGCCCTAAACTCAAGAGACATCACTCACCTCGAATCGGTTCTCTTGGCTCACCCAGAGCCTGCTCTCTGGACAAACATAGAGGAGGATGTTCCTAAAGGTGAGGGTGTGGCTCTAGCTGGTGTGGCTCAGTGGGTAGAGTGTCCGCCTGCAAACTGAAGGGTCCTGGGTTCAATTCTGGTCAATGTCACATGCCTGGGTTGTGGGCTTGATTCCCAGCAGGGGGGCGTGCAGGAGATGGCCAATCAGTGATTCTCTCTCATCATTGATGTCTCTCTCTCTTCCTCTCCCTCCCTCTCCAAAATCAATAATATATATATATATATATATAAAAGATGAGGGCATGGATTCAGCCCAGATCCACCTTGATCTCAACTAGACTTGCCTCCTGCATGCCCTCTTACTGAGGTTGGAGCCCACAACCCGGGCATGTGCCCTTGATGGGAATCGAACCCGGGACCCTTCAGTCCACAGGCTAGCTCTCTGTCCACTGAGCCAAACCGGCTAGGGCCATGGTCAGAAAACTGCGGCTCTCTGGCCCCTTGAGTGTGGCTGTTCCACAAAATACCACGGCCTGGGCAAGTCTATTTTGAAGAAGTGGCGTTAGAAGAAGTTTAAGTTTAAAACATTTGGCTCTCAAAAGAAATTTTCATTGTTGTACTGTTGGTATTTGGCTCTGTTAACTAATGAGTTTGCCGACCACAGGGCTGGGGCAATTTCTTCGATTTTAGAGAGAAAATTCAAAGCATAAATTGCTTGTGATTGTGCACCCCGCGGGGCCTGGTACAGCCTCCTGGAATAAGGCCATGTTCGCTTCTGCTGCAAAACTCAGCGGGACAAACAGACTCTCAGCTGGCCTCTCCGCCCAGGTCAGGTTTGCCATCCGGTACGTCTTGATTTCAGGCATTTGGGGGTTCTGGAATCGGGGATGGGGGGAGCAGCGTGGCCCGGGGCTTCACCCCGGGGGTCACTGCACACAGCGGGTATTTGTCCCGCGGCTCCCCTGCCGCCTCCCCCAGGCCGGGCCAGGGAGGAGGTGGGGCCGATCGGCAGAGGCGGCGGAGGCGTTGCTAAATGGGAAAAGCAGGCGCTGCGGGCCCAGGAAGAGCCGGCATTCCCGGGCTGCCTGGGCCGCGAGTCACCGCCGTGCAGCCGGCCGCACCAGGAATGTGTCCTGGCCCCGGGCCCGGCAGCCAGCGGGTGGGCGGCGGGCAGGCAAGGGCATGGCCGGGCTGAGCCGCCGCCCGGACTAAGAAAGACCTCCGCGGCGGTCCCCTGCGGTGCCCAGCCGGCTGGCTGCGCCCTGTGAGCATGGGGGGCGGGGAGGAGGCGGGGGAGGAGGAAGTGTGTGTGTGGGGGACAAGACCCGCGGGCCAATGTACTGGGGAAGCTGTGCGGGAGCTCCCCAAGGGGGTGTGGGAGGAAGTGGTACAACTTCCATTCCTAGGGGTTTGTGTTTCATCCTTAGAAACATCAATTTATTATTTTTTCAAATAAGTAGCACATTCACGTCCTTTAAAAACATCAAGAGCCCTGGCCTGGTTTTCTCAGTGGTTAGAGCATCCGCCCGTGGACCAGAGGGTCATGGGTTCGAATTCTGGTCAAGGGCACCTTCCATCCCCAGCGACCCAGTGCCTGTGGGAGGCACCCAGTGCTCGTGTCTCTCTCACGTGGGATGTTTCCCTCTCTCCCTCTCTCTCCTCCCTCTCTTCCCATCTTCTCCTTCCCCTCCACTGTCTCTCTAAAGATCAATGGAAAAAATATCCTCCCGTGAGGATTAAAAAGAAAAAACAAGCCAAAACCGGTTTGGCTCAGTGGATAGAGCGTCGGTCTGCGAACTGAAAGGTCCCAAGTTTGATTCCGGTCAAGGGCATGTACACTGGTTGCGGACACATCCCCAGTGGGGTGTGTGCAGGAGGCAACTGGTGGATGTTTCTCTCTCATTGATGTTTATTCCTCTCTATCCCTCTCCCTTCCTCTCTGTGAAAAGTCAATAAAATATATATATATTTTAAAAGAAACAACAAAGTAAAAACATAAACATACAAGACTCTGGAAGAGACATTTGTACCCCCATATTCATAACAACGTTCTTCATCACAGCGAAACGGTGGGAGCAGAGGCGTCGGTGGAGGGAGGAAAGGAAAAAAAATGTGGTATGTACACTGGAATATTGTTCCCTAAAAAAGGAAGGAAATTCTGCCAGGCTGCGGTACGTATGACTCGGAGGATGCTGTGCCGTGTGAAAGAAGTCAGACACAAAACGGCAGGCGGTGGGTGATTCCACTGGGGCGGCCAAACTCACAGGACCAGGAAGCGGAGTGGCAGTAGCCAGGGGCTGGGCGAGCAGGGGTGGGCACGGGGCTCTGAGTCTCCAGGGACGCACTGAGAGACAATGCGAGGCTCTGGAAGCCTTCCAGGCGCTCTGGCGAGCATCTGGAGAGGGGCCAGCAGCTCTGGCCTTGCTTCTGGAAGCTGTCTGCTGGGGGCAGACACAGAGGGACTGTGCAGCTCTGGAAACCATCAGCGGGGAGAAGCCCGATGCCTGGCAGAGGAAGAATCTGAAGCCAGGCTGGGGGCCCTGCTGCTCGGAGGGGCTGAGGGAGACCCTCGGTACTCTCCCCTCGGCTTCTGGCTGCTTGTCTCTGCACAGCCACTCTTATTCCGGGCCTATACCGGTAACAAAGCCAGGTGTCTGAGGGACACACCTTCTCAGTTGCTAACTGGGTGGGACAGGGATATATATGGTACCCTCTTCTGACGTATTGGCCTGTGTTGGCTGCGGTAACAAATGAATCTGGCACTCAGCTCTGCTGCCAGCAATCAAAAATACAATTGGGCCGAAACCAGTTTGGCTCAGTGGATAGAGTGTCGGCCTGCAGACTGAAAGGTCCCGGGTTCAATTCCGGTCAAGGGCATGTACCTTGGTTGCGGGCACATCCCCAGAGGGGATGGTGCAAGAGGCAGCTGATTGAAGTTTCTCTCTTATCAATGTTTCTAACTCTCTATTCCCTTTCTCTTTCTCTCTGTAAAAAATAAATAAAATATATTTTAAAAAAATACAATTGGAAGCATTTTTATCTGCAATAGCATTAATCAAAACTATGAACTACCCAAAGTGCCCATCAGCAGATGAGTGGATTAAAAAACTGTGGTACATCTACACACTGCTGTAAAAAGGAAGGCACTCCTACCATTTGCATCAGCATGGATGGACCTGGAGAGCACCATGCTAAGTGAAACAAGCCAGTCAGAGAAAGATAAATATCACATGATCTCACTCATTTGTGGAATACAATGAACAACATAAACTGATGAACAAAAACAGATCCAAAGACAGAGAAACATGGATCAAACCGTCAAACCTCAGAGAGAAGGCAGGGGAGGATGGGGGAAGAAGGAAAGATCAACCAAAAGATGTATATGCATTCATATAAGCCTAACCAATGGACACAGACACTACAGGGGTGAGGGTACGAGCTGGGGAAGTGGGGGGTGGGGGGGTTTGGACAAGGACACATATGTAATACCTTAATCAATAAAGAATAATTAAAAAAATCCATTAAATACTTAGGGAAATTTTTCACAAAATATGTGTGAAGCATCTGCACTGAACACTATTGCTGAGAGAAATTCAGGAAGACCTAGGGAAAAGGAGAGATGTGTCCATGGATTGGAAGACTCAGTATTGTTGAGATGTCAGTTATCTCCAAACTTATCTTTAGATGCAACTCAATTTCAATGATAATTCCAGTAGATGCTTTTGTAGAAGTTGACATGTTTGATTCTAAAATTTCATGAAAATGCAAAGGACCTAGAATATCCAAAGCATCTTTTAAAAAAAAAAAAAAGGAAAAATATCCTCAGGTGAGGATTAACAACAGCAACAAGAAGACTGATAAACTGGACTTCATGAAAATTCAAAGCTCATCAAATTACAACAGTAAGGAAATTATAGCAAGCTTCAGATTGGAAGAAAATATTTGTAAAATATCTCTGACAAAGGACTTATACACAATATATAAAGAACCCCCACAAGTCAATAGTACAAAGAACCTAATATTGAAAATAGGCAAAAGATTTGAATAAACACTTCACAATAAAAGATAAGCAGATGGCCATGAATGGCATTAAAAAGTTCTTAACAACATTAGCCATCAGGAAAATACAAAATAAAATCAAAATGAGTCACAAACATACACCCACCAGAATAGCTAAAATTAAAGATAGACAAAATCAAATGTTGGCAAGGATGTAGAGCAATCAAAACTCTCCCACATTGTTAGTAAGAATGTTAAATGGTACAACTACTTTGGATGAAGATCTGATAGTTTCTTAAAACAAAAGCTACCTATGAATCAGCAATTTCACTTCTCAGTATTTACCGAGGAGAAATGAAAGCATATGTCCATAAAAAGACTCATACAGGAATGTTCTTAGCTGCTTTATTCATAATCCTGAAAACTATAAACAGCGCCAGTAACTATAATAGAAGAATAAATAATTCTTTTGGTATAATCACATAATGGAATTAAAAGGAGTTAACCGATGCATGCAACATCATGAATGATCTCACATTATGTTATGAGAAAGAAACTAGACACAAAAGAGTTCACATAACATGAGTTTATATGACGTTTTAGAACAAACAAAACTAATCTATGATGAAAAAAATCAGAACTAATCTATGATGAAAAAAATCTTGTGCCCAGCTAAAGTGGCTCAGTGGTAGCTTGCATTGAAGAATTTGCTGGTCAATTCCCAGTTAGGGGACATGCCTAGGTCTCTGGTTTGATTCCTGGTCAAGAGCATATGGAAGGTAACCAATCAGTCTCTCTCCTTCTCTCTCTCTCTCTCTCTCTCTCTCTCTCTCTCTCTCTCTCTCTCTTCTCTCTCTCTCTTTCTTTTTCTCAGTATGTCCCTCTCTCTCTCTCAGCATGTTCTCAGGTAAGGATTAAAAATAAATTAGAATAGTGATTGCCTGAATGAGGGAAGGAAAGGAATGGCTGGGAAGGAGCATGAGGGACTTTCTGGGATGGTGGTAATTACTAAATCTTTTTTAAAAATATATTTATATTGATTTCAGAGAGGAAGGAAGAGGGAGAGAAAGAGAAGTAGAAACATCAATGGTGAGAGAGAATCATTGATGGGCTGCCTCCTGCACACTCATAACTGGGGACAGAACCCGCAAGGGCATGTGCCCTGGACCCTTTAATCTGTAGGCCAATGCTCTACCCATTGAACCAAACCAGCTAGGGTGTAATTACTATATCTTGAAAGGTGTTTAAGTTATACGGATATAAGCATTTGTCAAAATTCATCTGGCATATAATTAAGCCCCCATGGCAACCACCTGACTCCTGACCATCCTCCCAGTTCATTTTAACACGCTGAGCGCCCCGTCCGTCACCAGGGACAGACACTACGCTTTCTGTCCGGAAGACAAAACGGGCTGGCGCTTAACGTATTAGACTCTGGCTCCAGGCACAGAGTTACTTATTTATTAAACTTATTCACTCAACTCCCTCAGGGAACCCTGCGTTCTTGTGAGCTCACCGGCCACGTGGATGACCCTTCAATGCTCTGGCTTCCCAGTTACTTGACCTCCTCACCTCCAAAGGTCTAATCCTCCATGCCAGCTCAGCCACCCATGCCCATAGCACGTTCTAGACCCTGTCCCTCCCGTGCCACCTTGGTTTCAGGCATCCCACGTCCCCACCCTTCCTGTCAGCTCTCCACCTGCACCAGTGCTCGGGAGATCTCCAATCCCATCATCTCACCACTCTTCCTCCACCCCCCTTCCTTAGCCTCTTAGTCCCTTCCTGCCTTCCCACCCAGATACCCTACCTCCATCCCAGCTGGAGTTTCCTCCATCGCATTGACCACTTTCTGACACGAGTAAAACTTATTCATCTTATTAATTGACTCTCTTCACACAGGAGAGTGTCTGACCCGGAAGAAGTGTTTTTGTGTCTATTCTATTCACTGCTGTAACCTCAGCACTTAGAACAGTGCCATAGCAGAGTAGGTGCTCAATAAATGCTTGAGGAGAGGGGTGGGGGGTTGAGAGATTGAAAGAGAGAGAAGAGAGAGAAAGGAAAGGAGACAACTTCAATTAGGAACTAGAAGCAATCCCTTCGGGATATTCGCCCAGCATCTCCCCATCTGTACCATGTTCTCCTCCTCGTGACCCCGGGAAGCAGGTCCCTGCTCCTCTCTAAGATGAGGTGAACAGGCGTCCCGCTTTGGGCGGGACAGTCCCGATTTTGAACAATTTGTCCCGTGTCCCGCGACGTTTTAAAAAAGTCCCGATTTTTGGAAAGAATGCACGACAAGCTAGGGATCGGTGGGAGAACGGGAAGGGAATATACGGTTTCGGCAGCCATGTGGCTATTTAGCCAGGATATGAGTTTTATATTATTTTTGTTAATTTTATAATGTTAAACTTTAATAATGACAAATAATTGTTGAGAACTGATTATCGAGAACTGCTTATCAAAGTTCGCATTGTTGGTCAGTTGTTAAAATTCGACCACCATTGTTTGGACTTAATAAACAATGGCATTTTTTGGAATTGGCAACGATGAAAACATTTTGTAACTAATCTCTCAGACGATACACATCGCACTGCGTGTTAGTAAGCTAGTTAAACAAGTGATGTCATTACAAATCACTATTCAGATAATTTAGGTAATTGATTTATTTCATAAATACACACATTTTCTTGAATTTATCAGATAGTACTCGTATTATTTATATTTTATAGTGGCAGCAAAAAGTCTAGCACCGGCCTTGAAAGTGACACAACTATACATAATTATTTATTTATTTATTATATTTGTAGATTGTACTTATGTTGAAATTTTAAAATATATATTACAATACTATTTTTGAGTTCTCTGAAAATTTTTATTGCTCCCTATAGACCAAATTTTTAATCAAGAACCCCCCAATCCCGGTCAGTGGTGTCCCACGTTACCAATGTTAAAATCTGGTCACCTCACTCTAAGACCATTTGTCCCAGACGGGCTGGAAATGCCACTCCCCTCATCTTCTCAGGAACAGGACTCCTGAGAGGTTCCACCACCTCTGATAATATCAACTTCTCCTTCTGAATCAGATCATTTCACTTGCCTCTCTCTCCCATCTGCTCAAGTTCCTCTTTTGACCCACAGTCAAGCTACTGTGTCATTGCTCACTCTGCCTCAATTCCCATTCATTCCCAACCCACTCCAGCAGCCATGCTGGCCCAAGAACTGACTCTTACCATGGGAAATCATTATGCTGGAACTAAATAGAGCCTGGGTTCTTAGCGAACCCAAGGAAACAACAATACCAGCCCCGGACTGCCTTCCTTCAGGCTTCTGTTTATCTTGTTTAAAAGTATTTCAGGTTCTTCTCTCCTATCAAACGATTCGATCCGAAATGATGGGCCTTATCTCTCCTGTGACACTGCAAGAAATTGAGGGTAATAGCTATGTTTCTTTTCTTCAAAGTGCTTTGCAGAACATGGATTCTAAATAAACGGTTCTTGAAATAAATGAGATCTTGAAAAGTACTTAAGCCAGAGAAGCACCTTGAGTGTAGGGCTTGCAGCCAGGGCTCCTTTGCTACATCAACAACGTGGTCATGGTGGGATGAGCGAGGCGAGGGAAAACAAATTGAGGAAGTTTGAGGAAGCGAGAGGCTGTAATGATTCATGTTTGGTTTCTGTTTTTGTCACGGCAGATGAACTTTATCAGTCAGAGGGTGCAACTGGAGTTCCAACTCAAGGTTTCTTTCTGTAACAGCATTACTGAGACATCATTTGCATAGCAAACAGTTCACCTATATAGAGTGTACAGTTCAGTAGTTTTTAATATTCACAGGGTTGTGCAGCCACCGACACAATCTTACATTTTCATCATCTCAAAAAGAAACCCCATGACCTTAGCAGTTGTTCCTCATTGCTCCACCCCTACCCAAGCCCCAGACAACCACTAATCTACTTTCTGTCTCTACAGATTTACTTTTTTCCTGACATTTTATATAAATAGGATCACATAATAGATCTCCTTTTCTGTCTGGCTTCTTTCACTTAGCATATGCTTGCAAGTTCATTCACGTGTAGCATGAATCAGTACTTTATTTTTTCATCACTGAAAAATATTCCACTGTGCAAATATACCACATTAAAAATTTTTAATTGATTTCAGCGAGGAAGGGAGAGGGGAGAGAGAGATGAAACATCAATGATGAGAGAAAATCATTGATCAGCTGCCTCCAGCATGCTCCCCACTGGTGATTGAGCCTATAACCCAGACATGTGCCTTTGACCAGAATCGAACCCGGTACCCCTCAGTCCTCAGGCCAATACTCTATCCACTGAGCCAAACTAACTAGGTCTAATATACAACATTTTATTGATCTATTAATCTGTTGTGAACATTTGAATTGTTTTCATTTTGGGGCTATTATGAATCATATTGCTTTGAACATACATGTACACGTTTCTATGTGTATGTATGTTTTTAATTCTTTGGGTACTTACTTAGGAGTGGAATTGCTGGATTACATGGTAACTCTGTGTTTAATCTTTTGAGGGAATCATCCCTCTGGCCTGAAGCTGCTTGTGGGTGTGTTGCTATCAATCAGAGCTCTATCAGGGCTTCGATTTGGATTAGATGAGTTTTTTACCATTTTTTCAAGGAACTGTCCCATTTATACTTAAAAGAGTAGTGTATTTCTCCACACCCTCAACCTTTTAAAAACGCACAATGCAGTATTGTTAACCATGGCCGCTATACTGTGCAGCAGATCTCTAGAACGTATTCATCTTGCATAACTGAAACTCTATACTATTGAGCGATGACTCTCCACTTTCCCCTCCCGCAGGTCCCAGCAGTTATCATTCCACTCTTTGCTCAGTACAGTATTGAAAAGACATCCTTGCCCAGGCAGTATGGCTCAGTGGTTGAGTATCAACCTATGAGTCAAGTGGTCACAGTTTGATTCCTAGTCAGGGCACATGCTTAGGTTGCAGGCTCAATGCCTGGGCTGTGGGCTCAATGCCCAGTGTGGGGCATGCAGGAGGCAGTCAATCAATGATTCTCTCTCATCACTGCTGTTTCTATCTCTCCCTCTCCCTTCCTCTCCGAAATCAATAAAAATATATTTTTTAAAAATACTTGAAACCTAAAAAAAAAAAAAAAAAAAAAAAAAAAAAAAAGAGGGAGAGATGTATTTAAAACAAGAAAAGATATCTTTGTTTTGTTCCTGATTTTAGTGGAAATCATTCAGTCTGTCACCATTAATGTGTTAACTGTGGATAAAAATGCCCTTAATCAAATTGAGGAAGTTCTTTACTATTCCTAGTTTGAGTGTTGTTGTTTTTAATTTCTTTATTGATTAAGGTATCACATATTTGTCCTCAACCCCCTATTCCAATTCTCCACTCCTCCCCACTCATGCCCCCACCCTCCTAGATTGAGTGTTTTTAACATAAAGGGATTTTATCAAATGTTTCTTCCATATGTTTTGAGATAATCATATGTTTTTTGTCTTTTATTCTGTTGAGGTGGCATATTATATTTACTGATTTTTGGATGCTAAACCATCCTTGCATTTCTGGGGTAAATCTTACTTTGCCGTGGTTTATAATCCTTTTGCTATGTTTCTGGATTTGGTTTGCTATTATTTTGTTGAAGATTTTTGCATCTGTATTCACTACATATATAGTGGTCTGTAGTTTTATCTTCTTGTGATGTCTTTGTCTGGTTTTGTTACCAAGGTAATTCTGGCTTCATAGAATGAATTGAGAAGTGTCTAGGTTTCTTTTTGACTAATATTTTGGTCAAGTTTATGTCTTGATCTTTACAACACTCTGAGGACATGCCAAGGCCTGGGAAGATTTACCTGGAGTTCTCTGCCTGAGCATGCATCACAACCAACAGGGTCTTATTCAAAGCTGAGTCCTGGGTTCTGGCTCCAGAGACTGGCTCAGAAAGTTTGCAGCAGAGCTGGGGACTCTATTTCTGACAAGCACTCCTAAGAGATTCTGAGATGAGGGTCCTTTCATTTCACTTTAAGAAACATCTATCAACATGGTCAAGCTGACCCAGCTAAGTAGCCAGAAAAGTAATGTGTGTGTTTTTCATACAGAATTCTCAGAACCCTCTGGGTATTCCTGTCCCTTGTAAATATCTAAAGTGGAAGCTAGAGTATGAACCAATTCCCAAATGTATTTGCCACAAAGTCTTTTCTTTTTGAAGGAGCATCTCATAGGGTTGATGTTTCACAGAGCACTTTGGAAAATGCTGCCCCCAGAATTACTCAAATGTCCCTATAAGCTCTCATGGGGCTTTGTTCCAAGCACTCGCCCCTCTGGCCTGCAGCTGCTTGTATTTGTGTGGCCATCAATCAAAGGCCTGTCCAGGCCTCAGTGAGGGTTAGAGGAGTTAGGCATTTGCCTCAAGAGAAAAATTTCAGGAGGTGCCAAAAAACTCAATAATCAAGAGAGACTAGTGGCCCAGTGCACATTGAAAGGAAATTAATTAGGAGAAAGATTAGTGCGGTAATTACGTTACTGCAAAGAATTACATGTCAAAATAGTATATGTAATATAGTATTATAAAATTAAAATTCACATGTGACTGGTACCAGGGAGAGCTTTATATGTATCATGCACGAGTCAACATTTATTTTTTTTTAATATATTTTATTGATTTTTTACAGAGAGGAAGGGAGAGGGATAGAGAGCTAGAAACATTGATGAGAAAGAAATATCGACCAGCTGCCTCCCGCACACCCCCTCTGGGGATGTGCCCACAACCAAGGTGCATGCCCTTGACCAGAATCGAACTTAGGACCCTTGAGTCCACAGGTTGACGCTCTATCCACTGAGCCAAACCGGTTTTGGCTCAACATTTATTTTTAAATTGCCAGTGTGCATCATATGTATTGGCAGGTTGGCCAAAGTGATGGTTGTACAGATGGATGGTTAGCCAGTTAGCCTTTTATATATACTAGAGGCCCAGTGCATGGATTTGTGCACCGGTGGGGTACCTCAGCCTGGCCTGTGTGGATTGAGCCAAAACTAGCTCTCTGATATTCCCTGAGGGGTTCCAAATTTTAAGAGGGTTCCAAATTTCTCGGGTGACACACCCAGGAATTGTGCTCCCTCCTCTGGTTCTGGGTGCATCACCTGATAGCTATAGCAGCCAAGTCACCTACAGCTCAGCAGCTCCTGCACTGAGTGTCTGCCCCTGGTGGTCAGTGTGCATCATAGCTACTGGTCAGACGGTCGGATGGTCACTTAGGCTTTTATCTAGATAGATTATTTGGAGGCTGGGCCAACCAGATAGCCATCAGGCAACCATTTGGATGTGGGAGCATAAGGATTGTTTTTAGCGGAATTAAGAGCCAAGGTGTGTCCAGGTGGGGTCCAGCCCTGGGGCAGCAGGATAGTCAAGCCAGGTCTGTTGTCTGTCTCTCCCATGGACTGTGAGCCCCTCCAGAAAGAGGCAGGCCTCTGTGCCTCTCAACCCCCAATTTGAATTCACATTTCCTGGAACACTGAATTGTTCAACTCTCTTACAGGGATAAAGTCAGGTTTACTTACCTCCCAACTCTGATTTGAGCGTCTAACCCAGCGCTAGGCACAAGGAGACCCAGCCAATGCAGACTCTGAGGTGACTGAGTGAATTTCATCTGGGAAACTTTCCCAGGGTGTCTGAGCAGTCTTCCTGAGGTTGCCTTGCTTTCGATGTGCTGACTTAGGGGGCGAGGGGGGCTGGGTGCCAGAGTGTTTCTGGGAAAAGTCTATTCTTTCCCGAATACCCTTTCTCTCTGGGTCCAGCAGCGTTTGACCTCCAATGGGCCAGTTCTAACATTCAGAGAAGTTGGACTTGGGCCTGATTGGGCTGGCGCTAGACGGTTGTAATTTGTGCAACTGCCGTGGCCTGATTGGGCTTCGTAACTGGGAGGCCCTTGGCCCTGACCTTGGAAAAAAATCTGAAAGCGAAGAGTGGTCGCCCAGGGAGTGCCTCTCTGGGCCCACCCTTCATGTTCCAGACAGTCCCCCACCTCAGCCACACTCACTCCTGTGTCATATGAAAAGTGCTTTTTTAGGACTCCTGTCTTTTCCTTGTAATTTCCATCTTCTGTCTTCCAAGAACTATAAAACCTCGTCAATTCATTGGTGACCACAAGAACAGGGTTCCCTTTAAATAACTTGCTATAAAAAAAAAAAGCTGTTCCAGCGGCTCCACCGGCTCCACCGTGCCCTGCTCCAAAGAGGAAACGTTTTCCCTCTCTTAGGCAACATCTGACGGTCAATCAGCCTCCCGCTGACTATCGGAGGCTCTTGTCTCTGCAACGCAGAGCTGATCCCCCACGACCTCTGCTTGTCAACACCTCGTCAGTTTACTTTGAGTTGTTTCATAACCTCCAAAGTGCAGCGATGCCTTCTCGGAACCAAGCTTTGGAATAACTCGATTGTGCTAAACAAATAAATCTCAGAATGCAGGGCAAGCTAGAGGCCGGGGGAGCCACATGGGTTTGCAGACTTTCCTGTCGCCGGCAGGCAGCTTGTTGGGGAAGGTGGAGTCGGCTCTCCCTCTAAGAGGCTGGCTGTCAAAGGAATGTCATTCGTGGAGGGAGAACTGAGACCCAGGGCCGGAGAGAGGGGTGATCTGTCCATATTCACACAGCGGCAATGCTGAGGTTATGCCATGAGTGTCCAGATCCCAGATCCTAGCTCCCTTTCCCCTCCCACTCCCAGGACCCAGCCCTCTGCCCCAAGGTCCTTCCTGCTGGGAAGGCAGAAAGGAGCCTGACAGCTGACGGATGGAGTCTGTGTGGGAAAGAGGTTCGGCCATTTCTCTGCTCCATTCGTCATTGATGCTTTAAGCCGCTAATCCTTTTGGTGCCGTGAAGGTCCTGGTGCTGCGTCAGACGAATGTCAGGCAGGTGGGAGGAAAGCGGGGGGAAGTTAGCAGGCCCCCGAAGTCACACCGACAGTAGCTTTCACCCGTGGGTGCATTGGAGAATCATCGGGGTCATTTAAAAGTCCTGATGTCCAGGCCACACCCCCGATCAATCACATTAAAATCTCTGGGGCTGAATTCAGGCAATAGGATTTTTTATTTATTTTTTTGTTTTTTTGAAACTCCCCTTTGATTCTAACGTACAGCCAAGTTTGGGAACCGGGGCAGTAACACCATTCTAAATCGGACAAAGCCAACCAGGGGCGGGACCGCTGTGGTGGTGGCCATGAATGTCCGCCATTTATGTCGACAGAGCCGTGGGTCCTGGGCCCTCACCCATCCCTGTGGCCAGAGGGATCCTCATCACAGCAGCCTGTGTTTGCTGAACGTGCGCCCTGCCCCACCAGGAGTCTCTGTGCGTGGCCTCGTTTTCTTCCCAATGAGCCAGGTTCACTTTGAGGGTGACAAACCCCACAGGAAACACGAACCCCAGTCTGTGAGGCCCCTAAGCCTGACTTCCAGTAAAAAATTATTATGGTTTATTGTCTGCTTCGGTGCAATAATGGCTTCAACCAATATTTCCCAGGTGCCTCTTGTGGGCTGGGCAGAGCTGGGCACTGGGGGTGGAGTGGTGAGCAGGACAGGACACGGTCCTGCCCTCAGGGAGCTTACAGCCCAGCGGAGCTCTATTCAAAGACCTACCCAAACGGGCGTGCACAGAAATGGATGATTTCCGGAAGCAGAAGGCTGTGAGGAGGCAAACGGGAGGCCGGGATGGGGAGAAGCAGCAGCAGGACCTGCTTCAACCCCAGTGGTTGTGAGAGACCTGGAGCACAAACCAGCCTGGCGGCAGCGGGCAGGGGGCCTCACCCCCCTGGGCTGGGGAGGGGCCTGAGTCGGCTCCCCAGCCTCCCCTCCTTTTGGGGGAGCCAGAGAAGGCCCCTGGGAGTTTCAGGCAGGGCAGTGACAGGATTAGAGGTGGGTCATTAAAAGACCATCTTCAGCCCAGCTGGTTTGGCTCAGTGGAGCGTTGACCTATGAACCAGGAGATCATGGTTCGATTCCTGGTCAGGGCACATGACCAGGTTGCAGGCTTGATCCCCAGTGTGGGGTGTGCAGGAGGCAGCTGATCAATGTTTTGTTTTGATGTTTCTCTCTCTCTCCCTTTCCCTTCCTCTGTGACATCAATATATATATGATTGATGTCTTCTCTTAATCAAGAGGCAGCTGATCAATGTTTGATGTATATATCTTTTTAGCAAGAGGCTTCACTGCCAGTCTCAGCACCTTCCAGCGGGGTGACCTGTCCTTCCACACCTAGCCTCATCCTCTCTGGAAAAGGAGACACTAGCCCAGCGGCGTCTCAGGCCACCAGCCCACGGAGTCCGTGGGGACAGGGCTGATGAGCACATCTGTCATCCAGCCCCAGCTCAGATTCTTAGGAAATACCAAAATAACGAGAGCCCAACGCGGCCTAACTCGGCCAGAGGAACTGGAGGGTTTTAACCGGAAATACCACAGAAATGGAAAGCTGAGCCCAAACCATCCCTGCCGGCTGGAAATTCAGCTTCTCCTTCCAGGTGTTTGAAAGCGTTCTCTGGACTCTGACATTCTTTTGACAGCCAGCATCTGAGAGTGAGGGCTGGCTCACCCTTCAGGCACAGGGCCCACCATACCTTTAGGCAGGGGCCCATAAAAATGTTTTCATTTTACTTTTTTTTCAAACCGGAAGATAAATTGAATAAAATATAATAATAATGAATATATCATCATGCATCCAACTTGGAATCTATTCATCTTATAGCAATGCAGTGGTATAATATAATTTTTAATATATATATATATATTTTTTATGGAGGAAGGAGTCCACAAAGGCAACAGTCTTTAAAAAAAATATATATATATGTATGTATATATATATATATATATATATATATATATATATATATATACTTTTTTATTGATTTCAGAGAGGAAGGGAGAGGGAGAGAGAGATGGAAACATCAATGATGAGAGAGAATCATTGACTGGCTGCTTCCTGCACGCCCTCTACTGGGGATTGAGCCCACAACCCAGGCATGTGCCCTTACCGGAATCGAACCTGGGACCTTTCAGTCCACAGGCCGACGCTCTATCCACTGAGCCAAACCGGCTAGGGCAAAGGCAACAGTCTTATGTGGCCCCCATGGCCCGGCATTCCATCCCCCCCCCCACCGGAGAGGAGGGCCAGGAGCTCCCGTTGCTGAGTCCTGTAGGCCCCTGGGGGCTCAGCAGGCCAGGCCAGAGCAGACACAGCCTCTGAAGCCAAGCTTGCAGGCAAGGCGGCGAGGCCCAGAGCCCTGCCCCACACCCTGTCCCGTGTCCTCCCCCCAAAGTCCCCACCGTCCCAGTGTCCTCGCCGCCCAGCGCTGAGGAAGGGTGTGTTCCGATTCCTGGCAAAGCCCCGCTTCCTGTTTTTCTCCAAGTGGACGAGGTCAGGCTGCTACTGGAAGGGACATGGGGACCAGACGGGGCCAGCCGATCCCAGCCACGCCATGGGCTCCGCAGCTGCGGGAGGAGGGGCCGCCGGCCGCATGGGGCTCTTCCTGGCCCCCGCAGCCCCCTCACGGGCTTTGGCAGGGCCTCCTCCTCCTCTCCGACCTCCTGGGCTTCAGTCCGCTCGTCTGTGAATCAGATGGAGGGAGGGTCCCCAGAGCCTGCCCACCTGCTGGGGGATCCAAGCGAGACAGACGGGAGCAGAGAGGGCTTGGTCAGCCGTAAAGACCCCTCAGCCATCAGCGCGGTGACTGGGATCGTGATCATAACAGCGTCCGCTTAGCGCCTCCCGATCTGTGCGGGGCTCTGCCCTGTGCGATTTCACCTTCACAGCGACCCCGTGAGGATGGACTTACTGCTCGTATTTTGCCATGGAGGAGAGCGAGGCTCCGTGCCTCCTCAGCTCTGGTCCCAGGGATAGGAAGTGACCGGTGCCAAGCGATGCCCACACCGGGAGCTTACAGCCCAGGGGAGTCCAGGTCTCCCTCTGGCCGAGGAGGCAGAGCCTGGGGTCTGTGTCAAGAGCCAGCCCCCAGCCTCCAGCCCCTGCCCCCTGCACCAGCATCTATTGACAGTATCCATGGCCCACGAGCTATATGCCAGGTGCCTGCCCTCAGGATGCACCCTTCCCCTCCCAGGGCACCTCTGAGTTCAAATCCCAGCTCTGCCACGTGTGAGCCGGTACGCTTTGGGCAAGTTTCATAAGCCATCTTTGCCTTAGACTCCTCCCCTTTGGAATGGGGATGATCATCGCACTGAACACAGAGGACTAGGATGTGAATTAAGGCATCGTATACGTTAACTCAGTGGTCGGCACACCGCGGCTCGCAAGCCACATGTGGCTCTTTGGCCCCGTGAGTGTCCTAACACCACTTCTTCAAAATAGACTCGCCCAGGCCGAAAACCGACTTCTGCACACGGGCCACAAAGTTTCCATCACACTGTCCGTGCGTGCCCGCACGTGGCATTTTGCGGAAGAGCCACACTCAAGGGGCCAAAGAGCCTCATGTGGCTCGCGAGCCACGGTTTGCCGACCACTGTATTAACTCATCATCAGCATCCTCTCGCCCCTCTTCCCTTCCAACCCCTCTTGTCTCCCTCTGCCTCACTCCTTCCTTCCACTTGCTCTGCCCACTGCTCTCCTCGGTTTACTCCTCCCTCATCCCTTCCAGGACCTTGCTGAGATTGGGCGAGACCTCTGAGAAGAGGAGGCACAGGTCAGGAGTACATAAGGTCACAGCCAAGGTCAGAGCCACGTGAAGAATTCCACAGGTGAGAAAGCAGGTTCTAAGCCGCAAAGGGCCTCCTCTCCCCCTGAGCCCTTTTGGGTCATCCAGGACGCTCACTCTCAGCCAAAATGGGGGGCCGTGATAGCTGAGCTCCACAAAGGCTGGCTTTTCATCTGGGGGACCCTGAGCATCACCAAGAAATGGCAGGGGGCAGAGCCTCCCCTCTCTAGCGAAAGCGAGCCCAGGGCCGCCTGCCCACCAGCTCAGGGACTTGTGGGATGCAGAATAAAGCAAGAGTTCAAGGCCTGGTGCATGGGTAGGTACTCAGAAAGTTCTTGTTGAATGGATGCGTGACTCCATGTGGGAACTGGGCAGAAAGCATGAGAGACAGGACCAGGCGGGAGACAGGACCAGATGGGAGACAGGAGCCGAAGGGGCCCCAGGGCCATGTCTACTATGTGAAATGTGGACCGAGGCAGCAGCTCATGGGTAAAACCACCAGCTAACCTGGGAGAGCACTTGCCGTGTGTCCCCAGCACGGTTCCAAATGTGACTCATTGCTTCTCCTAACAGCCCGGTGAAACAGCTCTGTTGTCATCACCCTGTTTTACAGACAAGGAAACTGAGACAGAGGGAAATAAAGAAGCTGGCCTTTGGTAACAGAAACCCAGGCACTCGGGCCTCAGGGGTTTGTGCTCACCACTGTGCTCTCCTGCCTCTCAGTTTATTCGTAAGAGAGAAGATCCTCAGGACTCAGGTCATGGGCTGGGTTCTGCACCCCCCTCCTCCTCCCAATCAAATATGTGTTTGGCCTCCCTGAAGATTTTTGAGTGCATGTGCTCTACTTGGGGTTCTTTCGTTGTTGTTCACAGTGTCACCTATCTTTTCAGCAACTTCATGCTATTGGCCACCTTGGTTCACAGCCAAATCCCTTCCAGCAGTGAGGAGGGAGATGGCATGGCTTGCACCAGGTTGAAGATGACGAAGATGGAAAAAGTAAATGGCTTTAGAGGTAACAGTGAAAGGACTCCCTGTAGGATGAGAATAATAATTACACCCAGCTCACTGCAAATTTTTAAAAATATTTTTATTGAGTTTTTGGCTTTGGTTTTGGTTTTTATTTGTCTTGGAGAGAAGGGAGAAGAGGAGAGAGGAGGGGAGAGAGAAACATCAATGTGAGGGAAACATCGATCAGCTGCCTCCTGCAAGCCTATTGGGGATTGAGCCTGCAAACCCAGTGAAAGTACCCTGTTTCCCCGAAAATAAGACAGTGTCTTATATTAATTTTTTTTCTCCCAAAGTTGCGCTAGGTCTTATTTTCGGAGTATGTCTTATTTTCGGGGAAACACGGTAGCAATCTTTCAGTGAAAAGGATGATGTGCAACCAATTGGGCCACACTGCCAGAGCTCACTGCAAATTAAATGATAGGATGAACATGGAGGGAAGGGAATTAATAATTCATCTGAGAGCCACAAATGGTCCTAAAAAGCAAAGGAAACAGGTGAGGGAAAGGAGGAGCCATGGATGAAAAGGTGGCAGACTGAGCAAGCCCTGAGCTGGTCCCTGTTGCGGGAGCTCTAGGCCACCCTGCACTGGCACAGGGCTCCGGCCGAAAGCCCAGCCGGTGCTTTTGCCCTGGGCACCTGAGACAGCTGGTCTACACCTATTGTCGGCCCGTGGTGGTCCTCAGTGCCCAGTGGCAGATGCTGTGAGGCACCACCCAGATCCCCAGCTGCCAGGAATGCTGCCAGAAGATGCCTTCAGTGTCAGCCCTCTTTGGGGATTGAAGAAAACAGTCTCACCCTGGCTGGTTGCTCAGTGGTTAGAGTATCTGCCTGCGAACCTAAGGGTCTTGGGTTTGATTCTTGGTCAAGGACTTGTGCCTGAGTTGCAGGGCTCAGCGGGAGGCAACCAATTGATGTATAGCTCTCAAATTCTCTCTCTCTCTCTCTCCCCCCCCCTTCCTCCCTCTTTCCCTCCCTCCCTCCCTCCCTCCCTCCCTCCCTTTCCCACGCTCCCTAAAAATAAATAGGAAAAAAATCCTGGGGTGAAGATTAACAAAACCAAAAAAAAGCCAACTGATCACACCTCCTTCCAGAGGCAGCCAGTATCCAATGACTGATCAACAAGATGGTATAAAAGACAGGCCCCTCACCCGACTGGAGGCTGCAGGGCCCTCTCAGCTCCGGGCCCCCCGTGTGGGATTGACTGGCGCTTTCAATGAGACTGTGTCACTTCTCACCTTCTCCCTCCGCCCAGTCTGGCTTCTGTCCCCTCTTCCCACAGGTGTGGGTCCCCAGAGCACATGTCATGAACTTCCTGCACCTGACTCTCATTCTCAGAATCTGCTCCCTGCAACTATCACTTCAACTCTCCGAAGTGTTCCAATTAGGATAGCAAATTACAGTCACCTCAGCTCTGTGAGACCCTCCAGGTCACAGACCTTGTCACAGCTCATTATAACCACCTCCTTACCGACACCAGACTGGGAGCTCCCTGAGGCAGGCAACGGGCAGGTCTCCTTCCCAATATGGCTTGTCAGAGCAGGTGCTCAATCATTTGTTGACTGGTTGGATTAGCCACCTTATTTGAGCATTTAGAGACCAGGGCAGCTTGTTGGGGGGTGGGGGGTCTGCGGGAGAGAAGGAAGAGGAAGAGGAGGAGGAGGAGGAGGAGGACGATGAGGAAGAGGAGGAGGAGGAGGAGGCTGCTCTAAGCCCCTAAAGCAGCAGGACCACTCTCCCTCCACAATCTGCCTTTGCCTTTAGCTCCTCCTGATTGCATTGCCTCCTCCCAGCATCCACTCCTAAGTGTAGTCTCCATGTTGCAGCTTCATCCCACATGGGGATAACAAGGTGAAACCACCCAGCCCTCTGTCCTCCAGGAGCTCACAGGTTAGATGGGAGACAGACCTGTGAACCCCTCTTGTGAGAGTGTGAGAAGACAAGCATACACTGAGGCTACCTACTCCCGGTTTTTATTTTAACAAGGTATCACCTGCACTGACGTTGAGGGGAGGGAGGAAATGGGATCCCTGAGTTTGTTTACCACCTGGGGCATCGCTCTGATCCCAACTGTACCTATTCCTCAAGAATGCCACCCCCACCGCTACTTCTCTGCCGCTCCTGCTCCCTCCCCTCCCTCCCTCCCACTGAAACCCGTCAGTCCTGGGGCCCAGGCCAGGCTCACGGTGCCTTCCAATGTGACAACTACCAAGTCATAACGATGGGCATGGGTCAGGCGTCCCTTCTCCTTGGGTGAGGGTCGGGTTTTAAAGATGGCCTTCTATGCCCTGGCTGGCTTGGCTCAGTGGATAGAACATCGGCCTGTGGACAGTCAAGGGCACATGCCTGGGTTGCGGGCTCCATCCCCAGTAGGGGGCATGCAGGAGGCAGCCTACCAATGATTCTCTTTCATCATAGATGTTTTCCTCCCTCCCTCCCTCCCTCCCTCCCTCCCTCCCTCCCTCCCTCCCTCCCTCTCTCTCTCTCTCTCCCTCCCTCCCTCTCTTTCTCTCTTTCTTTCTCCCTCCCTCCCTCCCTCCCTCTCTCTTCCTCTCTGAAATCATTAAAAATATATTAAAAACAAAAACAAAACAGATGGCCTTCTAGAGATAGCCTCAGGTTGGTTGCCTGCTCCAGACCAGGTTGGCAGAGAGCTGGATCCTGGGTGGGAAGAGAACTTGACCTATTGATTTGCCGGGTCCCTTACACAGCCGGCAGGCAGGCAGGCGCCCACCCTCATGGGTGAGGTTCTCCGTAGACCCTTGTCAGCTACCAGAGGAAACCTGGAGCCAGTCTGTGGCGTTGGCAGCGCCTGGAGGGCTGTCAGGCCCAGCTGCCTCCCACCCAGCCTGTCACTTCCCATTCTCATCTCCTGTTAATCAGAGGTGCCCTGGACGCTCACACACAAAGCAGAATTCCAGGAACTCGGTGCCCAGCAGGCTCCGGGCTGTTTTCTCAGTTCCTCTTTTGTTGCTTCTTAAAGGTTGCTGGTGCCAGAGTTCAGCCTCGTGACCTTCCAGGCAGAGTCCTGGCTGATTGTCTCTGCTCTGTGTCTCCCTCCCTCCCCCACAATCACACTTCTCCTCGGGGGCTTCTGAGAATCCTAGAAGGTCACTGCTGGAAAGGACCGCAGATAGTGAAAGGGGAAGCTGAGAGGCTCCATCTCACTGTTCCCACCTGCAGCCGCGACTCCCGCAGGGCCCTCAGCTTCAGAAGTGCAGCCGTTAGTTAGGTCCAAGGGGTGTGAGGCACTGGAGCAAGAACAACTCCATTCTTTTGTGCCTGACCCTTTCTAGAGCTGAGGAGATAAAAAGGTTAAACTGTTCACCCTAACTAGTTTGGCTCAGTGGATAGAGCATTGGCCTGCAGACTGAAGGGTCCCAGGTTCGATTCCAGTCAAGGGCATGTACCTTGGTTGCAGGCACATCCCCAATAGGGGGTGTGCAGGAAGCAGTCGATAAATGTTTCTCTCTCATCAATGTTTCTGCCTCTCTGTAAAAAAATCAATAAAATATATATATATATATTTTTAAAGGTTAAACTATTCTAGAAAAGGGTAGGAAAGTTGCCAATAACATGCAAAGCCCAGGATATGAAGGAAGAAGGCAGGGAGCTCCCCCATTCTACCCCCCAGCAACACATGGGGAGATGCAGAATTTTCTAGAAGGACAGAGAATATCTGGAAGGATTGCTAAACTAAGTGGCTGAATGCCAAGTGATGGGCAGGTTGAATAGAAGTGGCTCCAGGCAAGAGGGGGATGCTCAGAATGCTCTGCAGAATTCAGGAGGCTTTTCTTGGTCTGTGATTAATTCTGTGATTGTGATGACACAATAGGCTTGGGCAAGTGTTCACAAGTGCATCTCCTCCCCTGTCCTCCTTTCTCACTCCCTCCCCAGAGCCGCAGAGGATTCTGACTAGGATGAGCTGCCTCCTGCCTTCATGAATTAATTGATTCATTCCTTTCCTCAGCAAAGATTTTCCAGCACCGGTGCCAGATGCCAGTTCCAGAGACAATTAGAATTGAGGTAGATGTGGTGTCCGCCCTCTTGGAGTGCGCAGTCCAAGGGGAATGATTAATGCCGCAGAAGCAAGGGAGACAGAGCCCCATGAGCAGAGCAAAGAGAGAATGCTAAGGACCCCAACAGAAAGGAAATCAATTCTAATCTCACCTATCGGATGACAATGGCTTAATCAATGGCTGATTTTCCCCAAAATCCAGTGACAGTCACCAACTCTTCACATCTGTATGAACTGACATTGAGTTCTGACTCCACTTTCCAGCTAAGTGTCCTTAAGTGAATTACTTAACTCCTCCATGCCTCAGTTTCCCCATCCGTAAAATCAGGATAATTGGAATCCTGTCTTTTTGGACTGGTTGGAAAGTTTAATGCATTAGCAAAGCAATTCTCACAGTGTGGTCCAGGGGCCCAAAATCGGGACTTTTTAAAAATGCCGCGGGACATGGGACAAATTGTTAAAAATCGGGACTGTCCCGCCAAAAGCGGGACGTCTGGTCACCTTAGTTGAGTCCCCTGTGCTTCCTCTCCTTTCCTCTCTCTCTTAAAAAAAGAAAAAGAAAACTCAGCGAAAGCATGTCCTCTGGTGAGGGGTGGGGAAAAGCTTGAGAACCACTGAATTCCTACTTACAAACCGCTTACACTGGCACCTGGTGCATGGGAGGTAACGAGCCACAGGTAAACTCCGCCAGATTGCACTGCTAACGGGCGGCCTTTTGTTGCTTCTCGTTTTCCAAGAGCCCAGGTGCTCCTTTGGTGCTGACGGCTCTGTTTGCCCCCACCCCAGTCCACCCCCTCCACTGGCCCTGGCCCCTCATCCCCCACCACCACGATTCTCTGCCTGCGGCCTTGAGGCACCCCCAGCCCTCTGAGCGCAGCTGACAGCAGAATTCCCAACTTCCCTCCACCCGCTAGGCATGAAGCGTCCACGTGAGGAAAGCTCTTATCCTTGCAGCCACCGAGCCGGTGGTTCTGTCTTTAGCTAATGAGCTGTGGGCGATCGCAGGCCGGGGTGGTAGTGGGGATTGTCGGAGAATTATGGCTTTGCAGTCTCCTCGAAGGCCTCTTCGGGCTGAGTCGTTTCATCACACGACATGGTGAGAGAACTATTGAGCAAGCGTCAGCCAGATTATGAAAATCTGACTAAGGGTACTGCCTGAAGGCCCCCGGCAGAAGCGGCTCCAAATACCCACAGCGCCAACGATGACAAAGAGGCTGGGGCATCCGGGGAATTCTAGAGAAAGAGATTTTCTGAGAGAATGCTAATTGATAACAGTTTAAAAAAAAAAAAAAAAACACTCCCATGACCCAAAAACTCAGTGAAATCTAAGCATCAGACTTGCCAAGCCAATAAGAAATGACAAACAAATACGCTGTCTGGGGAGAAACAGAGAGGCAAGCCCATTTCGACACCGAAGATGAGGTTATAAAAAAGAAACATCGCCCTGGCAGGTGTGGCTCAGTTGTTTGGGTGCCATCCCGGGCGTCAAAAGATTGCCCATTGGACTTCTAGTCATTTCGCATGCCCAGGTTGTGGGTTCGATCCCTGATAGAGGACTTGCAGGGGGCAACTGATGGATGTTTCCCTCTCAAGTCAATGTTTCTCGCTCTCCCTTCCTCTCTCTCTCTAAAAATCACTTAATTTTTTTTTTTTTTTTTTTAAATAAACTAAACATCAACTTCAGGATGTTGTTTACATCAGTGATTTCCTAACCTCATCATTTGAATATCACCTTCCTGGATTCTCCACCTCCGAATTCCACCTATGTCATGATTTACCTAACATTCTTTCAATAGACTTTTTTTTTTTTTAACTTGAATTATTTTGAAAGGAACCCTTATACTTTGAACAGAACCTTCATATTTTGATGCTATATGGAACATCAGTATCATTTGCTGTGTACAAATAAATCTGATAAAAAAAATATCATTATTAAACTCTAGCTGGGTCTGTGGCCCACAAAAGGCTCAAATCCTAAAACCAATACTCTCTATCTTACAGAGATAAGCAAGTTAGAAGGGCATTTACGACATTTGGCACTAAAGTGAGACTTTCTCACCAAAGTGAGTGAGATTTTCCTCTTGACTTCATTAGAAGAATTGAAAGAAAGTCTGACTGGGATTCTAGGGATTTGTTCTATGGTAACTCCTTGATGCAAGGCCCACTGTATTTACTGATCAACCCTCCCACCCTACTCTGCTAGTGCCTAGAGCTGGCTTGGTGAATAGTAGGTGTTCAATAAATATTTGTGGAGTGCAAGGATTCATTCATATTCAAAATGAATATAGGTACAAGGATATGTACTGCAACAATTTTTATAACAGGAAGTAGTTGGGATCAGGTAAGTCCATCAATAGGGGACCAGGGAAATTGTGTACCAGCCACACAACGAAGGAGGTACGTTACGTACCGGCCGTATAATGGAGTAGGATGAGGCAGCTCTATACGTACTACATGGAACTCACTAATACGTAAAGTAAAATAAGCAAGGTACAAAGAACTTTGTGGCTAGCATGCTTCCGTTAAGTTTTTAAGAGAGGCTATATGAAGTTACGTGTTTGTAAATGCATAAAAACATATCTGGAAAAATACACAAGAAACTTGAAAGAACGGTTGCCTCAAAAGAGGAGAAACTAGGGCCAGAGGTGTACACATTTCAAAAGTACACTCTTCTGAAATGTGTACAAATGTGCACACAACTGTGCAAGGAATAGATAATGTAAAAAAAAAAAAAAAAAAAAAAAAAAAGAACCGAAAAGAGAACCGCTTTCTCAGCATGCGATCCGTGTTATTTACTGCTGCAGACCACCCCACACTGTAGCGTGCACCCCCGGGGCCACGGGGGCTTCTTCGGGAAGCCATGGCTGATAGGAAAGTTCTGTAAGGATGACACAACTTGTGTGAAAGCACAGACTGGAGGCTATTCTTATCTCTATTTTAAGACCTGGGTTTTTCCTCCACTTAATCTGAGCATCTTTTATCTTAATTGGATAAAGACATCTTGGTCCTGATCGGCCTATCAACTCAGAAGTCACGTAGTCCTCTACTGACATTTCCGGCATCATTTCTAGCCCATTAAGTCATCCATTCCTCTCCTCAGCTTTTCCCAGGTGAGGTTTCCTTTCTCAGAAAACAGGAGTGGCACTCTCAGTTGGCCTGGGCCGCAGACCTGTCTTTCTGTAGCTTTCCACGGGTTACACAATCCCTCAGAAGCGTAAGCTCGTTGCATAGTAAGGCTTGAGACAGTGTGACTTCATTCTGGGGCCATTTTTCACTGTTGGGAATTGTCAAGGTAGATAAGTTCTACAAATCTCACCCTACCAGTCAGTACTGCATGTAACAGCAGCCCACCGGCATGGGCTCATAATGTGCCAGAAGCTGGAGGTCGGCAGTCCCTGCTTGCATCCCTGTTTCACAAGGCCATCAGGAACTCCAAGCCCATCTAGCTTTCCTCTCTGCCATCAGAGAATGAGATGATCATTCTTTTTCTTTTTTCTTTTTCTTTTTTTTTTTAATATATTTTATTGATTTTAGAGAGGAAGGGAGAGGAAGACATAGAAACAATGATGAGAGAGAATCATCGATTGGCTGCCTCCTGCATGACCCCTACTGGGGACTGAGCCCACAACCCAGGCATGTGCCCTTGGCCGGAATTGAACCCGGGACCCCCCCAGTCCGCAGGCTGATGCTCTATCCACTGAACCAAACCAGCTAGGGCAGATGACCATTCTTTTGAAAAATATTTTTAAAATATTTTTTTATTACCGAAACTGGTTTGGCTCAGTGGATAGAGCATTGGCCTTCGGACTGAAAAGTCCCAGATTCGGTTCTGATCAAGAGCATGTACATTGGTTGCGGGCACATCCCCAGTAGGGGGTGTGTAAGAGGCAGCTGATCGATGTTTCTCTCTCATCGATGTTTCTAACTCTCTATCCCTCTCTCTTCCCTCTGTAAAAAAATCAATAATATATATATATTATTGAGTTTTAGAGAGAGAAGAAGGGAGAGGAAAAGAGAGAGAAACACAGATGTGAGAAAGAAACATGGACCAGCTGCCTGCTGCATGCTCCCTACCCTCAACCCAGGCACCTGTCCAATGGGGATTGAAACTGACAACCTTTTAGTATATAAGATGAAGCTCAACCAACCGAGCCACACCAGCCGGTACAAGGTTATAATTCTAATGCTCAAACACTGGCTTCTACACCTCGTGGCAGTGGGTCCACGTGCCACACAAAAAAGGATGATAAGGCAAAAGGGCTCACGCCAGCTGGGTTTGGTCCCTGTTAGATAGTTTTTCCCGAAGCCCCAGCCAGGGACTTCCATGTACATCTCACTGGCTGAAATGTTGTCACATTGGCCACCCTAGCTGCAAGGGAGCCCGAGGAAGCATTTAAAACTGCGCAGGTCGCCAGACTGGATAGGCTCAGGGGGTTGGAGTATGGCCCGCACACCAAAAGGTTGCAGGTTCAATCCCCTGGAGGAGTGCATATGGGAGGCATCCATTCAAAGTTTCTCTCTCACATCGATGTTTCGCCCTCTCTCCCTCTCCTTTCCTCTCTCTCTAAAATAAATTTTTTTTAAAACATATCTTCGGGTGAGGATTAAAGTAAAGAATTTTAAACTGGGCAGGTTACCACTATGAACAACATTAGACTTCCTATCTTGAAGAAAAGGCAGGATAACCTATGAGTGAAAGATACTGCAGATTTTAAACTAGGTATTCTTGTGCATAGCTCATCCACCTGGTAGTAAGGAAAGGGAGGACAGGTGGCTAGTGGGAGAGTAAGGTCCGATACCTAAGATGAAACACGCTTCTGCAGGTACGTGATCTAAGGAATCGGTTTTTTTTTTTTTTAGCCAGTTCAGTTCAACACCCATTTGTTGAGCAACAACTCATGTTGTGATTTTATGTGGCCTCCAAGAGAGATAAGGCAGGCAGCTCACTGGGACACGTGATGTTTGGAGAGGAAGCTTATAATGAGGGCCTTGAGGGAAGGGTGTGCTTTGACAGAGGCAGAGGGGTACATTTTGGTCTGCAGGACAGCCTGTGGTCTGAACGCACAAAACACAGTGGTTTGTTTGGGGCAATGGTAAGTAAGCAGATACAGAAGGGTGTCTGTAGGGAAATGTAGAAAAGTAAGTCAGTGTCAGACTGTGAGGACCTTGAGAGCCAGACAACACGCTTGTACTTACCAATAGGCAATAGGAAGCCACTGAACGTTTTGAGTGAAGGAGTGACAGAAGAGGAAGGACTGGAATGGAAATGATAGGAAGCAAGAAGAAAGAGCGAGACACCCTGAGGCACTGGCAGAAAGGGGACACACAAGAGACCCCCTACTCAAAGGGCATTATGGGGTGGAATCCACATGGCTTGAGGAGGCAGTGAAGACCCCTGGGCTGAGTGATGTCGTTAACACAGAGAGGTGGGCGAGGAACACCACTGTAGAGCTTGGGGGACTGTGGGGAGCTGGAGATGACAGGTGGTTAGAAGTGGACATGTTGCCCTAACCGGTGTGGCTCAGTGGATAGACCATCAGCCTGCGGACTCAAGGGTCCTAAGTTCGATTCCGGTCAAGGGCATGTACCTTGGTTGTGGGCACATCCCCAGTGGGGAGTGTGCAGGAGGTAGCTGATCGATGTTTCTCTCTCATCGATGTTTCTAACCCTATCTTTCTCCCTTTCTCTCTGTAAAAGAATAATAAAATATTTAAAAAAAAAAAAAAAAAAGTGGACATGTTTTATGGGCCCCTGGAAATTCTAGTCCAGGACTCAGAATCAAGGTTAGGGATGAAGGTATTAACTTGGGTCCAGAAGAATACATGATGTCCAAAGCTGACACTCTCTTCTTCCCAAATCTCTCTCCTTCTATGACCCCAGCAGTCGCAGCCTACACTCACTCTCCCAGCCTCCATTCATGCCCTGTCAACTTATTTGCTCATTTCTGAATCTCTCTGTATTTTGCTCATCTATCCTGGTGCCCCATCCCTCTGCACTGCCCTAGCCCAGCCTCCATCACCTCTCACCAGGTCTGCAAAGCACCCCCAATTGTCTTCCTAGTCTGTAGCCTACAGCCCTGCCCTTACACACAGCCCTTTCACACTGTAGAGAAATGTCTCTAAAATTCTATTCTAGAAAGGTTATTTGTCTTTTCCCCAGCCCAACCACAATCCACAATCCAGATCACCACACCTGTAGGGCCGGCCTGAGGATCTCTCTTATCTTGGCCCTTGCACCCCAAAGGTATGTCCTTTGCCTCCATGCATTTTTCACATGCTATTTCTTTTGCCAGAATGTTCTTCCTGCCCCCACTCACCTGGCAGCAATCAGTTTGAGCATCAGCTCCTCTAGGCAGCCTTCTATGTGGTCCTACCTCACCCAGGGCTTCTCTCTGTCTTCCACATTGTAAAGAAACCTTGTTCATCTCCTTCCTGGAGGGCAGGCATCCCTTTGTTGCTGGCAGGCATCATGACTCATTCATCTCTCTTTGTCAAGTACCTGGCACATAATAGCTATTCAATTAATGTATGTTGAACAATTAAATGAAATCAAGGGTGAGTGAGAACTCCCAGGAGAATGTATAGAGAAGCGAGGGGCTTTGGACTAAAATTTGTGGAGTGCTTCACTCTTTAAGAATGAGAGTAAAGCCCTAGCTGGTTTGGCTCAGTGGATAGAGTGTCAGCCTGCAGACTGAAGGGTCCCAGCCAAGGGCACATGCCTGGGTTGTGGGCTCGATTCCCAGTAGGGGTCATGCAGGAGGCAGTCAATCAATGATTCTCTCTCATCTTCGATGTTTCTATCTCTCTCTCCCTCTACCTTCCTCTCTAAAATCAATAAAACATATTTTTTTTATAAAAAGAATGAGAGAAAAAAGCAGAGAGAGCAACTAAAATAATAATAATAATAATAATAATAATAATAATAAAGAAAATATAGTATCTCCAAATCCTCAGGAAGAGAATTGGCTCAAAATGTCAGTGGTCTTTTTATTGCCTTCATACTTTTGCCTTTTCCAGAATATCATATACTTGGAACATTATAGTAGGCAGCCATTTCAGATTGCCTTCTTTCACTTAGTAATGTGCAGTTAAGTTTTCCTCCATGTCTTTTCATAGCTTAATAGCTCATTTCTTTTTAGCACTAAATAACATTTCATTGTCTGGATGGTTCACAATTTATTTATTTATCACTATGGAGACAGTAAAAAGATCATGGGTTGCCAGGGGTTGAGACAGAAGAAAGAATAGGCAGAACACAGAGAATTTTTAGGGCAGTGAAAAAACTCTGTATGATGCTCTAAATGATTGGTCCAAGGCCATAGAATGTACCAAGAGTGAGCCCTGATGTAAACGATGGGCTCTGGGTGATTATAGGTGTTAATGTAGATTCCTCACTTGTGACAAAAGTATCACTCTGGTGGGGATGCTGACAGTGCAAGAGACTGTGCATGTGAGGGGATGAGGGAGTATGTGGGAATCTCTGTACCTTCTGCTCAGTTTTTCTGGGAACCTACATCTGCTCTAAAAAAATAATCTTTAAAAAACACACAATACGCCCTAAAGGTTTGGCTCAGTGGATAGAGCATTGGCCTGCGGACTCAAAGGTCCCAGGTTCTATTCCAGTCAAGGACATGTACCTTGGTTGCAGGCACATCCCCAGTAGGGGGTGTGCAGGAGCAGCTGATTGATGTTTCTCTCTCATCGATGTTTCTAACTCTCTCTCCCTCTCCCTTCCTCTCTGTTAAAAATAAATAAAATATATATATATTTTTAAAATAGAATACAAAATCGTTTCTGATTTTAAGCTACCAACATGAAATTGTCACTGACTGCAGAATAGGAAGAGAGCTCTAGAACGCCACTGCCTATATCCATTTCCTCTCCTGCCTCCTTGCCCCTCCAAATAACGCTAGACTGGGTGGTAGCAATGGGGCAGGTCCAAGCCAGGGTGGGCAGTGACATCATCTCTGATCTGACATCTGAGTTCTTCTCAAGTGTAATTCTAGGATCTCACAGGAATTTGGGGCCTCGGGTCCACAGACACTCTCATGATTCATTAACTAGTTTCTCACTAAACATGGCTGGACACCAGGAACTGTGCTGACTAAGGCAGTAAAAACCAGAATATAATTTCCTTTTTTGCAAGCAGAAAAGGGAAAAGAATCCAAGGATAACATTCTCGCACTCATGCCCAAAATTCGTTCACCCTTCATTACTCTTGTATAGAACTGATGGACAATGGACTCCTTACAGTCCAAAGGCCTTTTGTAGAGTTCTGTATGCAGGAGAGCCCGGACCCGAGGGTCACCTCTGGTTTGAATCCAGGTCTTCTGTTACAGTAAAATGACCTTTGGCAAATCAGTTCTCTCTGAGCCTCAGAAATGGGGATAATAACAGTACCAGCGCTATGGGGTTAGACTGCAAGAGTTCTCAACTGGGGGCCATTTTGCTCCCTTGGGGACATTTGGTAATGTCCAGAGACGTTTTTTGTTGTCACAACTGGATTGGGGGTGAGGGGATGAAGAGGGGTGAGGGCATCTAGTGAGCAGAAACCAGGAATGCTCTTAACCATCCTACAATGTACATCAGTCCCTCCCACCCCCTCACTCCCCCACCCCCGCCAAAAAAACCACCATCCAATCCAAATTGTCAAGAGTGCCAGATTAGGAAACCCTGGACTGGAGTGACTATTCAGACGTTAAGCACACAAAGCATTTAGAAGTGTCTGATTTATTTTTGTTAACTCTCAAAGAAACAGAAGCTGCTCTTCGTTTTGGAAGGACACAGTCCTCCCCTTCTGTTTCCAGACGTGAACCGTTGAGGTGGGAGAACCTGGCTCGCTGCTCCAGGTGTGAGTCACCCAGTGAATGTTGGTTTATTTTTATTAAAGCAGAGCTGAGGCTGCATAAGTGACTCAGGGCTAGAAGCCTTCTCGGCTGTCGTGACTTAACTGGCTGGACTGGGAGGAAGTAATTTTGCCCTGAAGCTCTCCCTCCAGAAGGTGCAAGCATTTCAAGGTTGCTCACTCCGAGTGGGTGCAGTGCTGTGTCTCACCTCACCCCACACATGGTGGGGTTTGGCAAGGCCTGAGAAAAGCAGCTGAAATGCTGAGACCCTTCTCATCCCAGCTCACCTTCCTCACGAGTCTCTAGGGGATTGTTCCTCGGCGGCCTGCTGAGAAAATTCCTTCTTGGGAGCTACATAGTTGAGTCAACATGCTCACTGTCTCCCACTAATACACATTAGTGTTATCGGATAGATGGAAAGGCAGATAATCATGATAGAGTGGATGTGGGCAGGCAAGGGCCCAAAGAAGTGTCAGGAAAGTATGTGGGCCCTGGGTATCCTAAAGAAGGAATGGTGATGAAAGGATAATGCCAAGGCGAGCCAGGGAGCATCTGCCTGTGCAGATCTGGGCCTGTGCCCACGTCTTTCCTGAGAAGTGGTATGCCCAGAGGCAAGCAGGTGGTGAGAGCGGCAAGCTCTGCACCCAGGTTTGTCGATACCAACCTGTAACGCACCATCTGGCCAAGCTCCGCCTCTCCCTGAGTCACCGAAATGAAAAAAACAACAACAACAAAAAAAAAAACACAGGGGTCCGAAGGAGCTTTCTTTCTCCTTGCCCACCATCTTGCAAATTGGTCAGTGGCACAGCCAGTTGATGCACCAGAGACTGTTCAGCTCCAAAGCAAGGCACTATCAGGGCCACCATCTGGAATGCTTCAGGATCCAAAAAGATGACATAAGGTTAAACGGTTGGGTGTCAGACCTAAGGGTTGGGTGTCAGACCTAAGGGCAGGGGCTGTGAGAAACTGCAGGCTCTACCCTAAGGCATTCAAATTCAAATTCAAATTTAAACACCACACACTCACACGGGGCTAGCCAAACAAAGTATATTTATGGCATGACTGAGTTGGTAAGGCCCTGGGGTTGTGAGTTCTTGACCCTTGCCTAAACGAATGGTCTTTCCTACACCCCAACAAGGGAGACGTCGGTTGGGTGTAGATCACCAGAAACAGGCCTTGCAACTACGAAGGAATGTCTGAAGAGTGGCCTTGAGCAGGCCTTTGCTCCAACACTTCCAGCGATGAGATGATCCTTGTTCCCCAAACAGCTCTGAACAGGGCCTATTCGAGTCAGTAACCCCACCTGCCTGTTGTGGACCACTGATGTGGGTAGGTAGGGTGCCCAGGTAGAAACATCTTTTCCATTTTGCAAACGTTCAAAGTTTGGGTTTTGTTTTTTTTTCCTTTATTACAAACAAAATACAAGATCAATGAAAATACAGATAAGCAAATATTCGAAAAGAAAAAATATCCATACCGCCCCTCAATGCCTCCTGCCCACCTAACCCTCGCATTCGGAAAGAAGCACCACCGTTGACACCTTGGTCTTTTTTTGCATGGGTCCAGGTATAGTCTTCTTCCTGGTCCTGCAAACTGTAACCCCACCAAGGAGATGCTTCGCGCGGCGCTCGCACCACGTTGCTTCTCTGGCTGTGGGATGGGGATGCACCACGCCATCCACCCGCTCTCATCAGGCGTGGGTTTCCACACAGGTCTGGAGAGTGCAGGCCTTCTCTGCCCAAGCTCTTCGAGGGCAGGAACCGGAACCTGCCTTACTAGTGCTGGGGAACTCTACAGCCCTGAACAGAGTTCTGTGCTCCATTAAAATGTTTCCAACCAGCACCCCCCCGCGCGCGCACCCCCTGCCCCGACCGGCCTCAGCCCTGCAGACCTCGATCTAGCAGAGGAAGCAGAACTTGGCCAAGTAGGGAGAGCGCCTCGCCGTCTCCAAGGCAACCCGAGTCCCAGGCTGGGAGTGCCCACGCATGCGCACAGTCGCTCTTACTTCCCGTAACCTTCCGAAGAACGCGACCAGTGAAAAAAAAAAAAAAAAAAATCCTGCCTGAAGCCGAGAGCGCATGTGTGGTTAGAGTTAGACCAAACTCCCGCCGCCTCCGCCTCCTGTCAATCCACCCGCCCACCGGCTGCTTCACTATAAACATCGTCCGGAAACCGTGCCCATTTCTGGAAACGAGCCCTCGCAACCAATCGCTGCTCGAGGCCGTAGGAAAGGCCAGCCGAGGCGCGCCATCCCATTGGTCAGACTGGCGGAGTGGGCGGGACCACGGGTCGAGGTGCGGACGGAGTGGGAGGTGCGAACCGAAGGCAAATTTGCCGCCGCTGGGGGGAGGCGTGGTCCCAGGGGGGGCGACCGGGAAGGCGACCAGGGGGCGGGGCCCGAGGCGGGGGCGGGGCGGCCGCGGGGCGGGGCGGCGCGGGCCCGAGAACAGCGGTAGGCAGCAGCCGGCGGCGGCGGGAGATCGAGGGCGTGGGGAGCGCGACGGTCGCTGCTTGGGGAGATCGGCGCGGGCCGGTAGGTGACGGGGCCGGGTCCCGGGGCTCGGAGCGGGGAGCGCCGGGGAGGGGTCTCCCCTCAGCCCGGGACCGGGATGCGGCCGGGCCCGCCGCCCTAGAGAATCGTGGGGGGTCAGCGGCGCGGCCGATCGGACGAGTCCACTCGCGTGCGGGCCCTCAGCCCTGGGGATCGCGTGGTCGGCGCGCCCCGCCGCGCTCCCGGGGCCACGGCCGCGCTCGCCCCGCATCCCCGCGGGCGGCACGCTCGCCCGGAGCGCGCGCGGGCGCCCTGCTTCCCTTTCCCCCCAACACCCGGGTTCCCCTTGCTCAGCTGTCCCCGCCGCCAGGCCTGCCCTCTGCCCGGTCCCCTGGGTGCTCCGAGGATGGGGGTCGCTTTGAATGGGCCGGAGGTGGCTAAGGCACCGGTGCTCCGGTCCGCCCGCGTTGCCTCCTGTCTGCCCTGTCAGAGAAACCCTTCGGCCTTCCCTCCCCGCGAAGTTCTGGGATCACACACCCCAGGCGGGGAGAAGGGGTGAACCTGCCCTTGGCCTTCAGCGGAGCTTGCTGGCCGCTCGCAGCATCCTCCTCCTGCTTCCCCGGACTCCCGGGCACTTTGTCTTTGGCTCTCACACAACATTTCCACCGGGGAAGCCCAAGGTGGCCCCTGGCAACCTGCAGCCACTGTCAGCAGGCAGAAAGAGGCCACTTGGACAGAGAGTCTCTGGACCTGGCTGGCCAGGAGCCTCCTGGATGCTGGGTGAACTTCAGGAGGAATTGGTACCTTCCTTATGAAAGTTAAAATGTTGCTCTCCGTCCTTAAGGATGGACCGGGCAGTGAGTATGGGGAGGGCCGGGGAGAGGATGAATGGAGTAAAGGTCACAGAATTCAGTTTTTTGGTAAATGGAGAGAGGGTGGACACCAGTGACTGGATTAGGGACTCCAAAAGCAAGTAAAATGAAATTGATGAGAGGTGGGGCCTATTGCAGAAGAGCAGTCTGAAGTTTATTCCAGGAAGAATGTTGAAAACCCCTAGACTAGAAACATGGTCGCTCTGAAAGATTAGAAGGAGATAATGTCTTAACATTAGTGACATGGTTTTTTTTTTGTTTTTTTTTACTTCGTATCTTCATACCCGTAAACCTCCTTTTTCCTTTAGACCCGTGTGATAAGATAGATAACATTGTCTCTTATAGGTAAGGCACCTGAGGGGGCAGGGGTATATATAAATGCCTACAGCCTAGTAGCTAGGACTTGGGGTGAGCGCCCAAGCTTAGGACACTAGAACCTTCTCCAGCTCCTCACCCTGGACCAGGACCCCATTCTGGGCCTGAGATGCAAGAAGAGGGAGAAGTGTTTTGTGTGGTATTTCTGCTCCGAACGCGAGAGGACAGGTGGACAGCTGCTCGTCTCGCTTCTGATGTGTTTGGGTTTACTCTGGGTGTTGTTTTTTTCCAAGTGATGTCCATGTCAGTTCCTTTGGTGCAGCGACGCCAGACCCCTGTGTGTCTCAGACACCTTTGGGACATCCTCCTTTATTCTGAAGGGCGTGGTGACTTCTCAGAAGGTCTCAAAATAAACGTTAACACTCTCTGGCTTTCATTTTAGAAATAGGTATCCAGGTGTGTGTCCTGGCACTTGTGTGAAATCAGGCGACACGCTGCCAAACTTCAGGTCACCTTCTGTGTTCCGAACAGAAGGAGCCGTTTGGAAGGGTGGGGGGTGGGGTTTTGCCCCTCGTGTTGTCTGTGAGAGCTTGTGGGAGTGGCGCCCCAGACGGGAGACCTTGCCAAAGGAGCCTTCCTCCACTCCAGAAAAATGCCTGGTTGGCCGTTGCCCCTCAACAGATGGAGGTCTGCTTCCTCATTTTGGTTCTCCTGTTGAACACTGGCTTCTTTGTGATATTCTTGGAGTGTTTGTACATCATTGACTCTGGAGAAGCAACGCTTGTCCTGAGAGATTGTCCGGCTCCAGGCAACTGCTGTGATCTTTCTTGGTGCGTGATAACAGTGCATCTGGGCCGGGGCGTGCTGAGAGAGAGATCGGCGGGGATGTGGATGAGGTAAAGCTTCCTCCCGGGTTGTTTTCTCCGTCGCTGGCACCCTCAGCGACGTCTTATCACTCTGGCCTGTGAAGTCACTCCGCATTTCCTATGTCTTCCTGTCTCAGTGGACAGATAGCGCATGAGCTTCCCTCACAGGTCTGCCCGCCCGCAGTGATCAAGAGCTGACAGATTCATGCCGGGCGGCTTATGGGTGTTCTTTCTAGGTGGAGAGTGAAGAAACCTTAAAACCAAACTCAGTCCTAGGTTAAAAGTAAAAGTCGGCTTGATAACACACTGAGGCAGCATATTCTACCAATGGCTTCCATCCTCTCAGAGCTGTTCCCCCCCCCCCCACGCTGGCAAAAGGTTAAAAGGCAACTAAAATTCTGCTTTCGTGATTAATAAGTCACTACCGCAGTTGTGTCTGATGCTTCCTGTTTGCCCCATTTTAGTATTTCAGTTAAACTGGAAACATGTGAACATTGCGGGCCCTTTTCATGGCACGGTGTGAAATTAGCGGGGAGAGGGGCCAATTCCATGTCAGTGGATTTGGGGGACCCAGAGGTCAGCCGGCCGCTCTGGCCTCTGCGCGCCACGCTCCCCAGGAAGGGAAAAGTGGGGTGAGCTTCTTTAAGGGAGAGGGCGAGCACTCAGAGGGGGGCATGTGAGAAAGCTTGGCATGTGCGTGGCGATGCTGACTGAAATGCTGAAAGCAGTAGCTGAGAAATGGAAGGCCGCACGCAGGGCAAATCCTGCAGGACATTTCAGCGGAGCGGAGCAAGGCACTGCCGTGCGCTGGATAAGGGTCCTTAGCTGAGTGACTTTTCCTCAGTGACCTGTGCGTTAAATTAAAATTTTTTGTGTTTTAATTTAAATGATTCTCTTCCCTTCTTGCTATTTTATATCCTTGACTCCCTTTTCCTCCTGATAGAAATCCCTTGAAATGATATGGCATCAAGAAGAGTGGTACTTAGTAACTATTTTTTTGTGTTTTTCTCGCAATACTCTTATAAAGAGGGACATGGACAAAGGTCAGGAAAGTAAAATCTCATAAGGGGAAATAAAGTGGATGAGATTACTCGGGAAATCAGTGTCATGCCCAGAATCTTACACCCTTCTTTCTTGACATCAAGTTCACTGCCTTTTCTTCTAACTCACTCATGAAAGGATAAATTGTTTATGTGCCCCCTCATGTCAATTTTGAATGTAACTAAACCAGGGTAACTTCTTTATTTATCTAGCTGTATATATTTAAAAGTATTAATATTAATATGTCATTAACAATTATTAATCGATATCAATTATTCATAATGATTATTATTAAAAGACTGGCAGATGAATAGCATAGCCTATGCTCAGGCCCATTTTACAGATGCAGAGATTAAGGCAGAGTGGTGATATATCCAGAGCAATATAGCAAGTCCCTGGTGTCTCTGTGTCAAATGGAGGGGTTTAGGCTGTCAGGTCAGACAGACCTGGGTCAGATTCAAGTCTGCCGCTATCTGTGTGACCTCAGGCAACTCAGTGCCTGGCATATAATAAGCCACAGAATACGACAGCTGTAAATGGTATTGTTTGGCTATAAATGTTGTCAGTGATAGAGTAGTAGTAATAGCAGTATCAGTAGTTGCCAATTACCATATTGACTAGACCTGTTTTCTGTAAGATGGTGTCAGGATGGGTCAGACAGGGCCAGTCATTTTCTCAGTAGGACCTCCAGGGCGACATTTCTTGTCAGGAGGTTCTCGCTGTCAAGTTGCCTCTGCCTTACACTAAACCATGCCCTCACCACCTCCCAATGAGCCTAAAAGGCCCAGGCTCTACCTGGTCAGAGTTGGTGATTCTAAACCATGGGTACCCTTCGCCCTCCCAGGACTCTGAGCAAGAGGCACAGCTGGGCCTATCTAGGGCTTTCTGTGTCCTCCATGTGGTGGAGAGGGTCCCAACCTTAACTCTGGAGGTGAAAAAGGAAAATACTGCGTAGAAGATAAGTCAGCAAGGATTTATTTCTCTTTCATTATATATATATATATATATATATATATATATATATATATATATATATATATATATATATATCTTAGAGAGGAAGATGAAGAGAAAAGTCATTTTTCTCCCAGTGATGAGAGAGAATCATTAATCGGCTGCCTCCTGCACACCCCACACTGGGGATCGAGCCCACAGCCCAGGCATGTGTCCTGACCAGGAATTGGACCGTGACCCCCTGGTTCATCGGTCGTCGCTCAATTACTGGCTGAGCCATGCCGGCAGGGCAGGACTTGTTCCTCTTTGTTCAGGGGACTAAGAGCAAAATTTTGGTTCTGTGGGGTAGGGTTCCCACCACTACATGCACCCCCGGCTCAGCCTTCCTTCCTCTTGTACATGTATCCGCCACTATCTGTGTGACCGCAGGCAAACTCCGTGCCGGGCACATAATGTCTGAGGGCTCTGGGTCTGTAGTCACAGACTTGCAGAGTTCCCTTTAAATCACCCAGGAGGGGGGGAGGGAAGTTTCCCACTACATTCTAAATTCTTTTCCCCTCTCTTTAACACAAAGCAAAAATATAGGTTCCCACCAGGCTGCTGGTCCCTTTAAATAACAATTTGTTTTCTCCCGGGGAAGCTGTCTCGATGGCCAAAGAGTCATTTCTAAAGTGAACCTAGCTTTTAGAAAAAATAGATCACCGGATGTCAAGCATCATGTTCAGATGAAAATGAAACCAGCAGGCCCGGAGTGGCAGCTCCACACTTGACTTCAGGCTGGAGGTGAGAGGTGGAGGGCGTCTGGACCCAGCTCAGCGGCTGGTTGGCCCCACGGCGAGCATTTGATAGGCCCCTTCGTCATTTTCCAGGCAGCTTTGCTTAGGTGAGCAAAGCACTTTCTCTGGAAGGTGAGTCACCCCTGCAGGGGTGTAGGTGACGGGCGATTGATCCGCCCAGCACAGTTGCAGAGGAAGTCTTGACTGGCCCGTGTGGAGAAACCCTCTGCCAACAGTCAGGTTCACTTCAGCCCACAGGTTTTGGAGATGGGGATACAGAGGCAGAGCGGCTCCCAGGGCTGGCTGACTGGAGGAGAGATGGATCCCCTGGCACGAGGTCATGTGAATAGGGCGCAGAGTCAGATCAGCAGTGAGTCCAGCCACATGGAGGGTTAAAAAAACAGCCAGCTTTCAGTGACAGTCAGCAGAGAAGCAGGAGGGGAGCTTTGGCTGCTTGGAGCTGGGAAACCCCTGGGAAAAAAGCAGAGAGAGAGAACCCATTCTTCGGTGGGAAAGACCTTTTGGGGAACACTTTTCTACCTGCCTTGCTTTTCGCCACCGGAGTCGGAGGCTCTGATGAGTTCCAGTGATTGGAAAGGCTAGATTGAATCCTGCTTTTCCGGCAACTGGAATTCCAAGCCTGCCACCACTCTAGAAGTGTCACTGTGTGAACTCGGAGAGAAGCAGCAGAGGAACTCCTGAGCGATCCCTTCCGCACATGTCTGGTTGCTATGGCTTCTGATGCCCCTCTTATCACTACATCCAGGACCAGGTGTCGTTCGGTCAGAGAGTTTGTTCAGGCTCTGCTGTAGATCTGTGCACTCGTTGAGCTTGACTGCTGATGGCCAGGGATGTCTGTGACCAATGTCAGGGTCACCCACAAGATGGCCTTGACTTTATGGAAACCACAGGAAAGAACTAGTGTTACCGTGTAAGTGGTCACAGGCTTTTCCCAGTTCCCGGTGCGCACGCCGTTGATCTGGGCTAACCAGCAGTCACTTCAGGTGGGCATGGCTGTGACCGTAGGCCTTAACTGCCCTGTCAAGAAAGTGCTATTAGAATTACAGACTGGCCCTGACCGGTTTGGCTCAGCGGACAGAGCGTTGGCCTGAGGACTAAAAGGTCCCAGGTTCAATTCCCGTCAAGGGCATGTATCTTGGTTGCGGCACAGTCTCAGTAGGGGGTGTGCAGAACGCAGCTGATTGATGTTTCTCTCTCATTGATGTTTCTAACTATCCCTCTCCCTTCCTCTCTGTAAAAAATCAATAAAAAATATTTTTTTAAAAAGAATTACGCGGTTTGGCTCAGTGGTAGAGCGTCGGTCTGTGGACTGAAAGGTCCCAGGTTCGATTCCGGTCAGGGGCATGTACCTTGGCTGCGGGCATATCCCCGGTAAGGGGGTGTGCAAGAGGCAGCTGATCGATGTTTCTCTCTCATCGACGTTTCTAACTCTCTATCTCTCTCCCTTTCTCTCTGATAAAAATCAATGAAATATATTAAAAAAAAAAAAAAAAAAAGAATTATGGCTGGTTTGGCTCAGTGGATAAAGCAATAGCCTGTGGACCAAGGGGCCCGGGTTTGATTCTAGTCAAAGGGCACCTACCTTGTTTCAGGTTCCTCCCCAGCTGGGGCCTAGTCAGGGCTCATGCAAGAGGCAACCAATCGATGTGTTTCTCTCACATCGATATTTCTTATCTTCCCTTCTCTCACTCTCTCTTTAAAAAAAAAAAAAAAAAAAAAAAAAAAAATTTTGAAAAAAATTGAAAAATGTCCTCAGGTGGGGTTTAAAAATTAAGAAGAATTATGGGCTGGAAATGATCATTACCATTAATCGCTCCTTTTTTTTTTTTTTTTTTTTTTTTTTTTTACAAGAGTAAATGGAGGGAGCTGAGTGAGTTGCCCAAAGCCACACAGCTAGTTAATGCCTGAAACGGACTAAAGTCCAGGCTCTTCACACTGTGCTGCGCTGCCACTGAACAAAGGAGCTGCTCCTGAGGCAGGAATTGTATTTTGTTCTGCTTTGTTCCCCCACCCCAACCCCACCACCCTCAGCCCCTCTGCAAGCTCTGGCAGACCTGGGAAGGGTGGAGCCAGAGCCGCAGCTGCTCTGAGTCTAAGGAAAAGTAAACAGAAAGCTATTTCATTGACGCTCTCTTGTACCATGAAGTTCATGTAACCAAAAGAAGGTCAAGGTTGATAAGAAAATACAATTCTGGGCATGGTTACCAGGAAGTCTCAAAGGTTGCCTACACCTGTAGGGCGCTTGCCTACCTCGCCAAGCAGTATCTTACCTAAAGTGGGCGTTCAGTTACTAGGAATGATTGACTGTAAGGGCACAAACCCACTGGGCACCAAGAAGTTCTTATCTTTGCCCTGTCTTCGTCCTGTGAAGAAGAGACACGTTGCTAGTGGCATGCAGGTGGCTAGAAGAGCCAGAATAGTTAGCGTCATCCCTCTGGATCCATCCAGCTCCTCTCAGTGAAGAGGCTCTTCCCGTGGGCAAAGCATAATGTCATATCTGGATGGTGGCCCCCGCAAGTACAAAGAGCTGTTGTATCCTAGGTCCACCACCCACCCACCTGCTGACATTGGCATTTTCTCTCACTGGGCCAGACTCAGTCTACTGGTCAAGACCAGGGACAGCCAGGCCTGGGAAGAAAGGAGAGCTTCGCCAGCCTCCAATCAGGATGTTATTGCTAATGAAGATTAGAAATAGATTCATTTGACCCAGGAAGTTAGTTGGATGAATCAGTGTCCTTGAGACCATACTCAACAGTCCCAGTGGACTTTGAGCAGTAGAAACAGCCTGAGAGATAAATGTCCAAGGCAAAGATTTGTGTATCACCTCCTAGCTAGCATGTATAACCAGATCCAAGCTCAGGTGGATATTGTTCAGTTCAGAAGGGTCATTTCTCAAGGAAGTGGAAATGACTGGGTCTCTAGGCCAGCATTTAGACAAGAGGATGACAAGGTGGCTCCGGAGCAGCTCCCATGATACCTTCTTGCTGGGGTGCAGTCACAGTACATTGTGCTGATACCTTGTGCAGGGAGCTGGCTTCATCCCCTTCAGCTCTCCGGATGCTTGGACAGACTGGATACTTAGATCTCAGGCTCGCAGAGTCCACAGCACTCATTTATTCCTCAGTGTGTCAGTCATTCTTTCCTTCGGTTAACACTTGTCAAGGGTATCAAATGTGGCAAGGCTCTGCTAGGTGCTAGAATATAAAAATGAGGACCACTGAGGTCCTGTCCCCAAGGAGCTGGCCATGGCGAGGAAAGATGGACATGGAGGCAGACACATTATAGGTGCTGAATCGTGAATCACGACCGTGGGAGCTGGAGAGGAGCGAGGAAGGCACCCCGCGCCATGGCCCTCCTTGGCCAGCCTGGCCCAGCCCTCGCTCACACACAGAGCTCCTCAGGGGGAAGAGCACCCCTCCACATTCCGCCGGAGTCTGGGCAGGAACGCTCTCAGCATTTCTTTCATCTTGGGGCTTTGTACTGCTTGTTTAGCTTGAGAACAATCTGGAACTTCAGCACTCTGGAAAGGAGTCATTTGCAGAGGTGTGGGCCCGTAGACGATGAGTAGCCAACTATTAAAGACATGGCAGACTTATCCTGCCTTCCAGGCTGGTTTTGAGAGGGCAGTGACCAGACTGGCAAATCCCATGTGCTTGGTGCCACTCAGACAGAACCATAGGCCAATGCTCTGTGGCCTGATCCATGGCAGTGCTTCTCTTTAGAAATATAGATTTCTATTGATTTCAGGAAGGAAGAGAGGATAAGAGAGAGAGAGAGAGAGACATCAATGATAAGACTCATCAATCGGCTGCCTCTTACACACCCCATCTTGGGTTCGAGCCTGCAACTCGAGTATGTGCCCTGACGGGGAATCAAACCGTGACCTCCTGGTTCATAGGTCAATGCTCAATCGCTGAGCCATGCTGGCCGAGCAACAGTGCTTCTCAGTAACTGGATTCAGCACTCCAGGAAGGCCTTTCCAGCATTACGAGGGTGCAAGCTCCATGGAGACAAGGACTTTGTCTGTTCTGGTCACCATCACATCTCTCTGATCAGCATAGGACCTAGAGCATGATAGCCCCTGGCTAAGTATTTGTTATTGAGGGAAAGTACAAGACCAGAATCCACACTCCTCCTAGGCCCTCCAGGCCCGAGAGAGGATGAGAGAACCACAGGCTGTTTCACGGTTCCCCTCCTTTAACAAGGAATTGGTCTGCGATCCTCTGAATATTCCGTCATCCCACAGGTCCCCAGCCCTTTCTCCCTTCTGGGGGAGACAAGAATGTGAACCTCTGTTGTAAAGGGACATGTCAAATGCACCCCTACTGCTCAATCCTCAAGCTGGTCATTCAAGGCCAGTCTGTCACCGGGTGTGCTGGGCAGCATCTGAAACAAGGCCATGGTCAGGGCTCCACCGCCGAAGGGCAGAGCTGCCCCTGGTGCCTCCATGCTTTCTGTGGAAAGCCAGTGTTTGGGGTGGTTGTTTTTTTTCGGTTTGTTCTGCAGTTCCTCAAACTAGTTCCTCAATTTCAGAACCAGTCTCTGGTGACTACAATGAACTTAAAGCCTCCTCCCTTACAGGAAGGCTGGGCCTGTGTTTCTCCATCTCCTTTGAATACAGGTAGACCCTGCTTTCAGCCAGTCCCACCTGGGAAGTCCAGAGTTACAAACCAAGAGAGAGAGAGAGGAGGGGAGTGGCTTATTACCGTGGATTGATCGCAGCCCAGGGAACTGCTCTGCTCAGAATCCAGTCCAGAAGGTTACATAAGGAGAGCAGTTTCTCATAACCAAACATTGCCTGTAATGATGACCTCAGGCTGGCAAGATCCGAAGTGTATTTTGACTCATCAAAGAGAGCTGGTTGATTCTTGCCCGACTTTATGTCATGCTTAGGGCACCTATGGCACTGTAATCTTTGGAAATTGGTCATTATTGACTGCAACCAATATGTACTGCAGCCCAGAATACTCAGTTACACAAAATACCCAACCTACCAATTTCACCGACACTTAATATTTTTATATAACATACATTAAACATTCCTTGTTGCTTATTGTATAAATTGAAGAATGTGTGTGATTGAGTTTTTTTCCTCAATACTACCTTCCCCATTCCTCCTGAATACCACTTGCATCATTGTGTCTGTGTATCAATGATGCCCCGATGGCAACTTTTCTATATGCCATTGGCTCTCCTCATACAAAGGGTTTGAAAGTTAAATTGAAAATGCTGTTGTCAGCCCTGACTGGTTTGGCTCAGTGGATAGAGTGTCGGCCTGCGGACTCAAGGGTCCCAGGTTCGATTCTGGTCAAGGGCATGTACCTTGGTTGCAGGCACATCCCCGGTAGGGAGTATGCAGGAGGCAGCTGATTGATGTTTCTCTCTCATCGATGTTTCTAACTCTCTCTCTCCCTTCCTCTCTGTAAAAAATCAATAAAATATATATTTTTTTAAAAAGAAAAGAAAAGAAAATGCTATTGTCACATGTTCCTTTCAAAGCCCAAGTCAGGGGCCTGCAGACAAAGTACTGGCCACATTTATGAAGACAGCAAAGACCAAAGACAGCTATAAAAACCAAAATCCAAAACAAATAAACAAGGCTCAAAAAACCTGGAACCGGGTTTTCTAACATGAAAGGCAAATGTGAAGTTTGTCATAGAATTGGTCCCTGGGATGGGCCAGCTGTGCTGGACAGCCAGAGCATGGAACACAGGCCTGCCACTTGTCCAGCCTAAACCTTTGGCTTATGGCAGCATCTGCATTTGGGTCCCAGTTTTTAAAACTTCAGTAATTTGAAATTGGATACAGTATCGTGGCTGAGAGTATGGTGGTTGACATAGAAGAGTCCCTTGTGCAAATCTTGCTTCTAGCACTTCCTTGCAATGTGACCTTGAACATATTACTGATCTACTGAGCCTCAGATTTTTCCTCTGTATAAAGTGCCATGCCCACCGAGTTATTTTGACGATACAAGAAATAATGCTGCCCTGGCCGGGTAGCTCAGTTGACTGGAGCATCATCCTGTACACCAAAAGGTTATGGGTTTGATTCCCAGTCAGGGCACACACCTAGGTTGCAGGCTCAATCCCAGTTTGGTTGCATACAAGAGGCAACCAATCAATGTTTCTCTCACATTAGTGTCTCTCTCTCTCTCTCTCTCTCTCTCTCTCTCTCTCTCTCTCTCCCCCCCCCCCTCCAAAAATCAGTAAACTTATCTTCCAGTGAGGATTTAGAAAGAAAAAAAAAATGCATGTATTACCTAATTTGTAACAACCAATAATAGCTGTCATTATTATATTTATTAGTATTGACAACCAGCATGTAATTGTGTATACACATAGCAGCAGATGGTTGAAAACACCCAAGATGTCCACACAACAGTTAATTTTAGTTCTAGCTGCCAAGGAATTCCGGGTCCTGGTCCATGCACTGGCCAGTCATTCCTCAGCCCATCAGAGCTGAGGCCCTGCCAGCAGAGAGAGAAGCGGGGTGGCCTGTGCAGATGCTCTCCACAGAGCATTCTCCTTCCTGGGGTGCCCTTTTCTTCCTGACCACTCTGTCCCTCTCCCCTCTGTCTTTGATCATGTTTGTTCCAAACCTTCCTTCTGACACCAGGGCAGCTGGCTGGAAGCTGTGGGAGGTGGGTTTCAGCTTTGCATAGGCAAGGACTTTCGAAGAACTGGCACTGGCATTCATGGAAAGGACTGCTCATCTTCTAACAGCGTCCATCTCACTGGAGGTTCTGCTGTTCATAGAAGCACCCGCTATGTGCCAGGCACTGTAGTGGGCATATAAACATTGTTTCTTACACTTAATTATCCCATAAAATCCTTTTGTGTAGGTTTCAGATGCCTGTTTAACAGGTGAGATAGTTGACTATCAAATTAGTGACCTGCCCATGGTTACACACCAGAGTGCTAAGAGGATAGGATTTGAACGTTTGCTTAATATATTTTTATTGATTTCAGAGAGGGAGGGAGTGGGAGAGAGAGAGAGAAACATCAGTGATGAGAGAGAATCATTGATCACCTGCCTTTTGCATACCCCACACTGGGGATCGAACCCACAACCTGGGCAATATGGCCTGACTGGGAATTGGACCATGACTGAGCCATGCCAGCCAGGCAATAATGAGATCTTTTGGTTCCAAGGCCAACCTGTTATGTAGCTAGATGACCCTCCCTCAGAATTATTAAGTGACATGTTGGAAAAAATTACTTCTAAGGCCCAAGATCATTTTGCGATTCCTTTATCATTTATTTTTCCATCCACCCATTTCCCCCAATTGGATAGTAAGCACCTTGAGGGCAAGGATATCTTTCTAGCAAATAACAAATATCATATTTGGGAACCACCTGTTCTTGACTGATGGATGCTGCCTACTTCCCTGACACATAGAAACAAGAGAGAAGAGAGAGCCCACTGAGAAAAGGGTCACTAAGAAATTCCAATTCCAGGAATTTATCACCTAGAATTATGGAATATTACCCTGTTTCCCCGAAAATAAGACAGTGTCTTATATTAATTTTTTCTCCCAAAATTTTTTCTCCCAAACCCATGTTATGCTAGGTCTTATTTTCAGGGGATGTCTTATCTTTCCATGCGCTAGGTCTTATTTTCGGAGGATGTCTTATTTTCGGGGAAACACAGTATGTATGTACTAGAGGTATGGTGCATAAAATTCGTGCACAAGTAGGGTCCCTAGTCCTGGCCAATGATCAGGGCTGATCTGTGAGGGGCCCCCCTGCTGTCACCCACCTTGGCTGGCTTGAGGCCTGCAGGCTGGGGGCAGCTCCTGCATTGAGCATCTGCCCCCTAGTGGTCAGTGCACATATAGTGACTAGTTGTTCTGCCGTTTGGTCAATTTGCATATTAGGCTTTTATTATATAGGATAAGCTCATGCTTATTTTTAAAATAGTCCCAAATTATATGTTTGTATATGTACAGTAATGGAACAAAAAAGATTTATGCTAAACTTAAGTATGTCTTATGTTGTGGGGAGGAGGGAGTGGTACGGGGATTTATTTCTCTGTCCCCTTTTGTATTGTTTAAATGTTTACAATGAACTGGCATTATATTTGTGGTTGAAAACAAAATAAAGCAGGGTCCTATATTATAGAAGGAAGGTAGGAGAGACCGGCCAGTCACCTGCCTCTCTCGGGTTTCCCGGATTGGGACCAGCCCTCAGATCCCACCCCTTGACATAAGCAGCGAGGGAGGAACTGGTGGTTTTCTCTCAGGTCCAGTTCTGCCGTTTCCCACTCTATGGGGCCACCCATGGCCACAGGCATGTCTTATACCCAGGCCCATGACCACTGCATGTACTTGGCAGCAGATGATTGCAAGTAAAAGCAGGGAAGCGGTGGCCATCAGACGTGAGAACAGCTAGCAGAGCCATCTTTGAGCATCTTTCTGCTTCGTGAGTCGTGACTGATGAAACCCACAGTCCCCAGAAGAGAACGAAAAGGGGAGTGAAATGAAAACCAAAACCGGGAGGAATGGGCTTGCCCACGTCCAGCCTCCTGAGTTGGTGGCCCCGCCACCAGAACTCACTGCCAGCCACCGAGAATAAGGCTTCCTGTGTGGGTGGCGTGTGTGCGCAGGGGGGCGGGACAAGGGGAGGCAGTCACCACCTGCTCATTATGTCCCACACACAGAGGTGGGCCAGACCGAGTGCACCTCTCTGGAGGAACATACGAGAAACCGGTAACAGGGGTCCCCTCAGAGAGATGGGGGAGGGGGGAAAGGACTCGCACTTGTCACTGGATATCCTTTCAGTATTTTTTTAACCACTTGGAACCACCTGTGAAAAAATGAACCCTGAGAGGAGGAATACATGCTCACTGGAAGAAAAAAAAAAAAGTGGAAACATTAGAAAAGTATAAAGAATATTAAATGCCTCCAAGGAAGAAACATTGCTGTATGCCTGTGCTAGGTGTGCATTTCTAGAAATGTATCCTGTTAGCATTCCTCCGTATAGTTAAAAATTATTTCTAAGCAATTTGAATGGATGTAGCGGGATTTATTTCATAATTACCCTTCCCCTGTGCTTAGACTTCTCCCCAGTTTCTTACTATTATAAAAGTACACTGACCCTCTTTGTGCACCTTTATCTGTATTACTGTTTGCCTCATACCTAGATTGCATATCTGAGTTGTACACACAGAAATGTCTGTCTGCTCTTGGCATAATGCTGTATTGTTTCCAGAGTTCTTGCATCTACATCATTTCGTTTGATGACTAAAGGGAGTAAGGGTGTGGTTAAGGGCCAGGGCGAGGGTGAAAAAAAAATGAGGAGACCCAGTGCTGAAAGCAGTCGGAAAAGGAGGCCATGCAGGGGAGCTGATGGGAGGGACTTCCTGGAGGTGGAAGGCCAGAACTTCACCTGTGAAGGACGAGCAGGATGTGTGGGGCGACCCACACCGGACGGGCCACACTCCTCTAGAGACCTGTAGATTCGAGCAACTAGCAGGGTGTGGAGAGATCAGGCTGGCCAGAGCCAAACCTTGTGTTTAGGGAAATAGTGGTCAGACAGATTATGGACCACAGAGTTGGGCCTGGGCCCATAAGCAGTGCAGAGCCAACAGATGTCTTTAAGCTCAAGGTTATCTTAAGAACATGAGGTTTTAAGTTTAGCTCGGCATCAGGGTGGGACGGGAGGGGGTCAGGGGGAAGCAGACGTGGGTAAGACCTGTGCTGATAGAATAGGTATCAGGTGATTGCCTTAAACATGTGAAGGGGCCTGTCGACAGCAAAGTTCCCGCATGTGGTGGGAATTGAAGGACGGTCATAAATTTCATCCCATGCATTTCATTTATCGGGCAGTTTGACCTATGGCATTGGCAGTGAGACTGCCTTTTTGTGGGCATGGCAGGTTTCTTATTTATAATTGATCTGTGAGGTTTTAATGATTAATGTACATTCACATTTCATAGCCTCCTTAATGGGAAATGCTTACGCAGAAATGGCTCTCCTGGGAAGCAGAACTCAAGCTGGCAAGTGAGGCAGCTTTGGAGATTCCTCCAGCTGCATTTCATCAGAGTGCTCCTTCCTCCTTCCTCCTTCCTCCTTCCGAGAGCTGCTTCTGGGTCCCAGTGCCCCACGGGCTCTCCACCCGAGGGGAAGCCGGAAGCCTCCCAGATGCCTATAACGTGTCATATTGTCAGCGAGGCCAGGGAGGTGGGGGAAGATCCTGCCCCAATGGCACGGCTTTCATTTCATGCCCAGCACCCACCATCTGCCCCTGCCCGGTAGGTTCCTCCATCTGGAACTCTACCCCTGAATGCTCTGCCTCCCTCTCTCCTGAGAACTGAATCTCTGGAGGTGCATCAGCACCAAGCACATTCCCATTATCTGGTGCCCGAACTCCACTGGCAGCCTCATCTCCTGCCTTCGGCTTCCTGACCTAAGTTGCCCATCAGCAACCTGGAGCTGCTTGTGATTCCTATATAGACTCACTCTGTGCCTCAACCTCAGCCATGCTCCCTCCCTGAACTGCCCTCTCCTTTTTCTTGGCAAGTGCTTTCTCACCCTTGAGATTGTGTGGGCATCAGCTGCTTCAGGATGCCTTTCCTGATGCCCCCAGGCTGGGCCACATGTCCCTCCGTGTGTTCTCATTGCTACTGCTGTGTCTGTCGTTGCATCGCTGTACCGTATTGTTTTTCTGACTACTTGTCTCTTTCGCCCCATAGACTGTAAGTTCCGACTGTGTCTTCTTCCTCAGTGTATCCCCAGCGCCCAGCACAGGGCCCAGCACCCAGCAGACCCGATGTAGGCTCAGAGAAGGCTGTTGTAAAATCCCGCAATTCTCTGCAGGGTGACAGGACACTTTGAAGCCAAGACTTTACTCATCCATAAAGCCTCAGCCCGCCTCCAGTTCGGGATTTTGAGGCCCTTTATTGGGCGTACATATAAGTGCTTGTTATGTCTTTTTGTCTTAAGTATTTTGTCTGATACTAATATTACATGGTTTTGTATTGACCTGGATATCTCTTTCCATCCTTTATTTTCAAACTTCCTGTATAATTTTGTTTTGTTCGTTTTAGTCACTATGTAGATGGATCTTTTAAAAACCTATCTGGCCGAAGCCTGTTTAGCTCAGTGGTAGAGCGTCGGTCTGCGGACTGAAAGGTTCCAGGTTCGATTCCGGTTAAGGGCATGTACCTTGGTTGTGGGCACATCCCCGGTAGGGGGTGTGCAAGAGGCAGCTGGTCGATGTTTCTCTCTCATCGATGTTTCTAGCTCTCTCTCTCCCTTCCTCTCTGTAAAAAATTAATAAAATATATATTTTAAAAAATAAATAAATAAAAATAAAAACCTATCTGATTGGCTGTGTTTTCATACATGTGCTTAATCTATTTATGTCTATTGTGATTATTATTTGGTAACATTTCAACTTAGCTCTGCCCCTTAACTTGTGTTTCATTTTATACCTACTGTCCTTTTTCCTTCTTCTCCTTACCTTTTGTCCCAGCAATCACGTTTTCTGTTTTTACTTTTTTACCCTCTGGTTTGGAAACTCTGAATTGTATTTCTATTCTTATAGTTAGTTATTCTTAAATTTTAACACACCTATATAACTATTATTTTTTCTAAAGAAATGTAAACATTTTGACATGCAAATTCTGTTAAAGGCAAGGCTCTTACCACTTTTACCCATGGAACCGCCCACTCAACCCTTCTTCCTTATTTATATTGCCTAGAAGTTAATGTATTTAAATGTTTTAAACTAATTTCTTTAACATTCAATTGTTAATTAAATTGACCAGCATATCATATTGAGTCCTGTGCCTACCATTGTTTCTTACATCCTATTTTTTCTCTGTTTTACTTTTATGCTTGCTTTTAGTGGTTTTTTTTCTTATTTTTAACTTTTTATTGAATTTATTGGGTTGACCTTTTCAGTGAGTGGTTCTTTCAATGAAGGTAGCACCATCTTTCCTAGAACTCTTGTCTGTGTATTGTGTGTGTGTTTCTTATTAATTGTTTTAAGAAAATGAAATGAGCCGAAACCGGTTTGGCTCAATGGATAGAGCGTCGGCTTGGGGACTGAAAGGTCCCGGGTTCGATTTCGGTCAAGGGCATGTACCTTGGTTGCGGGCATATCCCCAGTAGGGGGTGTGCAAGAGGCAGCTGATCGATGACTCTCTCTCATCGATGTTTCTAACTCTCTATCTCTCTCCCTTCCTCTCTGTACAAAATCAATAAAATATCTTTTTTTTTAAAAGAAAAAGAAAATCAAATGAGCCGAAACCGGTTTGGCTCAGTGGATAGAGCGTCGGTCTGCGGACTGAAAGGTCCCGGGTTCGATTCCCGTCAGGGGCATGTGCATTGGTGCGGGCACATCCCTGGTGGGGTGGTGTGCAAGAGGCAGCTGGTCGATGTTTCTCTCTCATCGATGTTTCTAAAAATATATTTTATTGATTTTTGTACAGAGAGGAAGGGAGAGAGATAGTTAGAAACATCAATGAGAGAGAGTCATCGATCAGCTGCCTCTTGCACCCCCCCACTGGGGATATGCCCGCAACCAAGGTACATGCCCTTGACCGGAATCGAACCCAGGGCCCTTCAGTCCCCAAGCCGACGCTCTATCCATTGAGCCAAACTGGTCCCGGCTCATCGATGTTTCTAGCTCTCTATCCCTCTCCCTTCCTCTCTGTAAAAAAAATTAATAAAATATATTTTTTTTAAAGAAAATGAAATGACCTATTAACATTAAGTTAAAAATCAGAATCCCCAGGAACATGTACTAATAATATAAGTCAACTAAAAATCTGACCAATTTTTTGCCGATGCAGCCCTTATTGATGAGATCTCTCATTTTTTCGTTCTTATGCCTCCATAGGCTAAGAAATTATTACCGACAATGGATAGAGCCTGTGGGTAAAATAAGGGTAGTGATATCCACATGGGTTAGTAATATTGCTCAATTCCTGGTTGTTCCAGGTACTTCTGTCAACAAACTTTTATCCTAAAAAGGAACTGAGGATCCTTGAGTCCCAGGAGAAAGGGCCAGGCATGTCCTAGCTTTAGCCCTAACCCCATGTTAGATGCTCTAGTTCAGGGGTCTTCAAACTACGGCCCGCGGGCCACATGCGGCCCGCAGAGGAGTCTGATCCGGCCCGCCAGGTTTTTTGGGCAGTGAGCGCAGCCGAGGTGTTACAGTAGGAATTAGTAGTTCATATAGTCCGGCCCTCCAGCTCTCTGAGGGACCGTGATCTGGCCCCCACTTTAAAAAGTTTGAGGACCCCTGCTAGTTGTATAAATTGGTTTTATTGTTTCTGCAGGTAACATATCTTGAAAACTTAGTTTCTTCATCTGTAAAATGGGGACAGTATTAACCAACCTGGCCAGTTCCTGGGAGGTTCATTAGTAATGTAGATAAAGCACCTAGTACGTGCCCAGTACATTGAAGACGTCTGATGACTGGTCGTGGTTATTATAGTCCTGGCCCTTAGAAGACACTCATGGAACACTTGTTGAATGAGTGCAGGAACCTAACACAAAAGGCTTCATTGAGGAGTGAAATCTGGGCAGATATTAATAAAGAAAGAAGACATTCTCGATAGGAGCAAGAAGGTGAGCAAAAGGGAAAAAATCTGAGGCTCACCCATTGCTGCTCTGTTTGGGCCAGTGAAAGGAGTCTGGCTGGAACAGAAGCTGGACTAGGGGTTTGGGGGAGGAGGGGGGCCTGAGTAGGCAGGTCAGAAAGGGAGCCAGGGCCGAGCGTGCATGGGGATCACTGTGTCTGCCTTGCCAGATGGCTTTGGCCAGGCCAGCTCGCTCTGCTCGACGTGGGCCCTTGTTTCCCCTTCCTGCACAGCCCCTCATTCTTGACAGGCACTGGCTGGCCCAGTGTGGCCTCGCGGCTGGGCAAGCTGGAGCTTAAAAGAGGAAGCATCAGAATAAGATTGGTTTTTCAACTAATATCTTACTAAGGAAGTTGAGTCATTCTACTTCTGCTATTTGTCCCCTCTGGGCATTCAGAGAAGGACAGATTTTACTTCCAGATGAAATAGTCATGAGAGGGATTTGCCCTGGTCTGCCCTGGCCCCTCAGTGGACATTTTCAAGATGACCCTATAAGATGGAGATTTTTATTTCCTTTATACTCAGAGAACCAAGGCTCATGTATGGCTGAAGTACGGCTCGACATCTTACCTATATGGTGTTGAAACAGGGAAGTGCCATTGTCTCAGCGGCAGCATTTATGGGCCTGGTGAAGGGTAAGGGAGTGAACTTTCATTTAGTAACTTCTATGGGCCAAGCAAACCAATTGGTGTTTCTGTACTCCACCTCATTCAGTTCTGAAAATAACTCCAAAGACACTAAGAGAAGAAACTGGGTAGCCTGCTGAAGCTTTAGGCAGCAAGCCTCACCTCTGCAACCTGTGACTGTGTGACTTTTATTTTTGTTTACTATGTCTTCATTGATTTGAGAGAGGAAGGGAGAAGGAGAGAGAGAGAGAAACATCCATGATGAGAGAGAATCCTTGATCAGCTGCCTCCTGCACACCTCCCACTGGGGATGGAGCCTGCAACTCAGGCATGAGCCCTGACTGGGAATCAAACCGTGACTTCATGGTTCATAGGTTGACACTCAACCGCTGAACCACAACGGCAGAGCCAGAGAAGCTGTTTCCAATGTGAGTTACATATCAGTTGCATGCTTCTAGCTCTTTTATATATCGGGAGTTAAGGTATGATTTCAGTTGACAAAAATGGTCTGATGGCTTTGTGTGTGTGTGTGTGTGTGTGTGTGTGTGTGTGTGTAAGTTGCCAAGGCTAAAGCCCTTATCTTCTGGTTCCCAGTCTGGTGTTTTCACCAGACTTACTAAAACAGGGAAGTGAAATCCGATACATTTTAGAGATGTTATCAACACTGAAGATAAAATTTTAAACATTATTTTTGTACCCTCCAGTTAATAGTAAAAAATTTTTTAAAAATTCATTTAACCTAAACTACATTCCTGTCTCCGAATCCTAGGAACAACTTTTGCCGTTGAGTAAACATCGCTGTCACAGCTTAGAGCAGAGCTGTCCTGTGGAACTTTCTGCAGTGGTGGGAGTGTTCTCTAGCTGCACTGTCCAACAGGGTAGCTAGTGAAACTGAGGAACTGATTTTTAAATCTTATTTAATTTTAATTCATTTACATCGCTAGTGGCCACCATATTGGACAGCACAGCCTTACAGTATAGAGAGGGGCTGAAATGACAGTCCCTGACCCCTTGGCATCAGAATCATCCAGAGAACTTGTCAAATGTACAGATTCTGGGCCTAATGCCCAGTGACTGACTCAGTAAGTGTAGAGTGAGTGCATTTCCAGAACTCATCTCGTTATTCCAACCTGCAGTCGGGTTAGAAATTGCCGCATTAGCCGGGTGCCCTCTTCCTTCGGGTGGGAGAGCAGAGCCAGCATCAGGCACGGAGCCCTGGCCTTGATCTTCTGGGCGATTGCAGCAGCCTTCTGGGGACTGTGAGGCCCTTGGAGAATGTGATAGAAGCTATGGACTCTTCCCTGGAAAAAGCACACGCTGTATGTTCTCACGTGCCATCCTGAAACCATCCTTGAACCCTCTCCTCATCTTAGAGACCTTTACCACCTGGTAAGGGAGCCGAGTTTGAGTCTTGGGGTCTGGGAGTGTTGTCCACAACAGGCCTGTCGTATGGGTCTGCCCAAGGGTTGATCCGGTACCATCCCAGTCATCCCTACCCCCAGACTTCCAGGGGCTCATCATGGCACCGCAGAGGAGAGAATAGGCAGAGTACATGCATCAGGCCCTGAGAATACTGAATGCACGCCACCCCTTTCCCTTCCACTTCTGTTTTCTGGCTTTGGGTGAGCTGGGTGCATTTGGCTATTGCCACAGCTCGCATACGTCCTCAGCTCAGCTCTGACAGCAGAGGCCTGACTGCATTTGAGGCGTGCGTGGAGCTGGGGAGAGAATCCAGGCTGAGTAATGGATCAGGATTTTGACTTGCCTTCAAAGGCAGAGACATAACTGGCTCCCACATAATCCTCACTCTCCACAAGCTGCAGCAGAGAGAAGGGGCAGCAGAGCTGAGGGGCTGTGAGCTGGGGTGACTAGCCAGGGACCAAAACCTGGGGCTGGCAGGCCACCTGGCTAGCAGTCCCAGGATGAATGCAGCACCTGTTTTGTAGACCAGAACCGGGACAGAAGTGGGGAAGGCGGGAAGAAGTGTGTGTGTTTGTGTGTGTGTGTGTGTGTGTGTGTGTGTGTACAAGAGCTGCTGTCAGGCAAAGTGTCCCGAGAATAGCCTCTTGAACTTGGAGCCTGTCCGTGAGGGCCTGAGTCATGGTCATGTGGCCCAGGAAAGCCGGCCACGGGAGAAGCTGTACAGTTCCCAGGCCGTGACTTCATGCCCCTGCGAGGTGAGGGTCAGCCTGTTTTCCCCGTGCCCTTCACAGGTTCAGCTGCCAGCTGCCGGGCCAGCTTCTCAACAGCCTTCTTGTTCCTCTCCGCCTGCCAGGCCGGCGGATGAGTCACCCGGGAACTGCACAGGCCCTGAGCTCGCTGCCTCCGCCTCAGCTTCTCCCGGGCGGGCGGGCGGGCCTGACATGCTCGTGGAGGGAGGATCAGGGCACCTGGCCAGCGGCCTCCTGACCACCAAGGTGAAAGGATGGCGTGGGGGAACGGGGGAGGTCTCACAGCCTCTCCATGGAGGCATGGCTCAGGGTGAGCCCTGTGAGGCTGAGGGGGCTCTGAGCCCCACACCTCCCGATCTCCAACAGCTGGGTCCCCTCGGAGCAGCCGTTAGCACAGCCTCCTTTCTCACTGGTCGGATGGAATTCTCTCTTCATCCCACACGCTCAGGATCATCCTGTCTCTGGAGATCATCTTTTGATTTCCTCATTCAGCCAGCATCGATTGTCTCGTCTGTGCCTCACTGTGCTGTACACGGAGGGCACCCCTCTGCCCACAGGAGCCTTCTGATGAGCGAGTTCCCCCTTGTGTCTGCCTGTAACCCAGGAGACTAAGGGAGTAGGCAGCACAGCTGAGAGCCTGGGGTTCTAGGTCCTGCCACACAGTCTGGGTGACCTTGGGCAAGTCACTGCCAAATCAAGCCTCAGTTTCTTCAAGTGAAAATGAGGAGGCCCTAGGCAGTTTGGCTCAGTGGATGGAAGGTTGGCCTGTGGACCGAAGGATCCTCAGTTAGATTCCGGTCAAGGGCACGTACCTCGATTGCAGGCTCCTCCCCGGCCTATCAGACAGGAGGCAACCAATTGATGTGATATATTTCTCTCTGTCTTTCCCTCTCTCTTCCACTCTCTCTAAAAATCAATGGAGCTCTAACCGGTTTGGCTCAGTGGATAGAGCGTTGGCTTGCAAACTGAAGGATCCCAGGTTCGATTCCGGTCAAGGGCATGTACCTTAGTTGCAGGCACATCCCTAGTAGGGGGTGTGCAGGAGGCAGCTGATGTTTCAAACTCTCTATTCCTCTCCCTTCCTCTCTGTAAAAAAATCAATAAAATATATTTTAAAATATAATAATAAATAAAAATCAATGGGAAAATAGTCTCGGGTGAGGATTAAAAAAAGAAGGGGGGGATGAGGTTGCACCTGCAGGTGTTGCTCGGTGGTTGAGCTTTGACCTGTGAGCCAGGAGGTCACAGTTCGATTCCCTGTCAGGGCACCTGACTGGGCTGTTGGCTCAGTCCCCAGTAAGGAGTGTGCAGGAGGCAGCCACTCAGTGATTTCTCTCTCACCATTGATGTTTCTCTTTCCCTTTCCCTTCCTCTCTGAAATCAATAAAAGTACACATATTACAAAAAGAAAATGAGGAGGTTAAAGTACAGGAGGTTAAAATGTGGAGGTCCCTGTAAGCAGAACTCTACGGCTGTTAGGTTTGGAGGTTTGGGGTTGTTTTTAAGGTCTCGGCTCCCCCGGTAAAGAATCTGAGGAAGGTAGGAGGTGCTGTTGGCCCCAGATCGATTCCCTTTTGGAGGCTGAGGGGTTGAGGAGGTTGGGCTGGGAAGTAAGAGTGGGTTGGGACAGAAGGCCAAGGGCCTTACAAGGAAAACAGCCTGCTCGGAGGGCTTTCGCCTAATGGAAGTCAGAACGCCCCCTGGGCTTCTGAAAGTCATCAAGTTACGATGAGGTCACCCATTCTGCCTCCCCAGGGTCTAGCCTTCAGACCAAACCCAGGCATGTGAGCTGAAAGTTGGAGCCACCCTGAGTTCAAAGCTAGGAGGCCCTTGAAGGCACAGATGTGAGGATGAGTTAGTGACCAGCACACCCACACCCTTCCCCAGGCAGACTGGCTCAGGCTCAGTCTTTGTGGTGAGGCAGACTCAGGAGGAGGTTTGAGCCTAATGTTTCCCAGCTTCTGACTGTCTCGGTTTAGCCTGACAGGGCAAAAGGCCAGAGGCGTGACAGCTTCGGTGTCATTCACAGGGTCTGCCTGTCTACCCAAAGAGCAAACTGAGACACCATCGCGTGAGTGGAGTTACAGCGGGGGGACTACATCTGGTAGTGACACCGTTAAGACCAGCCTGCCACCGGAGGGCGCTATGAAAGGGCTGTTTGCGCCCTAGGCCCGTGGTTGGCAAACCGCGGCTCCCCAGCCATATGCAGCTCTTTGGCCCCTTGAGTCAGGCAAAATACCACGTGCGGCCGCGCACATACAGTGTGATTGAAACTTCGTGGCCCATGGGCAGTAGTCGGTTTTTGGCCTGGGCGACTCTATTCTGAAGAAGTGGCGTTAGAACACTCAAGGGGCCAAAGAGCCACATGTGGCTTTCGAGCCACGGTTTGCCGACCACTGCTCTAGGCAATTTGGCTCAGTCGATAGAGTATCAGCCTGCGGGGACTGAAGGGTCCCGGGTTCGATTCCAGTCAAGGGCATGTACCTGGTTGCAGGCTCCTGATGGGGGTGTGTGTGGAGGCAACCAATCAATGTATCTCTCTCACATGGATATTTCTCTGTGTGTCTCTCCCCCTCCCTTCCACTCTAAAAATCAATGGAAAAATATCCTCAGGTGAAAATTAACACCAAATAAATAAATAAGTAAATAAATAGGGCCTGTTTGCATGTGGTGCCTTCCCGGGCTCTGTCTATAGCAAGTCAGACCCTGCTCTGAGGGGTTCACAGCCCGTCTTTAAAGGGGTTCCCGGATGGTCCCAGTCTCAGGCGGTTGGGTTCTGATATGGCAGTGCTAGGCCGCAGGCTATGTGCACAGGTTGTCACCACACGGGGTCCCCTGAGCTCCCTGGAACACTCGGGGCCACTGGCGATGGAATTCCTGTGCTTTGCCCTCATGTTCCTAGAGGTGGAGGTGGGTGTTGGAGGCTCTGACATAAACTCCACTGCCCATGGTGCCTGAAAGCAAGATGGCGCCTGGGAGAGGTGTGCAGCAGATGAGGCTGGACGTTACAGAGGAAGTGTGTCCGTTCTCTGGAGAGCCGCAGACAGATGCTTCTTGGACAGAGCCAGGTGTGGTGCAGCCGTTGGCGTGGCGATGTTTGGGCTTTGTGAGATGTGTGTACACAGACGCCTGTGCACACAGACAGCCACCCTGCCCGGGAAGGGAGCGGACCTTCGTCCTCTCCCGTGGGAGGAGGGCCAGGGGGAGGTGCAGACGCGCCCTCCAAGAAGACAAGGCTGGAGCAGTCGGGCGGAGACTCGCGGCTTTGGAATATGGGATCCACCACCCTGTTCTGGGGAAGCAGCGTTTGCCATGAAACAAACTGCCATTCTTTGCGAAGGGAAGAAGGAACCAACCCGGATGTCTGCCATGGTGTCTGGAGGAAGTGGCTGGGAGCATCGTTGTTGGGCAGAGTGGAGGAGTCTGTTGATGGTGGTGTGCTGGTAGGGCCGCTCTTTCGAGAGAGTGGAAGGGAGCAGGAGAGACACTCAGAGAAATAATGTGAGAGACACATTGATTGGTTGCCTCCACATGCCCCCAATCAGGAGCCTGCAGCCAAGTGCATGCCTTTGACTGGAATCGAACCCGGGACCCTTCAGTCCCCGCAGGCTGATACTCCATCGACTGAACCAGACCGCCTAGGGCGCAAACAGGTCTTTAATGAGTGTAGATGCTGAGAGGTGGACTTCTTTGCCTTTGGGAACATGTTGAGGATGAATGCCTGGGCATAAAGAGGCAGAGCCCCCTTCCCCTGCTTTCTCCTCCGCCCCCCAGCTGACCAGGGCCCCTGGGGTCTGGGAGTGACCTTTTCTGGTTCGGTCTCCCCTCAGGGTGAGCGTGAGCCTGGGAGATGGCAGTGATGGAAGTGGCCTGCCCAGGCGCTCCCGGCTCGGCGGTCGGGCAGCAGAAGGAGCTCGCCAAAGCCAAGGAGAAGACGCAGGCCCTGGAGAAGGTGCAGAGCTCCGTCAGCAAGCTGGAGGCCGTGGAGAAGAGCCCCGTGTTCTGCGGGAAGTGGGAGATCCTGAACGACGTGATCACCAAAGGCACCGCCAAGGAAGGCTCCGAGGCAGGGCCGGCCGCCATCTCCATCATCGCCCAGGCTGAATGTGAGGCCCGGCTGGAGGGTGCTGGCAGGAAGGGGGGTCTGCGGGGGGTGCAGCTCTTAGCCAGGGGGCTGGCACAGGTGAGGTGTGGGGCCTCCTATGGAAGAGGGAGGTCATGGTGAGCACTCTGTGTGACTCTCACAAGATACAACTGGGGGGAGCGGAGGTGAAGCCAAGGCTGAGAGTGAAGTGGGGTTATAACTGTGCTGGGGAGTGAGACAGGAGGAGGGAGGAGTGGCAAATGGAGGCCTTTCCCGTTGTAACCAGAGCAGGGGAGAGAGCTGGGAGGCAGGACACAGGTCCTAGGGACTCTGCAGGATCGTCAGGCTGGCCCTCAGCCTCTGTCCTGACCTTGGGCAGCCGGAGCATCCCTGGAGAGGCCCCAGGCAGGAAAGGCCAGGTCTCCTGGAAAGCCCCTGTGGGGCTTGATTCTCTTCCACCTCAAGGTGGCCCCACCCCAAAGAATGAACACCTGCTCTGGGGCCTGCTGGGCAAGCGGATGACTTGAAATGATGGCTGCGCGGGAGCCTGAGGAACTCCCTCCCAGGACGGCTGGGTGGGGCCAGGAGTCTCCTTTCCCCGCCCACCCTCTGGGCGGCTTCTGGGGCCGGCAGACGCTGGTGACGGCATTTTCCCACGTGCACAGCCTTCCCCTCATCTTCACTGCCTTCCGTCTGGTTTTCGAGGAGAGATGAGGGAATAAAAATTGAAGTGGAGTGAGTGACATAACGTAATAATAGACACATAAACACACACATACACATATATGTAAGTATATATTTAGTAGCTTCTATTTATTGAGCTGTGATATGTGCCAAGCACTTTGTTGAGGATTTTGTATAGATCATCTCACTTAAGCTTCACATAAGTGAAGTGAGGTGGGCACCCCGTGACCCCATAGTATAGATATGCCCTCTGCTCTTGACCCTTAACCTGGGAGGATGGGTGAGACAGTCAGTGAGAGGAGCCGGCATGCGTGGGAGGTGAGCCACCAGACAGACGGAGGTGGTCTGCAGAGGAGGAGGGGGAGTGGTCCCCGGGGGGACTGTAAATGCCTCTCTCCTAAGTGCTGAGTTCCTGTTCCTTGTCTTCTCCCTTCCTCTTGTCCAAAAGGCGAGAACAGCCAGGAGTTCAGCCCCACCTTTTCCGAACGGATCTTCATCGCCGGGTCCAAACAGTACAGGTAAGGAGCTGAGGGACCCGGGGAACCGAGCCAGCGTCCGCCTTCCCCAGCTGCTCCGGCCGCTCCCCGTGACCCTGGCTCCCTCCGCAGCACCTGTGGCGCAGCCTTGGAGCCCGCCCAGGCTTTCCTGGCCGAGCTGCTCTCTCAGCCAAACAAGCTTCTCAAAAGCCTTTCGCAGCGTGCGGATGACTGCCTCTGGGCCGCATCAGCTTGACATTTATTTTCATTCTCCTCAGAGTCCCTGCTGCTCCCCCTCCTTTCCCATCCATAGGGCGGGCGCTAGGAACAGAAAGCACTTTTTCGGTGGTGTGTGACCGTCGGGGCGGGCCAAGGGGCCCCTGGCTGTGGAGAGGGCTGCAGTGTCTTCTCCTGTGAGACACGCCCGGGAGGGGGAGGGTTGGAAACAGGCAGGCAGGCTCCCAGCCCGGTGGCCCCGGAGGGAGGAGGCCCAGCGAGGCTCCGGCCGTTCCCAGGCTCCCCATCCCCAAACACGAATGTTGGCGACTGAAAACTAAACCTGGAAACAACTTCCTCCTCTTCCACCAGGCGGGCTTTTTTATCCTTGCAATATGGAAACTGCTAGTGATAAAAAGGTCGTGGGGCCCTAGCCGGTTGGGCTCAGTGGATAGAGCCTGCTGCCTGAAGGGTCCCGGGTTCAATTCCAGTCAAGGGCACGTGCCCAGGTTGCAGGCTCAGTCCCCAGAGGGGCGTGCAGGAGGCAGCCAATCAGTGATTCTCTCTCATCATTGATGTTTCTATTTCTCCCTCTCTCTTCCTCTCTGAAATCAATTAAAATATATATATTTTTTACAGTTGTGGGAAGGGCCGCTGCCCTTGAACCCATAAATGCTCCGTGTTTGGTCAAATTCCTTCCACTGCCCCTCACACCTTTGCCCAGGGAGGGGGTTTCTGAGGGACCCACTTCTTGCAGCTCCCCGAGAGAAGCATGTAGGCCACCGCAGCCCCCAGGACTGGGGTGCGGCTGCCTCCTTTGTGCGGGGGTGGCTCAGGCCGCGCGCAGTCTGTCCGCAGCTGTTTGGCAGCCATCCTCTCAGAAACCGTGGCCAGGGCCTTAATACCTGGCAGGGGAAAGAGCCAGTGAGGTCCGTGGGGGCGGGAGGCCGTCAGAGAAAGCCAGGCTTCCCTGGTCCCTGGCCACCGGCCCGGGCAAGATGTCCTGTTGCTGTGGCTCCTCACAGTCCTACGGCCACCAGGGGTCAGAGGTGACCGACCTCCACTGGCCCTGCCTCTGGAGGTGACAGAAATAAACTCTTGTCAGTTAGCGTTAATGCCCACCCGGAGTGACCCTCAGAGTCACAGGCCGCCTCCTGGGCCCGCCAGGGACTCTCCCCTTGGAGAGCAGAGAGAGAGTATGTCCCTGAGCACCTGTCCCGGTGATAATGGTTTATTGGAAACTTGCCTTTGGGACCAGGCATTGCTTTTTAAATGAGATGTTTCTTTTCTTTTAAAAAAAAAAAATATATATCTTTATTGATTTCAGAGAGGGAAAGAAAGAGAGAAACATCAATGATGAGAGAGAAGCATTGATCGGCTGCCTCCTGCACGGCCCACACTGGGGATGGAGCCTGAAACCTGGGCGTGTGTCCTGACCGGGAATCGAACTGTGACCTCCTGGTCAACCACTGAGCCACACTGGCTGGGCAGTGAGCTGTGTCTTTACACCTCTCCACCTGCACAAATACTACCCTCGTTTTATAAACGAGAAAACTGAGGTTCCTGGGGGCTTGAGAATGTTCCATGTTCACTTACGAACCAAGTGAGCTGGGATTTGCCTACGACTCTAGCTACAGGTACCTAAGCAGTTATGTCTTCCTGCCTCCTCACGTTCCAAACGCATGTCTGTTCCCTTTCTGACAGCCAGTCTGAGAGCCTCGATCAGATCCCCAACAATGTGGCCCACGCCACCGAGGGCAGAATGGCCCGCGTGTGCTGGAAGGGGAAGCGGCGCAGCAAAGCCCGGAAGAAACGCAAGAAGAAGGGCTCCAAGGCCCTGGCCCCAGCGGGCGTGGCCGTGGCCAGACCCCTCCCCAGGACCCCCGAGCAGGAGAGCTGCACGGTCCCGGTGCAGGTGAGCCTGCCGCCACCCCCAGAACCGGCCCCCGGGCCCTGGCCCAGCACCTGAGCCTGGCCTGGCCCTGATCCTAACACCTGTGTTTTCCCCACAGGAGGACGAGTCCCCGCTTGGCACCCCCTACATTAGCAATGCCCTCCAGTTCACCCAGCCTCTGAAGGATCCCGGCCTTGGCCAGCTCTGTTTTAAGAAACTTGGGGAAGGCCTCCGGCCGGCACTGCCTCGATCGGAACTCCACAAACTGATCAGCCCCTTGCAATGTCTAAACCACGTGTGGAAACTCCACCACCCCCAGGATGCAGGCCCCCTGCCCCTGCCTGCTCACCCCTTCCCCTACGGCAGACTGCCCCATCCCTTCCCATTCCACCCCCTCCAGCCCTGGAAGCAGCACCCCCTAGAGTCCATCCTGGGCAAACTGGCCTGTGTGGACAGCCATCAGCCCCTGCCTGGCCCAGCCCTGAGCAAACTAGCCTACAGAGACTGTCAGAAGCCCCCACCCGGCCCACCCCGGGAGCCCAGCTGCCCCCCTTGTGGCACTCCCGAGAAGTTTTCCGTGGAGGAGTACCTGGTGCACGCCCTGCAGGGAAGCGTGAGCTCCGGCCAGGCCCACAGCCTGGCCAGCCTGGCCAAGACCTGGTCGGCAAGCCCCAAAACTGAGGACAGCGAGGGAGTCCTGCTCACTGAGGTAACTAATCCCCGAACACACACACATACCCCTCCCACCACCACCAATCCAGGGTCAAGGGTAGCAGCTGGGAATCAGGGGGACCTGCTATGGAAGAAGGGGCGTCGCTGGAAACCTGCCAGACCCGCTATCAAGTGCCCACCCTTTAGGGGGATGGTTTTTTTCTCTTTATCAGAATCACTCAGGCATGGGATAAAAAGATGAACTCACAGCAAATTGCTTATCGCGGATGAAAAGCATAGTCTCCCACTCAACCTGCGGGCTCCCTTTTCCTTCTTTTTAGCTACTCCTGTTGTTAGTCTGATTGGTTGCCTCTTAACTGCTGAATCGTGTGCGTGTGTTACATGAATAATACATATGCTGAGAAATGGGGATAAGCAAATATCAACTTCAGAAGTTACCCAGGACCCCGGTGTGACACATGAGGGTTTTGCCCTTCGTCACCTAAGTGATTTTCCACGCTTACGTTTCTGGGCTTTATTCCACCCATCTTTGACGTTATCCCTCGGCCCCTGCCCCCTGCCCTGTCCTTCCCTTTCTTCTACCTTTTAGCTCCTGTGTTATAGTTTCTCACTGTCAACAGTGCCACAATGTCCATTTCTGTCCCACAACCACAAGTCTGGGAGACTTTTCATCACAAGGACCAGCTTGCCTCCGGCAGCACTCGAGGCACTCACTTGCCTTCACCTACTTCCCATAACCCCCTCTCTGGGTCCTGCCCCCCGCCCCCCCCCGCCAGCCCCCAATTGGGTGATGTCTTTGGTTGTGAGGGCTCAGCCCCAGCTGACAGCCTGACCAGCGCGGCCAGCTAGAGAGCCTTCCTAACCGTAACGCTCTGTCCCCCTGTGGCCTGGCCACTGACACTGGCCTCTCTCCTGCCAACTCAGAAACTGAAGCCGGTGGATTATGAGTACCGAGAGGAGGTCCACTGGGCCACGCGCCAGCCCTGCCTGGGGAGAGGCTCCTTCGGAGAGGTGCACAGGATGGAGGACAAGCAGACTGGCTTCCAGTGTGCCGTCAAAAAGGTAGGCCCCAACGTGTGCCAGGGCTCCAGGGGCTGGAGCGGGAGGCCAGGCGCCGGGTGCACCCCCTCCGCTTTCCTTCGAGGTGGGCACAGGGTGGCATGGGTCTAACTTGCTAATGGAGCCCGGCTCTCCTGGCTGCCCTGGCTCAGTGTGGGAGCTGCACTTGGTATGTGTGCACGTGAGAGCCGATGTGAGAGTGCCAGCGCCTGGGCCACTCCTGAGGCCGGGCCAGGGGCAGGTGAGCCTGGAAGACGGGCGGATCGCCATGACCTTCGTGTGAGGCTGAAACCCCTCACCGCACAGTGGGGCCACCACACCTGGGCCATAAGGCAATTGCAAGAGCAATACCTCCACCTAACACAGTGGTCGGCAAACTGCGGCTCGCGAGCCACATGCGGCTCTTTGGCCCCTTGAGCGTTCTAAGGCCACTTCTTCAAAATAGACTCGCCCAGGTTAAAAACTGACTTCTGCGCATGGGCCACGAACTTTCAGTCACACTGTACATGCACGCCTGCATGAGGTATTTGTGGAAGAGCCACACTCAAGGGGCCAAAGAGCCGCATGTGGCTCACGAGCCATGGTTTGCCGACCACTGACCTAACAGGTACCTTCTGGGGGAGTCTGTACATGGCGGGAGTGAGATCTGGTTTGAGTTTGGTCCTGGGTGATGGACATTATGAGGAAATGAGATTTATCAAGAGACCCAGGCTTGTCTGACTTGAATCTGCCTCTGAAACACTTTTCAAGGAGGGTGCGAGAAGGACTTGTGGACCTGGGGCTTCAACTAGAGACACAGACATGAGTCACCTCTGCACTCTCATCTCACCACGTTAGAGCTGAGGCAGGAGAGTCACGTGCCTTGCCCAAAGCCACACGGCCGGGCCTGACACCGAGGCCTCCTCCTGTCTAATCACACACAGGCCCGCCAGCCGCACATCCACAAACCTGGAAGGTGTCAACCCTGCTCCCCTCTGCCCCCCTTTTCCCCTCCCTCTGGCTCGCGGCTCACCTTGACTGGAAGCCACTTTGTCCCTGGCCCAAGGCCAGCATCCAGGATCTCTGAGGCCAGAAATCAGGAATGTTTCTGTGGGCACTTCCTTGGCCCGTTGGCAGGGTGAACTAGACTAGTTGAGAGATGGACCTTGTTTTCAAGCGACTTTTGTCAAGGACACTCTGATCCCTAAATGGAAAGAAACCAAGTAACCAGGCCAGGGCCTGTGCAGAGTGGACGGATGCCTGCGGCTTTAAGGGGTGAAGACACACATTGTGGTGTTAATACACCTGGCTTCCCTGGCTTGTACCTGGGCCAGGGGGTGAGAGCGCTGGAGTTGGAGCCTCAGGGCGACAGGACAAGTGAGGGGACTCTCCGTGGGTATTACCCCAAACTTCAGACAGACTGTGTCAAATCAGCCAGCTCTACCCTTCCCACCCCCACTGACCAGAACATGTGCGGCGCTCTGGCCAGCGTGGCTCATCTTCCCCTGGGGCGCCAGGCCACGTGCCTGACCTCTCCGGCAGCAGCTCCCGCCCCGGCCATCGGAGAAGGCGCAGCTGTCCCTCCTGAGAGGGTGCGAAGTGTCCTGGAGATGAATGGTCAGTGCCGGGGGCTTAGTCACTGGGCTGCTCAGCTGTTCCCCTGAGTCCCAGGCAACAAGGTAAACAACCCGAATATAGTGGAAGAGGACAAATCCTCCATTTCTCACCAGGGCATGAGGGAAGCTCCAGCACCACTAGCTTCCCACCCGTCCACTCAGCTTCCGCCTCCCCTGGAGCACCCACTCTCCCAGCTCGCCTCCTGCTGTCCAAGGCCTCGGTGAGGACGGCTTGTTGGCAGCCCCTCCCTTCTCTCCTTTCTCCCAAGGGGAGGAGATAGGGCAGGCAATGGGGTTCTTTTTTTTTTTCCCCTCTTTTTTAAAAAAAATATTTTATTGATTTTTCACTGAGAGGAAGAGAGAGGGATAGAGAGCCAGAAACATCGATGAGAGAGAAACATCGATCAGTTGCCTCCTGCACACATCCCCAGGGGATGTGCCCGTAACCAAGTCATGTGCCCTTGACCGAAATCGACCTTTCAGTCCTCAGGCCAATGCTCTATCCACTGAACCAAACCAGCTAGGGCTGATCTTACTTTTTAATTGCAAATAAACATAGGCTCATTATAAAAGAATTTCAAATGATACCCCAAAAAAGCAAAAGTCTCCCTATTCCCTGATCCCATTCTCAGACATAAATCATTTTAGACTTGTTATACATATATAAACATGTAGTTGTTGCCTTTATTAAAATGAGATTGTACCCTAGAGATTGTTCTGTACCATGTTTTCTTCATGTAATGAAATGTCATGGACAGATTTCCTTACTGGTACATAGGCATTGCGCTAGTGCTTTTATTTATTTATTTTTAATTGATTTTTTACAGGGAGGAAGGGAGAGAGATAGGGTTAGAAACATCAATCAGCTGCCTCTTGCATGCCTCCTACTGGGGATGTGCCTGCAACCAAGGCACGTGCCCTTGACCAGAATTGAACCTGGGACCTTTCAATCCACAAGCTGACGCTCTATCCACTGAGCCAAACTGGCTTCGGCTGTGCTAGTGCTTTTATAAGTTCTCATCTTAGCAGCGGATGAATTCATGAACTCCTCTGTGTGTGTGTGTGTGTGTGTGTGTGTGTGTATGAGTTTGTGTGTGCGCGCGTGCGCACACATGCTTGATGTATGGATGTGCACACATTTTTAATGGGGAAGGGTCGTGTTATATATCAGATTTTCAAAGGACTCTGTGGCCCAAAGAGGGTTAGGCACCATTCATCTGAGTTCATCTGGCTCAAGCACGGAGTTCTGGGAGCCTCCTGTGACTCTGCCACTGATCTGGGATCGCGTGGCTTGGCCAAGTGAAGCCAGCTGCCGCCAGCACCTGCTCTGTGGAGATGAGATATCAGCTCACAGGCCATTGTGAGATGTAAATAACCAGTGATTAGTGTGGAATAGTACCTGGCATATGTTACGTGTGTATTAAATATTAGTTCTCGTTAACATCCCTCACTTTCTGGATGAGGACACTGAAGTCCAGAGCAGGGAGGGGGGCCAGATGGGCAGCTGGCCTGGGCCGCACAGCCTGTGTTCTCCCCACCTGGCTCCCTCGGGGCTGCCCTGCCAGCCTCTCTCCCTGAGCTGGCACAGACTTCTAAACACCTTGTGTTCTGAAGAGTCTCCTTCGACCCCCTTTGGTTGTGTGGGTGGGAATGCTCTTAATATAATTCACTCTAAAGGGACCTTTGGATCTCTTAAAAGCAGAGGTCCCCAGACTTTCTTTCTCAGCTCTTAATGTCTCAGTAATATTTTCATGGCACCCGAGGCCAAAACTAGTGCCTGACAGTTCCATTTATGAAGGAATTAGGTCCAATAATGTCTTTATCCTAACAACGTAATAGCCATTTGAAAAACAGCACATAGAAACTGAAAGAAAATGTTTCTTCTGCTCTTAAACAACCATGATTACTCCTGGGATGCGCTCGTTGTTGGGTATCACACGACTTCTCAGGCTCTGAGGTCAGATTGGACACCATCACCTTCGTTTCCTGCTCCACATCACAGCAACCTCCAGAACCCTAGTTCCATAAAGATCCATCATCAAAGGGAATACTTTGCAGCCTCGCTTTGAAAGTGAGCTATCTCAAGCAGGCAGTGTTCTCGGTGTCCCATAAACGTGCGTCGCTGCTGTCGCCCCAAAAGTAAGATATGCTGGCGTGCCCTTCCAAGTTCTGGGCGATGCCCCAGGGTGCTTCGAGCAGCAGTCTGGGAGCACTAAGTTCACAGACATTTGCTATAACAAGTCCTGTAGGTGAGTTAGCGCCAACAGGTTCAGAGCTGGAAACACTGACAAAGAGTCAAAGTTCATGCGCGTTCATTAACAAAACCAGGGATTCTGTACGGAACCAGAAGAGAGACATTTTCCACTGATAGGCAAACGTCCAAAACCCCACATCGTCAGAGCTGTTTGCCAGGTCAGCATGTCTCCCTCCCAAGAAAGCTGCCAGGTCCTGACCGGTTTTTTCCAGGCCGGTTCTGCTATCCCTGGCGCCCCCTGGTGGTACCTCTGTAGGCGAACATGGGAACCCCCGGGAGCGGGAAGGAAAGTCTATTCAGAACACCGCAGCATTTCCTAAGCTGCTCTCCGCGGAGCTGAAGGAGGAGGAGCGAGCACTTCCTGAGCACCACTGGCTGCCAGGCCCATGCTGGTTATCCTCACTCCGCACCTTTCACTATGGAAACAGGATTACGGAGATCGATCTACCTTTCGAAGGGGCGGAGCGAGGGTCTCTGCCCAGGGTGCTTGTCTGAGGGCCTGCTTCTTCCTGCCACCCCATGCTGGTCTATGCAGACAGGAGGGTTGTTCTCCGGCCGCCAGTCCCCAGCGGAGGGTCCTTGGCCAAACCCCTCCCCAAAGCCGTCTGTGCCCAGATGCTAGGGAAACAGCTGCACACAGAGCAAACAGCACTGCGCTGTCCACGTGGACGCCTTAGCCCTGGGAGGGAAAGGACCAGCATGAGCGTGAGAATGTGTGAGGACTCAGAGGCTCTGACAGAGCAAGAGCCTTTTTCTTTTTAAATATATTTTATTGATTTTTTACAGAGAGGAAGGGAGAGGGATAAAGAGCTATGGAGTTAGAAACATCGATGAGAGAGAAACATCGACCAGCTGCCTCTCGCACACCCCCCACTGGGGATGTGTCCACAACCAAGGTACACGCCCTTGACCGGAATCGAACCTGGGACCCTTTAGTCCGCAGGCTGATGCTCTATCCACTGAGTCAAACCGGTCAGGGCCAGAGTCAAAGTCTTGATACAATTCAGACCCAGCATCTGAAGTCGTCGTGGGTGTTGATAGAGGGGAGGTCCTGTGTCCTAGAAATTGCCCAGTCATTTGTGCTGGGGTTTAAAAAAAAAAATAATAAATGTGTTTGGCAGACTTGAGGGTGGGCAGCCTGCCGGAGCCTGGATAAGGATTGCAAGTTTTTGTGTGTTCACACACGTCAGCCCCTCAGGAATTTAATCAAGCCCTGGGAGTTGCCCTGAGCCAGGGGTACACAGTTTCGTTCCGAAGGGCCCTGCCTGGCCTCCGAATCCTCACTGGGCACATCAGCAGCTCCATGCCGGGAGCATCCGGTTTCTGACAGGGTGACCGCGAGCCCGCCCTGGCCCCTCGCCCTGACTCCCAGCCGCCTCGGGCCCTTGCAGGTGCGAGTGGACAACTTTCGGGCAGAGGAGTTGCTGTCGTGTGCCGGGCTGACCTCGCCCAGAATCGTCCCTCTGTATGGAGCAGTGAAGGAAGGTCCTTGGGTCAACATCTTCATGGAACTGCTGGAAGGTACGGAGCTAGGTCCCACCCCTCCTCCCTCCAAATCCAGAGCCAAGGGTTTTCCCGAGTCTTACCCAGTTTCACCTCGGTCCCCTGTCCATCCGCTTTTAACCTATTGACCCCGTGGCATTGGCGGGAAAGGCCTGCTTCTCCACCACCCGCCCTCGTCCTTGGCTTGGCGGGCGGGAAGAGCCGCATGTAAAGACTGGCCATTGGTCTCCTAGGTGGCTCCCTGGGCCAGCTCATCAAGCAGATGGGATGTCTGCCCGAGGACCGAGCCCTTTACTACCTGGGCCAGGCCCTGGAAGGGCTGGAATACCTCCACACCCGCAGGATCCTACATGGCGATGTCAAAGGTGAGGCCTGGTCCCAGCGGCTTCCTCCTCTCCGTCCTGCTGATTTCTTCCCCGTCTGCTGGGCTCCCTGGTCATCTCCAGGGGCAGGGGCAGGGGCAGGGCCGGGGCAGGGCCGGGGCAGGCTGGCAGGGCTGTGCAATGGGAAGGGGAAGTGTTCTCTAAGCCCTCAGTGGGCGGTGCCCACAGAGAACCCCCGATGGAGCGCCTACACACTGGTGGACCACTGGGGGGAGGGAGGCCGCAGAGCCGAGCAAACCCTCTCCTGTCCCCTCCCTCTTGGAACGCCTGCCTGCTGCCTTCCTCGAGCCTGACCATCATGATACCCTCCTCCCTTCCTCCATGACGAATGGGCCTAATCACAAGCAGCAGCTGCCTCTTCTGGAGGGTCAGCCAGAAGATTGCCTCCGGGAGGTCCGGGGTGGGCCGGCCCGAGGTGACTCACCTGTTCCTCTTCCTCCCCGGGCGCCTGGCAGCTGACAACGTGCTCCTGTCCAAGGACGGGAGCCGGGCAGCCCTCTGTGACTTCGGCCATGCCGTGTGCCTGCGACCTGACGGCCTGGGGAAGTCCCTGCTCACAGGTAAGCCCACGCCCGCCCTCCCCACCCCGCCCCGGCTCCCGCCTATCCCCACGATGATCCTAGCCTTAGTATTAGCCTGTCCTCCGTACCTTCCAGAACGGAATCAGAGATGGGAGCACTTATGTCCACCAGCACGGCTCAGCCCCACAGCCACCCTAGAGAATTATAAGGCTTTTGTTGTCAGACTTACATGCAATAACGCATGTCAGCTGCTCACTTCCGATTTCCCTTCACACAGAGGAGAATGGGAAGACTGCGTGCCTGGCCCTAGGTCTCAGGTCTTCTCCCAGAAGCTTCCATGGCCCCATCCCTCTTGCCTGGCCTCTCTGGGGGAGCTGTGCCCCCAGTCTGTGACCTCGGCCTTCCCGCGCCTTGGAGAGCAGTTTCTGGAGGCACAAAGGCCCGAGCTGTGTAGCTGTAGAAATATCTGCTTTTAACTTTTATTTTTCTGATTGTTAATCTACACTCATTGTAAGATATCTTGCAACAACAGAGTTAAATGATATAGAAGGGGAGGAAAAAAGGAATTCTCACCATTTTTCTTTCTCAAGAAAATAATCATGAAATTTTACTATTTTTAAAAATATATATTTTATTGATTTTTTGCTGAGAGGAAGGGAGAGAGATAGAAAGTTTGAAACATCGATGAGAGAGAAACATCGATCAGCTGCCTCCTGCACTCCCCCTACTGGGGACGTGCCTGCAACCAAGGTACATGCCCTTGATCCGAATCAAACCTGGGACCTTTCAGTCCACAGGCCGACGCTCAATCCACTGAGCCAAACCGGTTTCGGCCAATCATGAAATTTTAGATAATTCCTTCCAGGTATTTTTGGGGGTTTTTTTCTGTACATAAGCCATTATAACCCAATTCTGCACCCTGCTTTTTTTTTATTTATAGCATTAAATGTAAAATGGTTTCATGATGACCAAAGGAAAAACAACCTTTTGGGGAAAGTGCCTACCTGTTAAAGGATTGTGATTGTGATTCTGAAGATGTAAATTGAACATGGACACCTGCCCTCCACTCTAAAATAACTTGGGATTTTTCTTATTCAAAAATAATTTCTTTTCTAATGCATTTTCAGGAACTAGAGCTAAGCAAAAATAAAACTATAGGTCACTAGAACAACAAAAAATGCTGTTTACATCTGGTGTCAATCCTTCTAGCCTTATGAACATAAGTTGGTGTGTGATTTTTTCACTTACTGATATATCATTCATCAGTCTTCCACAACCTAATTTTCAATGTCCAGGCCCCTCCCCATTTTTAAAAAGCACTTTAAGGATGTGGTCCAAAGGGCAGCATCCATATTTGGATGATGTATTCTTTTTTTTCTTTTTTTTTTTTTAACATATTTTATTGATATTTTACAGAGAGGAAGAGAGAGGGATAGAGAGTTAGAAACATCGATGAGAGAGAATCATCAATTAGCTGCCTCTTGCACACCCTCTACTGGGGATGTGCCCACAAGCAAGGTACATGCCCTTGACCAGAATCGAACCTGGGACCTTTCAGTCCATGGGCCGACACTCTATCCACTGAGCAAAACCGGTCTTGGCGGATGATGTATTCTTTGTACCAGTCCCAGCAGAACCCCTGACTTAGCTCATCCCCAGCAGGTGTGATGTGAAGGCTTCATCTCTATTTAGAGCATTTTAACAGAGACACCTTCAAGGCATCTCAGGAGTGGACTGGGGTGGTCATTGCCGAAGCTCTTGCCTATCAGAGGTCACAGGTGGCTTCTGTCTCTCTTGCCTCCTCAGGGGACTACATCCGTGGCACAGAGACCCACATGGCTCCGGAAGTGGTGATGGGCAAGCCCTGCGATGCCAAGGTGGACGTGTGGAGCAGCTGCTGCATGATGCTGCACATGCTCAACGGCTGCCACCCTTGGACCCAGTACTTCCGGGGGCCGCTCTACCTCAAGGTGAGTGACAGCCCCTGAGACAGCCAGGAGGGACAGCCCGCAGGGCCCCGGGGCTCCGGCCGCAGGCTGCAGTGGCAGAGGGGAGCAGGGAACGGGAAGAGGCCTCTTAAATGTGGGATCCTAACTAAAATACGTGTCCCCCAAATCTGAGGGCCTAAGGGGAGACGCTAGGTGAGGGAGTTCCTCGCAGGTCAGAACTCTCCTAGGTCCCCTCCGCCTGCCTCCTGACCGCTGGGCCCGGAAGCCCTGGGCATCTTGCTGCCTGGCTCTGACCTATTCTATTGTACTTGCCCCCCTTTTCCCCTTTTCTTGGAAAAGGCTCAGCCCTCACTCTACCCGAGGCCACTTCGGTCCTAATGGCCAACCCCCCAGTACAGCAGGGTGGGGACAGTGGAGAGAAGCAAGAAGAGAAAGCTGGGTGCTGGGAAATGGGGGGAAGGCAGGCCTCACATGTTGCTTTTTTGTTTTATAAATATATTTTTGTTGTTTTCAGAGAGAAAGGGAGAGTGAGAGAGAGATGAAAACATCAATGATGAGAGAGAATCATTGAGCAATTGCCTTCTACACACCCCACACTGGGGATTGAGCCCGCAGCCCCGGGCATGTGCCCTGACTGGGAATGGAACCGTGACCTCCTGGTTCATAGGTCAGCGCTCAACCACGGAGCCACGCCGGCCGAGCCTCACATGTTGCTTTTTGACCCCCAGATTGCCAGCGAGCCCCCACCTGTGAGGGAGATCCCGCCTTCCTGCACCCCTCTCACTGCCAAGGCCCTCGAGGAGGGGCTGAGGAAAGAGCCTGTGCAGCGAGCATCTGCGCTGGAGCTGGGCGGGAAAGTCACCCTGGCTCTGCAGCAAGGTAAGCGCCCTGTGCTGGCTGGAGGGCGAGGGGCCGCGGCTGGCGTGGTCAGGAGCAAGGCACTCGGCCTGCCAGAGCCTCAGTCAGCACTCAGGCAGACACCTGCAGACCTGGGAGCCACCCTCCACTGCCAAAGGGATTCTCACAAATCCCTAAGGGGACACTGAGGACGGCGCTGCAGCATCGTCTGCGGGAGGGGAGTTGGGTGCAGTGGGGTGTCCTTCCCTGGGAGAGTAGAGAGGACAAGGGTGGGGATGCCTCTGAGAGCGCCGCACAGCAGTTACAGCAGCTCCATGTCACAGAGCAGCCGGGCTGCTTAAAGCCACAGTGCCGGGCGGAAAGAGGGCCAGCGGAGCGAGGCCTGCAACACAGGGCCTTTTTGGTAAATTAAAAAATAGATAAATAAAAACCACAAACACTTTGCAAGAATGAGATCAAACCCAACATGGCACATTGAACATAAGGGAATGTTACCTGGGAGGTTGGTGGGGGAAAGGCAGTGGCTGTGGGGATGAAAAGGGAATAAATAAAACAGGAGAGGGGCCTTAGGTAGCTCCCGACCCCAACGTGGACGTTGTAAGGATGGCTCAGGGGTGAACTGCCTCCCACTCCACAGAAATGGTGCCCGGGGAAGCCTGTGTGAGAGGGGTCAGGGAGGCCAGTTAGCAGGGAACTCTGAGTTGGTGTTACCCCAGAACGGTTTTTAAATCTTCTCTTGACTATTTTTTTTTTTTTACTTTTCTTTAAAAAAAAATATATTTTATTGATTTTGTACAGAGAGAAAGGGAGAGAGATAGAGAGCCAGAAACATCAATGAGAGAGAGTCATCGATCAGCTGCCTCTCACACCCCCCCCACTGGGGATATGCCCGCAGCCAAGGTACATGCCCTTGACCGGAATCGAACCCGGGACCCTTCAGTTCCCAAGCCGACGCTCTATCCATTGAGCCAAACCGGTCTCGGCCTTCTCTTGACTATTAATATTAACAAAGTCCTTGTCTGGAGCCAATTCTGTCCTTGTTCAACTTGCTGCTGTGACCTGGGGAGAAATTGAATAAAAATCAGACATACTGTCCTCTTCTCGTTGTAGGAGGCCCTCGATGGAGAGGCCTCCGAGGGAGCACACGCTGCCCCCTGCAGTGTGTCCCTTCGTAAGGCCCGGGCCACCTCACCACAGTCGGTGCCGGCCCAGGCCACCTCACCGTGTGTCTCTCTGTCTTGCAGTGGGAGGTCTGAAGAGCCCTTGGAGGGGAGAGTACAAAGAGCCACGACATCTGCCCCCGGCACTTCCAGCCCATCCGCCACCACACCCAGCCCCCTCTCACCAGCCCCTTCCAGCCCAGCCGGGAGAGCCCTCACCAGGGACCCCGGGGCCCCAGCCAGCCGAGGACACCACAGGCGGGGCCCCCAAGCCCCAGCCTCCTCTACCTCCGGACCCCCCAGAGCGAAACAAGTGCCCCAGCCTGAATTGGGGCAAGGAGGAGTCTGGAATGTGGGAACCCTTGCCTCTGTCCTCCCTGGACCCAGCCCCCACCAAAAGCCCCAGCTCCCCGGAGCGGAAGGCCACCTTCCCGGAGCAGGAGCTGCAGCAGCTGGAAATAGGTACGGCCGCTGGGTCCCCGCTTCCTCCTTCCAGCCCCTCCCCCTGGACCAGCCCCCAGTCTGTGCAGGGAGGCCCTCCCAGCCTCTCACAGCCTCCTTCGGCTTTGTTTCGCAGAGTTATTTCTGAACAGCCTGTCCCAGCCATTCTCTCTGAAGGAGCAGGAGCAAATCCTCTCGTGCCTCAGCGTCGACAGCCTCTCCCTGACCGACGACAGCGAGAAGGTGAGTAGGCCGTGAACCGGGCTCCAGGGCACAGAGCCGGGGCTTCGTGTCCCGCTGGGGAAGGGGCCATGTGCACGTGGTGGGTAAAGGAAGGGAGCGTGACGGGGTCACCCCTTCCTGCCGGGAGGGGTCTTCACCGGAGCAGGGGCCTTGGTTTCTCAGGGAGGTGATCCATCTCTAGCCTGCACCGCCGGGCATCAAGGATGGTTGACTGCTGGGGCTGGTGAGAAAGGAGGCTTGGGTCTGGGTCCCCATAGCAAAGGTCCTCACCCTCTTCCAACTCGGAGGCCCCTCATGACCTCAGCCTCCTACTGAGCCCCAAAGTGCCCAGCGGAGCCATACGCCAACCTAGAACAAGAGCAATTCCTCACTGCAGGGGCGGGCCCGGGTCCCCTTTGCCCCAAGCAGTCCAAGGCCAGAGATGGTTGTCTGAGCCCAGGATCTGAGTCTGTGCTCCCCACCCCCATCTTGTTGTTTCAGAACCCGTCCAAGGCCTCTCAGAGCTCGCGGGACACCCTGAGTTCCGGCGTGCACTCGTGGGGCAGCCAGGCTGAGGCTCGCAGCTCCAGCTGGAACACGGTGCTGGCCCGGGGGCGGCCCACGGACACGCCGAGCTATTTCAACGGTACAGCCCCCTCCTGCTCAGCACCCCCAGCCCCTGACCCACCTGGGCCTGGGGAGCCTGGGAGCTTTGTCTCCCGTCCTCTGGCACATGGCGAAGGGAGGGGGAGGCTCCTGGCACCCAGAGCTTGAAGCACTTGGCATTCAGTCTGTTTAGAGCAGGGGTCTTCAAACTACGGCCCGCGGGCCACATGCAGCCCCCAGGGGAGTCTGATCCGGCCCGCCAGGTTTTTTGGGCAGTGAGCGCAGCCAAGGTGTTACAGTAGGAATTAGTAGTTCATATAGTCCGGCCCTCCAGCTCTCTGAGGGACCGTGATCTGGCCCCCACTTTAAAAAGTTTGAGGACCCCTGGTTTAGAGCAAAGGCCCTGCTCGCCCTTTCCTACTGGGGCTGAGGGACCGCTGCCCCCCGTGGGCTGTGGACAGAGTCAGAAGTCAAGAGCCTTGGCCTAGAATCAAGAAACTGAGCAATGACCGTCTCTGAACGAGGTTGCTGGGATCCTCCTCTGGGATCTGAAGTCAGAATTGCAGAGAGAAATTACAGAACTTAATTTTCAAGCTCGGTTGCGTAACCTATGTTGTGATTTCAGTAGAACTAGGGTTTCATCAGCTCAGTCACTGGCCCTCGCCAGGGCCAGTGTGACTCATGGTCAGCAAGCTGCACCGCCCGGCCAGGGGCCTCTTCAGCTCCGGGAACATTACAGACTAAGTCGCCTGCGTCTGACTCGGGGGTCTTTGTTGCCAGTTCCTTTCTGCTTTGTGTGCGCTGGAGGACTATGTCCCCATGGAAGCCACCCTCAGCTCTTTGCTCTACGCAGCGCAAATCCTGGTACTGAGAGAAAATGGCCAGGAAGACCTTAGGGCCACTCCAGGCTAAATATCACCCACGAGCTTCCTCAGAGCAGCCTGCTGCCCTCTCCTCAGGGCTCCTCGGGGAGCCAGCAGCAGCTTCCCGACAGCTGCCTTGCTTGCATTCTAGGTGTGAAAGTCCAAATCCAGTCTCTCAACGGTGAACACCTGCACATCCGGGAGTTCCACCGGGTCAAGGTGGGAGACATTGCCACGGGCATCAGCAGCCAGGTAAGGGGCAGGTACACGCCCAGGGGCAGAGGACGGCTTCCGAATAAGTAGAAATGGCCTGTAGAGAATAGTCGGCCTTGGATGGCCCCCAGGGTCTCAGGGCAAGGCCGGCAGTGGTGACTGAGGGGTTCTCAGGACCCACACTTGGACGGGGTGAAAGCAGGTAGTGCCCTCAGGTGCGCTGCTTGGCCGGAGGGAGGAAGCTCCCGGGGCTGGGGGAGAGGAGACCCCGGCTTTATATGTAGCTTCTGAGGCCTGGGCCGCTGTCTCAGGCCACTGCTTGTTCTGCCCCAGATCCCAGCGGCTGCCTTCAGCTTGGTGACCAAGGATGGGCAGCCTGTGCGCTACGACATGGAGGTGCCAGACTCGGGCATCGACCTGCAGTGCACCCTGGCCCCGGACGGCAGCTTCGCCTGGAGTTGGAGGGTCAAGCACGGCCAGCTGGAGAACAGGCCCTAACCCAGCCTCCGCCACCGGCTGCACTCAGCCAGCGTAGCCTTCCTTCTCGGTGCTCGATGCGCTGCGCTGAGCCAGGCTCAGGTGCTCCCGGGATCTCAGCAGTGGGACCAGGCCAAGGGGCGCCAGCAAAATGCTTCCTAGGGTCTCCCACTTGCGTCCTGCCTGGCCCACCAAGAGAACACCCGTGCCCACGTGAGGAGGAGGAGGAGAAAGTCGAGGCCTCTTCCCACCAGGAACAGAGAGGGTCTTCTCTGCCTGGTTCAAACGAGCTGGCCTGGCCCTTTGGATCAGAGACCCCTTGTCAGGGGAGAGCAGTTTGGGGCCCAGTCAGGAGCCAGCCGGTGGGTGAGCCCCTCAGCCTCTACGCAGGAAGGAGGGTGTCAAGTGCCTAAAGACCCATACCCAGGGCCAGGTGGCAGGTGTGCCCAGCCTTGGGTAAATGGGACCTGCTGACCCCCTGCCCTGGCCTGGCCACTCTTCAGACAGAGAGGGAGGGAGGAAGGCCTGACTGGAAGTCTCCCTGGGAGAACGCACCACGTTCTTCAGGGTATTGCAGCGCGGGTCCTGTGCTAAACTCAGCTTCAGCCAAGGACCAGAGACGGTGTTTCGGTGACGCGGTTCTCAGTCCGCATGCACGTGCCCCTTGGCTGCTGGCCACGTCTTCCCCCGGGCAGCAGGCGCTGGGCCCCAACCGCAGGCCCGGCACTGCCCTGACTGGCTGGCACTCAGCCCCCTCTTCTGTAAAGGTGAAGGGCGACTGGCAGGAGACCTCCCTGACAGGAAATGCCTGGGGATACGGCACGATAGACGGAAAAGAAAGCAGCAGATGTAGGCGCTACTGTTACCCGAGCCACGGCTTTCAACATCTTGCACACCAGCTTCCCGAGACCCAGCTCAGGCGCCATGCCCACACTGGCCCTGCCCTGCCCCAGGTTGCGGGGGCACTGCCAGCTGCACTTTGCACTCTGATGACCTCAAAGCACTTTCACGGCTGCCCTCCAAGAGGGCAGGTCACTAGCACAAGCAGACTAGGAGATGGGGTGAAGGGACTCAGGTCTTGACCTATCTCCACACATGTGATGCCTTCAAACCTCCAGATTCAAGATGAAACCTCCCTCCCCCAATTCCTCTTCATTGCCCCAGACCAGCCTCTTCCGGCGGGAAGCTGATCAGGACTCATGTAGCATTAACCAACTGTGAATCATAGGGAGTTGGGGGCCTGCTAGTCTCAGCCCCTGGGGATGAGGGGGGTATCCATCTCCTGAGATTCCTCCTTCGGGAATCTTGTCCCCAAGTCTTGCCAAGGTGCCCTCTGTCTACAAGGAGCCATCCTGCTCCCCAGGGAGAGACCCCGGCCCCCAGTACATGAAGAACTGCAGAGTTCGAGTTGTAGGGTACTCTGTGAGCAATAAAGTTTGGAGTGATGACACGTGTTCAGACCATGGCTCTCTCCACCCGTCGCCTCCTTGCAGAGACTCGGACCCTCACTGCTGCTTCCCTTTGCCTTCATGGGAGGGATCTTGTCAAGTCTGCCCTATGTTGGGGCAAGGACGGCTTCCAACCTTGGAGTGGAGCTGCTTTTCCCACCACCCCCAGTAGGTGCTTCCAGTCCCCCCTCTGAGCTATCCGTCAGACCAGTTTGGCAAGATGCCCCACCGGTGGCAGCAGGGAAGTCCCTGCCAAACACTGCCAGGCCGAAGGGAGGAGGACAACGAAGAAGAAAAGGCCGGGGCACTGACCAGGCATGGATAGTGGGGGCACTCTGCATGCCCAGAGCAAAGGCTGCCCCACCTGCTGCTCCTGTCCCCGAGGCCAGGCTCCTGGGAACTGAACTGGGCGGGGAAGTGTGTGTGTGTGGGGGGGAGGGGGGGGGGGGACCTGGACTCCCAGCCCTTCCAGCCACCTCCTGAGGCCTGTCCGTGATCAGAGGTGGCTTCTCAGAGTGGGGACCCAGATGGCAGGGGCCTGCCTGAGGGTGGATGCCACCAGCGCACAGGGTGCCTTGTCTCATCTGGCTCCACACTCCTTGTAGCTATGCACAAGTGAGAGGTGTGTGTGTGTGTGTGTGTGTACACACGTGCGCAGGGGCATACCCGCCCACCTTGGGGTGAAGGTCGAAGGTTCCATGGGTTCTTGGAGGGGTCCTGGCTACACAGGGCAGCGGCCTTGAGCCAGAACAGGTGCAAAGGCCAGTCTAGGCGACCGCAGGCTCACCCGTGCCCAGCCCTCCTCTGCCCGCCCGCTGAGGAGCGGAGCCGCTGGGCTCAGGTTTAGGCTCCGGCGGAAGGGGTGGGCGGGGCCTCCGGGGAGCCCGCCCCCTTTAGGCCGCGCCCACCCACGCGCCGGAAATCCTGGCGCAGTTCCCGGCCCACGGGGCTCGCGGACGTCACAGAGGCGGCGGCATCACAGGCGCCGGCGCCCACAGCCCTCCGCCGCCCCCACCACAGAGCACAGTGGAGGTGGAGGGGCAGCAGCCACCATCCCTCCCCGCCAGAGCCTCCGGGGCGCCCACTCGGTCTGCATGGGGATGACAGGTGCGAGCGGCGCCGCGGGGCGGGCGGGCGGGCGCCAGGGGCCGCTCCGTGGAGGGGGCGGGAGTGAAAGAGCGGGGCAGGGTCCCGGTCCCGGGGAACGGGTGTGGGGGTGCACCTGAGGAAGGGAGGGCGGGGGGGGGTGTGAGGGAGGATGGGGTGGGCAGCCCCAACCCCCAAGGCCTCGGCCCTGGGCGGGGCATCGCCTGCGTGTGCACGGGCTGGCATGGACACCTTGGGGTTAAGGCCGCAGATTCGAGGGTTCTTGCCCCGAGGTTCCAGGAACAGCCTTGTGCCCAGCGAACGACCCCTGAATCATCCAAACTGCACACCGCCGCGCACATCACGGTTAATTGTCCCCGACTGAGGCTTGGAACGTTTGCGGGAAGCAAAAGGCAACCCGCTGTAACAGCTGTGTCACGAGCACCTCCTTTGTGCTTTGCCCTCTTCACTGTGCAAAAGGGGCAACGATGTTTGCCCTCAGGGCCCTGGGTCTCCCCGGTTTCTGATAATGGGGGCTCAGACCCCCACCGGAATGAGGGCTTTTCCCTCAGGACCTTCTCTCCCTGGAAAACACACATGGGCCAGCGTTTTAAAATGCGCCAAAAACCAATACATAAAAAATAATAATAATAAACTGTGCCAAAAACCAACAACCAGAGAGCAGCTTATCTCCTTTCCCAAATTTGTGGGGTAGCAGACATTTTAAGGAATGCAACTTCCTGCAACGTTTATTACACCCCCTTCAGGGGTTGTTCTTATGCTAAGTAGGCCTGTGTCTGATGAGTTACCTAAACTAAAATGTAGGTCAGCAACAGGCCTCTCTGGCTCGCCTCCCGCTCTGGGTCCAAGGAGAGCCATGGGCTGGCTGCGGCACCTTCTCATCTTCAGCGCCCGACCCTTCCCAGTACCCATGATGCCAAGGGATAGTCCAGGGCTGAACCCCAACTGAGCTGAGGGCTCTCATTCACGCTCCTCAGACTCCTGGCCGCCCCACCTGAAGAAATGAGAGGGGTTGGCCCCAAGTAAAAGCACGTGTATGTATCCAACTTGCCGTTTCCCTGACCAACAGTGACACACCGGATATTTTCCAAGTACGGCAAAAAGTGTAAAGGTCACTAAAATGAAAAAGACACCAGGAAGAGTAAAGGCATTACATTTATTTATTTTTTTTTTTTATAAAGACTGCACAAAACTGTACCAGGGCAATGAACAACAGAGTGATTTGGTAGTGATAAAAACAAGCATTGCTATTGACAATGGAAGAGCAGCTGAGTTTGTCTGAAAACAAAACTATTTGATAGTGAATCTAAATGTCATGAATGTGGGTGAAGAAGTAGAAGAAAGTGGAAATGAAGGGAAAATCCTGCTCTTGACAGCCTCAGTAATTCTATCAAACATAAAGAAGAAATAAAACCAATTTTACACAAACTCAGAAAATTGAAGAGGGAATACTCAACTCATTCTCTGAGGCCAGAATTACTCTAAGAGCAAAACCTGACAAAGACAAGAAAATTACACACTAGTATACCTCATGAACATATATGTGAAAATTCTAATGAAGAAAAATAGCAAATCAGATTCAACAGTATATAAAAAGATAATACATCATGACGAAATGAGGCTTATTCCAGGAATGCAAGATTAATTTTTAAAAATTTTAATCAGGGTATCTCACCATAAAATGAATTAACAGAAAATATATAACAGTATTCATGTTAACATGTAACAATATGTTAACTGAATATAAAATAAAAATATCATCTCAATTTTATTTTTTAAAATATATTTTATTGATTTTCCACAGAGAGGAAGGAAGAGGGATAGAGAGCTAGAAACGTCAATGAGAGAGAAACATCGACCAACCTCCTCCTGCATACCCCCTACCGGGGGTATGCCCGCAACCAAGGTACATGCCCTTGACCGGAATCGAACCTGGGACCTTTCAGTCCGCAGACCGATGCTCTATCCATTGAGCCAAACCAGTTTCGGCCATCTCAATAATTTTAAAAAAGCATCAGACAAAATCCAACATCCCTTCCTAACTAAACACTAAGTAAACCAGGAATAGAAGGGAACGTTGACAACCCAATAAAAGGCATCTATAAGAAAAACAGCCAGCCTGGCCAGCATGGCTCAGTGGAGAGAGCGTCGGCCTGTGGACTGAAGGGTCCCCAGGTTCAATTCCAGTCAAGGGCACATGCCTGGGTTGCAGGCTCAATCCCCAGTAGGGGGCTTGCAGAAGGCAGCCAATCAATGATTCTCCCTCATCATTGATGTTTCTATCTCTCCCTTCCCCTTCCTCTCTAAAATCAATAAAAATGTATTTAAAGAAAAAGAAACTACAGCCAATATCATACTTAGCGGTGATCTACTGAAAGCTTTCTGCCTAAGCCCAGGAACAAAGCAAGGGTGTCCATCCACTCTCCACTTCATTCAGCATTGTATTGGAGATTGTTCCCAGTGCAATAAGGCAAGAAAAGGAAATAGACACCTAGATCGGAAAGGAAGAAGTAAGACTGTCTTGAGTCACACACATTATTATTTATGTAGAAAACCTATGAATCTATTTAAAAATAAAACTAGAACTTATAGGATTTTAGGACAGTTGCAAGATCAATACATTTCTATTTACTAGCAATCGGCAATTGGAAACTGAAATTATTTCACACACTACAGAATGTCACAGAAGTCCCAAGTTGAGTCAAACTCAGACTTGTGTTTCCAACCCCCAGTGCTGCTATGAGGACCACACCATGATCATTTTTCCTCCCATCCACATCCAGTTGCTGTTCATGGGAGGATTAAGGCTGCAGGATGTTGATTCAGTAGAGAGGGAAACTTGGTAAACAAGCGAGGAAGGCTGTGAAGTCAGAGGCCTGGGATGAGCAGCACTTGGGCAGGTGAAGCTGAAGCTGATGATGAGAGGCGGGGAGGAAGCCAAGGGCGTGTGATAGTCAAGGAGGCGAAGCAGACTTCTAGCCCATTTGATCCAGGATCCCACGGCCCTGGCTGAACACCGAAGAGCCCAAATCCCAGTCCCTGGATCAGCCAGGCCAGGACCCTCCTCAGCATCTACATCTCTAGGAAGAGACCACAGCACATCCTGATCCTCTTGATATAATCCTGGGAGCAGTTCTCAGCCAGAGCCAGGGTTGTCACTTCCTGCCACATTCCAGGCTCCTGGGAACCCAGCTTGCCCAGGAAACTTAACCATTAACCCCTACCCACTACCCTGGGAGTCGAGGAATGGGACAGCCTGCTGCCTCCCACTCCCAGAGATTGGGGGAGGGGGGAGCTTTTGCAGTAAAAGACATAAATCTCCAGGGAGGGATCTAATATGCCAAAAACCTGAGTGGGAAGACCTCCCCCAAGGAGTCTGCAGAGGGTTATCAGAGATCCTAAATCAGATCCGTGTCAGCTTCACCTGGGTTGAGAACCTGAGCCCAGAGTTGGGGGTGGATGACCCAGGACGTGATGGGGTGAGAAGCCAGGGAAAGAGAGGGTGTTCTTAGGGATAGGAGGAGGGACAGGGGTAGGTTGAGTGGCAGATCTGAAGCCTCGCTGGAAGAGAGCGGAGAAAGGGGCAGAGGGACAGGAATGGAGGGAGATGAGGAAGGTTCATGTGGACATGACGGGGAACCCCACACAGTTCCAGGCTCCTGGATAGGACAGCATGCAGGACAGGGCACTTGAGTTTCCTGAGTCCAATCTGCATTGACATGCTGACTTCCTGAATGATCAGCTGAAGGACCTTGGGCAAATGAACCTCTTTTTTGTTGAATCAACAAGATAAGCACAGAAAGTGCTCAACATAATGCCTGGGTTAGTAGTTCTCAGTAAATGGAACTCTGTACTGCTAGCCTTCACCCTTAAGGAGGGCCAGCATGGACCAGCATGGAAAGTGGAGGGGAGCAGACATGAAGGATAGGTCTTCATGTCTGCTGACCCAGGCTAGGAAGAGGGAGGAAACAAGGGTTAAGATGGGAGAGGGAACGGCAAAGGGGTTAAGGTGAGGAACCGAGAGAGATGGAGAGGATGGCTGAAGCATCGCCAACAGCCCATGTTCCAGAACCCCTCACCGCCTTCTTTCTGCCAGGTGCTGATGGATTTCCCTGCTGTAGCAAGGACTCGGTGGACATAGTGGAGACACAGTGAGAACCAGTTCCCCCGTCATTGGAAGACCTCTCCCCCACCTTCCAAGACCGCCAACCCTTGCCACCACTGCCAAGTTTTCATGTACCCCCCCCCCCAACCCAGCATCTCCCTCCATCTATTTTCAAAATCTCCCCAAGGATACTATCCAAGCCAAAAGGCCATTGTGGGGGAGGGGGTGGCAGGGAGTGGGGAGTGTGGGTAGCACCCGCTCCTGCTAGTGGGGCATACCCAGGGACGTGGATGGGACCTGACCCCTTAGATGCACCTTGCTCTAAGGACAGAGCTGTCCGAGTTGGGGTTGGGCAGGTGCCTAAGGAAGGAGAGGGGGTCACATGGCTGAGCACTGAAGGCAAGGGGCCAAGATGGCAGCACATGGCCCACAAGCCTGAGGGAACCCATCTCTGCTCTTCACATCTGTCGAGCTGGGACCGAGCCGGTTGGGAAAAGGCAGTGCTCTGGGCTTTTCCTTCTATGAGGAACCACTTCCTGGGCGCTGGTTCTCCAAGTGAGCCGCATCAGCTGACTGAGATGCTTGATTAAGATGCAGATTCCTGGGCCTCACCTCCAACCAGCTGGGTCCCTCCTTGTGGGGGGCCAGAGAGACAACTTGGCAAACTCTCCAGACACTTTCTAAATGCACTAATGTTTGAGACTGCAACTCCAGAATTCTTAGAGTGGGAACAGCCAGGGGAGTGGATAAGCTGGGGGCATCTTGCCAGCCCCTGTAGGAGGCTCCTCCTCCCCCCTAAAGCCATCGCACCAGCCCCTGGAGCCCTGTCACCCAATCTGTCTCCTTCTGTCTTAGGATTGACTTAAACGGAACCCAGCCCTCACGGGAAGAAGGCCGGCCTACACAGGAGAAGCGCCGGCCTTCACAGGAGAAGCGCCGGCCTTCACAGGAGGAGCGCCGGCCCTCACGGGAAGAAGTCCATCCTTCACAGGAGGAGCGCCGTCCTTCACAGGAGAAGCGCCGGCCTTCACAGGAGGAGCGCCGGCCTTCACAGGAGGAGCGCCGGCCTTCACAGGAGGAGCGCCGGCCTTCACAGGAGGAGCGCAGGCCCTCACAGGAAGAAGTCCGGCCCTCACAGGAAGAAGTCCGGCCCTCACAGGAAGGAGTCCGGCCCTCACAGGAAGAAGTCCGGCCCTCACAGGAAGAAGTCCGGCCCTCACAGGAAGAAGTCCGGCCTTCACAGGAAGAAGTCCGGCCTTCACAGGAAGGAGTCCGGCCTTCACAGGAAGAAGTCCGGCCTTCACAGGAAGAGCGCCAGCCTTCACAGGAAGAAGTCCGGCCTTCACAGGAAGAAGTCCAGCCTTCACAGGAAGAAGTCCAGCCTTCACAGGAAGAAGTCCAGCCCTCACAGGAAGGAGTCCAGCCTTCACAGGAAGAAGTCCAGCCTTCACAGGAAGAGCGCCAGCCTGCACAAGAGGAATGCCAGCCTGCCCAAGATGAGCTCCAGCCTGAACAAGAGGAATCCCAGCCTGCCCAAGAGGAAAATGGAAAAAAGGTAACCGTGGTAGACAAGGCCCATCTTCCCTAAATTCTAACCAACCCCTAGCCTTGACAATTCTGGGGCCCTAGTACCAAAATGATATTGACTTGCTCACACCACCTCCCTTCCCCAGAAGGTCTCTGCAAAGAGGCAAGAGTGGGGCGGAAGTGAATAGTGGGGGGTGGGGGGGTTAGGGGAGCAGGGCAAGGAATTGGTTTAAGGGAGGACAGGACCCCAGGGGCAGGGGCGCCCTCAGCTTCCAGTTGAAACTTTTCAGAAGGAAGATGAATTGCCAGACTTGAATCTCCCGCCTAAAGAGGACCTGGAACAAGACACAGAACCGAAGCAGGAGGCCCAGGCTGTGCCGCCGTTGGACATTTTCCCCACACCCATGCTTAAGCCTGAGGCCACGCTTGAAGACTTGGAGGAACCGAGGTCCAGGGCAGAATCCCTCCAGCCCGGAGATAAGACATGGACACAGAAGGACATCCAACTGTGGAAAGCGAGGTCAGCCTCCGTGACACGGACGAGTATCACGGACGAGAAATGCATGGACCCCACCCATCGCTCCATCTTTGTGCAGACGTCCAAGCACCTCTTCTGGGCAGACAAAGAAAACCAGGTCTCAGAGTGCAGCCTGTTCATGGAGACCGGCCTGCAGCGTGGCGAGAGCACAGAGAGGACCGCCAGCCGCCTGGGCCCTCAGAAGCCGGTCCCCGTAAAGCAGTTGGAGGACACAAGCACCCCGCCAGCCCTTTCAGAAGCAGGCACCCAGCAGCCCTCAGAGACCTGCTTGCCCTCCCCCACCCTCACAGCACCTATCACCTTAAAGGACCTGGTCAGCTTCGCCTCCTCCCTGGCCATCGCCTCCTCCAGCAACAGGGACTTGCCCAGTCTCCTGGAGCACGTGATGAAGCCCCCACCCCCGAAGGCCGCGGAGCCTCCTGCGGCGCCCCCTGCGGTGCCCAGGGTAGAGAGTACCACCCCTCCTGCCCAGGAGCAGGAGCCTCCTGAGGAGCAGGAGCCTCCTGCGGTGCCCAGGGTAGAGAGTACCACCCCGCCTGAGGAGCAGGAGCCCCCTGCGGTGCCCAGGGTACAGAGTACCACCCCACCTGCCGAGGAGCAGGAGACGCCCTCTGACCTGAAAGAGAGGCCATCTGAGAAGTCGCTGGAAGCTGGAGAGCCACAGGAACCTCCCAAGCCACAGGAACCTCCCGAGCCCAAAGACAAGACCCTTCACCCTTGCTTTGACGTCAGCAAGCCGGAGCCCAGCAAGACCCCCTTTAAAGGGAAAATCAGGTTTATCCAGGCCCCAGCCAGGACCTCTTCGCTGAATGAAGACAGGAAAGAGTAAGTGAGGCTGGCACCGAGGAGGACATGTGGGAGGGCCGCTCCTCCGGTTCATGAGGACAGGGACCAGTGGGAATGAGGGGCTGGTGGAGGAAGTGGTGGGTGCAGTGCCGAGGCCAGGGCTGGAGGAGGCCTGGGGACCTGGAGAGGGAGCACTCCAGGGCTCGCCAGGGACCTGGGTTCCACATGGGAAGGGCCATTCTAGCATTAGGAAGCTTCTCACCCAGTGGGCAGATGACGTGTCCCTCATCAGAAATGCTCAGGCTGACGACTTCCATGCCAAGCACCTGCTGGCTTCGGCCCTGAGCCCAGGACACTCCCACCGAGTGGCCAGTGCGGGGGAGGGGTTCTCCAGCACCCCCTGGCATTCAGTGAATGTCAGCTGCCCATCAGTGTGCACAGGAATAGGTCCTCTTGCCCCAGCGCCCTCCTCAGAGCGGCCTCTGGGCTCATCCCTCTCCCTGGGCCCCCTCACTGGATCCAAAGTGACACCCTCTCTTTTGCATTGCAGCTCAGTGCCGGGAGCCAAGAAAGAGAATCCATTAACGCTGAAAATCCATTTTAAGCTGTTGCCCACTTCTTCCCCCAGAAATATCACTAAACAAAACCAATAAAACCTCCAGTGCTCAGACCTTTCCTGCAGAAGCTCCTGTACCAGTGAACTCACCTGGCTGCGAAGTCCTTGTCTCGATTTTTTAGGGATGCCACCACCATTTTTTAACTACCGCAGGCCCCCCTGCCCCCTGAGGGCTCCACCAGCCCTATTTGTCCCTGCTCGCTCCCCACGGGTAGTTCCACTTTGCCTGCACCCCCCCCTCCCCCCAGCCTCCATATCATCAACAGAGACTCATGGCTAGTCATGGGGAGGCCTCTGCCCGCTCTGAGGCTCAGGTCCTTAGATCATAAAATGGGGCTCCCCTTTGACCTGAAGCCAGGGACACATCGTGGACATCTAAAGAGAGAGTCTCAGGGAAGGGGGATGCGGCCTGAGCAGGCAAGAAGGTGTCTCTGGATGGAGTTCTTTCTTCCTGCTTCTCTCCATGAGGATGTTGTCCTGGGGCAGGAAGGAGGGAAATAATGAACCAGGAGCCCACAACCTTGAGTTAGAGACACCCCAAAATGTAGAGGGGAGCCATGTGTAATAGTGCATGCAACCCAGACACACACACACTCAGCTGACCAACACATCATACAGACAGGCACTCACATAACATCCACACACACAGGAAGCACGCTCCACACATGCCATGCACACAAGCGCATCAGCACAGACATGTACTAGATATATATACACACAAATGCACAAGCCTCCCCACATTAGGGGAAGGTGGGTAATGTGGGGAAGGTTCTGCAAGAGGAGAGAAATGGCAGCAAATGAGGGAACAGAGTTCTGAGTGTGGGGCTGGACATGGGTATAAAGAGGGACGAGAGGGAGAGAGAAGAGGGGAGGCAGGGCCATGCCACGGGCTCTGGTCAGCCTGGACCAGAACCCACTCTGGGCCAAGGCTCTCTGTCTGGGGAAAACCCAGCCTGGCAGATCCTCAAGGGCCTGGCTGCCTTGAGAGGAGGCTGGGAGGGGAGGCACCCAAAGGTCTGGGAGAACGGGGATTAAGGAGGGGCCATCAGTTAAGGATGGGGTGAGGGCTGGCGGGGAGGGGGCAGGAGATGGGAAGGAGGGATGAGGAAAGGATGCAGAGGTGTCTGGGAAGGGCTGGCCAGGGGTGTCATTCAGCTGCTGGGACCAACCTCCCTGCAATATTTTTTTCCACGTGGTTTGTGGATTCATATTGTCTGGAGGAGGGGATGCTTCTCTCCAAGGGAAGCTGGGATGTCATAAGCCACAGCCCCACCTTGGCGGGGACCCACCCACCCCACGCCCTGACTTCAGGGCTCGGTTTCTTTCTCTCCTGGGTTTCTGCCTCCCAAATAAGCTTCCAGAGTGGAGTTGTGAATCCAGGTCCTTAAGAGAGGCAGAAACTCAAAAGAATAAAGAGCAGGTTCCCGGCAGAGGAGCAGGCCTGTGTGAGGGAGAGAGCATCCCTGCAAAAAAATGCTAAAATCCCCCAAGCCGCCCTGGGAGCTTCGGGCCTGGGGCGCCAGACCAGCCATAGCCTGCGAGTCTGCCTTTCTGGCAGCAGCGGGGAGGAGACCGAGACCCCCGTGGGCACAGAGAACATGCAGGTGAGTGAGGCTAGGAGAGGGTCCCCTGCTCCTCCAAGCCACTGACCCGAGCCCCCTGGGTACAGGGCTGTGAGAGCACATGGCTGATACGGGGTTTCCTGGGAGAAGGCGGAGCTGTGTCCCCGCAGGCCTGGTTCGGGGTCCCTGGAGTCTCAACAGTCCAATGGGGAGTGTCCTCTTCCCGCCTCCAAGGCCTCCACAGAAGCCTCGGAGAGTGCTCACCCAGGACCGGGCAGGGGAGGTGCAGCGGCACACTGCCTTGCTGACCCCCAGGGAGCCCGCAGCAGCCATGGCCACGGGCCTAGCAGCTACCCGCTTAGTAGTGTCGTCAGGCCCAGGTGCTGGGTCTCGGAGGTGAGGGCCGGGAGTGGGGTGCTGGGTTTGGGATAAGGCCTGTCACCTCTCCGCAGCAGGTGCAAAGGACTTGCCAACCTCTTTCCCCGAGGCAGCTCTGCAGACGAGGACCTGCTACCACCGACTTCCGGCAACGGTCAGGTGAGGGCCCTTGGCTGGGAGCAGGGAGAAAAAGCAGGGGTGCTCAGGGGTTGCCTGCCCAGAGGCTAGGTCCCTGCGAGAAATGGTGATTGTATTGTACCCTTCTCTCTGTGCCATCTCTTCAACCCCGGCGCTCACTGGTGTGTGTGTGTGTGTGTGTGTGTGTGTGTGTGTGTGTGAGAGAGAGAGAGAGATGGTGGATAGGAAGGTATTGGGATGGTTGGGTGGATGGATGGATGAACAGGATGGAAGAAGGAGATTAGGAGAAACAATTGGGGGGAAAAGTCCCCTCTCCCCCCAGAACCTGGGGCTGTGGAAGTTGGGGTAAAAGAAACCCCTTTCACAATTTGGGGGCCCTGTTGCCTCCCAGAGATCATGCCATGATATTGGCAGAGGTCCCTCAAAAGAGAATCATTTTATTCGTCACTAATTTGCTGTGCCTGCTACGTGCCAGGTGCCAGCAGGGCTCTGCAGCCTCAATGCATTGTAGTTCCAGAGCCTGACTGCTGCTGTCCCTACTGGGGGCGTGGCCTTGGACATGAGTTTTTAATGTTCTTCATACAGACTTGTCCAAATAGGAGTGTGGACATGAGAACTGAATGGGCACTAAACAGGTGCCAACACACCGCAGCCACCGTTCTCTGCATTCTGCGTGTGGTTCTCCTTGCTGCCTGCCCCTCCACCTGCCCCCAGGATTCCAGGATTTCTTCAAACTGTCGGCTCCAGCCCAGCGGCCCTGAGACAGGCGCAGCATGAGCACTGTGGGGTCCAGCTGAGCCCACAGGAGAGGCGGGAGGCTGTGCAGCAGGCAGACTTGGATGGTAGGTGCCCCCATCGCTGCCCTCTCATCCTCTCCCTCCTCTGGCTCACAGAATCCCTGGCCTGGTCCTATTTTAAAGTTTCCTCTTCCGGGAAGCCTGCCCTGATCTACATGCCTATCCCATCGCCTCTAAACATTTCTGCTGTGTTCATCCCCATCCTTACTTGGTGCTTCCCCAGGGCAAGGGCTAGTTCTCCACTCCTCCAGGTTGACACTTGGCTGCAGGCAGGAGTGGCTTCTCCAATGCCTGGAACTTCCGGCAAGCCCCAGATGCTTCCCCAGGGTAGGCCTGCAAGGGCGGGCCCACAGAGCGCCCCCTCCTGTCTCTCTCCGGGTGATGGAATTGGAAGCTTCAGAGACTTCCTGGGTATCCTAGCTCAGGGCTTGGGCGAGTGGCAGGGCTGGTGGACAGGTGGGCCTGGCTGAGGGAGCTCCTCACCACCCCCTGCTCCTTGACGCCAGGCCAGGTGGGAACGGAGGGTCTGTGCCGCCCAAGGCCTGCAGACCCTGTTCCTAGAGGTCCTGTTCCAGCCGATGAGCAGGGCTTTGTGCCCTCCAGTTAGCGCAGGAGGTGACGCGGGCACAACCGTATCCAGCTTCAGGGCCCGGGATGGGGCGGAGGAGACTGCCCCCGAGACCGGAGCCCTGAATTCTGGGCCTGTTTCCTGGGCCCCAACCCGCCCCGGCCAGAGACAAGTAAGTGGCTTCCGGTCCAGTTTGGTTTCCCCTGTGAGATGGAAGGGCCGGAGGCGGTGTCTGAGGCGCTGCTCCACTTTTCTCCTTCAAGCTGCTCCTCTGAGAAGCAGCGGGGCCCTGCGGCTGAGCCCAGGCAGCAAGGGCAGGTCCCCCAGTATGGCAATTGGGGGGGGGGGGGCGCCGGGTATGTAGCTCCAGTTCCAGGATCCCCTCCCCCCACCTTTTTCTGCCGGCCCAGCAGCTCGGCGGCCTTTCCAGCTCCGAGCTGGCACTCGCTGCAGACTGCACAAAGCGGGGACGCCCTTTGTGAGGCTGGTGGGACCCGAGGGGAGAGGGCCTCTCCCTGAGGACCTGCTCTCAGGACGGCCCTCCTTTTCCTCCTCCTGCTTCCCCAGCCCAGGTTCACTCCTCTCAGATCCCTAACCCAGGATGCTGAGTTCCCAAGTCCTACCCCTCCAGCCACCCCGAGCTCGGGACTAACCAGGGGCCGAGCAGCCAAGGCAAGAGCCCGGGAAGGAGGTGAGGCGAGCAGCGGGGGGATGGGGGGGCCATACAAGGGGCGGGGCAGACAGGTGGTTGACGCTGGTTCCCTCCTCCCCGTTTCCTGAACGAAAAGGTGCTGTGTGGTAGGGGCATGGAGCGGATGCAGACCTTTTGCAAACATCTTTATTAATCTTGTATAAAAATAAGTCCATGGAGAGTCCCGGGTGGGGGGAGGGGCAAGGTTGCACTTGATAAGTTACCGGCCAGGCTCGCTGAGGCTCGCTGAGGCGAAGTACAGTATGGCTATCGGGGGAGAAGGGTGCTGCAGGCAGCATCTGGGGGGAGGGCCGGCGATACTGACCCCTGTAGCGAGATGAGAGTGCGCCTGCCCGTTGGTGAGCCCCTGGCTGGGGGCAGCGACAGGGGGGCTGCCCGGCCCAGCCGAGCTGAGGACCACCTTCCTGAGCCCCGTCTTGCCCCCTCTCCCCCATCCCCAGAGTCCATCTGCGGAAACGGGTTACAGCGAGAGGTCCGAGGTGGCCTGCAGGGGGGGGCCCGGGGGTCTCCGGCTACAGCGAGAGGTCCGAGGTGGCCTGCAGGGGGGGCCCGGGGGTCTCCGGCTACAGCGAGAGGTCCGAGGTGGCCTGCAGGGGGGGGGCCGGGGGTCTCCGGCGAGCGCTGCGGCGGCCGGTGTCGGAGCGGATGTAGGGCTGGTTCCGCAGGTCTAGCAGAGAGGAGTCACGTTTACCCTTCGGGTCTGCCCGAGGCCAGGCCTTACCCTCCTGGGGACCCAGGTTGTGTACATGTGGGAAGGAGCCAGACCCCCTCAAGCACATCCCGCATGCAGATCCAGGAGAGGGCAGCAGCACACATCCCCCCCCCCCCGAGCCCCCAGGGCCATGGGCGGCCACAGGAACGGGGGCCAGGCCCTCGGAGGTACCTGCGAGCTAGAGGGGGATCTCCTCGCCCAGGCTGGCCTCACAGAGGAGCCTGGACGTCCGCTTGCCAGTGCGGGCCGTGAAGGGCACCGTCTTGAGCACTGAGGGGGAGGAGGGAGGAGTGGGGGGAGAGGGGGAAAAGAAAAGAGACAGGAAAAGTAGCACAGAGGCAGTGAGGCGGCCAGCCCCCCGGGGGGGGCGGGGTGGATGGAGGACAGCACAGAAGGACAGACGGAGGAGAGACAGGCCTGGCCACACCCTCACCTGTGATGATGTCTTCAATGGCCCCGTCACGGTCACTCTCATAGATGAGCGGCTCCTTCTGCTGCTTCCGCTTCAGCTCAGAAATGAGGTCCATCTGTGGCCTCCGAACCCTGGGCGGGGACTGGGGGGAGGGGAGAGGGAGGGTATGTAGCTCCAGTTCCAGGATCCCCTCCCCCCAACACCACCACACCCTGTTTGGTGCCCTCCTGCCTCCAGCAAGCCCCCACTGCTGGCTGGAGCAGAAGGACCCCACTCCCATCGCAGGCTCCTCACAGGGCCCATGGGTGACAGCGAGGGGCGGAGGGGGCTGGGTCTCAGGGATGGGATCACGCGGGCTCAGGGGCAGCTGCCTACCTTGGGTGCCGGGGACTCCCCTTTGCCTGGCGTCTCCGCGCCTGCCTCCTGCGCAGCCGCTTCTTTCTTCCACTGCTCCACCTCCTGCTCCGCTTTCTGAGGGGCCGGGGTTGGTCTCCATGAGCCAAGGTCCCCCTCACCTACCCCGCCCCCCAACAGAAGCAGCCCCAGCCCCTCCCACTGCCCACAGGGGAAGGCTGCAGGGGTCCCGGCTTGCCTGCCAGAAACACATACCTTGTAGGCCTTGACAAAGCGACTGAAGAGGGTGAAAAACATGGAGGGGGACGTGGTTTTGGGGTTTTCTCCGAAGTACTCCACCACAGAGTCGTAGGCCTCCTGCAGACACAGCCTGTCAGCCCCACTGGTGTGGACCCCCCGAAGCCTGACCACGGCTCCGTACCATCCCCCCACCCCCCCAATAAAACACCAGTGACTTCCACTGCTCCTCCTGGCAGGTGTCCCCTCCCTCCTACTCCACCCCCCACGGTGTCCACTCCCGTCCAAGCCTTGGCTACTCGACCCCACTAGGTGGCCCTGCTTACCCCCCCCCCCCGCCCCCATCTCCAGGCCCGGCCGGCCCCAGCCCACCTGAGCCGTCTTGCTGTCCGCCAGCAGCTTATCCATGGTGGGCGAGTTGGCCCTCAGGAACTCCTTGAGCACCACGCAGTCATCCTGCCGCACAAACTCCCGCTGGGTCTGCTCCAGGCCTCGCTGCAGGGCCCGCACGTCCCCCAGGATGCTGTCCAGCGACACTGGGGGGCGGGGCAGAGAGAAGCGGGGAATCAGAGAGGCGGCATTCCGCCCAAGGACAGCCTGTGGTCGCCTTGTTTTCTCTCAACCCAAGGATGGAGGACTGCCCGCCATACCTGAGCCCGCCTTGTCCAGGAAGTGCAGGTCGCTGTGGAAGCCTGTGAGCTGTGGGTACTTCTCAGCAATGACCTTCACCAGGTAGTGCAACAGGGTCTGCTTTCGGTCCGTCGACTTCATCTCCAGCAGCTGCAATGGCCCGTTGTAAGTCACAGGCCACCAGCCCTCCCCCTTCTCCCAGCCCAAGGGACCCCTCCTCTCGCCCCTCACCGCATCCAGACTCTGGAGCCGGAAGCCATAGGCTGCTCCCCGCTTGCTGCTGTTCATGTAGTTGCCGAAGGCCAGGACAATCTAGGGGAGACAGGAGAGCTCAATTGCACAAGGAAAGGCGGCAAAGAGCAAGCCCCACACTCAGCCCCGTCCTGCCTGGACCCTCAGGTCCATGGACATGTATGTGGACACGTTTGACACGTGTGCACGGCTAACACCATGGCACACCCAATTTGGTCTTCCTGCCAACCTCTCCTCATAGGCCGTGGGGGTCGCCCCCTTTCTAACAGCCACTTCTGCTGCTTCCCTGGCCTCCACTGAGATGTGGGTTCTGCTAATCCCCCAGTAACCCCAGGCAGGGTCTGAAGTGTGATGCTGGTGGGGGGGGGGGGGGTCAAAAGTAGGTTTACAATTGTCTCCCCTGTTGAATACAATAATTAATAAACAAGAATACAAGAATAGCCCGGCTGGGGAGGCTCGGTGGTTGAGTGTCAACCTATGAACCAGGAAGTCATGGTTCGATTCCTGTACATGGTCAGGTTGCAGGCTCCGTTCCCAATAGAAGGCGTGCATGAGGCAGATGATAAATGATTCTCTCTCATCACCGATGTTTCCATCCCTCTCCCTCCCTTCCTCTCTGAAATCAATAAAAACATATTTTAAGTATGTACTCTTGAGAGTTTAATCTTTTGCCCCATCCTGTACAATTTAGGGGTGTCGAACTCAATCAGAGAAGGGGCCAAAATCTAAAATCCAGCCTAAATCGAGGGCCGAATGGTTTACTGAACAGTCATAAACTGACAATGTCATAAACTGACAGCGGAGTGCAGTGATGACAGCGCAGTGCGTGCCACATTGCAAGGCCTGGCGGGCTGGATTTGGCCCGCGGGCCTTGTGTTTGACACATGTGCTGTACATGGTCCTCACTCCCACCCTGAGCCTGTATGTGAGAGGTGGGAACATTGAATATTTGTTGCATTGTAGGTGTGCAGGGCAGGGCCTGAGTCTCCCTCTACTAAGACCTAGAACACGCAAGGAGTCAAGGGTGGACCCTACCTCCCAGGCCCTCGCCCCGGCACCTCACCTCCAGGATCTGGCGGAGTTTGTCGGACGACTTAATGGACATGGAGGCTGCGATGATGGCGTTCAGTTGCTGGGGGCGGGACGGAGAGACAAGGTGAATTGGGGCCGAGGCTTGGGGAGCCCCTCACCCCATCCTCAACCCAGGCCACACCCACACCACTCCGCCTGCCCCGCCCACACCGGCATGAGCAGCTGGACGGTATCCGGGAAGTTGCCCATGAAGGTCAGCGCAGCCATGCGCTCCGGCAGGCGCGGGATGCGGCTGAAGCGCAGCATGAACTGGTCCTCCTCCGACAGCTCCTCCACTGGCCGCTGGTCCCGCTCGAAGCGTGCGATGAGGGTGCGCTCATACTCCGTGGGCAGGAAGCGGGTCAGCAGCTCCAGGAAGTCCAGGCTGAGGGCCTGGAGGTCGTACCTGGAGGCAGACGGGCAGGCATTGCTCCACACCCACCAGCAATGGAGAGCAGGGCTGTCCCTCCCCTTCCTTGATTGAATCAACGAGCTTCAGTATTTGCTATTTGCCAACAGCTTCAGGGAACAAGAGGTAGAGGTCAAGGGAAGTTGGCAGCTGGAAAGCCTGGGGTCCCATCACACATCAGAGGCAGAAGTCCAGCTGTAAATGCCTGAGTGCCCACAGCTGGGCAAGGAGGTGGGGGGGATAGTGGGAGGAATGGGAGCATCTCGATCAGGGCATGAACTCAGTACGGCCTGTTTCTCGGTCTGAAAATGGGAACAAGGCCCCCCTACTGCCTGACTAGGGCTGACATGAAGCTGGGTGGACCCCATCCCATAGTTGGGGTCCTTTTAGTAGGATCGGCCTATGCACTGCCTGGGAGGAGGGCTGGGATGCCCACAGCCCAGGCGGAGGCACTCACGTCTCAATGGCCTGGCAGATGCGGGCAGCCCCCAGGTTGCCCTTGCGCAGGGTGATGGCCAGGTTCTTGGCGCGGTTGGCCTCGATGAGCGTGGCCTTGCTGGGGGCCTTCTGGGCCGCTTTACCCTTGAGAGCACTGATGTCCAGGCTGGGGCCTTGGGACTTGGTCTTGAACTGCTCCTCAAACTCACTCATGTCCAGCTCCTACGGGCACAGGGAGAGGAGGCGGGCTGGGTGGGCTGGGGTCGAGTGCATTCCTGACTGAGCACCGTGCTCATTGCCTGAGCCGCCTCTCCAGCCCCGGCCTGGCCACGGGCAGAGAAAGAAGCCGGTGATCCAACTTGACCAGAGGCCCTGCTGGGGGGTACAGGGGGGCTCAGGGAGCACTGAGGAGAAGGAGGGGGAGCAGTACCCAGCCCAGGGGACCCAGACTCCAAGAAGTTATAGATGAAGGAAGAGCTGAATTGGCCAAGGGGAAAGGAAGGGCATTCCGGGCATAAGGAGCTGACTAAGCAACGGCCTGGAGGCCAGAGAACACAAGCCTTTTGAAAAACTGAACGTGGACCTGGCCAGCATGGCTCAGTGGTTGAGCATCGACCTATGAACCAGGAGGTTGCAGTTTCGATTCCCAATCAGGACACACGCCCGGGTTGTGGTTGTGAGCTTGATCCCCAGTAGGGGGCATGCCGGAAACAGCCTAGTAATGATTCTTTCATCATTGATGTTTCCATCTCTCTCACCCTCTCCCTTCCTCTCTGAAATCAATAAAAATATATTTAAAACAACAACAACACTGAAAGTGGAATTGGAAGGACTGGAGCCCTGGTTGTTTGTGGGAAGGTGATGGGAGGGGCCTCAAAAGAGGGGAAAGAGGTCAGATGTGGGAGATACACTGCCTACTAGAGCCACTAACCCAGTGTGGCTGAATGCCCATTCCTGGGCCTCCACGTTCTCCTCTGTAGGGGTGGGATGACCTCTCCTCGTGCCCAGCACAATCCAGGCAAGTCCCTTCCTCCGCTGTGCCCACACCTGCAGCAGGCGAGGCCACACTCACCTGCAGCACCTTCTCATCATTGAGCTCCGTGAAGACAGTGCCCGTGATCTGGCTGGGTTTCAGGGCCACCCAGTTTAAGAGGGGCATTCTGAACTTGGTCTGGATGGGTTTCTTGGCCTTCACTCCTGGGACAGGGAGGGAAGGGTGAGTCCTGGGGGCCACAGAGGGCGGGGCGGCTAGCGGAACCAGGGTTCAGTAAGAGGAGCTTGGAGGACACTGAGGCCAAGGCCCGCCCTCCCGCTGCCCCCGCCCTGGGTGCCCCCTTACCTGGGCCCATGTCTGGGCCGGGCTCTGCACCGCCGTCAGAGGGGCCCCCGGGAGGCGGTGGGGGCGGCGGGGGCACCAGTCCACCCGGGCCGGGCGGCGGCGGCGGCGGCGGCGGGGGCGGCAGGACACCGGGCAGAGGGGGCGGCGGGGGCGGGGCCTCCGCGCCGCCGCTGGGGAGGGGCGGGGCCGGGGGCGGGGCTTCCTGCGGGGCGGGCTGGCCGGGCAGCGGGGGCGGCGGCGGCGGGGCTGCGGCTCCGGGAGCCGGCTCTGCGGACGGCGGGAGAGAGGACGGGGAGTGAGGAAGGGGAGAGCCAGGTGCCTCTGTCTCCGCCGGAGCGGGCTGGTCTCCGCCTCCACGCCCCACGCGAGCGCACCCTGCCCTTTCCCGCCCACCCGCGTCTGCCTGAGCTGCACCCACAGCCAGCACCCACCCCGCCCCGCTCTCCCGGCAGGTGTCCTCAGACTCTCCCCCCCCCCCCGGGCCCTGGGTCCCCCACCCTGCCGCACCCAGCCCACGGAGCCCGCACCCAGCCCGGGGAGCCCGCACCCAGCCCACGGAGCCCGCACCCAGCCCGGGGAGCCCGCACCCAACCCGGGGAGCCCGCACCCAGCCCGGGGAGCCCGCACCCAGCCCGGGGAGCCCGCACCCAGCCCACGGAGCCCGCGCCCAGCCCGGGGAGCCCGCGCCCAGCCCGGGGAGCCTGCGCCCAGCCCGGGGAGCCCGCGCCCAGCCCGGAGAGCCCGCACCAGCCCACAGAGCCCGCACCCAGCCCACGGAGCCCGCACCCAGCCCACGGAGCCCGCACCCAGCCCACAGAGCCCGCACCCAGCCCACAGAGCCCGCACCCAGCCCACAGAGCCCGCGCCCAGCCCGCAGAGCCCGCGCCCAGCCCGCAGAGCCCGCGCACCTGGGCTGGGGGAGCCGGCGGGCACGCCCAGCGTCGGGGCATCACTGCCGCCTGGAGTTGCCACGGCGACGGGGAGGATCTCGATGGAGACAGCGTCCCCGGGGCCCCGCAGGATGCGGAGCAGCCCCTTCTCCTCCAGCTCCTCCACCTTCAGCTCCAGAGCCGAGGGCCTGGCCGCGGCGGCGGGCGCGGGCACCTTCTCTGGCTCCGGCCGCCTGGGGACGCCCGCGGCCGCGGCGTCGCTGAAGCGCTCCTGTGAGCCCGGGGAGGGGGTCAGTGCCCACCCACCCGCCGGCCGGCCTGTCCCTGAGCCCCACCCTCCTGCCAGGGCGAGGGAGGCATACAGTCCAGAAGCCCCCTGGTCTGTTCTGGGGGACCCAGACTCCCCCCGGCCCAGCCCAGCCCGGGGCCCCAGTCTCACCCGCATGGTCTCCAGCTCCTTGCGGGCCTGGCTCAGCTGCTTCTCCAGCTCGGCGATCTTGGCCATGGAGTCGTTCTCCGCGTCCCGGAGCCGCTCTGTGAGCTGTGGCAGCGGCACATGGTGAGTCCCCACCCGCTGCCGGGCGCTGGCACCCCCGGCGAGGGGGCGGCCTCAGGCAGGCTGTCTGACTGGAGAGCCGGGGGCGGCTTCCTGCCGCCGGCCCGAGGTGTTGGGTGGGCTGAGCCTGGCACTGGAGCCCACGTGGGTGAGGCAGGAGGGCGCTACCGTCCTCTCAGAAGGGGAACCGAGGCCCCACTCATGGGGGAGGCAGGGGAAGAGGAAGCGGAGCTGGGAGGGGCCTTCGGCTGGACCGTCCCCCCAAGTCAGGCCCTGGGAGAGGAGGGGGCCTGCCGCCCCCAGAGGCCCGCACAGCTAGGAGCTCCAGGGACAGCACTGAGAAAGACCCCGGAGGATTTAGGGTGTGGGCTCGGGGGAAACTCAGGAGCCAGGCAGCCATGCCCAGTTCACTCCTAGAGCCGGCGGTAAGCCCGGTGCGGGATGCGGGCGTGGGGACCTGCGGGCTGACTGTGTCCGGGCCCCGTTCAGGAGCGGCTCTCACCAGGGCCACCTGCTCCTGCAGCTCCTCCATGTGCTCCAGCACGGCGTTCTTGGTCTCCGTGTCCTCCAGCAGCACGCCCACGTCGAACACGTTGTCCAGGTACGCCTGGATCTGCACCTGCAGCTTGTCGCTCTCCGTGAGCCGAAGCCTCTGTCTCCCGGAGGGAAGGGCGGGTGAGGCCTGGCGGGAGGGTCTTTCCGACACCCCCTCCCGACCAGAGCCCACAGAGAGCCCTCGCCTGCTTTTTCCCCTTTATTCTGTCTCCTTTTGATTTTTCTTTTTTTTTTAAGATAGAAAGAGAGAGGGTTAGAGACAGAAACATCAACAAAAGAGAAACATCACTGAGCAGCTGCCTCCTGCACGCCCACCACTGGGGATCGAGCCCACAACCCTGGCATGGGCCCTGACCGGGAATCACACTGGTGACCTCTTGGTTCATGGGTCAATGCTCAACCGCTGAGCCACACTAGCCGGGCTCCTTTAGTCTTTAATGAGATTCAATTCACTATTTTAAACTGTACAGCTCAGATGAAACCGGTTTGGTTCAGTGGATAGAGCATCGGTTCGATTCCGGTCAAGGGCATGTACCTTGATTGCGGGTACATCCCCAGTAGGGGGTGTGCAAGAGGCAGCTGATGGATGTTTCTCTCTCATCGATGTTTCTAGCTCTCTATCCCTCTCTCTTCCTCTCTGTAAAAAAATCAATAAAATATATTTTTTTAAATAAATAAACTGTACAGCTCAGTAGTTCTTAGTGTATTCACAAGGTTGTGCAACCATTATTGCTGTCTAATTCCAGAACCCCGTCCCCATTAGCAGCCACTCCCCATTCTCCCCTCCCCCAGCCCCCGCCACCCACCAATCCACTGTCTATCTATGTGGACTTCCTTATTCTGGACCTTTTCTATGAAAGAATCATACACCATGTGGTGTTTTGTGTCTGACTTCTTTCACCTGTCGTAGCGTTTTCGAGGCTCCGTGTTGGAGCGTGATCAGTATTTCTTCCTTTTGTGGCTGAACAATACGCCCTTGTGTGGAGACAGCACCCTTGCCTGCTGCTAGTCCTGGCTTCATCAATCCCGTCCCAAAGGCCCTCCCCAGGGAAGGCTCCCAAGGAATCCGAGAAGAAAGCTGCAGCCTCTCTGCTCAGGCCAGGAAGCACCGAGCCCCCGTCCCCCTCCCCAGGGAGAGGAGCCGCCAGGACCTGGGCCCGTCAGTGTGTGCCCGCTCCCACTGTGGCCCAGCGTCTCTGCACGCCCCAGGCCCAGGGCCACCCACAGCCATTCAGTGCCCGGCTCCGTGGACCAGGTGTCTATGATGAGGCGGACACCATCCTACGGAGAGTCATTATTATCGCTAAGATTCTCCTATTTGACGGACCGAAAAACTGAGCCTCAGAGAGAAGAGACCAGGCCAAGGTCACACGGAGAGCCAGGATTGGAACCCAAGCCTGCCACTGACCCCAACACCCATGCTGCCAACCACTGAGCCACCCTCCGGGCAAACAGTGAAGCCCGGGGAGCTGCGGGCTCACCTCCAGGTACAGGTCCAGGCCCAGGTGGGTGAACTCGTACTGCAGGAAGACCCGGAAGTTCATGTTCTCCACGGAGTGCACCACGATGTTGATGAACTGCATGCAGGCCACCTGGGGGTGCGGGACACGAGCAGGTCTGTGATCCTCCGGGTGAGGGGTTCTCGGTGCCTTCTGTCCTCCCACTCACCGCCCCCCAAGTCTGCCTCCCTCGTTTCTCACCCCGCTAACCCAGCTCTGTCCCTACCCATACTTCTCCCCACGCCCCCTCCCTCCAGCCTTCCCCTCTCTAATCTAACCCTCTCCCCTCCCCCCAGACATCAGTCCTCATACTCTGCAGGGCAGACACCGGGGCCCCTGGCTACACCCAGCACCTGAGAGTGGCCGAGCCCAAGGTGGGCTCCTGAGCTCACCATGAAGTCGATGTTGCTGTCTTCCAGCCGGAAGTATTCCATCAGCTTTTCAAAGCGGTGCTGCTCCCCACACACCTGGGGTGGGGGGGGGAGGGAGACAATGGCTGTCACGGAGGTCCCGTGCCACACCTCCTACGCCATCTTCCAGCTGCTACCCTTGCCCCCTTACAGGCTTCTCTCTCAGTCAGACCATGATACTCTTCCGCTCAAAACCTCCGCTCCCCCTCCGTCCCTCCTAACCCTCCCCCTCACTCACCGCCCTGGGCCACACTGGCACCCTGGCACAGGCCCACCTCCGGGCACCTCCACTTGCTGACCCATCTGCCTGGTGTGCTCTCAGACAGCCACCACGCGAGGTTCCTCACTTCCCTCTCAGCTCTGGTCAAATCCCACTGAGGCCTGCTCACTGAGGCCTCCCTGACCGCCCTGTACTCAGCGCCCCCAACCCTTTCGGCACCCCTCACTCTTTCCCCATAGCACTGACCGTTTTCCAACATACTATGTAATTTGCTCATGTGTCATGTTGTGTATCATCTGCCTTTCCCTGCCGTGTTCCTTTGGTTAACTGATCACTAATACATCCCAAGCGCCCACTCTGTGTCTGACACACAGTAGGTCCTCAATAAATACCCCTGAAAGGTTCTGAATGCCCCCTGCTGGCTTCTGCACCGTGTTTTCAAGCATTCGCTTCTCGTGAGCCAGGTAACCAGAGCCAGCAACTCTGAGGTATGTGGATCAAGTCCAGTTTGGATATGGGCAAGGCTGAGGGCCAGAGGGTCAGCAGATGCTCTAGTTGTCCCTGTTACCCCAGGCAGTGCCCCTGGGTGACTCTCCACCTTCTCTTCGGAGCTTCCCCATCCCAGATTGTCCCCCCCTGGACTCCCCAAATGTCCACCTCACATCCCCAACTCCCCCCAGCCGAGGCCATGCTGCCAGCAGGGCTCTCAGCGAGATGAGGGGACAGCATGCCCTTGGGGGGCCTCCAGCACCTCCTTGAAGTTGTCGAAGGCTGCGAGGATGATGTCGTGCCCTCCCCGAACCAGGCACACCGCCGCCAGCAGCTCCAGCACCAGCGCCTTGGTTCTGGGGAGAGAGGTCAGGTTGCCCCTTAAGCACAGCGGGGCCCCACGCAAAGGCGGATTGGGGCCTGGCTCATGGCAGACAGGGGAGCTGATGAGTGGGGTGGGAATGGTGGGGGACGAAGCAGACAAGGGTTAAGCAGCAGGAGAATCCAGACAGAGAAAGGCAGGGGGGGCCGGGCCTCACCTGGGGTTCTTGTTGTTGAGGCTCAGCGCGATCTCGTTGACACAGGCTGGGTGGCTCATGACGAGGCTGAAGCCAGACTGCGGACAGAGGAGAGGTCAGCTCCTCCAGGCAGACCCCCAGGACTGCCAGCACTTCTGGGATTGCCAGGGCCAGCCCACTGCCCTGGAGCTTGGGAAGTCCTTTATCTGGACCCACAGCCTCTTCCGAGGCCGCCAACGCCTGGCCCCTCTTTTTAAGGACCTTTGTCTGCTCTAACGGCAGTGTCGGGACTCAGCACCTTGGACAGGGAGTCCTCAGAGGCCGGCGGAGGGAGGGAGGGAGGGAGGACCGGCTTCACTTAACCCTCCTCCCAGTGAAACAACCCAGAGCTGCCCTCCCCGTGGGCCTGGTGACCAGCCTTTCTTGGAGGGTATGTCCCCATACCCAGGTACTCCAGGCGGCCTGACCAGGAAGGGGCAGAAGATGGTCAAGCTCAGGACCCTGAGCCAACAGCCCAGGCCTCCAGTGGAGGACAGGGCCGGGGCACCGTCGGTCGCAGCACCTCAGAGCTTAGGCAGCCCCCGGTAAGAGCCGGCCTGGCTGACCCACCTGGTAGTTCATGATGGCTCGCAAGCACATGATGCAGACGTGGACGTCATCCTTCTGGCTGACGATGCGGGAGTTCCGCAGGGTCTTCCTGCTGTGGGCTGGCGTCAGCCTGGGGGGTGGGGAGGGGGCAGCAGGGGTCAGAGTCCCAAGCCCAGCTTCCTGGCCAAACCCCAATACTATGGGGGGGGGCGGGGGGGGCACATCTACCCAACCAAAGAGGGTGGCTGAGGACAGGAAGTTCCCCTCAGGCCCTAGGCCTGGGGCCTGACATGCTGGGGAGGACATGGAGTAGGGCGGTCAGGAAAACAAAGACCCTTAACAGCATCTTGGCATTCAGAAGGGTTGCTGTGACCCGGCCAGTGTGACTCAGTGGTTGAGCATCGACCTAGGAACCAGGAGGTCAAGGTTCGACTCCCGGTCGGGGCACGTGTCCAGGTTGTGGGCTTGATCCCCGGTGGGGGCTGTGCAGGAGGCAGCGGATCAATGATTCTCTCTCATCGTGGATGTTTCTCTCTCCCTCCCCCTTCCTCTGTGAAATCAATAAAAACATATTTTGAAGAAGAAGAAAAGAAGGGTTACTAGGCTGTGGAGATGGAGAGCCTGTGAGAAAAGACAGAGCTTGGAAACCGCCATGGAAATGCTCTCCACAAGGGGGCGCTTCGGGCCACTTGGGCTTATCGTCCATAGAGAGAGGCGGCCTCTGAACTCAGGCTGCCTTGTTTCAAAGCCCAGTTCACCACTCACTGTGCAGGTTACTTAGTCTCCCCGTGCCTCAGTTTCCTCGCTTGTAAAACGGGAATGACAATTACAGCACCTCTCTGGTGGGGCTATGGGGACTATGAAATGAGCCCAGAACAGTGCCTGGCACATAGTAGATGGTGTATGAGTGTGCTTAGTAACTCTTTGCTAAAAAACGTGATTTTTTTTCGCTGTTGCAGATCTTGCCAATCGTGACTTCCACGTCAGTTCTTCTTGACAGTCCTATCACATGTCCAACAGCACCGGGAGGCCCCACCCCACCCTTCTGCCTGCCCCACCGCCCTTCTCTCATCGTTGTAAAACTAGGCCTCTTGCTCATGCAGTTCCTCCCGCCTGAAAAGCCTCTCCCTGTCCCCATCACTGCCCGTAAAGCCCATATCATCGCAAGGCACAGTTCCAGGACCACCTCTTCCGGGAAGCCTTCCTGATGCCTCCTCAGACCGCAGTCACACCTGCATGACACCTGTCACACCCTGTCCCCTACCAGACCACGGACTCCGAGGGCAGGGAAATCTGTCTCCTGAGCGCCTGCTACCATGACAGATACTTAGGAAATGCCAAAAAGTATTTGTTCAATGAATGAATGAATGAATGAATGAAGGAGCATGCTGTGAGCGTTTGGGTCTTCACATGAAGTTAGTCCTCTTCCTACCCAAAGCAGGAAGAGAGGAAGGTGGGCATCCACAGGAGGCTCCAGGGCCCCCTTCTCCCCTCCCCCCACCTCCCAGCAGGACGCCCTAAGTGAGGGTGGGGTGATCTGTCTACAGCAGCGAACCCAGGGGCATCAGCTCAACACCTCACCCCACCCACCACCACCCGGGAGACCACCAGGCATGCACCTGCCCCCAGGCAGCTACATACCGGGGAGAAGGGGGGCACCTGGAGGCCGCATGGAAGAAAACAGGGTGTTAGATGGACACAAGAGGGGTCCCCTTCACCCAGAAACCGCCTCCCTCTTCCAGACCCACCCAGACGCCCAGCCCTGCCCCGAGCTCTGGTGGAGGCCCTTCCTCAGATCCCAAAGCCAGGCTACCCCCCACCCCCCCACCGTCCCTGATGTCCCAGAGTGAGGCTGGCTGTATGCAGAGGTCTGGGGGGAATTCTCCCTTCTCCCCCATCACCCCGCCATGGGGGGGGCCACGTACTTGACGGTCAGGTGGCGACTCCTGGGCTGTGGCGCCGAGGGGGCGGGGGGGCCCTTGCTGAGGTCTTCCACAGACTGCTCCAGGGGCTTGCTCTTCTCCGAGCCCGGGGCCCCATTGTCCGTGCTCTCCATGTCATACCTGAGGGTCAGAGTGGGGCTGGGGGCCAGCGCTGCAGGGGACTTAGAGAGGAGGGGGGGGGGGGTGAGGGAGAGAGTCCTGCAGGAGAGACGAGTGGGCAGGAGGAGGCGGTGCGCTTGGCACGGTGTTGGGCTCAGCAGGGGGAGAGGGAACAGTGAACAGAAGAGGGAGGCACCAGGTCCCCGCGGGGCTCCCCAGGACACATCCCGCCCTGGCCATGGCAGGCCTTCAGGGAGAGGCGCTGCCCAAGGCCAAGTGCAGGCTCCAGGGCAGGCCGGGCTGCGCCGTGGGGGGGCGGCCAGCGGGCGGCGAGGACAGAAGAGCGGTCAGTGCTCGGGAGAACCACGAGGGCGGGGGCGGGCTTACGTGACGGAGCACTGGGCGAAGGCCAGGTAGTCCAGGAGCACGTCCAGGCCCCGGTTCTCCTCGTTGAGGAACTCCTGCACCCACCTGCGGACAGGGCTCCCTCAGGGCCGGCAGGAGGAGGCCCGCGGGGGGGACACAGAGCGGGCACTTTCCCCGGGGCTGCTCGGGGGGGGGGAGCTGCTGGGGCTCAGGCAGGACCACGGCCAGGCCGTGCCTCAGGGGCGGGCAGAGCGTGGGTAGAGGAGGAGGCAGAGAAGCTGTCCCGGGCCCCTGCCTGGAGGTGGCCCACAGGGAGAGGAGGGGGAGGAGGGGGCTCAGCAAGGGAAGCCCCGGGGCTGCCTGGAGGGGAGCTCCCCCGCCCTCCCGAGGGAGAGCTGAGCCGGCTCACCCGATGTGGTTGGTCCGCAGGGAGATCTCCAGCTCCCGCAGCACCTGCGTGGACTCCTGGACTCGCCTCTTAAACTGGGGGCCGAGAACAGGGAGTCTAGCCCGCCACGCCCCTCCCCATAACTGGCCTCTCCCGTCCAGCCTCCCCCACCTCCTCCTCACACCTGCCCAGCAGAAGAGGCGTTCTCAGGCCACACACTCCCCCAGGCACAGACTCGCCGGGCGCACACAGACCTCCATACACAGACGTACAGCACACACACACCCGGGACACAGGGCACACACACATCCAAACGTGAATACCCCAGGTGCACACACACACACACACTCACACACACACGCAGGTCCAGACACAAATATAAGGTACCTACACATCTACACACAGACACATGGGGTACACACACACACCCTGTACATGGACTCAAACGTACACACAGCCAGGCTGGTGTGGCTCAGTGGTTGAGCGTTGACCTATGAACCAGGAGGTCACGGTTCGATTCCCGGTCAGGGCACATGCCTGGGTTGCAGGCTCCATCCCCGGTGGGGGGGTGTGCAGGGGGCAGCCAATCCATGATCTCTCATCATTGATGTTTCTATCCCTCTCTCCCTCTCCCTTCCTCTCTGGAATCAATCAATCAATAAATATATATATATTTTTTTTAAAGGTACACACATATCCATATGTGAATACAAAAGTACATATGTGCATATCCATGCACAGACACATGAGGCACACACGCCTATACAAGTACACACGTGTGCAGTGTAAGCACACACAGGACATGCAGAGGAGCCTGTGCACACACTCACACCTGCACCCACACGGCCACACGGAAGTCTGCACACACAGTTCCTCTCACTGCCCGGAGCTGGAAGCGCAGGGGGAAAGGAACAGAGAAAAGGGGGGACATGTACCCCCAGGTTGGACATCCAATCCGATGCTACCTTGCGGCTGACCCCACCCGTTTCCAGGTAGCTCTTCAGCTTCTGGATGTAGGCTGTGGGGGGGTTCTTGACTTGAAACCGCTCCTGGGGAGAGGGAACGGGGTGCACAGGAACCAGCCAGGGCAAAGAACCAGCCTTGGTCCCAGCCTCCCACTCTCAGCTTTACCCCAGGCCCAAAAGGAGGCCTCACCAACCAATCCGCCAGGCCACTTCCAAAGACCCCGGGCCGGGCCTCACCTTTCCTTCCCACTGTAGCCTCACAGGCCACGTGGCCCTCGCACAGCCTTGGGGTGGAGTGTGGAGGGCTCAGTCCCCATACACCCCACCTGGGAGGAGGGGACTCAGCTGGGGGCACTCTCCAGCCCACCGCTGGGCGTGCTGGGAAGAGACACACTCTGGAGCAGGGGTCTTCAAACTACGGCCCGCGGGCCACATGCGGCCTGCAGAGGAGTCTGATCCGGCCCGCCAGGTTTTTTGGGCAGTGAGCGCAGCCGAGGTGTTACAGTAGGAATTAGTAGTTAATATAGTCCGGCCCTCCAGCTCTCTGAGGGACCGTGATCTGGCCCCCACTTTAAAAAGTTTGAGGACCCCTGCTCTGGAGGGACCTTAGGAAAGGGCCAGGTCCTCCGCCGCCGGCTGAGGGTCCCTCCCCCAGGACACTACCCAGCTGTCCGGTCACCTGGGGTGCTGGGTACCCTGTGTGCTCAGCTCCCGGGCCCCTGCCTCCCCGCCCCACCCAGCGCTCCCGCAGCCGCTCCCACAAAGAGGTGGTGGCGTAGCAAAGGCCTCCTGCCTGCCTGCCTGCGGGAGGCGCTCCCATCCCTCCTTCCCACCCCAGGCCCTCCACCTCTGCCCAGCCCTCCCCTCCCACCTCTCCCAGGCCTTTGAGCCCCAACCTGGAGAGGCCAGGCCCAGTGGCAGGGACCTCCTACCACATCCTCAAAGCCTCTGGTGGTAGCTCTCCACCTCTCCCCAAGGCCCAGCCCTCTCCCCACCCCCATCCCCAGGCTCCGGCCGGCCAGCTCCTCCCAGCCATTAGCAGCTGCAGAAGGCCCAGCCCTGGCTCCCAGGGGAGACTCGGGCTCCCCTCTCCCTACCCTCAGCCTCAGGCTACAGGCCAGCCTCCCGGTTCACTAAAATCCCGGCGGCAACCAGACCCCGCCCCGTGGCAGCAGTGGGAGGGGTCCGCCTGCTACCATGGACAGCAGCCCCAGAGGCCGGAAGGGCCCGGGCAGCCAGGGAGCCTTGGGAGCCCAGGCTCCCAACTGTGAAAAATGCAAAACGAGGCAGGGGCTCTGGTCCCTGCTCCACCGCTTAGGAGCCAGTGGGCTCCGGGGAGCCGTGTGGTGGCCGGCAGCTCCTCTGGACCCAAGGTCAAAGGAGGACAGGCACCCTGCCCACTTCCCCTGGGTCAGACCGAGATGGCCGGCCCTGGGGGAGTCCCTCGCCTCCCCCGACCAGGGCTGGAGTGTGGACAGAGGCTGCTCCAGGAAGCTGAGCAGAAGGAGGGTGACAGCCCCAGCTGGGCTGGCTGGCTCAGGGACTGGCCCGCCAGCTCTCCAGAGGACACACCCAGCCCTGTATGACTCAGAGGGCTCCGGGGAGGCCCGTGTCCAAGAGAGGGAGGTTCCGGAGTCCTGCCGATGCCGCCAGCACCCCAGCGCCGCCCCACATGCCACACTGGCCTCCGGGCAGGGTCCTGGCCCTTTGGGCAGCGTGGCAGTGCCTCCTCCCCAGCCAGCCCCAGCCCGGCCAGGGCAGGGCCTCCGGTGGCGGGAGGGTCCCGGTACCCACCTGGTCACAGATGAGCTCCCACTTCTTCTCGTTGTCATACTGGCTCAGCAGCTGGACCTTGTCCGGGGGCAGGTTCATGCAGTTCTGGGCGGGGGAGGACAAGACACAGACCCTGAGCCTGGGGCCCGGCAGGAGGGGAGGGAGCATGGGCATTTTCCGGGAACCCACTAGGGTCCAGCTCCCCAGACGTTTGTCATACACAGGAATCCCCATCACCCTCACATTAGACAATGGGGAAACTGAGGCACAGAGGTGGAGCGCCCTGCCCTAGGCCCAAAGGCTAGAAAGTGGCACTGTGATTTGAATAGGAGTCTGCCTGACCCAGGGCCTGAGCTCTGTCGCCCCACACCAACTCCCTGGCACACCTGGCATGCAGGCAGGAGGGTAGGTTCTCGGCCTAACTTCCTGGGACCTCAAACACCTCTGGGCTCATCTCCCCATTTTTACTCATAAAAGGGTAAAATGCCAATTAGACCAGACATCCTTCCAGACAAAGCCATGGTGGCAGGGGCCGAGGCAGAGGTGGTTAGGGGTGATCAGGCTGGCAGGGGAGGGCAGTTAGGGGCGATCAGACAGGCAGGCAGGCAAGCAGTTAGGAGCCAGTGGTCCTGGATTGCGAGAGGGATGTCTGGCTGCCGGTGTAGGCCCAATCAGATCCCAGATTGGAGAGAGTGCAGGCTGGGCTGTGGGACACCCCTGCCCCCCAGGTCCCCCCCCCCCCGCCCCAGTGCACAAATTTCGTGCACCAGGCCTCTAGTGTGCAATAAGAAGGTATCATCCCTTCTCCACTGGGGTGTGACGCTAACAGGAGAGCCATCTACAGTCAGGCTCAAATGTGGCCACACACCACCAGACACCACCGCATGCCCAGCCCAGGGCACCAGTGTCTCACAAATGCCAGAAAAAACTTTTTTGTTGATCCTCACCTGAGCATATGTTTTCATCGTTTTTTTTAGAGAGAGTGGAAGGAAGGGGGAGAGACAGAGAGAGAGAAACATCGATGTGAGAGAGACACATCGATTGGCTGCCTCCCACACGTGCCCCAACCAGGGACGGGGGTCAAGCCTACCTCCGAGGTACCTGCCCTTGACCCTTGACCCTTGACCAGAATCAAACCCGGGTCCTTTCAGTCCGAGGGCCAACACTCTATCCGCTGAGCCAAATTGGCTAGGGCAGTGGTCGGCAAACCACGGCTCTCGAACCACATGCGGCTCTTTGGCCCCTTGAGTGTGACTCTTCCACAAAATACCACGTACATGGGCGCACACGTACAGTGCAATTGAAACTTTGTGGCCCCCGCGCAGAAGTCGGTTTCCGGCTCTCCAAAGAGATTTCAGCCGTTGCACTGCTGATATTTGGTTCTGTGGACTAATGAGTTTGCCGACCGCTGGGGCTAGGGCAACACCAAAGTCTTGCCATGGTTTTCTGCAGACAGCAGCCTTCTTCCCCATCCCCCTCCCACCTCGTCACTTCTGGAAGGAAGGAGATGGGGACAGGCTGAGGAAGCGGGGGTCAGAAGGTCAGGGAGTTCCAGGCAGGTGCATCATGGCTCCGGGGGCAGGAGGGGGGATTCCAGGGGAAGGTCACCCCACCACGCAGACAGCGGCCCAGGCTGGGACTCCCCTCGGAGCTAAGGAAGCCTCAGCCGTGCTCTGCCTGGTCCGCCCCAGCGGGGATGCCCTGGGTGTGGTGTCCCTGCCAAGCCCCTCCCCCACAGGCAGCTGTGGGGTCACCCGGTGCTGCCTGCACACAGGGCTCCTGGATCCCCAAGACTTAGCATGTCTTTCTAACGGACCCAGAAGACGATGCTAGTTCACCCCGATGCAGTAAACCTCGGGTTATGGGGTGTCTGCCCCCAAGAAGCAGGTCTTCCCTCCAGGAGCCCCAAGTCCCCTCGGATGATACCAGAGGAAGCCCCTGTCCCCAGCTCCCGCCGTCGCCCAGACAGGAGGCCGCAGCTGGAACCGAGAGGAGCCCCACCCAGGAGGCCGCACAGCCAGCTTCCTCTCTGGGGCGCTGGGCCCAGTGCGAGGGCTCGGCCCAGACTTCGTCCCCGAAATCACAGCCCTCGGTCAGCCCAGACCACAGGAAGCCGCTCTCTCAGGCTCCGTTGCCTAAGCTCTCTGGGCCCCGAGAGGAAAGGTGAAACGGCCCTTCCTCCAGCCCCCCAGGCCGGCTGGGCATGGGGTGCGTCATGGCTCACCCCACTGTGAAAGTGAGCCTGTCTCCTCCCCACCTCCTCCAGCCCAACCCTGACCACAGCCAGAGCAGCCCCTGCCCCTGGGGAGGGTCCTACTGGGCCAGGGAGGCCTCCCTGCGCGCTCTCTCTCTCTCTCTCTCTCTCTCTCTCCGGCTCTCGCTCTCATCCATTCCCACCCCACAGAGACCCAGGGCGGGGCAGGGCTGAAGTGATGGGGCAAGGCTGAGGGGAAGGAAGGAGAGAGAGAGGACAGGCAATAACAAGGAAACCTGAGCAGTGGCCAGAACCAGAGGAGGGATTTGGGGGAGGTGGGGAGGGGGTGGCTGTGAGGGGCAGCTGAGCCTCAGAGGAGGCCCCACTTCCCAACATGGGTCCTTCCGGGCCCTCACCCCACCCAGGACCCGTTTGTGCCTGGAATGGTCCCGCGGCACCAACTATCGTGGGGGCCGGCCTTGCCTGAATGCTTACGGAGAGGGCATGCGCTGAGCCCTGCACGCAGACGCCCGCCGTGCACTCTCACACCGTCACTGCCCCTCGATGAGCCCACCTTACAGGTGCAGCACAGGCCAGGGACCCGCCCCAGCTACGAAGCCAGGAAGAGGGGAGCTGGGTGGGCTTGGAGCCCAGAGCTAGCTGCCCCAGCGCCCTGGCCCGTCCCCCGGGACAGCACAGGGTTACCAGTGGGGAGGGGGAGGCCTCTGCCGGAGCTGGCACACCTGTCCTGACCCACAGCCTCTGCCCACCCTCTCCCCTCCGCCCCCTCCCCACCTGGCCCCCCGCAGGCCCGCAGGCCCGCAGGCCCGCAGGCCAGCCTGCCAGACGGGCTAAATTTAGGCTCCGAGATCAGAAATAGCTCTGACGGCGCTGAGCACTAATTAGCAGCTGTTCCTTGGCTGTGCCCACCGCGGAGATGGGCACCCTAGGGAGCGGGAGAGGGGCCGGTCCTGCCATTCGCCCTGGGTGAGAACAGACCCCCGACCCAGGGCCCTCAGCCAGGAGGCGGCACCAAGGGGCTGAGCCCTGGGAGGCACACGGAAGTCTGGCTGACAGCTCAGACGGGCCAGGAAGGGACAGGTGTGGCTCAGTGGTTGAGCATCGACCTAGGAACCAGGAGGTCCCAGTCTGACTCCCAGTCAGGGTGCCCTATGCATCCCCAGTGTGGGGTGTGCAGGAGGCAGCCGATCAATGATTCTCTCTCATCGTTGATGTTTCTATCTCCCTCTCCCTCTCCCTGCCTCTCTGAAAGCAATAAAAAAAAATTTTTATTTATAAATAAATAGTAAGAGAATAACATGGGCACACTCCCCTCCTGCCTCGCAGACCCCCGGAGCCCCCAGGAGCACGGGCGGGCTGGCTGTGTGGCAATAACCCCCTTGGGTTACACACCACGACGGAGAGGCTCTTGGGACTGGGGGAGGGGAAGTGGGTCTGTGATCCCGAGGTGAGGGACGGTGTGGTGAGCAGAAGGCAGTGAGAACACCCAGATACAGCAAACCTGCCTCCAGGCGTGGCCAGAAATGGCCTGACCCTTCAGCACCCTCCCCTGCCCCCTGTATGCTCTGGGTCAGAGGGAGGAGAGAGGATCAGCTCCAAGAAAAGGGGCTGACTTCCCAGTGTTTCTTTTTCTCTGTGTGGAGATCAGCCTTGGCCGGCATGGCTCCGTGATGGAGCATCAACCTACGGACAGCGGTCGGCAAACTGCGGCTCGCGAGCCACATGCGGCTCTTTGGCCCCTTGCGTGCGGCTCTTCCACAAAAATACCAGGGCCTGGGCGAGTCTGTTTTGAAGAAATGGCGTTAGAAGTTTAAATTTTTTAAAAATGTGGCTCTCCAAAGAAATTTCAATCATTGTCCTGTTGATATTTGGCTCTGTGGATTAAAGAGTTTGCCAACCACTGTGCCAGGAGGTCACGGTTTGATTCCCGGTCAGGGCACATGCCTGGGTTGTGGGCTCGATCCCCAGTGTGGGGTGTGCAGGAGGCTGCCAATCCATGATTCTCTCTCATCACTGATGCTTCTGTCTCTCTCTCTCTCTCCCTTCCTTGCCTTTCTGAAATTGATAAATATATATATATATATATATATATATATATATATATATATATATAAAATGTGCAGAGATCAGTCTCCTCCTTCCCTACTCCCACCTCTCTGAGTGCCAGAGGGTCCCCCAGCCTGGCTCACCCAGAACCAGTCCCTTGCAGGTCTTCCCTGTGCACTGACACCAGGAGGCGTCCCTGGAGACCGAGGGGCTCCCGCTGCATCTGGACACAGCCACGCCCTCCAGTTTCACTTTCATTTGAGCTGAGACTGATCCCCCCCCACCTGCCCTCCCTCTCCCCTGGGGCCCTCCCTCTCCCCTGAGGCCTGCCCTTGGCGCCCCAGGATGCCTCAGCCCAGCCCTGCAGGGTCCCACAGCCAACGAGCCTAGAAGGGGCCTGTCCCCCAGCCCCCACTTCTCCATCCATCTTCCCCACCCATCTTCCTCCGGCCTCTACCTTGGTTTTGTTTATTTTATTATTTTATTTTTATTAAATTATTATCTGTGTACGAATACCATTGCCCCCCCCCCTCCCATACATGTCCTCCCTCCCCAGAGTTTTGTGTCCATTTCAACCTTGGTTTTAGAGCCCTCAGCATATCTCCAGAAACAATCAATTTTATCCACTTTAAAAAAATTCCAACATACAGACTTTCTGAGGCCCTTAGGAGAGGGTTGTAGGGTAATCCAAGCTGAGGATCAAGTAACAGTTTCTCCCATCAGGGTTCAAGGATTCACCTAGCAGGGACAAGGACAAGCAGGGTGGGACCCAGGGCAGCAGGCACTGCCCATCAAGCCAAGTTGGTAGGAGAACAACAACAGCAATAATAAATAATCCCAGCCTGGCTGGTGTGGCTCAGTGGATAGAGCGTTGGCCTGTGGACTGAAGGGTCCTGGGTTCGATTCCGGTCAAAGGCACATCCCTGGGTTTTGGGCTCCATCCCCAGTAGGGGGCGAGCAGGAGGCAGCTGATCAATGATTCCCTCTCATAATTGATGTGTCTCTCTCTCTCTCTCTCCTTCTCCTTTCTTCTCTAAAATCAATAAAAATATATTTTAGCCAAAACCGGTTTGGCTCAGTGGATGGAGCATCGGTCTGCAGACTGAAAGGTTCCAGGTTGGATTCCGGTCAAGGGCATGTACCTTGGTTGCGGGCACATCCCCAGTGGGGGGTGTGCAGGAGGCAGCTGGTCGATGTTTCTCTCTCATCGACGTTTCTGGCTCTCTATCCCTCTCCCTTCCTCTCTGTGGATAATCAATTATATATGTGTGTGTGTGTGTGTGTGTGTGTGTGTGTGTGTGTGTATATATATATATATATATATATATATATATATATATTTATTTATTTATTGTATTTTTAAATAAATAAATAAAAAATGCTTTTACTCATTTAAACCTCAGCAGCAAGCCTACGAGATTGATACTATTTCCATGCCCACTTCACAAATGAGAAACTGAGGCACGGAGAGATTCCGTCGCTTGCCCAGGGGACCCGGCCGGCCAGCGGGCGAGCTGATTCCGTTTCCTCTGGAGAAGGAGCACGGAGGACCGTGGACCCTGTGGGTGCCGGCCCCGGGGTCCTCTGCAGACAGCCTGGCCGTCTCCCGTCTGAGGAACCAGGAGCAGCCGGCCCCGCTTCCTGCCACCCAGCACCCTAGCTTCCTGTTGTTGCCCACACGGAGCTCTTACTCACCGGGGAACCCCCCCCACCGCCCCCAGCGCACCCTCCCAGAGGGAAGTGGAGGCCTCCCCACCCCCTCCCGCATGTGCACACAGTTAACCAGCTACCGTTAGCGCCCCGCCGCCCCACCCTCGGCGAGGTGGGCCCTCCCTCTCGTGGTTTCCGGCCGCCAGGCAGTGTTCAGCACAGGCCCGGCTGCTGCCAACCTGCATGAGGGCGGGGCGGGCGGCCTGGCCCGCGATGGCACAAGACGGCAACCTTGGCCCTGACCGGTTTGGCTCAGTGGATGGAGCGTGGGTCTGAGGACTGAAGGGTCCCAGGTTCGATTCCGGTCAAGGGCATGTACCTTGGTTGTGGGCACATCCCCAGTAGGAGGTGTGCAGGAGGCAGCTGATCAATGTTTCTCTCTCTCCCTCTCCCTTCCTCTCTGTAAAAAAATCAATAAAATAAAATAAAAATAAAAATAAAAAAGACGGGATGGGAATGGGGGGATGAGGACAATTATGTGATAGCATAATCAATTAAATTAAAAAAAAAAAAAAAAAGACGGCAACCTTGTTGGTCTTGGTAATGGGGTGGGGCAGGGGAGAGGCACAAAGCGGCTCTTTCACCTACAAGGGCTCCGAGATAGAGAGGACCAGGCGGACCCCACCTTCGCCCCCTGCCTCACAGTGCAGAGTGTCTACTGAGCACTCGCCCGGTGTCAGGCACTGTGCTTCTGCCCTCTATTTAATCCCCTCAACTCTATTTATTTTTTAGTATTTTTAATTGATTTTCATTTTATTTTTTTTAACATATTTTATTGATTCCTCACAGAGAGGAAGGGAGAGGGATAGAGAGCTAGAAACATCGATGAGAGAGAAACATCAATCAGCTGCCTCCTGCACACCCCCCACTGGGGATGTGCCCGCAACCAATGTACATGCCTTGACGGGAATCGAACCTGGGACCCTTCAGTCCACAGACCGACGCTCTATCCACTGAGCCAAACCAGTTTCGGCTTTTAATTGATTTTTAGAGAGGGAGGAAGGGAGAAGGATAGAGATAGAAACATCAGTGAGAGAAACATCATCAAGCAGCTGCCTCCTGCACGAGCCCCCCTCCCCCCAGTGGGGATCAAGCCCACAACCGGGCACGTGCCCTGACGAGGGATTGACCTCTCGGTTCATGGGCCGATGCTCAAGCACTAAGCCACACAGGACGGGTCCCTCACCTCTATTTAATCCCTCCGGCAGTCCTAGGAGGTGGGCATGGACCCTTACTCTCCTCCTTCCACGTGTGAGGAAGACGGACGCTCAGAGGGGGTAGACAAAATTCAACGCCCGAGCTTCGTGCCCCCAAAGCCCAGGAATCCGCTCTGCCGTTCCCATGCGTGACCCCTGCCCTCTCAGAGGCAGGAGGCCCCCGCCACCTTCCCGGGCTCCACGTTTGTGGGGAAGACGCAGGGGTGGCCCTCAGAGCAGCCCACCTGCTCCTGCCCGTCTCACCCCACTCCTGGCCAGCTGGCCCCACCCAGATGTCACTGTGAATCATGCCCACCGCATCCCTGGGTGCCAGGGTCAGCATGTGCCCGCCCTGCCTGCTGGAAATGTCAACCCACAGCCTCTGCCCAGCCCAGAATCTGACCACGTGGCCACCGCTCCACTGGGATCCTGTGTGAGACACCCCCGAGATGGGGGAGGGGGCCCCCACAGGGCCTGAGCCACCCCACAGCTACGTGCCCCCACACTTCCTCTGCCCGCCCCAGGGGGGGAGCTGGTCAAGGAGACGGCGCTCCCTGGCAGGCCCACAGGATGGAGACACCACCTCTGCTCTGTACACCAGCCCAGCCGGGGAGGGGTCCAGCTGAAGGCAGGATCCCAGCACCCACACCCCCCTGCTGGGGGCTGTCCTGACCGCTCCATGCAGCCTAGCCGAATGCCCATGACCCTGGGCGCAGGCTCAAGGCACTCCCGGGTAGCTAGGCCCCATCAGGCAAATTCTTCTCCTTGTGGATGCCAGCCTCACTCTCAGCCTCAAGCACAGCAGCCCAGTCCCCTTCCCTGGACCCTGTTGCCCTAAGATTGCAGGCTCCTCCCTGCCCAGATCAGGGTGCCCTGTGCCTGGCCGTTAGCATGGCACTTCCGGCAGGCCTGGGAGGAGCGTCTTGCCATCCCAAACCCGAACCCTGGCAGGGGACGGCCGTGGGCCTGGCACCGGAGAGGCGAGTGCAGAGCCCGGCGGGCTGGCTTCCACCATGGCCCAGGCCCAGGCCCAGCCACTGGGCAGCGTGGCTCCGCCACTGTTGCTAAGGCAGCAGGCGGGACTCCCGGCTCAACCTGCCCTTTCTCTCCCCCCCCTGCCAATTTTGAGCAGGGGCACCCCTCTCTCGTAAGCCTTCTTGCACAAGTAGGCCCACCACCCACCGTTGCACAGGAGGAAGGCAGAGCAAGCTCCCTGGTCTCCTTTCGGCCGGGGCCACGGTGGGGGCACCGCCCCTCACAGACAAGATGGGTCCCACAGCCAGGAGCCCAGGAGCGGTTTGGGGTTTCGGGATCCCGCTCCCTACCAAGAGTGAAAGGGCGGAACTTACATGGAAGAAAGAGGTTCCCTGGGGCCGAGTGACCAGCCCCCCCAGGGGAGGGCTGCGTGCCTCCCACCCAGACGGGGGGTCCCTGGGGGAGGGGGCCCCTCACGCTAGGCCGTCTCGGACATTCGCGAAGGGCAGGCTGTGCTCAGAGGCCGTGCTCGGAGGAAGGCCTGCCCCATCGTCCCCACTGCCGGGCCCGGGGGCTCAGCCCAGGGGTCGGCAAACTCATCGGACCACAGAGCCAAGTGTCAACAGGACAACGATCGAAATTTCTTTCGAGAGCCAAATTTTTGTACGTAAACTTCTTCGAACGCCACGTCTTTAACCTAGACTCGCCCAGGCCGTGGTGTTTTTGTGGAAGAGCCACACTCAAGGGGCCAAAGAGCCGCATGTGGGCCTGCCTACCACGGGCTTAGCCAAAGCCTTAGTCCTGAGCTAAGGGTGGAGCTCCCCAGGGTGGAGCTCACGCCCCTGCTGGTGGGGAGTGAGAAGAGCCAAGCTCTAAGCCAGCCCCCTTGGGCTGAGTGCGTTTGGTCTGTACAGGAAGGGGACAGGCTGATCTGTCCCCAGGAAGATGGGGTGTAAACAAACACACTGGGGCTCCCAGGGTGGGGGGGCCGGGGTGGTGCTGCCCTAGATTTCCACCCGCCACCACCCTTCTCCCCACCAGGACAGCCTTCACGGCCCATCTCGGGGCCCCACCCTCCACGCCCTGGTACTCAGGGACTCCCCGTGGCATTTAGTGTCAGGCTCAGCCAATCGGAGCAAAGGCCAGGACGCCAGCAGAGCAATCAAGTCCCGCACATGCATCAGAACCTCCACCACTCGGCTTCTGGACTTTCCACTGGTCTCAATTATTCACAGGCTCCTCCTCCTCGGTGCGCGGAACAGAGGAGGAATTGGGGCCTGGACCTCTCCTCCACAGACACACACTCGGGGGGGGGGGGGGGGGGGCTGGGGAGGGGGGGACCTGGATTCCCCAGTCAAAGCTGGCGGCAGTCCAGGGATCCACCAGCAACTCAGGCCCCCCAGATGGCCCCCGACACTGTCTCTCCTCCTTCTCCCCCACCCCCCCCATCTGCTCAGCTCGGCTCTGCCGGGCCACGGGCTTGGGGAAGGAGGAACAGGTGTAGGGATGGGGCAATCAGGGCCTAGCCGGGTGGGAGGTGTCCCTCAGGGTCCCTCCCTCTCCCCTAACCAAGCAAGATGCCTCTCCAGGGTAGACCAGACCCCACCCCAGAGCTCCTCCAAGCCCTCCTAGCCTCCCTCCTGGGAGGGGGCAGCAGCCAAGACTTCCAGGAACTGCTAGGAGGGGCCGCGCAGAGGATCTGGCAAGTGCGGCCTCGGAGCCAGGGGAAGGGAAGTGATGTCAGGGAGGTAGAGGGGAGAAGCACTGAGGCCGCCACCCGCCACCGGCCAGCACTGCTCTGCGGCCTGACCGCCCTGGGCCCCCCACCCCGCTCAGACCCGCAGTGCCAGGCCGCTCAGACCCGGAGCGCCCCTGGGGGAAGGCAGGGCCTCAGGCGCCTGTCACCCAGTGTCCTGCAAGGGAGCTGACAGCGGACAGGCCCCCAGCACTCCGGGAAGGGAGCCCAGGAGCCGAGGGCAGGGCCGAGGTGGGGAAAGGGAAGTGAGAATGAGTGACCCCTTCTCCTTACTTCTCCTCCCACCAGGTCTTCAGGGGCCCCACCACCCCCACCAAATACATCCTGGCTGCCTCCAGGCTCAGCCTGAGCAGACGGCTCCCTCCCCAGTGGCCACGTCCCCACACCCCCAGTCCCCGGGGGGCAGGTGACCGTGGCAGGGTAGGTGCCCCCAGACTTCTGCTCCACACCCAGCCCGAGCGGGCACCTCTCCCTGACGCCATCCTTCCCAGCCCCAACCCCTGCAGTGGGCGGGAAGGGGTGCCCGGGACACAGGGGTGAGGCACACAGACACCCCCTCTGCACCACCTGACCGCCAGCTGCCAGCAGCCGGGCACCCACAGACCGGGGACCAAACCTCTCAGCTGGGTCTCCGGCTCCCGGAGGTTAAATGTCACCCCTCCCCTCTTTGACCCTGAGACACAGGCAGATGCTCCAGACCCGTGCCCGGTGTCTGGGCCTGTGAGCCGCGGCGAAGGGGGTGTCCCGCGAACCCCTTTCCGGGCTCCACTCCCAACTTGCTCACGGGACATTTTTTTTTTTTTTTTTTGCTTCAACCTTTAGATCCAAGAGCACTGGGGGGATGGGGTGTCTGGGGAGGGAGCCTGGGTGATGGAGGAAGAAAGTTTTGGGGGGGAGAGTGCTAAGTCACTGGAAGGAGCCGCTGCCCCGTCCCCCCACCCGGTGGAGGGCAGCCGCCGGGCTGGGGATCTCCAAGCGGGACCTGAGCCCCCGGGGGCGGGGACGCATGCCAGCCCTTGCAGCCCCCCTTCCCACCCCCTCCCCACCCACCCCCGCCCCCCGCCCTGCCCGGCGCGGCAGGTCACACTCACCAGGACGCGGTTGAACCGCTCCTCCAGCTCCCCCTCCGCGGGCATCGGCTGCTTGGGCGCCGCGGGCTGCTTGGGGGCCGGGGCGGCCGGGCCCGCGGGCTGCTCGGCGCTGCCGGCCGCGTTGCCCATGGTGGTCCCCACCCAGCCGGCCAGGCGCCTCCAGCCTCGGAGATCCAGCTTTCCGGGGGGTTGGGGGCCGGCGGGGGACGCGGCTCCCGGCCCGGGGCCGAGGGGAGCGGCAGCCGGGGCGGCGCGGGGGGCTCGGCGGCGGCGCGGGGCTCGGCTCAGCGGCGCGCGGGGGCCCGGGCGCGGCGTGCCATCGCGGCGGCCGGGTCCGAGGCGCAGGCGGCGGGCGGGCGGCGGGCGGGCGGGGGGAGGAAGTCGGGCTGCAGCCGCCGGGGCCGGAGGGCTGGGCCGGGGGCAGGAAGCTGCGGCGCGGGCTCCCCCCGCGGCGCGTCTCTAACTTCTGCTCTCGCTCCCCGCGCGCGCAGACCGCGCTCCGCCGCCGCCGGGCGCCCAGCCCCGGGGGGCGGGCTGCGGGGCGGGGGCGGGCGGGCGCGCAGGGCCGGCCCCGGGTCCGAGGCTGCCATGGCGCGGCGGGGAGGGGGCTGCCGGCCCGGGTCACCTGCCGCGGAGGGGGCGGCCGGGCCGCTCCACCTGCCGGAGCGGGAGGACACCGAGGCCGGGCGGAGGCGGGGGCGCGCACGGCGGCGCCTCCGGGTCCTAGAACCGCAGGCTGCCTCCCTCCGAGCCCCCGGGGGTCATCGGCGGGGTCCGGGGGAAGAACGGGGTCGCTGCCGGGGGCCGGAGGGGGCAAACCTCCCGCCGATGACTGTCAGCCACGGCGAACGCGGCTCGGAGACCCATAACGGGGCAGCGTTGGGGCGCCAGGGCTGCGTGCGTCCCCCTCTCCGGTTCCCGGCCGAGAAGGTGGGAACCCCCTTCCAGGCCCCCCACCCCTGGTTTCTCTCCTCTGTGGAGCCCAGGGAAGAGCGGAGGACCAGAGGGAACCATCTGCAAATGAGAACCCCAAAGAAGGGCGGGGATGGGGGTGGCGCGCAGACCCGGTCCAACGGAGACCCCTGCCGGCGACCTGGCCCTCCCTGGACCGACTCCCTGCGCCGGGGCCGGCGTCCCCGGGGGTCTTAGAAGGCGGGCGCCCAGGGGAAAGGGCAGGATTCCAGAACCCGGGGGCCACCGAGGCCCCCAGACTCCAGGAGGAGCGTGGGGGCTGGGAATGCAGGGCTGGAGCCTGCATCCAGGCTGGGAAAGGAGCAGGCGCTGCAGAAGGGAATGAATCTCCTTGACGCTGTCACTGGGGACCTAAGGCAGCTTCTCCTCTGGGAGAAAGACAATCCCCTGGGGTCTGGCAATGACGGGAACACTTCAGAAGTCTTCTTTCTCGCATCCCGACGGTGACCGGGGAAGGCAGCATAGATACGGGCATCCTTCTGTTGGAGATGGGGAAACTGAGGCTCAGAGAGGCTGAGTTGTCCAAGGGCACGCGGCTGATAGAAAGCAGACACAGGCCTCCTCTCTGTTTACCCTCAAAGCCTGCACTGCCTCGGAGCTGCTGTCTCATCCAGGAAGGACCAGAGGATGAGAGAGGATTGAGGGCGGAGAACCCCAGGTCTGGGCACAATCTCCAGCCTGGATTTGAAGCTTGTCTTTCTGCTGCTCCCCATCTGGTGTGTGGGGATCCCCAAGAGGTCCCTTCTTGCACGGAGGGTAGTGAGGAAGGAGCACCCATTCATGAGCCCTGGATTTTCTCCAGGCCAGGCCACCATTTCCTCTTCCTTCTCCCCTCCCTTTTAAATTACAAAAACAGCTGAGGCTGGTTTGGCTCAGTGGATAGAGCGTCAGCCTGCGGACTGAAAGGTCCCAGGTTTGATTCCTGGTCAAGGGCATGTACCTTGGTTGCGGGCACATCCCCAGTGAGGAGTGTGTAGGAGGCAGCTGATTGATGTTTCTAACTCTCTATACCTCTCTCTTCCTCTCCGTAAAAAAAATCAATAAAATACATTTTAAAAAATTAATTAATCGCTGCCGAAACCGGTTTGGCTCAGTGGTAGAGCGTCGGTCTGCGGACTGAAAGGTCCTGGGTTCGATTCCGGTCAAGGGTATGTACGTTGGTTGCGGGCACATCCCCAGTGGGGGTTGTGCAGGAGGTGGCTGGTCGATGTTTCTCTCATCATCGATGTTTCTAACTCTCTATCTTTCTCCCTTTCTCTCTGTAAAAAAATCAATAAAATATATTTTTTTTAAAATAAAAATTAATTAATTAATTAATTAAAAAACAAACAAAACCTGACAAGAATTTTTTTTATTTTTAAGAATTTATTTATTTTTTTTATATTTTATTGATTTTTTTTACAGAGAAAAAGGGAGAGGGATGAAGAATTAGAAACATCAATGAGAGAGAATCATCGACCAGCTGCCTCCTGCACACCTCCTAGTGGGGATGTACCTGCAACCAAGGTACATGCCCTTGACCGGAATCGAACCGGGGACTTTTCAATCCGCAGGCCGATGCTCTATCCACTGAGCCAAACCGGTTAGGGGCCTGAGGGGAGTTGAAACAGGAGCTGAGAAATTAGCTCTCTGATCTTAAGGAGGGCCCTGGAATGAGCCAGCCCCTTCTCCCAGGCTTTCCTGATGTAAACCTTTCCGCTGCCAAGGTCACCAGCACCTCTGGTCCTCAGCTGGTGGGAGATGTATCTCTTATTTCCTGTCCCAGCCAGGGGCCCAGCAGGGAAGACAGCAGGGTCTTCTTGGGCAGCTAAGAAGGTGATCCATTCTGTGCCTCCTGCCCTCAGCTGCAGCCCAGAACAGACCAGAATCTTGCCCGTGGATTCTTGCCCTTGAGATGATCTCAGACCTCTTTCTTTTTTCTTCTCCCCCTTTCTTTATTTCTTCTTAAAGAACTTAGTCCCAGCCGATACCGGTGTGGCTCAGTGGATAGAGTGTCGGCCTGAAAGGTCCCAGGTTCGATTCCGGTCAAGGGCATGTACCTTGGTTGCGGGCACATCCCCAGTAAGGGGTGTGCAAGAGGCAGCTGGTCGGTGTTTTTCTCTCATCGATGTTTCTAGCTCTTTATCCCTCTCTCTTCCTCTCTGTAAGAAATCAATAAAATATATTAAAAAAAAAAAAAAAAAACAACTTAGTCCCAGATGTCCTCAATGCACTATCTCTGCCCACAACCAGCTTTCTCTGAGCACCAGCCCTCTGCTCACTCCTGGAGGCCCTGTTCTCCGGCTGCTCGTAGCCTAGCAAGGGACACAAACACATAGGGAACAGTGCCCGCCACCAGGTGTTCACACTTCCTTCCTCTTGCCCAGAACTGCTTCTTTGAGCAAGCAGGACCAGGACAGAAGTTGTGCCTGCAGCTGAAAACCCCAGCGGGGCGGGGAGCCTCAAAGGCAGCCGTTGCCAGCCTGTGCCCTCACCCCATTGCCATCCACCCCTCCCTCCGGGTGTGGCGGAGAGCAGGCTGCGCGATGCAGAACCTCTTGTGTGGAAAATAAGGGGCCCCTCAAGCTTACGACGACTCTCTCTTGTGCTGATCAGAACGGAGAGGAACCAAAAAATAAGGGGGGAGAATTCAATCAATTATTACCTAATAAAACGCGGTTGGCTTGGCAACACCATCTTTCCAATCCTGGTCCACAGAGGAGGAGATCCTAGAAGGGAGGCTTCACGTTTGGAACCAATGCTTTGGTGAGTCTGTGCTGCCCCCTACTGGGCACAGGCAGTATGGCAGCCAACATAGGGCGAGGCCTCCAGCGGTGATGAAGATTGAGTCACAGCGAGGGTGACATTTCTGGACTGTCGCCTTGTCACCTCCAGTGCAGGGATCGTGCAGCCACTGGGTTCACTGAAGAGGTGACTGAGCAGACATGTCCAGGAATTTCCTCGCTCCCCTCTTACTCCCCCGCCCCCGCTCCCCATTACTCAGCTGGTGCCTCTTCAAAAATAGAAATAAAAGGTAATGCATGTGCATAGTTAAAAAGAAAAACAGGCCCTCACCGGTTTGGCTCAGTGGATAGAGCGTCAGCCTGCAGACTGAAGGGTCCCAGGTTCAATTCCAATCAAGGGCATGTACCTTGGTTGCAGGCACATCCCCAGTAGGGGGTGTGCAGGAGGCAGCTGATCAATGTTTCTAACCCTCTATCCCTCTCCCTTCCTCTTTGTAAAAAAAATCAATAAAATATTAAAAATAGATAAATAAGTAAAGATATTACTATTATTTAAAATATATATATACTTAGCCACAACCGGTTTGGCTCAGTGGATAGAGCGTCAGCCTGCGGACTGAAAGGTCCCGGGTTTGATTCCGGTCAAGGGCATGTACATTGGTTGCAGGCACATCCCCAGTAGGGAGTGTGCAGGAGGCAGCTGGTCAATGTTTCTAGCTCTCTATTCCTCTCCCTTCCTCTCTGTAAAAAATCAATAAAATATATTTTTAAAATAATAAAATAAAATAAAATAAAAATATATATTTTAAAAAAATAAAAATAGCCGAAACCGGTTTGGCTCAATGGATAGAGCGTCGGCTTGGGGACTGAAAGGTCCCGGGTTCGATTCCGGTCAAGGGCATGTACCTTGGTTGCGGGCATATCCCCGGTAGGGGGTGTGCAAGAGGCAGCTGATCGATGACTCTCTCTCATCGATGTTTCTAACTCTGTATCTCTCTCCCTTCCTCTCTGTATAAAATCAATAAAATATATATTTTAAAAAAATAAATAAATAAAAATAAAATAAAATAAAATAAAAATAAAAACAGTTTTAATGCATCTTTCCAGAGATAATTTGGGTGTATACAAGCAGTGTGTGTGTGTGTTTGACACAAATGATAGTACACATTCCACACTGTTGAGCATCTTGCTATTTTCATTTAAAAATATATCTGGCCGAAACCGGTTTGGCTCAGTGGATAGAGCGTCAGCCTGTGGACTGAAAGGTCCTGGGTTTGATTCCGGTCAAGGGCATGTACCTTGGTTGCGGGCACATCCCCTGTGGGGGGTGTGCAGGAGGCAGCTGATCAATGTACCCCTCTCTCATTGATGTTTCTGACTCTCTATCTCTCACCCTTCCTCTCTATAAAAAATCAATAAAAATAGCCGAAGCCAGTTTGGCTCAGTGGTAGAGCGTCGGTCTGCAGACTGAAAGGTTCCAGGTTCGATTCTGGTCAAGGGCATGTACATTGGTTGTGGGCACATCCCCGGTAGGGGTTGTGCAAGAGGCAGCTGGCTGATATTTCTCTCTCATCGACGTTTCTAGCTCTCTATCTCTCTCCCTTCCTCTCTGTTAAAAATCATTAAAATAAAATAAAATTTTTAAAAATCAATAAAAATACATTAAAATAATATTTAAAAAATATATATATCTGCACCCTGACTGGTTTGGCTCAGTGGATAGAGCACCGGCCTGCAAACTGAAAGGTCCGAGATTTGATTACAGTCAAGGACATTAAAAATAAATAAGTAAAAATAAAAACATAACTGCCTTTGCCAAATCTACAGTCTCCCATCATATGGGAGTGTCACAATTTATTTCTTCCGGCTAGGGTAATCCAGCATCAGAGTCAACATTCAGTCCTCTGCGCGCCATGTGCGCGCGACTCCGGGGGCCCCGCATTTCGCCGTCCCCCGGGATTGTCTCCCCCTGCCGGAGCCTGGGTCCCCAGGGTCTGGCACATAACTTGGGGCTCAGCGCTGCCGGTTCGGGGGTTCAGCCCAGGCTGGGGGTTCTATTTCCTTCCTGCTAGGGAACGCCAGGCAGCACCCAGCCCTCTCCTCCTCTCCGGCTGCGACCTCTCCGCGCGCGCGTGCGTGTGAGCGCGCAGCATGTCTCCGTACCTTAGGCTTTTTTTCAGCTCCTCTGATTTTCCTTCTGGTTTTCTCCCTCCTTCCTATTGTAGAGTTTTCAGTCAGTCGACTACCTGTAGCTCTGGGCAATGTCCACTCTACATTTTAGTTGTATTCCCTTGAAATTGTTGTGAGCTGCTGCGGCTAGGTGTATACCCGAGCAGCCATCTTGGATCTGCAGTTTCGGGAGTGTCACAATTTATTTCATTATTCTCTTCCTAGTGGATATTTAGGTTGTGTCTGCCTGCAGGATATATCTCAGTACACTGCAATTGTGTGTGTATCTGTAAGACAAAAGTATAAATATAGCATTGCTCGGTCAAAGTTTACGAATTTTAAATTTGAGGTAGATGTTCATGGGATTGCCCTCCAAAAAAGTTTTCGCCAATTTGCGACCCCCAGAATGGGTGAGATTGCTGGTTTCCCCTCATCCCCACTAACGAGGGCACTAGCAGGCCTTTTGATCTTTGGCGAGGCCTCTTTGAAAGTCTTTGTCACAAGGCAGGTGACCGTCTGTCTCTTTCTTTCTCCAAGGCAGAGACTGTGCAGTCTTTTCCATCCCTGCACCCCCAGCACAGGGCTTCCATACTGAGTGAGAGAGACCAGGACTGCACTGCACAGGCCTGGAGGAGGGAGGGGAGTGGGGTGGGTTTGAGCTCAAAGCCTGTGCTCAGGGGCCACCCTTGTTTCCAGGCCCTGATCAAACCTCAGCCCCAAAGCCCAAAGCCCCTCTCCTGCGGGAGCCTTCCAGGCTTGGAGACCCGAGGTTGGAGACCGAGCATTCCCAGGACGGCTCACGCTCAGCTCCCCTGCATCCCAGGGGTGGCCCTCATCGCCCCTGAGCTGCTGGAAGACTGGGCATAAACAGGCGTCTGGAGATAGGGGGTCAGTGAAACCAGCATCCAGTAGATCTCTCTGCAATGAGGAAATGCTCTCTGTCTGTGCTGCTCAGTATGGCAGCCACTAGGCACTCAGAATGACTGGAATGAAGGGCATGTGACTAGATGGGGCAGAGGGAGTCTGGAAGATCCAGTGCTCAGGGACCTGGGGGACATGTGAAGTATATGAGACTTGAGCCTGGTGACTCACAGGGTGAGGGGAGGGGGGCGGGGCAGGAGGGACATGACCAGTTGAGGGCATTAGAAAGAGAAGGAAGAACTGAAGACCATTTATTTCAAAACAAAAGATCAGAAAAGAGAAGCAGAGGGAGGTAAGGGCGAGAGCTTTGAGAGGGAAGGCATGGCTTTGGTGTAAGGGTGGAAAATAGCTCCCGTTTGGAGTGCAGATGCCAGAGAGGTGGTGAGTCACCACGGGACAAGGACGGAGGAAGAGCTACAGATTGAGAGAGAAGTGCTGGAATCTGAGGGGCATCCACCGGCCCAGGCCAGACAGGAGGGTTGGAGACTCAGGACTACGCTCCTGAACTGGTGGAGAAGAGAGGGGCTGCTGAGGCCACTGGAAGGCTGCAGGAGCACAGAGACCCCTCTGACCGCAGGAACGGGAGGCTGTCTCCACCTGGGGGGGGGGGGGAGGGCAATAAGAAAGACCCGACCTGCAGGTTTCCCCCATGCACCAGCTCCAGCAAGGCCACTCCCAGGGCAGCCTGCAGGCACCAGCCCTTTGGGGGAGGGAGGATGGGCAGAGACGGAAGCAGGAGTGGCCCCAGGAGGTTTCAGGGAGGAGGGCCAGTCCCAGGTCCGGGAGCAGGTCAGAAGGGTAAGCACTCTGAAGACCATGGAGGTGGGCAATTAGGGTAACCCCAGTGGCCTTCAAAAAGGAATAAGGCTTCCAACAGGAACTGCTGAATTTCGATGGCAAGTTTGGTGGCAGAAGAGAGAGAAGGGGGGAAACTGAGGGGCACAGCCTAAGCCAGCCATCAACAGAGAGAGAACACACATGTAATTAATGGTGTTTATAACCTGTGTTGAAAATATGATTAAAGTTTTTACAGCCAAAACCGGTTTGGCTCAGTGGATAGAGCGCCGGCCTGCAGACTGAAAGGTCCCAGGTTTGATTCCGGTCAAGGGCATGTACCTTGGTTGCGGGCACATCCCCATTAAGGGGTGTGCAGGAGGCAGCTGATCGATGATTCTCTCTCATTGATGTTTCTAGCTCTCTATCCCTCTCTGTAAAAAAAATCAATAAAATATATATTTTTTAAAATTTTTAAAAAAGAAAATATGATTAAAGTGTTTACAGATAACTCAGGGATTAATCCTTAGAGGTTCAGGAGTGTCGTGAACCCTTAAGGTGGAGACTCCCATCCCAAGAACAGCATACCACGTATGTAATATTCCCACCAGGGATGCGCAGCCTGAATCTATGCGTAAGGAAACACCAAGCAAACCCAAAAGGAGGAGCATTCGGTTAAAGGAATTTCAGGTCACTACTCTGAAAAAAAAAAAAAAAAAAAAGTCAAGAAAGACGATACAGATGAGAAATCGCTCCAGATTAAAGAAGCCTCAAGAAACATGACAAGTTCGAGGTGTGATCCTGGTCTGAATCCTACACTAGAGGGGAAAAGGACCCTTAAAGGACACTTATTGAATCAACTGATATAACTGAAATACGGCCCTGGCTGGTTTGGCTCAGTAGTTACAGCGCTGGACCCAGGGGTCTTGAGTTTGATTCCCCGTCAAAGGCAAGTACCCTGGTTGCAGGTTCAATCCCTGGATGGGGCTCCAGAGGGAGGCAACTAATCCCTGTGATGTGTCTCTCTCACACGGATGGATGGTTGTCTCTCTCTCTCTCTCTCTCTCTCTCTCTCTCTCTCTCTCTCTCTCTCTTTCTCTCTCTCTCTCTCTCTCTCTTTTTCCCCCTACCTCACACCCTCCTCCCCTCCCTTCCACTCACTCTAGAAATCAATGGGAAAAATATACTCAGGTGAGGATTAAAAGAGGGTAAATAAATAAATAAATGTATTGTATCAATGTTAAATTCCTCCAACTGGCAAAGTCTACTGTGATTATGCAAGAGAAGGTCCTTGCTCTTAGGAAACGCCCTCTGAAGGCGTAAATGGGAAGGACGGCTGCCACCTCCGCTCCGTTCAGGAAAATAATATATTTATATATTTTTATCTCACAAGGGGTATATGGAGGATGATTGCATCATATATATATATATATATATATATATATATATATATATATATATATATATGTAATTTTTTTTTTTTTACAGAGAGGAAGGTAGAGGGACAGAGATCCAGAAACATCCGTGTGAGAGAAACATCGATCAGCTGCCTCGCCCCCCCCCCCCATGATGTGCCCGCAGCCAAAGCACATGCCCCCGCCCGGAATCGATCCCGGGCGCCCCCCAGTCCCCAGGCCGACGCTCCATCCACCGAGCCAAACCGGTTTTGGCGATTGCATCGTTCTTGTGCCTCTTCTGGAACCTATAATTTTTTTTCCAAATAAAGTTTTAAAAAAACAAACAAAATAACTACCCAGACCAGGAGCCTCCTGAAGCTGGGGACCTTGATCCTCTTTTCCCCCCTCCGCTGGCCCCGAACTGGCGTCCTGGGGGCACAGGGCAAAATGCGGAAGACAGGTGGCGGCTGGGGGACATTCCTCGCCCCCGGAGGGTGGAGGGCGCCGACATTTTCCGATCTGACAGCTGGAGCAGCCGCAGGAGTGACTGACGCCCCGCGGCTCCGGGCGGAGGCGCCCCGCCCCGCAGGGAGGCGGCCGGCCGGCAGGGGCCGCTGTTGAGCCGGCTCCGCTCTGGCCGAGCGGGGCCGCGGCTCGGCCGGACCCGGGCTGGTCAGCCGCCCTGGGGTGTCTGAGCCCAGCCCGCCGCGGCCTGTGATCCACCCCTCTCATCCCGCCCGCTCCGGGTCTGGCTCCCCACCCCCGGGCCCTCGGCCTCCCCGCACCCCTCCCCCACCCTGGATGCCCCAGGCAACTCCCACGTCTGACGCTGGCGGAGGCGGGGGCAGGGTGAGCAGGAAGAGGCTTCGCTTCTGGGCCCTGGAGTCTGAATAAGACATTAATTCTCCCCTTTTCTCCCGTCTCCCTTTACTCCTCCTCTTCCTCCCCTTCCCCATCCTCCTCCTCCTCCTCCCCCCCCCTCCCTCCTCCTCTCTCTCCTCTGGAGCTGCACCAGGCTTTCAAAACAAACACACACACCTCCCTCTCCCGTCCCGCCTGCCTGGGCCTTTCTCCAAGGGTGGCTGCTCCCAGCCTAGTCCTTTCCGCTGGGTCCGGGGATGGGGCGGAGGTGGGAGAGGGGAGCGTGTGCTGATGGGGGTAGGGGGTGATGTCATTTCTTCCTGTCCAGAAAGGAGTAGAGTGGACTGGGGTGGGGGTGGGGTCTTCTTCCCTGGGACATGGAGCTGGCCCTTGTCCGCAGCTCTCCCCTGGCCCTCCCAGACTCAGAATGAAAGAGGACCTAGAGCCCAGGCTGGTTTGGCTCAGTGGATGGAGCATCAGCCTGCGGACTGAAGGGCCCCAGGTTCGATTCCGGCCAAGGGCACATGCCTGGGTGGCAGGCTTCCTCCCCAGTAGGGGGCATGTAAGAAGCAGCTAATCAATGATTCTCTCTCATCATTGATATTTCTATCTCCTTCTCCCTCTCCCTTCCTCTCTAAAATCAATAAAATATATATATATTTTTAAAATGACCTAGAGAGGTCCTTTTTTGTCCATCCCCCTGGTTCCAGGAAGGACCGTAACCAAAGTCCTGTCACTCCTATATGTTCACTAACTCCTTCAACAACCTTTCACCGAGCACCAACTCTGTGCAAGGTGCCGGAACCTTAAATCCTCACTGGGACCATGGGAGACGGGTATTATTACTCAAAGTTGACTTATCCAAAGATCCAGTTCAGTCCAGTGCTCCTCCGACTCACCCACTGGGCTTGGTGTCCTTCAGCTTTGGGGCCACCACTGCACCCCACACAATGGCTCCGGCACTGCATGTATCTCCCCGGCTCCCAGGGCTTTGTCTTCCTGGGTCTCCCACCCCTACCAGCCTGGGCCCCAGACCACGGGGAGCGGGGACCGTGAGGCCTGCGGGCCCTGCTCCAGCCCTCGCCGCGTGGCCTCCAGGAAGTGCCTTCACTTCTTCAAGTTCAATTTTCTTCTCATCTGTGATGAGAAACACCTCCTCATGAGACCGCGAGATGGTAAAATAAGATGCATAGAAAGTGCTTAGCACAGTACATTTAACTTTGAAAAGGGAAGCTCATCCCCACCGGAATGGCTAAAACGAAAATAATAATATAAAAGCCAAGTGTTGCCGAAACCGGTTTGGCTCAGTGGTAGAGCGTCGGTCTGGGGACTGAAAGGTCCCAGGTTCGATTCCGGTCAAGGGCACATACCCAGTGCGGAGTGTGCAGGAGGCAGCTGATCGATGTTTCTCTCTCATCGTTTCTGGCTCTCTGTCCTCTCTCTTCCTCTCTGTAAAAAATCAATAAAATAAAATAAATATATATACTAAAAAAAAAAAAAAAAAAACCAAGTGTTGGCCAACAAAGTGGAGCAAAAGAACCCCATATTCACTTGGTAGAGGGGAAAACCGTGGAGTCATTCCTGTTAAAGCTGAATCTAGCTACGGTTTGGCTCAGTGGCTAGAGCGCCGGCCTGTGGACTCAAGGGTCCCAGGTTCGATTCCGGTCAAGGGCATGTACCCTGGTTGTGGGCACACACCCAGTAGGGGGTGTGCAGGAGGCAGCTGATCGATGTCTCTCTGTCATTGATGTTTCTAACTCTATCCCTCTCTCCTTCCTCTCTGTAAAAAATCAATAAAATGTATTTTTTTAAAAGCTGAATCTATACATACATGACGACCCAGCATAATCTCACTCCTAGATACAGGCCCTAGCGGAATGTGCGCACACGTGCACTGAGAGCCACGTAAGATGGTCTCCATAGCGGCACTCACCATAATAACCCAAACTGGACACATCTGGAAGGTCCAGCTGCAGAATGGACTCATGCATTTTAGTGTGTTCATGCGGTGGAATACCGTATTGCGCCGAAAACAGAGTGAACTATCACTGGAGGCTCAGGGAGTTCTGGGGTTCGGTCAAAACCGGATCGCAGTGCCCATGTGACGGGTGCAAGAGAATAAACAGCCCTCCGCCTATTAGTTCTTTGTGTGCAAAGAGAGGCCTCTAATTGCAGACGCCTTTCATGTGTGTGTCAGGCCGTGTGGAACGCAGCGTCTGAGAGCAGCTCTCCTGGCCACTCAGAGTCCACAGGCGCCGCCCAGCCCCTCTCCGGGACGCAGATGAGGGCCGCCTTTGTGGCCAGGAGTAGAGTGAGCCACATAACGAACACAGGGGAGGGGAGGCAGAGGCTATGGGATTTTTTTATTGATATTAGAGAAGGAGAATGAGACATAGTTGTGTGTGTGCTTTTTTGTTCCACTTATTTATGCATTCCTTGGTGGATTCTTGGATGTGCCCTGACTGGGGACAGAACCTGAGACCTTGGCCTATCAAGATGATGCTCCAACCAACTGAGCCACCTGGTCAGGGCTTTAGGGATGGTTTTTGTTGTGTTTTGTGTTTTTCTAATATATACTATATTTTTATTTTTTTGCAGAGAGGAGGAGAGAGGGATAGAGAGTTAGAAACATCAATGAGAGAGAAACATCGATCAGCTGCTTCCTGCACACCTCCTACTGGGGATGTGCCTGCAACCAAGGTACATGCCCCTGACTAGAATCGAACCTGGGACCGTTCAGATGCTCTATCTACTGAGCCAAACTGGTTAGGGCTGGGGATTATTATTTTATATATTTTTAATTGATTTTTTACAGAGAGGAAGAGAGAGGGATAGAAAGCTAGAAACATCGATGAGAGGGAAACATCGATCAGCTACCTCCTGCACACCCCCTACTGGGGATGTGCCCGCAACCAAGGTACATGCCCCTGACCAGAATCAAACCCGGGACCCTTCAGTCCGCAGGCTGATGCTTCATCCACTGAGCCAAACCATTCTCGGCTGGGGATTATTTTTAAGAAAGAGGATTGGGCCCTGCTTCTGTGGGAAGCTGATTATTCGCATACCTCCCCTCAGAGCCAGGGACCCTGCTGACTGACACTGGCGGTGGCTGAAGCTGGGAGAAGCCCTCTGGTCATCCAGGCCATCACTCCACGCCTGTCTGCCAGCAGCTTCTCACTCTTCCTGACACGTGTTAAGGTAAGGTCTCTGATGGCGGTGGTGGGGTACTGTACCTTGTGATAATACAATGACAATTCTCTTCAAAAACACTTTCGACCAGACTTTCCATTGCCACCAGCAATCCACCCCCACCAAGGGAGGTTGAAATCAATTAAATAGTGATTCGTTCACTCATTTACCCATTTAATGTTGAATAAAGCCCATTTGTGCCAGCCATTGTATCAGATGCTCAGCTAACAAAGATGGCTGAGATGGTCCCTCCCTTAGGATCTCAGAGTTGAGCCAACAAAAATGATGATCCCACGTGATTAGGGCAATGATAGGGGGAAATAGAGACGCGAGGCCCCCAGGGAGAGTGGGGGGGGGGGCTGCTTATCTACTGCCCCAAACTCCCCCGCCCCCCAGGTCCCAGGTTGCCACCCATGCCCAATACATGCTGCCCGAATGGATTCCTCTATTCTGCCCTGTTGCTCTCTGTTAGCGACACCTTTCCCCACCCCCATCTGATTGCCAATTCCCGCTCCTCCCCGCAGATTCATCTCAGAATGAGAAGTCCCCAGCGCAGGTGGGTGGTTCACTGAGAGGATGTTACCAGGGAGGAAAACCCTGGGGGTTTTTAAATGGGGATTATTTTTAATGCTTTATGTCCTAAGCAGGAGATTCACTCCATTATTCTGTATGCCTTTCCGTGTCTGAAATATCTCATCATAATACATTTTCAAAATAGACTCAATTCAAGTTACTCCTCCACCTTGCTCCCCAGCTCCTGCTGCCTTTCCTCGTCAGGAATCAAGCTCAAGCCCTGGCCAGTGTGGCTCTGCCGCTTGGAGCTGTAGTCCTGCACACTGAAGAGTGACAGGTTCTATCCCCAGGGCACCTGTGGGAGGCAACCAATCAATCTCTCTCTCTCTCTCTCTCTCTCTCTCTCTCTCTGAAATCAGGAAAAAACATATCCTCAGGTGAGGATTTTTTTTTTTTTTAATTAAGCTCAAAAATTCCTTACTGTGTTTCTAAAGATGCATGGAAATGATTGTCACCAATATAATATCCTAGTTCCCTCTAGGGTGAGAAATGCAATTGGGGAATGATATGATGCTAGGGCTTTTTTTTTTTTTTTTTTTTTTTTTTTAATACCGGTATATATTTTATTGATTCTTTTACAGAGAGGAAGAGAGAGGGATAGAGAGTTAGAAACATCGATGAGAGAGAATCATCGATCAGCTGCCTCTTGCACACCCCCCACTGGGGGTGTGCCCGCAACTAAGGTACATGCCCTTGACCGGAATTGAACTTGGGACCTTTCAGTCCACAGGCTGATGCTCTATCCACTGAGCCAAACTGGTTTCGGCTGATGCTGGGGCTTTTTTTAAATATATATTTTTATTGATTTCAAAGAGGAAGGGAGAGGGAGAGAGATAGAAACATCAACGATGAGAGAGAATCACTGATCGGCTACCTCCTGCACTCCCTATACTGGAGATTGAGCCCGAAACCCAGGCATGTGCCCTGACCAGGAATCAAACCAGGGACCTCCTGGTTCATAGGTTGACACTCAACCACTGAGCCATGCCGGCTGGGAATAATGCTGGGGCTTTAACAATAACAACAGTGCCGCTATGTCATAAACTGGGTGGTGGGTACATGGGTGCTTGCTTTATGTCTATCACATTATAGAATAAATGCAACATTTGAAAGAGCAACTCTGTCCAGAGAGAGAGAGAGGCAGGAAGGAAGAAGGAAGGGAGAAGGAGCTTGAGCGAAGTGGGAGGAAGTAGGACAAAGAGGCAGCTCTCTGCTGGGCCTGGCAGGTTGGTCTTTCTGGGGTAGAGCCCAGAGCAGAAAAAATAAAAATAAAAAAAGGCGCAAGGCTGTGTCTACCTGCAGGGAGCCATATGGTGGCGGGGAAGAGCATAGATGCTGTAATGGGGACATCCAGGTTCAAGTCTCTGTGCAATCTTTTATCAGCCCCAGGACACTGGGCAGCTTCAGTCTCCTCACCCTGGAAGACACGTGTGGGAGGCAAATGAGATGAGGTGCGTGACGGGTGCACTGCGTGGATGTGTGTGTCCAGGCGGGCAGTGGGGACGGGCCTGTCTGTTCCACGGTCGGTGGGGAGCAGCAGGGGGCAGAAGCAAGCAGGCAGGATTTGAACCTGGGCGGTCCAAGGCCAGGATCTGTGCTCTCAGCCTTCACTCTGGAGAAGCCCCGATGGCTGTGGCGCGCTCTCCCTGCCCTGGCCTGTAAGGGGTTTTCTTTTCTTTTTTTTAAAATATATTTTATTGATTTTGTACAGAGAGGAAGGGAGAGAGATAGAGAGTTAGAAACATCGATGAGAGAGAGTCATTGATCAGCTGCCTCCTGCACACCCCCTACTGGGGATATGCCCGCAACCAAGGTACATGCCCTTGACCGGAATCGAACCCAGGACCCTTCAGTCCCCAAGCCACGCTCTATCCATTGAGCCAAACTGGTTTCGGCTATAAGGGGTTTTCTCCCTCCCTCATCCCCACTCTGGGTGAGTGAGAAATGGGCAGAGGGCAATCGAGAAGGCACTAAAAAGGGAAGCAGAAATAGCCTGATTCTGAAACTCCTCGCAGACTCACACCCAGCGCTTGCACACAGATGGGTGCCCGGAGCAGGAGGCCTGGGTAAAGCCCCGGCTGGAAGCCCCCTGCCCAGATGGGTGGACGTCATCATTGCACTCACACTGCGTGCGGGTGGGGGTGCCGCTGTGGCAACGAAGCACCAGCTCTTTGCCCGGCAGAAGTTCAGAATCTGGCTGCTGGAGAGGCCCTCAGCTTTTTTCTGGTCTCACCTCCTGCCCTTCCTCACAGGCCCTGGTACAACCAGGTCAGGGTCTGCAGAGATAGCTTGACTCCTAGCTGATTGGTAGAAATTCTCCTTTTTAAAAAACAAACAAACAAACAAACAAACATAATTTTATTGATTTCAGAGAAGAAGGGAGAGGCAGAGAGAGATAGAAACCCCAATGATGAGAGAGAATCATTGATTGGCTGCCTCCTGCACGCCCCCTACTGGGCATGTTGTTCCCTGACTGGGAATTGAACTGTGACCTCCTGGTTCGTAGGTCTACCCCCAACCACTGAGCCATGCTGGCGGGGTCATTCTTCCTTCTTTAACCTGACCTCTGCCCATCCCCTGGCCTGGCCACTAAGACTCACGGAACATCCTGACTCCTTGTCTGGCATCTGCACGCTAGAGGTCACGCATCTGGGAGTCCTCCTGGGGATGTGGGCAGAGGACAGGCACCCCACGTGTGGGACTCCGGGCCACACACGCTGGCAGAGAGAACATTTGGAGCTCTTAGAACTCTGCCTCTCAGTCCTGGCTGCACAGGAGCATTCCTTGGGGAGCCTTAAAAACTCCACTGCCCAGGCTCCAGAAGAATTAAATCGGAATTTCTGGGGGTGGCACCCAGATATCCAAACTTTAAAAATATTTCCTAGGTGAGCCGAGACCGGTTTGGCTCAGTGGATAGAGTGTCGGCCTGAGGACGGAAAGGTCCTGGGTTCGATTCTGGTCAAGGGCATGTACCTTGGTTGCGGGCACATCCCCAGTAGGGGTGTGCAGGAGGCAGCTGATCGATGATTCTCTCTCATCGATGTTTCTAACTCTCTATCCCTCTCTCTTCCTCTCTGTAAAAAATCAATTATATAAAATACATATCTCTTCCATTTAAAAAAATATTTCCTAGGTGATTCCAATAAGCAGTCAAGTTGAGAAACAATAATTTATTGGACAAAGAGCGGGAGCCTGGACTCCAGCGGGTGGAACGTACAGGAAAGCAATCCTATCCAAAGGCTTCTTGAAAAGAGGAATGGGAGCAGCCAGGGACTGGGGGAGGGGCAGAGGGCATTATTGTTTAATGGGTCCAGAGCCTCAGTTTGGGAAGATGAAAAGGTCTGAACATGGATGGTGGTAACAGTTGTACAACAATGTGAATGTACTTAATGCCATTCAACCGTGCACAGAGAGCCCGGCTGGTGGGGTTCAGTGGCTGAGCGATGACCTATGAGCGAGGAGTCGTGGTTGGATTCGTGGTCAGGGCACATGCCGGGGTTGCAGGCTCGATCCCCAGTGTAGGGATGCAGGAAGCAGCCGATTCATGATTCTCTCTCCTCACTGATGTTTCTCTCTCTCTTCCTCCCCTCCTCTCTGAAATCAATAAAATTTTATTTTAAAAACAACAATTAAGCCCCAACCGGTTTGGCTCAGTGGATAGAGCGTCGGCCTGTGGACTCAAGGGTCCCAGATCCGATTCTGATCAAGGGCATGTACCTTGGTTTCAGGCACATCCCCAGTGGGGGGTGTGCAGGGGGCAGCTGATTGATGTTTTTCTCTCATCGATGTTTCTGACTCTCTCTCCCTCTCCCTTCCTCTCTGTAAAAAATTAATAAAATATATTTTTTTAAAAAGTGGTGAAAGACTATGAGACAGAGTCACAGATGTAGAAAGATATTTAATCCAACCTCAAGATGGGACATTGAACTAGGTAACAGAAAGACAAACAATAGGTCTAGAGCAAGTTGGACCTGAAACATGGCTGGGGGCAAAAATGACAAAACTGAAGCTGTCTTGGTTTGGCTCACTGTGAGGAGGCAGGCTCTGTAGAAAAGACAATAATTCGGGAGGGAGGGAGGGGAGATAAGGCAGCAGGAAAGGAGGAAGACCAGCTATGAGGTGGATTGTTCCATAAAAAGAGCCACAGGCATGAGCTGAGCAGGCCTGCTGTGTTCATGACATTGTGAACATCACTCATTCACAGAGTCGCAGGAGTCATCGGTGACTCAACAGCACGTAACGCACGTATAAAGACATCAGGTTATGCTTTGGGGAGAGGATCTAGACAAGCTGCTTTTGAATGGACTCTAGAAAAAAAAATTTAACAGTTTTTAAAAAATATATTTTATTGATGTTTTACAGAGAGGAAGGGAGAGGGAGAGAGAGTCAGAAACATCGATCAGCTGCCTCCTGCACACCTCCTACTAGGGATGTGCCCGCAACCAAGGTACATGCCCTTGATCGGAATGGAACCCGGGACCCCTCAGTCCACAGGCTGATGCTCTATCCACTGAGCCAAACCGGTTTCAGCAAGATCCTCTTTTTCAAAAGCCCAAGAGGGAAATGGCTGGGACTGGGAAGAAAAGGAAGGAAGATCTAGGTGGAAAGGACAGGGGGGCCTGGGAACCAGGTGCTGTTGTGAGGGAGTTTGCAGCTTCCCGTGTCCTCACACTGGGATAAAGGAGTCCCAATGGCTGACCGGGGTGTGTGGGCTGAGGAGAACCCCGTGGAGGGAGCTGGGAGGAATAAGAGCCACAGGAGATTGTGGGGCCAAGGAGACCCCTTTCCCCTCCTGTGGGATGATGGGTGTAGCAGAGGTGGCCTCTGCATGTCCCTGTGGCTCATAATGTCCTCCTCACAGCTTAGTTTCCTTGGGAACTTCCTCCCAGAGCCAGTGGGGCGAGGACGGAGCAGGGGAGGGCCCCTCCTGGTTGTCCGGAGGCAGGACGCGGCTGGCAGATGCCCTGAGAGCTGGTCTGGGCCGCCCATCTCGGATGGAGTCCAGGGAGGATCTCTGGGACAGGTGGCTTCTGGAATGTCCATGCTCACAGGCAGCCCGTTCCCACTGGCCAGCTGGGAGCAGCTGCTCAGCCTGTGCCCCTGCCAGGCAAAGCCTGTCCCGTCCCCTCCACCCCCTGGTCCACAAAGGCCTTTCTGTTTGGGGGGCAGGAGAAGTGGGAGAACTGAGCCCCAGGTGAAGGCAACAAATAGCATCTCCTTTGGCGGGGAGCAGCCCGGCTTCCCACACTCACCTGCCCTCATGGTTCAGGTCCAGGCAGCCCCTTCGCCCCGACAAAAGCTGTCATTCTGCGAAGGCCAGTAGGGAAGGCAAGGTGTAATCTCTTTCAAAAGATAAGGGAGCCCTAGCTGGTTTGGCTCAGTGGAGAGAGCGTTGGCCTGCAGACTAAAGGGTCCTGGGTTCGATTCCGGTCATGGGCATATGCCAGGTTGGGCCTCGATCCCCAGTGGCGAGTGTGCAGGAGGCAGCTGATCAATGATTCTCTCTCATCATTGATGTTTCTATCTCCCTCTTCCTTCCTCTCTGAAATTATATATATATATATAGATAGATAGATAGATAGATAGATAGATAGATAGATGGTAGTAAAATTTATGCCTGCTTCCATTTGAGAGCATCTCCTATACAGCTGATGCTAAGTCCTTAACTTCCAGTAACTCTTTGACGATAGGAAGGAGCAATGGGCAAGAGCTGAAATACAACCAGAACCGGTTGCTACAGGCATTGTGAGGCCTTGGGCAAGTTTCTTAACCTCTCCAAGCAGAAGTTTCTTCTTACCCCCGCTGACCCCGGACTCCACAGTATGTCCCCTGGGGCCACCTTGACTTCCCGGACCTGGCTGGGAGGAGCCGAGAGGATCCAGGAGGTGTTTTATCATTTTTCAGGCCCAGTGACACACTCCTAGACCGAGCCCCCTGGCCAGGAGCAGGCCCTGGGGAGTGCAGGGTCCTGGACTGGCCTGAACCCCCATCCTTTGAACAAAGGAGGAGAGGAGGCCCCTAAATTAGCGGCAGAGCTGGGATAGATCTCAGGTCTCCAGACTACTGGTCTCCCGGTCTAGTGTGACCTCCGCATAGGCCCCCAGGGGACCTGTGTTTCTCTGACACGGGCCCCAGGAGACTAGCTTTCCCTCCTGGCTGGAGCACCAGAATATGAAGAATAAATACATCCACAGAGACAAAGGCAGGTGGGGGGCTGCCTGGGCTGGAGAGGCGGGAAGGGGAGTAACTGCTTCGTAGGTATGGTTTCCTTCGGGGGTGACACCGTTGGAACTAGACAGAGGCGGCAGTTGCACACACTGTCTATGTACTAAATGCCACGGAATTATTTGCTTTAAAATGGTGAATTTCTTGTTGGGTGAATTTCACCTCAATTAAAAATAAGGGTACAGCTGGGACCAGTTTGGCTCAATGGATAGAGCATCGGCTTGGGGACTGAAGGGCCCCGGGTTCGATTCCGGTCAAGGGCATGTACCTTGGTTGCGGGCATATCCCCAGTGGGGGGTGTGCAAGAGGCAGCTGATTGATGACTCTCTCTCATTGATGTTTCTAACTCTCTATCTCTCTCCCTTCCTCTCTGCACAAAAATCAATAAAATATATTAAAAAAAATAATAATAATTAAAAAAAAATAAGGGTACAGCCGAAACCGGTTTGGCTCAGTGGTAGAGCGTCGGTCTGCAGACTGAAAGGTCCCGGGTTCGATTCTGGTCAAGGGCATGTACCTTGGGTGCGGGCACATCCCCAGTGGGGGGTGTGCAAGAGGCAGCTGATTGATGATTCTCTCTCATCGATATTTCTAGCTCTCTATTCCTCTCTGTAAAAAATCAATAAGCCGGGACCAGTTTGGCTCAGTGGATAGAGCGTCGGCCTGCGGATTGAAAGGTCCCGGGTTCGATTCCGGTCAAGGGCATGTACCTTGGTTGCGGGCACATCCCCAGTAGGGGGTGTGCAAGAGGCAGCTGATTGATGATTCTCTCTCATCAATGTTTCTAACTCTCTATCCCTCTCTCTTCCTCTCTGTGAAAAATCAATAAAATATATTTTAAAAAAAATCAATAAAATATATATATTAAAAAATAATAATAAAGCCGGGACTGGTTTGGCTCAATGGATAGAGCGTCAGCTTGGGGACTGAAGGGTCCCGGGTTCGATTCCGGTCAAGGGCATGTACCTTGGTTGCGGGCATATCCCCACTAGGGGGTGTGCAAGAGGCAGCTGATCGATGACTCTCTCATCGATGTTTCTAACTCTATCTCTCTCCCTTCCTCTCTGTACAAAATCAATAAAAAATATATTTTAAAAAATAAAAAATAATAATAATAATAAAAAATAAAAATAAGGGTACAGCTGAAACTGGTTTGGCTCAGTGGATAGTGTCGCTCTGGGGACTGAAGGGTCCCGGGTTCGATTCCGGTCAAGGGCATGTACATTGGTTGTGGGCACATCCCCGGCAGGGGGTGTGCAGGAGGCAGCTGGTCAATGTTTCTCTCTCATCGACGTTTCTAGCTCTCTGTGGAAAATCAATAAAATATATATTTTTTAAATAAATAAATAAGGGTACAGGTCCTGGCCGGGTAACTCAGTTGGTTAGACGGTCATCCTGATACACCAAGGTTGCAGTTTTCCATCCTTGTCAGGATACATACAAGAATCTACCACAATGAAGGCATAAATAAGTGGGAAAACAAATCAATGTTTCTCTCTCCCTCCCTCCCTTCCTCAAATCAATAAATTACACAATAGTAATAACAATAAAGTGCCTGTAGCTGAGAGAGTAAAGGACTGAGAGGAGTGGGAAGTCCAGGTAGGGGAGGGAAGGTGAAGGAGGGGCTGAGGAATGAGGCGGGGAAGAGTACCTGGCTGTCTCCATCCGCCTCTGAGCTGTTTGCTTTCCCTCAGACTTTAGACTGGAAGCTCCTGGGGGTGGGGGCAGGGACCTCCTCTCTTTAGCTGTTTTTAATTCTCAGAGCAGAGCGTCATCGCGGGTGTATGGGCCTTTTAAGACCTCTGGCACCAGTGGAATGAGAGCAAACACGTTAAGCAATAGGAAGATTATCCGCCGCCCACACCAGGGAAGTGAGGGTGTCACTGGGGCAGGTGTGTGCCACCTCTGGGCCGCAGGGGAGCTAGCTGCCTGAGAATCCCCAGGGCAGAGAGGGCCTGCCCATCACACCCTTGCAGGCTCTAGGGCTCCTTGCAGGCAGCACCCACCGGGGTCTGGGATGGGGGAAGGTGATGGGAGCAGAACCTGGGGAAGCACCATGGCCCCTTTGTCAGACCCAGGAAGGAGAGTGGGGCAGCTACAGGAAGTAGGGGGGGGTGAGGAGTCCCCTCCGGAATCCATCCCTCTGCTTCCCTCCCCTCCACTTGCACAGCTCCTGCACATGCTCAGTGTGCCCAGGAATTGGGTTGACTGGGGGAGGGCATTGACTGGCACCCCCACTTAAAGGGACAGCGCCGTCCTTGCCTGCACCCAATAGAGGCCATGGGACCTGGCCACCCTCTTTCCTCATGAACTGACTTACTTCACCCTGACCCCTTCCCCGCTTCCTGGCAGCTTCTTCCCGCCCGCTCAGCCCCATTGTCCACCTCACTGCCTCTCCTCATTCCCTGGCCCTACTCCTCTGGACACAGGAGTTTTTCTTTCTTTCTTTCTTTTTTTAAATGTTTTTTATTGATTTTTTTACAGAGAGGAAGAGAGAGGGATAGAGAGTTAGAAACATCGATGAGAGAGAATCATCGATCAGCTGCCTCTTGCACACCCCCTACTGGGGATGTGCCCACAACCAAGGTACATGCCCTTGACTGGAATCGAACCTGGGACCTTTCAGTCCGCAGGCCGATGCTCTAGCCAAACCGGTTTTGGCTGAACACAGGAGTTTCCACCTGAGGCGGGGGTCTTGGATGGGGAAGAAATGAGGACCCCAGGCCAGGGTGTGGTGGTGGGAAGTTTCTGCAATCCCCCTGATGAGACACCTGCCTCCTGGGCCTCCCTCCCCGGGCCCAGGTGACCAAGAAGGTCCCGGAGAGCAAAGGGACCCGGGAGAGAAGGGCCCTGGGCACTGCTCTGGAAAGGCCGGAGGAAGAGAGGGAGGCGGGGTGGAGGTGGAGACGGGGGGCTGTAGATTGGAGCTGACATCACTGTGGTGGGTAGGGAGTCCTAAGGCCTCAGGGGATGTGCCCACAACCAAGGAGAGGGAAGGGGAGAGGCACAAGGAACTGTGCCGGGCCACCAGCTGTAGTCGAGCTGCCTCTCCCCAGAGCTGAGTCTGGAGACCCCAGGTCCACGGGGTGGGAGGGCGCTGAGGTCAGGGAACCAGACGGGGGGAGGGGCGACCTTGACTTCTTCACCAATGCCTTCCGGCTCCTCCTGACACTTTCCCAGCTCACACCCTTTCCTTCCTTTTCATCTTGCCCCATCCTGCCCCCCCTTAAAAAAAAAAAAATTTTTATTGATTGATTGAGAGAGAGAGAGAGAGAGAAGAAGAGAAACATTGATGGAGTCTGCAACCCGGGCATGTGCACTGACTGGGAATTGAACTGACAACCTTTCAGTGCACAGGATCATGCCCAATCAACAGTCATACAGGCCAGGGCCACCTTGGGAATATTAACCCACCTGGGTACAGTCCTGTGTGTGTGTGTGTGTGTGTGTGTGTGTATGTGTGTTTGGGGTGGGGGAATGTGTGTGTGTGTGTGTTGGGGTACGGGGAGTGTGTGTGTGTGTGTGTGTGTGTGTGTATGTGTGTTTGGGGTACGGGGAGTGTGTGTGTGTGTGTGTGTATGTGTGTGTGTGTTGGGGTACGGGGAGTGTGTGTGTGTGTGTGTGTGTGTGTGTGTGTTGGGGTACGGGGAGTGTGTGTGTGTGTGTGTTGGGGTACGGGGAGTGTGTGTGTGTGTGTGTGTGTGTATGTGTTTGTGTGTTTGGGGTACGGGGAATGTGTGTGTGTGTGTGTTGGGGGTAGAGAGGGCCAGCTGGCAGCTTTCCTGTCTCCAAGCTCCTCACCTCTGGGCCAAGGGCTGAACTTCTCACCTGCCCCTCCCCTGTGAGATCTTGTCTACTCAGGGACAGCTGGCCCAGCCATCTCCCGACACACCCCCACGCCCATCCCCCCACACACCCTCCAGGTACACACCCTCCAGGTACACACCCTCCAGGTACACACTCTCGGTCCTGGCCCCTGGCCTTGCCCCTCCTCTCTCCCCCAGGCTCTGCTGAGGAATGCTGCCGCAGAGAGGCCGCCCAGCCTGCCCAGGGGCCCGAGTCCCTGGCTGCTAACCCACAGGGGAAGGCAGGCCTTGGATCAGCATTCTGGAGTCCCAAAGGTCACACTCTAAGGCTTGGGTTTCCCACCTGCACAGTGGGGACAGTCATGCCTCTGTATAAGGAAGGGGACTGACACCGATGGCCAGAGTCCCAGGGGCAGACCCTGCAGGGATGGAAGATTTTATTCTATTCTCTTGAATCCCACCCTTTCCTAGAATCTGTTCTCGGCCTTGCTTCACTGTAGAAGGTTCTGGTGAGGCCTGGGTGCGGCGGGGCAGAAACGAAAGTTGTCCTGGCAACACACAGGGTTCATCTGCCTTTCCATCTAGCGGGGTGTGTGTGTGTGTGTGTGTGTGTGTGTGTGAGCTCACCTCGGAGCCCAGGACGGCTGGCGTGCTGGAGGCATCTGCCTCTCCAGGCTGACGCAGCTGTCTGTACGTGCAGATAGGTGAGGGGCTCCCCGGGGCGGGGGTGGGGCGGGGGAGGAGGGGTCACCATGCTGGGGATTGGGCTCAGAGGAGCAGGTCGCTCCAGGAAAGCCAGGCCACAGCCCCGCTAGGATCCATTCACTGTCCTCTGCATGCTTGCTTGTAAGTGCCCGCCCCCTGGCTGCCAGTGTGGGGGGTAGGGGCTATCCGGGACAAGGAGACACAAGGCAGCCATACCTCACCTGGCCCAGCCCCCGGGACCGTGGGGAAGACGGGGAGAACAGGGGGAACCTGGGGACACACCCTGCAGGAACCCCTGGACTTGGGCCTTCTCCAAGATCCCAGCCTCTCTCCTCTGGGGAAGCTCCCAGCGATCCGGCAGCTTAAGTTCTGGCTGGACCCAGGGGCTCCTGACCCAGCCCCCCCCCCCCCCACCTCTACACCCCCCTCTATGAAACCTTCAGAGCAGTCTGACTGCTCCCCAACACACAGGGCAGCATTCAGGCCTCCTGGAGATCTCGATAGGACCCCAGTGCAGGGGTCTGCTGTCCTCCCAGGCTCGGGGCACGGGCGCACCAGGACCCCAAGTCCCAAGCCTTTCTGGGATGAATGTGCCTTCAGTCTCGGAGCCTCAAGTGAAACCAGTCCCAGCCACTGCATTTGATTTCACCAAAACCATTTATTTTCTCTGTGAAAAATAAGATGCCATCACCCTAGCCGGGTTGGCTCAGTGGATAGAGCATTGGCCTGCGGTCTGAATGGTCCCGAGTTCGATTCCGGTCAGGGGCACGTGCCCGGGTTGTGAGCTCGATCCCCAGTAGGGGGCGTGCAGGAGGCAGCGGATCAATGATTCTCACCATTGATGTTTCTCTCTCTCTCTCCATCTCCCTTCCTCTCCGAAATTAACAACAATAACAAAACAAAACAAACAAACAAAAAATGCAATCCAAGAATAAATTGTGGAAACGACAAGGTGGAAGTCAAGCTGTCGTCAGGGGGCACGGGGGTGCTGGGAGTGATCTTCATCCACCACCTGCCACCTTGAGACCCGGCGGGCCTACATGTGTGTGAACTGGAACTGTCTCCGTGGGCTAAACAGGCGGGGGGCGCCCCTAGGTGCCTGGCTCCCCGTCGCCAAGGCCGCCCTCTTGATTCCACATCTCGTTCTCCTGCCGAAGCCGCTCGTTCTCTGTCCGCAGCCTCTCCACCTCGGCGGCCAGCTCCTCCACCTGGCGGCAGGACTGGCGGCTGGTGCGGCCCTGCAGCCGCTGCAGCCGCCGGGTCTCCTCCTCCGCCAGCGACAGCCGCCGCTCCAGGTCCAGGTAGTCCTGCACCAGCTCCTGCTTGCTGCGGCCCTGCAGGCTCTCCGTGTGGAAGCGCTCGTAGGTCTCGGAGAAGTCCCGCTGCTGGAACTCGCCGGGAGCCTGGCCCGGCCGGCGCCTGCCCTCCGCCTCGCTCTCTTCGCCGGAGCCCGGGTGGGCGGCCCCGCGGGGCACGTCCAGGTCCGGCTCCTCGGGGTTCCGGTCGTTCATCAGGAACTGGGTGGTGTTGTAGGGCGCCACGGCCTGGCCCTTGGCGAACATCTCCTCCCGGAGCCGGGAGGCCCGCTGGCTCTGCCTCTCGTCCCGCTGCTGCTTCTCGTCCCAGCTCAGCTCCAGGTAGGGCCGCCAGTGCCGCTTGCGCTTGGAGGGCAGCCGGCGGTGCTTCTTGCGGCCCAGCACCGCCTCCGCGGAGTGGCTCCTGCGGTTCTGGGTCCGGGGACCCCTGCTGCTGCCGCCCAGGCCACCGCCAGCCCCGGAAGGATCTTCCTCCTCGGAGTAGCTCTCCATCCGGGGTGTCGGGGGCAGGGAACCGGCGGGGTCCTGGGGCTCAGGGGGTGTTTCCGGGCTCCTAGAAGAGTCAGAGGCCTAAAGGGAGAACACGAGGAGGATGGGTCACAGCCAGTCTGTGCCTGGAATCCCTCGCTGCCTCGGCACCCCCTCCCCACCTCCACCTGTAGCTCTCAGCCTTCTGCAGCCATTTGTTCTTGGCTTCCCTGCCTCCTGTCTGCCCCCATGGGCCCTAAGCAAACTAGGCACGAGCAGGGATTTCACTCTGCAATTTCAACGCCTCCCATCAAAAAAGCCCCATGCTTTGCTTAATGCTCTGCTGTCATGTCTTGAACTTAATATTTTTTTAAATCCTTACACAAGGAGCCCTAAACCGGTTTGGCTCAGTGGATAAAGCATCTGCCTGTGGACTGAAGGGTCCCAGGTTCGATTCCGGTCAAAGGCATGTACCTTGGTTGCGGGCACATCCCCAAGGAGGTGTGCAGGAGGCAGCTGAATCGATGTTTCTCTCCCATCCATGTTTCTAAAACTATCCCTCTCCCTTCCTCTTTGTAAAAAAATAAATAAAATATAAAAAAATAAATAAATCCTTACACAAGGGTATGCTTATGGATCTTAGAGAGAGGAAGGGGGAGGGGGGAACATTGATGTGAGAGAGAACATCAATTCTTTGCCTTCGGTACCTGCCCCAATCCAGGATTGAACCCACAAACTACGTACATGCTCCGACCGGGAATTGAACCTACAACCAACTGAGCCACACTAGCCAGGGCCATCTTACTGATTTTTTAATAAAGAGCCGTTTGCACTGAGCTGCACAAATTATGTCGCTGATCCTGCCTCCGGGTTTTTGGATAGCTGACTTTTTTTTTTTTTTAAATTCTCACTGGAGGATATTTTCCCATTGATTTTTTAGAGAGAGTGGAAGAGAGAGGGAAAGACATAAGTATTGATGTGAGAGAGACACATCGATTGGTTGCCTCCTGCACAAGCCCCAACGAGGGCCCGGGCCAGGGAGGAGCCTGCTATCGAGGTATGTGCCCTTGACCAAAATCGAACCCAGGCCCCTTCAGTCTGCAGGCCGATGCTCTGGCCACTGAGCAAAACTGGCGGTGGCGGACAGCTGACTCTTTTCATCCTTTATTTAGGGCTTTGTTCCAACGTCACCTCTTCAGAGAGGCCGTTCCTGACCAGCCTATCTAAAGCAGCCCTCTCTTAATAAAAAAGATAAAGATAAAATAAAATAAAATAAATAAAATAAAGCAGCCCTCTCATCTCCCCTTCCTGCTAACGCCCTATCACGTGACAGTTAACATCACACATCACGTTTAGCACGTTACCATCTGTCTTCCTCCTGTAAGCACGGGACTTGTCTGTCCAGTTCACCTCTGTGTCCCTGGGTACGGCCCACGTAAGCACTTAGTAAATATATATTACATGACATGAAGCCCATATGAGGCGGCTCCAAAAGATACGGGGACACAAGGTTCTCTTTTCTGTCATTCTAGGGTGAAGAAGACGGAGGGCATTTATTCCAGGCCGGAGCTGGTGTTCGTCCACACGAGGGGCAGGAGAGAGATCCTAGCTAGGCAGAGGAAAGGTCAAACTCTAGTCCGCAGCTGAGAGAATTCTAGAACTTATCTGAGATGCGCAAAGGATTCTGTCACGAGAGTGTGTGTTCCGGGCATCTGGTTATCTCTGCCATGGTGAGGGTGGGGGCACTGAGTGGGGAGTGGGGCATGAGTATCTCTAAGTTTGTGGTTTGGGGAACTCTAATGATAACTACGACCCGGGGGATGTTGTTTTATAATGTGCAACACAGTTCAGAGACCACTGGGCATGGGTCCATGAAAGCATGGGGTATGTATCGGGGTGTGAATGTAGCCCTGTAAGAGCTGAAGGTGTGTTACATGCATTTGGGAGACCCTAAAGAGAACATTAGGGAAAACGAGGTATGCTGGAGTGTGTGTGTGCATGCATGTATTGTTCTGTAGTGTTAATTCACCTGCAGGGAGGTCAATTAAGAGTCACTGCCCTGCAGAAACCGGTTTGGCTCAGTGGATAGAGCGTCGGCCTACGGACTGAAAGGTCCTGGGTTCAGTTCTGGTCAAAGGCATGTACCTTGGTTGCCGGCACATCCCTGGTGGGGGGTGTGCAGGAGGCGGCTGGTTGATGTTTCTCTCATCGATGTTTCTGGCTTTCTATCCCTCTCCCTTCCTCTCTGTAAAAAATCAATAAAATATATTTTAAAAAAAAGAGTGACTGTCCTGTCTTCATCAGTGTTTTAGGTCAAATGAGATAGCTCGGTCCCACCCTGATAGAGGCAGTCCGCTGGGAACTCTTGAGGCAGGTGGCTTTTTTGTGTGTGCATAAAACAAAATACCTACCTCCCCCAGTCTGCTCCCCCACACTCAGCCAAAGCTCCCTATGATCTTTCCCCTCACCCAAACCAGCCCTGCCCCTCAGCCCCCCATGCTGCCTCCCTCCTAAAGGCTGTTCCTCTGCTACCATCACCACTCCTGCAGGTAAGCTGTGTGACCTGGGTGAGTCATTTGCCCTCTCTGAACCTTCCAGCCCTGGCATGTCACGAAGTCCAAATTAAATCCAGGAAACACTGGAAGTGGCTCGAGAGGGTGAGTCAGAGGAGCTGAGCTCTCTTCTCAGCTACAACGAGTTGTGGACTAGGGGAGAAGAATGTGCAAGGTGAAGGCAGTGAGAGAGAGAGAGAGAGAGAAAGAACGGCCTGGGAGGTTGGGCTCCTGTTGCCGGATCAGATGACATTCTAAGGGCTTTATACAATCTGTCTCTCCTGGGTGGCATCTTATCCCCCAGCACATCCCAAATTATGAACCAATAGCTCAAGCTCTTTCCCCTGCTTTAGACTTGGTTCTCAGCCTGGACAAGGCAGGGTTCTGTTGTCCGAAGGCCCTAAGTTTAAACCCTGGATCAGCTGCTTGCTGATGGCATAATTCTAAAAAAGGCATTTCAGTTCTTAGAACCTTAACTTCTGTGGCCCAGCCGGCACGGCTCAGTAGGTGAGCGTCGGTCGACCTATGAGCCAGGAGGCCACGGTTTGATTCCGGTCAGGGAACGTGCCCGGATTGCGGGCCCCATCCCCGGAGTGGGGTGTGCATGAGGCAGCCGATCAATGATTCTCTCTCATCACTGATGCTTCTATCTCTCTCTCCCTCTCTGAAATCAAAAAGAATATTTATAGTTTTTATATGTATTTTTTAAATTGATTTCAGACAGGGAGGGAGAGGGAGAGAGAGATAGAAACATCAATGATGAGAGAAAATCATTTATCGGCTGCCTCTTGCACACCCCCAATTGGGGATTGAGCCCACAAACCCGGCATGTGCCCTTGACCAGAATCAAACCCTTCAGTCCACAGGCCAACACTCTATCCACTAAGCCAAACTGGTTAAGAGAAAAAAACCCAAACATATTTTTAAAAAAGAACCTTAGCTTCTGTGAAATGGGAATTATAAGTGCTATCCTGAAGGGCTTCCGGGATGTCATGAGAGAGCACCGACTCAGCATCTGCCATATTCCTCAGCGCACAGTAGGAACTCATTTAAAAATATCGATTTTCCCAAATCTGCCAACACACCCGAGACAAGAAACCAGGATCCCCGGCGGCACGATCCACACTGAGGGCGTTCCGGGGATCGGGAGGGCCAGGCTTACCTTGGCCTCCTCCATGGCTGCTGATCCCTCTGGATTAGTTGGTCGGTTCAGAGGGGCCACCTTCTTCTGCTCCAAATCTCGCAGCAGACGCCTTTAACTAGTGACACCTGCTGTAAACAACAACAGAAACCTGAGTCCTGAAGGAGAAGTCTGAGGGAGACTGGCAGCCCTGGATTTTTTTTTTTTTTTTTTTTTCACCAAGGTAACAGCAGCCATTTTGTAGCACCAGACCTGCACAACCTCGTTTTCAAAGGAAGGCCCGGAAGGCAGCCTCCACCCTGTTTCACACGTGCAGCCAGCGAAGGGCCAAACGGGGATACAGAAGCCACCTTCCCAGTGCTGTTTCTCAGGCCTCGGGGCCAGGCTTACATCCTATGCTGCTCACCTGGAAGTCAACCGAGGACCAGGCTGGCAACTAGTAAGGCAGGACTGAGCTTTGTTCCCCCAACAACCAACGTGGGAAAGAAGACTGCCTGGGGAGGCCACTCTGCCCACAGCGACGACCTGGAGAGGCTCGGAGTGGATTGGGTCCGTGGCTCCCAACCAGAGGGGGGGTCCTTCCCAGAGGCCTCCATCTTAACTGCAGCCCCCTCACCCCTACCCAGGCTGGGCTCCAGAAGTCAATGCCTCAAGAAACACGTCTGGGGCCTGAGCTGAGTCTGGGACTGAGGCCTTTTCACCTACAGGGCATGGCCTGCCTCTCTACTTCCTATGAGGGTGGGAAACAGAGGAAAGGGGCCTCCCATTATAGGGAGCCGGGAAGGAAACGCAAATGTGATAAGGATGAATTCTTTAGAAGAGAGTAAATGGTCGGGGAAAGAAGGTTTTGCAAAGGCGGAACTGACCTATTTGTTGTCAAGGGCAAGGGCTATGCACACCGACTACATTTGTTGTCTTTTTGTGCAACCGCCGGCCTGCAATTCCCAGCGCCTCAGCCCTGCCTCCTGCTGCAGTTGCAGCAGCTCTCCCGGGTCAAGCCGCTCAGGCTCTAAGGTTGGGGGGCGGGGAGAAAGGGCGGGGGGGAGGGGGAACAGCCCTTACGGCGCGGTGCCTGCTGGGGATTGTAGTTCCCCTAGCATTGGAAGGCGACCCAAGCTCCTGTCACGTCAACAACGACCACGAGAACTCCAAATCCCATCTACCCTTGCGCGGGAGTCGTCCCGCGCTCACCTCTGCCTTCTCTCATTGGTCAACTCGCCTGTCACTGTGTCAATGCAGCCGTGAGAGGCACAACCGAGTGCGCCTTCCGAGCTCAATTAAAGAGTTCATTGATGGCGTTCATCTTTACGAGGCGGAAAGTAGGCCCGGCTGAGAGGGGCGGGGCTGTGGGCGCGGAGGGATCCCCGCTCCTAGAGGAAGGCGACGAGAAGGCTCGGTGGCCGCCGCCGCCATTTTGGGCTGGGAGGAGGCAGCGGAGGGACTCGCTGCACAGTGAGAGCACCCCCTGGGGGGCGGTGCGGGCGTGGGGCGAGACCGGGCCCAGTGGGCCGCCTGACGTGGCGACGCCGGGAGACGGCGGGAAGCGGGATCGGGGCCGGGGAGGTGAAGGTTGGAGTCTTCCCAGCCGGGCCTGGTCCTCAAACCGCCCCGGCAGCCTCGCAGCCTCTCCTCCTCTCCCAGAGGGGCGGGGTTCTTGGGGGTAAATTACCGCGTGTTTCCCGAGACCCCCAGGCTGGGGAGCGATCGGGTGGAACGGATCTCTTCTGCTGTCCTTCCACGAGGGCGCCGGTCCTGCGGCCGAGCTCCGCCAAGTTCTTTCCCCAGCCCCATTCGGCCCGGTATGGCGGCCACCCCGCCCCCGCCCCCGCCCCCCACCACTCCGACGGGCGAAGTGGCCGAGACGCCAGATTCCAAAGACTGGCACCGCCGGGGAGGGTGCGGGTGGAAGCCCCGGCCGCGCGTCCGGAGCTCCGGCCCGGCCGTCCGCTCGCTAAGCCCGTGGCTCCGAGGTCCGAGCGGCCGGTGCGCCCGCTGCTCCCCTCCCCGGACGCCGAGGCCGCCGCGGCCGGGCTCCTTCCCGCCGTGACAGCCCAGCCCCCGCCCCCGGGACCGCTAGGTGGGAGCCGGTGGGAACCTCAGGAGCCCAAAGGCGGAGATCTCTGGACGCTCTTGTCCTATCCAGCGCCCATTCTCCGAATGACCTGACCTCGTACGCCGCCAAGCCACTTTGGGAAACTCCCAAAAGTGTTTTGTTTTTTGTTTTTTACACTTTTCGTGAATGTTTGCATCCAAGGGGTATGGTTTTTTTTGCCCTTGACAGACTTGGGACACAAAATAAACTCAGAGTCGCCAGGACTTAATGGAAATAAAAGGGGAGTAGCCCCCATCGGATGCTTCAGCAACATCTGTTTGCATTTTGAAATCTGAGCCATAACTTACACCAAAACTTTTGGAGACATATCTGCCCTCCTAGGGGAAAAAGAAACGCACGGATTCCAATGTAATCTTTATAAGACTACAAGTTCTTTCCAGTTTTAAAGGACTTTTCTCCTCCCAACTACACGGGGGAGCGTTTTGTCCGCTGGCGCCTTGTTACTGGGGAACCTCAATTTTGAAACTCCAAGTAGTTGAAAAAGTCTCTTCTATGGATCCTAGGCGTTACTAACACAGGATTGGCAGTTGGGAGCTACTTCACATAGATGGAGTTTTGGAGATAGGGGACACCTACTCTGAAAAACAAGCACCAACTCAGGCTTACCTTACAGCTGTGGTAGCTTCTGAAAGGTTGAAGTTTAATGTGAAATTTTTTTTTTTTGGAATTGCGGATTAAACTGTTGTTTCCTACTGCTGGAAACCTAAACGCAGGGGGGTTTATAGCTCAGGGGTATTTTAATAATTCTTTTGCTAAAATGTCCGTTAAGGGTAGTCCTCCCACTAGAGATGGGCTCCCGCCTGGCCCCCCATTTCCCAAATAAAGTAAAATAAATAAATGCATACATACATAAATAAAATGTCCGTTAAAATTATGCCTAGGTAGATTCTGAAGGAGGGGAGTGACCGGGCAGTGACTTCCTCTTTGAAGTTATCTTTCGATGACTCTCATTGCCAGTTAGAGATGGTCAAACCATTTCTAAGTCTTTGGCCTTCATACCAAGAAAGTGAATTCCTGCTCCTCCTCTTTATATAAAGTAAATGTTTAAAAAAGTTGTGAGAGTGACAGTTCCACAGCCTTAACATTGACCTCTACCCCCAAGCTATTCTCTGAGAAAGTCTTGGAACTGGATTGAGAGATGGGATCACATTGATTTCAGTTCTTTATCGAAAATTTGAACCACTTAGTCCTAAATGAAGCTTCCATTTACTCGATTCATACTGTAGGTTGACTTTTGGCTTATAGCTTGTTCATTTTACATTGTAATTCAGATCAAGATGGACTCTAGTTAGGAAAAGCTGACACTAACTTAGTAGGAGTTAAATACAGTAGTCAATAAGTTAAATAGTCATAGAAGCTGAAAGGGGTTCTGAAGATTACCTTTTTGGTTCTTCAGTCAAGAATTTAATGGAGGAGTGATTCACCCTCCATTTTGAAGTAACCCAGTTAAACCTTTGGATGTTTCTAAGGGGAGAATACCCAGAACTTTGTTACTCATTTATAAAAATGAAAGCTTGTCCTCTTTAAGGTTGACCTGTAAGCTTTTCCATTCCCTGATAAGAAACGTTGGAAATAAAACTAGTTTGGTTATCTACTGAAGAAAACAGGACTGGAAATTAGGAACTCCAAGTTCTATTTCTGTGTGCTACCACTGACTTGGTTGGTTTGGCCAGAGGCCAAATCCTAAAGATTAGGCCAAACTGCTTTGTTGCTGAGTCTATTCATCTCATGTCCAATCAACCTTCGACTTCCTTCTCAGCTCTCTCCTTTCAGATGAGTTGATTTTGGAGCTTATAACAAATTCTACTATTGTAGATAGACTATTTTGTATATGCCTCAGTTTCCTTTTTAAAAATTTTATTTTTTATTGAATTCATTGGGCGTGCCTGATTCCTAATTTGAAAATGGTACTAATGCTACCTGATAAATATTTGAGACGTAACTGTTCTCCATAGCCATCTGTCTAAACATTTACTTGCCATAACTTCCTTATTTGGGAACATTAGCACTTCTGCTTTGAAGGTTATGTGGAGTAGTGGGGAGGTCTGCCTTCCTGAAACGCGCCCACGGGCAGAACAAAGGGCCCCTCCTAATGGGCTGAACGGGGGTCAGTCTCTCAGGGTACCAAGCAGTTGTTGCCACAAAGACCTGGATGTTGTACATTTGCCTCATGTCCAACTTTTGGGGACTAAGTGGCTATGTGTGAGCAGGATTCATTGATTTAAAAAATATATATATTTTTATTGAGAAACATCAATGTTGAGAGAATCATTGATTGACTGCCTTTTTGGACGCCCCCCACTGGGGATCAAGACCACAACCTGGGCATGTGCCCTTGCCTGGAATCCAACCTGGGACCCTTCAGTCTGTAGGCCAGTGCTCTATCCACTGAGCCAAACCAGCTAGGGCTCATTGGTTCTTTGCAGCAGTCCTCTTCAGGATGAAGATACTTGCTTCTGAACTATTTGATTTCTACAGTTAATTATCATTCTTTGTGTTTATTGTTTAGATATATTTTTATTGATTTCAGAGAGGAGGGGAAAGAAAGAAACATCAATGATAAAAGAGCATCACTGATGATCAGTTGCCTCCTGCATGCCCTACTCTGGGGATCAAGCCTGCCACCCATGCAAGTGCCCTGACTGGGAATCAACCATTTCCTCCTGGTTTATCGGCCAATGCTCAACTACCGAGCCGCGCTGGCTGGGCTCTTCTTTGTGTTGCGCTCTCCCCATTCTCTTTTCTAACTTCCTAAGCTGTTCAAATGTTTGCTGTTCTGTTACGTACATTTTTAGTAATAACTAGAAAGGAAGGTAGCACTAACCTCTTACACCTTCACTTCCATCCTCCAGTTTGGTCTTCTGCCTTTGCCTGAAAGTTGCACTGGAGTTATCCAGATATGCAGAATTACATGTTTAGAGCAGGTTCAGAATGTCAAATTAACCTCTTTTTATGACTCTGTGGAGGTTAGGACAAGTTCTGCTGAGTAGTTTATAAGAGCAGGGATGCTATCATTTTCTCCAATTCTTTTGCATGGAGCACTCTAAGCTTCAGGGATATTTCCCTCAGGGATATTTCCCTTCAGGAAATATTGCTCACTGCAGAGCCAGGCCTTTTTAACACTTCACACAAAACCAGTGAATGTGTCAAATAGAATATGACCTCAGAGGAGTATTTGTAATTCCGTTCTGAATGTTTGTTCTTGGGGGGGGGGGGGGAATGTGTAAGCCAATGTAACTGTTCTTGGTGCTGCTGTATTAAAAGATCACACTATTTCAAAAGACTTACCAACAGTTTTCTGTAGCATCTCAACCATTTGAAAGGATTTTGATAACTGAACCAACTCTAAGAAAGAAAAAAAAATTTCTTCGGATAGATTTGTAAAAGCTATAGCATTGATTTGTCTAAACCCAGCCTTTGTTTTTTCAACAAGAGATGGAAAGAGGTTGTAAGCTTTCCAGTATTCAAAGATAACTGGCAAAACGTGGCCAAAGATTGAATCTTTCCCTTCTAGACCATAGATTTGGTCCCATTGGCAAAGTGTGACTATTACACTTTGGTCAGCAGACTCCACTGTGTTCAGGACCTAAATTTGACATTTTCTCTTAAAATCATTTTCATTCTAGCATCAATGATTTACACTTCATGTGGTAAAGAATAGTAAAGTGGAATTTTATTCCAATGATCTTGTCAAATGTGAAAAAATAATAATAAACATACGAAAGTGTATCTACTTAGGTACAAATACCATCCTTACTCTAGCCAACTTTTCCATCACACTGTTGTGAATATTCATTGCCAGCAATTCTGGGTGTAAGTGGCCAGGGGGACACCTTTGGTGTATTACCTAATGTTTGGCTAAATATAGCCAGTTCTTGGTTTTTTTAAGGTAAACTATTGGGTTATGGATTTTTTTTTTTTTAATTTCTTGGATTCACTCTTTGGTTTCTCTAATTTTTGAAGTCATTAGGATAAATTATGTTTATTTACATTTCCCCAAAGGATTTTTATATTTATACAAAAATTGTCTATTTATAAGTCCTGGATGAAGTGAAAAGAAAAAAAAATACCAATCAGGTTGTGGGTTTGATCCCTAATTGGGCACGTACGGAAGGCAACTGATCCATGTGTTCCTCCCTCTCCCTCTCTCTCTAAAGTCAAAAAAAAATCCTGCCGGAACCGGTTTGGCTCAGTGGATAGAGTGTCGCCCTGCGGACTGAAAGGTCCCAGGTTTGGCTGAAACCGGTTTGACTCAGTGGGTAGAGCTTCAGCCTGAGGACTGAAAGGTCCCAGGTTTGATTCTGGTCAAGGGCATGTACCTTGGTTGCGGGCACATCCCCAGTAGGGGGTGTGCAGGAGGCAACTGGTTGATGATTCTCTCTCATAGATGTTTCTAACTCTATCCCCCTCTCTTCCTCTCTGTAAAAAAAATGAATAAAAAAAAATTTTTTTTTTCTAAAAAGAAAGGTCCCAGGTTCGATTCTGGTCAAGGGCATGTACCTTGGTGGTAGGCACATCCCCAGTGGGGCGTGTTGCAGGAGGCAGCTGATCGATGTTTCTCTCTCATTGATGTTTCTAACACTCTCTCCCTTCCTCTCCGTAAAAAAATCAATAAAATATATTCTTTTAAAAATTTTTGGATGAGAAAAAATAAAATAAGATGTGCACTTGCTAAATGTATATGTAAAACATTTTCATACTAATTTAATCCTTTTATCAGTTCTGTAAAGCAGCCATAGCCCTCTTTTTTTTATTAAATATATTTTTATTGAATTTTTACAGAGAGGAAGAGAGAGGGATAGAGAGCTAGAAACATCGATGAGAGAGAATCATCGACCAGCTGCCTCCTGCACACCTCCCACTGGGGATGTGCCCGCAACCAAGGTACATGCCCCTGACCGGAATCGAACCCAGGACCCTTCAGTCCACAGGCCGACGCTCTATCCATTGAGCCAAACCGGTCTCGGCCATAGCCCTCTTTTGCTGATGAAGAATGAGGCTCAGAGTTTGAGAGATGTGTCTAGGATTGCATTGGTAGTACATTTATGTCAAAGGTATGACTGGAACCAGGGTTCCTTAACTTCCTGTCTGGTCTAATTTTTACCATTTTCCTCTCCTTAGAGTTACATAGTCTATTTTTCATAAATAAACCTATCGAACTCCCTGGCTTTTTCTCCTCAAACTGAAATCTGAAGGTACTTGTCTCCTGAGAGCCTCTTGTATGTTCTAGGCTGGCCCACGAAGTTTTCCTCACTCAGGAGATGAAGCTACCCAGCCAGCTGTCTCCAAGTTTAGGCGGTGCTTTGCCCTGGCTAGATCTTCAGGTCCCAGAGTTAGAAACTGAAATTGCTAATGTGTAAGCATAGTCTTTTGTGCGGCTCAGTTGAAATGTTTGGCCGGACATACTTCAGTGAAAGGGTAGAGTGGATTTGAGGATCATTTGTCATCACAACGCCCCAGTAATATAGGTAATTCAGTCTTCTGCCCTGAGAGCAATAGGCTAGTCAAGTGTTTCAAAGTAGAAAGTGTTGATAGAAACTCATATTTCACACAAAACATCATTCTAAGAATATAAATGCAATAAATATAGTAAAATACCAGTGCCTTTGAAAGCAGAATTCAGAAAGTTGTATAGCTCAAGATAGCAATTTATGAGTTACTTAAAACTAAATATTTTTATATATATATTTTATTGATTTTGTATAGAGAGGATGGGAGAGAGAGAGTTAGAAACATCGATGAGAAAGAGTCATCGATTGGCTGCCTCTTGCACACCCCCCACTGGGGATATGCCTGCAACCAAGGTACATGCCCTTGACCGGAATCGAACCCGGGACCCTTCAGTCCCCAAGCCGACGCTCTATCCATTGAGCCAAACTGGTCTCGGCCTAAATGTATTTTTAAAAATGGGACTGATAAGTTCACATCTATCTAAAGAAGAGGTTCTGAAATTAGAGGTTATCACTGCTGCATTGCATCCTTGTGCAATCAAAACGAGGCTCCTGCTCTGCACTGAAAAGCCAGAGGGCAGTGTTGCTGCCCTCCCATCAAGCAGCGGGGTTTCTGGGACTGCTGCATGATGTCATAGCAGAAGAAATATTAACAACACGAAGAAAACTACTTCAACTTAGAGATTTAATGTAAATTTTAGGCCAAAGGAAAAACTGATTATACATTGTCTCCCATGGGCCAATTACAGAATAGGGCCAGAGGCCAGCTCAGTCCAGCTTTGAGGGCCTTGAGTCAGTCTTGACCAGCATAATTTCCTTTGACTCACTGATTTGTGTATGCTTCTTATACACCATGCATTTCACTCTGAAGTTCCCTCACCCCCACAATTTATCTGCAAAAGGATCTTCGTAGTGGGTAGAGGAAGCTTTTCCCCCTTTCCCTGCAGTTTTTAAACCTTCAACAAATCTGGCAATCTCATTCTCTTGAACCCTTTCCCTGGGAAATATGTACATATAACACCAGTCTACATGTAATTTTATTTGGGTTTGTGGACCCCAAGGCTCCCTATGGTTTCTAGGGCCCCAAGTTAAAGAACCCCTGTGCCAGAGATTTGAGGAGTGCAATTACCCCGAGGAAACACAGGGCAGCTGAAGGTGATGGGCAGAGGGAACAGTCCCAATTTCTTACTATTTTGATTTGCGGGCAGAAATTCCCAGGGTCTTTCAAGAATCGCTATCTGCGCAGTTTAGGAGCTGAGAATAGCGGCTGTACAGGAAATATGTGCAGGGTTCCCGCTCAGCCCCCAAGGAGTTCATGTAGCTCTTTAACCAGAAGCTTTATATTTGATTTGCAGTGGGGGGAGGGGGAGGACTAGGGAAGGGGGAGACAGGCATTTAAAATTTCAGTTCTACCCTCAGAAAGGTGGGGAGCTCCTATTCTTTTTTGGTATAGGGAGCACCTAAGTATTGGACAAGTTGGGTAAGTCCCTGGAATGCTCCAAACAGCTCTTTCCTTTGTAAATCCAATACCCCCATCTCTAAACATCTTAACATAAAGAGCTGCCCCATAGGTTATCCTGCCATTGCTTGCATTAAGCAATAGGTGTACTAAGGGCCTCTTCCAGGTATTTAGGAACTCCCAGCCTCAAAGGGGAAGGGAGAGGAGTCGGGTGGGATGGAGATTACGAAAGACCTACTTGTAGGGATGAAAGGATGCTGTCAGTTGCCTCACTGCCAAGTTAGATTTATATTTTTGTTAATAGACTTTTGAATGGCTAATGAGCAGGATTAAATTTTAATCTTCCAATTGTAGCCACTTTCTCTACTCCCCAAACACCCAATACTGCTTTATTTCTCCAACATCGGGACAGAACACCAAGGTACTAGGAAGCAAGCACACTTAAGTTAGAAGCTATTTAAATCTTTATATTTTGCCTGAACTATATATTGTAGCACACTATGACTCAAGAGGAAAACCAGCAAATTGAAAATTCTCCCATTAAGAGCTATTTTTCCAAACAAATTTCTTTACCCCGCCCCCCAAAATGCAATCGCATAATAAGTACTATTTCAAATTAGTTCTAGAAACCACACTTAAACTATTATTACATTTACAAATATTAAATTTATTATAACTAGAATGGATTTAATGGTTCTCAGATTTGGCCACCTTATAGATCAGTTTAAGAGGATTCTTAACAGAAAATGCATTGTAACTTGGTCAGATTACACATAAAACAAAAACAAAAAAAAAAACTAAAGAAAAGTAACGCATCCCTCAGTTTCACATAATTAAAGAACAGGAAAAAGCACGCAAGCTACAGCATAGCTAAGTTTACCAAACCAACCAAAGCCGGGGGGATTTTCTCTTCTGATTATGTCATAAAAAGGTCCACTGTCTTATATACACTTGTACGTAATGTCACATCCCATCGCCGTAAAAAGTCCCCTTTGTCCCTCCCCTCCACAGTCGCCCCTAGTCCCCGAACGCGGCCAGCGGCGCCCGCTCCTGCTGCCGGCGCAGCTCGCTCTCCGCCAGCAGCTGCAGGTTCTCGGCGCGCAGCCGCGCCAGCTCCAGCTCCAGCTCCCGGACGCGCGCGTCGTCGCCGCCCCCCAGCCGCTTACTCTCCAGCCGCAGCCGGTTGTTCTCGTCCTCCATGCGCGAGAGGCACTTCTCCAGCTCCAGGTACTCCCGGATGAGCTCCTGCTTGCTCATGTTCTGCAGGCTCTCCGCGTGGTACCGCTCGTAAGTCTCCGAGAAGTCCCGCTGCAGGAACTCGCTGCCGTCGCCGCCCATGCCGTCGCTGCCGCCGTCCTCCTCGCCCGCCTCCTCCATAAACTCCTCGTCGCTGGTGTCCGACTTGGCCGCCGCCCGCTTGGGGTAGAAGCCGGTTTTGAGGTCCGGCTCCTCCTGGTCGTGATCGTCCATGAGGAACTGCGTGGTGTTGTAGGGCGCCACCGGCTGGCCCTTGGCGAACATCTCGGCTCGAACCCTCGAAGCTCGAAGGCTCTGTTTCTCGTCGAACTTTCTCTTCTCCTCCCAAGTCAGCTTGTAGTACGGCTTCCAAATCCGCTTCTTCTTGGAAGGGCGTCGCCGGTGCTTTTTCTTGCCCAGCTGCCTCTGCTGCTGCTGCTGCTGCTTCCACGGCTCCTCGCCCCCGGCGGCACGAGCCCCCAACTTGTTGGCTTCGGAGTCCGGGCGCGGCTGGGTGGGCGGCTCGGCCTCGGGCCGCTGCTCCCCTCCCGCGGGCGGCGGGACGGCCCCCTCAGCGGACACGTCCTCCCCATTCTGGCCCTTGTCGTCCGCTTCCAGGCAGCTGGGCTCTGGGCAGACCTGGGTCTGCAGAGGAGCCGGCTGGGGTTCCAGGCCCCCGTCCCCCTCCGGCCCAGGACGGCCGCCCGGCGGGGCCGCTCTCGGCTGCCGCCTGCTGTCGTCCTCGGGCGCCGGCTGCTCTGCGCCCGGGGGGCGGTCGGGGCTCCGCTCCTCTGGGACGGCATCAGCGCCCGCACCGTTGCTGGTGTGAGGCTGGTGCTGGTATTCCGACACGAGTGGCTCGGCCATGGCAACGAGAGTCCTCAAAGTTTGAAGAATTTTGGCTGCAAGTCCTTGAAGAAAAATGAGGTTTTTCTTTTCTTGAAGAAAAAATATGTCCCACAGAGTCCGCTCCGGTGATTCCTGCAGTGATGCCTTTGACCAGTCCTGTCAGCAAACTCCAATGGCAACTTGGGGGCGCTCGAGCCAGGAAAGGGTTAAGCGCCACCGCGCGATCGGCTCAGCAGGTCCAGGGGGTGCAGCAGCAGGAGCAGTACGTGATATACGGAGGGGTCGGCCTCAAGCCTCCCCGCAGAGCGCCCCCACAGTGGAGGAACTGGTGGGCTAGGTGAGGTGAAGTCCAATGGGTTAAACCCAGCCCCGAAGGGGTTAAAACTACCCGATGACGCTGCCTCTGAGGGGCCGGACCCACAAAGGGTTAAATCCCCTGCCGCAGCGCTCACAAGGGGTTAAGGTCCCAGAGCCACCTCCTCCCACTTCCACGGGTGTCGCTCCAAGCCCAGCTCCCAGTTCCTCAGGCCGGGCCGGAGCCTCATCCGAGGACAGGCAAACTCATCTCCCCTCTGGCTCAATGCTCTGCTCTGCTCAGCTCAACTCTCCTCCTCTCTTCCTCCCTCCCTCCCTCCTCCCCCTCCCGACAGCTCCTCTTCCGCCTCCTCCCCGGCTGCCCCTCCCAACCTGCCTTTCCACCTGCCAACTTCCAACTGCTGCCTCCCAGCCCTCTGCGCCGCTTTTATATAGAAGCTTGGCCGCCGCCCATGCGCATGCGGGATGGGGCCCCCATGACAGGACACTGGGATTCGTAGTTCCCATCTTTCGGGCCCGCCGCCACGCGCGCCGTGCGACGTAGCCAATGCCTGACCGCGCAGGGAGCGTCTCCCAGGCCGCCTCCCGCCCCCGCCGGGCCCTCTTTGGAGAAACGTGAGTGCCCATTGGCTCGCAGGCACACGTGTCGCGGAGGGAGGAAGCCAATGGCGCGAGACGGGGCGGGCCCTGGACCGTACCATTCTGCCTCAGGAATACGAGAAGATTCCAAGGTCCGTGAGGGCCCACACAGAATATTTTAATGAAAAGGTGCGTCTTAAAGCATGTTATCGGGTTCTGTACTCAGTGGAGAGGTGCTGAAGGTCGCAATCATTTGTTAACTGGGTCAAAAAAAATGGTTTATTCCTAAAAAGTAGTCCCCTAAAGTGTAAAAAAAAATTAAATCTTATAAAGAGACCTAGGGACCCATGGCTGGTAACTTTCAATTCTTAAGATTACAGAAATGGTTTAAAAGTGTGTTGCTAGAACCTCGGGCCGACGATTGCGGACGGATATTGTGGTACATTTTGTAAAAAAAATGAAAAGCGCATGAAGAAGTAAACAAATGAAGTATAAAAAGTGCCGCCTTAAAGGGGCAGTGCGACTGCGTTAGCGTAGCAACCTCGGACTAGGCCTCAGAGGATGAGAAGGCAGGTTCGAGTCCCGAGTGGCGTCCATCCTCGGATGGGAGACCTACGGGGGGAAGTGCCCAAGCCCAGCCCCGGCGTAGCCCATCAGGGCCGCCGCCGCCCCCGGGATGCCACCGCCGCAAGATGGAGGGCTGAGGGCCTCTCGCCTGGCCGGTATCCGGGAAGCGCGGGGTGTGCGCCAGGGGCTCCCTGGAAACCCCGGGGTAGGAAGGCCTCGCCCCGGGGCCTCCTCTTCTAGCGAAGAAAATGGCCTCTGGGGCCGACGTGGTCTTTTGAGAGCGTTTCTTGAGATGGACAGGGGAGTCCGGGCCAGCTGATGAGCCTCCTTGTTGGAGAGGGGTTCGAAATTAATAGTGAATTTAAGTAATCAACCCTGGCTCACTGAGAGAAGGGGGGATCGCCCACAGAGGCTCTTCCTCATCCGTGGGTGCTGGGCACCGGGAGGGAAGCAGAGCCAGAGGCTTCCCCAAGGAGGAGGCTTTATCCAAAACCGGGAGCAGGGCGGGTGGTCCGGGCCTGCGGGATGGATCCATGGGGAGAGGGAGGAAGGCTTGTTTTTGAGAAAATTCTCCAGATTCCAAGCACCTGCCCGAAGGACCGGGCCTGGGAGTAGCTCAAACCTTTGGTCCTAATTACTTAGGCCTAAATCCACTCTAATCTTAACTTCTCCCTCTTACCACACACACAGTGACCCATTCTTATTATTTCTCCCTTAATAGCAATAGCGGCTGACATTCCAACAGCTTTTTGCCGTATAATGTGCTTTTACCGCAGAACCATTTGACCCCACCACGGTCCAGTGAGTAAGGATAGAAATTATTGTCTCCATTTTAGAGATAGGAAGTCTCTTAAGATTCAGAGAAATTAAGTGACTTGTCCAAGGTCACATGACAACTAAGTGGCAGTTCCAGCTAGTGTGAAGGTCTTTGTGACCCCCGGGCCATTTTTCTTTGTCACAAACACAAAATTCCCCCCCCCCCCCCAATTCTAGATTTAGTTCCTTTTCATTCCTAACAATTTCAGCATGATTCAGGCCCTTATTTCTTCATTTAGCAAAGATTTGTTAGGAGGGCATGATGATGGATAACATGTCATCCTTGCTGCTCATAGACTGTGTAGAAAGGCCATCAAACCACAGTGAGCCAAAATGGCAGGGGACAAAAATCAGATAGGAGCTGGTGAGCCAGGCTGCTTAGGAGTTGACAATTGTGTACAGGTTTCAAGGGGAAGTGACTTATTAGCTGTCTTTGAAGGATGAGTCGTTTCCAGGCAAAGGGGCATACAGAAGGGCAGGCATCATGTTCAAAGAAAGGATTTGTGTGGAATTCACGAGTGGTTCTGTGAGGAAGTGATGGGTGCCTGTGGGGCACGGCCAGCTGTTTGGAAATTGACCACCCCAGCCTGTTTGCCCCGAGCCTCTAAGAACTCGGGTCCATCTGAAAAGCCTGCCGTCTGTGCCGCTGCTTCAGTCAAGCAGGAGGCTGGCTGCTCAGGAGCAAGCTGCTCAGGAGGCTGCACCAGGAGCGCGGGGTGAGCGCCAGGGGCCTCTGCTATCAGGGAGTTAGAGACCTCCAGTTTGTTACCACAGTTTTAGACTCCACAGGGCTCCTGGGTACTCTCAGTCGGGGAATTTGGAAGGTATATCTGAGCCCAGCCTCAGTTTACTGGACAGGGCGCAGCGGTGTGCACTCATTTGTGAAATTCTAGAATGCTACCAAACAGGAGGCCAGGCAGCTTACCATTAGCTGAGTTTTAACCCTTTGCCAGGCATTTTACATACCCTGGTCATGTAAACCCCAGGACTGGCTGACTGCCTTATGATCACCATCTTCATTTCACAAACAAGACAACCCCGGATTAGAGCAATTAAGATCTTGTCTTGCCCGGCCAGTGTGCCTCAGTGGCTGAGCATCAATCTATGAACCAGGAGGTCATGGTTCCATTCCAATCAGGGCACGTGCCTGAACTCGTGCCTGAACTCGATCCCCAGTCGAGGGCATGCAGGAGGCAACAGATTGATGATTCTCACCATTGATGTTTCTATCCCTCTCCCTTCCTCTCTGAAATCAATAAATAAATATTTTTTAAAAGATCTTGTCTTGCCCAAGTCACAACAATTAGTGTGTGCAAGAGGTGGGCTGGCTTCCGCCCACACTTGCATCCCAGCACCAAGCCTGTCCCTCTCCCGCCGCTGCTGCTGCTGCGGCCTCTCCTTGTAACGCTGGGCCGTCTGTGCAGCAGCGGGGCCATGTGTCTGTTCTGAGGGATGCTGCCTTGAGAAAAGGGTTGAGGATAAAAGATGGCCGAGCCCGGAGAGTGGGCAAGGCCAGGGGCTGACCCAGGTAACTCCACGGAGGGGCATTCAGAATTGCTCTTCCACACCCAGGGGCGGGAAGGTCCTGGGGACCTTGGCCAGAGGCCTCTGAGCGCCCACCGGCCTGGGTGACGGCTGGTGTGACCAAGGAGGCCAAGGTTGCCCAGGGTGAGAGAAGGAAATGCAGTGCCTAAGAGAAGGTTACCGGGAGGTCTGCGCCCACACCAAAGGGTCTCCTGGCCAGTTCCCCGCCCCCATGCCTAAGGGCGGGGCAAGGGCTCCCACTTGGTCTTGGCCTTCCAGAAAGTTCCCGGGGAAAGCCCAGGGGAAGAGATCACGGGAAGGGGGCCCAAGCTGAGGGTAAGCGGGCAGTGGGCACTTCCGGGAGCCTGGACCCCAGGCCTCCGCTCGCACCCAGGGAGCAGCCACTCGTCTTACGGTGCCGGAGCTGCGCCATCTCCTGGGCCCCACCGGGGAGGCGAAGGGAGGGCCGAGTCCCTGGCCCTTCTCTGCGGCGGGTGGGGCCCGCCTCTCCCCTCCCAGGACACCCCCGCCCCCCTCCGTCTTTCTTCGGGACCCGGCTCTGTGCTCCCTTCTGTCAATGGAGAGACCCCCGTCCTCAGAAACAGCCCCAGCGGCCTCCCGGGTTGCCCAAGGGGCATAGGTGGGGGCAGAAGGGAGGGGAGGGACTGTGCCCCGGGCGCTCGGGACTCGATCTCCGCCTCACTTCGCAGATGGCAAAAGATTATTTTATTTAGTGAAACATTCATCTGTAAGTGGATCTTCGGTGAAGACGTCCTGAGTGTGCGTGGGGAGAGGAAGGCCCCCAAACGGAGCTCTCGCCCCGCCCGGGGGGCTGCTCTCTGCCTGCCCCCAACTCGGCGGGGCCTCCCTCCCGAAGCCTCCCGCCAGCCAATCCCGGCCCGGCCCAAGTCCCAACCTGCCCGGCAGCTGAGCTCCGCGGGGAGAGGCTGGTGGGAGAAGTCAGGTGACCCAGGGGCTGGGAGGGCAGAAGCAGCCCCGCCCCCGAGCCACCGGCCAACCCAAAACCCGGGACGGGCACTGCAACCGCAACCGCAACCTCCCAAGGAAACCGGGGGTGGCTGGAGGGTGGGAGGTGGAGGGAGCATCCTCGTGAAGCTGCTGGGAAAGCCGGGGTCCACTTGCCGTGCTCCCCCTTGGGGGAGGGGTGCCAAGGCAAACACTGGTTGTTAGTGGTGGTGGGTGGGGTTAATGCTCTTCTCTCAAACCCTAGGAAGGCTCCAGGCACAGCAGGACTGGGGGCACACGGCCTCCTCCGTTGGCTGCAGACTCCTCCATGGAGAATCACCTCTTCAGGGTCCGGAACTGCCTGACGAGCCACTGGACAATGAAGGGCCACAGGAGGAAGAAGAGCAGCGTAGGGCCTGAGAGCCTGAGGGGCCAGGGCCGATCGCGGGATGGGGGCCTCTGCTGCCAAGAAGGAGGGAGGGAGTCAGGGCCAGCCCGGCCTCAGCACAGCCGGCCCTCCTCAGGAGCTGCTTCCAGAACCAGCAGGAGCTTCTCATTCAGATGGAAAGAGGAGCAGAGAAGCCCTACCCCCATATCTGCACCATGGGAGGGAAGGCCCCTGGGGTTCCTCCTGTGTCCCTGACAGAAGGGCTCCAACTCACTTCCACATCCTCCTCCCAGGGGTCCCGGTGCCAAGGGGGTGCAGGGGCTGCCAGGCGGAGGGGCTGCCAGGCGGAGGGGCTGAAGGCTGGAGGGGCTGCCAGGGGGAGGGGCTGGCTTCTAGGCTGTTTTCTCTGGGCCAGAAAGCAATAGCCCTGTTGGTGTGGCCTTAATCCCCTCGAATTGTAAAGAATGTGCCACATGTCTCAAATGAGGACCCAGGCTGCTCAGATATTAATCTCTAAATATTTTTTTTGCTAAAAGGAGCCAGGACTCCTTGGAGAAGTGGCCGATTCCAGGCCTGGAGCAGGAAAGGTAGAGGTGAATGAAAGCAAGGAAGCTTTTAAGGGTTAATGAGGTCATGATAGGACCCAACTTGAAAGGGTCCCCACTGACCAAATTGTGACAATCTGAGCATTAAAAAGAATGATTGCAGTTGATTGAAATATTGAATCTTTAAAACCCATGAGTCCACATTGATACTCACAAAAAGAGAAAGCTGGAAATTTGTCACCATTGAGGAGGTTCTTAAATAAATTTCTTACTTTAAAAATATTATTAGCCCTAGCTCTATCCCTGTTTGCTCAGTGGATAGAGCATCGGCCTAAGGATCAAAGGGTCCTGGGTTCAGCACAGCCTTCCATTTAAGGGTACAGACCTCGATTGCAGGCTCCTCCCCAGGCCATGGTCAGGGCGCATGCAGAAGGCAACCAATTGTTTCTCTCACATGGATATTTCTCTGTTTTTTCCGTCTCCCACTCTCTAAAAATCAATATCCTAGGATGAGGATGAAGAAAAAGAGAATAGCTGAAACCAGTTTGGCTCAGTGGATAGAGCGTTGGCCTGCGGACTGAAAGGTCCCAGGTTCGATTCCGGTCAGGGGCATGTGACTTGGTTGCGGGCACATCCCCGGTAGGGGGTGTGCAGGAGGCAGCTGATCCATGAAACACCATGATGTTTCTCATGGATGTTTCTAACTCTCTATCTCTCTCCCTTCTCTCTGTAAAAAATCAATAAAATATATATTTTTAAAATAAGCTCATATGTTGCCTTTTCATAAGGCACTGTATTTCAGGGAAATCCTAGATGATCAAGGAAACTACAAAAAAAGTAATAGCTAATTTTAAAGGGATAATATAATTTAAAAGTAAACCTTCTTGCAACTACTAAGTAAATTATTGATTCAGGCAAGGGTTATCAATTGTTGTCAAACCCTGTGTGACAAATGGGGTGGACAGAGCACTGGACATTCGCTGGCTCCAAGAGGAGAAGCTGACTACAATGGTGGGACCAGACTGTCCCCCCTTTGCTATCGGTTCATGTTAGGGTCATTAACAGCAGGACATGGATATGTGCTCCCTGGTGTGAAGGACCTGGTCATGTAAACCACCTGGTCATGTAAACCACCTGGTCATGTAAACCACCTACCAGGATGCAGTTAGACCCAAAACGTGGAACATATTTCTACAGGGCCACTGGCTGAGTCTCATTAGCAAGTTAGTAGCAAGAAAGGGGTTAACCCAGACTGGTCTGGGTTCAAAGGACAGAGCAACTAGATACTGCATGTACTTCTGGGCTGGACAGATAGAGCAGCTGGAAAAAGCAATTTTGGGACAGCTGGAGAGATTTGAATTTGTATCAGCCATCTGATGATATGAAGGAATTATCGAGTGTGATAAGCTTAGGTAATAGAATGTTCTTGTTTTTAGAGATGCAAACCCAAGTATTTCAGGGTGGAAATCTTTAAACTCTTTAGCATATAAAATTAGTAAAAGGTAAACAAAATATAAAAAGCCTCGGAGGGTGGTGGGGATGGTGTTGAAATGTTAGCCACTGTGAATGTGAGGCAATGCCTGCCACCCTGGTTGATACTCGCTGTGCCAAGGGGATTAGGGGTCACCCAGATGACTGCCCACATCCAGCAACTCGGCCCTCGCCTGCTCCCCCCCATCCCAGGTTTCTCAAGGACAGACCCACTCCGAGTCAGTGGTGGGTGCCAGCTCTGGAGGCAGGCAGAGCGAGGGCCGCTCCCAGCGCCATCACTTAATGAAAATACCAATAACAGTGAACTCCGCCGAAACCGGTTTGGCTCAATGGATAGAGTGTCGGCTTGGGGACTGAGGGGACCTGGGTTCGATTCCGGTCAAGGGCATGTACCTTGGTTGCGGGCATATCCCCAGTAGGGGGTGTGCAAGAGGCAGCTGATCGATGACTCTCTCTCATGGATGTTTCTAACTCTATCTCTCTCCCTTCCTCTCTGTACAAAATCAATAAAATATATTTAAAAAAAAAACAAAAAACAGTGAACTCCATCCCAAGAGGTCGTTGTGTGTGCTGAGCTCAGGGGAAGGAACTACAAGTATTGCTCAGGGGAAGGAACTACAAGTATTATCTAATCCTCATAGCAGCTCCGGGACAGTCTTCCAGGCTGTGTTACCCAACCTCTCAGAGCCTTAGTTTCCTCATCTGTAACAGGGAAATGAAAACCTATTTCACTGGGCTGTTCTATGGATCGAGATAATGCAACTAATGGTATTTGGCACATAGTTGGGGTCCAGAAATGGCAGAAGTTGAGGCGTGAGGGGCAAGCAGATCTTGGAGTCCAGGGAGAAGTGAGGAATGCAAGGGCTGAATTGCTTCGAAGTAAGCCCTAAATCTGGAACAGAAGTCTAACTGAGGAACCACAGGGAACCCCACTGCAAAGAGCAGACACATTCTGGCCCTTGCAACTGTTGGAATTAGTCCTCCCGCTCGTGTCTCTTCAAGCACAGGGAGTTAAGGGCAGGAAAAGAGGAAGCACTTCGGATTCCCTGCTTGGGATGGGAAGCACACAGTCTCTGGAGCAGGCACAGGGGTGGGCAGGGAGAGAAGTGGGGACAAAGAAGTGGCCGGATGAAGAGCCCAGGACAGACCTTCAGAGCCCTAGGCCTGGGGGGCTCACCTCCTTACGGGGGGGTGGCATGCTCTCCAGGCTTTGCAGTCTCCCCTGGACGTCCCGCATGCTCTCCTGCAGTGCTCGAACTGTCCCCACCAGCCACGAGTCCAACTCCTGCGGCCCCGGCAGGCTGCCTCTGAGCCCCTCTGTGGAAAACAGACCCAGAAGGCAACTCAGCCAGGGGCAGGGTGTGGGCAGAAAGAAGAGGAGGGCACAATTCCTTGTACCAAGTGTGACTCTTGTAAAGCCCATCCACATGGCTGAGAAACAGGCTACCAGGAGTAGCTGTGTGACTCTGGGCAAGTCACTAACTTCTCTGAGCCTCATTTATCATCTGAAAATTAGGAGGAGATACCATCTCCCTCAGGGGCTGCTGGCTCAGAGGGACAAAGGAGATGAAAGTGCCCTTTAGGGGACATGGCTCACTGAACGTTATGGAAGGTCCCAAATGGGAGGCCCAGAGAGAGAGAGAGTCTGACTCCCAGAGCCACGTGGCTGCAGCTATGTGGGGGACCAACGCTTCCTGCCCAGCTACCCTACTCAGTGCCTGATGGCTCCTGAGGGCCTTCAGGGAGACAAGGCCAGGCAAGAACTTTGCCCATCCAGTACCCGGCTGTTTGGCAACCCTTCCTGGGCAGAGGCTGCTCTCTCCAGTTGCCCTAACTAGACTTTCATCTCTGCCCCAAGAGGGCAGCCAAGGAAAGGCCTGGGCATTCGAACCGTGGGGAAGGCAGAGGGGGTTAAGGGTCAAGCAGTGATTCATTCACCTTTCCCCGCTGGGGGCACAGGGCTGATTCTGGTGTCAGGCTCTCCTCCAGGTGCGCCCTTCTGCTCTGCCCAGACCTGCAGGGGTAAAGTCACCGGGTCCAAAGGAAGCACGGGAGCAGCCGGGCACAGCGGGGTGCGAGAGGAAGACACAGGGGCTGTCTCACCAGCTCGGGCTCCAGCTGCTCCAGAGAATCACAGAAAACCTCGGGGTCCGGGTCCCTGGGTGGCTGAGACTCTGGGGAGGGTGTAGGTAGGTTAGTGACCAGAGGAAGGCTATGGAGGGAGAGAGGAGTGCAGAGCTGGGCGGAGGCACCTGTTCAGGGGACAATGGAGATTCTGCCACAAGAGGCATGATGGGTCCCAGGAGGGAGGCCCAGAACAAAAGGCTCAGAAACCTCCTGGCTTCCCCTGGAGCAGGAGGTGTCTGCCTGTGGGCATGAGGTCTGACAGGCACAGCAGGGCACCCAGCCTTCTCCGCCCCCAGGGGGTCTCCCCCAACCCTGGCCTGTATTTGGCCTCTGCCCCTCCTGCCCAACCACTGACCTGGGCTTGGGGCTGCTGGCTCCGTGGGAAGGCAGGGAGACTCGGGGGTAGCCCCAGTATCTCCATTCAGTACCTGCTCTTCAAGACCTGCAGAGACATAGCACCCAGGGGTGGGGCTGGCGCCTCCCAGTGAGATCAGACCTCTGTTCCCCATTAGCCACAGACTCTGCCCGAGACCCACCCCATGGGGCAGTAGTTGGGGTCCTTACAGGGACGTCACCTGGAGCCCTCTACCCCTGAGCCCCCTCCAACGAGCAGCTCCCTCAGCCTGAACCTGACAGCTGACTCAGCACTGCAGAGCACCCACCATGGGGGGCCTGACCTGTGACCTTTTGCAGGAAGGTTTGCGGGGGTCTCGGCATGTCAGGGATCACCTGGTACAGGGGCTCAAAGTAACCAAACATGTCGTCCGCCACCTCGCCCAGGGGCACTGTGTCGATCACCTGTAGGGGATAAGGTTTTTTGGGGAATAGCTGGCCCCTTCCGTCTCTGCCCTCCTCCCCCTGTGAGCTGGGCGGGGACGCTGCACTGCTGTCATGCCCTCCAGCTGGGCCTAGTCAGACCAAGACAAGGTTGGGGGAACGGCATGAAGGTGGTCATTCCCATGGGGTGTCAACGTGCAGGAAATATAATGGGGGCAACAATGGAAGGCGGGGGGGCAGGCCACCTGGCTGGGAGCTTGGGGACAGAGAGGAGCACACAGCCTATCCCTACCTTCTTTGCCACCACCTTCATCTCGGTGATGTAGGCAAACATGGCCTCCTCCCTACTCATCTTGCCCAGGCTGTTCCAGGCATCCCTGGGGGCAGAGAGGTGTGAGAGGCTAGTTGACAAGGGAGGCTTGTTTGCCCAGCCGGTGGGGAGCTCACCACTTATATCGTCCAATGGGGTCCCAGAAGCCAGGCCGGGGAGCCCGGCAGGGCCCCATGGTAGCCTGCTTGTAGTAGCTGTAGAACCGAAGCATCTCTTCATAGGAGGGGCGGTAATAACCTGGGCGGGAATTGGGGATTGGAGAGCAGAGCATCACCCCCAGCTCCAAGAGGATGGAGGTGGGGGGAGGGGCCACCCTAGGAGAAGGCAGAGATGTCTACCAGGGGCAGGAGGCAGAGGCGTCTACCAGGGGCAGGAGGCAGAGGGGACCCATCGGGTGGCCCAGGCAGAGACTTGTCTGCAAAAACTAAAGGGATCAGAGAGTCTCCTGGGAGGCAGCCCCAGCCGTCCTGACCCCCAAAAGCAGGTCCCCCGCCCTCACTCACTGTTGTTCTTGGGCAGGTTCTGAATGACTCTGACTGCGGCCTGGAACTGTTTCTGGCAGTCCGGCTCCGGGATTTCTTTCTCGGTGCCCATCTCCAGCTGCTCTGAGCCCTGGGTCCCTACTTTTGCGCAACTCTGCAAAAACAAGCCTCCGTGTGAACAGGCCTCCAGGGTCCACCCCAGCACAGACGTGGACAAACCACTCTGATCCACTTTCCAGAGGGGCAAACTAAGCTCTGTAGAGACCTGAGTGAGATGCCCGAGGAGGTCAGAGGCTGCGGCTGAAGCCAGTCCTTTTCCTACTCCGAGCAGTGTGGGTGCGGCGGGGGTGGGTGCAGAGGACCGCGGTGGGTGGGTGCAGAGGCAGGTGGGTGCAGAGGCAGGTGGCTAGGGTCGCAGTGCCCCTCTAGGTGCGCATCTACAACTCCTAGACAGGCGAATGGGCGAGCCAAGAGGAGGCAGGCGGGCGAACAGTCCTCCCCTCCGGGCCCCCGCACCCCGGCCCGGCAGCCTGACACTCACCCGGCGGAGACCCGGCCCGGACACCGGGGTCCTCTCTCGCCACTAGCCGCAGGCTTCCTACTGACCTCCCGGCCCGGCCGGCCGGCCCGGCCCTTAAGGAGAAGCTGAGCGATGATAGAGCCAATGAGAGAGCCCGTTTCAAAATTGGCTTCTATACTCCAGCCACTCAGCGCATCCCTTTCAAGAGTATGCAAATCTCTGTGCCTCTCCCAATCAGGAGGAGTGATTCCGGGGGTCGGCTTCCCTATCTGGACTGCGGGGACGGGCGGAAGCGCCTCCTGGTGGACAGAGTGAAACAGCACGGAGTACTCTCGCCCCCTGGTGGAAACGCGCGGCTGTCAGCTCAACCCCAGTCTCTCCAGACTCCTGACGGCCACTGTAGATAAAACAGGGATCCAAGCCCTGGCCCATGTGGCCCAGTTGGTTGAGCGGCCTCCCATGCACCGAAAGGTTGCCGATTGGATTCCTGGTCAGGGCACAGCCTCAGGTTGTGGGTTCAGTTCCAGTCAGGGTGCATGGGCGAGGTAACTGATCCATGTTGATGTTTCTCTCCCTCGCTATTCCCCTCTTTCTAAAATCAATACAAACATTAAAAAAAATAAATAAATAAAACCAGGAGTCATGTCCTGGGGTAGTGTGTTCTGGAGGAGGGCCATCGGAACTGAGCTGTGGAAGGTTTAGGACTAACCCAGGAGCCCTGGCCGGGTTGCTCAGTTGGTTTAGAGCACATGTGTCAAACACAAGGCCCGCGGGCCAAATCCAGCCCGCCAGGCCTTGCAATGTGGCCCGCACCGCGCTGTCATCACTGCACTCCGCTGTCAGTTTATGACATTGTCAGTTTATGACTGTTCAGTAAACCATTCGGCCCGCGATTTAGGCTGGATTTTAGATTTTGGCCCCTTCTCTGATTGAGTTCGACACCCCTAGTTTAGAGGATCCTCCCCATACAACTCCATCAGGGCACATATAAGAATTAACCAATGGACCTGGCTGGATTGGCTCAGTGGTTAGAGCGTTGGCCCGCGGACAGAAGGGTCGCAGGTTCGATTTTCAGTAAAGGGCAGGCACATCGGTTGCAGGTTTGGTCCCCAGCCCAGTTGGGCACGTTGGGGAGGCAACCAGTCAATGTGTCTTTCTCAGGTCGATATTTCTCTTCTCTCTTTCTCTCCCTTCCACTCGCTCAAAAAGTCAATGGAAAAAATACTCTCTGGTGAGGATTAAAAAACAAACAACCAGTGATTGTGTAAATAATTTCTCTCTCTCTTCCTCAAGTCAAATTTTAAAAAGGATGATAAACCAGAAGAATGAGGAAGGTCATTTTGGAGGAAGAAATTCCAGGATCAAAAGCGCATAAGTGAACAACAAAAAAGTGCAGAAGTGAAGACGTGACATTCAGAAAAATATCCAGGAATGGGTGGAATATCCAGAAAGGGGGAGGACCCAACCGGGAATGAGGAACCTCTGAGTGGAGTAAATCTGAGAACGGGGAGAGCCTGGGGCGCTGGATGTATGTATACAACCAGGGGCGCTGGAGCAAACACCGTGCCGCGCTGCGGCCGCCTGTCCCTCCGCTCCGCACGGACACACGCAGGTGGTGCATGTACAGCGAGTGTAACACACGACACCAGAGCCGCGCTCCCCGCTCGCTCCCGGGCGATGTCACCGCCATCCCCGCCGCGCCCCGGGCTGTCCGGGACAATCCAGCAGGCGAGGGTGCCAGCCCGTCCAAGCCTCGAACCCAGAACCTAGTTGTGCCGGCCACCGCCGTCTCGGAGCCACCCGCTCCTTCCAGCCCGGTCAGCGTGGAGACTCTACAGCTGCGGGGTCTCCGCCGCCGGGTGCGGGGAGGGTCCGCCCTATGGGGTCACAGCCAGCGCTTCCCTCCACGCCCCTTCCCGCTCCCCACTCCGCGGGTTCGGGCCGGCCCCCCCCCCCCCAGCTCCCAGGGCCCTATCGGCCCGGGAGGGGCCCCTGCAGACCGTCCCCGGCCTGGCTCCCGGGAGCCTCCCGGTGGGACTGGGGAAGAGCGGGGGAGAGGGGTCTGGAGGGACCGGGAGCGGTGTCGGTGCGGGAAGCGGCCCTCCCCCGCCCCTCCAGGGCCTCCCGAGGCTCAGGTTACTGACGAGGCGGGGATCCGGGATTGTCGGGCGAATGGGGACTAACGAACTGGGGCGAAAGGGAGGGGCTCGGATCCGCCCCCTCCCCACGCTTAGGGGAGGGCCAGCGCCCCGCCGGGCATCGCCACCCTCGCTGCCCAGCCTCCCGCGGTCCTCGGCCCCGCCCCCTCCCTCCTCCCCTCCCTCTGGAGTCCCTCCTCCCCGATCCCTCCTCCCCCTCCTCCCGGGTCCCTCCTCCCCCTCCTCCCGGGGTCCCTCCTCCCCTCCCTCCTCCCCTCCCTCCTCCCCTCCCTCCCGAGTCCCTCCTCCCCGGGTCCCTCCTTCCTGATCCCTCCTTCCCGATCCCTCCTTCCCGAACCTCTCCCCTTCCTCTCTCCTCCTCCGACACTCCCTCCTCCGGCTCACTCCGGCGCCGCTAAGTTTCTTCGCCGGCGACCGCGCCGCGCCGGGGCCGGGCCAGAGCGGCGCCCCTGCCCTGTCCCCGCAGCGCGGCCCGGCCCCGGCCCCGGCCCCGGCCCCCCGGCCCCGGCCCCCCGGCCCCGGCCCCCGGCCCCGGCCCCCCGGCCCCGGCCCCGGCCCCGGCCCCCCGGCCCCCCGGCCCCGGCCCCCGGAGCCATGCTGTGCGGCCGCTGGAGCAGCCGCCGGCGCCGGGCGCCCCCGCTGCCCGCCCAGAGCTCCGCGTCGGTCGGGTCGGCGCCCCCGGCCGCTCCCCAGGACGGCGGCGCCCGGAGGCCCGGGCTGCGGGCGCTGAAGAAGATGGGTCAGTGCGGGGCCGGGCGGGGCTGGGAGGGGGGCGGGGGCCGGGCTGTGTTCTGTGTGCGGGGCTCTGGGGACCGGGGGTGCTGGGTGGGCTTCCCGGCTGCGGGAGAGCGGCGCGAGGTGTGGGTGCCAGCACCGGCCCGGCCTGGGGTCGCACCTGCGGTCTCCGAGGTCCCGGCCGCGCGGGCGCCCAGGACGGTCTGTTTCCCACCAGGAGGCGCCCGCGGGGCGCGCTGCAGGGGGAGTTTGGGGAGGGGTGTGGATGGAGGGGGGTCCCTACGATCCGGAGAGTGGAGTGGGAGGCAGACTTGGGGCGTCCTTCACCCACCTTTCCAACACCCGTGCCTTTAGGGCACCGGGCTCTTGGCAGCCCTTGGCAGGTGTGAGAGCTGTGGAGACACCGGCCTCCGGCCAGCCCCCGGCCAGCAGCCCCTCTCCCCAGGGGTGCCCCTCTCCCCGGGGGTGCAGCAGCAATAGGACTCTGGTGGGACTGTCTCACTGGTGTTCAGTGTCAGAAAGCCAGATTCCCACCTCGGATTTGGGGACATCCCTGGGGGAAGGGATGTCACTGTGACTTCTAAGCATCTGAGAGACAGGCAGCCGGGTAGTTACGTGTGTGTGTGGTGTCACTCAGTCTTCACCTGCTGACAGGTAGATGGTGCACCCCTCATTTCACAGGTTGGGGAAGTCCAGGCATTTGTCTGTGACCAAACAGGGCAAAGGTCGGCATGCAGGCTGTGCACCGGGACCCTCAGGCAAAGTAGGAGGGGCCATGTGTATGGAAGAACCTTGTAAAATGGGAAGTGCGTGGAACTGGTGCATCTTCGGAACCGCTGTTAGTGGGACGGTTAGCGATGGAGCCCTCGTCGGCTGTGGGGCTGAGGGAACAGAAGGCCAGGGCTGCCCAGGAGACCTGGGTGCATCTTGGAGCAGAATTCCGGGTGCCGGTGGCCAGCCCTGCTTTCTCTTTGCCGCTGTTCTCTGCCCCCCTTGTTCTCACCTCTGCTCTTTGACCTGGATTTTCTGGGGACTATGTTCTGAGTAACATGCCTGGCATCCCCCTCAGGCAGACACAAAACATGATCTCTGCCTCCCTCCATCAATCATGCATGCACTCAACCAACATTCACCGAGGGCCTGCGGTGTGCTGTGTCCTGGGAATCCGGCAGCGCACAGGACAGGCACCGTCCGGGCCCTCAGAGAGCTGGCATCGGGAAGGAGGTCAGACGTGAGGCACAGAAGCAGGATTAGAAGGGGAGGGGAAGATGAGATGCTGGGCAGCCAGGGAGGGCCAGGGACTGGAGCGAGGCCCGAGGGGAGAGGCAGGCAGGCCAGGTCTTTAGGCCCCTCCGGACAGAGGGAGGGACCTTCTCCGAAGGGTGGGTTGGATGAGGGCGGGGGTGAAACAGGGAGACTCATAGGAGGGAGCTGAGGGGTCGCTTGGGCAGACAGACTTGGGCTGGGGTAGTAGAGATGGATTCCAGAACCTCCTAAGGGCCGTGATGGGCAAACCGCGGCTTGCGAGCCACATGCGGCTCTTTGGCCCCTCGAGTGTGGCTCTTTCACAAAATACTATGGCCTGGGTGAGTCTATTTTGAAGAAGTGGCCTTAGAAAAAGTTTAAGTTTAGGAAATTTGGCTCTCAAACGAAATGTCAATCGTTGTCCTGTTGATTTTTGGCTCTGGACTGATGAGTTTGCCGACCACTGTCCTGGGGTGTAGACCGGCCGTCGGTGAGATTGGAAAGGGGTCCCTGGTGGGTGACAGTGTCATTCTCTGGGCTAAGGCGCTGTGATGGTTTGGGGAGCGGGGGGGGGGGGGGGGGGGCGCTGTGGGAGGTGAGGTGCCCCTGAGACAGCAGAGGGGCCAGCCACCCACAGGGGCTCTGGCTGCGGTGGGAGCAGAGGCGGTGCCCGCACTCCTGTCTGCCTCTGCATTCCGCACACGTTTGCTCAGCCCGGTCTGTGTGCAGGGCGAGGGCTCTGGAGACGAGTCACCCCGAGTCTTACCCTCAGGGGGTGCATGGTCGGGGGCAGGCACTGTGGACAGATAATTGCGGCTGAGCCCGGGCTGAGTAAGGCTGCCGGGCACTCGGTCACAGTGACACAGTCAGGAGCCTGTGGGTGTCAGAATGTCATCTGGCTGCCCTTGCTCCTGCCCACTGCCTGTCCTGCCGAGCCACTGTGTGTGTGGCCCGCCCCCTGCCCAGGCCTCAGAGTCCAGGGACAGGCTGGAGAGAAACCCAGGTCATGGGGCCTAGCCCCTCAGGCTGTCAGCACCCGCAGGGTCGTCCTGAGACGGCCTTCTAGGCCTTGGCCACACCCCTTATGTTAACACAGAACAGGTTTTATTTTAGATCAGAGAGAGAGAGAGAGAGAGAGAGAGAGAGAGAGAGAGACTAGAGCTGGGAGTGGCTCAGAAGTCACAGGCTCGGAGGGGCCCAAGGAAAAGAAAGGGCCGTTAGGACCAGGCCGGGGAGGGGGACCGGCCGAGGGAGAGGAGAGGAGCAGCCGCCCACGCTGAAGCCCGGGTCTCTCCTGTCCCTGCCCCAGGAGGCTGCTGGCTTGGCCTGCCCCCAGGAAGCCAGGGAGTAGGTGAGGAGTGAGCGGGGAGCCCAGTGAGCACCTGATGGGCTGAGCCTGCATCAGCCCAGATCCTCCTTAATCCCCGGAGCTGCTGAGAGCGAGGTGCCTGTCCTGCTGGCCTCATTCCAGACGGAAGCTCCAGGGGAGGGGGTGAAGCCACCGGCCCAGGGCCACCCAGCCTCTGCCTGCCGGCTGCCACAGGCTGGTTTCTAATGACGGATCTTCGCCAGAATGAATGAATGAATGCTAATGAACACCTTGATGACACTATTTCGCATAGCTCGCTGAATGCTCACAATCATATGAGGCTGACGATACTATGAGCCTCAGCTTGCACATGAAGAAACTGAGGTGCAGGAGTTTCACAGCCGGGAAGGAGCTGAGCGAGGACAGGCAGCCTGGCTCAGAGCCCGAGCGCAGAGCACAGTGAAGCAGTGATTTTCGCTCGGGAGGGCCGTTCCCTCCCAGGGCCCTGCCAGTTTCCAGGGGTGCCCTCACAGGCTCGCCAAACAGCATACAGGATGCCGGTGAAATGTGAATTCCATGGAAACAACAAGTGGTATTTCAGTATCAGTTGGCCCGAATTAATTGTCTATTTGAATTTCAAGTTTAACTGGGCATCCCGAATTTTACCGGATAGCCCTGTCTCCGCGGAGCCCCTGTCTGACTCTGTGCCTTTAACGCTCCACCCTGTCCCCAATCCGCCCAGTGAGCAGGGCACTGAGTGGGCAGAAGCCTGCTCCCTGCCCTCCTCAGCCTGCACACACCACCAGGTGCCACAGGGCGAGAGGGCTCCGCGGATGGCCTGCCCGGGATGTCCCCTGCATGGTGAGTGGGGCTGCCCTGGGTGGGGGTCTTCGGCGCGGCCCCCAGTGCTGGCAGGTGCCTGGCCTGGAGGTGGGGAGGGCAGGGCAGCCCTCCTGGCTAAGCAGGAGCATGCCAGGCAGGCCGGGGGTGCTGGCTGCCATGCCTTGGGCCCCCCTCTTCCCCTTCTTCAGCTCGGGGGAGCGGCCTCTCACAGCCTCTGCCCTTGCACAGGCTTCATGGCTGCTCGGGCCCTGCCAGGAAGGGTGCCGCCACCCTCACTCACTGGGTCCCACCCCGGGCCGGGGAAGCACCCCTGCCTTTCCTGACTTTGTTGGTTCTCCAGGGAATGTTATGGACTCTGGCTCTGGGCTCTGCTGGGCTCCAGCCCTGGGTGTGGCAGCCAGCGGGGACAAGGGGGACATGTTTGGACTTTGGGGGTGCTGGGGGGCTGCCTGCTGGCTGGAGGATCCAGGTGGGAAGGTGTTTGGGAACCCTGGCTAGCTGTGTGTCCCCTCCCAGAGCCTCCTGAGCCAGCCACCAGGACCAGCTGCCCTCCGCCCCTCCCCCATTGGCATGGAGCTGCCGGTGTCACTGTTCCTGCATGTCTCACATTCCTCTGGAGCCCATGTGCGCCTCCTGAGTGTGCCCTGGCGCACACACACACACACACGCACACGCACACACACACACACACACGTTGTCTACTTTCCTTCCCAAGCTGATGCACCTTCCGCCCTCCCCCAAACCCCAATCAACCCCTCCCCCCACACACACCAGTGCACACACCCTGTGTGTACACACCGTCTACACACCTACACACACCCTCACTGGAGACCTACACTCCTGTCACACACCCTGTCTCTGCGTCTTACCCTTCTGTCTGAGCGCCCCTGACCACTCGCTTATCTGTGACTGTCAACGGCCACGTGGTCCTTCCCCCCTTTTGGCTGCTGTCTGTCCTCGTTTTCACTGCCATCGGTTCATGACTAGTCCCCTACCTGCTCAGTCGAGGGAGCCGCGGTGCTGCCCAGCCCAGCATGCAGGCAGAGAGGATAGAGAGAACCACCCAAAGTGCAGAAGGCAGGCAGCCTGTGCACCTGCTCCGAGCAGGTAGGAATGTGGTGGTGAACCATCTGTAGGGTGAGGCTTGGCCGCACTTGTAAGTGCTTACTGGGACCCGACAGAGAGCCAGGCTCCTCCCAGCATCTCTGCCCGGGGCCTGGGGACTGCTGATCTCACCCCTTTCCTTCTGTTGGTCCTGCCCCTCCTGCCGGACACCCCCGACCCCTCACTGCCCCGCGGGTCAGCAAAGGGGAAACAGAGGCACCCACCCAAGGACTCAGCCCCGGCCCAGCCTGGCCCTGACCCCTCATTCTTTTTGGCTTTTCCACTTGGTGTGTGGTTGGGGGTAGTGTGACCCAGGACCAGTTGGGTGGTCGAGTTGGGTGGACAGGCTGGAACTGGTTCGTGGGGAGCTGGGGGTGAGGGCCAGGAGCAGAGGCCCCCTCAGCATGGGGACCTGTCCCACTGGGAGGCTGGTCAGAGTCCAGGCTGGCTGTCCCCATGTCCTGTTGGCAGAAGGCTGGACAAAGCAGGCCCTGTGTGACTCACCTCCATTTCCGGCATTACTTAGTCATTCACTGTCCCCTCCTCCCCGCACCCCCACCCCCAGCTGTGGACTGGGCATCGGAGGGCCGGCCGGATCAGGGGGTGGCCCAGCTGCGGAGTCTCGGGGAGGTGGCAGTGCAGGGCCTTTTGCCCCCAGCGGAGCAGGAGGAGGAGGGGCGGGCTCAGTTGGGGGGCCCTGCAGGTTCCCTGACTGTCCTGTCCGACCCCGTTGTTCCTCAGGATGAGAGAATTCACAGGTTGCCCAGATGTGGGGATAGGGTGTCTGAGGGTCTGGTGAGCCTCTTGGCCTGGCACATCCTACCTTCCACCTCTCCTCCAGGCGAGGGGCACTGTCTATAGACCCTGCGAAACACCGTGGAGCCATGAGGGCCAAGGGCTGGCCTCCGGGGGACCTTAGGCCCCCGAGGATGGCAGACTCCTCCTCCTGCCCCTGACGCAGCCCCTGATTCTCAGTCACAGGCGCCCTCAGAGTCACAGGGTGGGTTTTTATTTTTTTTTTAATTTTATTTATTTATTTATTTTTATTTTAAATATATTTTATTGATTTTTTACAGAGAGGAAGAGAGAGGGATAGAGAGTCAGAAACATCGATGAGAGAGAATCACCGACCAGCTGCCTCCTGCACACCCCCCACTGGGGATGTGCCCACAACCAAAGTACATGCCCCTGACCGGAATCGAACCTGGGACCCTTCATTCCAAAGGCCGACGCTCTATCCACTGAGCCAAACTGGTCTCGGCAACACAGGGTGGGTTTTTAAATGCACAGATGCCCAGGCTCCAGCCTCCTCCTGCTCGTTGAGAAGCTCTGGGCCATGGCTTTTGCAACCTCCCGCAGGTGATACTGATGCTCAGCCAGGATTGGGAAACCCAGCCCACAGGCCTCCGCTCTGAACTCGGGATGGAAGAGGCAGGGCTGGAGGCAGAGCTGTCTGTCCGTCTGCCTCCCCTTTCAGAAACTGCCTGCAGATCTGGCTCTGGGACAAGCACCGGGGTTAGGAGGCTGGTCTCCTCCCTGCCCCTGGGTTTATTAAAGCCCACCGCAATGACAACCTCGGTGGGATGTTTGTTTGCTTTAATTAAAGTGAAAAGTGCCGGCGGTGGTCAGGGCGGGAGAACTCCCATTCGAGGGCAGGTTCTGGAAGACTTTCCAGAGGAGGTCACGCAGGACCTTGCAGGGTTCGGGAAGGAGGAAGAGGAAGGAGGAGGATCGCACAGAGGCTCCGAGAGAGAGAGAGAGAGAGAGAGAGAGAGAGAGAGAGAGAGAGAGAGAGAGAGGAGAGCCCAGAGCTTTAGACTCGATTCCTGAGGTCAGTGTTTGCAGGTGGGCAGGCAGGGCCTCGGGGCCACAACGCCCACAGCCAGACCCGGCGGGGAGGCTTGTTAAATAAAAAAAGGGAGAGAAGCCCACAGTCCTGCTTCCTTTGGCCCACAACGTAGTGTTTTGGGGGTTTTGTTTGTTTGATTTCGTTGCCAACATTGAAAAATCTGGAGGATTCACATCCAAATCCGGATTCCGGCTCTGGAAACTGGGCTCCCATCCACCGCCGGCCGCCCTCCTTCCCACAAGGCGGGCCTGCGGCCTGTCCAGCTCCCGCCCTGCTATTGTCCCGCTCACACACCTCTGCTTCCGACCCCCGTGGAGGCAAAGCCGAGCACGGTGTGGCTCCACACACACACACACACACACACACACACACCGTTCTTGACTGAATGTTGGATTGTTAGCAGGTACTTCTGAGACTTCCGTTTTATGCGTGGAGACCATGAGGCTTAGAGCTGGGATAGGAGAAATGTGTGAACTTTCCTTTAGTTAAAACAGATTGAATATAGAATAAACAACTGAATTCTGCTCTCACCCACTTCCTGTGCCCAGCCAGGTATTGGTGGGGGCTGAGGAAGGAGGAGGAGAATGGGAGCTGAGAGGTTCAGTTCATAGCCAAGGGCAAATATTTCCACACTTCCTCGGAATTCCGGCCAGTGGAAAACAAAAAGGAAAGAAAAAGAATTCTGGCCGGTGGCTGACGCTAGTTTCCTCGTGTGTTAGGATGAGAGTGGGGTGGGGGAGTGTGCAGGAGGTGCTTTGAGGCATGTTGTTTTAATGAAACGGACAGCCAAGGGGTCCGGGCTGCCTGTCACTCCTTGAGCCAGTTCAGCAGGGACAGGGTTCAGTCACGTCTGAGCGTTTATTACTGTACTGCGGGCAGTATGGGAGAGAGCAGGTCATCCACAAACATGGCTCTGCCGCCCCTCCCGTACGCCCGCAGTTTCTGTTGGGTGGGAGGACAAAGATTACCCGGGGAAGCAGGGATTACAGGCACGGGGAAGTCAGCTAAACCTGGGGTGGGACTCCACTGTTTGGGTAACAAGGTTGTTAACCTGGGCCTGATAACAGGCAGTTATGATAACAGGCAGACTCCATTCCAAGGTTGACTCCCAAATTCTGGGTGGGGTGGGGGTCATGAGGCCATGGTACCACTCCCAGCCTGGTTACAGTGTCCTTTAACCAGAACAGGGCAATCTCGGTGAACAGGGCGTGATTACCATTTCTCACCACCATAGCTGGCACCCAGGATTCTGTTTCTGCCCCTAACACTTATAGGGAAGGTGGACACCAACAGGAGAGGACCTGGGGCTGAGGGGTGACATGGGGGTGTCACAGTGGCTGGGCAAATGCCGAATATCCCAGGAGACGTGTTTCCAGCTGGGCCCCCACAGCTCACATGAGATGCCTGGGGATCACCTTCTGGTTAGCCAGGGCGGGTCGGTGACCCTGAAGCCAGGGTGGCCTCTGCAGGCCTCGCTTGTCTTTGGAAAAGCAGAGGTGAGGAGCTTGGGCTGCAGCCAGAGAGATTTAGGTTAGATAGAGAGACGACTTTCTGGATGGTCAGGGTTTCAAGTACGGGAAAAGGCTGTAGGTGGCAGGTTCTGGACTCGGAGGCTGGAGGGGCTGATGGAGGGGAGTGGCCGGAAGGGGACAGTGCGGCCTGAGTCCCTCTCCCGCAGGAGGGGTTGTTCTGCCCCAGAGACCACTGCTTGGCGGGGAGGAAGGGCCTGCTCCTGGCACAGCTCGCAGGGGGCCCCAGTGAGGCACCCGAGCCTCAAGCCCAGCCCAGGCCTCCCGCCGCGCAGAGAGGCTGTGTGGGTTTGCAGGGGCTCAGAGGGGGCGGCCCGGCTCAGGCTGGGAAAGGGAGGAAGGAGGCCCCAGCTCCGGCTGGGAGAGGGAGGAAGGGGGTCCTGGTAGGACAGGCCCTGAGCACCCGGCCTCCCTCCCCGCTGCAGGCCTGACGGAGGATGAGGACGTGCGCGCCATGCTGCGGGGCTCCCGGCTCTGCAAGATCCGCTCGCGCACGTGGCAGAAGGAGCGGCTGTACCGGCTGCAGGAGGACGGCCTGACCGTGTGGTTCCAGCGGCGCTTCCCGCATGCGCCGTCGCAGCACATCTGTGAGTTGGGCGGGCAGACGGGCGGGCGGATGGACAGGTGGATGGACGGGCGGACAGACGGACGGGGCAGAGCGGGGCCGGGCAGTCCCGGCCCTGACCGTCGTGCCCCCGCAGTCTTCGTGCAGCACATCGAGGCGGTGCGCGAGGGCCACCAGTCGGAGGGCCTGCGCCGCTTCGGGGCCGCCTTCGCGCCGGCGCGCTGCCTCACCATCGCCTTCAAGGGCCGCAGGAAGAACCTGGACCTGGCGGCGCCCACGGCCGAGGAGGCGCAGCGCTGGGTGCGCGGCCTGGCCAAGCTGCGCGCGCGCCTGGAGGCCATGAGCCAGCGCGAGCGCCTGGACCAATATCCTGCCCGGGGCTGGGGGGCTGGGGGTGGAGGGAGGTGGCCCTGTCCTTCCCGGGTCCACAGTCTGAACCTGAGCCCCTAGCCCGTTGTCTTAAAAACAGGGTTTGGCTCAGAGGTAGAGCATCGACCTGTGGACTGAGGGGTCCCGGGTTCGATTCCGGCCAAGGGCACATGCCCGGGTTATGGGCTCGATCCCCAGTGGGGGGCGTGCAGGAGGCAGTCGATCAATGATTCTCTCTCATCATTGATGTTTCTATCTCTCTATCCCTTTCCCTTCCTCTCTGAAATCAATTAAGAAATATATTAAAAACAAAACAAAACAAAAAAATAACAGGGTGGGGACATGGCCTCCTGGTTCTGGGGAGCCCAGTCCCAGGGAGGACAGCCCGCTGCTGTGCTCAGGGAGCCCCCAGGCCACTGGGGGACACTGGGGAGCCCCCAGGCCAGGCGATGGTGACAGACCTGCCCGCGGGGGGTGGTGCCCAGCCTGTTGCTGTATTTCCTGAGCGCCCGCACCTGGATCCACTCCTACCTGCACCGGGCGGACTCCAACCAGGACAGCAAGATGAGCTTCAAGGAGATCAAGAGCCTGCTCAGAATGGTCAACGTGGACATGAACGACATGTACGCCTACCGCCTCTTCAAGGTGGGCCCCTCCACCTCGGGCCTCGGCTCTCTGCCCCCCCGGCCAGTACAGCCGTCCGTTCTCCTCCCACCCCGCTCTGGGGCCACCGGGCCTCCGGCAGCAGAAAGGCCACACCTGGGTCTCCTCACCTGCTTACCCCGAGGCCGTGGGCCCGGATGGGAGTGCTGGCCCAGGGCTTCCCTCCTCCCCCTCAGGCAGACCCCAGGGTAGGGAGGACGGACCCGTGGTTTTCATTTCTTTAAAACTAGAGCCCTTGGTGACCTGGGGGTTTGCACAGGAGCAAAGGGAGGGGTCGGCTCTCGGGCACACGGGCCGCCCTCCTCCACGGGGGCCCGTGCGGCACCTCCACACCTGGGGGAGCGCAGGCAGGCGCTCAGGGCGGGCTCTGCGTCCACGGCCAGTCAGAGCCCGTGGCAGGCCCTGTGGATGCCGACCAAGTGTCCAGCCACCACGGACCTGTGTCCCCGGCCCGACAGCTCCCTGTGGACCCTCAGCTCTTTGCTGCTCACTGGCCACGGGTGTGAACGTGGGGATCTGAGGATGGTAATGAATGGGGTGGGGGTTAGCACTGGAGACCAGACCTGACCCAGGGACACTGGTTTCCTCCCACATTTAAAAAAAATATATATTTTATTGATTTTTTACAGATGAAGGGAGAGGGATAGAGAGTTAGAAACATCGATGAAAAAGAAACATCAATCAGCTGCCTCCTGCACACCCAAACCGGGGATGTGCCCGCAACCAAGGCCGACACTCTATCCACTGAGCCAAACCGGTTTTGGCTTTTTATTTTTTTATTTCTTTATAATATATATTTTTATTTATTTCAAAGAGGAAGGGAGAGAGAAATAGAAGCATCAATGATGAGACTCATTGATCGCCTGCCTCCTGCATGCCCCCTAGTGGAGATTGAATCTGCCACCGGGGCATGTGCCCTGAACTTAGACCTCCTGGTTCATAGGTCGAACCTCCACCTCTGAGCCACCCAACAGGCCCCTCCCACATCCTGGTTCTTAGGGCGGGGCATGGCCCAGAGTGACAGGCCCTGAACGGAGAGATCTTCCCAAGCATCCGGCCTGCGGGCCGCCAGCTGTGTGCCCTTGGCGCGGCTGGAGCCTCACCAGCTGCTCCTCTGCCTGTGAACGGGAGATGGTGGGGTGCCATTGCAGGCCAGCTTCCCAGTGTCCCCTCTGAGTTCCTCCCTCCGCCTTCCAGGAGTGTGACCACTCCAACAACGAGCGGCTGGAGGGGACGGAGATCGAGGAGTTCCTGCGGCGGCTGCTGAAGCGCCCGGAGCTGGAGGAGATCTTCCGTCGGTACTCGGGCGAGGACCGCGTGCTGAGCGCCCCTGAGCTGCTGGAGTTCCTGGAGGACCAGGGCGAGGACCGTGCCACGCTGGCCCACGCCCAGCAGCTCATCCAGACCTACGAGCTCAACGAGACGGGTGGGTCTGAGGGGCCTGGTGTCCGATAGATCTGGGTCCCCAGATACGTGGGCTCTGCTGTCACTGGCTGAGGGTGCCATCCTGAGGGGGTTATCTCGCCACTTCCAGGCTCAGCTGCCACACCGGTAAAGTGACAGAGTAATGCACCTTCCTCACAGGGTTTGGCCGAAGATGAAATGGCAAATGGCTTGACTTGGTAGAGCCCAGTCAGTAGCTCATCAGTACTGAGTGGAGTGAGCTTTGGGAGCATTTGGGGCTGCTCGGGGGGTCCCCTTTGTGGCCTGATGCGTCTTCTGCCCCTCCCTGCAGCCAAGCAGCACGAGCTGATGACCCTGGACGGCTTCATGATGTACCTGCTGTCACCAGAGGGCGATGCCCTGAACCCGGCCCACACGTGCACGTTCCAGGACATGGACCAGCCCCTCGCCCACTATTTTATCTCCTCCTCCCACAACACCTATCTCACCGACTCCCAGATCGGGGGGCTCAGCAGCACCGAGGCCTACGTCAGGTGCCTGGGGGAGGGCGGGTGGCGGGGAACACTCTGGGAGCCCCGTGTGGTGGGGCAATGGGGCTCAGCTCCCACGGTGGGCTGCCCGGGCCCCCCGTCTGTTCCTCTGCTCTGCGCCACCCCCATGACACCCGCCTGTCTGTGCACAGGGCCTTCGCCCAGGGCTGCCGCTGTGTGGAGCTGGACTGCTGGGAGGGGCCCGGCGGCGAGCCCGTCATCTACCACGGCCACACGCTCACCTCCAAGATCCTCTTCCGAGACGTGGTCCAGGCAGTGCGGGACCACGCCTTCACGGTGAGCCCGCCCCTCAGTCCTCCCGGAAGAACCCCACCCGGGAATCACCCCGACCAGCTGCTGCTGGCACAGCCGGCCGGGGGGTGGAATAAAGCTGAGGAGGGGCTACCTTCTCCCGCCCTCCTATTTGGTAAACGTATTAACAAGGTGACCAGACGTCCCGCTTTTTAGCGCGGGACAAATGGTCAAAAGCGGGACGTCTGGTCACCTTACGTATTACAAGCTCAGAATTTCCAGAAGAAAACTTTGCGGGAGGGAAGGATGTTTTAATCACTGTTGCCAAAGAGTAAGCCATCAAGAGGGAGAGAGAAGCTAGGCATACTATGGTGTCTCCATAAAACTGCCATTTCAGTCAAGCTACACAAATCTCACCACCAACACGTGACGAAGGGCGAGGGGGAGCTTGCACACTAATGACATGGTCAACGTCATTAACATCTAGAGAGCTTTTATAAAAGAAAACCGATCCTGCAGCTGCCCTCAGCCTCCCAGACAGTCCACCCCTTCCCGCGGCCCCAGGCCTGACCTCTGTCCCTCCATGGACAGGCTGGCCCCGCCCTGCGTGTGTCCCACATCCCACTGCCTCGGTCTCTCTACCCCCGGTGGGCTGGTCTCCCCCAGCCCCGGTTCGGCCTGCCTGTCCCGCAGGAGCTGGGGCTGCACGTGGTCGGGGTTCTGGTTGGGATGGGAGGAGGGAGGAAGGGGTGAGTGACTGAGCTGTTGCCTCTCCCCCTACAGCTGTCCCCCTACCCTGTCATCCTGTCCCTCGAGAACCACTGTGGGCTGGAACAGCAGGCTGTCATGGCCGGCCACCTCCGCACCATCCTGGGGGACATGCTGGTGACACAGCCCCTGGACCCCCAGAACCCCGAAGAGCTGCCCTCCCCCGAGGTGAGGTGCCCAGAGCGTCAGCGTCGGTGGGGGGAGGGTCCACCCTGCTCACGCCACTTCCCTGTTCAGGACCCCTCGCCTCTCTCTGCCTTAACCTTCCCCTGCTCCTGCCTGCTGCCACCTGCCACCCGGCGGTCTTACCAGCCTCCTGCTGTCCGTGTCTGACCAGACCCACCCCACCCTCCCTCCTGGCATTGCTAGCCCTCCGGACCTGGCCCTGCTCTCCCTGCCCACAGTCCCTGTGAGCCCAGCCGTTCCCACCTTGACCTTGAAGGTCTTGGTTGACATTGCCTCCACCTGGAGCTCCCTTCCCAGCCGTCTGCGTGCCCAGCGCCACGTGCTTACAATTCCGGGGCAGCTTCCCCTGCCTCTTCCTGGGCCTTAGAAACCCGCCCAGCATTCCGGCCAGAGATGACCTGCCTCCTTTCATTCCAAACCCCAGAGCACACTATCTGCCCCTCAGGACATGGACTCTCTTCTGGCTCCTGAACTCTCCTCCTCCCCATCCCAAATATGCGAAAAATGTTGACTCACCCTGGTGTGTGTGTAATCTGATCTTTTATTAGCATGAAAATAACATACATATCGTAAACAAAAACTGAACTGTACACAAGTGTATTCAGTTGAAAATGTTTTTCCCCCACTGGGCTCACCCCTGTTCTATGTCACACAAAGGAACCACCTTCAGCAGTTTCCCCGTCCATATATACCCTCCCCATAGCTATCTTCTCTCAGATGTTACCCCACAAGGGTCCTGATTCCTGGTCTACACTGCTTCCAGGGGAATTTTTTTTGGAGAGCGGCTTCTCTCAATCCCGAGCTCCCTCCCTCATTTTAACGGCTGCCTGTAGGATTCTGATGTTTGGAGGGACCTCGTTGGCCAATCCCCTGTTGATAACCTCTTGGCTTGTTTCCTTTGTTGTTTGTTTTTCTATTAGAATCCACTCATCTTTGTGTGTCTTTTCCTTCTCATCACCCCGGCCAGACCCTCACCCTGTGGTGGTTGGATGACTAACCGCTGACACAGGAGTGAGGGGCTTAACCCTCCCGTCCTGGTCTCTGCAGCAGCTGAAGGGCCGGGTCCTGGTGAAGGGGAAGAAGCTGCCAGCTGCTCGGAATGAGGACGGTCGAATCTTGTCGGACCGGGAGGAGGATGAGGACGAGGAGGAGGAAGAAGAGAGGGTGGAGGCGGAGCAGAAGCGGCAGGTGAGTGGGGCGGCCTGGGCAGGGGGCGAAGGGAGGGAAGGGAGGAGCTGGGGCTGTGGCTAGAGGAACCCTCTGAGGCTCATCTCCCACCCAGGCCAAGCAGATCGCCCCGGAACTGTCGGCCCTGGCCGTGTACTGCTGTGCCACACGCCTGCAGACCCTGCGCCCCGCCCCCGCCCCACCCCAGCCCTTCCAGCTCAGCTCCCTCAGCGAGCGCAAGGCCAAGAAGCTCATTCGAGAGGCAGGTAGGAGCCAGGATAGCTGGCACCTGGGGCAGGAGGCCAGTGGGGGCCCGTAGGATCCCGGGGGAGCATCCTGAAGTTGGTCTGGAAAGGAGATTGAGGGTTCCAGGCCCGGCATGAGGGAGAGGGCCCAGGGAGGAAGGGGCTGAGGTCTGCCCTCACTGGGCGCACAGCCTCCTGATGGGCCGGACGGAGCCCGGTAATTATGATGCAGGTGATCAGCTGGGCCGTGATTGGGCTGGAGGAGCCCAGCACAAGGGGGTGAGGTCAGGGAGATTGCTGGACAGGTGAGGCCGGAGAAGACACGTGGGGGCCGGGTGAGGAGGCGGCAGCCAGGCCACAAGGGCGGGTGTCCGGACCGGAGGAGCAGGTTGCACCACGGCCTGGAGGCATGACCTCCAGGAAGGGTTCCAGGAAGCAGGTGTGGCCGGAGGGATGACACACAGGATGTCAGCCTGGGGCCAGGTGTTCCAGGTGCTGGGCCAGAACGTGGGGTTTGGGGCTGGGATGCCTGCGGGCCCTTCCCTGCACTTCAGCCACCTCCTCCTGAGGCTCCCACGGCCACCGTGTCAGAGAGGAGCCGGGCAGGGGCAGTGGGAAGGGACATCCAGCCTCTGTTCCCAGCCTGTCCCTGGAGCTGGGGTGACGGCTCCTGCCACCAGGCGCTTGTCACACACCACCCACCTCCCCACAGGGAACAGCTTCGTCAGCCACAACACCCGGCAGCTGACCCGTGTCTACCCCCTGGGGCTGCGCATGAACTCGGCCAACTACAGCCCGCAGGAGATGTGGAACGCGGGCTGCCAGCTGGGTGAGTGGGCCGGGCTCGGTGAGGCGGCCTCTGCATCATAGGCCCCAGCAGTGATGGGCCCACACCGCTGACCGGGGGGAAAACTGTGTTTTGTGATAATATTTATTAGAAACAGCTGAGCAGAGTGAGGAAAAACAAATCAGGCTTGTTTGTTCTTTTAAAAAAATATATTTTATTGGTTTCAGAGAGGAAGGGAAAGAGAGACAGAAACATCAATGATAAGAGAGAATCTGATCAGCTGCCTCCTGCACGCCCCACCCTGGGGATAGAGCCAGCAACCCAGGCATGTGCCCTGACCGGAACCAAACCAGGGACCTCTTGGCTCCTAGGTCAACACTCAGCCGCTGAGCCACACTGGCCGGGCTCATTTGTTCTGACTGTAAAAGTCTCACAATTTTTATGAAGGTAGAAGTTAGAAATCTCCACTCCCACGGGCCCCCTTGACACATACCCCTGGCGATGCCATGCTGAGCCCGCCCAGGGAGGGGAGTGCGGTTTCCGGGGGCGAGGGTGTAGGTGTAGAAACCTCAGGGCTCCACTCTGGCCCAGGCCTGGCCCTGCAGGTGGAGGCCTCTCTAACATGCCCCCCACAGCCCCACATTCCAGCCTCAAGAGATACCAGGTGGCCTGGCTGGCGGGGCTCGGTGGTTGAGCATCGACCTATGAACCAAGAGGTCACTCACGGATTGACTCCCAGTCAGCACATGCTGGGTTTCAGGCTCGATCCCCAGTGTGGGGTGTGCAGGAGGCAGCCGATCAATGATTCTCTCTCATCATTGATGTTTCTCTCTTACCCTCTCCCTTCCTCTCTGAAATCAATTAAAAAAGAAAAAAAAAAAAAGATGCAAGGTGACAATAGAGTCTAGAATAGATCACATTCCTTCCCACCAAGTCACGGTGGGTACAGAGCAGCACTACCCACATCTGGACCCTTAGTGAGGAGCTAGTCCTGTGCCTAAGGGCTGGGAGAGGGGGCGGGAGGGCAGTGAGGCCCCTGACACCGAGGGTGGAGAAGGGGCCACTGAGAGCCCGTGCTGACCCCGCTGTGTCCGCAGTGGCCCTGAACTTCCAGACGCCGGGCTACGAGATGGACCTCAATGCTGGGCGCTTCCTCATCAACGGGCAGTGCGGCTACGTCCTGAAGCCCGCCTGCCTGCGGCAGCCTCACACAGACTTCGACCCCGAGAGCCCTGGGCCCCCCAGAACTACTCTCACCATCCAGGTCAGCAGCCTGGGCCACGTCCCGGGCTCAGAGCCGGCTGGTCCGAGGGCTCTGCCTGAAGTGGAGGGAGAGCGGAGGCCTGGGGACTGCAGGGCGGGCAGGGCCCCGGGCGGGCAGGGCCCCGGGCGGCCGGGCTGAAGCTCTTCACACCCCACAGGTGCTGACAGCACAGCAGCTGCCCAAGCTGAATGCTGAGAAGCCCAGCTCCATCGTGGACCCCCTGGTGCGTGTTGAGATCCACGGGGTGTCCATGGACTGTGCTCGAAAGGAGACCAACTACGTGCTTAACAACGGTGGGTGGGCCTGCTGGTGCGGGGGTGTGTGGAGGGGTGGGGTGGGGGAGGCGGAGTGCAGGGAGGTGCAGGGCAGAGGCCAGCTGGCTCCAACCACCATGCCTGTTTGTGCCCTAGGCTTCAACCCCCACTGGGGGCAGACCCTGCAGTTCCAGTTGCGGGCTCCAGAGCTGGTGCTGGTCCGGTTTGTGGTAGAGGATTATGACACCACGTCCCCCAATGACTTTGTGGGCCAGTTTACGCTGCCTCTCAGCAGCCTGAAGCAAGGTGGGTGGGGATGGGATGGGACGGGAGAGAGGGCCGGCCCACAGACGCCGCTCACCTGCGCTGTGACTTCCCTCAGCGCCTTCCTGAGGGAGGCCCGCGCGGGGCCCAGCCCCCGAGATGGGATGTGGGCAGGTGATGGACAGCCAATCTGACGCCTGGCTGCCCTCCCCGCAGGGTACCGCCACATCCACCTGCTTTCCAAGGACGGGGCCTCGCTGTCACCAGCCACCATCTTCGTCCACATCCGAGTCCAGGACTCCCGAGGGCCCGATTGAGCCCTACGGACACACTGCGCGCGGTGGTGAGACCTCTGGCGCGGAGGGCAGTGTGTGCCTGCCGTCCAGCCTGGCGCGGAGGCCGCCTCAGTGCCTCCGGAGAACAGGGGGTCATCTCTTCCCTGAGCCTGAGCTGGCCAAGGACTGTGGCCGGGCCACCTTCCATTGTGTTTATCAAGAGCGGGCCTGCTGCTGCCAGGAGGCCTGGGGAGCAGGACACGGGCCCTCAGCCCCTCCCCCGAAGGGAGTCCAGCCACAGCCGCACCCCACCAGGCACTGGCCGCCCGACTCCCTCCGCAGCGTTTCCCAGCTCTTCTCCAGCTTTTGAGCCTGAGCTCCTTCCCTTGTTGAAGCAGGAAGAGCCGAGGCTGGAGCCCTGGGGACCGAGAAGTAGGTTTTTAGCTCGTTTCATAGACGAGCCCCGAGCGGGCAGTAGAACAAGACTATTTTACAAAATAAAGCTGCAAGCTGCCTTTATCACCGCCTCCGCAAGCATTGAGGCCGAGGGGCCCATGTCCCGTGGGCTCTCTCCCAGCAGTGCCTGGATCTGTCTCCCTGCCAGGGGGGCTGCAGGCGGGGACACCATCACAAGCTGCCCACTGGCCTCGGAGGGGCCTGGATCGGGGAGGCAGCTGGATAAGCTTCTGCCTTAAAGGAACTGTTATGGCCCCGAAGGGGGTGGGCACTGGACTCTGAGGGGCCCCAGAGAGACCCCCACTTTCCAGGCTCAGCGGGGTTCAGGGCCTCTGTCTACTCAGTAGACAAATCCCAGACTTGGGGCTCACCTTCCACCAGCACCCAGACGTGGATGAAGGCTGGAGGCAGCGGCTGCCCCGGCCAGGCGTGTGCAGAGGCAGCAGGTGACAGAGTCACAGCAAACCTGTCAGAAGGGGGCCTTCTAGGGTGAATGTGGAGCGAGGGCAGAGCCTGAGCGCAGTCCCTGGAGGCGGCTCGGGGCCCGGTTCCCTGGGAAGGGCTGAGGAAGCAGCCAAGGGGGCCCAGAAGGAGCTCGGGTCGAGGAATGGGTGGAAAGCGCCACAGGAAGAGCAGGGATGGGAAGGCCGCTCAGAAGCTGGCTCCGTAGGCGGGCGGTGGCACCCCTGGTGGCTCAGACCCCCAGCCCAGAGCAAAGATGTGGCATCAGGCCGAGTGGGCAGGGCAGTGCCTGCGCCCTCCATCAGAGGAGCCTGCTGACCCAGACCGGAGGGGCCCACCGGTCCCGGCTCCTCGGCCACGGCGCCTGGTGCTGGTGGCACAGGCCCAGCTGCTCCTCTTACAGGGAGCGAGGCTGGGTCAGTGCTGGCTCCTCGCTGGCGCCTGAGAGGACAGAAGGCGCCAGTCCGCCCTGAAAGGGGCAGCCTGCCATGAGTCTTCAAAAGCTGCCCAGAGCTGTGGGCAGCCTTTCCTGCGGGCGCTGCCGCTCGGGGGGCACTCTAGCCCAGCCAGGGCGGCCATCGGGTCCGTGGCCACCTGCTGTCCACAGCAAAACCAGGGGGCGGAAGGTTTAATCAGCTGCTTCCTTTATTAGAAACAAGTGAGATGTATCAAGCGCAACAATGCATTTGGTATTTCTCCCCCGCCTGGAAACGGGCCGAGCCCAGCGCAACGCCAGGACAAAAAGGTGAAGCTTCCCGCCCTGTCCCAGGCGCAGCACCTGCAGCCGGTCCGTATTGTTTATTTAATTGAATGACATTGTCCCACAAAGCCTCCCGGGGCAGTGTTCGCAGGCCCGCTTTCACTTGGCAGGAGGGCAAAACCGAAGCCCGGGGCCGCCTGTCAGGGGCAGGTGGGCACTGACCAGGCACAAGACTGCCCCTCCCCTGGTCTGACCGCTCCTCGCCCTCCTACACTGCAGCTTCCTGAAGCTGTCCAGGCCGTTGGGACACCCCTAGGGTTGGTTAAACGCTGGTCACCTTAGAGCAACGAACTAAAGACAACTGGGACACCCACACTCGAGCTTCAGTGAACCAGCAAGTAAGGGGCGTTGGCAGTTAGACGGGAGGGGCGGGAAAGGCTGGCATTTTCCACAGACCTGCGTGTTGAAGTGGCTCGGTGTGGGCGTCTTTGAATGCAGGCGTGTGTGGGTAACAAGCCCAATACAGACCTCAGTCCAGACCGGGGCTTCTTTTTCTGACCAGCTCCCCCCGACACGGGGGCCATGGGATTTGCCAGGGAGTCAGGGACCAAAGGCAGGAGATAAACACAGACACGCGTGTCCAAGAGCCCAGTGTCAGCAAGCAGAGGCAGCACAGGTACGAGGGTCACCCCGGAGGCAGGTCCCAGGTCCTTCCCTTGTTTGGTTCTAGCCAGCCACGGCGCCACCATCCTGCAGAGCGCCTGGAGAGGAGGGCTTGGATCCCAAACGGTGGTTCTCTGACCTGAGGTCCTGGGAGGGGCTGCAGCCGCTGAGCCGGTCCCCGAAGACCTGGTGGTGGGGCTGCGGGTGGGGCAGGGTCCCCCCCCCCCCCCCCGTGAAGGACAGTGGAGTCCAAGGAGGGCCACGTGGGTTTGGAGGGAGGCACGGGGGCCTTTCTGGAGATCTGTTTCTTCCAGAGGAGCCCAGGCCTCAGTTTCCATTCCATGACCTGGGTCACCCAGGCAAACCCCAGGGGCTGCTGTGCACCCGTTTCGGAGGCAGTTGGCTAGGACTTGGCCCAGACAGGGAGCGTTTCCAAGTTTCAGGTCCTGCCCCAGGTAGGAAAGAGCTGGGCACCGTCTTCTCCGATCTCCTCAGAAGCCGCCCTGGGCTCGCTGCCTGGGCCTCGGGGCTTTGAATGACGTCTCAGAGGCTGTAAGGCGAGCCGCCGCCTCTGACTCCTCTGTCTGCGGAATGCAGGGAACAGCTTGCTAAGAACAGCGGCTTCTTTGGTCTGGGTATCTCAGAGTCAAAGGCCAGCCATGATCCTTGGTGCCTGCAGGTTGCAGAGCAGGAACAACAGGAGAAGGGAGGCCCCCAGAGGCCCGATGAAATCCCAATCCAGTCTGCCGAGAGCAGGCAGATTGCAGCAGGTGGCACACCCCAATGCCAAGCACACATTTCTTCCAGCTTCGGGGCCTGCAGAATGAACCTGGCCAACCTCACCAAAACCCTCAGCCTCAAACAGCTCTGCCAGCCTGCAGAGCATGGCTGCAGTTGGTAAGACTAGACAGTCTGCCTCCTGCTAAGACTTCCTTCCCCCTGCAAGTAGCCGAGGGGGGAAAAGCAGCCAGGAAACCCTCCCACCACGTCACCCACCCACTTCCTTTCTCCTAGAACAAAAGTTACTTACATACAAACCTGGGTGTGGGTTGCTGACAATTCCACAGCAAATCCTCCGTAAGCCAGCTGGCTGAGCACAAGTGAGGACGAGGAATGCCTACCCGAACAGTGACCGGAGGCCCCACTACTGTGGGAAACCGGCAGCATCAATAACCACCGCCACCACAAAACCCACCGAACATCGTCGGTGAAGCCACACTCAGACAATGGCAACAGGAAATCACTCTGTTAAGTTCAGATTGGCGTCTAACCACCACTCCTTGCCATTCTTGCAGGCTGTCCTGGGAAGGAGCACAAGAGGTGCCAAAGGGTTGGAAGGCACAGGCCAGGGGCCTGGGAGCCCACACCGTCCCTGCCCAGCCACCCTGGGGGCGTGAGGGTGCTGGCTCTTCGCTCTAAGACAAGCTAACCAGGCCCTGCACTGACACGGTCTCCGCAAAGTCCCAAATGCTACAAGGAGGTCAAAGGTCCCCTTCAAACTGCCAGTCACCCCTGAAATGGAAAGACAATCTCACGGGGGACTCGAGACTATAAGATTGGCAATAGCTGGCTAAAGAGCTAGCAGGATGACTTCCAACAGGGGGCAGGCCAAGCGGATGGAGAAGGGACTCATTTAATGAACCTGCTTCCACAGAGCATCACCGTGTTTCTGAATGCAGAGAAGCCTCCGAGTAGGACTGGCTCCACCTGCAGTCTGAGACCTACGCCCTCCCCAAAGCTTGGCACAGCCCCCCACCTTACTCTGCCTTCTCGAAGCCGATCGTTCCAGCCAGTTCAGAAGGGGAACTGGACAGACTTGCCCACATCCTTTCTCCTGCTCCCCCAAGAACAGCCAGTGCCTGCTTCCAGAAGAGAACCATCACTGTGGCACTGTGCGTGCCTGGCACTGTCCTGGAGTCTGATTTTCAGGAATGATCTGGATTCAGCTTTTCATTAGAGACCGGACATCCTTGTACATTTGGAACATGAAAGATATTTAAAATATTTATATATATATATATATAATATATACTTTTATTATTCACCCGTTAACTCCATAATATGCCAATCACGAGCTTAGTTTTCAGCAGTTACATTCCCTTGATCACGGCTGCATAAAGATGTGATTAACTGGAAAACAGGGAGACCAGAGACACGGCCAGAGGTGACATCACGCAGCCTACGCCATCGCAAAACAATTGTCAAGTTCAGCGGCGGTTTGGTTAAGCCGGTTCCCTTCTGTTCCCTTTGCCAGGGATTCTCACGTTTGTGAACATTGGACCAACAAGTGGTGGGATTCCATTTCCTGGTTTGAATTCTCAGTGGCTTTATCCAGAATCTCACTGGCACCTGGTTACTGTAACACCAGCCCAACCTAGGAGAGCCAATCGGAGAGGCAGGGTTGAGTTGACAGTTGTTTGAGGCCTCTCCCACTTCCCGACCGACCGGCCTGAAGTGCCAATGGCTGAGCCCAGGGCTGGCTGTGGGAGCCGAGGCTCACGTCAGCCTGTACGCCGATCACTCCTTTAGGGGAGCAGCTGCCAGTGAGTGTCTCGAGCACTGGTCAGCGGGCCTCTGTCCAGCACTTATTTTGTTAACCGCTGACCACACCATGGTCCCGGGCTGAGGGGGTGGAAGAAGGGCTGGGACGAGGGCAGCAGCCCAGCAGAGGAAAAATCCTCCATCCTCACACTCCAGACTTCCTGGCTGACAGTGGGCAGCTCAAGTGCTGAGACAGCCCCAGTGCCCGCCCCAGCCTGCGGAAGTGACTCCCTGTGGGAAGAGATGCTGGAGAACCTTCCTGCTTCTGTGGCTCTGGAGCCCCACCCTCTGCCACCCTCCCCCCAGGCTGGCCATTGGGGGAAAGGGGCTTTTCAGGGGCCAAACGCCAGTTAACAAGGCCCAGACTGAGGCCGGGTCCCAGACCATGCCCTGCCTTTGCTCCACCGGCTCCCAGCCGGGGCAGGCCCAGGTGCTTACGTACCTTCTCGGCCCCCATGCTGGGGCACTTCCAATTGTAAAGGTAATACTGCAGGTTGCCGTCCCCTATGCCGAACTTTAGCTTCTCCAAGAAGGTTTTGTTCTCCATGAGATCCAGTGCATTGAACACATCAAACCCTTTCTGTAGAGCGGCAAGGATCAGGAGAACAGGTGAGGAGAGGTGAAAGCTGCCTCACCTTCCTGCCCTCTTCTATCCTGTTAACCACCCCAAGGTGGCCACAGAGCTCTCTTCCCTCAGAGCTCTGGCTGCTGCCATGTTGAATTCCAGCTCCAGAGAGCGCCCGCTCACCAGTGCCGGCTCTCAGGACACTGAGGCATCCTACCTGCCTCTCCCCAGTGAGCCTCCGAGCTCACTGTGTACGCAGTGTCCAAGCCACTGCTCCCATTGTTCCGGCCGCACTTCCCTGAAATACTCGAGTAACTTCCATAGTCCTCTTTGGAGACCAAGCCGGAACCCCTTCCTTGGAGGAGCTAGCTCCTGTCAGCACCTGCACTGCTCCCTCACTCCCTGGACACCTCAGCTCAGCCTCAGGGCACACCTGTGATTCCAGAACCCCTGGTGTGCGGCGTGGAGACTGACGGAGACTCTTCCTACACCTCACCACCTTGGCCAGAAGCTCTCCCAGGGCGGGGACTGGCCTAGCTCAGCGGTCGCCAACTGGTGGTCCGTGGACCTCTAGAGGTCTGAGGTCTGAAAGGTTGCAACCGCTGGTCTAGCTGCCCCGCAGAGGGCTGGGCTCCCTGCAGGCAAACCCATAATGAAGGCCTGACTGAGGACGACTTCTTGGGGATAAGACTCCTGGCCCCTTCCCCAGGCTCTACAGTCAGCGCTCCAGTGACTCACCCGGACAGAGACCAATCCCCATTCCCACGCTGTAGGGACCCCTCTCCTCCCCGAGCAGGCCTGCTATCAGGCTCCTTGGCAGCGCCTCCCGTGAGAACGAAACTCACTGAAATAAACCAGGAGGAGTTCAATGCCTTCACTTCGTGTGGCTGCTCCTGGCTCCCTCCTAGTTTCTAGCTGCTGGCTGACCACTGCCGGGCTCTTCCCTAAGCAGAGCAAGAGGACAAGGTAGGCTCAAAGCTCCTGGCCCGTGGGCAGCTACCTCCCTGAGCTGTGCTCCCCGCCATTCTGCTACCCTTGCCCCCAGAGCCGGCCCGCCCTCCGGTCTGCTCCTCACCATTTTGGCGAGAACAAGGGCGTCACTCATGAGGTCGAGAAGAGGGGTCTGGGTGTGAACATTGTAGAAGGAATAAGCAGCCTTTAGACTCTTGTGGGTGGGATGGTTCATGATGGTGGAGGGAAGCGTGTAAAAGCTCAGGAAATCCGTCACCTCCCCACTTGCGTTCTGGAGGGAAGAAGCGAGAGGAGGCACCGTCACACGTGCACGGGAACCCGCAGTCTGGGACACATGTTTTCTCCTGCTCTCACGTCACCCACAGGCAGCTCTGCCCCCTCAACAATGGTGGAAACTGAAACAGAATAGGCAGGAGGAGAAAAGACTCTGGCCGGGGCACATGAGGACAGAGCCAGAGGAAAATCCAGGCTGGAATGTGGGAGCAGCTCTCTCCTGGCCTGCGCTTCCCCGGAGACGTCTCCTGGCTCACATTCCCCCCAAGTGCGGCCCCAACGCCTGGCCAGCACCGCCTCAGGCCACGGCAGGCCAGGCCCGCAGGCTGACCTAAGGGGGGCTCCGTGCTGTCACCAGTGGGGACTAGGGTGATGGGAGGGAGAGGGGCTCACAGCAAGGCCAGAGGGATCATTTTAGCAAATGCAAACTACAACTTCCTGTCTTAGGGAGGAGCAAGCATGGACGGCCAAGGAAGTCTAGGTGCCAACATGCCCGTCAGTCGGTTCTTCAGTCACTGAACCAGGAAACCTCGCCACTCGAGGAGGGGGCCTCTGTGAACGGCCAGAGGCCGGAACTCCCCCCCCACTCACCTCCACCACAAAAGTGTCAATGATATTCTCCTGGGGGTAGAACCAGTGCTCCACCTCCTCCTGGCTCATGACTGGCGTGAGGTGGAACTGCTTCAGGTACCTGCTGAGGAGCTGGTGAACTACTGGAATGTCCTTTTTTTCCATTGGTCGCAGTCCAGCTGTTTTGGGAGACTGGAAGGAAGATGGACAAACAGCATCAGGTGTGCTGGCTGAGCACCGGACTCTCTCAGGTCCTATAGGCACCAAAAGTCAAGTCTCCCTTGTTACCGGCTTTGGATCTTTCCACCCAGGCCCTCACACAGAGTCCTGCCACCCATGGCAACTCCCTCTCCCCCGTCCATATCGCTCAGGTACAAGTCTTGCTTCTCCAGCGTCTTTTGGCTTTTTCCCTCCTGCTTAGGGCTGTGGCTTCAACCTCTCATCCACATGCCCCAGGCCGTCTTCCTAAGAAACACAACCCACCACACCACTTCCGTGTTCCAAACTCCTCCACACGGAGCACAAGACCTTCTATCCCTGCCCCGGCTGGCTGTTCTGACTGTGCCTTCTGTCCTTCCAGTTCAGTGGTCCTCAACAGAGCAGTTCTGCCTCTCTGGCCCTCCCGCCAGGACACTGGACAACACCGGAAGACATTTTCGGTTGTTACAACTACAGGAGAGGTACTACCAGCATCTGATGGGAGAAGCCAGGGATGCGGCTAAAGCATCCTACATGCTGCCCAGGACAGGCCCCAGGACAGAGAATTACCAGCACAAATGCGAACGGTGCCAGGATGGAAGGCAGCCAGACCACCCGATGGATGTGATGGGGAGGCCCAGCCAGTGCGACCCCTGGGCTTCCACGAAGACTTTCTAGGCTCCTCTCCTCTGAGCCCTCACCACCCCCTCCCGTTGAACTGAATCTCGTCCTACACTTCTCTCTCCTACAGACTCAGAGCACCCAACAGAGGCTCTCAGCCGCAGGCACTGGGGAACCCGGGCCCACATCTGACTGGGGGCTTGTTTTATCCACCTGAATGCCACTGTACTAGCCGTGCCCCAACAGAACACGCATACAATTAAATTCAGAAGAAAAGCACGAATTTCCCGGAATTTCCCCTCAAACAGAAAAGAGAGAGGCTTCCGTGGAATGAGGCCCTGTGATGCTCTGAGGCTAATACTGGGGCTGAGAGGGTATTCCCAGCCTCGATCTGTAAAGTGGGGTCAGCCAAACCTGAGAACAGGGTGGCATTGTAATGTATATGCCTCGGGCACTGCCTGATGCAACCCCTCCCAGGTAGGCGCTGCTTTTAAAACGGCAGGCTCAGGGCAGGCTCAGGACTTGTCGCTGCTGAAATTGCTCGCTCATCCTGCTGCTGCCGGGGAACATGACTGACTTGTTTCTACAAGGCGCTCCCCAATGACCCCGCCGCAGTCATGCTGAGGCTCCTCAGCCACCGCGGGAGAGCAGAGGCATCCTTTGGTGGCTGCACACCTTAAGAATGCTCTCCAATGACCTAGGAATCAGGACAACTCTGTCACAGTAACCGAAACTCGGCCCCCGAATCTGCGGCTTTTGGACAGTGTCTAACCACTGCAACAGTCCCTCAAAACGGGACAGGAATGACCCCAATCCAGTGGTGGGTGAGCTTGATCCCAGGGTGACTAATCCAGCTGAGTGGCTTAACCCAGTCCAGGCAGGCAGGCCTCTCACAAGCCAACACCCAGTGACTGTGATGCTGCCTGAAGAGGCCCGAGGGGGCAGGAGCGTCTGAAGATCCACTAGGACCCGGAAGCCAGGTGCACGAGGAGAGCACGGAAAACTAGGCAAATGGAGGTCCAGAACAGATGACCAGCTCCCTCCGGGTTGCCCATCCTTTGATGGGCATTGGCGTCAGAATCTGCCAAGGCAGGCAGAGGGGGCAGCAGACACTCTACGGCTTGGGTACACTGGGCTCTGGGCGGTGGTGCAGTTCAGTGAGTGGACTCGTCCTTCTATTTAGGCACATTTAGGCTGAAACTGCAGAAAAGAAGTGTTCTCTGAGCCCACCAACAGAGAAGCTAGCCCAGGTGCAGGCGAACTGAGGAGTCAAACTAAAATAAAGCCCTGGCTACAGGCGTAGAAAACAACGGAAAAGGAAAGTCAGCAATCTGGAAACTATGGGTTGAGTCCGTTTTCTGACCCCTCCCCCAACCCCAAGCCTTGCTCCTCTCCTGCCGAGGACCAGGCTCCTCGGCTCTCTTGCCCCTGCCCAGTGCCCGGAGCACCACTGGCCTCTGGCAGTCGGTAGAGCTTCATGGTTCGCTGCATGGTCATGTTTCTGCTCAAGTGGGAGAACTTCACTTCAATCAGCTTCCGTGGGTTTAGGGACCGGTGCCAGTACCTGTGGAGACACAAATGTCCTCTCCTCAATGGATTCTGGCAAGTCCCATTAAGAGAACAATGACTATTTTTAACAAAAAAGATAAATTAAAAAAAGACAATGGCAAAGTACAAAAAAACCCTAAACAAAACAAAACCAAAAAAAAAAACAAAAAAAACCATTGGCAGAGATCCACAGATGGCCAGCAGGTGGCACAAGAGACGCACATCTCTTGAGCCAGTGGCACTGCCCTGCTCTCCAACACCCTCCACCTGCAGTGACTGGGGAGCGGCCAGAGCTCTTCCTGGATTCTTTCTCCCTGTTTTTCTTTCTCAATTTCAAAAGCAACTCCTGTTACAGTAGCTGTCTGGGAAGAGCACGCCCCACTCTGGAATCCAGTCAATGGAAAAGACATAAAGGACTTACAGTTCTCTACGAACGGCTAGCTGCCTCCTCCCTCCTCTACTGCAGTCGCCTGTGTTTTTACTTTTGAAGTTCTCAAGGCACAGACTGCGATTGTTTCAAACAACTTTCTGAGTCAGAGGTCCTTGGGTCGCACGGGGATCAGACACGCTCTCTGGCCCACACAATATTCAAACAAAACTGAGCCAACCATTTGAAACTTGCGGACACTTACCATAAAAATCCAGATTTGGGCTTGTCCTTAAAAACTAAAACAAAGCCCCAGCAGACTGACCTCTGATTTCCAAACAGCAGGAAAGGCCAGGAGCTGAGGATGGCTAATCCCTTTGGAAAGGGCATGATGTACCTTCCGGTCTGCCCTTCCTAACGCTCTCCTCCACGCTTCCCACCTGCTCCGCGGGCACCCACAACCCCTCCCATCAGACACCGGAGGGCAAGCACTGGGCTGAGGCAGAGACGTGAGCGCCAGTGACAGCTCAGCTAAGCGGCTGCCGGTCTCCAGGGCCGGAGGAGGACGGTTACCTGCAGGTGCCGACAGGCTTTGGTAATACCACCCCGGCAGTGTAAACAGCTTGGAAAATGCCCTCCAGGTGAACCCGCCGGGTTATCTCCCGGATCAGGACAGGAGCCACCCTCTTGGAACGCAGCTTCTTGTGGACACACAGGAAGTTGATCTCCACCATCTTCTTCTCTCTAAAGGGAGAGAGACCGTGACCAGGCTTGGATCAGGTAAGGCCATCCCTACGAGCACGTGCAGCCACCCTGCAGGGACCGGGCCTTCAGCACAGGCTCAGCAGTCGGTACCTGGACTCTTTGCCGCGGCCCTGCTGCCCCAGGCAAGGAGCCGCTCTCACCACAACCCAGACTCTACTTCCGGAGGTTAAGTGGGGCTTATGCAAACTGCTCTACTGAAGGCACTGCCTGCATCTCCCTGATGGATCTGCATGGCAGGCTGGGGGAGCCCCACCAGCAGATAGAAAAACTCACAAAGTCAAGGCACTGCAAGGGGTTTGACACCAACAAGAAGCCACAACCCATAAGCCTAGAAGACTACGGCAGATGGTTCTGACACTTCCAGGGAGAATGAAGGCCCCATGACTATCTGAACGAGAGGCCCTGGCTCCAGCCCATTGCTGAAGCTGCTCGAGTACAGCAACACGTGCTAATGCAAGCGCAAACACTGAGCTGCTGGTCAGGCCGTGCGCTGACCCTCAGGGGGCCCTCGTCCAGCCCAGGTCCCCGACAAGAGAATCGGCAACAGCTGAGAGTGAGACAGACGGTTCTTACTATGAGTTTCTATTCCCAGGGCCTGAGTTCCCCCCCTTCATGGACCTCCCCTCTTTCTTTTGTGGAAGGTGTGTGTACCTGTTCTCCTTCCTCTCCCTCCCAGACCGAGCAGGATGGTAGGGATGTGGGAGTTGGGGGACAGTGCTGGTGCTTACGTGTCATAGATGTGGATGTTTGCTGGGATGGCGCTGATGAACCCAACCAGTTTTCGACTTGAGACCACTCGAACCCCACAGTGCCACTGGGGGAGCCAGCCAGGCGGCCGGAGAGCCCTGGAAGAGACAGGGGCTGTGGTGCCGCTCGCCAGCAGGCAGGGCGGGCTGTGTGGGGTCCACAGCTGAGTTTGGTTCTAACCTTCTGCTACCACGTCCCTGGGGGTTAGCACCTCCATTCCCTTTAGGCCAAGCCCTCCCGGACACAATGGGAATGAGTCACAGTCCCTTCTGGCTGCTCAGCCCACTTGGCCTACTTACCCACCCAATCGAAGGCTGTCATACTGAGGCTTTACATCCGATCCAACTCCTTTGCATTCACTCACTCTGACCGCGTGAGCCGGAGAGCTGGCCTCCTTGGCTCTGAGTCCGGTGGGTCCCATGGTTGGGAGCCCATCACGGAGCCCCTGAAGCACTGGTCTGCCTCTGCCCTCCGGGCCCATCACTCCCCTTTCTGCTTGCCGGTCTTCCTTTCCCTCCTCCATCCCTCTACATTCCAGCCTCTCTACACTTCAGCCTCCTTCCTCCCCCTTCCTGGATGTTACATGTGGCCCAGGATGATGGATGGTTCAGCCACACAAGGCCATTTTCGTACAACTGAGCGTACTCAGAAAATGGACAGAAAATGATCCCTTTTTGATTTTTAAAATATCAGTAGCTTTCATTGCTCTTCCCCTTCTTACATAAAATCCCATTGAGTAGATGATCTTTTCTTCTGGGTAACAATTCCACAAAGTCTCCCTCACTCAGTCATTCTATCTTAAATAAGGTTTTGATGCTAAGTTCCACTAGAAGCAAGTCTCCTTCAGATGCAGGAACTCAGAAATTTCACACTAACTTGCCATTCAAAGGGGATGAAAAATCTGAGGCATGTGGTGGTTCTGCTCTCTGGCTTGGCCCAGAACTGTAAGGAAGTCCTTAAACTCACCATAAGAGAAATTCCGGGGAATAATCAAATCGGAACATGTTGTCATCGTCTTCCACGTAATTCTCATTCAGGAGGGTGTATAATTCTTTCAGCTGCAGAGAAACAGGTGCTGTCTTAGAGGTATTCTGCCAGATGGGGGCCAACTCTGACACCCTGGGGCTCTACGCTTCTCAGAAGGACAAGGCAAACTTCCTTTTGGCATGGCAGGGACTCTTTGAAACGAGCACATGAGCACCGCAGTTGTAATAGGAAACTGAGCCATAGGGGTAGAGTGGCCCACTTAAGTACATAAAGTGACAGACACCAAGAATGCCATCCAACTAACCAACACCTCCTCGTTAAGACAGGGAATGAATGAATGAATGATGAACAAGCAAAATGTGGCCCTGGCCAGTGTGGCTCAGTTGGGTGGGCACTATCCCATGCACCGAAGGGTCGCCGGTTCGATTCCCAGACAGGGCACATGCCTAGGATCCGGGTTTGACATGTGCCCTGAATCCAGGAGGCAACCGACAGATGTTTCTCTGGGTTTTCCTTCCCTCCTCGCCCCCGTCTCTCTCCCCCCATTCCTCTCTCTCTCTAAAACCCATTAAAAAAAAATAAAAAATGAAAGCTTAAAAAAAGGATAGACACTTTGAAGAGCTATAGAGGTAAACCCTCAACCTGCCAGAGAAGCCAAGTGCTATTTCTGTGGTGCTGGGGAGGCCCCAGAGGCAATGCTAGCAGATGTGTGTGCATGTGCTGTGGTCTGCTCAGACCTGTTGGGCTCAGCTGTAAGAGAGTCCTCGAAGAAGGCTTGAGGTGACGCTGTCTCCATGCCGGCAGGGCTCGCTGTGAAAGCGCCCAGTCCACACTGGCCGGCCTGGGACTACTCACCACGCCACGGTCCCCCAGGTCCAGGGCGTCCCAGGTGAAGCCCTGGGGCAGGGTGTAGGGGTCCTGGCGGATGTTGTCTTTGTCAGGCTCCACGGGACCATGGGTGTTCACTACTTCTCCTGGAAGAAGAGACAGCCATGAGCCTTCCCGCTGCCTCCCGGGGGAGGGAAGGCGCTCGGTCCCCAAATCAACCAGGACAAGTCCCGCCTGTCCCCAGGAGCCATCTGAAGAACACTCTGTGCTTGGCAACTGCAGGCCACCTCTGAGCGCCCCTTGGCCCCTCACTAAGGGCCAATTCATGGCAAAACTTCAGCACAATCACTGGCATCCAAGGTGGCTGGCTTTCTGGAAATCCTTTTCTCTCTCCCTCTGGTTACTGAGTGACAAACATTAATCTTGACTAATTTGGCTTCCTGCCTCCTGGTTGGTGCAGAGAGTGCTGTCATGGCCCTGGCCCATCAACCTCGATGAATTTAGAAGAAGTTGTAACAAAGCTGCTTTTGTGACAACAGCAACAATGTCCTGGGCCCATTCCTGAACCAGACGATGGCATCGAGGCGCCAGGCTGGATCCTGGCGCTGCAGCCTTGGCTTTCAGCAATGTGGCCGGTGAACGGCGCTGCCAACTCAGGCCCTCAGGGTCTGCAGAGCCTGCGAGGACCTTCAGGCTGAATCACCGTCCACACAACGCTGCCGGGAAGCTAGGCTCTGACACGACACCCCACCCGGACAGACACCGCTCCTCTGTGGGGTGGGGAGGGAGTGCTTGGGGTGCTGAGGAGATACAGCCCTGATTCCCACCCACAGCCCAGTCAGTCATTTGATAAACGTTGGACAACAAACACTCAATTTTGGCTGTTGGAGCTATTTAGTTTCTACAATTCAGAGCTTACTTATGTTCACACATAGAAGAATGCAGCGTTTAGTACATTTTGAAAACTGAGTTTTCAAACAAGTACCCTGTTTGCTTCTAGCATAGGACATTGTAGACACTTCATGCTTTTACTGACTTTCAAACTCCTGGCCAAACAGATCCTTCTAATGTGTAACAGGCAGCTCGACCCGCCCAGCAGCGTATCTGTGGGGCAGGTGAAGTAGAAACGGCCAGCTATGGCTGTGAGTTGAGGACAACACCATCAGCACTAAACATCCAACTCTTACACTCACGTTTACTGAACACCACTGTGCATCAGACATCATGCACTAGGATAGAGCCAGGAAAAGACAAGGTCCCCGACTCTACAAGATGTACCACCTTCTGGAAAAATATTCAAGAAATGAAACGTGACAAACATGCTAAGGGTCACAAACTGGGAATTACAGGCGTCACTGGGGGGATTACATGGCAGAGAAGCAGCCGGCTGCCTACTGACAATCTGGCTCCCCAGCAGGTTTGGTTAGGCGAGAGCTGGTATTTGTCTTCCTTAGTTTAGAAGCTGGCCTTTTGGTTGGTTTATCCATAAAGTGGCCCTTGAGAAGTAGTTCAATATAAGTCAATCCACCTCCGATTCACTGCCATATAAACTTGAGTGTGCACAGCCAAGGGCCAGGTCCTTGGAAAGTACCGAGGATTTCTCCTCTCATCTTATCTAGTTGCAAGTTTATTTTTCCTTATATTGAACTTTCTTTTCCAAAATACATTTAACTTCAGAATCTTTTTGCTATTATTATTTTCCTAACGATTTCATGGATAAGATACTAGTGGTCTTCCCCAGGGTACAGTCAGCTATGCACCCTTATCAGCAGGGACATGTTCTGAGAAATGCATCGTGAGGAGATTTCTCCTAGTGTGAGTATCACAGAGTGCAGTTAGACAGATCTAGATGGGAGAGCCTACCGCACACCTCAGCTCTGCTGTATAGCCCATTGCTCCAAGGCTACAAGCTTGTACGGCACAACACTGCACAAACAACGCGACATTAAACCAAGCACAAGAGAAAATGATGGAATCAAGAAATGTAGTAAATACAAGATGTAGAAGGCTGTTGTCAGCATAATACCACATACTGTTTTCAGCAAATGACTTTTCTATAAGTAGAAAGAGTATACTCTAAAATAGGGGTGTCAAACTCAATCAGAGAAGGGGCCAAAATCTAAAATCCAGCCTAAATCGCGGGCTGAATGGTTTACTGAACAGTCATAAACTGACAATGTCATAAACTGACAGCGGAGTGCAGTGATGACAGCGCGGTGCGGGCCACATTGCAAGGCCTGGCGGGCTGGATTTGGCCCTCGGGCCTTGTGTTTGACACATGTGCTCTAAAATAACAATAAACAGCATAGTTTAGTAAATATATAAATCAGTAACATTGTCAGTTATTGTTATCAAGTATTATGTACTATACACAATTACTTGTGTTAGTTTTTTTAAAATATATTTTTTATTGATTTCTTACAGAGAGGAAGGGAGAGAGATAGAGTTAGAAACATCAATCAGCTGCCTCCTGCACATCCCCTACTGGGGATGTGCCCACAACCAAAGTACATGCCCTTGACTGGAATCGAACCTGGGACCTCTCAGTCCGCAAGCCGACACTCTATCCACTGAGCCAAACCGGTTTCGGCGGCTTGTGTTACACTTTTATACAACTGGCAGTGCAGGTGTATTTACACCAACATCACCACAAACACATGAGCAATGTGTTGTGCTACAATGTCATTAGGGAATAAGGCTTTCTCAGTTCCATTATAGTCTTATGGGACCACCATTGTATATGTGGTCCATTTTTTTAAAATTTATTTTTATTGATTTCAGATAAAGGAAGGGAGAGGGAGAAAGCATTAGAAACACCCATGAGAGAATCATTGATGGGCTGCCTCTTGCATGCCCCCTACTTGGGATCGAACCTACAACCCAGCCATGTGCCCTAACCGGAAATCGAACCCAGGACCTCTTGATCCATGGGACGATGCTCAATCCACTGAACCATACCAGCAGGGCTGTGTGGTCCATTCTTCACTGAAACATAATTGTGAAGCACATGATTGCACTATAATAATCCCAAGGCCAAATCTTTAAATTTAGGCTGGTTTCTAGGTCCTGTGTGCAACAACCATTTCCATTCACTCCTTCACCACTTGCTCATGAAATGGTAGAATGCACTGGTTCTGTGGCAAGAGCTGGCAAATGAAATGGACAAAGGTGACTTTTAAAAAGTAAAATGAGCCCTAGCCAGTTTGGCTCAGTGGATAGAGCATTGGCCTTGACTGAAGAGTCCTGGGTTCGATTCTGGTCAAAGGTATATGCCTGAGTTACAGGCTCAATCCCCAGTGGAGGGTGTGCAGGAGACAGCCAATCAATGATTCTCTCTCATCATTGATGTTTCTGTCATTCCTTTTCCCTTCCTCTCTGAAATCAATAAAAATATATTAAAAAAAAAAAAAAAAAAAAGTAAAATGAGCCCTGGCCATGTAGCTCATTTGGTTAGAGCATTGTCCTGATATGGCCAAGGTTGTGGATTCCATCCTTGGACATACAAAAATTGGCCATGAATACATGAATAAGTAGAACAACAAATTGACGTTTCTCTCTCTCTCTCTCTCCTACTCCCTCCATCCCTCTCTAAAAATTAATAAATTAGAGATGCAAATCTAAACAACAATGCGGTACCATCTCACACCTGTCAGAATGGCCAACATCAACAAATCAACAAAAGACAAGTGTTGGCGAGGTTGTGGAGAAAAAGGGACCCTCGTGCACTGCTGGTGGGAATGCAGACTGGTGCAACCACTGTGGAGAACAGTGTGGAGTTTCCTCAAAAAACTGGAAATGGAACTCCCATTTGACCCAGTAATCCAACTCCTAGGAATATATCCCAAGAAACTAGAAACACCAATCAGAAAGGATATATGCTCCCCTATGTTCATAGCAGCACAATCTACAATAGCTAGGATTTGGAAACAGCCTAGGTGCCCATCAGCAGATGATTGGATCAAAAAACTATGGTACATCTACATAATGGAATATTATGCTGCCATAAAAAAGAAGGAATTCTCATCATTTGCAGCAACCTGGATGGAATTGGAGAACATCATGCTGAGTGAAATCAGCCAGTCAATGAAAGAGAAATACCACATGATCTCATTTATGGATAATAAAAAACATTATAAACTGATGAATCAAAAGATAGATATAGAGACAATAAAGCAACAAGCAGACTGTCAAATTACAGCGGGGAGGGTAGGGAGATCTGGGGAAGATAAGAGATCAACTGTAGGACTGAAGGACTTGTATACATGCATATAAGTACAACCAATGGACACAAAACTCTGGGGAGGGAGGGCATGTATGGGAGTGGGGAGGCAATGGTATATGTACACAGATAATAATTTAATTTAAAAAAATAAAATGGGGGGGGGCAATAGTAAGATATGTACACAAAAAATAATTTAATAAAAAAATAAAATAAATAAGAAAAAATATTAAAATAAAATAAAAATAAAATAAAATCAATAAATTAAAAAAAAACTTTAAAAAATAAAAATGAAATGATATGATCTGAAAAAGAGAACAAAAATTTTAGTTGGGAGCACAAAGAACTGTTACATAGCCTAAAACAATTGCTGTTTAGAAGGCCTTTAAGTGGGGGAATTTAGGGTGATTTTAAACTTCTAAAGAATTCTAGATCTCTTTAGTGGAAAACAATTTATATCAGTCCCAACAAGGTAAGGAGTGGTGAAAACACGGCTCACTTGAAATACTTGAATTTTACAATCATTAGCCCATTTCAGTGGAAAATATGAAGGCAACTCTAGAAATCACACAACTCTAAGAGTACTCGCAGGAGGAGAAGGGGAGCACCTCAGTCACACAGAGCAGCTGACACCAACAACGTGGTCCTTTATGGGCTGCTTCACGGAAACAACGGACTTAACTGGCCTGCTCTTCCACAAAGCCCCACCCCACACACAGCTCAGAAGAAATAGCACTGAGCATGCAGAGAAGAAATGGCATTGAGCATCGTTGCACCTTCCTGAGTGCATCAGGGACCCTGGGGGCAACTGTGTGGCTTGCTCGTGAACTTTCTGAAAATAAACAACGACAACAAAAATGCAGCACTTTCTATAATTACAGGTAGAGAAACTGAGGAAAAAAACGAAGAATAACTGGACTGAAGAGAAACAGAAGCCTATTACTTAATTCGCTTCATCCCCAGGTTTCACTGTCTGTAAAAAAGGGAGCAAATTCCCAGTGAAAATAAAACCAACCCCAAACCCCATCTGATAACGAACCAAAATATTCGGCAGTCACCACACGTCTCTCCATGCACTCGCTCAGAGGCAGGGCATGTGGCTCCCTGAAGGGGAAGAGGTCATGGGAACTGGCTACCAGGCCTGCCCTAGGAACAGCATTACTGTGACCCACAGCCCCGCCCGAGGGCTCAGGCAGTGGGCCTGGACCTACGTGGCTGGGGCAGCCCGGCAGCCCAGGCGGATGGGTTGGGACAGGTTCTGGAACAGAGCCTCCTGGCCGGTTCACGGCTCATGGCCATCCAGCAGTATTTTGCCTGGAGGGGCGTTCCTCAAATCACTTCTGGATTGCCCAAGGACTGCATCTGCTTTAGAGCAGAGCTTCTGAAACTTTCAAAATGGACACAACCCCCCTGTCAGTTCTGATTCTAAAGGTCTGGAGCGGGGCATGAGATTCTGAATTCTATAACCCTTAAGCAAGGCCATCCTGCTGGTGTGAGAACCAGTTTGAGTAGCAAGGCTCTGAACTGAGTGCTCCCCACCACTGAGTAGACGAATCTCCCTGGGCACAGCTGTCCCTCACCAGTCCTTGGCCCGGCCCCTGCCCGCCTCCTCCTCCCCACCAAACACACACTGTGTTTCTGGAAAGGAGCGGTATCATGAACACCCTAAGGTCATCCATTCACGTTTGGTGTTGAAAAATACGTTTTTTCCCAACAGACTTACTTTCCCAGCCACACAGAAAACAGGAGGTGGGCTATCAATGAGCCCAGAATCATGACGCAACCACTCCAGAAACTTTGTCAACAGCGACCCTCTGAAGTTAGCCATCAAGGTTAGCTGTAGCTTGGTCTCAGCAGGTCAGCTCTAACTCTGCTATGTCCAGTCTCTTCTGGAATCCTTTTAGATTTTCTAGCTATCCCACTCTTTTCTTTCTTAAGGGGTGCCAACCAAACCTGCATATGGTATTCCAGTTGTTGAACCATCATCGTTAAGTAAACTGTCAAATCACTTTGTATTTAGTAAACATGCATTTGCAAGAGATAAGGGGAAGAGGGTGAGGATTTCGCCATCCCAGGATTGAAGGTTTGCCCAGATAAACACGACAGTCTCTCCATAAAGTCTATGTGGGAAGACAGAACATGGGCAGACATCCCCATTCACCATGTGCCAATGCATTGTTTTTCTTTGTAGATTTGTACTGGATGATGATGAACTGAAGGAGCCATTATTTGGTTTCAGTGTGCTACTGTGCAACGATGAGGTCCCTGAACAATAGCCTTTTCTATACTGTACTTTCAAGACTACCCTCTAAAAATAACCCCCAAGGCACTCCAGGACAATATAGCCCGCACAAATTAAGTATGGAACCCTCAGCACAACTCTCCTGGAGAAGAGGCACACACATACCCAGTTTGGGGACAGGCTGTGTGTCCCAGAACTGGTAGCTTCTTTTGCTGGCCTCCTCCAACGTTTTGGCAGGTCCCTGGCCCACAGAAAACAGTTCAATGGCCTTCTGTATTTCCTGGATCCTCTCTGCTGGCAAAGAGTTCATCTAGACAAGACAAAGTCGGGGAGAGAAAAGGCTCATTATGTTAATAAGTACTTTTGATTAATTATAGGTTCAACAGTTAAAGGAGTACAGCTTGCCGGTGTGGCTCAATGGGTTGAGCTTCAGCCCATGAACCAGGTCATGGTTCAGTTCCGGTCAGGGTATATGCCCAGGTTGTGGGCTTAATCACTGGTGGGGGGTATGTAGAAGGCAACCATTCAGTGATTCTCTGTCATCATTGATGTTTCTCTCTCTCTCTCCCTCTCCCTGAAATCATCAATTAAAAACACACACAATATATTGAAGGGATACAACTCAACGAAGGGAAATGATTCCTCTATCCCAATTCCAGAGATCACATATTGTACAACTGGAGAAAGTTGTTGTTGATGAACAAAACGAGGGGGGGGGGGTTCCCTGCAGGGTTTCTCCCCTTCTTGTGATGTTTGATGGCAGAATACATGTTCAGTGTAAAATTCCAAACAATGCAGGAATGTGTAATACATATAGAAAGTAAAAACCCAACAATCCCATCCCTCAAATATAATCCTTGTCATCAACAGTCTTAATTTGAGAGGTAGAAGAGGCAAGTATAATTTGACTTTTTTATATGCAAGCTCCAAACTCACACACACACACACACACACACACACACACACACAATTTCAAAAACTAAAATTGGATCATATAGTATTATTCTAAAAACTGTTCTTTAAACACTGTGTCTAAGAGACCTACCCATGTGGCCACACAGACTTGCCCATTCTAACTACTGTGCACGGGCCACAGTTAATTAGCCACCCCCCCAGCAATGGGCATTTTGGTGGTTTTGTTCTTCAGTGCTACAAGCATGCTACAATGAACTTTCTTGCACGTCTATTTTTGCTCATTTGGATATGTATTCCTGCAGGATAAAATCTAAGAAAGGAGGTTTGTTGGATTAACAGGTATTAAATTACATTTGAAACTATAATATATATTGTCAACTTTCCCCTAAAAACAGGTTAATAAGCCAATAAATATTGTTATGAGAACATGTTTCTCCAGACTCTCATAATAAAATTTAACAAATCTTAATCTCTGTCAATCTAGGGGGAAAAAAGACTGCTTTAATCTCTATTTCTTTCATTTTGAGTTTAATCGTCTTTTCATACACTGACTAAACATTTATATTTTTTCTTTGTGAACTGTCTACTCATTTCATTTTTTTAAATTGACTGATTAATATATTTATTTTCCTAGTTTATTGTTTATCTTTTTAAAAATTGTCTTTTGACTTTTTATAGATATGTTGTAATTTGTCATTTTTTAATGGCTCCTGGTTCTTATAATTATAAAAATATGCATAATTTTTTCTAACACTATTTCCCCCCACTTAGACTATGAAGGAAAGGAAGACTATAAACCAACGTGTTTACATTGCCTTGGGAGGTAGGATTGTCAACATAAGACACATTTAAGCCTGTAGAGAATTTTTATGAATTTACTTGAGCTAAACTGACGACAAATGCCAGGAAGCAAAATCTCAACTGATTGAGAAAATGCTCCAGAGAATGGCAGTTATGTGCCTTATTTTATAAATTACAAAGGAGGAAGTGTAAGGGGTTACATAAAATCCACTGGTGATAGCTTAGGGAAATGGGAGGAAGTGGGGGAATCTCTGGGCCTGGATAAAAAGTAAACCTAATAAACACATACTTCTTTTACATTTGCGTGTATAGGATGGTTAACAATGAACGTAATAACCATAACAATGAGAGATTTTGTGGTCTTTGCTCTGGTGCACTGGGGAAGGAGCGAGGAAGGAAAGAAATTACAAAAAGGTGTGTTATTATAAATGTAGATGCAAAGACCATAAGATAAGCTCAGTTAAGGTAAAGATTTATCGGGGAAGATACTGGCCTAGAACATGACTACCCACCATGACTCATTTTCAGATAGAAAGTGTATGTTTGTCTGCTTGTTTGTTTTTTTAAATATATATATTATTGATCTTTTACAGAGAGGAAGGGAGAGGAATAGAGAGCTACAAACATCGATGAGAGAGAAGCATCAATCAGCTGCCTCTTGCGCACCCCCTACTGGGGATGTGCCTGCAACCAAGGTACATACCCTTGACTAGAATCGAACCTGGGACCCTTCAGTCCCCAGGCCGACACTCTATCCAGTGAGCCAAACCAGCCAGAACAAGTGTTTGCTTTTTCAATATATTTTTATTGATTTCAGAGAGGAAGGGAGAGGGAGATATAGAAACATCAATGCTGAGAAACACTGATTGGCTGCCACCTGCATGCCACCTACTGTGGACTGAGCCCACAACCCAGGCATGTGCCCTCAACCAGAACCGAACTGGGACCCTTTGGTCTCAGGCTGACGCTCTATCCACTGAGCCAAGCTGACTAGGGCCAGTTAAAAAGTTTTAATTTCAGACCATCCTATGTGGTTACTATAGACCTTTGAGCTTGTAAGGTCTGCCCTGCAGGCTTCCCGAGCTTGCCAGATTTAGTATGTGGCCCCTTTCTCATCCACAGGATTATAAGTGATTTTAGTTTTCTTCCTCTTGCTATGATTTCCCCCCTAAATTCTCTACAATAAACTACTTCACTTTTATAAAGAGGAAAAAATGGAAGAGCTATGTAAATGGTGGTTTATTAATATTTTCTAATTTCAAAGAGAACCATTTTGATATGGGCTCAGGGTCACACCCTCCACCCAAATACACATCCCCAAACAAAAATAAAAACCCTAAAGCCAAAGCATAGGCTTAGGCTAGGATTCCTGACTGAAAACCTGGGTAAGCCACCTCTCTCATCTTTAGAACGGGAAGACTCCCATCTGCCTTGTAGGGATGTTCAAGTGCCTGGCAACAACCTAGCCCGCTGTGGTCAATATGATGTTTTTTTTTTTTTTTTTCATAGGGGGTTTGATACTGAAAAATTACTTGAAGTCATATCTTAATAAGATAGAAGACTGAAGATGGAGTATAACATTTGAGTCATGAAACAAAGTGTAGATAGACTGGAATGAGACCAAATTTCTCATGACGCTTATCAACTGTTTGAGAAGCTATTCTAAAAGAGGAATTATGGGTTATGAACTTCCCCCATCTATTCTAAAGAGGATAGGACTAGCTCTGGCCGGTGTGGCTCAGTTGGTTGAGTATCATCCTGCACAACAAAAGGTCACTGGTTCAATTCCTGGTCAAGGCACATACCCAGGTTGCGGGTTCCATCCCTGGTTGGAGTGTGTATGGGAGGCAACCAACCAGTTAAGCTCTCACATCAATGTTTCTCTCTCTCCCTCTCTCTTCCTCTTTCTCTAAAGATAAATTTTACAAATATATTTAAAGAGGATAGTACTAACATGAAATAATAGTGTTGTTTTTTTTTTAAAATGTTGTTTTATTTATAAACAAAACAATCCTTGCTAATACCTCCAGGTCCAGTCTTAGGTTGAAAACTCTAGGCCAGTGGTTCTAGCCAGTGGAACTGGGAAACTGACTGTGTGACTCATGATTTTCATTACAATGACTATGCATTAACCATTTGTATGCCATTAGCGGCGGACCTTTGAAAATTACACTCAGAATATCGTAGCAGTTAGTAACTGGTTAAGAGAAAGCTTGCAATACATAAAGGTCTGCCTTAAAAAGAATAGGCCTGAGTGGAGACTTAGATGGAAAAGGCTGAGAACCGCTGCTCTAGGTAACGGGCTGGCACCTTGTACGGCACTGCATGTATGTGCCTGTGCATCCTCAGAGGACACCATGCTTGGGAGTCAGTGTCTAACCTGCTGTGTCTTTTTTTTAATATATTTTATTGATTTTTCACAGAGAGGAAGAGAGATAGAGAGTTAGAAACATCGATGAGAGAGAATCATCGATCAGCTGCCTCTTGGGCACCCCCAGTCTTGCACACCCCCTACTGGGGGTGCGCCAGCAACCAAGGTACATGCCCTTGACTGGAATTGAACCTGGGACCTTTAAGTCCCCAGGCTGACGCTTTATCCACTGAGCCAAACCGGTTCTGGCTAACCTGCTGTGTCTTAAGGTATGAGAGTAGATTCATCTCCTAGGTCTAGGGTGGCAGAGGGCAGCAGAGGGACCCAAGCCCTCCATCTTTAAGTAGTGCCAGTGGAGACTGTCAGTCTAAATCGTTTCTACACATTTACCCCGAACCCTTCTCGTCTGAAAAATCAACTCTCAGTAGCAAGAAAACAGAGCCTCCTTGTTACCTTCACATGCTGATCCTGGGCTGAGTCTGTCTCGCTGCCTTTCTCTTTCTTCTTTTTTTGTTTCTTTTTCTTCTTTTTGGCTCCAGTGTCATTGGCTGGACTCAAACCACTGTAAAAACAAGTAAATACCAATGCAGGGTTTAAAAAAAAATCATCTGTTTTGGGCTACACTGACAAAGAGCTTTCTGTGGAGCCAGGCCTTTCTTAATCAAGCCTTTGGCTTCCGAGCAGACTAGAGAATCACCCAGGTTCCCAGAAGAGGCATTTGGAGGACACCAGAACACACAGCTCTCCTCCCACTGCCATCAGCTCCGGGGAGGGAGTGCTGTGCAAGGAATGTCCTACTTGTTTGAAAGGGCCGTTTCTATTCTTGTTTTTATTTTCTATGATTTTCTTCTTCAGACTGTCAGGTTGCTGGCACCAAAGGCAAATGTTAACAGGGCATTCATAACCACCAAGAGCCCTAAATTTAAAAGGATGACACCCAAATAATAGTCTTTGTGGAAACCCTTCCTCACCCCACTCCTATCCTCCCAGGCATTAGCTTTAACGCGTTTCCCTGGCTGAATCTAAAGCACAAGGCAATGCTGGAAATGAAGGAAGCAACAAAGAAAAAGGTAATTTAACATTGCTGTGTCCAAAATAGTGACACAATCTTGAAAAATGCCTAAATCAGGCCTGCAGGATTGAGGACAACTGTCAGCTGATTAAGGCGGTGAAATCATCAGTCAACATCCAGTAGTAGGGACCTTGGGAAAAGTGAAGCATCAGCCATTCCTGCAGAGATTACCTGAAGCCTGAGGGTGAGCATGAACGTGGTAATACTCATGTCCTTTTCCTTCTTTGTGACACACCCGAGGAATGCAGCAAAAGCAAGTTTCTTAGCCACATTTGGGTTTTCTACCATCTCTTATGACTTTCTGCACTCTCTCTCAATATCTTCAGTGAGACACAAATCACATATTATACCGTTTCTTTGGCATTTTCAATTCATTTGCTCTGAAACGTTTCTCCCAATTCTTGTTGATCTTAGGAAATAGTTTTGATTCTGGGTTTTCTTCATTTTATTGATGAATTTTAAGGTTCACCTTGCAGCTTGCATTCGCAATTACTGTTTGGTGTCTGCCATGTCTAAACTGATGTTGGCATTGCTGGCCTGGGAGTAATGTCTAGCATCTCTCTGCCATCCTCCTTGGAATTCTTCCATTAAAAAGTCAAAATTAAGGCGAAACCGGTTTGGCTCAGTGGTAGAGCGTCAATCTGCTGACTGAAGGGTTCCGGGTTCGATTCCGGTCGGGGGTATATACATTGGTTGCGGGCACATCCCCAGTAGGAGGCAGCTGGTTGATGTTTCTCTCTCATCAATGTTTCTAGCTCTCTATCTCTCTCCCTTCCTCTCTGTAAAAAAATCAATAAAATATATTAAAATAAATAAATAAAATTAAAAAAAAAGTCAAAATTAATCATCCACTGGTTTCCTATGCTGTGGGATCAAACCTCTCCCTTGGGCCCCCCCTTGGATGTTCAGGGCCCAAACCACTTTTATTTCTTGGATGGAAGGGGAGGTGGAGGCTGGAACTAGGAGGCCCAGGGACCAGAGGGTGAGAGCCCAGCAATTTGCAGCAGAGGCAAGGGAAAGTTTGGCTGCAGGATCCAGGGATGGGAGTGAGGAGAAAGAAGGGCTGAAGAAGAGTCCAAAAGAAAGACATGGAACATGGGAGCTCTCTCAAGGAGTGGTTGCCACCTGGCCCCAATCACAAAGCTGCCTGCCCAGAGCTTCACTGGAACTCTAGGTGAAGCTCTCATGGCTCAGACACTCCCACCACAGACCACCCTACTCTTGCCTAGACTGTGGCTGCAACTTCAGCTAGTCCTCCCTCTCGGCTATCCACAGGCGCGGGCACACCCAGGCCAGGCCTACCCCTGCCCTGACCGTGGCCTGCGCATCATCTGCTTTCCCCTCAGTCACCAGCACGTCCACGCTCACAGGCGGCCTGAGTGTGGAAAGGCTTCAAGCACAAGTATGCCCTGGAAGCCCACCAGCGGGTCCCTCACTCTGGCAAGACCCCAAGGTGGCAGCAGCCTGCAGCGGCTTTCAGAGGCAATCCCTGATCTGGGAGGCCAGGATCCCCTAGTTCCCTTACAGGCCTTTCTGTGGAAGAGAGGCGGCAAGGCTTCTGTGTCGGGGGGAAAGGAAAGGAAATCGGCATTTAAGGAAAACAAAGCTCCGTGTTAGGAAACGAGAAGAAGTGAGGGGGGCAGAGATGGTCCTTTGGAAGAAGGCTGGAATCAGAACTCATTTTCTTTTCTTTTTAAAAAAAAATATATATTTTATTGATTTTTTTAGAGGAAGAGAGAGGGATAGAGAGTTAGAAACATCGATGAGAAATGTTTCATCAATCAGCTGCCTCTTGCACACACCCCACTGGGGATGTGCCCGCAACCAAGGTACATGCCCTTGACTGGAATCGAACCTGGGACCTTTCAGTCCGCAGGCCGACGCTCTATCCACTGAGCCAAACCCGTTTCAGCCCAGAACTCATTTTCTGAGGTTTCTGCTCCCACTTCCAAGTCCTACTTGAGATTTCTTCACGTCAAATGTTTCACCTAACTGGCTTTTCTTTCTGGATTATTCTCTCCCTTCGAGCATTCTGGTAGGTATCTGTTAGGTCAGAGGAATTCCAGAAGCTGATGTATGCAACCGAGGGTGACACAAATAACAGACTAGTGCACCAGACAGATGGCGACACAAATGCTGGTCCCTCCCTGAAACCCGTGACAGACCAGTGCTCCAGGCAAATGGTGCTCAGATTTTGGCTCCATTCCTAGAACCCCTGCCCGGGGCTTGCGGAATTCCGCCCGCCCTCACTGAACACCTGTATGAAAAGGGACTCGGCTCCCACCCAGAGTGACTGTTCCGGCCCTCCCCTCAGGACCCGTGAGCCTTGCCGGGAGGGTAAGATTAAAAGCTCTTCCTTTTGACTGGCCTGGACTCTCTCTTTGTTCCCTGAGCTGCGAACCTCACATTTGGTGCCGAAATCTGGGAGGGTGCGAACACTCCCTCTGACCATTCACGGTCCGGGGTCCCCCTCCTCTCTCTCTAGGATCCTCCGGTTTCTCCCCGGGCTCGGCAGCATCAGCGGTAAGTCCCGGCCTGTGAAGGCTGTCCGGCGTCTCTGTCCATAAATCGCGACATGTGTCAGAGAACGCCTTCCAGGCACCGCCCTCTGGAGCCCTCCAGGAGGGTCCGGACCTCGGGAGGCAGTGGAGACGTCCCTGCTGTCCCTCCGGCCGTAGCCTTGTCTGAACAACTGGGATGCTGGTCCTTTGGCCTCGGCTACTGGCCTCAGGTATCGAGCATGGGTAATCAAAACTCTAAAAACCTCTAGGGTACCTGCTTACCAATCTGGCTAAGCTAGGCCTGTCCCAGGATCTGCGCCCTACACGCCTCCTTTACTTCTGTAATGTGGCATGGCTTCAGTCTGTATTGGACAACAGGTCAAAATGGCCCGAGAACGGGACTTTCGATTTTAACATCCTTACTGACCTCAGTAATTTCTGCTGGCAAATCAGGAAGTGGCCTGAGGTCCCATATGTCCAGGCTCTTTTCTACCTGCGCTCCCGTCCCTCCCTCTGCTCCTCCTGTTCCACAGCCCAGGTTCTCCTCGCTTATAAGAAACCTCCTCTACTTACCGACACCCTCCACTTTCCGCCTTATCTGAACCCCCCGAAAATCTTCCCTCCCCTCGGACTCGTCCGCCTTCCTGTCCAGGCCCTCCCCCCACAGCTCCTTCCACCCCACCGTCCACTCCCTCCCTTCCCTGTCCTCCTCCACCAACTGTCTCTTTTAGAGTCTCCCAGCTAGCCACCCACTGATCTCGCAGGCGGCCCAGATATTCGGGAAAGGTCCAAGATCTGGTGGTCACGACCTTTAAGGTGCTCAATGCCCGTGAGGAGCAGGCAGAGCGGGAGCGGGAAGCCAGCCGTTGACAGAAGGTAAACCTGCAAACCCGAGCCTTGGCTGTGGCCCTGTGGCCCACGGCAGCCGTGCATGGTCCCGAGGGGCCGAGGGGCTGTGCGTGGTGGGGTGCAACGAGAGGACTGACGCCACCTGGAGGGTGCTTCAAGTGCAGAAATGAAGGCAAGGCAGTGCCCTCAGCCCTGGGCTCCAACCAAGCCCCGCCCGGCGTGTGGTCCAAGCGGCCCCTGGAAAAGTGACGGGCCCTCTGCGTCTCAGCGTGGAGGGGCCGCCCTTCCAGGTCATGACCCGCCGCTGGCCATGCTGGGATCGGCCGAAGACTGAAGGTGCCTGGACTTGACGCCCCCATCACCCTCCCCAAGCCCAGGGTAACGCTCAAGGTAGTGGGTGAGCTGGTCTCCTTCTCGGTCCTGCCCTCCTTTCCAAGGCCCCTTTTCCCTTCCACGATCTCAGACACGGGTACTGACGGCAAATCCACCTGCCCACAGGCCACCAGGCCCTTCCTTCCCTGTCTCCTGACAACAGCCCTATAACCACCCGTTCCCAGTCATGCCTTCGCGCCTGTGCCCTTTAGAATGGATATCCTCACCAGACTGGGGGCCACTCTGCAGCTCACTCGGAGCCCTTCAGCCTCCCTGCCTCTTCCCCACTCCACCCTTCCCCAAGAACAACTTTCTCGACTGTGCAGGCTTATCAGAAACTGAGATCAGCCAAAACCGGTTTGGCTCAGTGGATAGAGCGTAGGCCTGCGGACTGAAAGGTCCCCGGTTTGATTCCGGTCAAGGGCATGTACCTTGGTTGTGGGCACATCCCCAGTAGAGGGTGTGCAAGAGGCAGCTGATTGATGACTCTCTCTCATCAATGTTTCTTTCTTTCTTTCTTTTCTTTCTTTCTTTCTTTCTTAAATATATTTTTATTGATTTTGTACAGAGAGGAAGGGAGAGAGAGAGAGAGAGAGCTAGAAACATCAACGAGAGAGAGTCATCGATCAGCTGCCTCTTGCACGCCCCCTACCAGGGATATGCCTGCAACCAAGGTACATGCCCTTGACTGGAATCGAACCCGGGACCTCTCAGTCCCCAAGCCGACGCTCTATCCATTCAGCCAAACTGGTTTCAGCTCATCAATGTTTCTGACTCTCTATCCCTCTCTCTTCTAAATATTTTAAAATAGCATACAATACTGAAACACTGATTGCTAGACATGTTTAGAAATACTTAATGGAAGGTCTGAGACATGGTTACACATTTTGAAGGACATAGAAGGAAGGTTTGAGGCTAATTGGAAAGTGTGAACTTTTGTGAAGGTTTGTGTATGTGATGCGAAGGAAAAGAGAAATGTTGAAAGAAAAGTTCTAAATTAACTGTTGATAAGAATTGTAAAAGGGCCATTTTACTATGAGCAAGAAAGTGAGGCTTCAGTCTCCAAGCCTGGCAGGACAAGGTTGCTGGATATTTCTAAAGCTAACCAGAATATGTCTAACCTCTTATCCAACAATCCAGGTCCCTGGCTTCCACTACTCCTTTCCTTCCCTTCCCTACCTGCAAGGAAACTGCTGAGGTGGCATCCGAGACCCTTATAACACACACAATCCCAAGGTCCAGTCTCCCCCGCCATACAATCAGACAACGGCCCAGTGTTTATATCAAGGGTCGTTCAGCAGGTTAGCCCCTCTCTTGGCATCTCCTGGAAACTGCACGTGCCCTACCGCCCACAACCATCGGGTAAGGGTGAGAGGGCCAACGGCCTCCTTGAAGACCTTCTAACTGACCTCTCTAGAAATTCGCAGCTCCTTCCCTGACCAGAATCCGGGCCACACCAAGGAGCCCACCTTCTTAAGCCCTTTGGAACTCCTGTATGGGAAACCCTTCTTGCTCAACCATCGTCTCCCTACTGCCCCTCCTCTCCTGGCTACTGATCTTCCACACCTGTCTCTGCTCAGGCAGCTGCTCCGGCCAGAACCAGCCGACCAAGGCTCCCGAGGACCAGCCCTCCAGCCGGGGACTCAGTCCTCCTTAAGAATCTACATCCCAAGGCCTTGGAGCCCAGGTGGACGGGACCTCACAGTCATCCTCACACTGCAGCCAAACAACTTGGCGATCCGTCGTGGCACCACCTCTCCAGACTCGAGGACCCGGAGCAGCATGACTTCTATAAATGTGAGGTGCTGGGCCCCACTGAGGTCCGCCTTAGCCGCCCTCCCCCTCCTCCTTCTCCTCCCGGCCCTGGGCAACCTACACCCACCCGCTTATGTGTGGAGGTTCAAGGTCCATGAAACAGTCGGCCAGGACAGCACAAAACACTGCCGGGTGCTGGTGGGATCTCAGGACTGCCCTCTGGTCGGCTGCCAGGCGGAGATCCTGATTGCTGTTGACCTCCAGACAGTGTCCAACTGGGGCCGGCCATATGTCTGTTTTGCTTATGACCAGCAGGACCCAGACAGATGTAATCAAGATGTCAACACCTATGGGGGTTGCTGCTGGTCAGACTGTGTCATCCATGATGCTTATAATGAGGTCAGTTTTGGTCCCTTTTTCTGGAAGAATGAGACCTTCAACATCAGGGTCCGGGACCAGCGATGGGTGGCCGGCGTTATGGGAAAACTATATGCAAGTGGTCGGAGCTCGACCCCTTCAGGGACCATCTACATCTCCCGGGAATATGTCTTGGCCCAGAAGGCCCAAATCCAGGTCTCCGACACAGGCCGCGCGACCCTGGCCAAGCTGAGTGAAGCGCTACCTGCAAGACACGCCCGGGACAACTCTCTTTTCGGCTGGTTCCAGAGCCCCTGAGCCACCCGGATCCACCCATGGCAGGGCCCCTAGTTCTCATCTGTGTCTTTTTTCTCCTAGCCCCCTGCCTCCTCAAATTCATCCATCCCGGGTCACCGAGATGTCACGGGTGACTGTAAACCAGCTCCTGCTCCATCCCTACGCTGGGCTGCCCTGGGATCTGCCTCTGCCTGACCCTGGCCTTCACCCCTCCCCTCCTCGCCCCTGGGCAGCAGGAAGCAGCCAGGACGATTTCGGCGCCCCCTATCACAAAAGGCCGGGATGTTAGGTCAGAGGAATTCCAGAGCTGATGCATGCAACCGATGGTGACACAAATAACAGACTAGTGCACCAGACAGATGGCGACACAAATGCTGGTCCCTCCCTGAAACCCGTGACAGACCAGTGCTCCAGGCACATGGTGGTGCAGACATTGGCTCCATTCCTAGAACCCCTGCCCTCACTCATGGTCCTCCGCCTTCACTGAACACCTGTATAAAAAAGTGACTTGGCTCACGCCCAGCAAGACTCCCGGTCCTAATGGCCCTCCCCTCAGGACGGTGCTCCTTCCCCGGGAGTGCAGGATTAAACTTCCTTTTGGCTGGCCTGGACTCTGCCTCTGTTCCCTGCGCCGAAAACCTCACAGTATCTCTCCTCGTCCTCAGAGATGGGGTCTGTTAGATGAAAAACTCTATTAAAGGTGCTGGCCCCACTCTGGGAATCCCCACCCCGGGTCTGTCCCCACCTGAGGGAAGCTCATCCAAGGATTCTGCCTTTCAGTTGGTGCAAGTGAAGCACCTGGCAAGGAAACACATGTGGAACCAAGCCATTGTTGGCACTTCTTTATCTTAGAGACCTAGCGGGGGTCACAGGAAAAACCGCAGGTGGGGATCTCCCCTGCCTCAGGCTCACTCCGCACACAGGGTGCAAAAGTATTAAGCTTAATGAATTTAATATTCCCCCAAAACTTGTATGAATTAGTAATTGCAATGTTTTTTTCTTTTTCTTGTTTCAAATTGAAACATGTTCCCTGGACTTCACATCTTTTGAATAAAGATGTATTCTTGGGCCACAGCATTTGGAAATACATAAGGTTAGGGACTTTTTTTTTTTTTTTTAAAGAGTAAATTAGTTGCAATTAGATTTGAAATCAAGGCATAGCATCTTTAATTTTTTTCTGCAATGAGTCAATAATTCAGAAGTCTTTCTAACCCATTTAGATATGCTAGTCCTACTTTAGAACAAGAAACTGCTGAAGGAATAAGCAAGGAGGTAAGTAGAACTGAACACGTCTGCAAGCCAGGAGCGGTACTGGGCGACTCAAATACGTCTTTTAACAAAAGATTGTTTCTTTGAACACCTGGTTCCAAAGATGATTATTAATGGGAACTGGGTGTTATTTTACTTCACCACATAACCTCTCCTAAGTAGCAGCCTGAGATTCCGGGTTCAGCTCAGTCCCTCTAGCTCGGTGGCCTTAAGCATATTACTCAATGTTTCTGCACCTAGTTTTCTCAGTAGGGGGTGTGCAAGAGGCAGCTGAATTATATATATAAAATTCAGAAAGCCTTCATGGTCTTAAAATGCCTTGGGATCATTATGAATATCAATTATAATATTATACTGTGTAGGGAGAAGGCAATCTGTAACCACATGCTGCCATTTCCTGTTGTAGAATGTCTTCTTCCGAATCCTGGTAGGAGCACTCAAACCCAGACTTCACACCCTTACCCAGGACTAAAGTTACCTCCAGTCTTTACTGGCTCTCCTTGTTTCACCTTTCTGCATCATTTGAAAGTCTTACCGCCGTGGGACCCGCCGCTGAGACAGTGGCTTTCCGCGCGTTCCTCCATGCCTGAAAGCCTCCAGTGACAGCAGCTTCTTATGCTGGAAGGATCAAGCCAACTTTTCCCTAGGCCAGTGGTCGGCAAACTGCGGCTCTCTAATGAGTTTGCCGACCACTGGGATAGGGGCTTAATCACAAGGAACAACAGCCTGTAATTATTGGAATCGAGAGTCTAGGTCAGTGGTCGGCAAACACATTAGTCAACAGAGCAGCAAACCACGGCTCACAAGCCACACGTGGCTCTGGCTCTCGAGCAGCAGTTTGCCAACCACTGCCCTAGGCTACTGACACTCAGAGCCCTTCCGTTCATCCACCCTTACCGCCCCCAGCTCTGGAATAACTGCTGCCACCTGATGCAAAGGCTAGGAAATCAGGAAGAGCCAGTGAAGGCTGGAGGTTACTTTATTCCAAATGTAAGGTCGTGAAGCTACAAGCAAGTGTACCCTCCCACGTATTACATTAATGAGATAAAGAAGGCATATCATGGGAGAAAGACTGATAACGTTCAGAGGAGGAATAAGATGAACTCCATAAAACCAGATGCTCAGCAAAACCCCAAGGCCATAGCAATGAACAGGAAGCATAAAGTCATTTATGCCCTGAAGATAATTTTTTCTTCTAATAACTCAATTTTGTTACCACACAGAGGTCCATTTGCAGCCTATGACAACTCTGTGGTTTTCTTATTCCAGAGACAGTCTCACTCCAGTCTCAGGATTATATGCAGCATTAGAAGGTTTAAAAACTGGTTGGTATTAGGAGACAAACCATCATTCCATTGTTGATACAATTTACAAATCCTTATTCATCCAGTGGTCGGCAAACCGCGGCTCTCGAGCCACATGTGGCTCATGAGCCGCCGTTTCCCCGCTCTGTTGACTATTGAGTTTGCCGACCACTGTCACAGCATATGGAATGAATTCTCTGGTCTCAGTATATGAATTACCTTAAGAGTAATTTTTTAACATAATTCAATGGAAAAAAGAATCAAAAGGTGAAGATGAATCACTGTTATGTAGTAACCAATTGGATACTTACTAAATTCAACTTCACATAAGGAAGAGAGAAGTTACTTCCTCCAACTTCAGACATCTTCACCCGTGTGCAAATCACTAAAACACTCCCTTTCTGCTTTGATTGCTCTTCAGTGGAGACACTTCTATGAAGCATCTCCTCAACAACTCCATTTTTGTGGAAGATCTTGGGCTGAACTCTTGTTCTGTTTTATGCATTGATACTAGAGCTGGCCAACACCAAGACCCAAACTAAAATCATGTCCTTGTATCGGCTTGACTGTGTACATGCAGCTACTGAGCAACAATCCTGTTTCAACTTGTACACCAAGCCTACGGAGACAGCTGAAGAACAAAGCGAAGTTTTCTTAAAAGCCATTTTTACTGAGCTCCCAGGCACTGAGCCATATCCATGAGGACAGGTTATGAGCTCTCCATGCTCTCACAGCCAACATCCCAAACAGACTCAGAGAAGGGACTTCCAAGGAGCCCACTACGTTAGCTTTTAAGGTGATTGCAGTTATTCACAAGAAACCAAGCTCAGAGACTTTGAAAGTAGGTCTTCAAGAAACATTAGGAAGCCAGGATCATCTCACAGAAGAATGGCCTCGGTTTGGATTTGGGGATAACCAAACCAGAGGACCCCAGAGAGGCCAGGCTAGCCCTTCTCTGAGAATTGGGCATCATGTTTAAAGGAACCTGAAGTTCATAGGGACTGGGTAGGTGTCCCAGGGCATGCTGGGATTCAACAAATTAACACAGAAATCTCTCAGAGTTCTGGTCACCTTAACATACTCCGAAGAGATCCACCAGACCTTGGAATACAAAAAAATCAAAAGCTAACTTTGGTTCATTTGGTTCCAAAATAATGAGCAGAGAATTAGTGAAATTTGACATTTTTTTTTGGGGGGGGGCGGGCATGTTGGGGAGTGATGTGTGCCTGCAGGGGAAAGGGATGTGAGAGTTCACAGAATAATTTTGAAATTTACATTCTACAGTAAAGTTGTCAACGAACAACCTAGCAAACATGGGACAAATTAGCAGAATGACAGACCCAGAAGCCAAAATATTCTAAATTCAAACATGTAAGAAATCCTGCGGATGCTGTGGTAGAAGGTTAGGGCTGGGGGAGGAGATGGAAAGTGAACCTCAGTACTTATTTCTAGAAAGAGAATGCAGTGCCAGGGTTTAGGAGTGGGTGGGAGGGAAGGGCAAGCTGACAGATGAACAACAGGAGCAGCAAACTTCCAGACAAGATGAGTAGGAAGCATCTTAACGGACCTCCTCTCAGTCCCACTGGGTGACAAAGCCCACTCCCAGGGGCGTGGCTGAGGGACAGGAAGCTGTTACTGCGGAGGAATCTCAGGGCTCTCTAGCTTAACTTGTTACAGAGAGGACACCAGGACCCAAGATGTGAGGCAAACTGGTCATCAACTGACCAGTTAGTACCAAGAGGACGGCCACCAGCCTCTAAAGACCTGGCCCGTTCCGCCCCCTACACTAGTCTTACTCCCTGGGAGAATTTACCTGGGAATCTCCAAAGCCAAAAGAACACCGGCTGTTTCATCACATCTCCTCTGCCTACTGTATGTCCCCGTGATGCCTGATTTAAGAGTCTGATCTCCCAAACAATTTAATACTTTATGTATAATCATGTGCTGCTTCCTGGCTTCCCAATGACATTTAAAAAGTTCCTAAGTGTTGTGACCACATCTTATACAGCTGTTCTAGCTGTGCTGAGCACACAGCTGAAAACTCAACGGATATATGCTTGACTGATGCTTTCCAGGCATAACAGACTAAAATACAACTCTGAAAAGCGAGAGCTTAAAAGAGGGTCAGAAAACATCATTAGGAATGTTTCCAGAGGACAGCTATATTAATATTCTATGAGAGCAGTGGACATGCTGTGCTCATTAGAGCGACTGGTTAAGATTTTAAATGATCAACTTTATTTGTTGCTTCTATCTCCTTAGGACCTATCCTATTCCTGTAAGAGTTAAAACAAAAAAATCTCCACTTTAACTACATCAAATGGTTCCAATGTCTTAAACACAGACTACGGGTTTAGTTTTAATTATGAGATCAACAGGAAAAAAAGAGTCCAGAAAATAAAATCCACAATTTCAGTCATCCCCCCCCAAAAAAAACTTGGAAATTAATTCTTTGGGCTAAAATTCAAAATTTCCAGAGAAACTTACTAGATAAATCCTAGCCTCTAATATCCTCTTGACTCTACTTTTAGACACCAGGAAATCCTTCTGCAGATCCATTTACTCCTGAGGCATGATAGTTCAGCAATCCTCTGAGGTCTCAGCAGGCTCAGGGAGAGGGAACAAAGTGGCGTTTACAGGAGTGCCCGAGTAGAAACCACAGCGCATGAATCGGGAATCGCTGCCTATCCTCTCTACCGCTGTGACTGCAGGATCACGTAAGGCAAACTCCACAAATGTCCACCCATCGGTTATTTATATAAGAAACTGCTGTGTCGCCAAAACCGGTTTGGGTCAGTGGTAGAGCGTCGGTCTTCGGACTGAAAGGTCCCGGGTTCGATTCCAGTCAAGGGCATGTACATTGGTTGCGGGCACATCCCCGGTGGGGGGTGTGCAGGGGGCGACTGGTCGATGTTTCTCTCTCATCGACATTTCTGGCTCTCTATCTCTCTCCCTTCCTCTCTGTAAAAAATCAATAAAATATATTAAAAAATATATAAATTAAAAATAAATAAATAAATAAATCTCCACCTTTGTTTAAAAAAAAAAAAGAAAGAAAAGAAACTGCTGTGAATCCTGCATGACAGAAAAAAAACACAAACACACAAAAAACCACACTCAGGACGCCATCAAGGTAACCTAGGAGGCCTGTGAAAACAGCAGGCTGTGGGAAGGGATTGCAAAAGACTGCTTTTACCGCCACCCTCTGCCCTCTCTGGGATAGCTGGCCAGAGCTGTGAGGAGGAACAAGCAATTCCTGTCATAAAGGAAAACTGTGGGTTTTTTGTTTTTGATTGTTTTTTTTTAAGCTCTAATATACTCAATAGCTTAAAATGGGAGTGAGACAGAATGTAAATTCCAGAACCTCTGGGCTGGTGTGGTGAGCTAGACTGTCACCTGGCAACTCCGAGGTCAAGTCAAATGCTATTCAGAGGCCATTTTCAGTAATTTTCTGAGCAATGACTCAACAATGGCAGCAATTTCACACATTAGAATGACCTCTGAAAAAATTCTGGCCCATAAAGGAGAGTTTACAGGGGCCACCTGTAAGCTACCTGCATCACCAACTGGCTTCCTGGCTAGGGTAAGTCCTTGGTTTACTCAGTGGATCCAAAGACAGGACTTGCCATCGCACTAAGTCAGGATGTAGACGTCAATGCCGTGGGGAAAAGAAATCTGTAAGTTCATACTGGGTCCTGCAGGGTGTCACACAGAGAGGTGAAGATGCAAATCCCAGGCCTCATTACGTAAGCTAAGCCAGTTATAACCGAAGGCTAGCTGAGCTAATCCATGCAGAGGGCTCAGCGAAGTCCAAGTGCCCAGCACGTAGGAATAACAACAAAGTATGACATTTACTGAACACTAACAACAGTGAATCCTCCCCAGCTGCCTCTCAGTCAGTAGCAGTAGAAAAAATTCTGAAGGACTAACCTCAATAAGGAATTTTAGTTTCTTTGTGTGTATGTGCCCGCACTATGTTCTGTGTGCCTAAATGCAACAATTACTAAGCACCCTCCTTGGAAAATCAGAAGAGAGGCTAGCAGGGCGGAGATTTAAAATAAACAGTTAAGGAGGAAAAGCTAAAGAAGCATACTCCCCAAGTCACCAAACCTATGGCCCTAAAACTGATGAACTTCGCAGGGAAAGGGGTAACTGCACACTTGGTAAAGCTGGGAAATTCTGCAGTGAGCCCACCAAACAATGGGGAAAATCAGCAGAACTTGTTTGCCACGAGCAGCAGCCTCCCTGAAACAGGCTCTAGCTTATTTCTCATTTCTTCTGCTTGCCAGTCTCTTCTCTTCAAAGCAGCTCTTGATTAGTTTCTTTTTAACAGCCTCTTAATTGGGAAATAAAATTAGAACGCTTATTTGGTATCAGTGATGAGGCTTCTCTCTTTTCATTTCCGTTTTGATCTAGTTTTGAAAAGCCAAAAGCTGAAGAAAGAGATTAAGAAAAAGAAACTAAAAGATTTCTTCTTTCCAAGAGCTAGATGCAGTTATAAGCCATCCAATAAATATGGAAAGAACAACTCTTTGGAGAATCTGAATAAATTTTTTAAAAAAAGCAAGCAAGGATAGCTTATGGAATTCCTTTAAAAAAAAGACCATTCTGTCAAAACTGGTTTGGCTCAGTGGATAGAGCAGCGGCCTGCGGACTGAAAGGCCCCAGGTTCGATTCTGATCAAGGGCATGTACCTTGGTTGCGGGCACATCCCCAGTAAGGGGGTGTGCAGGAGGCAGCTGGTCGATGTTTCTCTCTCATCGATGTTTCTAGCTCTCTATTCCCTCTCCCTTCCTCTCTGTGAAATATCAATATTTTTTTAAAAAACCATTCTTTTCTGTTAAGTTTGTTCATATGGGATAATAATGCATAATTAGGAAGGAGGAAAGCTTTTCAGAACCCATCTTAACCTGTCCCCCTGGAGTTAGAGAACAGGACTGAAAAGAGACCCTTATTAAAGGCTTACCAGCATCTCAATGGCATAGATGACATTGCAAAACAAATGCCAAACACTCCTAGGAACCAGAGTTTAAAAGTAATTTCCTGTTCCAAAACAGCCAGATAAATATTACCTATTTGGTTCCAAATATTACCAAAATCTGCCATCTGGTAAGGTTTATTCTTTAGTGATACTTCCTGGAAAGCCTTTCATGAAAAACAAGCAAATGAACCATATATGTAGATGAATCATGAACTGCTGGGGGATATGGCATAAAGATGATCTTAGTCTGACCCTCCTCTCAATTGCTGAGGGTAATTAACTCACATCAGGCAAGTAACCAGGTAAAAACACTGCCCTCCTTTTCTCTGAGTGAATTAAAAAAAAAAAGTAGCTGACAGAAAAACTGCAGACAGATACATTTATACATATTATATACACACGATGTGTATGTATGTATGTGCACCTATACATTCATATGTACATGTGAAATTTAGACTCACCAAATGTTTAATTAGGGAAGAAATACACAAGAAAAGTCAAGAACTAAACCTATTCACAAAGGAACATAAGAAACCAGCACAACTGAATTTCCTGTTATTCCAGTGCATGAATGTAGCGCATTTCATTAATATAAAGCGCTGAGCCCATCCTGAAAGAAAGGCCTAAGGGAATAAGGGTTAGTTTGAACTAATTGCATATTATACTTTAAAATATTAACATCAAAGGGAGATATTCCCCTTCAACTTTTATGTCACCTTTGAAAACATTTTAAATAATACAAGTAAAGACAATAACATTTCCAAGAAGCCAAAAAGCAGGGGAACACTTCCTCAGTAAATTGGGGGATCATTGCTTTCCACAGGTATTTCACAAAATCTGTAGTAAGGTTTACAATGGGGCTTATGTGAGGGCAGAAAGTGTGTATGTAAGAAAAATCTGGCATCCTTCCCGAGTGAGCAGAAAAGAAACTCCACTTGTCATTCAATCATCAGCAAATACTCATTAAGGCACATTAAGAGCTAGGCATCTCAAAGACATGAGCCCTCTTCTCAGGCACCTTAGAGTCAGGTGAGGCACGGACTGGACACGTATGCTGCTGAACTAATGTCATGAAAAAAGTTACCAAAAATGTAGTACGTGATAAGGGCAGGCAGGCAAACTGGGAGAAGGAAGATTTGAAGACGATGAGGGAGGGGGAAGACTTCATTCCAAACACTAAGTCACTTAATCCCTACAACTAAAGGTTAAGGAACCTTCCCAAGGCCACAGATTATTAAGGGTCAGAACCAGGTTTTTACACAGGGTTTTTGTTGTTTTAAATGTTTTTGTTTGTTTGTTTGTTTATTTTAGAGAGAGGAAGGGAGAGGGGGAGAGAGAGAAACATTAATCAGTTGCCTCCCTATGCACTCCAACCAGGGACAGAATCCATAACCTGCGCACGTGCCCGAACCCGAGACCCTGAACCTGAGGTCCTGAGTACACAGGACCAGGCTCAACCAAATGAGCCACACTGGCCAGGGCTGACCCCAGGTTTGAACGACTCCAAAGTGCATGCTTTTCCTACCGTGCCACACGGCTTCTTCCCAAAACCGTTTACTCTGACAATGAATGGGAAAACGTTTAGTCTACCTCAGAATCTAAAATGCCAAACTAGCCGGGACCGGTTTGGCTCAGTGGATAGAGCGTCGGCTTGGGGACTGAAGGGTCCCGGGTTCGATTCCGGTCAAGGGCATGTACCTTGGTTGTGGGCATATCACCGGTAGGGGGTGTGCAAGAGGCAGCTGATCGATGACTCTCTCTCATCGATGTTTCTAACTCTCTATCTCTCTCCCTTCCTCTCTGTACAAAATCAATAAAATATAAATTTAAAAAAAATAAAAATAATAAATAATAAAATAAAATGCCAAACTAGACTCTGTTCTCCAGGTTGGGTCCTTTGGTTCTCACCTGCCACCTCCAAACTCATTTGTTATTAAGACCTCTAGGTTCAAGATGCTAATAAACTTAATTTGTTCACCCAGACTATAACTGTAAATGAAACAACCAGCAATAAAAGAAACCCGTTCAAAGTTTTTGAAGGTCACCACTTTGTTATACCTTAATAAACCAGGGCTGTTTTGCAAAATGATTCATAGATTACAGGGAACAAAACCCATTAATGAGCTATAGACACTGGTCAGAGCAACAGTTTAGCAGAAAAAAATAAAATAAAAGCAACTACACAAAGAGCAAGGAAACTACTTTCACTTCTGAAATGACTTTCTAATTCAACAACTCTCATCTCCGAGTGGGATCCTATTCAGAAAGGCCGCACTTTCCCTTCTTTCTGTTTCTCCTATTTCCTCTTTCTCAGCTCTTCCATTCTTAGGAATCCCAAACCTCAAATCCAGGTTTGTATTACATTAGATCTGTCGTGAGTTATAGCAAAAGAACATAGTCTTATGAAACCAAAACCGACAAGCTTCCTTTTCCTCTGCCTTCTTCCCATTTTTAATGTTGGCTGAGAAATAGAAAGATCTTTTAACCTAAGGGTTCATCACAGGTGGATATAAGCCACTTTAATAATCCTACGTTCTCTCGGAAGGCAGCCAGCCGATCGATGTTTCTCTCTCATCAATGTTTTTAACTCTCTATCCCTCTCCTTTCCTCTCTGTAAAAAATCAATAAAATATATATAAAAAAAAGTTTATCCAAAGACATTAACCTTTTACCTTTACCCCCACCAATACCATCAAGACTGCAAATGACAAGATGACTATGAAAAGCAGACCACAGATTCGGCCAAAGTTATACACCCAAAACAGTCTTTCCTGACTTTCCATTAAAATGACATAAATATAAATAGAGATACAGACAGGGAGAGTGAGCACCAGCGCTGGCCACTGTAGCCATGTGACGAGGAATGACAGGGTGTGGCTTCCAAGAGTGAAAACTGATTTGGAAACAGAATTCAACATTCAAACGCCTGATACATTTCTTCTGCCCGAGGAACATACAGTTACCTGTAGGCAAGACCCTACAGCACAGGAGACGCAGTATTAAACCCACTTCCAAACACTGTCCAAGAACATTACCACTCAATTTCCTGAAGCTTGAGGCGACTTCGCAAAGCCAACAGAACCAATATGCCGGAAGACCTAATTATATATTGTTCAGGAAACTTGTGAATTATTTGGAGCAACAGACACCGTAATCACCAAAACATTATTACACAGTAGTCGTGCAGGGTTTATAAGGCGAGTTTGTATTTTGAGATTCTCTGGTAGTGGCATTTTACAACATAATTATGGTGTGTATGGCCTGGTTAACTTCCTCATTGAAGAGAAGTGCAGGGAAGTGTTTTATTATTTATTGCTAATCACGTTGTTCACACAACGCCTCTGTAAGTAACGTTCCCTTTGAACTGTACTGTTACATTGACCTGTGTGGTGCCATCGAAAACCATCATCCTACAGACTCTTATTCCCGGGACGCGTCTGAAGCACACATAGAAGAACTTACATATAATAAAAAGTATTGAATATCCCCGGCCCTTAATATACTAAGCACCCACCCGTGGTAAATGACAAAGACAGCAACCAATCACCAGGCAGAATCTCAATGCCTCAGCCAATAAGAATATGGGGGGTGGGGCTACACTAAGCTCCCGGTGACTTCCCCGCACCCCCGAGACCCAGGTGGTGGGAGACTGGACAGGAATTGGACTCCGAGGATCTCGTTACCCCCGGTTGCAGCTGTTGTCCTCCTCGTTCTCGCAATCGCTGCAGTGCTCATGGCCGTTTCCGTTCCCTTCCATCATCTGCGGCCGCGCAGGGGCCGGCGACTTCACTGCTGTCTCACTCTCGTCCGCCATCTTGAGTTCCAAGAGCCGGCCTCCGCGCCTCGCTACATGGGGTGTTCCTATTGGACGAGGGGAACTGGCACTGTCTTCTGGGTTTTGTAGTTTTTGTGGCGAAGGGAGACGTGAGTGGGCGCGGCTCATTCCCGGGGAAACCCGGAACAAGGTGGACTACAATACCCAGAAACTATGAGGGGAAGCCGTCCTAGGCCTGAGCGAGCACTACTCGGAAACACTGGGCGTTGGGCCTCGCTTTGAAGGCCGTGGCCGCGTGGCATGCTGGGAATTGTAGTTCGGAGTAAGTTAGGGTTTCGGGCGTGGAGGCTCCAAAATCCAAGGTTTGACCTCAGCCTGCCCTTGCTAGTGCCCGGGCGAATGGAGAACCGTTATTGACTGCCGTTGAGGACCGTTACCATTCCCGAGAAAGTAAAGAGGGTCTGAGGCCCGCGTGTATGACCCTCCTTGAATGCATCAAGCCTTCTTAGAGGGGCTTTCCTGCAAGAAGCCAGGCAGGCTCCTGGTCGCCTTCCTTACCCAGAACTCTGGGCGGCCTCTGGTGGTTGGTAGCTCGAGGCCTCAGGAGGGGCCGTTGATGGTGGTGTGCGGAGCACTGATTCTGAGCCAGGAGACTTGACTGCCTGGGTAGGTAGACCTTGCTGCTTCAGGATCTCCAGGTGCCTGTCTCCACCAAGCTCTTCCGCACACAGTGTCCCTTTCTTTTGTTTTATTGTTTCCATCACCATTCATCGCCTCAGTGGCCTCTCCCCACTCAATCCTACAGTCTCCCTTTCATTCTCCGCAGCAACCCTCCACAATTACTCTTTAGTGAGCACTTATATACCGGGCTCTGTGGTAAAGATTTTAAAACTTCTCATTTAGCCGAAACCGGTTTGGCTCAGTGGTAGAGCATCGGTCTGCGGACTGAAGGGTCCCAGGTTCGATTCCGGTTAAGGGCATGTATATCCGTTGTGGGCACATCCCCGGTAGGGGGTGTGCAAGAGGCAGCTGGTCGATGTTTCTCTCTCATCGACGTTTCTAGCTCTCTATCTCTCTTCCTTCCTCTCTGTAAGAAATCAATAAAATATATTAAAAAAAATAAAAAATAAAACTTCTCATTTAATTCCATATATCAATATATATATATATACACACATATATATATATATTATTGACTTCAGAGAGGAAGGCAGAAGTAGAGATAGAAACATCAATGATGAGAGAGAATCATTGATCAGCTGCCTCCTGCACACCCCACACTGGGGATCAAGCCTGCAACACAGGCATGTGCCCTTGACCAGAATCAAACCCGCAACCCTTCAGTCCGCAGGCCGATGCTCTATCCACTGAGCCAAGCCGGCTAGGGCCTCATTTAATTCTTTAACAAGTCTAGAACGTGGGCTCTATTCTTTTTTTTTTTTCATAGAGGAAGAAATGTGGCCTATATTGGTTGGTAAACTACAGTCACATTGCTAGTAAGTGGCAAAATCAGTATATAAATCTTAATTTGTCTGTCTTTAGGCCATCTTTATCACTACAAAAGTCCCATTTTCTGATACATTTACCCAAGGACATCAGTTATTAGAGAGTAACTGCAACATCTCTTTTTAAAAATATATTTTTAGTGATGTCTGAGAGAAAGGGAGAGAGATAGAAACATCAATGAAGAGAGAGAATCATTGATCAGCTCCTTCCTGCACGCCCCCTTCTGGGGATCAAGCCCTCAACCCAGGCCTGTGCTCTGGACCGGAATCGAACCTGGGACCCTTTCATCCCGTAGGTCGAGGCTCTATTCATTGAGCCAAACTGGCTAGGGTGAGAAAGACAACACCAAAGAGTTCCTTGGCCAAAAAGGGGAGTGATCTTTGCCTTTGGGAAACTCTCCACATGGGAACAAACAGTTCCCGTCTGACTCACGGAAACAAAAGAGCTAAATATTGTCAACTCTTCGTTTTTATGTTAGTCACAAGAGCAGAAGTAAATGTTTTCCAAATCAGATAATCTTAATTCATTTATGGAAGGCAATCAAAGACACCTGCTCAGGCTGAGAACTGTCACCTACACACCCATCTCTGCAGGGCCAAGACTGCTGTCCACACACCACCTTACCTGCAGCTGCAGGTGAGTGGAGGAGGTCAGCCAGCATGGCTCAGTGGTTGAGCATTGACCTATGAACCAGGAGGTCACAGTTCAATTCCTTGTCAAGACACGGGTCTTGGGCTCAATGCTTTGTGGGGTATGCTGATCAATGATTCTCATCATTGATGTTTCTCTCTCTCTTCTTCTCTGAAATCAATAAAATATCTATATACATATATATGTATATAATTTATTCATTTAGGCATTTTAAATAGGTTTTTTTTTTTCTTTTTAAAAAACATTGTAAAAATTATATATGTCCACCCTACCCGGTTTGGCTTGATGGATAGAGCGTCAGCCTGCGGATTGAAGGGTCCCAGGTTTGACTCCCGGTCAAGGGCATGTACCTTGGTTGCAGGCACATCCCCAGTAGGGAGTGTGCAAGAGACAGCTAATCGATGTTTCTCTCTTATCGATGTTTCTAACTCTCTATCCCTCTCCCTTCCTCTCTGAAAAATAAATAATAAATAAATAAAATCAATAAAATATATTTTAGAAAAAGATTATATATGTCTCCTTCCCCCCCCCTCCCCGCCCCATCAACCTCCTCCAACCACACCCCCCTCCCAACCCCAGGCCCTTATCCCCCCACTGTCTGCATCCATGGGTTATGCATACAAGGTCTTTGGTTGATTACCTCCTACTCCCCCACCTTCCCTCCAAATAAAAATATCAAAAAATATATTTTAAAGTAAAAGAATGATATGACAGGAGCTTAGAGTGTGAGGAGCATCTTGGAGGTTGAAGCTGGGGAGAGAGTCTGGAGTCAGACCATGAAGGGATGTGGATGCCCTGCTGAGGAGTTTGGGCTTTGTCCTGAAGACTCAGGAGCCACTGAAGATGGTACCCTGGGAAGTCAACTGGACGTTCTAGGGAAGAGAGTTGTTCTCCTCTGAAAAACAGGGCACAGTCATGAAATAAGGGATGGGGAGGTGGTCTGGAGCTCACTCTCAGGAAGGGTACCCTTTCTTGGGCTTTGGGGCCATTATTAAATGACGTCCCTGACATGGAGTTTGCCTCCGCTTGGTGTTGTGGTGTACAAGAGAGTGTGCCAGGCATTCCCTGCCCAGCAGGCACGTACAGTGAAATCCAGAAAACCAGGCTCACTTGGAAACAAAATAACAAGGCCGGGCTGGGTGTGATGAAATGAGTTGGATAGAGAAGTTAATGGAAATTGGGGGCAGGGCGAGGGTGCAGCTCCCTGGGGCACTGTTAGAAAAGGTTTCCTGGAGAAAGCAGACTTTGAACTTGGCCTTGGAGACAGCTTAAATCCTGGGTCCCCTGTTACAGGTTCAGAGGGCAGGCCCTGTGGACACACTCCTGAGCTTAAGTACCAGCTGCAATTTTACTTTTGTTTGTATGATTACTCAGTTTGTAACCGTTTCCCCCCACAAGACCCTATGCTCTGTGAGGGCAGAGAACAGATTGGATTTTCCTAGCCTGTGTATCGGGGCCAGCACACAGTGTTACTCCTGTTTTACAATGAAAAACAGTACGTTTTGCTGCTACATCCATCAATATTTGTTGGATGTATGCATGAGTACATGAGTGAACGGTAAGAAAGAAGGGATAAAGCTCTCAGGGTGTGGAAATGATACACGCAAAGGGCAGAGGCAAGAACACAGTATTGCTACCCCTTATGTTTGCGCAGTGCTTTATTGCCCACAAAATGCACTGACACATGCTCCCTTTTAATCACTGCCATCAACTGCCTTGTTTGGCCCTGTGCAATGAGAAGGGCGGGTTTACAATGAGAAAACAATAAGTTCAGTGATTTGCCCAAAGTCCCACGGCTTCTTAGCGTGAGTTCAGGCTTGAACGTGGTGTTTTATTTTATTTATTTTTTTACTTTTTTAAAAAAATATATTTTACTGACTTTATACAGAGAGGAAGGGAGGGAGATAGAGAGCTAGAAACATCGACGAGAGAGAGTCATCGATTAGCTGCCTCTTGCACACCCCCTACTGGGGATATGCCTGCAACCAAGGTACATGCCCTTGACCGGAATCGAACCCGGGACCCCTCAGTCCCCAAGCCGACGCTCTATCCATTGAGCCAAACTGGTCCCAGCTTGAACGTGGTGTTTTAACACTAAGCCTGGTGCAATAACTAAATTACTATCCTCCTTGGCCTTTCCCGAAGGGGAACATCTGGTGGTCAGGGGCCAAGTCACAGAAGGCCTTAAGTTCCAGGCTACGGCATTTGGTGACAACCACTGGGAGGATTTTTTTTTTTAAAGCTATTTAATAAAGAATAAATATTAATGGTATTTGTGAGGTACAGTATAAGTTTAATTGCACATTAATATTTATTTAAAACAAACACACAGAAAGTAAGTTTCATTTTAAGACCAAGAGTCAAAGAGCCAGGAGTCAAAGGAGTCACCTCTAGTGGACTCGGAGGACTGTTCATCACACACAACCTGGAGCAGCGCTGTATTCCAGGCATCACGCTAGGTGCTAAGGACACAGGTGACGGAGATGCAGGTCACTGTTAGGATGGAGAGAGCTCAGGTGAGCAGTGAGAGTCAGCCCAAAGGTCATTATTGCCATCCCAAATAACGGAGGATGTGTGTGTGTGAGCTGAAAAAGCCCTGAGGCATCACCTCAAAGCTGCGAAGGCAGAACTTCAGTTCCTAGGAGGTGCCCAGGATGAAGCCCCTGCAGTGGCCCTTCAGCCTTTCCTCTGGGACCGCCCCAGAGGAAATGGTTTGTACACCTGAAACTAGTATGATGTACATCAACTGTCATTGAAAAATAAAACATTATTTTAAAAAAGGAAACGAACACTATATGACAAGATTCCAGAAATCAGAGTGAAGAAGCTTTTTTAAAAAACTCAAAAAGTATGAGCCAAGGATTTTAGTTTTAAACTTTCGGAACTCAAGAAATCTTATATAAGAACTCCTGCTAACAATTCTACAAGGGGTCAAGTTTCACCTAATTAAGAGACGTTTGGAAAAGTTTGGCAAAAGAACAGATAATGAAAATTGAATAGGTTTAATTATAAATCTAAGACTCAAATATGGAGATAGGAATTGAAGAGCCTTCTCTGACAATGGAGAAATACACCTTAAATTGGGAGCAAAGGGGAAGTGCAGAATAAGCTCAATGATTGGTGCACAGGCTGTACGTGGGCGTCAGAGGATATAATTTAAACTGGCACACTAAGTAGTAGACACCCAAGTGGTAAGGATGCTATGGAGTAAGAGTTGAGATCCTTGGGCATTCCAGTAGAGACCACCACCTCTGTCCCAGTTTACAGCTTCACCTAAGCTTCCTCATGCTCTGACCCTTGTGGTATCTTTTAAATGTTTCAAGTATTAAATAGGCTCTAGACAAACCTGAAACCAAAGGTTCTTATGATGTTGATTAAATTTAGCTTTAAATCTTAGCTCTAGAAATCATTTCTCTTTATAATATATATATATATATTCAGAAACCTAGCCTTCCCTGGATAATCGATTAATGGTCACAAGATCCACACTATGGTGAGCAAGAACATTAGCCTGAATCTGACTAATGGTCACAAGATCCACTTAAAACAAGCAAATTAGTAGGCTAACGATAACACCTTAACCTAAGTTATTTTCAGCTCCTGAGCCCTAAGGTGGAATGGCCCCTGGCTACTTGACCATGAAACCAGGAGGGAGGCGGGAGCAGACCTCAGAACTGTCCTCAGTCCCTGAAGAAATGACTCATTACCCTTACCTCACCTCTGACCAGTCAGCTCCCAGCATGATCCTAAATCCTCTAATCCAGTGTCTTGTATATATTTTACCTTATATAATCTGTAACCTATACACTATTGGGGAGTTCAGGTTTTTGTGCATTCGCTTCCAGTTCTCCTGGGTGGTGCTGTTTATCACAAAATAGCCAATATATCTCCACTGCAAAAAAAGAAAAGAAAAAATAAGAACTACTAGAACACAAGGACTGATAATGGGACAGCTGATCTGATAACCGTGATGGCTACTAAGTCACTTACAGGTGGTTAGAGCGGATAAGCTGTAAAGGGATATGGATGGAGCAGGACACGCGAGGTCTCACTACTCAAAGGCACGCAATTTAAAACTTATGAATTCATTCTGGAACCTTCCCTTTAATAGAGCATAAGTAACTGAAACCGTGGACACAAAACCGCGGATAAAGGGGGGTTTTCCAATTCTTTCAACAAGCAACCCAGTAGCGACTACTTGCACTTCCGCAGAGGAGCCAGAAGGAGAGGCTAAACGGCTTGCTAGGCTTCTGTGCACAGAATTTGAACTCGGCACCTTGGCTCTTTGCAAGAGAGGGGGGAACCCATCTCTAAACCTCAGTTTCCTCTCGTATAAAATGAGGACGGTGACAGCACCCACCTCAAGTGCTGAAGATTCAATGAGTGTGCTCTTAAGACTATCAGGTAAAGGGTGCTCAGTCACCATAGCGATCATTACCTTTGCCAGGGGCTGCACAGCCAATGGCGGCCAGGCCTGCTTTTGAGTCTCCGCCCCCCGCATCCTCCCGCGTGGGACCCGGCTCCACAGGAGGAAATACTCTCCAGTCGCACCCACGCACCTTGGCCAGAGGTAGGGCCTCCCTCGCCCCGCCCACTTCCTCCGAACACGGCCACCCTGGGTCCCGCCCCTTCCGCCAATTGGACTTCCGGCTCGCGAGCGCGCGCTGACGAAGCCCCGCCCACCCCCAGTAAGCGCCTCGGAGATTGGGCGAGCGGCGGCGGCTCCGGCGGAACCGAGGCCCCGGGTATGTAGCGCGCCGCGTGGGCGGGGGGCGGGGGTGCTGGTGGCCGGGCCCCCGGGGGTGGGGGGGGCTGGCCTCGTTTTCCCCGGTTTCCGGGCCCTTCGGCTGGGTTTCGAGCTGGGCCGGGCTCTGGGCGCACAGAGGGGCCCAGTCGTGCTGCGTGGCGTAGAGTTCGCGCCTTTTCCCCCCAAGCCTTGGCTGCTATTTATTGAGCACCTACTATGTAGCAGCCACCTGATCAGACGCATTGACATCTATGGCTCACGGCCTTGACAGCAACCCTGCTGAGCAAGGTGTTGTTTTTCCAGGCTCAGTCCAAAGCCACTTCGCTTTAGAACTTTGTGGTCAGACCTAAAATTCATTGTTGAATCCAGCCTCTGCCGTGTCCAGTTCTGTGGCTTCTGGTGCTATTCCGTCTCTCAACTTGCTCATCTGAACACATGAGGGCGGATGGAAAGTTTTGTGCTGGGTAACTTTTTTTTTTCTTTTTCTTTTTTTCTTTTTCTGAGTGATCTTCGCTTTTCAAACCGCTCTCTTCCCCAGGAGGGTAGAGGTGTTGTCAAGTTTTAGTGAAAACCCCCTTGGCGCCTATTTTCCTTTCCCAGCTCCCCAGAGAGAGGTGTTGGCACCTTTGACATTGAGTTTGCTTATGAAGTTTTCAAAGATTTTTCTCTCTCCCTTACATAGGGGAAAATTTTCACCCAAACCAACTTTGACTAAGTCCTAAAGTTGAGGAAATGGAAGCTTTTCAATAAGGGCTGGTGATTTTTACCTGGATAAATGAGATTGATTTGGCGGGGTTGAAAACAAAGGCCTGGCCCGAGAGAGAGCTGGCTGATGAATAGAAAGTGGACAGGCCAGTTGGGTGGTTTTTTCCTAGCAGGGCCCTGAATTCCCACCAAGTCTGCTTCTATCTGGAGCAGTCAGAATCTGCCCTGGATAAAACGTAAAGGGTTCAGAGTCTTCCTTGCCTGAGCCTTAAGGAAGAAAGATGAGGGCTGATCGCTGAAGGCAGGCAAACAGTGAGCTTAGCTTTGTTTGGCTACAGTCTATTCATAATACACGTGCACATTTTTAGGTAGCTGAGATTTTTCTCGGAAAATTCCAGTAGTTGCAAAGGATATACTTTATAGTTAATTATAAATATGGATATTAAAAAAATAAAACATCAGGACTTTAAATCTTCAGTGGAATCTAAATACCATAGTGATTTGATTTCCCTCATCCTTTGGAGAAAAAAGATACACGAACCAGTTTTATTTAACAGTCGAAATTTTGCATCGTTTCTTTTTCATTCTTGAACTCCTGTTTCTATTTTATTTTCTCCACAGAATTTTTTTTCCTCTAGTATAATAGATTTTATGCTTGAAAGCCTTTGGTTTGTTGCAACAAAAATTAAAACATTTTTGAAAATTGTGTTGTAATAATATTAAACATTTTCCTTGAGATTGACTTTTTACAATTTAAAATACACAATTGGTCAAAAACATAAATACATTACTAGTTTTGACAATTGTTAAACAAAGAATGTTTTCTTTGAAATGCTTCTTTTCACAAGCTGAGTGGAAGTACTTGTTTTAGTTCATGCATTCATCTGTGCATAATTGCTAGAGGGAGCTCAGCTTATTTATTCCATGGCTGTAAGCATTGAAAAAGTTGATTCAGCCCTCGCTGGTTGGCTCAGGGGATAGAGTGTCAGCCTGCAGACTGAAGGGTCCCGGGTTTGATTCTGGTCAAGGGCACATGCCTGGGTTGTGGGCTTGATTCCCAGTAGGGGGCCTGCAGGAGGCAACTGATCAATGATTCATCATTGATGTTTCTGTTTCTCTCCCTCTCCCTTCTCCTCTGAAATCAATAAAAATATATTAAGTAAAGAAATAAAGTTGGTTCATATCTGGCCTGTGTGGCTCAGTGTTGAACATCTACCTGAATCAGGATTTGACTTGCACTCTAAGTGAGAGGAGAGCCATTGGAGGATTTTGAGCGTAGCGGTCACGTCATCAGATTTGCATTTTTAAAGGGACACACTAGCTTAGCTGCTGTATTATGAAGAGACTGTTGGGGAACAAAGGTGATAACATGGAGATCACTCAAAGGCTACTGCAGTAACCTGAGAGCCAGGGGATGGGGTAGCGGGGAAGGGGGTGTTTGACCTGGTTGTGAAGGTGGGGGGCAGGGGGCACTGATGGGCTGGATGGAGTCTGTGAGCCAGGAGCCAGGAGGACTCTCCAGTTCGGGGCCTAAGCAACTGAAAGGATGAAGGTGCCCTTTAGGGAAACTGAGTAGACTTCAGTGACACGTCGCACACTGAGTGCGGAAGATTGAATCCTGACAAACCCCCGTGAGCAGTCATTATGAATCCTTTTTTATAAGCAAGTTAGCAGAATTCCACAATGCTGGCTATTGCCCGAAGCCGCATGGCTGGTTTAAGGGACAGAATTGAGATGTCAGAGGTGACAGTCCCTTTGATCCTGTTTCTGCCTAACTGCCAGCATAGTAGTCCAAACAGCCTCCCTGCTCACCCATAAAAACTCTCTGGAGTGATGGTTTGTGCTTAGAAAGTGCTCAAGAAGAGAGACCTTCCGAGGCCTGTTTGGCTCAGTAGATAGAGCGTTGGCTTGCAGACTGAAAGGTCCCAAGTTCGATTCTGGTCAAGGGCATGTACCTTCACGGCTGGCACATCCTCAGTAGGGGTGTGTGCAAGAGGCAGCTGATCGATGTTTCTCTCTCATCGATGTTTCTAACTCTCTATCCCTCTCTCTTCCTCTCTGTAAGAAATCAATAAAAATATTTTAAAAAAGAAGAAAAAAAAGAGAAGAGAAACCTGTTCTGCCGTTCCCTTGGTGTTGGCAAGTGGAAAAGGAAGAGGCATACTGACTGCCCACCCCTTGTCTTGGGGCCCCCTTCAAATAACTGGCAGCCTGGAGGAGAAGGCGGTAGCGAAATAGGCCTAGCAGCGCCTCACCAATCATACAAGATTAGCAGTGGGGAAACCATAGATAAAAATAGCACCTACTAGTTAACTGGAAAACAATATATTTTTGCAACCACTGTTTCCACGAGAAAATAATTGGGTCCCTAGACAGGTAGTGACTCATATTCATGGATGATTATATTGATCATTGGAGCAAAATGGATACATACCCTTTAAAGAGCCATTCATAGCTGGTCAGTCATGCCCAGTGTGAGATCCTGAGAGGCCACACAAGGCGGAAGAAACGGAGCTGCCAGCTAATGAGGGAGCCAGGTCCTGCCCCAGCACAGCAGGTTTGGGTTGTTTTGGGGGAGATGCAAATCACAGAACTCACTTCCCACGGCAGTTCTGCCAAGGGAGGAAAGGAAGAGGATGCATTCAGTTATCAATTCCTTATTCTGTTTAACCCATTGGGTGTTTTGTTTGTTTCCATTTTTCCCCCCAGAAGGGATGTACTGGCAGCAAGCGGCACATCGCGATGGAAAAAGGAGGAGGCTGGGAGTATGGTTTCAGCCTCTCCTTTGGCGATGACAGGAGAATGTGACCCCAAGTATTCCCCCTCCCCTTTCCCGGCCATTCAGTCATTCATTCTATAAACAGTTCATCCGACACTCTCTCATCACTAATAAAGAACATGGGTTGTGTGCTTAATGTGTGCCAGGTACTGTTCTAGGCACTTTCCACGTGTTCACCCATTTCTTCTTCACAGCACCTGAGAGTAGGTGCCATTAGCTGGATTTTGCAGACGAATCGAAGAAAGGTTAAGTAACTTGACCAATATCACTCTCCTGGTGTGACAGACAGACATTAGACACTGTGCTGGAGGCTGGAGACAAAGCGTGCCACATGGACACAGCTTGCGGCCTCGTGGGGCTTATTTGATCTAATGTGCTGGGAACAGCGAAACAAATAAAAGTACAAAGTGCTTCTGTGAACAGCTTGGGGGGTTTAGGGGGAAGATTCCCAGGCCCCAGGTCATGGCATCCTTTGGTTATTCGGGGAGCATTTACTGGCCGCTCTGGGCAGAGCGCTCTCAGAGAAAGAAGGCACCAGAGTGGCTCACAGCCTCCCCCGGGAGCCGATGCTGGCGTTAGCGATGGAAGTCCGGGGCTCTCGTTGACAGGTGTGGAAACCAAGGTTCGGAGAAGGGCAGGTGTTTGGGGCTCAGCTTACCCCAAACTCCCAGCCCCAGGGCCAGGCTGGTGAGAAGGATTCCTGCAGGCATACAGGGAGTTTTGTGGCAGAGCAGAGCCTGGGACCCAGGCCTCCCCCCCCACTCCCAGCCCGCAGCTGTGCATGTCAGCAGTGGCTCTGGTGCTTATGTCTATATTAGAGGGAATACCTGTTGGATTAATAGATCCTGTTTCATGTAAAAATAGAAGTCCCACCCTAGATTCAGATTCAGTGGGTGGGGTGGAGCCTGGGTGTCTGTACCTTTTCTAACATTTCCGAGGGGATTCAGATCGGAACCAGCTTTAGGAGTTCCTCCGTGGAGTAAGGAGAAATGAGCAGATTCTGGAGCGTGGACTTGAGCCGGAGCAGGAAGAGGGCCACCAGAGGTTACAGAGGCGGTCACTTCTCCGTGGAGCCTGGAGGGGAGCTGCGGGGGCAGGTTTGGGTGGGACTAAGAGGCAGCTGGAACCTCAGCCTTCATGCTCTTCTTGGTGAGCAGGCAGGACAGTGGGCTCCTGTTGGTTGCAGCTCCCTCTCGGGCAGGTTTGTGAGCAAACCTGTGAGTGTGTCTGCGCACACACAGCACACACACACACACACACACACACACACACAGATCCAGGCCCAGGGCAGGTACCACATGGCGACTCCTGCTTGCCTGTCCGCAGGCTGCCTTCGTGATTGTCTGCCTCCAGTTTTCCTGAGGGGCCAGGCCTGTGTCTTCATTTGGTGCCTGAGAATCCCTGGCATCAGGGTGCAAAGCCCGGGGAGCTCAGTCAGTGGTTAGCGACGGATGAGCATGGAGGGGTTTGCTGGCAGGAACAGCTGTTGTTCGTCCAGCCCCTTTAAGCCCGGGGGCCAGGCCTGGCTCCGCCATCCCCTTGGCCTTCCCGATGGAGGCCACACAGCTGTCGGTCTGCTTCCGCAGCTGGGCCAAGGCACGGAGGAGGGCGGCTATTCATTAGGTTACCCCGGGAGCCTGGGCTGCGCTGAGCCTGGAATTCACATCTGCGCCCTGTTTGCAGTCCATAAGACCCCACCCTTAACTGCCGAGGGAAAACACCACTATGATCGAGAAACCATTTTTCTTTGGCTCTGAACTGATTTGCCTGCAGACAGATCCACCATCCTTATTATTCCTAGACTAAAGGTGAATTAATTTTCGTTCCCGGAGTACAGAAAAGCAGGGTCTAGACTCAGAGTTGGGAGCCTTGGGTTCTGTCCAGCCTCCACAAACAGCTGTGGCTCTGGGCCAGGCCCTTCCCCTCTCCGATCCTCCATCTCTGCTGCTGCAGGTGAAGGCTTAGCGTCTGTCCCAAGCCCTGCTACGCAGCAGAACGGCCGGGGCCCCGCCGTCCCCAGGATTCAGACTCAGTCGATTTCGACAGGGTCCTGGTTCTGTGGACGGGCAGGAGCAGTCTCAGCCACATGGCCTTCCGGGCCCTTTCAGCCAACCGGCAAAGCCCCACCGACCCGAGATGGCGGCTGGCTTCCCCTGTGAGATGTCAGGACCCTGTGGAGAACTAGCCTTTGCCTTTTCGCTCAGACACGACCTATTCTCAAGTCCCATCCCATTGTTCCAGATGGGTCTTCAACAGCAGAGTGGCTGACTCATTGATTTAGAGACAGCAGGACAAAGTTGGGATTAAGAAGGCTGTCCAGCTGCAGCGGAGTAGATGAACTTATTTTTGACAACGGGACCTCTCCTCCACTCCTTTCTGTGGGCTGGAGGGCGGCCCCCTGGAGATGACTCCAGTCTCAGATGGAGAGAAAAGCTATGGAAGTGGCTTACTAGCTCCGAGCTCTCCGTTTGGATGATGAAGCGGGTGGATAGTTCCTCTCTCTGCCCCGGCTTCCCCCGGGGAGGAGGAGCTCGGGCAGATTTAAACCTTTAGGTTGGTCCCTGAGCTGCTCCCAGCCACCCGCCCCCTCAGCCCTCATCGGAGCAGCCGCCTCCCCTGCCATTTGGGGTGTCCTCAGGGAGCAAACTCCTCTCGGCATAAGCCCAAGCACAGTGTAATTAGGACAGTAAATCTGCTGTTTAACAACAACAAAAAGGCATGACAGATTTCAGGGTTCGGGAGACGTGGTTTGACGCTGAAGGAAAGGTGGGAAGACCAGACCTTCAACTACATTTATTTCAGTCTGGCAACAAAGCTCAAGACATGGTAACCCTGTGTACTTCAGCTAAAGCAACATGCCTTTTTTTTTTTTTTTTTTTTTTTTTTTGAGAAAGAGGGAAAGGGAGAGAGAAACATCAACTTGTGTTCACCTTATTCGTGTATTCATTGGTTGATTCTTGTATGTGCCCTGACTGGAGATCAAACCTGCAACTTAGGGATCAGGACGATGTCTAATCTATTGTCAGATGGTCTTTTTTTTTTTTTTTTTTTTTAATATATTTTATTGATTTTTTACAGAGAGGAAGGGAGAGAGATAGAGAGCCAGAAACGTCGATGAGAGAGAAACATCAACCAGCTGCCTCTTGCACACCCCCCACCGGGGATGTGCCCGCAACCAACATACATGCCCTTGACCGGAATCGAACCTGGGACCCTTCAGTCCGCAGACCGACGCTCTACCACTGAGCCAAACCGGTTTCGGCCAGATGGTCTTGAGGTTGCAGGAATGGGGACATAATTTTATGAAAACTTTTCCCCCTTGCAATCTGACTAACCCCCACTTTCCACCCCACATCACCATCACTTCCTTTACGGTCTCAGGCAGGGTACCAAGAGTTTCATAAACGTTTTCTCATGCAGTCTGCACAGCAGCCTCTGAGACAGGTTCTATCACCCCCATTTTATGGATGAGAAAACTGAGATTCAGAGAGGCAAGTGACTGGCCTGGGGTTGCACAGCATGTAAGCGAGGAACCGGATTTGAAGAGGTCCATGTTCTAACATTCATGCTGTATGCTGCTGATCAGTCTGAGAGCTGCAAGTCACGCCTAGCTCAAAGTTATCCCCACCCAAGCCTGCCATCCCTTCCTCACACTCCTTTTTGGCACGACCCATGCCTCTCTAAACCTCAGACTTAGTGGCCACGGAACCACTGCTTGCCGTTGAGGTTTTCATCTGGTCCTCTTCTTGGCTGAGGAGGAGGGGTTACTCATCTCGGTCTAGAATAGCCGCCCAGATAGTCCTACTGCTGGTGTTGGGGTGAGGCCGGCCGGCCCTTTCTTTCTGAGAGCCTAGGTGTGCCAGACTAGAAAGTGCAGGCTGGGCCTGGCTGGTGTGGCTCAGTTGATTGAGTGTCTTCCTGTGCACCAAGAGGTTGCTGGCTCCATTCCCGGTCAGGGCACATGCCCTCCTTGCAGGCTCTATCCCCCATCAGGGTACGTGCAGGTAGCAGCCAGTCAGTGTTTCTTCTTCACATAGATGTTTCTCTTTCTCTCCTCCCCTCCCACCTCCCCTACGTCTCTCCTTCCTTCTCTTCCTCCCTCTCGCCCTCTCTCTCCCTCAAATAAATTTAAAACGAAGTGGAGGCTGGGGAGGGAGAGTCGCTCTGTGGGCACTGGAGAGTGCCTTGGGCTCACAGATGGCCCCTTCCTCCAGGAAGTGTGCCTGCGCCAGGGACTGCCCCCTCGGAAAGCACACTTTGCTTAACAGCCCCCGACCTTATTCTGCCTCCTCAGCACTTGGCTAAGTTTAGACTGTGTTAGTTTGCCTTCTTTAGGAGTGTTTTTTTAAATAATCCTGAGTGCCTTTCCTGAAAGGGTTTTCTTTTTTTTTCTTTTTTCTTTTCTTTTCTTTTCTTTTTTTTAAATATATTTTTTATTGATTTTTCACAGAGAGGAAGAGAGAGGGATAGAGAGTTAGAAACATTGATGAGAGAGAATCATCGATCAGCTGCCTCTTGCACAGCCCCCACCAGGGACGTGCCCGCAACCAAGGTACATGCCCTTGCCCGGAATCGAACCCGGGACCTTCAGTCCGCAGGCCGACGCTCTATCCACTGAGCCAAACCGGTCCCGGCCTGAAAGGGTTTTCAGCTTCAGGATGGACCCATAGCCCCCTGGGCTTGGCTGGCCTGCCAGGCTGTGTCTCCCTCCCCTGCCTTTGCCTTTCTCTCCCGGCTGATCAGACCCGCCCTTGTCCCACAGGCAGGTCCCTCTGGCAGTCCCGTGGTGGCCCATCCTGATTGGCTGAGCTTGCCCTACCCCTGCTCCAGGGATTGTCCAACTTCTGGGACTCCGGCCTCACTGCCGCCTTCTTCCGGGAAGATGTTCCTGGTGGGCCTGACGGGGGGCATCGCCTCGGGCAAGAGCTCCGTGCTCCAGGTGTTCCAGCAGCTGGGCTGCGCGGTGATCGACGTCGACGTCATCGCCCGGCACGGTGAGTGAGGGGTCAGGGGTGGGACTGCCCATCGCAGCTCCCTGTGCTTCCTTTTCACAGGCCCTCCACGGCCTCAGGGTGGGGGAGACTTCCCTTTGACCCTGGCTGACGTCCTGCTCCGTGCTTCAAGCTTGTCCTCTCACTTTTCTCTTTATTCCTCCATCTCGTTAGAGGTCTCCCCGCCTTCCCCGCACCCCATGACCAACTCAGGGACTCTGTGCACTTTGCTCTCTTCCTTCCCCTCATTTCACTTTTGCTTCTATTGAAAGGAGCAACCCTGGTTCCCCCATCATGTTGCCTCCAGTCACTGAGGGTCCTCTGGCTGGCCTAAGGCTCCCACGAGTGACCCAGCCTTCCTCTCCTGCCACAGTGGTCCAGCCGGGATGCCCCGCCCACCGGCGCATCGTGGAGGCTTTTGGCACTGAGGTCTTGTTGGAGAATGGAGACATCAACCGCAAGGTCCTGGGGGACCTGATATTTAACCAGCCCGACCGGCGGCATCTGCTCAACAGCATCACTCACCCCGAGATCCAAAAGGAAATGATGAAGGAGACCTTCAAGTACTTCCTTCGGGGTAAGACCCAGGGCCTGGGACGGGTGTGGACAGAGCCCTCTCCTGCCAGGGCCAGGGCCAGGGCCCTTCTCCTCTGCAGAAAGGTCGGCGGTGGGGGAGGCTGGATGTCCGGGCTGGAGAGTTCACACTGTTGGCATCACTCCCATGCAGAGCCCCAAGCCAGTCCCCAAGGAAAGAAGCACATGTCCCTCAACTCTTAAAGAGGTTGACAGGTTATTTATTTATTTTTTTTAAATATATTTTATTGATTTTTTTTTTTTTTTACACAGAGTAAGAGAGAGGGATAGAGAGTTAGAAACATTGATGAGAGAGAATCATTGATCAGCTGCCTCTTGCACACCCCCTACTGGGGATGTGCCCACAACCAAGGTACATGCCCTTGACCGGAATCGAACCCGGGGCCCTTCAGTCCCCAAGCTGATGCTCTATCCATTGAGCCAAACCGGTTTCGGCAAGGAGGTTGACAGTTTAATGAGAAGAGACCCTTTTGAGCCACGATCCCCAGGAAGTAAGTTGATTTTTCCAGCAGGGCCGGGAGTAATAACAGCTGATGAGTAATGGGGTCATAAGACCTGAGTTTAAGGCCTGGCTCTCACAGTTTCTAGCTGTTTGGCTTTGTCCATGAGCCAACCCCTCCACCTCTTTCCTCATCTGCATCAGGAGACTAAGAATGCCAACCTTGCAGGGCTATTAGGGTGACTAAGAGCCCACGTCAGTGACTGTCCATTACCCTACAAATAGAAACCACAGTCAGAGTTGGGTTTGGGGCTGGTCACGCCTCCTGGGAAAGTGAGTTAGCAGGCAGGAAATGGGGGAGGACCCAGGAGGACCAGGGCAGGTGGAGGAGGGGTTCTGAGTGGAGGACAAGCCTTTGGGGCTAGGGCTCATGGAGTTAGCCTGGCATGGGCAGCGGAGGCCAGGTGCCTTGCTGGACCGAAAGGAGAGGAGAGTGTTTGAGAAGCAGGGATCTGTGGTCAGCTGGCAGGAACCTTGTGCAGCTGTTGCTAACCTTTCCCCAACCAGAGGCCACAGTTCCGGTCCTGTTCTTCAGGACGGTGTTGGGCAGGGTGACCTAATACTTTCTGTCCACGATGGAGTCGGTCACTGTTGGGGAGGTCTCTGTGAGCAGAGGGCCGTGGCTTGGGATCGGGCGAGAGGCTAGCCCAGGGCCCCTGCAGCCTTTGGCGTATGTGGCCTCCAGTCTGCGTCTCAGCGCTGAGGGCCTGGCTGCGTGTCTCCCCGCTGTCAGTCATGATGCCGAGACTTTCCTTCCTGGAGGGTATGAGCCAGGCTTCCAGGTTTCCTTCTAGCTTTTGCTCTGTGATCGTGGCCGAATCCCTTCCTTTCTCAGGCATCAGGTTCTCATGTACAGAGTGGGGTATCCCACCCCCGTCTGGCCAGACCTTTCTCCAGAAGGAAAGGGATGACTTCACAGACATCCATGGTGCATCCTCCCTGCTGGACCGGCTTTGGCTCTGCATCTCAGTACCTTGCCGCAGGCCTGCCTCTCTTCCTCCCTTCCTCCCTTCCTGGAACTCTTCCTCCCTTCCCTCCTCCTTTCCTCCCTCCCTCCTTCCTCAAGGAGAGTCTCTAGATTCTTTTTTTGTTCTGCCTCTTGTCTGTGCCAGGATCCCCTCTTGCCCCCACCCAGGCGCGAAGCCTTCTGCCTTTCATTTGTGCCCTTTCGCGTTCACTCCCAGGCCAGTTGCAAGTACATCTGCGGGGCTGTGGGAAGAGCAGCGGCTTTCCGCTTATGAAATTAAGCGTCGGATAATGTCACCTGCTCCAGAGTCCTCCCGCAGTGTCATCCACCCAGCCTCCCCTCTCGCCAACCACCGCCACTTAAATAAAAGCCAGAAAGCTCTTTTCAGCTCGATAAGGTGAAAAATGGGGACGACAGCTGTGGCTTCCGCAGTCCCCGCTTCTCCCTGATGGCTGTAACAAATACAACTGTCAGAGCTGGTATAATCAAACGTCAGATAAGATCACCAGCTGTTGGGGAGGTCTCTGTGCAGGCAGGCGGATGTCTTAATAGAGTCAGGATAGTTTGCAGAGCTTATCAAGCAGGAGGGCTGTGACAGCTGAAAAGCCCTTTTGCCCGTGAACCAAAGAGCTGGCCACGCACTCCCGAGAGGGGCAGAGGAGAAAGGGCAGTGAGGGAAGAGGACGGGACGGGAGCGGAGCAGGAAAGAGAGATAAGAGGCCCAGAGAGGATCTGGCCCTGGCTCTTGTTCTGAGTTTGGGGGGGAGGAGGGGGGGGGAGAAGGGCAGCGGGGGAGCCAGTCCTGCAGGCCTCCCCTCTTCAGAGAAGAGCAGTAACAATAACCATCATTTATGGAGCACTTAATGAGGATCTGGATGAGGGGGTGTGGTGTGGTCTACATGATTTCCTTCATTTAATCCTTCTCATCTTCTTGTGAAGTAGCTAGTCTTTTCATTCATTTGCACAATGAGGCTTATTAAGGGGCCCGAGGTGACATGGTAAGAAAGTGGGGCGCTTCAAACCCAGGCGTGTTATCAGAGCCCATTCTTTTAACCCCTTGTTGACTAGAAGGTTCCTGAGCAATAGATCCCAGGGAGCAGGAAACTCAGCAGCTTGTGTTGTCACTGTTCCCTGCGTCACCCTTGGCTCCCATGGAATTGGTGCGTGATGTGTGTCTGGTTCCGTCGGTGGGAGTGTTTGCAGTGGGACACCAGCCAAGCCGGGCAGGGGTCTCCAGGTTGAGCAGGGCCTGTCCCTTCCTCTTACGGCTCCTGGACCCCCGCCAGCTTTACTGCACCTGCACCGGGGTCACTGGCATAGAGAGAACTAGGAGTGTGGAGCCCACAGTATTACTGGGTGGGCAGCCCAGGGTGTGCCTGCTCCCAGTGGGTGAGGGTGCCACCACTGCCCGGTCTTGGCTTGTAGTAGGAGGGCCAGCCAGTGCTTTTGTGCCACTGGAGTTAGTTTAGTCTTAGCCATAACCACCGTAGCACCTCCAGCCCCATCCCTGCATTCCCAGGCTGCAGGTCTGCCTCTGACCCTAAGAAGCAGCCTCCTTCCGGTTGGGGCTGCTGCCGCCACCCCCATGTGAGTCTCTCATGGAGAATTGGTAGAGATAGTCCTATGGGACTCCAGCAGGGAGCCAGGCTTGGACCCGGCTGATGGGGAAAATGTTTTTTTGTTTTGTTTTGTTTTGTTGTTTTTTTAACAAAGGTGGGTGAAGCAGGACAGAAAGGGCCCAGTCACTCCTGGAAACTCTCCCCAGTCTCCTACAAATTTTGGCTGTGTCATTTCCCTCCTCAGAAATAACTCTTTGAGTTCAAGTTCAAGGTGAAGTCAATGCTTTGTGCCTGCCTGACCACCTCGTCAGTTTTGCCTCCCACTGCTCCACCTCGGCCAGAGCAATAGGACCTTGCTTTCCTTGTGATTTGCTGTTCCCCATTCCAGGAACCCTCCCTTTCACCCATTCATTCTCAGGTATCGGAAGTCCTACATGCCTTGCGCGGCCAGTACCAATGCTATTCCTTCCAGTAACAATGCCATTCCCTGCTCATCCGGCCAAAAACAACTCTGTGCAGCATTCTGTTCTGAACGGAACTGGCTGGCTGTCGGGTTGTGCCTATCCTGGGAAGGCCTCCCCCGCTTTGGGGAGCTTCCAGCGGTAGGAGCCAGTGGCGAACTCCGTTCCCACACCTAACACATAGCGAGTCCTCAGTGTGTGCCTGCAGACTTGACCTTGTGGCTTTCCCACCTTTTCTCCAGGATACCGCTACGTGATTCTGGATATCCCTCTGTTGTTTGAGACCAAGAAGCTGCTCAAGTACATGAAGCACACGGTGGTGGTGTACTGGTGAGTGTGTGGCATTGCCTGGCCTAACTGAGGCTAGAAAGGAGGATCCCTGAGGAAGACGTGCACCTGAGAAATGGCCCACATCACTGTGCCTTTCCCCACAGGGCGGCCCGGGAGCACAGGGGGGAGGGGCAGCATTGCCCGGAGCCCACAGAAACTAACCTCTGTGTCCGACCCAGGAATGCCCCGGGGTAGGTGTAGGAAGGGATGGGCCCCTAGGCTTCTCTAGAGCTTGGGAAGGGCTCCCCCTGCTGGCTGCTGGAGGCACTTCAGCCCAGATTCCAAGCCTTGCCTTGGGCTACTATGTTGTTATTCACTGGATCCCGTCTCCCTCCTCCAGCACTTCTCAACTTTCCAAACAGCTCCCACATTTACTACTTCACCCAATTTACTTTTCAACGTGAAGTATTCAGGTTGATACTTCCGAGCTATAGGAGAGAAAACGTGTGTGTGTGTGTGTGTGTGTGTGTGTGTGTGTGTGTTGCGGGGGGTGGTACATGGGGAGAGATAACCAAATTTGTCCAAGGTCTCCCACTGGCAGCACCTTTGGATGGAAAGTTGCAGAGAGCGAACTGTCAGAGCCCAGCTAAGGAAGGAGCTTTGTTCTCAGAATCCCTCAGGATATGAAGCAAACCCGAATCCAGGTTTGACAAACAGAGGAGGATCAAACTGTCAGAAAAAAAATGAGTCATAGTCCCAGAGGGGTGACAGAACAGATGAGTGTCTCTGCCTCCCAGAAACTTCCTGGATGCCGCCCACACGGAAAGCAGACAGAGTGGGCACCTGGCTCTGCGGCACTTGGGCACTGAGCGGCTCTCGGGAGACTACTGCTTGGGAGGTTTCTGGAACACTAGAGATGGGGCCTAGAGCGCGCAGTGCCCTAGCATCACCCTGCCCGCCCTCCCCTCTGCCCCCCAGCTCCCCACCATGGACTGTCATTTAAAACCTCGTCTGAAAAAATAAAATAAAATAAAAAATAAAATAAAACCTCGTCTGAGTCTGCTGAGCCTGGTGTGGAGACACAGGCTTCCTCACAGCTCCCGCTGGGGCCCGCGTCTCCCCTGTAAACCCGCAACCTCTCCGGGTTCTCTGTCCCGTTTGTGAGCGACTATCACCTGAGGCCAAACAGACTCCAGAAGACTCGGAATTCTCTTGCCTTGGAGTCTTAATACAATTGGAACTTTGTACCAAGGGATCCAAATAAAAAGGATCTCGAGTGCAGGTGAGCAAACAGATTGCAGTCACCTACCCTTGCCGCCTTCCTCTTTCTGCACTTTCCTTCGAGGTGGGTCTGCTGTCTGTTGGTCAGAGATAGCTATGGCTCCTGGCAGGTAAACGGGGCCTTGTAGATTCTTCCCGTTCCCCTGGAGATCCCCCAGCCCCACTTACCAGCCAAGGAACCTTTGCCAAAGCTCTGGGTGCTGTTCATGCCCCAATTTTGGCACATGTGGGTGTCTGGCTCACAAGAGATGCCAGTATACGAATAAACGAGTGTAATGACTTGCTTTTCATAAAAGGGATCCACACTTTACAGTGTGAATTTACAAGTGAGGTTTCCCTCGTGGGTTCCTTTTCCTGTTACACCAATCCTGATGCATTTGAAATAGTATGGGGCATTGACCAAAGCATGACTGTGGAATTCCTGTTTGTAAAAATCTCGTTACTACAAATAGCGTTAATCCTTAAACTGTCCAAATGGGATTATTTTGGGTCACATTCTAAGGGGCCCTCTGGTCTAGGCCACTCCTCCCAAAGGATGTGCACTCGGGGATCCCTAAGCCATCTCCATTTTCTCACCCCAATTTCCCAGCCCTAGACCCGAGATATTCTTGTTCCGTATAGTTCTAAGGTTGGATATAGTTCTCGTTCTCAGCCAGGCAGGGATTGGCCCCATGACCTTGACAGCACGCTGTCCCCATAACAAAGGAAATCAGTCCTACTTACTTTTCAAGGCCATTACTAATGCCATCTCTTCCGAAAGGTCTCCCTGAGCAGCCAGCCAGAAATGACTTTCTGAGCATTTCGTTCTGCATTTTGAGCGGAATCGGAAGGGAACTGGCTAGTGTTCAGGTCATATCTGCCCTTAGGTCTGTCTTCACAGCCCAGGAGGCCTTCTGGTGTAGGCCAGACCGAAGAGAGGACGAATTACAGTGATCTATCGCCCCATCTTATAACCGGGAAATCCCAGGCCCAGTGGCAGAGCGGAGAGGCCCCAACGGCAGAGAGCAGCCGTGGCGGCCCTTTTCCTTTGTTCCCGTCGAGGGGCTGAGGTGGTCACGGAGCTAGAGGGGTGTCAGAGATCACCCTGCCCCAGAGCCCGGCGGGCAGCTCCTGTGTAGTCACAGGCAGGACAGGGAGCTTCCTGAGGAAGGACCCAGGTAGTATAATACCACAGTGGGCCCAAGAAGCATCCTTTGAATTGCCTTTGGAGTGGGGAGACTGGGGGTTGTTCAGCTTAATGTGCAGCGCTGTGTCCTGTCCCAGGGACTGGGGGCATCCGATTTGCAAGTCTTGGCTTCCCTAGAAGCATCTTGGGGCTGGCCCATCCCCCTTCACAGGTGGCATCAAGCACAACAGCCACCATTTCCAGCAGGTCCTTTAGCTCTAAATATGCGGGAGTGGGAGTGGGGCAGCAGGGAGGGGGTCTTTGTGGTGGCTCAGGAAGCTATTTTTGATGCAGCAGGCCCACCCCCAGGGGAAATGCAGAAAGCATTGAGCTTGCAGGCACAGGCCTTCCAGTAAAGGTCACTGATATAGAAGATCAAATCCCCCCATCTTATAACTAGGAAAGCTCAGGTCTGGTGGTGAAGCAGATTGGCCCCAGATGGCAGAAAGCAACTTTTGCAGCCTTTCCCCTTGTTTATGTCAAGCCCACCATGCTACCAGAGCCCTCACAGAGCAGGGAGGGTGGGGGGCAGCCTGTGAGCTGCCAGGCCCCCTCCCCTGGCTGCGGGACCCTAAATTGATTTGAGAGAAGGGGCTGCCCACCCCTTTAGCTTGCTGGTGGGGTGGGAGCCTGGGGCCCACAAAGCCTGCTCAGCCCTTTTGCCCTGTCCGTAGCGATCGGGACACGCAGCTGGCACGCCTGATGCGACGGAACAGCCTGAACCAAGAGGACGCGGAGGCTCGGATCAACGCTCAGCTGCCCCTGAGGGACAAAGCCCGCATGGCCCGCCACGTTCTAGACAACTCGGGCGAGTGGAGCGTCACCAAGCGCCAGGTCGTCCTTCTGCACGCCGAGCTGGAGCGCTCCCTGGAGTACCTGCCCCTGCGGCTCGGGGTCCTCGCAGGTCTGGCCGGCATCGTTAGCCTCCTCTACTTGCTCACCCGCTGCCTCCTGCCTTCCCCCTAGCCGGGCCCTCCAAGGCAGGAAGCCCCTGGATCTCCTCAGAAGCTAGGTAACGAATGCATCCTATTTCCTTCAGCCTCTTCAGCACCCTCTCTCCCTCCTTCCCTCCCTCCCTCCCTCCTTCCCTCTCTCTCTCTCTCTCTCTCTCTCTCTATATATATATATATATATATATATATATATATATATATATATATGCTGGAGCCCTGCCCCTTCTTTGGGGTACATTCTGTCTGAGGCAAAGAAACATCCCTGCCTGTAGATATTCCCTCCTACCTTCCCCAGGGCTCCTCCCTGTAGAACCACTTACAGTGTCCGCAGATGTGAATGCTCCGGTGGCCATATGTAGTGCCCCGTTTCCCAGAGAAGTGGAGGGATCTGATCCGGGTTGCAGCCACGTTTCAGGATCCTCCCCACTGTACCCCTGAGCCTCCTCCAGGAGGAGCAGATCTGGGATTGTGACCTGGTCTTGTCTCCTGTTTCCTGGGACCTGAAAGCACCCGTGGGAGACATGATCAGTTTCTTGCGGGTGGGGGTGAGGAACAGTATCCCTGGGGCCCAGCATGTTTAAAGCTGGGAGGTACCCTGGGCTTAGACAGACCCAAGGAACTGAGCACACGCTCCATTGCGGCCAAAACCTCCTTCATGGACCAAGGACTACCATCTTCAGACAGGACTCTCCCTTGGGTTGGTGCCTTGGACAGGACGCTGGGAGGAGTCCCTGTGGGTGACACGGTAGTTGGCAGAGGCCAGGCCTTTGTGGGATGACCCACTCTCCCATGTGGGCACTTGTCCAGCACTCCCCTCACCCTGCTCACCACCGCCCCCCACCCTGTACCTCCCAGTCCCTGGACTCCTAGTCCTGAGCTCTTGGGAGTCCAGGCGCGCCAGGCTGTTTCTGACCTCTGTGCCTTCGCTGTGCTACTCCCCGCCTGGAATTGTGTGTGTGGTTTGTTCCCTGTAACTGGCTCCCAGCCCAGGCTGTCTGAAGCCCCAGGCTGGGTTAGGTGCTCTCTGATACCACCATCATGTTTTATCTGAATCATGTTTTATCATAATGTAGTCATCAGCCCAAAGCTGGTTGGTCTCTCTACTAGACTGTAAGCCCTTTGAGGGCAGGGATCGTCTGATTCATCTCTGTTCCTGGTGCAGAGCCTGCCTTGCTGTTGGTGCTGAATAAAGCATGTTGATCTGAAATGCCCTGCGCTGCCATTGCTCCCCTAGCACCACGGACCCGTGAAGGTGCCCAGACTGGGCTGATACCACTTGGCCTCCTCCCACACGGAGGCCTGGGCCCCAGAAGGTACCGTAGCCCCCCTGCCTTCTCCTGGGGCCCCACGAGGATTCCAGCTTGGCCCCCGCGTGCCCCTGGGAGAGGCAGGTGGAGGTGCTGGGGCAGCATCACACCCCCTTACTCCATCTTCCTTCCCCAAGCCAATTAGACCGGCGTAGACATCAGCTTTCCCTGGCCAGCGCCAGCAGACCTGCTGATGTGATCCTGCGTGCGGCCAGCAGCCTATTAAGGCCAGAAATGAGCATGACAAATGTGAACGCTCTGGTGGCCATATTTAGTGCTCCATTTCCCAGAGCTGCTCCGACCTCGGAGACCAGCTTATTAACTCACCGCAAACCCCCAGGGGCAGAGCCTGGGCCAGGAGGTGCTGAGCTCTGGGGTGCGGCCGGGGCAGGCTGAGAAAAGCAGAAAGCAGCTGCTTTCTGGGTTCAGTGGGACCTGGCAGGAGGGGTAAAAGGGAGGAAAGGTATGGACCCCACTTTGAGGTACCAAAGTGTCCTGTTACCCCAGCCATTGAGAAGAGGACTCTCCATGAATGGCTGTCATGTGGTGGACTTTGCTAGACGTGCAACACTCTAGAGGTGACATAACATTGATCATTCCGATCCCAGGCCCAGAGAAGTGGAGGGATCCGATCCTGGTTGCAGCCACGCTTCAGGATCCTGCCTACTGTCCCCCTGAGCCGCCTCCAGGGGGAGCAGTTCTGGGATTGTCTCCTCTTTATGTGGCCTCCTGGCCTGTGTCTTGTATCAGGTAGGCAGGATGTCAGAGGATGGCCAACCTGGAAGGTCCTCCCAGTGCCCTGGTCCCACCACAACCCCACTTCCTGTCCTCACGCCCCCCTCCTCACCACTTCCTCACGCCCAGCGTAGCCTTAGAAAAAGGCCTACTTTCCCGAGGGGCGTGACGACATGGTTAGGCCACAGATGGGGCTCCAAAGGCCCTGGGACAGATTGGGAACAGCCTGGAAACAGCCAGAGCCAGGCCACCTGGAGCCCCAGCCCTACACCCCGGCGGGCCGCATCCCCTCTGGCCAGCAGGTGGCAGCACCCGCCCGGGTTGGGGTCGGACCTCTGCAGTGGGCACTGGCAGAGAAGTTACTTTCTCCAGTGGCATTCTTGCAGGGCTGCCTCCACCAAGCACCAAGCTGCTGCAGGGGCTGGAGAGAGGGGAGGGGGACAGAGGCACTGCCGCTGGGTCCTGGGCGCTAGTTAAGAAGCTGTGTTGGGCCCACCTGGGGTGCTTCAGTGGTTGACCTATGAACCACAAGATCATGGTTCAGTACCCAGCCAGATTGCAGGTTCGATCCCCAGTGTGGGGCCTGCAGGAGGCAGCCCATCGATGATTCTTTCTCACCATTGATGTTTCTAACTCTCCCTGTCCCTTCCCCTCTGAAATCAATAAAAATATGTATTAAAAATAAAAAGAAGCTGCGCTGTGTCCCCATCCTGCCCTACCCACCCTTCGGAGGGCAAGAGCCCCCGGGCTCCCACCCGTCAGCTGGGCTTGGACACTGCGCTCCGTCCCCCGCTACCACCCTGACCGAGCAAGGAAGACAGCAGCGAGGGCAGCACAGCGCCCACCTCCTGGGGAACGAAGGAGACAGACCGGCCCCACCCACCAGCGGGCTGGCCCTCGGGTAACTGGCAAAGCTGTACAGTCTACAAAGCACGCTCCTGTGGTTATCTCCTGGAAACCTCCCGCCTCTGTGAAGGAGGCCAGGCTGGAATTGCCCAGAGGCTCAGAGGGTGAGCCACGCGGTACAAAACCCAGCAGGCACAAAGGCCACATTCCTGGGCTCCCCAAGCAGTGCTGCCTGCACCGCCCCCATCAGCTATGCCTCGGCGCTTTGTCCAGGAGCTGTTGTCAGTCCTGATGGTGAGCCTCTCTCTGCTTGGGGATGGCAGAGGACGGTCGGGCACTCCATGGTGAGCCTCCGTGGCTAGAAATTGGATGAGAGGGATAGCCACGTCTGCTGGGCACCCCTGGTTCTGGCTAAGACTTCTAGGCCAGGAGGAGCTGGCGGGAGGGGCAGGAGAGGGAATGGGGAGGCCACAGGGGCACATAGGGGTGGGCAGGGGAGACCCCCAGAGGCAGCCTGAGAGAAGGAGCAAAGGGAAGGGGGTGGGGAAGCCCTGTGGGTTGCATTCCCGCTCCTTCCCATAAAGGGCAGATGTGGCTGGTGGCGCCTCTATCCCACCCCCAGAGCTGAGGCTGCTCTGAGCTGGGGCCCAAAGAGTCTCCTCCATTTTCCCCCCTCCCCCTCCCTCCCCTCCCCTCCCTGTCGCTCAGATTCCAATACAATTTCCAGCTAACCAGCATGTCGATAGAACAAGTCGGGCAGCCGGATTGCTGGCCAATTACAGGAAATCATTCTGCTCCACAGCTCAGCACCCAGGGAGAAGGCAGGCGGGCGGAGGGAGAGGATGTGAGGGAGTAGGCACCCAGCTCCCAGGCTGGGAAGGGGCTTGAGGCAGGGAATGCGGCAGCGCCTGGCAGGAGCCGGGAGGGAACGTGGGGGGGTACCGGGAGGCTTATGGGTTCAGCTCCTCTGTGATGAGAGAGACCTGGGGGCTGAGGGCTGAGGAGCAGGGTTGGCGTAGAAGGGGGACAGAGGGGGGTGGGAGACCAATCTCCCCAGAGCCCTGTTTGTGTTGGGAATGGGGATGGCACTCAGCCTCCTTGGACCAGAGTCCCACAGGGCCATCTGATCACCCAGAGACTGGGGCCACATGGGCAGGACCTGGGCTTCCACACCCAGCTATGGACCAAGACTATTGCGGGGGTGGGGGCAGAGGGAGCGGGAAGGAAAGGGGCTCCCTGTGCAGCCGATTGGACCAGCAGCAGTGTCACTCAGTGGAGGGGTAAGTGTGGAAGCAGTCGTTCACCCCGGAAGGTGGGCACGGAGTGTGGGAGGGGACAATGGCCTCCTCATTTATTTTCCTGGCACCTCAGCCCTATTTCCGCACTGCGGCCCTCAACACCCTTCCACTCACATCAAAGGACCCACATCCCCTCCACTTCCCATCTGTCTACCTGGGCCCGTACCTCTGGACCTGGGCACCTCTTTGCCAACTCCACCCCCACCCTTCCTCAGATCTTTCCCAGATGGTCTTAACTACCCCCCTCCCCCGGGGCAGACCGTCCAGCTGACCCTGGGGTGCCCCCGCTTCCCAGCACCAATGACTAGCTCCCCCTCCCCAGCCTGGGCTCACTCCCAGAGTCCTGGGCTTCCCTGTGGATTAACTCTACCCAGAGGATGACTATGTCTCTGTCTTGTGCCCCCAAAAGAGGCCACTGTCACCCCGTGATTCCTTCCCCTGCTCCTGGCTGTGGCCACCTTCCCAGGCCCTCTTCCCAGTCCCCGGCATCTCACCGCTCCCTCCCCCAACCCCCGAGCCCTCCCCTTCAACCCCTCCAGGGTGGAGCCTGGGTTGGATTCACCCTCCTCACTTCTCCCAGCCCAAGTGTAGACAGGACAAGCCAGAGGGGATGGACACCCGCCCCAGGGCCCCAGGCGCCCGCAGCACGCAGGAAGCACTCCGTGAGAGCTGTTGACCAGCAAGGCCACCATCCAGTGCCTGTGGTGGGTGCACCGGGAGGGGTTCAGCACCCCGGGGCTCCTTCCCCGCTTCCTGTCCAAGTACCCGGGCTTGGGCTGGGGTGTCAGGCTAGCCCTATCTGTGTCCCCAGCTCCGAACAGAGAGGGCACCCCCTGCTTTGTTATTTGAGGTTCAGCCGCTGCTCCAGGCTCCCAACGCCTCCTCGGGCACCCAGAACGGGGTGCCCGCCCGCCCGCAAGCCCCTCCCCACCGGGTCCACGACTCCCCGCGCCGCGCCCGGCGCAGGCTCCGCGCCACTGATTGGGCCGCGGGGACCGGGCCCTGCCCCTCGCTTTTCACTTTTAATTGAAGTTTATTTGAGCAGAGTGAGGAGCGGGCAGAGGCAGAAACCAAATATTTAGTTGCTGCAAATTGGCACCTCCGGATCAATTCCCCGCCCGCGCCAGGCCTGCCCCCCGCCCCCATCCCTCGCCCCGCGCCCCGCGCCCCGCGGAATCTCAATGCCTCCATTCCTCCCCACGATTCTCATCAGCGGCAGCCATACATCACCCGCGGCCGCGAGGGGAACAGGTTTTCAATGGGAAGCTTGTCCGGAGGGTCCTCGTTGCTGATTCCTGCCGCGCCCCGCGCTGTCTGGCCCGCCGCCTCCCCAGCGCCGGCTGATGGGGATGCTGGTGGGGATGCTGGTGGGGATGCTGGTGGGGATTCTGATGGGGACGGCCCGGCAGGAGGGAGCCAAAGAGGGAACTCCAAAGCCAGGACAGGCTCACAGGGACCTGACCCCACCCCAGCAGCACCGCTTACCCTCTGGCTGACCTGGAAGATGCAGTGCTCCCAGCCTCGGTTTCCTCATCTGTACCGTGGGGCCCGGCCTTCACCTCGCAGGGCTGTTGTGGGGTCATCAACTAGGGCAGTGGTCGGCAAACTCATCAGTCCACAGAGCCAACTATCAACAGGACAACGATGGAAATTTCTTTGAGAGCCAAATTTTTTAAACTTCTTCTAACACAATTTCTTCAAAATAGACTCGCCCAGACCGTGGTATTTTGTGGAAGAGCCACACTCAAGGGGCCAAAGAGCCTCATGTGGCTCGAGAGCTGCCGTTTGCCGACATGGTACTAGGGGAACAGACCCCGCCCTGGGCTGGCACACGGCGGCACTCCACAGACACTCGTGCTCCGTCCTGCCAGGGGTAGGAGAAGTCCCAGAATGAAGTGAGGGACGCTGGCTGGACAATGCCAAAGGGAAAGCAGGGGGCACCCAGTCCCTGGCAGAGGCTGGGCAGACAGTGGGATGGGGTCAGGACCCCCCAGCCCAGGTGTACTGAGCACAACCAGAAGCGGAATTTCAGGACCAAGGGGGGGCGGGGGGGGGTTACCTGGGCCTGGAGCTGGGCTGAGAGCCATGACCCAGGGCTGGGCCGGGGAGGAGGCGGGGGATCTGAAGGTCACCACAGGCTGCACCTGAGGGGTGAGCCCTGCAGAATTGGGAACCAGGTGGTGGTTGAAGCTTACCTTGTCCCAGCTTGGGATGCCGGCCCGTTAGGAACCTCCGTCTTTCCGGGCGTACATGGGACCGGCCCTCTCCCTGAGGCGATGATGTGTATACGGGAGAAGGACACTCACCTCCAGGCATGAGGAGACGGTGGGAGCCGGTGTGCGAGTTCCCACGCGCAGCCTGGCTTCCATTCCCAGATCCTCGGGAAGGAGCTGAAGTCAAACCGTTTGGCGTTTCTAAGTGGCTGCTCCTCCGGAAAGGGTGGTGGGCATCTGCATTTGGAGCTCCAGGAGCCCCCCCCTCCCACCTTCAAGAATGAGGGTCTCCACATTGTCCTCCTCCTGGCTTCCACCACCACCCGCTCCCACCGGGCACCTGTGCCCCCTCTGCGCGCCTCTGGGCAGGAGCCACCCAGGCCCAGGGAAAGTTACCCATCAAGCTTAGCGTCTAGATGGGAGGCCCAGGCTGACGTGAAGGTCAGAGCCCCCATAGGGAGTGAACTCACTTTTCAGTCTGGATTTTCCCAGCTGTGGAATGGGGCCACGGTGTTGAGCCAGTCATTATGGCCTGCTATCTGGGGGGGGGGGGGGGGCCCTAGAAGGGACTGAGTCATTGCCCCACCTTCCACACACCCCCTGCCCCCCCTCCCCCGCCCCCAACAATAGGATTATCTCTGTTAGCAAGACAACCCCACCAGCCTCCTTGGGGATGGCGGGCACCATTTGCCAAATCAGGAAGTCCTCCCAATGGTCTACCTTAAATCTCTCCCCACTTCCTCCAGGGGAAATGTGAAGAATGGACAACAAACAAAAGATAAATGCTTATGAATAGGCGATGCCACACTGTTTTTAAAAAATATCGCCGAAGAGGGCGGCGGGGTGGGAATTACCTTCGGACACAATGCTCTTTACACTACACATCTCAGTGATAAATATAGCTGTGTAATTCTTTTTCCTCCTTGGCAGAGGGGAAGGCTGGGGCCGGGCAGACAGGCAGAGGGACCCGAAAATATAAATCAATATGTGACTTTAATATATGTGCTCTCAGTGTCTGTGTGTGCTGGGGGATTATTAGTAACCTTGATTCCAGCTCAGTGTCCGTGCGAGGCGGGGAGACACGCAGCCCCCAGGGAGGAGAAGAGAAATTAGGAAGCCAAATTCTCCTCCTGATTGACACCTGGGTAAACATTACCCCGGCAGAGGGGGAAGGAAAAAGATCAATGCTGGGTATTTTTATCGTGTTCCAGGGACAGGGGGTGGGGAGGGAAGTTAAAGAAACAGTTCCGTAGCCTCATGGAATACAGCCCCCCCCCCAGCAGTAGGCAGACGGCGTGGTGTGTGTGTGTGTGTGTGTGTGTGTGTGTGTGTGTGGAACCCAGGGGGAGGGGGCCAGCTGAGGGTCAGAGAGCAGGGAGAGAGGGTGTGTGCCAGGGAGCCATGGCCATAGCTTGTTTTGCCCTGGGGCACTTATGAGGATGACAGCAGGTACAAAGGAGCATGATTTTATTTTTATAAGTATGTCTTTATTGATATCAGAGAGGAAGGGAGAGGGAGAGATAGAAACATCAATGATGAGAGAGAGAATCATTGATCAGCTGCCTCCTGCCTCCTGCACGCTCCCTACTGGGGACAAAGCCCGTAACCTCGGGCATGCAACCTTCACCAGAATCGAACCCAGGACCCTCCAGTCCCCAGGCCGACACAAATGAGCATGCTTTTATTTATAAAATATATTTAATTGATTTTTTACAGAGAGGAAGGGAGAGAGATAGAGAGCTAGAAACATCGATGAGAGAGAAACATCAACCAGGTGCTTCTTGCACACCCCCTACCGGGGATGTGCCCGCAACCAATGTACATGCCCCTAACCGGAATTGAACCTGGGACCTTTCAGTCTGCAGACCGACGCTCTACCACTGAGCCAAACTGGTTTCGGCAAAGGAGCATGCTTTTAAAGACAGGGCAAAGGCACAGCTTTCATTATACTCTGGCTTTAGGGGAGGCGTGTCTTCATGGGGTTGGCAGGGGGTGGTTTCAGCAGGAGGTTCCCAGAGTGTGGGACAGCGGAAGGGGCTTCAGCAGGGACTGGGGGACCTGAGCAGCTCAGCACCAACGTGGAGAGGGGGCATTTCTGGATTGTCTTGGAAAGTGGTCTCAGGACCAGCTGGCGTGGCTCAGTGGTTGAGCATCGACCTATGAACCAGGAGGTCACAATTCGATTCCTGGTCAGGGCATGTGCCCGGGTTGCCAGCTGGAGCCCAGGAGGGGTCGTGCAGGAGGCAGCTGATCAATGATTCTCCCTCATCATTGATGTTTTTTATCTCTCCCTCCTTCTCCCTTCCTCTCTGAAATCAATAAAAATGCATAAAAGAAAGAAAGAAAGAAAGAAAGAAAGAAAGGAAGGAAGGAAGGAAGAAAGAAAGAAAGAAAGAAAGAAAGAAAGAAAGAAAGAAAGAAAGAAAGAAAGAAAGAAAGAAGTCTCAGTTCCAAAATCAGGAACTTCCTAGCTGTATAGCCTTGACCAGCCATTTGACCCCACAGAGTCCCACCTTCCTTACCTGTAAAATGAAGGCTTGTAACCCACACTCCTCTCAACTCCCAGAGTTAAAAACTTCTATTTATTTTTCAATTGTGCTTGACATTCAAATCATCTCATAGGTTTTTAATAAAATTATACAAAACACTGTGCAGGGGTGAGGCACTGTTGCTATCCAGAGCTGCGCCGTCCAACAGAAATATAGTGCAAGCCACATATGTGATTTTAGGTGTTCTGGTAGCCACATAATAAACGGTGCAATATGGAGATCTTGTAACATGGAAGCCCACACATTTGTTCATGTTGACAAATGTCACCACGATCAATTTAATAAATACATATAAAAAAAGTAAAAGTACAAAAAAACCCCAAAAACCTAAGGGAAATTAATTTAAATTCTAGTTTTCACTCCATCAGTATGTTACAGATGTTATTTTAACATGTGGCACTAGTCACATTCTAAGCGCTCCGTTGCCGTGCGTGGTAAGTGGCCATCATATCGGACCAGCAGAGACGTGGAATAAGAAGCCCACAGGGGAAGGGCTTCTGACACAGATCATGTACGGGTCGGAGGCTGTGAGCATGTGTGAACAAGAGAAAGGAGGAGGGAGGGAAGGAAACCCTCTCCCAGCGCCACCCCTTCCTTGGTGGCTCCCGCTGGGCATGTTCCCCTAAGGGGGAGAGCCGGGATTTTAGGGGATCTGAGCCCTCCGAGGTCCAGCAAACGGGCTTCAGGAGCTCTGTTAACACCCGCCTGACCTCCATGGTGGAAGGCATCATCTCCTTGAGTGTGTGCGTTTTTCTAAGCTGAGGGTCTGAGCGTTTGTCAAAACCGAAAAGCATCTGTGACTTCTTAACAAGTAAGAACCACTGCTCTGGACACAAACACACTCACAAATACACACACATATGCACACTCATATGCTCACACATACTAGGTGTACCGGTTAATAACAGTGTTGTTTCCCCAATAGATGGAGTTACATATCTGTTGATATATATGCGATTTGATATGCATGCTATTTTGTTGTATTGACAACAAGCTTCAAAACGTCATATGTCAAATTTTCTGAAGGTGTTAACATCATAGATATTTTTACGCTTAAAAATGTCGAATTTTGTGCCAAAAAAATAGCATTTGAGGGAAGTTTTTATTGTTTTTTAAAAAATTATTATTTTTTTTATTGATTTCTGAGAGAAAAGGAGAGGGAGGGAGAGAGAGAAAAACATCAATGGTGAGAGAGAATCATTGATCAGCTGCCTCCTGCACATCACCCGCTGAGGATGCAGCCTGCAATCCAGGCATGTGCCCTTGACAGAAATCAAACCTGGGACCCTTCAGTCCTGAGGCTGAGGCTCTACCCACTGAGCAAACCCAAATAGAGCGAGGGAAGTTTTAATTCATTACTTTATTTTGAAGAAAAAGTTATCGTATAATTCGGGAAGCTTATGGTGAACATGCTCCATCTTGAGATACCTGTGAACGCTGGTTTAAATGCTTTAAAGGTGAGGATTTTGATTGAAAGACAAAGAACGTCCAGCTCAAGCAAAAAAGTTTGAAGAGCAACAATTACAAGCATTATTGGATGAAGATGCATGTCAAACTAAAAAACAACTTGCAGAAAGATTAAACATCTCTCAGCAAACAATTTCTGATCGTTTACAAGCAATGGGGAAGATTTTAAAGGAAGGAAAATGGGTGCCACATCAACTGAACGAAAGACAAATGGAAAACCGAGAAGTCATCAGTAAAATGTTGCTTCAACGGCACAAAATAAATTAAAAAAATATATATATATTTTATTGATATTTTACAGAGAGGAAGGGAGAGAGATGGAGAGCTAGAAACGTTGATGAGAGAGAAGCATCGACCAGCTGCCTCTTGCACACCCCCCACTGGGATGTGCCCACAACCAATGTACATGCCTTTGACCGGAATCGAACCTGGAACCTTTCAGTCCACAGACCGACGCTCTACCACTGAGCCAAACCGGTTTCGGCCAAAATAAAATTTTTTATTTTTTTGCATTGAATTATGACTGGCGATGAAAAGTGGATTTATTGCCGAGACCGGTTTGGCTCAATGGATAGAGCGTTGGCTTGGGGACTGAAGGGTCCCGGGTTCGATTCCGGTCAAGGGCATGTACCTTGGTTGTGGGCATATCCCCAGTAGGGGGTGTGCAAGAGGCAGCTGATCGATGACTCTCTCTCATCGATATTTCTAACTCTCTATCTCTCTCCCTTCCTCTCTGTACAAAATCAATAAAATATATTAAAAAAAGAAAAAAAAGAAAAAAAAAAAAAGAAAAGTGGATTTATTTTGAGAATCCCAAATGCACAAAATCATGGGTTGATCCAGGTCAACCATCAATATTGACTGCAAGGCCACATCACTTCGGAAAGAAGACAATGCTCTGTGTTTGGTGGGATCAGGAAGGCGTGGTGTATGATGAGCTTCTAAAACCAGGTGAAACCATTAATACTGTTGGCTACAGACAACAAATAAACAATTTGAACCATGCTTTGATCATAACATGACCGGAATGTGCTAGAAGACACAGCAAAGTAATCACATACTTCACCATCACACACTTCAAAACCAGTTAAAGACACATTAAAAGATCTTGCCTGGGAAGTATTAACCCACCCGCCTTATTCACCAGACCTTGCTCCTTAGGATTACCACTTGTTCGGATCGATGGCACACGCACTTTCTGAGCAGCACTTCAAAACGTATGAAGAAGTGGAGAACTGGGTCTCTGAATGGTTTACCTCAAAACAAGAAAAGTTCTATTGGGATGGTATCCACAAATTACCTGAAAGATGGGGGAAATGTGTAGCTAGCGGTGGGCATTACTTTGAATAAAGCACTTTTGATGTTTCTCTTGAAAGTATCGTGTTTTCTTTGATTACAAGATCTGCATTATTAACTGGTATCCGCATTTTTCACCAGTGTCCGCATTAGAGGCTTGCAGTGGCGCCCTGTGACCACCAAATTCAGTTTCAGACTCCAGGGCTTGGTATTCAAAGAGCCCTGTGCCACAAAGCCCTCTCCTCCTGACACACAAACAGGAACAGCCCAGCCTGCGGGACTAACCATGTGTGCAGTCCACCCTCTGGCCTGTGCACCCTTCCTCTCCCTGCCCACCTTTACTTCCTAAATCCCACCCCTCTGCAGGCCTGGCTCACATGCCACCCTTCTGGGAAGCCTCTCACAGCCTCATCAGAAGTGCCTGCCTTGCCAAAACCGGTTTGGCTCAGTGGATAGAGCGTCGGCCTGCAGACTCAAAGGTCCCGGGTTCGATTCCAGTCAAGGGCATATACCTTGGTTGTGGGCACATCCCCAGTAGGCTGATCAATGTTTCTTTCTCATCGATGTTTCTGACTTTCTATCCCTTTCCCTTCCTCTCTGTAAAAAATCAATAAAATATATTTTTTTAAAAAGAAAAAGAAAAGAAATAGTCCTTTGCATGGTTAGGCCCTGGATCCTTATCTCTCACAGCCTGAGACCCTGGGCCATCGGAGCCTGCACTGAGCTCATCACCCTGTGGAAACTGTAAGCCCTTGGGAGGCAGGGTCTGGAGAATGGGGGTGTCCATGAGTCCTCTCTGAGTCCATTTCTCACCACCACGCTTCCTGTTCCCTCCCCTGGCCCCAAAGTGACTCCAAGGTCAGACGTGCGGAAAAACAGATGCAACAACATTTTGCAAATCACGATGCAAACTCCGTTCCAGGGCTCCCCTCCCACCAATGTTCTTGCTGGACTCCCGCCCAACCTCGGCTCTGGTCCCTCTGGCCCCTTCCCACCCCCTCCATCCAGATGTCCAAAGTGTGAGCCGCTCACCGGGGAGACCAGCGTCTCTCTGTCTCTGAGTCCGGATCTCTGTCTGCGGTCCCAGGAGACACCTGGTCTCCCCATCCCTGGGATCACTGGGAATGTGAGGACCACCTTTTTCTTTTCCTTTCATTTCCCCACTCCATTCCAATAAGGGTTTCAAACGTCTCTCAGAGACACACGTGACCAGATAAAAAATGGGAGAGAAGCCGGGGTGAGAGAGTTCTGCATTCTCCTGCCCGAGGCTCGCTCTCTGGCACCCAGCAAAGGGCACTTCCAGGATGGCCCATCACGGTCTCTGCTGAGCCCATTCACCCTCCTTTCCAGAGACCTCAGGGGACTTGGCCAGCACCCTCCTCCCTCGCCACCCTATCAAGCTCCACTGCCAACCTTGGCCCTGGCAGCCCCAGCTCACCCGTACCAGCCCTTTGTGCTTTGGCGCTCTCTCTCTCTCTCTCTCTCTCTCTCTCTCTCCTCTCTCTCTCTCTCTCTCCTGCCCCCATCTGCAACCACAGCACATCCCAGCTGTCTGATTAACTCAATTGATTAATTAAGCTCTAATGAGAGCTGTGACTCACCCCTGCAGCTGCTGACCAGGCCAGCTGTGCAGGAAGGGCCCTGGGGCCACGGGCATGGCCTTAGGAGGATCCACAGGGCAGGATGCCCAGTGGTTGGTGCCGCTGGTAAGGGCGGCACAAAGCTTGCCCATGGCTGGGTCTCCTCCAGAGCCCTCTTGAGAGGAGGGGTGTTCTGTAGGGTTGGGAGAGGGTCATTCTCTTGGCCAGCCAGTCAGTTCCAAAATGGCACATCTAGCACAAACCCTGCTGAAGGCAGGGGTGGGGGCAGAGATGGTATTGATGGGCTGAAGGTGCAGGAGGGGACTGGATCCCCTCAGAATCTCACCTTGACTCTCAAGGCCTAGAATGTCCAAGGCCCAGAAGGTACCGTTATGTGGAAGCTGGATACTGATTTCAGGCACCGGGCTTAGCCCTGCCAGCTACTGCCAACTCCGTAGTTTCTCCCACGCCCACAGCTCCCAGTCCGGTGGCCAAGGCCCTCCCCATGCCAGTCACTGGCTCCCAATCCCAAGGAACCAGAATTCCTGTTCTTCCCACCTCCAGCCTCCCCCGCCCATCCTGACTGCAACTCCCTCCTCCCTCCGGCTCTGTCCCCTTGTCTGGGCTGGAGGGCCAGTGCCCTCCATGAACAACAATACCCAGCTGAGTGGAGTTTTCCATCTCACAGAGCACATCCCCGCCCATTCTTCTCCCGAATCCCCTGAGGCAAACGGAGCAGGGAGTCCATTCTAGAGAGGAGGAAACGGAGCCTTCAACTTGCCCAGGGTCACTCCTGGCTGTGTCCTGCTTCCTAGCCTTCACGTTCACCCCGGGAAAACACACTCCTCCGCAGCTCTGAGGGCGCAGCTCAGCGCTCCCTTCAGCCAGAAAGCCCTCTGACGCCCCAGCTGCAGGTGAGGCCCCCGAGTCTATTGTCATCGCTGTTCATTTGTCCCCATCTGCCCCGGGGACCTGCGGGCAGCTGCTGCTCTGCCTGCTCCTGCTCCTCCCTGGCACCAGCTCGGGCCTCACAGGGAATGAGGGCTTAGGGAACATTTGCTGAAGGCAGGGAGGAAGGAAGGAGTGAGTGAGCCACCCCAAGTGGCCGGTATTCTGTTTCCCAGTCTGTGCTGGGAGGGAGGACCCTGCAAAGGACAGGGCAACCCAGTGCGAGCGTTTTTCACGTGTGGGTGCCGGGGGGTTCCACGGCATGCACGGTCCGTAAGTCCTTCCCCTCCCCTCTGCAGAGACTGGGGGGGGGGGGGGCCCACCCAGGGTACCATGGGAGATGGGGGTGGTGGACAGGGCAGGAGAGGGTGGTGGGGAGGGTGTAGCTGTGGGCACTGGGGCTTCCTCCATGGGGAGATGGGAAACCTGGGGTGGAGACAGAGTTCTGGTTGGAGACTTAAGATTTAGTTGGAGCCCTAACCGGTTTGGCTCAGTGGATAGAGCGTCAGCCTGCGGACTCAAGGATCCTAGGTTCGATTCTGGTCAAGGGCATGTACCTTGGTTGCGGGCACATCACCAGTAGGGGGTGTGCAGGAGGCAGCTAATGGATGTTTCTCTATAATCAATGTTTCTAACTTTCTCTTCCTCTCCCTTCCTCTCTGTAAAAAATCAATAAAATATATATTAAAAAAAAAAGAGAGAGAGAGAGAATCCAAGATGGCTGCACAGGTAAACACCTAGCTGCAGCCGCACACAACAATTTCAATAAAATACAACTAAAATATAAAATGGACATTACCCAGAACTACAGGAAAGTCGACTGACTGGAAATTCTACAACGAGAAGCAAGGAGAAAGCAAGAAGGAAGCGCGGAGGAGCTGGAAAAGCCTAAGGTACGGAGGCACGCTCCGCGCAGAGAGGACGGAGCGGGAGAGGAGGGAGGCTGAGTGCCCAGCTGGCGTTCCCTAGCAGGAAGGAGATAAAAGCTCCGACTGTGCTGGGCCCCAGTTCCGACTGCTCTGAACCCCAGTTCTAGGCCAGACCCCGGGGACCCAGACTCATCCTTGGGAGCTGGGCTGTAAGGCGGAACCCTGGGGGAGCGGCGAAAGGAGGTCCCTGAGGTGCACACATTGCATGCAGAGAAGGGACGGTTGGCTGTGCCTCGGGATTGCCCTGGCGGGAAGGAGACAGGGGCTCCAGACTGCTCTGAACGCCACCTCCAACTCCACTTCCAACTGAACTGAACCCCAGTTCTGGGCTCATTGGGGGAAAGCCTAGACTGTTTGGTAGCAGGCGAAAATCGAGGGCACCTTTCTCTCAGAGGCGCTTGCAGCGAGTACTGAAGGACCCTGGGGATTACTGAGAACCAGGAACGGCCTAGGGCGGGGCTGACAGAAGCCAAGGCTGTAGGCTCCACCCTGAAATTCCGCCCCATCAGGGAAGCTGCGAAAATGCCGAGACGAAATAGATCACATACGAAAGAAATGGAGGACAAAAAGCGACTGGATATAGAGTTCAAATCTACGCTTATAAGGTTTTTCAAGAATTTCCTAGAAAAGGTCGATAAGACCTATGAGGATATGAAAAGGGATCAACTAGAATTAATAAGGAATCAACAAGAAATGATAAGGGATTAACAAGAAATAAAGAATACATTGTCTGAAATAAAAAATATTATACAGAGTCCTAAAAACAGAATGGAAGATCGCAAGAATCAAGTCAAAGATTTGGAACATAAAGAGCCAGAAGACACTCCTCCACAGAAGCAAGAAGGCAAGAGAATCCAGAAAATTGAAGATAATGTAAGAAACCTCTGGGACAACTTCAAGCGAACCAACATCAGAATTATGGGGGTCCCAGAAGATGAGAGAGAGCAAGATATACTGAAAGAAATAATGACAGAAAACTTCCCCCACCTGGTGAAAGAATTAGACTTACAAGTCCAGGAAGCGCACAGAACTTCAAACAAAAGGAACCCAAAGAGGACCACACCAAGACAAATCATAATTAAAATTCCAAGAGCAAAAGACAAAGAGAGAATATTAAAAGCAGCAAGAGCAAAGCAGGTAGTTACCTATAAAAGAGCACCTATACGATTGTCAGCTGATTTCTCAACAGAAACCATGCAAGCCAGACGGGAATGGCAAGAAATATTCAAGGTGATGAATAGTAAGAACCTACAGCCAAAGATAATCTACCCAGTAAAGCTATCACTCAGAATCGAAGGCCAGATAAAGAGCTTCACCAATAAAAAAAAGCTAAAGGAGTTCATCACCACCAAACCAGAATTATATGAATTGCTGAAGGGGGTTCTTTTGGAAGAGAAAGTAAATAAAGATAAAAACTATGAACAACAAATACATAACTATCAACAAGTAAATCTACAAACCAAAAAAATTTTTTTAAAAAATCTGATGAACAATATTAACTGGTGAATATAATAGAATCAGAGGATTCTGATTAGACTTACAAGGGGAGTGAACTGACGATTCTCGGGGAAAAGGGGAGAGGGGGATGTGGGAAGAGATTGAACATAAACTGTGCACCTCTGGATGAGGACAATGATGGGGGCGGGGGGGGGGGGGGAAGGGCAGAGGGTGGGGTGGGAACCTGGTGGAGGGGAGCAACGGAGGGGCGGGGGAAGAGGAACATCTATAATAATATGAACAATAAAGATTAAAAAATTTAAAAAAATTTAAAAAAAGACCCAGTTGGAGTCTTAGCTTTGCTCAGCCTCTCTGGGTGACGTGGGCCTGTGGCCTCCCTAGTGAGGCCTGTGAATTGAGGTCTGATGACGGGGGCTCTGGGCCTGCTGTCTTCCCGTGGCCTGGGAGCCCAGCAGCCCCAAGAGCCGTCTGTGCCCTGAGGGAGGGAGGGAGATGGGGCGGGACAGCAGGAGTGGGGATGGTAACCCCCCATGCCTGCGGGGAGAGACACGATCACAGACAGGAACCTCTGATCCCCACCGAGAGCCCCCACCATCCCAGTCCCTTTGCTGTCACTGCCCCTCAGGTTCAATTTCCAGCTCGGCTCTCCAATTGAGCCCCAGCGAGTAACTTTGCCGGAGGAAATGATGAGGTGATTATTTCAGCCTTGTTCCAAACACCGTTTTAATTGAATCTGGGAAAAGGCGATCTGGGCACCCGAGGGCCCGTGGGCTGCGGGAGCCGCATGGGAATGTCAGGCTGGAGCCCGCTGGCCCTGAGCCTCGAAGGGCAGTGGATGCTTCCAGGCCGCTCCCCTCAGGCCACGCCCCCTCCCTGACCTTCCTCCCGGATCTGGGTGCACCTGGCAGGAAGAGGAACATTGATGGGGGGGAGTGGGGGCTTCCGGGCAAGCAGGTGGGGAAAGAGAGATGTGGGGACAGGCTTCCAGGAGCCGTGTATCCTGCCCTAAGCTGCTCCCAGTCACTTAAAACACTGTTTTTCTGCCAGGCTCCCTCTCTGCCCCGGCCCCAGCCCACCTGGGAGTAAACCTCTGCTCGAACATGACTAGCCCGAGGAAGCAGAATTGGAAAGAACGTTCTGATTTTCCAGAATCCTGCCGAGCCTTCTAGAGGGATTTGGTGTTATCTGCTCCGGGGATCACCCTGCCAGCTTTCTCCCTTTTAGACAAATTGCTGGGATTTGACTGCATACCCCTCTTTCGGAGCCTCCGTTTCCCCAGCTGTCACTGGGAGAGCTGGTCCTAAGTGGCGGGCCCCTCCCAGCGTGGAGGGGAGCCATAGGAGAGATTCCTCGGGTGCCCCGGCCCCCCTGAGGCTGGAGAAGTTCAACCCCGATAACTTGGTGGATGATCCTGTGGGGGCCTGCGGGCTCCAAGCCTTGCAGAGCGGGTCTGAGCAGCCAGCGCTCAGCCAGGTGCCAGGCAGAGAGAGGGAAGGGTTAAGGGGAAGGGTACAGGGAAAGCCCCACCGCTGGCCTTCCCTAAGACTGTTCCCCATCCTCTGAACAAACCCAGCGGCGACCCTTTTCAGAAAGTTGCTTAAAAGCTGCAATTTTTGGAGAATGTGCTCTGGGGAGCTACCCACAGCAGGAGGGAATGTGTCCCCTGCACCTTCCCACCAAGACAGGGGCGCTGGGACCGCAAGGGGGACATGGCCAGGCCCTGGCAGACCCCAGCATCTGCCAGTCATCATCAAGCATTGATCAGGCACTTGGCGAGCATGGATGGAGGGGCAGTGAGGTGGGCACAAAGGGAATAATTAGAAAGTGTTGCTGAAACCGGTTGACTCAGTGGATATAGCGTCGGCCTGCAGACTGAAAGGTCCCAGGTTCGATTCCGGTCATAGGGCATGTACCTTGGTTGCGGGCACATCCCCAGTAAGGGGGTGTGCAAGAGGCAGCTGATCGATGCTTCTCTATCAGCGATGTTTCTACCTCTCTATCCCTCTTCCTTCCCCTCTGTAAAAAATCATTATATATATAAAGAGTTGATTACATTCATGCTTTAGTTATTGAGCACCTACTGGGTGCCGGGTCGGGGCCAGTGTAGCCTCGGGAAGGTGACAATCTGGTCTGGGAGGAACAGGACACCCCCTTTCTGGAATAACCTGGAACTTCAGGACTTGGCAGAAAAGATGGTGAAGAGATGAGGCCCTGCAGGCTCAGGAGCCATCAGCCTCAGTCGGACAAAGCCCTGGTGGACCTCTTGCAGGAAGGAGGGCGAGACGTGGTCTGGCTGTGGGCAGACGGCTGGGCCTTCTGCAGGACGCACAGCCGAGTTGCACAGGGAGAAGAGGCCGGGAGGGAGAGAGAAAGACAGAAACCATCATTTGCATCTCGAACCCCACAACACCTCCCCCACCCCTCAAGGGGGGAGTGGTTATTATCTCCATTTAATTTAATTTATTTTTTAAAAATATATATATATATTATTGATTTTTCACAGAGAGGAAAGGAGAGGGATAGAGAGCTAGAAACATCAATGATGAGAGAGATACATCGACCAGCTACCTCCTGCACACCCCCCACCGGGGATGTGTCTGCAACCAACGTATATGCCCTTGACCGGAATCGAACCTGGGACCTTTCAGTCCAAAGACCGACGCTCTATCCACTGAGCCAAACCGGTTTTGGCTATTATCTCCATTTTAGACATTAGAATCCTGAGATGATAGTTTCAGGCACTTGCCGGGGCCACCCACAGCCAGGAGGGACAGAAAGCAAGGCTTGCCCGTGTCCCACCCACAGCCTGTCTTCCCAGCCACCCCTCATCTCTCCCTGGGTGGGAGCACCAGCAGGCAAGAGCCCGGGGCTCTGCTGGGCATTAGGAGGACAGAGCCCAGGGATTTACAGGAGGATCTGGGAATAAGATCTGAGACAAACAGGACCCCGGCCCTCCGGGCAAGTGCCTGCTTGGGGGTGGGAGTTTCAAAGGCGCAGATCATGAGGGAAATTATATTGTCAACGAGGAAACCAGTGCTGCCATCCTTCCTTCACTCATTAATATCTGGGGGAGCATTAGCTGTCAGCAAGCAGAGCCCTCCAATTCAAATTACAGATTTTGAATTCTTAATTTCTTCTAATCCATCAGTGAGCTGCCTTCCTGGGCTAATATTAGCAGCGCTGGTGAGGCTGGGAGCAGAGTCATTGATGTCTCCCTCCCGCTGACGAAAACCCTAATCGATGCGGCTGGCCTGGGCTGGGCCCCTCCGAGGCAGAGACCTTCTCCCCCAGCCCAAGTGCCTCCAGTCCCAGGAAGAGAGTGTAGAGTTTTAGGGAGGTCCCTGGGGAGCAAAGGAGAGGTAGGGAAGATGGAACCAGAGCTTGAGAGAGAGACTGGGAAGGAAGGAGGAGGAGGAAGGGCGGATGAGGCTCAGGGAAAGGACAAAATTAGCGAAACTAAGAGCGGTGGAGATAGGGAGTGATGGAGAGACTGAGCCAGAGGCCCAGAGAGATGAATGGAGACTGAGACAGAAAGGAGGGAGGGAACTACCACCAGAACTTAGGGTCAACGCACCCCACAGCTGACTCTGTTCGGGGAGAAATCAAAATCAAAGCAGCAAAATCAAGGCCCCTGGGACTCCCATGGCAGCCTCCCTACCCCTGGGCCCACCCGTCCCCTTTGCCGCTGGGTGTTCCGGGGTCGGATACCTGGAATCAAATTATGCCCCAAAGGCTTCCTCTGCCAGGAAGCCCTCTTGCTTCCTCTCTCGCAGCACCAGCTCTTTACCCCGGGCAGGGGCACTCTCTCCCACCAGCCACCTGGGTCCTGAAGACCTCTCCCTGTGTGCCTCTCCCTGTGTGCCTCTCCCTGTGTGCAGGTGGGGAGAACGTGGGGGATGCGGCCATCGGCATGGTGGCCAGGCCAAGGTCCACATGTGCGTTTCTCATGTGTCTCTTCCACAACACAACGAGGTAGCGACTAGACTACCCCCACGTAGCAGGCAAGGAAACAGGTACCGTTAAGTCACTTGCCAAGGTCATGGGGCGATGACATCATGATGCCTGGGTTTGAACCCAAGCACGGCGACTCCAAGGCAACGTAGTTAAAACCATGTGACCGAGTCTTGTGGGGAACCCCCAGGGGACTGAATATGGTGCAGTCCCTGTCCTTGTTGACTATGGAAGGTGGAAGGACAGTATCAGGCCAGCCCCCGGGACATTCTCTCATGACCCCCTCTTCCATCAGCCACTCTTACTAACATCCAGAGAGTGTGGCTCTTCCAGCCCAGCTCACATCACTCCCTCCTGCCTGCCCATCTCCCTGAATGACACCCTCCATCCAGGCCGGCCCCGATTCAGGCAGGCCTTCCGCTGGAAGCCTTCCTGTAGCCCTGGCCCTGGCCCCTGAGGCCTGTCGCTTCTGGGCTGATCCTTGTCCTGTCGGTGACTGTCCTGCCTCCTCAGCAAGTTGCGAGCCGCTCTCCTCACAGCCCTGGTGCCCTCCGATGTCCTAGGACACAGCCTTGCTTGGGCGAGTGCTCAGTAAATATTTGAGGACTTAACTGATTGATTGGTGAGTGGAGCCAGGAGGCCTGGGACAAAGATGCCTGAGAACTGAGCTGCGTCCCCCTTACACTGGGCCCTGGGGAAGTGTCAGGGAGCCAGAGGCGTGCGGGCCCAGCGGGTGTGAGTGGCCCGATGTGGGCAGTGCAGCTCACCAGGTTGCTCTCCCAGCTGCCCCTGGGGGGACCCTGTCTCTTCAGGTTGGGGGATGTGGGCATAGGAGGAGGGAAAGGAGGAAAAAGACCCCTCAACTTGGGAAGGAAGCCTGGTGGAGGGCTCTTCAAGCTCCCCCTCCCAGGCTCTGCCCAGCTTCCTGCAGCAAGAGGCAGCCTCTAAGGCCTTCACCCGGGCTGAGGTCACTGTCCCCACTCCCTCTGCTGCTCTTGCTACTCCTCCTCCCCGATCCAGGAGGCTGAGCTCGAATAGAACTATTTTGGGCCAAATCTCTGAATTATACATGGTCTGGCCAGTGAGCCTGCCACTCCTGATCAGTGGCGATGGAGGTTGGGAGTAGGTGATCACTGGTGTGTCTGAGTTTGTGCAAGTGCCAAAAGGACTGTGATGGTGTTGCATGCATGGGCTTGTGCAGATTTTGAGACTAAGGGATTGTGGGTCCAGAGACATGTTTTTCACCCTCTAAAGCTTCAGCATGGTGGACCCTGGAGCCCAGCCCCTGTGGTTCCTAATTCTGTGTGTCTGGCCAATAGCCAGGACAGACAGAGGCCCAGCGTCACATGGAATGATGACATTAGTCATCCTGCCCCTGCCTCAGCTGCCGCTGGGATCCTCTGGAGCCAGATGAACAGAAAAGAGATAGTGCTTCATCAGGGCCAGACCCGGGGAGGTAAAGGAGAGGCCATTGACTGCCTGAGACTAACAGCAGTCCTGGCCACCATGAGTTGAGGGCCTCCTCTGGGTTCAGGAACGTTACATACAGTTTGCATATATGAACTGAGTTAATACTTCTGCATGGTACCTACTATTTATTGATGAGGAAACTAAGAGAAAGACTAAGTAACTTGCTCAAGATTGCACACATGGAACTAACAAAATCAAGATTTAGGCAGCTAAGAAAATAACAAGGCGTGGGAGGAAATATTTACAATACATATGTCTGACAAAGGACTTGTATCCAGCAAACTTTTAACAACTCAATAATAAGAAGACAAACACTCTACTTTTAAAATGGTATTTTAAAAATCCTATGTAATAAAGAGGTAAAATGCAAATTGACCCTCACACCCTCACAAAATGGCTGCCTACAACCAGGCTGGCAAGGGTGTTAGGGAGGGATGACCAAACGACTGAACAAGTAGGCTGTGTGGGGCCACCAGGCCAGCTGGGGTGGGGGTGGGGTGGGCAGTTAGGGGCAATCAGGTCAGCAGTAGGGGGTGGGGGGGAAGAGAGTTAGGGGTGACTAGGCAGGCAGGCAGGTAGGTGAGTGATTAGGAGCCAGTGGTCCAGGATTGTGAGAGGGATGTCCCAGATTGGAGAGGGTGCAGCTGGGCTGAGGAGACCTGCCCTCCCCCTGTGCACAAATTTTGTGCACCAGGCCTCTAGGCCAATATGCACAATATGCACACGAAAAAGATACTCAGTATCATTCATTACCAGGGAAATGCAAATTAATGCCACACTCATTAGAAGACTGGCCAAGCTAAATGTCGGTGAGATTGGGGAGCACCTGGAACTCTCACACACCGATAGGGCAAATGCACTGGTACCATGATACACCTGCTTTAGGAAATAGCTTGTCAATTAAACATGCAATTACCAGAGGACCCATTCTTAGCTGTTTACACAAGAAAAATGAAAACGTGTGTGCACACCGAGACTTGTACACACACGTTCATAGCAGCTTTACTCACCACAGCCAAACCCGGGAAGGAAGACGAATGTCTGTCAGCAGGCAGCCACAGGGTCATATATTCATACAATGGGATCCTACTCAGCAATAAAAAGTTGCAAACTGACAAAACAACAACATGGATGAATCTCTTTATGAAAAGTGAAGCGCAGCCAGACACCAAGAGTACACATTACCTAATTCCATTTATATGAAACTCTAGAACAGACAAATCTAATCTAGAGTGACAAAAGGCGGAGCAGTGCTGCCTGGGGCTGGGGAAAGGGTGGGGACCGACTGGGAAGGGGCGCCCGGGAGCCTTTTGGAATGACGGGAATGTTCTGTTCCCTGATTGCAGTGGCGGTTATGTGTGAATATGTGTGTGTGAATTTGTCAAAACTCATCAAACGGAACACTTAAAATGTGTGCATTTTGTTGTATGTAAGTTATACTTCAAAGAACGTTGAAAAAAGAAACCCAAGGAAGCTGAGCTGAAATCCACACCTGTTACTACGTACGCCCTGTGAGTGCAGGTGAATAAGAGGGCTTGGAGCACCTTTGAGAAAGAGATAGGCGGTGGTTCTATTTTTTAAAAATATATTTTATTGATTTTTTTTACAGAGAGGAAGAGAGAGATATAGAGAGCTAGAAACATCGATGAGAGAGAGACATCAACCAGCTGCCTCTTACACACCCCCTACCGGGGATGTGCCCACAAGTAAGGTACATGCCCTTGGCCGGAATCGAACCCGGAACCCTTCAGTCTGCAGACCGACGCTCCATCCACTGAGCCAAACCAGTTTCGGCCTAGGCTGTGGTTCTAAAGAGGATTACCCGCCCCCAGCAGCTTTCCTCTGCCTTATTGTCCCCCTCCTCCTTCCCCAATTGCCCAGACTCTGTGGCTTTCCAGGTAACAGGAGGAGCTGACCACCTTGGAGTGTCTAAGCTCCTGCTGGGGCCCTTCCCAGACCCCCCAATGGAAAGCATCTTATGGCTTCCTCAAGCAGCATCCTGATCGGCAGGTCAGATACCCCCCACGGAATCAGTTTTATTTTCCTCCACCCCTGAAGGTCAGGCCCACCCCTGCACATCCCCCTGAGAAGCCTCCCTCACTTACCCGCCAGGAGATAGGTAATGGGCCGCCAGAGTGCAGTGCGAGGGGGCAGGGCACTCTGCTCTGGGGCAGGTACCAGGCTGTGTGCTCGGTCTCACTTGCTGTGATTCTCAATCATGTATTGAGTGCCTATCCCGTGCTGGGCTTTGAGTTAAGCCCATGCCTGCATTTTCTCTGCTAATCCTCTGGACAACCCCTAGGAGGCCAACGCTATTAGTGCCTTCATTTTATAGATGAGGATGCTGAGGCAGAGACGATAAATAAGGCCCCATAGCTAGCAGGTAGAAGGAAGGCTGACAGCAGCTTATGCTGTGAGTTTCCCCAGCAATACTTGCACCAACCCCCTTTGAATCCCTTGGAGGGCTCTCTTAGAAATACAGATTCCTGCCCTGGCCGGTTTAGCTCAGTGGATGGAGCGTCAGCCTGCGGACTGAAAGGTCCCAGATTTGATTCTGGTCAGGGGCATGTACCTTGGTTGCAGGCACTTCCCCAGTGGGGGATGTGCAGGAGGCAGCTGATCAATGTTTCTCTCTCATCAGTGTTTCTCTCTATCCCTCTCCCTTCCTCTCTGTAAAAAAATCAATAAAAATATTTTTTAAAAAGAAAGAAAAAAATACAGATTCCTGGGGCATTGCTTTGCTTTGTCCTTATTTCCCCTCGATTCTCAGGAGTTTACCCAGCCAGAGGATCAGCCCTGGCCTCTGCCTCTGGGCGATGACACATACCCCCCTTCGCCGCCCCCCTACCGCCCGCCCGGTGACCAGCACCGGGCTCCAGTTCATCTGCCTGAGGACAGAGGCAGGGCTGAGCGTGGTCAGGACCCGCCGGGGTCGGGGGCCAGCATGGAAAGGAGATCTACAAATAGCAGCAAATTGCACATTGATTTCTGTCCTGCTGAGGGGAGCCCTGGGACCAGCAGGAACGGGGTTGGGATTTAACTTGCGCCTAGGGCAGAAGGGCAAAATCAGGAGGCAGGAGGCCGGGGCTGCTGTGTCTCAGAGGTACCAGGGCCTGGACCGAGGTCCTGGGGAAGGAGCACCCTCAATCCATCTGCCCCGGGGATGCAGGCTCCTGGAGATGATCCCAGAATCTGCCTGGTATGACCTGCCCCTGGGGAAGGGGTGGGGCAAACACAAGGGGAAAAGGTCACACTACCCAAACTATCTGCTATTCCGAGGTGACCAGATTTCACACATCCTGCCCGACCAGCCCCTTAAGCCCACACAACCAATCTCACCACATTCTCAGATTTGGGGCTCATGCCTTCATGCCTTGAATGAGCACTCGAGAGGTCCCTAACCATTCCTCTTCACTTTCTTTGCCATTCTGCCTGCACTCTAGGCTCCTTGGAATTGACACATGCTTCCCATGCCCCTGCATCCCCCCTCCACGTCTTTGCACAGGCTCTTCCCTCTGCCTGAAACGCTTTCTCCATCTCCTCTCTGTGAACCCATGGCCTGTGCAATCCTGAAGCTCCAGACTAACTCCCGTCTCCCCCTGAAACCTTCCTGTCCACAGCCTTCTGGGGTTCTTCCTTTCCTTGACCTCCTGTGGTCTGTCCCATGTGAAACCTCTCTCTCTCTATTTTTAGAGAGAGTGAAAGGGATGGAGAGAGACAGAGAGAAACAGAGAGAAACATTGATGTGAGAGAGACACATTGATTGGTTGGTTGCTTCCCACACGAACCCCAACCAGGGCCAGGGATCAAGCCTGCAACCGAGGTACTTGCCCTTGACTGGAATCAAACCAATCAAACCTGGACCCTTCAGTCCGAGGGCTGATGTTCTTTCCACTGAACCAAACCATCTAGGGTGATTGTTGACATTTCATAGTTGGTTGGGCATGGGCCATCAATGTTGGGAGGTTGGAGCTGGGTTAACGGGTGGTCAGTACTGCTGGGAATGGTCACTTGGGTGGGTAGTCAGTGCTAAGAGGAAGAGGCTGAGTCGTCAGGATTTGGAGTTTGGGATAAAGTGATCAGCTCCCACACCCAGAAGGCATGGCGTCCCTGCACCCACTCTGCCTGGTGCCTGATATGATTCAAGCAACTCTGAGCTCAGAATCAATCCTTGTTTCCCTGCCCCAGGCTACACTCCCTAGTCAGTCAAAAGTCAAAGCAAAGCTGTGCTGGAGCATGGTCTCTTGGGATGGTGGCAGATGGGAAGACAGGACCAGGTCCCCAGGAGTGATGCATGGGGTCTGGGGGGTGGAGTGGGCAGGGCGCTGAAGTGCTTAGGGATGCAGCAAAGCTTACAGGGGCTGTGGGCCTCAAGGCCAAGATACTCATTGATCAATCGATTCCCGTTATTGATGCTGCTTGGAGAAGTTTCGAAAGATGGAGCTGGGGAAGAGGGTGGAGAAAGCTATGGTCCAGCCTGGCCCCTCAGAATACAAATGAGACCGTCTGCTCACCTAGCCCGTCACAGCCGCCCCCTCCAGTGCCGATGAGAGGCGAGAGCATGTGCCCAGGCATGCAATGAGCTGCAGGTGTGGGTGTGGGGGGACCCATGGTAGGTTGCAGGCTGCAGCTCTTGATTGGAGCACCCCAGCTTCGAGCAAGCTGCAGACTTGCAGGCAAATGTGCAGAGAGCATCAGGTTGGCATGGGGCAGTCACAGGGGAAGAATTTTCGCTTCCAGTGAGGGTGGTTTCTCCAGATGGCAGGTCATTTTCCACAAGAGAGAGTCCCTACTTCCAGAGACACCAAGTGCCCTGGCCTGGAAGTGCCCAGGCAAATTTGGAAACCCCCCTCTCCTGAAAGGTGGCCTCTCAGTCACTCCCTCTCACCAAGCCTGCCCCAGATTGTTGCCATATGGTGTGAATCAGTTGTGGGAAATTGTTTATCACCAGCCAGGGGTTCGTGGATGCTTACCGTGAAGGGAAAGGGAGGGGCTGCTGTGCTGACTGCCGCTAAGGGGCCGGGCAGGAGGAAGAGTGCCACCTTGGGCAAAGAGCTGCAAGGAAAGTCTGGTGGGCACCCAGGCAGGAGCCAGGAAGGAACAGTGTTATTCACTGATGTGAGGAGGGGCTGGGGATGGTGAGGATGGAGCCAATGTGAGAGCTGCTGTGACCATGTGATTATAGGGCAGCGGCTGGAGGGGGCGTGATCTGATGGGAGAGACTCAGTCTCTGCCCTGGGAGCCCCAGTCTTACTTGAAGGCACAGTCTCTGCCTCGGGGAGCCCCCAAGTCTAAAGGGGGGTGGGGAACAGTGCCTTCCCCAAGAGTAACCACCCCTTGGGAGGAAAATAAGAGGCAGGTTGTCCTGATTGGAGCAGCTATCCGGGGCCCCAGGCCTGAGGGGGGAGGCAGGAATGTGGAGGCCAGCGTGGCCCCACGTGTGCCGCGGAGAGGGCTTGGTCCGAGGACCTCGGCATGCTGACTCTCTGTCTCCAACTTCCTGGCGCGGCCTGAATTCCCTGCCACTGGCTGTGACATCCCCCCTCACCTTCTGATCGCCGCTTCGGGCTCCGCTCTGTCCCTGATAAATTATTGAAGATGCCCACACCAGCGGGAGGCCAGAGCTGCGGCTCCCCGGCAGAGAAGGGACATGGCTACCCCTCTGCTGTGGACACAGGCCCACTCAGCTCACCCCCTGTCTGGTCTGCCTCGTCACCCCTCACCAAGCACACCATGCACAGAGAGTCTCGAAGGGGACGGAGGCTAAGAAGGGGAGCAAAACCCTCTGCATCAGACCCGAGTCCTCAGCCAGAGGCGGCAGTCACTCCCGCTGTGGCTGGGGACAAATCCCTTCCCCTCGGTCCCTCTGGGCAATGAATGGGTTGGACCCAGTAGCCCCCCAGGTCCTTGCAAACGCTCATCTCTGAGCCTAAGGAATGAGTGAGAGCAGACTCTTCCATTTAACAACATATGACCTCAGACAACTCTGGATCTTCCTGGGGCCTCAGTTTTCTGTAAAATGGGCTAAGCCTGCATCCCAGGGCTGTTGGGAAGATCATGAAACACAGCCAGTAAAGTGCTTGGTGCAGGACCTGGCACATGCTACATGCTTGAAAAATGTCATTCCTGGCTGTGGTTGTTATTATTTTCTTCCCAGAAGTAGGAATGTCTCTGACAGCTCTTCCCAAGAGCCTATGCCCCCTTCTCTGGGCAACTCTGCCACAGCTGGGCCTCCTGCCCAGTTCTTGTCCCCTACGATCAGCTCCCACACAGCCTACCATCCCGTTTCTGTGCCACCTTCCCCCAGCTCCCCCTCCCAGGGCCCAGGCTGCACAGCCCCTCCCTGCACACCCGCTACCACTCCGTGGGCCCTCTCCCAGCCCCTCTCCTGCAATTATGTAGAGCAAACAAGAGCAGCTGATGGGAAAGAAGCTGCTATTAGCTTAACCTTTCGGGACTGGAGCTGCTGGGATGAGATGGGGAGGCCTGGGGGGGGGGGGGGCGCTGCTGAGGAGGTGGGGAGGGAGGAAGGGAAGGTCAAGGAAGGGAAGTGGGGAGGGAACCTGCTCGGAGCTGCTAACTGGTAGAATGCAGGCCAGAAAAAGCAAGAGAAGGGACAGGGAATACAAGGAAGACAGGGAGGAGGAATTAAGAAGCCTGGAGCAAAGGGATCGGCATGGGGGAGGTGGAGGCAGGGGAAAGCGTGGGAGAATAAAGCCCCAGATTGCTGGGCCACGTTCATCACGGCACCCGAGCCCCTCGCCCACACAGGAGGGAACGTAAGGGCCACGGACGGGTTTATTCCAGCTGACACTGGAGAACGGCAGAAAGAAGACTGCCAGAGGGAGCTGCCACAGATCCCAGACTCCACCTGGCCCAGCCCTCCCACTTTACAGAAGGGGAAACTGAGGCCCAGAGGGGGCTTCTGGCTTTCCCCAAGTCACAGTGAATGTCATCGAAACCGAGTGAACACTTAGGCCCCCGACTCCTGACCCTGAGTTCTTCCCTCTGGATCACCTCACACCCATCCATCCATTCACGGAAGCGAGCCAGGTCCCCAGCCGGAAGGGGCTCAGATACGGTGGGAGTGACACGGAAACAAGGGAACGAAACACAGGGCGGAGAGTCCCACGGAGAGACAAAGGTCCCGTCAGGCACGACACGCGATTGCCTCTCCTCAGCAAATTTAATATCATTAAAAGGTGTCGCTGTAGACAGTGAACAAATAGCTGCTTCTGTGTGAATTAGGGAGCAGTCAGGAAGGAGGTGACTTTGATCTGGAGCTTGAAGGATGGATTGGAGGAAGCCGTGCGCATTGCCGTTCTCCCAGCAGAGCCAGGCTCGGGTGTTAGAAAAAAGCTGGGGGACTTAGGGGGACCCTTCCCCTTCCCTGAGTTCCGGGGGGCAGAATGACGCAGGTGTGCAAGGAGGCGAAGAAGGGAGGAACGACAGTCGGGTGGCTCCTGTGAATGTGGTCGGGAGCTGAGGAGGGATTGCCAAGGGCAGTCAGGAACTTGAGAACGCCTTCTGCCTTTCTTTCCGCTCCCACGGGTGCCCCTCCTGCCTCTCTCATCCCCAGCTCAGGTGGGCTAGCGGGGGCAGGGGAGGAGCAGGAGTCAGAGATCTTCAAAGGCCTGACCTGGCATCACCAAGGCCTGACACGGACTGTGACCCTTCAGCCTGCGGCCCACTCCGGGGCCGGGGGAGGGAACGGGATGGGAGGGGGAAGGGAGGCCTGACTCACACTTAGCCCACAGCCTCGGCGAGACAGCAAGGAATATTTTTAGGATCTCATTAAACAGGGAAGAAAGAAAGGGAAGGGAAGGGAAGGAAGGAAGACGAGGATTATGCATTATTTTTCATCCAAGTGACAGCTCTGAGCATCTCCACTGGAACTGTCATGAAAAAGAAATGGCATGTCTAATATTATTACAGAATGTGTGTGCGGGTGCGCGTGTGTGTGCGCGCGTGTGTGAGTGCGTGTGCCGCCAGGATGCAACTCTGCGGGGTGGGGGTCCGCGGGGGAGCCTGGGGGAGCCCGTGTGTGTGTGAGGCACGGGGGCGGCTGTGTGTGCAGGGAGAAGGCGGGGTACGCCAGTGCTCGGGAGGAACTCCGCGCGGCTGTGTGTAATGGGGCATGCAGACTGTGTACAACTCTGTGTAATTGGGTGTGCATAACTCTGGGTGCGTGAGACGTCGCTGGGAAGCTTGCACCCCCAGAGCTGTGTGAGGTGGGTATGGGGGTGAGGGAGCAGCTGGGTGGCGTGGCCGGGTGGGGGTGCACAGATTGGAGGGGAGAATGGGTGCAGAGCTGACTCAGAGGCAAGCTCCCAGGAGGTGACAGGGACATGGGAGAAGTGAGGGGGCAGTGGGCCCACCTTCCCTGCTACGAGGGGGGAGGGAGCAAGTGGCCAGAGCCCCCCAGCTCACAGCCACCCGCCGGCCCCTTGTCTGGCCTGGCTGACGGTGGGGCTGGGAGGACCACCCCTCTGGGGTGAGTGCCAGGTTCTCTTCCCTGAGCCTCAACTCTTTCCTGGGCACTTTAGATGATGTCACTGAACTTTCACCCCATTCTGGTGAGGTAGGTGCTGTCATTGTTCCCATTTTGCGGTGAAGGAACCTCCGGAACATCCCAGAAATCAACAGGAGGCCACGCTGAGGTTCCAATGGGCCTCTGTTGGGTCTCCAGGTGGCTTCTCAGGTCTAGGTTTGTGTGGAAGGGGGACAACTAAAGAGGCTGTGACTGTGAACTTGAGATTTTGGGGAGTTTTCCTAGGGTGTCACTGAGATTTTTAGGGGTTCTGTCTGGCTGACAGGGGCCCCACGAGGGGAGGGGACCCCCGGAGAGCTGGTGGGAGGCCTGGGAGCAGGCTGGCGGGCAGGGTATGAGGATTCGCTTCTGTCAGCGGCTGAGCTGGGGCACGGGCCCTGCCGACTGACTCGGTAACTAAAGCCAACCTCGTAAGTGGCTAATTGATTTCTGTTCCCTGATTAAATGTGCAGCACTTTACATGGCAGCAGAAGGAGGTCAGCGCTCCCCCCACTTCTCCGGCGCGCGTGCGGAGAGACAAAGAAATTGATTTTCCAATCGATGCTCTGAGCAATGATTAAATGTTCTCTGCACAGCGGGCCTAATGAGTCCCCAAGGGGCGTGCCGGTCCTTTAATTAGAGGCTCCCGTGGGGGCGGTGACAGGGGCTGCCCTGCAGTGAGGGGGGCCAATCCGAGGGGAGGCCTCCTCTCCAGGTATGGGTGGGCTGGGCCTCTGGGGGAGCACCTGGCCCAAGGGGTGCTGCCTAGGGGCCCCTGGGCATAGAGAACCCATGGGTCCCTGGGTGCTCAGCGAGGCCCGAGACCTCCCCGCCCCCAACCCCAGCATCCAGGTAGCCAGTGGTTCTTTCCTGGGCCAGTCCATTGTCGCTGGCAGATCGGACCGGACAGGAAATGAATCCCCTGCTCTACGGCGGCGTGTTCATTACTCAGCCGCCCCATTGAAGGAGCCGACTAAAGACTTTAGAAATTCAAATGAGGCTCTCGGGGGAGAGCAGGGCTTAAACATTCCCCTGCGCAGGCGGCTTTATTGAAGGAATAAACTATATTTGCAAAGTAAGATATTGAGGCTGTCAGTTTCTCTTAGAGGTATAATGAGATCCTGGGAGGGAGGCTGGCAGGAGGGAACTCCCAAGGGCAGGAGCCCCAGCAGGGGCTGGAGCAAGTGCCCCGCCCGGGCCAGGCAGAGCGCCCCACAACCCCCGACTCAGCGACCATCGTCTGGTGGAATCTGGTCCCTTCCCCACATCCACAAGCCTCCTCTCCTTTGTCAGCGATCCTGAGCGAGGTGGAGGCAAAAAGATAGAATGGCGCGGCCTGGCCATGGAAGCCCCACGACGGTGGGGTCCACCAAAGACCCCGACCTCCAGCCACCTCTCTCCCTCTCCCCCCACCACACACACTCACTTACACTTGGAGAGTAGAGCTTTGTTCAGGTGGCAAGAGGAGAGAGCAGGAGTCAAGACTCTGCTGTGGGGATGTGGCTGAGTCCAGCCTTTGCTGTTTACCTCTCTGTGCCTCGCTGTCTCACCTCTAAAATATTGGTACCTGCCTCACAGGATTGTTGGAAGGGTTAAATTAATTGTGTTTTATGGGTGACACGAAAGAGTAGCTACTAGCCCTAGCTGGTTTGGCTCAACGGACAGAGCGTCGGCCTGTGGACTGAAGGGTCCCAGGTTTGATTCCGGCCAAGGGCACATGCCTGGGTTGCGGGCTCGGGCCCCAGTAGGGGGCGTGCAGGAGGCAGCCCATCAATGATTCTCATCAATGATGTTTCTCTTCTCTCCCTCTCTCTTCCTCTCTAAAACCAATTATACACACACACACACACACACACACACACACACACACATATGGCTACTATTAAAGCAGTGGAAGAAGATGTAGAGGAAGGTAGTGACCAGTCAACCTTCTTTCGGCCAGGAGGCCCTACCTCACTTTGGTCATCCAAGAGATAACATCCCACCACCCTCACTACCATCCCCACCAGCATCAGCATCACCATCGTCTCCATTACTGCTACCTTCACTGTCATTACCATCACCTTAACCACCTCCACCACCATCACTACTACCATCGCCACCATTTCCATCACTACTACCATTACCACCTCCACCCTCATCGCCACTGTGACTGAGACTTAGAGCCAGACACAGTTTGAGATTGAAGGGATGGTCAGAGAGGCCAGAGAGAGTGGAACTGTGTGAGATGAGTCCAGAAGGCTTCCTGGGGGAGGAAGTCTATAGACAACATGAAGCCTGGGTCCGATTCTTTCTCTCCTCCTCCCCTTTTCAGTAACTCCAGGGGACGGGGAAGTGGGGGAAGGGAGGGACTAACCATTACTTTGAGTAAGAGACAAAGGTCCAAGACCAGAAAAGGATGAAGAGAGCAAGATGCCCTGACTCCCAAGCTCACTACCTCAGAGCTCAGGCAGGGGTGAGTGTGTGTGGGCCGGGGGATGGGGAGGGGGGGGCGGCGCAGCAGGCCCTGTCTCTCCTCCTCAATGCCAGTCAGAGCTGCTGCAGCAACGTGGACAAGCCAAAGGAGGCCCATGGTCAGATCTGGGGGAGGGGATGTCAAGTATAATTGGCCAGGCAGTAGCTGGGTATCTGTCACTCTTACTCTGGGGCTGGAGGAGGAGACTAGAGTTGACAGTGTCCAGGGTCAGGAGGACAGCAAATACCGAGCCTGTCCCAGGGGCCTGAGGAGGTCTGGGCTCTGGGCCTGTCAGGGCTGTGAGGGGTAATGCACTGGTTCTTCTCAGTGAGACCAGCCCTTGGTGATGGGCAGGCTGCTGAGACCTAGAAATGCAGAGAAAACAGCCAGCCCCTGCTTCAAACTGCTGCATGGCCTTGGGCAAATCAATTAACAGTCCTGGGTCTCCATGTCCCCTACTGTGAAATGTGGGTGGCCTCATGATGGCATAGAGAAGGAGCATGGGGCTAAGAGTCAAAGGAAATGGGGTTTAAGTACCTCCATGTCTTACTAGCTTGAGCCGGTAGCCAGGTCACTTGCTATCTCTGGCCTCAGTGTCCTTACCTGCAAAAAGAAACAATAATATCTGTGAGTTGCTGTGGAAATAAAGTGAGCGTCACAGGTCACATCATGCAGAGGGCCCTCCACAGATTAGCTGGGACTGAGCTCTCTTCTAGAGCTCCAACTCTGAAATGAGTTCCTACCACCATCACCATGTCCACTATCATCTCTATCACCACCACCACCATCATCATCATCACCTCCACCATTACCACCTCCATCACCACCAACACCATCACCACCTCCCTCATCACCTACATTACCACCACTATCATCACCATCACCGTTATCTCATGACCCATCACACATACAGTAATGTTCTTTTTCATTTTTATTTATTTTTGTTGTTGTTGAATCTATGGTGGTGACACTGGTTCACAAAGCCACACAGGTTTCAACACAATAATGCTTTTGTGAACTTGAAAGCCACAGGGAAGGGAAATGGTGAAGAAAAGGGATGTTTCTCTGGAATGTTCAGGTGGCCCAGGAGGCAAAGGAAGAGTCCCCTCAGTAGGAGTCCCTGTGGAGCAAAACCAGACTTCTCGGTAGGATGACGTGAAGGAAATGGGGTTTAAGTACCTCCGTGTCTTACTAGCTTGGGTCGGTAGCCAGGTCACTTGCCATCTCTGTAGGATGTATGGCATCCTGCACCTCCAAACTCCCCTCAAGCTTCCTCCCCCTGCCAGTGAGTGTATACCCCTGGCAAAGGGGCAGGGAAAGGGCCAGCATGAGTTGAGGCACTGCTTTGTGCCAGGCACCATCTTTATATACTTATCCCCTTTTGATGCCGATGGGACTAGGGATACATTTGAACAGAGAAGGAGACTGTGACTTGGAGAGGTGAATGATTTGCCTGAGGTCACCAGCCAGTGAGTGTGCAAGCTGAGATTTCAGTATCTGCCATTCTCAGATGGCCTGGCTGCCCAGGAGGGCAGACTTGCAGAGGCAGGAGAGGGGTGAGAGGAAATGTCTCTCCTGGGGTGAGAGATTCTGTGTCATTTCTGAGCATCCAGTTGGAAGAGCAGGGGATCTGGGTCCCCAGGCAGGGCACCCAGACAGTGCTTCCCTGGCCCCCTGGGGGCATCACGCTTTGTTGTGCATTTGTTTGTCTTCTTCTTCCATCAGCTCTAAACACAGTGCAGCCCAGCCAGTGTGGCTCAATGGTTAAGCATCAACCTATGAACCAGGAGGTCAAGGTTCAATTCCCAGTCAGGGCACATGACCAGGTTGCAGGCTAGAACCCCAGTAAGGGGCGTGCAGGAGGCAGCCAATCGGTGATTCTCTCTCATCATTGATGTTTCTATCTCCCTCTCCCTCTCCCTTCTTTTCTGAAATCAATAAAAAGATATTTTAAAATAATAATAAATAAGCACAGTGTAGGTGAGAACCTTGTATGGCTCTCGCACTGGATCCTGGGACACAGCACAGGGCCAGGCTCCTGGCTGAGGAATGCCTGGGTAAATACATGAATGAGCCTGTGAAAGCATGAATCAATCAGGACAGGGATGGAACGCTGCACTGATGATAAAAAACAAACAAGAAAACAGCTGACAATGCACTTTCCCCTTCTTCTTGTTCTTCTTATTATTTGTTTCCCTTTCTGATTTTATAGAAAGGGTTGTTTTCCAATTGCAGAGCACAAACTAACTGTCACCCCAGAATGAATACCCTGAGTCAGACCCCAGGCGAGAAGGGCAATTATTTAACACAGCATCCAGGGACCCAGGGTGTGGGCACCTCATCCTTGTGCACAGTAACGGGTTGAAATAGAAAGTTTATGCCCAAACCTGTTAGGTTTCTCATAGCAGCTTTCTTCCCCAAGCCCCTCCCAAGCCCTGCCTCATGCACCGGTTCTGCTCTGTGCTGGTGGGTCCTGGGTGTCCGGGAGCAAAGAGTTAACCCGTGGTTTCCAAGCCCAGCTCCAGAGGCCAGGGGTCTGGGCCAGATCTGGTCAGCACTGCCCACCTTTCCGGAGGGCAGTTCAGATGCCCCTCCCCCCTGCCAGGCCAGTCACTGGACTCATCTGGGCCCTGTGGGTGATGAGATGGGCACTGATGGGTGAGTTAGCAGCCGGGCCGGAGAGGCACGGCCAGCTGCCCTGGGCACTGTCTCCCACTCAGCTGCCCAGGGCACTGTCTTCCCTGCTTGTCACCACTCCCGGCTGCCCAAGCGCAGAGCAAAGCCACAGGGACAAGATCCGAGGGGAGAGGCTGCAGCGGCGAGGGTGCCGCCATCTCACAGGCCAGTGGAGCCGCAATGTGACAGCTTCTCAGGGAGGGGGGGCTCGGGCCCGGCTCCTGCTCTGTCCGCCTGGACTCTTGTCAGTCTCCATTTCCTTGGCTTGCCTTTGTCTCTGTCTTGCCTCCGTTCTGAGCTGATATCAGCTTTGAATGCTCCTGGTCCATACCTCTATCCACTCCTTCCTCCCCGTCTTCCTTACCCACGGAGCTCAGGGCCTACACACATGCTTCCTACACACACACACACACACACACACACACACGCTCCCTACACACACACACACACACACACACACACACACACGCTCCCTACACACACACACACACACACACACACACACCACACCAACACTACCACCACCTCAGACAGGAGCCAGGGAGGTTCCCTCCCAACACCTGTGATTAAGACTCGTGGGCAGAGGCTGGGATCTGGGGCTCCAAAGGGTTTGTGAGGGAGCTGGCGTGTGTGTGAAGATGTGAGCGTGAGCATGAGCATTGATGTGGACGTTAGAAAACATATGTCTACACACATGGGTGTGATAGTGAATGTACACGAGTGTTGAGAGGATGTGTGTGAGGGTGGGATCAGTGTGGTGCTGGGTGTGAGCACACACGTGAGGCGGGTGAAGGTGGAAGGATATGTGTGGAAGCAGAGTATGGACACGTGCATCCTTTGAGCTTGTGTTTCTGAACATGGAAGCTGCCAGCCCCACGCCCTGCTTGATTGCCCCCGTCGCTGTCATCCCGGGCTCCCTCAAATCAGGTCAGGGTGTGGGGAAGGGAGAGGGAAGCTACTGAGCTCTGGGTAGGGCCCCTGCCCGCTCCTCGGGCCTGTCAGCCACTGATCTGTTCCATGTCCCTATAAATATTTACAAATCCCAGCTGCCGAAGAGCAAGACATCCTCCGCCAGCTGGGGCTCCCGGCCTGGAAGCTGATGGGGAGGGAATTTGGGGGAGGGAGGGAGGGAGGGGCTGCATTGGCCAGGCAGGTGCCAGGACTCATGGGCTCGGCTCCTAGGTTTTGTCCACGGTTAGCCTGTGTTCCCGGTGTGTCCTCGTGGAAACTGCGGAGCCAGAAATCTCCTCGTCCATCCTGATGGGGAGGGCCCCCTTCACAGCAACCCCCTGCCTCCGATTCATGTCTCTCTAATAGGGTTAGGGGAGGGTCTTCTTTAAAAAAGACTCAGAGAATTCTCCCTGAGGGCCCAGGGCCTAGAGGGTATTGTGTCTCTGAACTCAAAATCTTCCCCAGGACACCTTGCTAAATCCACCTGGATCTTTCCAGATTGGAGGCTGGAGGACTTGCAGCTCAGTGACACACACCCTCTCCCACCACAAGAGCCCCCTCCGTAGCCCCTGAGGGGAACGAGAGCATTTTCATCTGGCTTCACCCTCACGCCCAGCCAGTCCTGTCACTTCTGTGGTTGGGCTGGTTGTGGGGATCTGGAAGAAGGGGGGTTAGGTGGGACCTGTCCATCAACACCATGGCCCAGGCCACCCTGGTGACCTTCCCAGAGAGAGACCAAGTATTGATTATTGATCCTCTAGACCAGGTGTCCAGCTCAGTGTCAGGCACGCCACGGGCCCTTGGGCATTTGTGTAGAATAGTCGGCCATATGCCTGGATCTCCAAGTGCAGTTTCCCAATGGCACTTGGTGGCAGCTTCCCATTGCAGTCCCGAAGGCTTGTGCCGGAGCGAGGGCACCGAGTCCTGGGTGCCCTGGACCTCCCAGCTCAAGCAGGCCCAGCACGGACACAGGAACCCCCTGACACCAAGTGAGCAGAGATCTCTTCCCCCATCTTGCTTAGAGTTTCAGATTTATTCTTGCACAGGCAATGCCGCTATCCTGGCCTAGATTTGTCTGAGAGGCCAGACACTGGAGTGGGAGAAAATAACAGGGAGCAGGACCCCATGACACCGAGGGACTCTGGCTGCTTGTGGGGACATCAAAGCCAGGCAGGCCGGGGCCGGTGCTCTGCCAGAGGGTGGGCCCAGCACCGTGGCTTTCCATCGCCTCCTGGGAAATTTCCCAATTCCATCCGAGGAGAGGAAGGGGCTTTGGGCAATGCTCCAATCTGCTCCTCTCCTCGGTCCCGAGCTCTAATGAGACGGGGATGCAAAGGGCCCAGGGCCAAGAAGGGGGGCTTGGGAGACCTGAGACGGGAACGTTCCTTGGTGACAGGCAACTGGCCCCTGAGAAAACCGTGACCTTCTCGGCTGCCAGGAAGGAAGAGCAGGGCCTGGGAGGAGGGCTCCGGAGGGGGACGGGCTGAAGCCCGCATGTGCTCGGGGAGAGAGGTCCGGCGATGGCGGTGGCGCTGGAAGAGTTAAGAATATTCCTAAAATAGCCCAGCCAAAGCCTAAGCCAGCCGGCTAGTGCCTCTCCTGGAGCGCAGATCTATAGCAGGGAAAAGTCAGCCTGCTCTGTGCCCGCCGCCTGCTGCCTGGCTGGGGCTGCTAATTAAGCCTTCCACCCCACCCCTGCACCGGCCCCTCCTGCCCTAGCAGGGGAGGGTGGACACAAGGAACCAAAAGGGCCCTGTCTCCCGGTGACCGGGCAGTCCAGCTGGGACCAGGAGTCCTGTGGCCCAGTGATAAGCACACAGATGGACAGACAGGCAACGTGTAGCCCTGGGGATGGGACCGAGGCTGACAGGAAGGGGCAGCCAAGTTCTCCCCACCCCAGACACTGACCACAGTCACCCATGTAGGATGGGGAGCCCCCAGGGAGTCCAGCTTCTCCTAGCTCTGTGTCCCCCTCCACTTGGGGCACCTTGGGATGAGGTTGGGCCAAGGCAGGGACCGAGGGAACCCCTCAAAGAACAACCCTTACCTCTGGTTCAGAAGCAGGACCCGCTACATCATTCATGGACCCAGGATGAAATGAAAGTGCGAAGTCCTTTGTTCAAGAACAGTTAAGAGTTTCAAGGCAATGGCAGAAGAGCGTTAAACCAAGGGCAGATCCCTTCTGAGGGCGGGGCCTCTGCCTGCTGCACGGGCTGGCCCTGTCCAGGGGAACACTTCCCAAGCACCACTAGTGTGCTGGCTCCGTCACCTCAGAGACCGTCTCTCAGTCACCCCTGTGCTCACATGTATGGAGATAGAATGCTCCAAGACCTTCTCTGAACATGGAAGGGGGTGGAGCCACCTGCACCCCTGGTGATGTGAGCTCCCCTGGGAGCCAGTGCTCCAATCCCCTCCCCCGGCTGTGAGACCTCCCTGAGCCCACCCTCCACTACCCCCTCAGAGGCTCTGTGGAGACCACCTAGCACTGGGTGAGCAATCAGCTCCTCCTCCTCTAGCCCCTGACCCCCATTAGTGGGGTCCTAGAAAAAAGAGCCTCAAGAACTGCCATCTGGCTCTGCCTCAGATAGGCCTATGACCTCGGACAAGCAGTGTGCCCTCTCTGAGCCTCAGTTCCCTGACTGTCAAAGGAGGGGTCTCTAAGACCTTTCTATTTTTAAATATATATATATATTATTGATTTTTTACAGAGAGGAAGAGAGAGGGATAGAGAGTTAGAAACATCGATGAGAGAGAATCATCGATCAGCTGCCTCTTGCACAGCCCCTACTGGGGATGTGCCCGCAACCAAGGTACATGCCCTTGACCAGAATCGAACCTGGGACCCTTCAGTCTGCAGGCCGACGCTCTATCCACTGAGCCAAGCCGATTTTGGCTCTAAGACCTTTCAGACCCTATGTTGGAGGTCTGCTGCAGTGGGAATGCAAGGAAAGGTTTTTCCTAGAAAGAACAAGGCTTCCAGGAAAGAAAACAGCCTTCCTCAGTCATCCAGGGGAAAGGAGGCTTTCTCCCTTACGCCCCCATCCTCTGGTCAGGAGGTGTATTCCCAGAAACCAGGAAAACTGGCTGCTACCCACCCACCCCAGTCCCTCCTCCACTGCCCTCTGCCTCTCCCCCTCCTGCCTCCCTGCCTCCCACCACCTTGCCTAGACATTGGGGCTGGGGACTAGGAGGTCTGGAAGAGTCAAGGCCAGTGGAGGGGGCTGGGGAGCATTCAACCAGGCTGGCCAGGCGGGCCCTCTCTTTTCGCCTTTGCAGGAGGCTCAGCATAATTGCACTGCTTGTCACTACTGCGTCCTGCTATCTGTCTCACAGGCTGACCCCTGCACGCCTGCCATTATATTGGTTCCTGTTGGGACTGCAGAGCCTCATTACTTATACATGCAGCTGGGAGATGCAGGCTTGGCTGGAGGGAGAAAGCCCCTTCCCTGAGGTCTCCCCCACCACCTCAGGGGCCCTCCCTGGAGCTGGAGCTGGAGCTGGAGCTGGGAAGGGTGGCAGACAGCCGCAGGTCAGAGGTGGTGGGGAGGAGGAGGCTCAGAGCTGGCATCACCCCGGAACCCCCGGACACACGGGGCTCAGAGATCTCTGGTGAGGGAGCAGGAGAAAACCTGCTAATGACCTGGAGCTAGGCCTCTGCCCCCTTAATCCCAGTCTCCCCCTTAGAATATGGGCTGGAGGAGGGGGTCCTGAAGAAGGTCCCTCCCCAACCCCCAAGACCTGGCCAGGCTCCGGGCTTCTGAGTCCCAGCCGGGTTCAGCTCACTGAGGTGTGTTCCGCTCCCCTCCCCCCTCCCCAAGCCAATTCACAGCACAACTTCCATTCTTTCTCCCTCACTTCCGGTCCGAATGCCCCTCCCCTAAAGGGGGCTGAAATTATGGACGCTTTCCCCATGGAGGATCTGGAAGTGTCTGAGTTTAAATGTCATGAAGGGATTTAAAATATTTTAATGGGTCCATGGAGAGTTTTCTTCAACACGAAATCACAGCCTTTCAGAGCTGCCCCGGACCATTCTCCAGCCCAGAGAAGGAACTAGAAGCCCTTGAGTGTGGTGGGCGTCCCCAAACAGACATGGTGAGTTGGTGGCCTCACTGAGTTTTGAGAGCCTGTCTCTGCCTCTTGGTGTGCCCAGCTCCTCCTCCTGACCAAGCCAGGGCCATAGCCCAGTGTCTTCAACAAAAAATAAAAATAAAATATGCCTGTTATACTACTTGGGCCTTGACTCAAACTATTCTTTCTCCCTAAAGTGCTTTTCCTTGTTCTCCCCACCAGATATGCACCTGCTGAGCCAAGTGCCCCAGCCTGGGGTCAAACAGACGAAATATTGAATCCTGACTCTCCCTCTTTAAAAAAAAAATTTTTTTTAAATATATATATATATATATATATATATATATATATATATGTTGATTTTAGAGAGGAAAGAAAGGGAGTGAGAGATAGAAACATCAATGATGAGAGAGTATCCTTTATCAGCTGCCTCTTCTCCTGTAAGTCCCACACTGGGTAGGAGAATTGAGCCTGCAACCTGGGCATGTATCCTAACCTGGAATCGAACCCATAACCTTCTGGTTCATAGGTCGACGCTCAACCACTGAGCCATGCCAGCTGAACCTGACTCTCCCTCTTACCAGCTGTGTGATCTGGGCAAGTGACTTAACATCTCTGAGCCTCAGCCTCCTCCTCTCCAACATGGAAATGATAATGCTTATTCCTTAGACTTCCAGTGAGGATCAAATAAAATAGAGTATGTAAAGTGCCTGGCATGTATCGGTACCCAGGTGAGAGAAGAGCAACAACATTCATCCTTCCTTAATTCATTTCATAAACGTTTCAAGATCTTTCCAGGATCCTGAGAGTCCACACCCCACCCTTATCCCATCCAGATCAGAACACTGTCAGCTCTCCCCTGGACCACTGCCACTGCCTTCTACCTAATCTCCTCCTGACACTCTCCCTCTGCTTTAATCCCTGCTCCCCACAGTAGCCAGACTGATCTTTCTAATCTGAAGAATCTGATTATATCACTCACTCAACACCCTTCAGTAGTTTCTAATTGCCTTCGGGATAAATTATACATTCCTTGTCACAGCCCATAAGTCACTGCAAGCTAGTCTTTAGCACATGCGGTTCCCTCTGCCTGAAATAATCTCCCTCTCTTCCCTCTCTCCTCCACCTCTGGTGGCCATCCTCTTCCCCTCGCCATCCTTCCATCAGGGCTTAACTTAAATGTCACCTCTTCCGGAAGGCTTCCCATGACCCCCTGCCTCCGGATGAACGGAGGCGACACAGCTGCGTGCCCTACAGCACCCCACACATTCCCAGGCAGCTCACCTGTCAACCCAGACAGCAATCGCTTGTTTAACTGTCCAGGTTCCTGCCTTACACTGTAAGCCCCAGGAGGCCACAAGTCTTTTCACGATCATCACTGTGTCCTGTGATAGTAAGTGTACGGTGGACAGTCGCTTACTATGGGTTTCTGGAATGGATGGAAGATGGATGAATGAGTGGATAGGTAGATGGAACAACGACACCTCCTCTGTGAAGTCTTCCTGGATTCCTCCAGGCAGGGAGGTTTTCATCTGTGCCTCCTAACACCCAGGACAAACCTCTACCCAAGACTTAGTGTCCTCGCTATATAATGGGAAAATAAGTGTGCCTACTTCATGGAGTTATTGACGTTAAGTGACAGAAGCCATGCAGTCGTTTTAAGTCCATGCTAACAATAAGCTGCTACATTTAAGTGGGATAATCCACATACAGTGCTTTAGAGCAGTATCTTGCACTTAGTAAGTGCTCAAAGAGTATTCGCTGCAATAATCATCATAGCTTCCTTCATGTCTTCCTTCCCGTGATCCCTGCCAAAGCGTGAGCTCCTCGGGGGCACTGCTTACGTCTAACTTATTTTTGGACGCATCACACTAGCACCTGGCAGTGCCCCGCTGGGTGTTTTCAGTAAATGTTTACTGAATGAACAAATGAATGCAGATTGGCCAGCTGACGAGCCAGGGCGAAGCACCCCCTCTCATCATTCACAAACCCAGACACACAACACCCACACAAACACACACTCTAATGCATTCGCACCCACTCACGTTCATTCCAAGAACCCCAAAATACCACGGAGCAGCCACCCAGGTTCCTAAGATCAGTCGTGCATACACGCAGGACTCACCCACTTTCTTGCACCCTCCACACACCACCGAAATGACCAACAGCCCTCCCCACGCCTCCAATGATGGGGCTGAAGGAGTGAGGGAGCTGCCACTCAGAAGGGACAGCAAAGCTGGGCCTTTGGCGGTGCCCAGCACTGGTGCATCCCAGCTACAGACAGTGCTGCCCTCCCCTCCCAGGGCTCCCCTCTCTCCCTTTCTGAAGACCTGGACCCCAGCCTCGGCAGGTGGGTGAGGAAGAGGCTCGTGAGCCGGAACTCCAGGGTTCCTTCCTCACTCATCTAGTCCCGTCTCTGAACCTGGAAGCACAGACCATGGCCCTCTCCTCCGGGTGCCAAGCACAGCGGTCTGTGAGGAGAAGGCAGGGCCAGCAGAGCCACGGCCTGAGGGGGTGGAAGAGCCATCTTCGCCTTGAGGTGGGATGGTTTTCTCAGCCACCATTCACTGGGCACATGACAAGGGTCAGATTCCCAGTCCAGAGCTTTCCATTCGGTCCATCTCATGTCATCCTCACAACCCTTCCTCCAGGGGACTCTGCAGGTCAACCGACCAGCCCCAAATCACCAGCTGGGATTGGTATACACAGAATCAGGTCTCTGGTTCTTGAATCTTCGGCGCCAGATTCAGAGAATTTGGGGGGGGAGGGGGAGGGAGGAAGGGTATCAGTGCTGGGGTCCTCAGGCATCAAGCTGGGAGAGCCTCGCCCCGCCCCCATCAGCCAGGTCCTCATCTCCTCCTGGAAAGGGGCCCTGGACGCCGCCGGGGCGGGGCGGGGGTTCGCCTCCTTCTCCTTCGGGGCCGGGCGGGGCCTGGCGAGCCGGCGGGTGGCGCGGGCCGGTGGCCCAGGCTCACAGGCCAAGATGGCTGTTAATTAAAGTGCTGGCACTCGCTCCTCTGCAAAGTTTGAAGCCGTTATTTTCCACTCCAGCGAAGCGGGGAGAATCCGGCTGGGCTGACAGAGACGCCACCGCGCGCCGGGGGAGCGGGCGTCCTCTGGGGGCGGCGGGCGGGGAGTGGGGCGTCTCGGACGCGTGGGCGGCGCGGGTGGTGGGCGCTCCCCCGCCTCGGCCGCAGCTCCCCGGGCGGTGCTGGCCGGGCTGGGGGGGCAGCGAGCCCCGGCCGCGGGGCGGAGGAGGGACCCGTTTGCCTGCGAACTGGCGAACTGGGGGGCGGGGTATACAAATCCTACGCTGATGGCCGCGCGCTGGTCCCTCGGATCCCCAGCCGGGTAGCTCCTCGGGGAGTCATGCAGGGGGAGCCCGCAGGGGGACAGGGGGCCGGAGTGACAGCCTCGAGCTCAGGACTCCTCTTCCTGAGCCTGGGGAGCACCCGCTGCTGGGAGCACCCCTCCAACTGCGTCTGACGCCGTCCTCCCTTTGGGCAGGGGATAGACTTAATGATGGGCGTGGAGGCTGGAGGAGCGTGGGGCCAGGCTGCGGGTTTGGATCCCGACTGGACTCCTTAGGAGCTGTGTGACTTGGGGCAGATCTCTTACCTTGCCAAAGCTTCTGTGAAAGGAGAAATGAGGATGGGTCTTACCTCTGTGGGTTGGTGTGAGGACCAAGTGTGGCCGCATGCCTAAAGCATTCAGCACAGGGCCTGGCACACGCGTGGTATTGATTGGGTTGTTTTGGCTGCCTTCTTGGGGGGGGGGGGTCACCCTAACCTGGGGTCAGCCATTGGGAGGTCCTCTTTCACAGCCCCCACGTGGTGTCCCGCAGCCCTTTTAGCCTCCCAGCTCTGGGCGGGATTAGGCAATCTCAGCCTGGCGTAGAGAGAGCCAGGACCTATCCTAAGGACCGGTGACAGGTCGGCAGGGGGAGAGAGTGGACTGGGAAGGGAACTTGCTGGAGAAAGGAGAGAGGCTGGAGAGTGATCGGGTAGCAGAGCCTCCCTGGTGGGCTGGGTGACGCAGGGTGAGGGAGGAAAGGCAGAGCGGCACAAAAGCTGGGCCTCCAGTAATGTGACAAGTGTTCTTATGGAAGCAGACACATTTCAGTTTATGCAACCTGAACACTTTGCTGCTCTCGAGGAGTGTTGTCTCCTACAACCTGATGGGGAGAAGCTTTAGGGGCTCCTGAGAAGGCTGGAGGGGGGGGTGCTGAGGGGCTGGGAAAGGGGACGTATTTGTACTGGTCAGAATGGAGAGGTGATCTAGGGTCCCCAGTTCTTCCTGCCTAAAAAGAGAAGGAAAATGCTCAGAGGAAGATAAAGTCGCTCCTCTCCCCCAGGATAAAGCAGCCTGGTCTGGCCTGGAGGCCAGTGAGAAAGGGTCAGAGGAGGGGAGCAGTGGGTGAAGGCGTTTGCCCCCCCCCCCCCCAGGTGAAGGAAGGTCCGGGATCCGCCAGGGGCCAGGAAAGAGGAGGGGCCGCTGCTGGCAGCACTCAGGATCCCGCTGGGCACCCTGACAGGCACCCAATTTCCCCAGGACCTCCCAGATCTCCCGGATGGGTGGTGGCGGAATCCTGAGTGCCGGATGGCCCCCACCCCATCCTCATCTTTCTCCCCCGACATAACTCTCTTTCTTGTCCCTTCTGTTTCCTTCTCCGTCCTCCCCTCAATCTATTTCTTTGCCCCCAACAGACCCTGTAACCGCCCCCCTTGCCTCTGCCCCTGCAGTCCGTGGCCCCTCTGCCTCTTTCGGTCCCTCTCAATTTTCCCCGTAACCGACCCTCGAGGCCTCTCTTCTCCGTCCCCCTCGGCTCTAACTCTCCAGTGGCCCTTTCCTCCATTCGCCCTTTGGTTCCTGCTCGCCCCTTCCTTGCAGGAGCCTCTTCTCACCCTTTCACCCCCTCCCCGTCTGGCTCCCCCAGACTCCCCCTGCCTCTCTAGGCTCCGTTCCTCCCCCCGCGGCCCCGCCCCACGCCCCCGCCCCTCTAGGTGGGCGGAGCCTGCTCGCCCGCAGACCAATCAGGCGCCGGTCCCGCCTTAAACCCCACCCACCGCCGGCCCTGAGAGCCGCGAAGGGGGCGGGGCGGGGCGGGGCGGAGGGGGCGGCGGCCCCGCGCGGGGAGGAGGCGGGAGCGCGGGGCTGCGGGCTGCGGCCGCCGCGCTCAGTCCGGCCGCTCCGCGGGAGGCAGGCGCGAGGCAGGACCCGGCGGCCAGGCTCGGCGGCGCCTCCAGCGCAGCGCGGTGCCCCGGTCCGGGTCCGGCCCCATGCCCGCAGCCCCGCCGGACCGCCCTTGAGCGCGGGCGCCTCGCCCGCGCCCCCCGCCCGCCGGCACCATTGCCCCGACGGCGCGGCCGGGCGGCCCGGCGCTCCCGAGGCTCCGCGCCGGCCGGAAGACGCTGCTGGCGGCCGCGGCGGGCGTGGTGATGCTGCTGGTGCTGGTGGTGCTCATCCCCGTGCTGGTGAGCTCGGGCGGCCCGGACGGCCACTATGAGATGCTCGGGACCTGCCGCATGGTGTGCGACCCCTACCCCGGCCGGGGCCCCGGCGCCCGCGCGCGGCCCGACGGCGGGGACGCGCTGAGCGAGCAGAGCGGCGCGCCCCCACCCTCCACGCTGGTGCAGGGCCCCCAGGGGAAGCCGGGCCGCACGGGCAAGCCCGGACCGCCCGGGCCTCCCGGAGACCCGGGTCCTCCGGGCCCCGTAGGGCCGCCGGGGGAGAAGGGCGAGCCGGGCAAGACCGGGCCTCCCGGGCTGCCGGGCGCGGGGGGCAGCGGCGCCATCAGCACCGCCACCTACACCACGGTGCCGCGCGTGGCCTTCTACGCCGGCCTCAAGAACCCGCACGAGGGCTACGAGGTGCTCAAGTTCGACGACGTGGTCACCAACCTCGGCAACAACTACGACGCGGCCAGCGGCAAGTTCACGTGCAACATCCCCGGCACCTACTTTTTCACCTACCACGTCCTCATGCGCGGCGGCGACGGCACCAGCATGTGGGCTGACCTCTGCAAGAACGGCCAGGTGGGCCTGGGGGGCCCGGGGCGGCCTGGGGACGGGGAACGCTGGGAGCCTGGGGCATGTGGGTGTCGGGTCCGAGTCGTTGGGCGCAGGTGCAAACCCTCCAGTGGCCCGGCTTAAGGAAGACGGTCGCCCCCGGCTGGCACCTCTAACTCCTCGATTCCTGGGCGCCGCTTCCAAAGGCAGACGCTGCTGGGCACCTGCGGCGTGGAAACGGGGGAGATGAATGGAACGGGAGGGAGCGCGGGGCTCCCGGCGTGAGGGCCGGCCCTTGGGGAGCGGCCTCGGAGAGCTGGGAGCCTGGCTGACACCCGCGGGTGAGGAGTGGGGGGCCGGGCGGGCGGAGGCAGCCTCGGCGCCTGCGGGCTCCCGGGTGCACCGCTATGCGCGCTCGCCGGGAAGGCGCACTCACCGGGAAGGCGAGCTGTGGATGCTCCGGGCGCCGAGGCAAAGGGAGCCAGGCGCGCAGAGCCTGAACGGCAATAAATCCCGGGCCCTTAGGAAGGGCCCACAGGGCCGATCTGACAACCTTTGCAAAACGCGGGACTGCGCGGCCCCTTGGCACTAAGAGTTACCGGGCCAAGAAAGGGCGGGTGGGGAGGGAGGCGGGGCAAAGAGGTGGAAACTCCCCCTCCTCTAGGTCTCCCAGCTGCAAGTCTTGATTCCTGGGGTGTATGTGTGGAGGGGGGAGGAAGGGGGGAATGGTGGGGTCTCTTCGTTCCCTGTCCCCATCCCAAAGATCGGAGCTGGCAGGCATCAAGCATGCAGAGTCTCTGGACCTCCGTGCATGGTGCTCTTCTTGGGACTGCTGCCCAGGACCACAGCTTTGCTCGTCTCCCTTCCCTTTAGGTAGCCCCTCTCTTCCCAGTGCTCCCAGGCTACTAAGGTCTTTGGCTGGTCAGGCCAAGCATTTCTGTGGGAGAAGGGCACCTGCTCAGGCCGGAGCTAAAGCTGGGCTGGTGGGAGCTGGGAAGGACTCTCCTTCAACTGAGACCCGAGACTGCTGGGACCCCTCCCAGGACAGCACTGTCCTGAGGAAGACCTGGCCTGGGGGTGGGAGTCAGCAGAAAGCTGACTGACCAGGTGCTTGTAAGTAGCCCCCCTCCCCCCCCCACACACACACACACTCTCTTCTCTCCTCACTGCCTGCTTCTCTTTCCGGTGTCCGCCTCTCCCTGCCTCTTTCTTCTATCTCTCTGCCTCTGGAGCCTGACTCTGTTGTGTCTACCAGTCCTATCTGTCTCTCCCCGGTCGCTGGCCTCCCTCTCCTGGGTGTAACTCCACGCCCCCTCTCTATTCTTTGGGAGTCTCTCTCCCGCTTTGTGTCTGCCGGGCTCCTGTGTCTCTCCTCTTTGTCCTTGGTTCCTAACCAAAAGGGAGGCCCCGGTATCTTGTGAGGGCTCGTTCTGCAGACAGCTCCACGATTCCCCTTATTAATCACCAATAAGGGAAGCAGCAATGTCACCTTCGTCAATGGAATTTCTTCCTTTCCCAAAGAAAGTTTGGGCCAGCACCAAGCTAAGGGTTCAGAGGGATCAGGGCCCAACTTGTCTGGAGAGGGAAGCGGTCCCCAGACCACAAGTGGGCCCTGGACCCCGCACCGCCTCAGGAGGTTGCAGCGGAGCCCTGAGAGGAGGCCAGAGGAGGCCCCAAAGACGGAGTGTGGGGTACTTGCTTCAACAATTGCGAGGTGAGCCCTAGCAAGTTTGCCTCAGTGGATAGAATGTCAGCCCTCGGACTAAATGGTCCTGGGTTTGATTCAAAGGCATATACCTCGGTTGCAGATTCCCCGGCCCTGGTTGGAGTGTGTGCAGAGGCAACCAACCTCGCTCACATCGATGCTTCTCTCTGTCTCTTCCTCTCTCTAAAATCCAATGGAAACTACATCCTTAGGTGAGGATTAACAAAAAAAGCAAAACAAGAAAAAGAAACTAAGTGGGAGGTGAAGCGGACTCAGAAGTCTCTTCTTTCACCTCCAGCCGGGACAGGGGGTTGGCAGCGCCTGACGAGGAGGGGGGACCATAAACTAGCAGAAGGAAGGAGGTGGCTTTAACTAGGAACTTCAAAGACCCAGCATTTTAACAATCACTCAGACCATTTACTGACCCACCTCCCAAAACAAGGCACATGGTGGGGCACCTTCTGAACTCTCCTTCCAGATGACCCGAGAGACTCATTTCATCTCACTCATCATCCCACATAGCATTAGTTTGGAGTCCCTCCTAGGAAGCTTGGTTCTAGGGCCTCAATCTGCTTGCCCTCCAAGACCTCCTGGCCTGTGCAGGGGAGACAGCAGTAACCACACAGTAACAGGCCCCAGGGATTAATGAGGGAGGGGAGGGCTGGGAGCTCCTGTCCCAAAATGTCTTGGCTGGTGGGAGTGACTCAGTGGAACCTGAGGCCCAGTTCAGACCAACCTGGTGGGAGCAGAGGATGGTGAGCCTGGGTCCCCAAGGTGAAGGGACATGGCTAGAGAGAAAATGAAAAGGTCAAGTGTAGGGAATGACTCAGAGGTGGAAGAGGACAGTCAAGTGAGCCGAGGAAAATGTGACGGGGCTGGTCATTGGAAGGGAACAAAAGAGGGGAGCTTGCACCCCCTGTGCCTTTAAGACCAGGCGCAACCACGGGCTCTATTCTCTTCTTTCCGGCTTTCTCTCTACACAGAGATTTTCAGAATTTCTTCAGGGAGGCAGAGCTGCATCTAGGCCTCGGCCCTTCCCTGGGCAAGATGGAGAGGGGGGAAGTCACCACTGTCCTGCCTGGTGCTGAAGCTGCCCCTCTGTCCTTGTCTAAGCCCCATGGGCCCCTCTCCTGGGGTAGCTTTGAGTCTCCACTTCATGGCCTGGTGGCACCAAGCCCTGATCACTAGGACATGGGGAGCCGAGGAGCCTGAGAAAGAGGCTCTAGGTTGGAGCTGGTACCCTAGGGGAGGTGAGCGCTTTGCAGCTGCCTCTAAGATCCTCGGTTCAGGGGAGTCCAGGAGAACATGAAGTTGATAAACTGGGATGGGGGAGACAGGGTTGTGTGGGACAGGCTGGGGGAGGGGAGGATTACAGATGAGCAGGGGCTTGGATGAGAGCCTGAGGTGAGAGGTGGTAGGACAGATAGGTTGAGGGCTGTGGTATGAAGACCTGCTGGAGATCAACCTCTCTGCTGGTGATGGGAGAGGGGCCCCTAGCTATCCTACGGCTTCTAATTAATGCCTTTCAGACAGCACAGAGCCGAGGGGCTGGCACAGTAGGGACCCAATCAATGTGTGGCTCCTGCAGGCAAGGCTAACTATCAAAAGGAGGCACACTTCCCAGCGTTGACCTGGGGTCAAGGACATGTTTCCTGGGTTCTCTCCCCCCACCCCTTCCAGGCCCCTGGTCAAGCCACTGCCTCAGTTTCCCTTCCTGGCAGCCCTTGAAGAGGTGATTATACAGCGCCCCCTCCTGACAAGTCACAGACGTGCTTTGCTGCTTCCATGGCAACCGCAAGTCCCTAAACTTTCCCGGCCCCCAGGAGGAGCTATATGGCTCCGCTTGGGCAGAGATTCAAGACCCCTGGGTTCCGTTCTGGGATCCCTCACCGTCTAGGTATGGAAGGGCATAAATTCTCCCTGCGTCCATGGATAATTAGGATAATCACAGCAACAATCATGGTGATGAATAAATAATAAATATAAGCATAACAGTTCTGATGCCTGTCGCATCTTCAGGAGGTTCCTGATGACAGATGACTGTACTCTAATGGGTTTTGCTATTAACAAGCACACTGTTTTAATGAGTTAAGGCCAAATTAATCTGGGTAATAAAAATAATTGTTATTAGTCGTAATTTATTAGCCAAGATAATGAAATGCATGCATAACAATAAATACTACCAGGATTAGGGCCCAGGGAACAATACGGAAGTTGGCTGCTTGCTCTAAGCTCTTCCCTAGTAGCTCAACGCCCCAACAAAATTAAAAGAAAAAAATTTTTTTTTTTTTTTACCATCATCAGGCTTTTTTTTTTTTTTTTTTTTTTAAAGGTGGCAGTGGTGAGGCAGGATTTTCTCATCTATTTTCTAAACAGAGAAACTGAGCTTTTTGACAAACAAGGTCTCCCCCTTATTTGACTGGCCCCCACCTTGCAGTGGACCGTGAGTTTTTCCAGCAAGATCCCCAAGCTGTTCCTTCCTGGGTTGGAGGAGAAGAGGCTGAGCCGTTGAGCGGGGAGAAGATGCTGGAAGGATCTGGGTTTTAAAGGGCAGTCTGCGTGCAAATGTGACGGGTCCCGCTCTTGCAGCATTGCTGCTGAGTCAGCGGCTCTGGCACAGCGGACTCGAAGTCCTGAACCCGCCCCTCCCCCGAAGGATGGGCTCCTCCCCTAGTTTGGGTTGGTCCAGCCTGGACTGTCAGCCCACCGGGGAGCTGCTCTCAGGACAGGGGCAGGATGGAGTGGGGCTGTTGAGGAGCCTGGCTGAGTGGACCCTCTCAGAGCCTCCCCCCAGGACATGCCAGAACCTTGGGGATAGTTCTTCTCTTCCCATGGGTCACCCAGGACGTCCTGCTGAGGCCCCAGGTCCTGTGGCCCAGGCCTCCTGTGGCCTCTGCTGTGGAAAAGGTATGTCTGGAGGGAATGTTTGCACCGCCTCCCGCCCTCAGTGTCTTACGATGACAGTCGGAGCCTGCAAAAGCGATGGTGGCAGGCTTCAGACTCAAATGCTGGTGCTTCCTTGCCTCATCATCCTACCATCCTTCCCCTCCTCCATCAAAACAAGAGCCAGCAAGTAGATGGGATCGGACTGAGGATCACAGCGTGGTGTAAGGATTCCCTTCTTTCCACCTACTTCCTTTCTCCCACCATGGGGTGAAACGGAGTCCGAAACCCTCTCTGAGCCCTGGCCGGTGTGGCTCAGTTCGTAGGAGCATTGCCTTGTGCACCAAAGGGTCATGGGTTCCGTTCCTGGCCAGGGCACTGGCCCAGGTAGTGGATTTGGGAGACAACCAATCGATGTTTCTCTCACATTGACTTTCTCTCTCTCTCTCTCTCTCTCTCTCTCTCTCTCTCTCTCTCTCTCTCCCTCCCCCCCCCCCCGCCTCTCTCTAAAATCAATATATCCCTGGGTACATATCCTCAGGTGAGGATTAAAAAATAAGAAGAAGGAAATCTTTTCGAGTGGGGTGATAATCACAGGTCTAGCTCCAGCTCCTCGGAGGCAGGTGTGCAGGCCCGATCCAAGCCTCGGGAGGGGAAATAGTGACCAGACCTTTCATCCCCTGCTCCGGTGTGACAGACTCCAGAATGAGCTTCAGACAACGAGTCCGAGTGGCAGGTCCCGGTTCTAGGGTGGTTGCTTGTATGGGGCCAACGTGTGCCCTGTGTCCATTTTCCAAAGTGAGAACAGGTGGAGGTGGCTGAAAAGGAAGGCCATCTTTGTGACAATTAAAGCAGAGGTGAAGGACTAATGAGGGAGAAGGGCCCTCTATCTTTGGGGGTCCAGAGAATCCTCTCTGCAAGAGGGGGTTCCAGGTCGGGCCCTCCTGGAGGCATGGCTGAGGTCCTCAGCAGGACACATGGTAAGCCCTAAAGAAGTGAAGGAAGCAGACTCTACCTTGACTCCCAGTTCAGATGCAGATTAGCCCCTGGAAATCCCGGGCTCCTCTGTAATCCCCTAAAACACACGTTCCCATTGGAAAAGGGAGTAGGGATGATGGGAGAGAAGCAGGCTCAGAGCCCTGGTGGGGCTGGAAGTGGAACTTTTAGGGCCCCCAGATCCTCTGATGTGGCTGTTTTACCTCTGACAGTTCCCCCCGTCCTTGATCCCACTTCTATCCCTCCTCCCCTCTGGCACACGCCCCTACCCTCCCACCCCCCTCAGGTGCGGGCCAGCGCCATTGCCCAGGACGCAGACCAGAACTACGACTACGCCAGCAACAGCGTGATCCTGCACCTGGACGCGGGCGACGAGGTCTTCATCAAACTCGACGGGGGCAAAGCGCACGGCGGCAACAGCAACAAATACAGCACGTTCTCCGGCTTCATCATCTACTCTGATTAGGCTCCCCGCGTCCCCGGTTACCCCCCCCCCCCCCCGGCCTCCTTGTCCTGCCGGGCGATGGGTGACCCGTCCCCCAAGCTCCTCTTTGCTGCCCAACCCGGCTGCGCGCCCCGTCCCGGCTGCAGCCCGCTCTGTATATTTGTACAATAGGACTGTTTATTGCCCACCCTCCCCACCAGCCCGCCCAAGCCCGGGGACCAGTCTGGTCCCGCAGAGTCGCTTCCTGAGTTCAGATGCGCTGCCCTCCTGCTCGGCTCTGGCTCCGAGGGTGGTGCCCCCTGGGGAAGGGGTGGGATGGGGACTGGATAGCTTCCCAGCACCCCTTAAAGCCCTACCCCCCGGCGCTCCCTGTCTGACCAAAGCTACAATAAAAGCACTTCCACCCCGCTGGCTTTCCGTCTGTGCCCTGGGGAGGAGCTGCAGGAGGAGGTTAGGACCCTGTCCTCCTCCAGACTGGGGAGGGGTCTGCTGGAAGCGGCCCTGGATCTGGGGGGAGACAGGTGCCAGAGTCAGAGGAGGTGGGCCGAGGGGCCAGTGCCCACCGCAACGGGCCTGGGCAGCCCCCATGGGAAGCCACCGGTTATATCACCATCCTCCATGGTGGATAAGCTACATTTTTCCATCCTTGAAAGTGGCATCAGCATTCCAAAGGCACAGCAAGGTTTAAACTTGGAAACTAGGTTCTCATCCAGCGCCACCACAGGGGATCCTGGGCAAGTCACTCCCCTCTGACTCGGTTCTGGGTTAGTGAACACCTTCGCACTAAAACGTGGTTGACCTTGGCCCGAGCACTTCACCTCTGGGCCTCAGTTTACTATGAAAATGTAGGTGACCTCCCTCGCTTGACTGAGAAACAGTTTTTATTATTTATACATCACTTTAAAGTTTGCAGAAACGCTTCCAGGTATGTCACTCCGGTCTCCCCAGAGCCCTGGAGGCTGGGTGAGCAGATGTGATCTTCCAGCGAGGTTAACTAGCTTATTGCGATAGTCACTACGTTCTGCGGTCCTACGTGTATCTAAGAAGCCCTGCTCCTTGGAGACAGCACACCAAGTCCCTTCACCCCGTCACTCCCTCCTTCACTTCCTATAATGGATCACGGCAGTCACACAGTCAGGGCATTCCTAAATAATAGTAGCTAATATTTAGAGAACACCCATTTTATATAAGACACCATATGGGAACTGTATGAATATCTTATGGGTGTGTGTGTAGGGGGGCGGGGGTGGATGATCAGGAAATGCTCTCATGCCCTTTAATGGATGTTGTTATTTTTTCTGAAATGATGAGGAAACTAAGGCTCAGAGAGGCTAAATTAATGTGCTAAGGTCGCAGAGCTAGGAAGAAGCAAATGCCAGCATCTGAACCAAATGCTCTTACCTGGTACCCCATATTTCACAGAGGTCAGGGATCTCCAGAGCAAAACTGAGGAAGGATGACATTGAGGCAGCTCAGCCTCCCTCCCCATCATGTTCAGCCCTCCCATTCCCGCTGCCCCTGCCCTGCAGAAGCGTGGTGTATTTATTATACAAGCATTTGCCCTGGGCAGCAGCCGTGGGGTAAGCTTTCTGGAGAATCCCAAGGCTCTACATTGAGGGGAAGGTCCCATCTGGCCTCTCCCACCCCCCATCCCGCTGGCTGGCTCAGCTGGAGGGACAGGAAGGAGGGGGTGGGCCCCCTTCCAGTCAGGTCCCATGTATAGACCCTTGTCAGAGCTGGCAGACTTGAATGACTTTCTTTATCCTCCCTTCACGCCCTTGCTTCCCAGCTGTGGCCATTTAATAAAATTAGCTTAATACTTGTTCCTTCCCTGTGGGGTCTGGAGATTGAAATCCGCAGGTCCCACAAACCCAATAAAACCCCTGGCAGATCTGGCTGGAAAGAGAGTTTCCTTGGGAAGACTGATTAGATTAGACAGCACTCCTCCCCACCCAGCCCCCAGTTCTGTCCACAGCCCCCCTGTGATGTTTTTAATGGCCACGTTGGCCCATAATTAGCCAGCCACCACACCTGGGGGCACCCCACTCCTCCCCAGAGACCCCAGGCACTGGCCTAGGACCTCTGCCACCATAAACAGCATGCTAATCATTTCTGCAGGGAGTGTCTGGCTGGCTGGCTAGCTTTTCTTTCCTTTCCGGCGACTGGACGATCCTCATGTCGTTCTGAGAGGTGAGCTTGAAGTCTCCCATTTGCAGATGAGGAAATCACAGTCTGAAGAAGATTCGTGACTTGCCCATGGTCATGCAGCAAGTGTGTGATCAGCTGGACCTGGACTGAAGCCAAGGGCTGTCTCTTTTCTTTGTGGGCACCAGGAGGGTCCGGCAGTGCCAGCCGTCAGCTGCTTGTCACTGGGGCAGCATCCCAGCTGCAGCGGGACCTGTCGGGGTGATGTCTTCCCCATCAGACAGGGGCTCTCCAAGACCCAAGTCTTGTTTTTCTCCACAGACTTGGGATGCCCAAGGTCAAGGACTGTGTCTCCACCATCAGCATGGACAGCTTCCTGAAGGCAAGACCTGTGTCTCCTCCATCAGACTGGGGATCCTCGAGGACGGTGTTTTGAGTGAGTTGAGGGCCAGGTGACTATCTCCACTGAGACTAGGAGGTTGGGGCCTTCCTGGATGCAGAGACTGGGGTTCCTGTCTCAGTGGCTCTGGAGGTAGACATTGTACTTTTTCTGTTAAACTAGGGCTTTCTGAGACCAGACTCTGGGGCTCCAGGGTCCTCAAAGGACAGCGCCTGTCTCCTAGTCCAACTGGGGCCCTCTGAGGGCAGAAGCTGTGTCTCCCTCTCAGACAGGAAGTCCCCTGAAAGCAGGGCCTGTGTCTCCCCTGCTCCTCAGTCTGGGGCTTTGCTGGCACAGGAACATTCTAGAGCACAGGGCTACCTGGATGGCAGAACGGAGGGTTGGCCAGGCAGAATGGAGGAAGGAAGGAAGAAGCTCCCCAGATTGCCTCCATTTTAGGAAGATGTGTGGTTAATTAATGGATAAGTCTCTTCCAGGGGCGTGTGAGGATGGGGGTGCCCCTGGAGCTCACCCACGCAAAGTGCCAGGCCATCCTGCGCTCAGGCAGCTGCCAGCCCTGGGGCTGGCGCTGCCTTGGTTTCTGGGGTCCCGGAGACCCGAGGGGTGTGGGAGCCACCGATGGGCACTGACTGCCCTAATTGGATGACTTTGCAGGAGAGCGGGGCAGGTGTGCTCCGCTCTCCCCTCTTCAGCTCGCTACAAACACATCTACCAGGCGAGGTCTGGGGGTTAATTGCCTCCTGCTCACTCCTGGTAACCAATATTTCATTTGCTGCTCGGAGGGGGAGCTGCCCGGAGATCAATCCCGGACACGCGTCCGGGGGCAGGGGAGCTGTTTCTAGGAGGATCTCTGAGCACCGGAAGAGGAGGCAGGAGGCAAAGCCCCAGAGAAGGCGGCCAATTGCTCAAGATGACTCGGGGCCTCACCCATGTCCCTGACTGACAGCAGCTCCAGGACCGCTAAGGGCTGAGGGGAAGTCAGAGGGGTCCGGAGGCCGCATTCTCCCAGCTGGCAGTGCTGTCTCCTGCCCTGGCTCCTTAGGCATGTATTTATCTGGGTGCCCCCACAAGCCAGAGCAGGTTAGAGGCTGTTAACAAGGTTATTTTCACAAGCAATGAAGGTGTGTTTGAAAAGCGGAAGTGGAAGTGTGAGCTCTTCACTCCCTTCCAGGTAACAAATCTTCAAATCCTACAAATGAGGTGATAATAAAGTGGAAGTGAGAAGTCCCCACATGCTTGGAACTGGGAGGGGCTACGGAGAGGAGCAGCTGGGGGCTGGAGGAAAAAGGGCCAGGGGGCTAACCCCCTCCCAAACTGTCTACATGCTACCCGTTGGCCCCATCAAACCAAGATTGAGAACGAGAGCCATAGAATGGATAACCCCATTGCACAGCTGGAAAAACTGAGGCCCAGAGAGGAAGTCAAATTTGCTCCTGTCGGTTCAGGGTAGCTAGAACCAGAGACAGCAGGACCCACTAGACATGCAGCAAGTAGAGACAGGAGCACTGGCCTCAGGTCCTAGCCTTGCCCAGTGTTTCAGAGAAAGATACTTCCCTTCTCTGAGCCTCAGTGTCTCCATCTATAAAATGGGGCTAGGTAATAAAAACATATTCATGTGAAGGCTGTTGCGGTGCACGAGTGAGAACCTGCTTGTGAGTTATGAAACAAAATGCAAATGCATTTTTATTATTACAGCCCAAGGCTCCGGAGTCCCATGACTTAAAATTCTTTGGCTGCCCTCCCATGCCTGGGATGGAGATAATCATCATCAAAGAAGATGCAGACATCTGCTTGGTATACCCCGGTGACTCCAAAGTGAATGTGGGGCACTAGGAGAGGGGTGGGTTTGGGGTACCCAGGGTGTGGAGCTAAGTATTGTGAACAGAGTGTCCCAAGTCCGGTCTCCAATGTGGATCCCCTCACCCTTCTGCTCTGCGGCCTCCAATTTGGAGTGAGAGCACAGGGATACCCCTGAGGCCGGCCTAGCCATCAATTCCTATTTCTACTCGCTCTATTTCATTTCCATGTTACTGATCACATCCAACACGCCAGAGATGGATGAGAGACCACCCAGAGCTTCAAGACACTCACAGGATCACACAGATACATCCCGGACCTTCTACTAGAGGGGCAGGGGGGACTTCCCAAACTGTTAAGATGGATTATTTCTCAGGGAGTTGGACTAAGTGGCAGTATATATATATATATTTTTTTTTTGAGGCTTTTTTTTTTTTACTTCTATAATGTTTGGAAAGGTTTGACAATAAGCATACATCCACCCAAAACAGGAACCCCCTCAAACCCATGTTGTCATTGAAAGATCCCGTTGGGGACGTGGTGGTGGTAGAACCCTGGCAGCTGAGGGTTTTCTCTTCTCTTGTCCAGGGGCTCGGGGAATATGGAGCCAGAGGAAACACATGCTCGCTCATCTCTGTATCAGCAGCTAAGTTGTCACAGGAGCTTTTGTACTGTGCACTATTCCACTTAAGCCTCACAGTGATCCCACAGGTAGTTACTGTTGTCACACCCATGTTTTGTTTTTTTTTTTTTTTTTTTTTTTTTTTTTTTTTTTTTTTTTTTTTTTTTTTTTAAATAAGTTTTTATTGTTCATATTATTACAAATGTTCCTTCCCCCCCTCCCCACCATTGCTCTCCTCCACCAGGTTCCCACCCCACCCTCTGTCCTTTCCCCACCCCCCATTGTCCTCATCCATAGGTGCACAGTTTATGTTCAGTCTCTTCCCACGCCCCCCTCTCCCCTTTTCCCGAAGAATCATCAGTTCACTCCCCTTCCATACCTCTGATTCTATTATATTCAACAGTTACTATTGTTCATCAGATTTTTTTTTTAATTTCCTTGGTTTTTAGATTCACTTGTTGATAGTTACGTATTTGTTGTTCATACTTTTTATCTTTGTTTACTTTCTCTTCTGAAAGAACCCCCTTCAGCAATTCATATAATTCTGGTTTGGTGGTGATGAACTCCTTTAGCTTTTTTTTATTAGTGAAGCTCTTTATCTGACCTTCGATTCTGAATGATAGCTTTGCTGGATAGATTATCTTTGGCTGTAGGTTCTTACTATTCATCACCTTGAATATTTCTTGCCATTCCCTTCTGGCCTGCATGGTTTCTGTTGAGAAGTCAGCTGACAATCGTATAGGTGCTCCTTTATATGTAACTACCTTCTTTGCTCTTGCTTCTTTTAATATTCTCTCTTTGTCTTTTGCTCTTGGAATTTTAATTATGAGGTGTCTTGGTGTGGTCCTCTTTGGATTCCTTTTGTTTGGAGTTCTGTGCGCTTCCTGGACTTGTAAGTCTAATTCTTTCGCCAGGTGGGGGAAGTTTTCTGTCACTATTTCTTTCAGAATGTTTTCGATATCTTGCTCTCTCTCATCTTCTGGAACCCCCATAATTCTGATGTTGGTTCGCTTGAAGTTGTCCCAGAGGTTTCTTACATTATTTTCAATTTTCTGGATTCTCTTGCCTTCTAGCTTCTGTGAAGGAGTGTCTTCTGGCTCTTTATGTTCCAAATCTTTGACTTGATTCTTGCGATCTTCCCTTTTGTTTTTAGGACTCTGTAAAATATGTTTTATTTCAGACAATGTATTCTTTATTTCTTGTTGTTCCCTTATCATTTCTTGATGGTCTCTTTTCATATCCTCATAGGTCTTATCCATCTTTTCTAGGAAATTCTTGAAAAACCTTATAAGCGTAGATTTGAACTCTATATCCAGACGCTTTTTGTCCTCCATTTCTTTTGTTTGTGATTTATTTTGTTGTCGCATTTTGCAGTTACAGATGGGGCGAGGTTTCAGGGTGGAGCCTACAGCTTTGGCTTCCGTCAGCCCCGCCCTATGCGGGTCCTTCAGTGCTCGCTGCCGGCGCCTCTGAGAGAAAGGTGCCCTCGATTTTCGCCTGCTGCCAATCAGTCTATGCTCTCCCCCAATGAGCCCGGTATTGGGGTTCAGTTCAGTTGGAGGTGGCGTTCAGAGCAGTCTGGAGCCCCAGTCTCCTTCCGGCCAGGGCAATCCCGCGGCACAGCCGACCGTCCCTTCTCTGCGCGCAGTGTACGCCGCCGGGACCTCCTTTCGCCGCGGCTTCCACGGGTCCGCCTTACAGCCCGGCTCCCTATGGCTGAGCCTGGGTCCCCAGGGTCTGGGGAACTGGGGTTCAGAGCAGTCGGGGGCCTAGCACAGTCGGAGTTTTATCTCCTTTCCCCTAGGGAACGCCCGCCAGGCACTCCGTCTCCCCCTCCTCTCTGGCTCCGTCCTCTCCGCGCGCCGCGTCTCCGTACCTTGGGCTTTTCCAGCTCCTCCACGCCTCCTTCTGGTTTTGTCCTTGCTTCTCGCTGTAGAATTTCCAGTCAGTCAACCTTCCTGTAGTTCTGGGCAATGTCCGTTTTATATTTTAGTTGTATTTTATTGAAATTGTTGTGTGCGGCTGCGGCTAGGTGTTCACCTGCGCGCAGCCATCTTGGATGATTCCACACCCATGTTTTGGATGAGAAAGCTAAGATACAGAGAGGTGAATTAATTTACCCAAGATCACGTGGCTTACTCTTTCTGGGAACAGCCCTCTTGACTAGCCATTCCGTGGAGCAGGGGAAGGGCTGAATCTCACTACTCCCCAGCCTGAGCAGCTTTCCTCCCCTCAATCGCCAGACGTACCCCTTCCCCTACAATGTCCACTGCCTGGACAGCTGGTGCAGGGGTGGGGCGCCTGACTTTTCCCAGATGGTGAAGAGCAAATTCAAGGGTTTCTCCCCGGGCCCCACGCCACGGGCCCTTTGTTCCTTGGGTGAAGAGCCCCAGACTGGACTGGGACAGCTGCCTAGGCCAGGAGAGTTACAGACCTCTCCCCGCCTGCCCAGAGCCAGGGGTGGTTCTGCTAGGCCTTGCCTGCAGAACATCTGCTCATATGCAAGCTGGGGTCCCTTGTCTGCTCTTCCGAGAAGCCTTCCTGGACTCCCCAGCAGTCATCTACCTACCTGTCTCCGAGGCCATCCTGAGAGCTTCCTCTAAGTATGACAACAGCTTCCTCAGTACCTAACACGTGCCTGCCACCATAACAACAGCTACTGCAAACTTCTCTCCCTCCCCATAAACTCCCACGGCCTGAGATGGATGCTGTGAGGCACTGCCCAGGTCCCTTCCTGGATGGAGGAGCTATTCTCCCAGCGGCTGGCAGTGCCGCCAGCAGGTGGCTCTTGGCTACCGGCCCCATCTAGGGACTGACTGTCTCTGCCTTGCTCAACGGCCTACCTCTTCCTCAGGCAGCTTGTTCCCAATGACTGATCAACATGCGGGTTTAAACTCCGGACAACGAGGAGGAATCTTCCCAGGGTCAGAGCGCCCAGCTTCCTGCTATGCCTAATCCTGCTTCCTGTCCGTCTCCACAGGCGTTCATTCTAAGAGGACTCTCCAATGAACTTCCTGCCCACTGATCCCTCTCTCTCTCTCTCTCTCTCTCTCTCTCTCTCTCTCTGTCTGCTCCTAAGAGTACCCAACCTGCAACACCTACCCCCAGTCTCACTCATTTATCGATTCCTTCGGCCAGTTTTATTGAGTACCTATTCTGCTTCAGCCCAGCAGCAAAGGCAGCAGATGGAGTGTGAAGTTCACTGTCCAATGGGTGATCATATCTCCTACCTCTCAGAGAAGTCAGAAGCGCCAAGGAAACTCCATCCGCTTCCACCATAAAACCCACAAACTTCCCTGCGTCTCTGCCCCTCCTTTCCTCCTCCTCCTTCCTGCCTCCATGGAGGACCTGTGCCCCCTCCCAGGGCCCAGCCTGCCACTGTGCTCTGCGTCCACGCTCTCTCACCAGTATGGCCAATCTATCCTTGTTTGCTCAGGGCTGTCCGGGTTTTTAACGGCAAGTCCCACATTGTGGTAAACCCAGCTGGGCAAAGTGAGATGGTTGACCCCTCTCCTCTCATCTTCTTGGGGGGCTTCATTTAATTGTTAATCTCACCTCTCTATTCATCATCAACTGCTTGCTCCATGGCAGCTCCTTCCCATCAGCATTTAAATCTCTCCTGTTCTTAAAAATCCTCCCTTGAGCTCTAGACGGTTTTGCTCAGTGGATAGAGCTTTGGATTGCAAACTGAAGGGTCCAGCGTTCAATTTCAGTCAAGGGCACATACCTCAGTTGCAAGCTCGATTCCCTGGCCCTGCTCAAGGTGCAATCAATCGAGGTGCCTCTCTCACATCGAAGTTTCTCTCTGTCTCTCTCCCTCTCTTCCACTCTCACTAAAAAAAATAAAATAATAATAATAAAATCAATGGAAAAAATATCCTCAGGTGAGAATTAACAAAACAAACAAAAAAAATCCTCCCTTAAGCTCACATTCCCTTCCAGCTACTACCTCCTTTCTCTGCTCTCTGTGACAACCAGGTGACTTAAAAGAGTTGTTTCTATTTTCTCACTTCCTGCTGCCATCTGGCTACGGCCACTCCTCTGAAACTGCTCTGCCAAGGACACCTGTGACCTCCTTGTTGACAAACTGAGTGAACACGTTTTTGTCTTCATAGAGCCTGGCTTCTGTGCTAAGCCGGATCTTAAAGGTAAACGCTGGCTCACATTTAAGGATGGCAAGAATGATGTCTTGGATTTAGCTCAAGGACCTTTTAAAATTCTTCTATATCTATACCAATTAATGCCATACCTAGGTGCAAAGTGTGTGCAGGGGTAAGGGTGTGGGTGAAAGGATGTGCCTCCTCTCTGTCTCCTTTGAGCTCGTGGGGTTAGTGGTCTTGCCTGTTGCAAACAGTGATTCTGTCCACACAGCTCACAAGAGCATAGAGCCTGTTGCTTTTCTTTTCTTTTTTTAATATATATTTTATTGATTTTTTACAGAGAGGAAGGGAGAGAGATAGAGAGCTAGAAACGTCGATGGGAGAGAATCATCGACCAGCTGCCTCCTACACACCCCCTACCGGGGATGTGCCCGCAACCGATGTACATGCCCTTGACCAGAATTGAACAGGGGACCCTTCAGTCTGCAGACCGACCCTCTACCACTTAGCCAAACCGGTTTTGGCGAGCCTGTTGTTTTTCACATCCCCACTCATATCAGCCCAGAAACTCTTTGGCCACCATAAGAGGCAAAAATTCCGCACCTGGTCCTCACGTCTGTGTTTTAGGTCTTGAAATTCTTTTGGGGCCAGTGCCAGATCAGTCTCCTCTGATCAGCACCTGTGGAGTGGAGCCCAAGGTTTTCCCATTTGTGTCTACTAACATAGGCTTGGTCAGGCCCTACCAAGGCCTCTCGGCATCATGGGCTCGGGTGACTCACCTGAAAAATTCTTTCCCCATGACTTCTGAGAGCCAAGGAACAGCTCCCTTTGCCAAATAAGCTCTACGCCTCCTTCAGACCTCAACTTGCATGCCACGTCCTTCTGAGAGCAGAACCAGTCTCGGCTCCTTGCCTCACCCTGACGCACCTCATCTTTCCCAGCTAATTATTCAAATCAGAACTGGACCAGGAGGCTCCTAAAAACCCCAACCACAATCCCACAAGCCCTCCTCCACAGTCCCAAACCTCTGGAAGCCATTCCTTAGCAGTTTCATTTCTCTTGGGTAGTAGAGATGGCAAGAACACCTTGGTTTTCTTGTAGCTTTACAATAACTTTGCATAGTTTTCTCATTTTATTCTCACCAAACCTACAGCGCTATCCCATTATACAGAGAGGGCAATTGAGGTCTAGGTAGGTTAATGAAGAGTTTGGGCCAAATCAACCAAGTATACTAGTAAATAGTGATTCTAGTATCTTTTAAAAAAATTTTTATTGATTTTAGAGAAAGAGAGGAAGGGGGGTGGGTGAGGGGCTGGGGATGGGACTCACAATCTTGGCTTATCTGGACTATCTGAGCTATGCTGGAACTCATAATCTTGACATATCTGGACAATCTGAGTTTTGTGGGCAGGGTTGTGACTCTACTATTTATTTATTTATTTATTCATCCATTTATTTATTTTGGTTAATCCTCATCCAGGAATATATATATATATATATATATATATATATATATATATATATATATTTAATATATTTTATTGATTTTCTACAGAGAGGAAGAGAGAGGGATAGAGAGTTAGAAACATCGATGAGAGAGAATCATTGATCAGCTGCCTTTTGCATACCCCCTACTGGGGATGTGCCCGCAACCAAGGTACATGCCCTTGACCAAAATCGAACCCGGGACCTTTCAGTCCGCAGGCCAACGCTCTATCCACTGAGCCAAACCAGTTTCGGCAGGAATATTTTTTTAAATTAATTTTTAGAGTGGGAGGGGGAGAAACAAAGAGAGAAACGTAGATGTGAGTGAGGGACACACATTGGTTGGTTGTCTCCCACGTGCGTCAGGGCCAGGGACAAGCCTGCAACCCAGGCAAACGCCCTTGATGGGTATCCAACCTGGGACCCTTCAGTGCGCAGGCTGATGCTCTATCCACTGAGCCAAACCGGCTGGGCTCTGACTCTATTATCTTGATGGCAGGTCCACGGAGGGAATTTTGCTTCTTGTTTTCTTGCATGCCTCAGGTCAATTTCATGAAAGTGGTGAGCAACAGGCTGCCGGCAGCCATCACCCACTTCACCCTAACCAGAGTCATAGAAAGCTGTCTCTGTACATAGGCAGCGGGGTTGAGGGCTGTCTCATCCATGGTCTTCCAGGTCAGTAGGAACCGCACGGTATTTGCCCCATTTTATAGGTTAGTAAACTGACTCTCCTTCACTAGTGGTTGGAATCAGGCAAACTCTCTCTGACCCACACAACCTCGGGTGATGGGTATCAGCATGAGGTTGGCCCACCAGAATCCAAGCAGCAAGTGGCTGAGGAGGACGGAGACGCCTCCTACCCAGCGATGCTCTAGGGGTCAACCCTCATTCAACCAGCAGTCCGTGACACTCCTAACACTGTCAGAGCCCAGCGGTGGAACCGTCATCCTCTGCCTCCGCCGGCTTTTCCTCATCGAGGCTGCTCTCGAAACTCATTCTGGGGGTGGTGGAGGGGCGGGAAGAAACCCCGGACAGTGGCTGGGATAAGCGATGCCCATGGAAAAAGCAGATTTGAAAACGGGTTTGAGCCAGCACCGGTTTGGCTCAGTGGATAGAGCTTCGGCCTGCGGACTGAAAGGTCCTGGGTTCGATTCCGGTCAAGGGCATGTACCTTGGTTCCGGGCACATCCTCTGTAGGGGGTGTGCAAGAGGCAGCTGGTCGATGATTCTCTCTCATCGACGTTTCTAACTCCCTATCCCTCTCTCTTCCTCTCTGTGAAAAATCAATAAAATATATTTTAAAAAAAAGAAAAGAAAACGGGTTTGATGTCTCGTAGCTGCAGTTGATGATGAATCCAGTCCCAGGGACGAGAGAGACGGGCGGTGCCTCCCATTTCCCCCCAAACCCCGGATCCCAGCTCCGTGCGGATTCCTGCCGGTGTAACCCGTCCAGCCTCGGAGGCTGCCGCCAGCCAGCCAGCCAGCGGTTACGGGAAGTGCGCAGGCGCACTATTGGGCCGGTACTTGGTTACTTAGGAAACAGCCAATCAGCGAGCCGGGCGTTGGCCAATGGGAAGCGCGGATGAACCGACCCGGCAGATTTGAAAGCGCGGCGCGGGCGGGCGGTGGTTTCCTTGGGGGGGAAAGAGGGGAGCCTGTGGGGCCCATTGTCCGGCGGCCCCGGCCTCCGGTTTGCGGCCGAGGGACCCGGCAGCGAGCGGCAGCACCGGCGGCGGGGAACCGGCGAAGGGTAAGCCCCAGCCCGCCCTCTTTAGAGCCAGACACCGAGGCGCGGCGCGGAGACCCAGCCGGGTCTGTGCGGTCTCCAGGGAACAGGGCGGGGTCGGTGCAGGGAGCATGGCGCCTCCTTCCACATCTGCGCAGGAGATCGGGCTCGTCCTCCGCACCCGTGTGCGGGACCTCGACGTGTCCGCACATCTGCACCGGGCCCGGCCCTCCGGGCATCCGCTCTCTCTGGGGAAGGCCCTCCTGCTCGGGTGTGAGAAAGAATCGGGTCTTCCTGGACCCTAGATCTGGAGGCCTGGGACCCACTGCGCACCTGTGCGGAGTAGCTAACACCCTCCGCACTCATCTCCGCGGGAGGACTGAGTGCAGAGCTTTGCCCGTGGCCGTGACTTAGCTAATGGGTTACTTAGTTCTAGAGGTAAAGTTGGAAGGAAGGAAGGAAGGAATGAAAGAGCATCCGTATGGTAGAAGACCATGCTTTCTGCTACTGCTCCTAGGATGCCTTCCCTTAGCGATGACTCTTGAAGGTAGTGAAGTAACTTGGAAAAGAGAAAGCCTGGTCTCTGCCACGGGAAACGGGGGCTTTTACCCAAGACAGTACTTTCGGCATCGTGGGAAAATGATGTTTGTCATGCTAATCCTGATAATAATGGCTAACGTTTGTTTGTTTTTAGCACTTACCATGTTTGGATGAACTTAGTTAATTCTCACAACTGCGCTATTGGAGAGATGCTAATATTATTTACGTTTTACAGATTGGGAAACACAGAGACGGTGAGCCTAGCTCAGAGGAGAAAGCCTACAGCGTTTTTCTGAATGAGCTTCTCCTCCTCCGTGTTACACTGTTTTCTCCAATCTTGTCCCAGTTCTACTTTCTCTGCCTCACCGCATCCATGCTTCAGCTACCAATGTATCCAGTCCTTCTCTGCCTATTTCATTATTGAATTAAGGTATCTCAATTTGTTGGTCTTTATATTATCCAACCCAGCTCCATTTATACTTTTTTTTTCAAAAAGAGTATACAAGTGGCATATTTGAAGGTATTCATAAAAATTGCCTCTATCTGGCCACAAAACAAGTCTAAACAATATCAGAGTTCAAGTCATATTTTCTTTCCACAAGCAATTAGTTAAAAAGACACAAAGGAAAGAGAAATTAAACCCACATTTTAGATCTTTTTTTAAAAACCCACTTAAAAAAAAAATTAAAAATAAAAATAAATAAATAAAAATAAAAACCCACTTAACTCAGTAAAATGGGATATCATAATTGTAACTAAAAGATAATCAATATGGAACAGTGAAATGTTTTCTTATATTTAGAAAACATGTGGGATACGGTTACAGCAATGTTTCTAAGGTAATTTATAGTCTTAAGTGTTTACATTTCAACTTTTCTTAAAAGCTGAAAGTTAAAAAAAAAAAGCTGTAAGTTAGTGAGACACATACACAACTTTAATAAGATAGAACAATATAATAAATGTGTAGGAAATAAAAAGGAGTTAAGAGCAGAAATTAATGAAGTAGAATTTTATTACATAATAGAGGTTTAACTTAGCCAAAATCTGCAACTTTAGAAAGACTAATAAAAAAAGCCAACGTCTAGCAATAAAGAAACAGAAAAATGTTCTTAAGCATGAAAATAAAGACATAACTTCAGTTACTGAGAAATTAAAAGAGAAAGAGAGAACAAGTTTAATGGAATTCCCTTTCTAACAATGCTTTTGGATGGTTTCCTAGGGGGGAAAAAAAACTTACCAGAATTGATTTAATAAGCTCTGAAAATGTTGAACAAACTTGGGGCCACTGAGGAAATTAAATTAGTTTAAAATGTACTAACACACCCATCAAAGACAACAGCCAGCCCATGTGGCTCGGTGGTTGAGCGTCCTATGAACCAGATCACAGTTCAGTTCCCGATCAGAGTACATACCCAGATTGTGGGCTCCATCCCCAGTATGGGGTGTGCAAGAGATAGCTGATTGATGATGCTCTCTAATAATTGATGTTTCTATCTCTTTCTCCCTCTCTCTTCCTCTCGGAAATCAATAACAACAAACCCCACCACCCTGGCCTGTTTTGCTCAGTGGTTAGAGCATTGCCTTTGCACTAAAGGGTTTTAGGTTTGATTCTGGTCAAGGGCACATATTTGGGTTGTAGGTTCAATTCCCTGCCCCAGTCAGGGTACGTGTGGGAGGCAACCAAATCATGTGTCTCTCTCACATCTATGTTTCTCTCTCTTCTTTCTCTCTCCCCTTCTCCCTTCCCAAGCTCTCTAAAAATCAATGAAAAAAATATATATATATCCTTGGGTTAGAATTAACAGAAAACAAACAAAAAACCAACCTACCAAACTCAACCACAAATTTACAAGCAAGTAGAAGAAATTATTCTAATCTTACACAAACTACCCCCCCAAAAAAATAAAAACCAAGAAAACATTTCCAGTCTATTTTGTGATACTAAAAATGAGACAAAGAAAATGATAAGCCAATCTGTTTTATAAATGTAGTTGTAAAAAAGTCTTAAATATTAACAATCAGAAGCCAGCAATGTGTATTAAAAATACATTATGACCAAATTGGGTTTATCCCAGGAATATGAGAATGATTTAACATTACAAAATCTATTAATACAATTTACGTAACTATAGATTAAAGGAGAAAACACATTTTATTAGGCACAAAAATAGAATTCAATAAAATTCAACACCCATTCATGATTTTTTTTTTTTTAATTTGGTAAACTAGAAATAGAGGTAAATTTTCTTAAACCAACAAGTGGAACAATAGGAGCATTCCTTATAAAATCAGAAAAGAGACAAGATTGTTCACTCTTGTTGCCTCTATTCACTAGTGTAGCAGAGATCCTAGCCATAACTACAATATAAGACAAGAGAAATAAATAAAAATAAAATTAGGAACAAGCAAAATAAAATCAGTTACGCCTTATGATTGCTTATTACACACACACACACACACACACACACACACGGACGAACACAGCTCTTCTCTTCACAACCGGCCATAGAAAGAACCAGTGGTCTTTGGACGTTGCCCTGTAGGTGCCAGGGTGAGGGGAGGCAGAAGCCACAAAAGCGCAGCTCCAGGGCAGAATCGTCTGGTACAGAGTATCGATTGCCTCTGCTGACAGTCTGAACAAGGTCAAGTTCTGACCTTGCTATTTATCATCCCTGTGACAGATTCCTACGTTTCCTTTGTAGAGTTGGGGTGTAACTACGGAAAGCGAGTGTTGTGAAAGTTAAATGACAGCCTTTGTAAGGCATTTAGCATAGGGCCCGTTACATAGTAAGCCCTCAGTAAGCATTAGCTATAACAGTAATTACTTTTAGACTTTTGGATTCAGATTGTGTGCTTCTCTGACCTTTAGTCGCCCATAGGGTAGGTATTACACAGCCTTCACTGCAGGCGGGGTCTGGTGCCTAGGCATCTGGGGTGCACAGATCGTATCAGAAGAGGGTTCTTCTCTTTTGGAGCTTAGGACAAGAAACCCAAGTGTGTGCGAGTTGTGAAGGAGCAATGAAGGGGGGTTACAGCATTTTGGGTAGTGGGGTAGTTTTTATTTGGGGGGGGGGCGGGGCAGGGGTGTGTGTGTAAGATTATACGGCAATCCCTATAAAAACACAACATCCAAGGATAGACACCGCCTGCCTTCCCAGCTCTGTGTCTGCAGGCGGATCCCCTCAGTCCTCCAGGGGCTTCTGAGGAGCTGGATTTGTCCCTTTGAGCGGAAGAGGGGGGGGGGGGGGCGGGCAGAGGAAGCTTTCCTGACAACAACTGAATCTCGGCTTCCCGTCCCCAGCTCGGCAGTGAACTAGCCTCTGGGTTTTAATGAGCTGCCCTGGGTTAGAGCAGGACGTGACTGTGGCTGGCTCAGAACCCTGAAGATCTTATTAAAGAATCATCTCCCTCGTACTTTGGGCTGAAATGCTCTTTCCAACTGAGGATCAAAGCAAACTTGACAAACGTTCTCTCATTAATCTCCCCATCCCCCTGGGGCGGGAGCCGATCTGTGGCTGTTCTCTCTGGCTCTCCGAGGGGGGGAGCAGGGATGTGCTGCGGCTGGTGGATAGGCCTCCCACCGGTCGGATGCAGAGCACAGGACCGGGGACCCAGGTGTCCTCGCTGCCGCCATGCCCAGCGTCACCCCGGCCCCGGCCCGTGCCCCCAGCGCTGTCTCAGAAGGAAGGAAAACATCTCATTAGGCAAACAGCCTGCCTCGCTGGCCCTCAGGAAGCGGAGAGGAGAGGACTGTAAAGGTTACATGCACTCGGCTGCCAGTGCCCTTTTTAATTTCCTGCTTAGAATGTTAGGCTGCTCTGTCGCTCCTGCTCAGCTGAAACCCTCCCTGTGGGGAGCTGGGACTGCCATGAAGGCAGCCAGTGCAGACCCAGACTGCCTGCTCTTCCCTGGGCGAAGGGTGATTATGGGGATGGAGAGGCGAGGACGGGAGACGGGCATTCTCTCTGAGTGTCGAAAATTAGGGGCAGTCCATGGAGCTGCGAGTGTTTGCATAATACATTATGCTAGTTACAGAAAAGAGATTGTAATTATTACTAAACATAAGGGACTATTACAACAGTGTGAGCGGGAGAGCATAATATATAGTAGCATTCATTACAAGGCTGTTTGCAGACTCTGCCGTCAAGGCTTCCTTACTAGATTGGGATCTTGGGCAAGTTGCTTAACCCCCTCAGTCTCAATTTGCTCCTGGAAAAATGAGTATAAGAATAGTATCGGGGACAGGGGGAGGGGAGCAAAAAGAAATAGTATCCGTTTTGTGGGATTGATATGGAGATGAAAGAAGATTCTACTCATAAGTTGCTTAAACAGTCCCTCATCTGGTGGGTAGGCGGTTGCAGTCCAATCGCTGGAACAAGAAAAAAATTATACACGTGAAAAAGATTATTATTGACCAGGGCTGTGTGGGTCAGTGGTTGAACGTTGACCCATAAACCCAGGAGGTCACAGTTCAATTCCTGGTCAGGGCACTTGTAGGGGTTCCAGGCTCAATCCCTAGTAGGGGCTGTGCAGAAGGCAGCCAATCAATGATTCTCATCATTGATGTTTCTATCTCCTCCCTTCATATATGTATGTGGAAAAAAAAAAAATATATATATATATATTAATATTAGCTGATATCTTATTTTGTATAGGGAGAAATTAAGAAGTTTGGAGGGGGCCCTGACCTGTTTTGCTCAGTGGATAGAGCGACAGCCTTTGGACTCAAGGGTCCCAGGTTCGATTCCGGTCAAGGGCATGTACCTTGGTTGCGGGCACATCCCCAGTGGGGAGGGTACTGGAGGCAGCTGATGGATGTTTCTCGCTCATTGATGTTTCTAACTCTCTATCCCTCTCCCTTCCTCTCTATATATTAAATACATATATATATATATATATATATATATATATATATATATTTGATAAAGTGTGCAAATAATGACAGTGATTTTCTGTTTTTAGCTCTTCTATGTTTAGTTCCCCACCCTTTGAGGGGGACAGGAGTTTCAAATCAGCTTAATTCTGCCTCATTTCCTCCCCTCCCCCCCGCCACACACTCACACACACACACACACACACACACACACACACACAAATGAGTTCTTTGCTGTAGTATTAGGTAGAAATTCCAGTTTTCTTTCCTGAATGACCTTGGTCCTGTCAGCGGGACCTGGAAAAGCACTCAATGTTCCTGTTCCCCAGGGTCAGCCCCCTTACTCCTGTTAACATACCCCTAGAGTTGGGTTGAACTTTTCCAGGAAATCTGTGACTCCTGCATTGCAAAAATTCCATCCCTACCCTTGGTAGGCTGGCTTGAAGGAGAAATGAGAAAAACAAGGAGAGAGGTCCGAGGGGAAGGCGAGAGGGAATAAGCAAATCAGTGTTTGGAATTATTGCCAGGTCAACATTAGGAAATCTGTTCACGCCACCCTCTACATTAACAAATTGGAGGAGAAACACTGTGATCATCTCAGCTAGTGCCAAAAAAGCATCTGACAAAACTTAACACCCATTCCTCATGGACAGTGAAGGGTGGGGAACTAAATTTAGAAGAGCTAAAAATAGAAAATCACTGTCATTATTTGCAAACTATACCATCATTTAATTGAAAAACCTAAGAGAATCAATGACAGTCTATTAGAACTAATAAGGGAGTTCAGTAATGTGGCCAGATACAAGATCTGCATACTGAAATTGGTTGCTTTCCTATGTTCTGGCAAAACGAATTAGAAAATGCAATTTTTAAAAGAGCCTATTCACAATATAATAAAGACTGTACAATAACTGGTAATAAGCCTGTCAAGAAATACACAAAACTCAAATGAAGAAAACTATAAAATTTTACTGAGGATTATAAAGTTGTGAATAATGAAAAGAGATACTATGTTCCTAGATGGGAAGACTTAATATTATGAGGATGCCAATTCTCTTCATATTAACCTATAAATTCAAAGTACTCCAATTAAAGTCTTAGCAGGATTTTTCGTAGAATTCTATAAGCTGATTCTAAAATTATATGGCAGACAAGATGCTTAAGAATGGCCACGAAAAAGAACAATGAGGTGAGATATTATAGAGCCACAGTAATTACAACAGTGAGTTACTGGGAAAGGAACAGACGCATCAGCAGAACAGGGTGGAGAGTCCACAAACAAGTCCACGTTCGTAGGAGAACTTAGTTATGTTAAATGTGGCACTTGAACTTGGTAGAGAAAGGCTGCACTATTTAGCCCTGACAGGTTGGTCAGTTGGTTAGAGAATTGTCATGATACACCAAAGTTGCGAGTTCAATTTCTGGTCAGGGCACATATAAGAATCAACCAATGAATGTATAAATTAGTGGAATGGCAGGTTGATGTCTCTCTTCTCTCTCTCTCTCTCTCTCTCTCTCTCTCTCTCTCTCTCTCTCTTCCTCTCTTCCTCTCTCTTCCCTCCCCCTTCTCTCCCCGCTCTCTTTAAAAAAAAAAAAAAAAATACAGTTTTTAATAAATGATCTTGAGACAATTGCTTACCATTTGGAAAGAAATCTAGAAACCACATACCCATTCACAAAGAAATAAATCCAACTTTATAAATACCTAAATTTTAAAAATAAAATGTATTAGATAGAAATATAATAGAAGTATTTATTAGCATGGGAAAATAATGTCTTCTTAAATATGACAAAAATCATAAAAGAAAATTTGACACATTAGATGATTTAAAAATTTAAAGCTTCAGCATGGTCAGGGTAGGGTTTTTTTCTAAGAATGCATGGTTGGTTTGATACCAGGAATACTATCAAGCAATTTACTACCTCAACAAAATAAAGGAGAAGAGACATATTAGGAGATGCTGAAAGAGCATTGGGTAAAATTTTAGACCTTTCTAATAACCACTCTAAGTAAAATTAGAATAGAAAAAATTACTACTATGATAATGGCTACATATGCAAAAATAATTTCTGAGTAGTGAAGCACCAAAGCCATTTCCTTTAAAATAAATGAGATGCTCATTGTCATCATTATTATTCAACATTGTTGTGGAAGTTCTAGGGATTGCAGTAGACAGGAAATAAAATATTCGCTATAAATATAGAGGAAAAAGGTAAAAAAAAAAAAAAAATTATTTTCTGATGTATAATTGCATACTCTGAAAAACCCAATAAACCCTAATTTTAAAACACACACACAATTGGAATTAATAAGAGAGCTTGAGGGTGGTGGCTATAAGGCAGATGTATAAAAATCAATTCGTGTTTCCCCATACTAGCAATTGCCACCTGGAAACAGACATGGGGGAAGCTGTTCCATTCATAAGAGTGATTAAGTCCATAAAGTTCTCGGGAATTACATTAAAAGGGCAATTACAGAGCTATCCGAAGAGAAAGAAAACTATAAAATCTTATTGAGGGACATAAAAAAATATCTGAACAAATAGAAAGGCAAGAGCCATGTTTTTGCATGAAAAGGTTTAATATAAAATGAATATGTAAATGTAGTACCATTCCGTTTTTAATTCCAATAAGGTGTTTTGTTGTTGTGGGGGGAGGAATGGGATGTGTTCTGGGTTGAGGATGGAATGGATAAGATTTTCCTATAGTCAAATAGAACAATAAGTGTCTGACTATAGCCAAGAACATCACGAAAAAGAAAGGCTAGTGGAGGGGGAGGGCGATCTTGCCTTACTAGGCAAAAAGCATACTGTAAAAGCATGGGATGGGAACGGCATGGTGCTAGCACAGGAACAGACAGATTGTGGAACATCACAGAAAGCCCAGCAATGGGCCTCTGAAAAAAACACAGTCATCTGGATACGACACACATGGCATTTCAAGTGGGAGAGAGCTATTTATTAATAATTGGTGCTGCCGAAACCGGTTTGGCTCAGTGGCTAGAGCGTCAGCCTGCGGACTGGTGTCCCAGGTTCAATTCCGGTCAAGGGCCTGTACCTTGGTTGTGGGCACATCCCCAGTAGGGAGTGTGCAGGAGGCAACTGATTGATGTTTCTCTCTCATCGATGTTTTTAACTCTATCCCTCTCCCTTCCTCTCTGTAAAAAAAAATCAATAAGATATATTTTAAAAAATAATAATAATCGATGCTGGCACCAATATTCTTACTCTGTTGAGGTGTAAAGCAGAGACCAGCTGTCAGGGTGGGGGCGGAAGGAGGCCTGGAACGCTAGACGGAGGGGGCACGCCTCCCTTCCTGGTCATCTCCTCTGCAGCCTGGGGTCGGGTCAGTCCTCATACCCAATGGTGTCTCTGCCCAGGTGTTGCCATGGTGATGGCCGTGGAGGACAGCGCGGTGCAGGTTGTGGTTCGGGTTCGACCCCCGACCCCACGGGAGCTCGAGAGCCAGCGGAGGCCCGTGATCCAGGTGGTGGACGAGCGGGTGCTGGTGTTTGACCCCGAAGAGCCCGACGGGGGCCTCGTGGGCCTGAAGGGGGGCGGCGGCCACGAGGGCCCCAGGAAGAAGGGCAAGGACCTGGCGTTCGTCTTCGACCGGGTCCTCGGCGAGGCGGCCAGCCAGCAGGACGTCTTCCGGCACACGGCCCGCCGCGCGCTGGACAGCCTCCTGCAGGGCTTCAACTGCTCCGGTGAGCGCCGGCCGGCTGCCCTCCCCCCGCGTCCTCTCCGGTCTGCGCCTCTGACGGCCCCTCCCCTCAGCCGGGCGTTCTCCGGCTCCCCCACTCATCCTTCTCCTGTGTGCGAGGTCCTCCGGGGCCTGGGATACATAGCAGATCAGACAGACATGGCTCTGTCCTCTTGTACTTACCGGGGGGCTGGGGGGGACACTAATCCAAATCACACTCACAGGGTGCGGTTATAAACTGAGGTGAGTGATGGAGGGAACCAGCCCTGGGCCTTCAGCAGAGGAGAGGGTCCCTGCGGCAGGGAGGAGCACCCCCACCATGCAGACCCCTTTGCCCTGGACTTGGCAGACCTGTAGGGAAGCCGGAGCATAGAGGGGGGGACCCCAAGCTGCAGTGCAAACATGGGGCGGGAGGTGAGTGATTGGGAGCAGGTGGAAGGCAAAGGAAGGGGCTTGGGGAGGGGAGGGGAGGGTGAGCTGGTGGAATGCACAGCGGGAGCCACTAGAAAAGGCGGGTCTGGCCCTGCCACCACCTTACTCCCCTCCCTGTGCCCTCAGTGTTCGCCTACGGGGCCACGGGGGCCGGGAAGACGCACACCATGCTGGGCAGAGAGGGGGACCCCGGCATCATGTACCTGACCACCATGGAGCTGTACCGGCGGCTGGAGGCCCGCCAGGAGGAGAAGCGATTCGAGGTGCTCATCAGCTACCAGGAGGTAGGCTGTCCCCTCCCCGGCCCGGGCGGCCCCTCCCTCCTCTCACACCACCTCACGGGGGAGAGGCGGGGGGTCAGGGCGGTAGGAAGGGGGCAGGTGGGGGCCCCGAGAGAGCCCAGAGGAAAGACACAGAAACAGCTCAGACAGAAACTGCGTGTGAACTAAACCTGCTCCGTCACTGAACGCCACCCCAGCCCGCAAAACGCCGCTCCCCTCTGGTGTGCGGTCCTGCTTCCCCTGCCCGGAAGCTCAGCCCTCCGGAGGCCCTGTCCCCAGGTCTCTCCCTGCTCCCTCTCCCCTCAGGTGTACAACGAGCAGATCCACGACCTCCTGGAGCCCAAGGGGCCCCTGGCCATCCGAGAAGATCCCGACAAGGGGGTGGTGGTCCAGGGACTTTCCTTCCACCAGGTGAGCGTGGGCTCGGGCGGCACGCACAGGCCTGTGGGTCCGGCAGAGTTCCGGTGCCGGGCGGCTTGGGGGTGCCCCGTACCCCCTGGCGGTGCTGGTGACCGGGGCTCTGAACACCAGCCCGCCTGCTGGGAGAAGCCACAGCTCCCTTCCCGACCTTCTCTGCAGCCAACCTCAGCCGAGCAGCTGCTGGAGATGCTGACCCGGGGGAACCGCAACCGCACCCAGCACCCCACCGACGCCAACGCCACCTCCTCCCGCTCCCACGCCATCTTCCAGGTGAGAGGGGCCGTGGGTCGGAGCCCGAAGGCAGGGCTCCTGATGCCCAGCTCCCCCCCCCCTCACCCCCGCCCTCTGCTCCCAGATCTTCGTGAAGCAGCAGGACCGGGTCCCAGGGCTGACCCAGGCCCTCCAGGTGGCCAAGATGAGCCTGATCGACCTGGCCGGCTCGGAGCGGGCGTCCAGCACCCACGCCAAGGGGGAGCGGCTGCGGGAGGGCGCCAACATCAACCGCTCCCTGCTGGCCCTCATCAACGTCCTCAACGCCCTGGCCGACGCCAAGGTAAGGCTGCCCAGGCCCAGGGCTCCCCACCACACAGCCACCGGGGGCCCAAAGCCAAGGCCTCCTCCCCTCGGCCCCAGGGCCAGAGGCGGCCAGGGCCCAGCCCGGCTCTGCCCGGCCCGGCCGCCTCACCCCGGGCCCGCTCGCTGCCCCCCCAGGGCCGCAAGACCCACGTGCCGTACCGGGACAGCAAGCTGACCCGGCTGCTCAAGGACTCCATCGGGGGCAACTGCTGCACCGTGATGATCGCCGCCGTCAGCCCCTCCGGCCTGACGTACGAGGACACGTACAACACCCTCAAGTACGCCGACCGGGCCAAGGAGATCAGACTGTCGGTGCGTGCAGCCTGAGCCGGGGGGCGGCCGGGAGGAGGGGGCAGGGCCCAGGCCTCCTCCGGGTTGTGGAACAGGATTCCCACCGGGCAGAGGGGGGCATCCCCGAGCCTCTGTCCTCGGGGAAACTGGTAGAAGTGACCCCGTCCCTGTCCTCGGGAAGACCTGGCGTGGGGGAGAGGCAGGATGGTCTCCACGACTTGGAAAAAAGAGTAAAGTGCGGCATCGGACGGACGACTGAGGCAGAATGGTCTCTAGAGGGAGGCAACAGGAGGGCGAGGCCGAGTTGCTTTTAGCAGCAAAACAATACGAACACCAACACGTGACACAGATAAGGGCAGAGCGGCTCTGGTTTCCCCTGCCTCTCCCTCGCCCGGGGCTGCCTGCTGAGCGCAGTCAGGGGTCTTGGGTTCAAGGGCAGCCTCTGGCCCCGGCTGTGGTCTCAGGCGATCACTGACCTCCCCAAGCCCGTTTCCCCCGTTGTGAGTGTGAGTCACGGGGATGTGGGTGAGGTGCCTGGCACGGTGCCCTGCCCTTAGCAGGGGCAGCTCACAGCCACTGCGAATGAACAAACCGATCTCTCCCCCGTGTCCCCGTCCCAGCTGAAGAGCAACGTGGTCAGCCTGGACTGTCACATCAGCCAGTACGCCACTGTCTGCCAGCAGCTCCAGGCCGAGGTGAGGAGCCCACCGGGGGGCATGGCTGGGAGGCGGGGCCCCCTGGCACGGTGGGGGGAGGGGGGACTGGAGACTGGAGCATTGGGGTGCGGCCAGGACTCGGTGCCCCTGCCTCCTCTGCTCACTTGGGACCCTGAGGAGCTGGCGGTTTGGGTTCCAGGTGGCCAGCCTGAGGGAGAAGCTTCGAATGTACGAGGCGGGAGCCCAGGCCCCACAGCAGGACCTCCCGCGGCCCCCCACATCGGGCCCTCCGCAGCCTCCGTGAGTTCTGCGGCCCCACCTGCCTCAGCCTCCATTGGGCAGGGAAGGCCCCTTCCCCAGCTTCCGGGGGGCGAGGGCTCCTTGCTTCTGTCTGACACTGGAGCTAGGGGTTCCCACCCGGTGCCCGGCACACTGACCCCACCCACAATGCTCGGTGTCAAATGAGTAAATGGTACCCCCGCCTGTACAGGCAGCATCTGCTATTCAAAAGAAGGTGCAGTTAAGAGGTTGGTGTCCTTGTTTCCTAAACAAAAATTTCTGGCTCCTCCTGCCCTCCTCCAGTACTGCTCACTGGTTACCCAAGCATCCATCCTTCCGGGCTCTGTACCACCTGCCCCCTCCCTGCTTCCCCCACCTGCCCCTACTTCCCACCCCTAACCCTCTCTTTTCCCCCTTAGCCTTTGCAGCTCCTCCCCACCGTCTCCTCTTCCCAGCCAGCCCTGCACCCCGGAGCTCCACCCGGGGCCTGCCGTCCTTCAGGAGGAAAGCCTGGGGGCAGGGGCCCACGGGGAGAGGGTCAGGGAAGGCGACTCTTCGGACCAGGAGCAGCCCTCGGAGGACACAGACAGAGGCCCGGCCAAGGAGGTGGGACTTCGAGCTGGTGGGCTATTCGAGGAAATCCCTTTCCGACTCAGGGAGGCCCCTCGGGCCCAGGTTCTCTACCGGGAGGTCGCATGTTAGTCATTGGAGGCTTTCGGATCCTGTGTGTCTGGAAGTGAGGAGGGTGTGCTATATCAGGAGGGCAGGCAGGGAGGATGGAAACTGGGAGGACGGAAAGCCAGGTGAGGACTGGACCTTCCAGGAGCTGCCATCCCCTCTCGGAGGGGGAGATTTTAGAAGCTGCGTACATAGGGAGGGAGGTCATCACGGCCCGCAGCCTGATAACTTCCTTCCTCTTCAGGTTCCCGTCCTGGTGTCAGCACAGAGCCCCCGCCAGTCACTGCTGGAGTCCCCGGGGCTGGCCCTGGAGGCCAAGCGAGCCGAGGACCACCTCTCGCCACAGGACCTGGAAAGGGGCCGCTCTAGGCAGTAGGTATCCCCTTACTCTTCTCTGGGGTCCAGGGAGGGAGAGATGGGTCCCAGCCTCCTGGGGTGGGAGTTGGTGCTAAGTCACAAAAGCTCTGGTTCTGCTCTAGTTAAGAGTCAGATTTTTTCAGCAATGTCCATTATCTGCATTTTTTAAAAAACTAATAAATTTTATTGATTTCAGAGAGGAAGGGGGGGAGAGAGAGAGAGAGAGAGAAACATCAATGAAGAGAGAGAATCATTGGTTGGCTGCCTCCTGCAGGCCCCACACTGGGGATCGAGCCTGCAACCCGAGCGTATGCCTTTGGCCGGGAATCAAACCGTGACCTCCTGGTTCCTAGGTCGATGCTCGGCCACTGAGCCAAGCCTGCCGGCCATTATCTGCTTTTAACAACTTGATATTATCACCTATTCTATTTATTTATCCTCTCTCTGTTCACACCTCCACATCGCTGGCAGGCCAACAAAGGGGAAGCAAAACACCGAATTCCATCGGGATAGCTGGCCAGCACCGAGTTAGGGCAGGGCCCCGGGTTCGTGCTTTGCCTTCCGGTCTGAGGGCCGCACCGCCCGTCCTCAGCAAGGAGGGAGCTGCCAAGGAGGGAAGTCAGGTGGCAGGCTGGGGAGGGGCCGCCTTCCTGAGTCCGGGGTTTGCCGTGCCTCCGCACCCACAGGCTGCCGTCGCAATTTCTTCTCAGAAGTAAATACCAACCACCCCCCAACGCTAGAGCGATAGATTTCGGTGCTTAATAGAGAGGTGCTGCTAATATTTCCTCCCTGGGCCCCCCCGGAACATAAATCCCCTGCCACTTAGCTCTGCTGCCGCCAACCCCGCTCTGCCCTCCCCAGCACGCTTCATGCTAGGCGGTGTATTTAAAGCTCTCAGACAGCAGGGCCTGTTTAATCTTATTTCTTGTTGGGGAGTGTCTGTTTCCAACTCAGCAAAAAAAAAATGCCGCAGCCTGAATAATCAGCGGCTTATTATCTGCCTCCTGCTGCCGGCTCCCTGGGGCCCAGCAGTGGCAGGGACAGCTGCAGGCTCCCACTTACAGCTCGGGGTCTCCCCGCCAGGCTCCTCATTGCGAGGAGCCAGGACACCTGGGTTCTCGCTTCTGGCCTTGTTGCTTCAGTCGTGTGGCTGTGATCTGGAGATCGTAGCCCTCATTATCCTCCCCTACGCCTTTGAGCTGAAGTGCAAATAAAATGTGACAGGAGACCCCAAGGGTTAGGGCTTGCAGAACATTCTTGATCGCCTCCATACTTGAAAAAAAACTGTTAACCATCAGATCATCAAAAATAATTCCTCTCTGTCTTCAGACTTCAGGATCTGAGACCACCAGGGTACGGAGTCAATCTTAAGATGTTCCAGTTCAGTGGTTTTCAGAATTTTTTATTGCTGCAGAGTCCTTCAAGTGAAATCTCACACTGACGTCTGACATGGGGAACGGACAAGGCAGAGTTGCTCCATTTAAAATGTCCTCAGATGGGTTTCTTCCCATCTGATTGGAAAACCCCTGACACAGACCAAGCGTCCATTTGTCAGGTGGGGCCCCGAGGCGCCTGCCCGGGGCCACACAACTACGGCGAGAGGGATGGGGCCAGACCTGCTCGTCTGACATCTGGCCAGTCCGTTCCTCCCAAACAGCCACTTCCCCTAACGGTCTAATCTTCATGCGAGCGTGTGTGGCTCCGGCGGATATGGGATGAATTTCCGCTGTGTCCTTTTTAATTTATATCCTGCCTTCTTTCCAAAAGGCCTGGAGGCTGCTTTAGAAAATGAGCCGGCTTCCCTGAGCACACACGGAGGGCGGAGGGGGCGGCTCCGGGGGGTCCGGGCAGGTAGAGGATGGTGCTACCTGAGGACAAATTATTGGCCGTGAATAATCCCCGCTGAGATAATTGTGTTTTCTCTCTGATCGGAGGTGTGCCTGACAGAAAGGAAATTTGCTTTATTAGAATCTAAATTTACAACATCAATAATCGCATTACACTCATAATTTCCCTTAAGTAGCCCCTCAGTGCCTGTGAAGTGTGCATTGATTCACGCGTACTCTTCCAGCATCCCAGCCATGCAATAGAAAGCACAGGCTGAAGGCATTTTTAGGGGCCCTCTCAGCACCCAGATCACACAGCCTGTCTTATTTCATTTCCTCGTATCCTAATAAGGTAGATGGCATTATTTCTGCTTTACAGGAAACAATAGTTAGCTAACTTTATATGCTCACTTTTTTCCCTCCAATATATATTTTATTGATTTTTTTACAGAGAGGAAGGGAGAGGGATAGAGTTAGAAACATCGATGAGAGAGAAACATCGACCAGCTGCCTCCTGCACACCTCCCAATGGGGATGTGCCCACAACCAAGGTATGAGCCCTTGACCGGAATCGAACCTGGGACCTTTCAGTCCACGGGCCGACGCTCTATCCACTGAGCCAAACCAGTTTTGGCCATAGTGCTCACTCTTGAGTACATATGCCAGGTTTGTGTTTTTATTATTGTTGTTTTTATTGATTTCAGAGAGAAGAGAGAGAGAAAGGGGGGGCGGGCATCAATGACAGGAGAGAATCATTGATTGGCTTGTTCCACACTAGATATTGAGCCCACAACCCGGTCATGTGCCCTGACAGGGAATCAAACTGACTTCCTGGTTCCTAGGTCGATACTCAACCACTGAGCCACACCAGCTGGGCATCAAGTATTCTTTAAACACTCTCCGTATAAAATAATTTGTTTCATCTTCCCAACAATCAGATGAGGCGGGTTGTCCCCATTTAAAAGAAGTGGAGACTGGGGGTAAGCAGTGGTCCCAGCTCAGCTGGTGGGAAGTGTGGAACAGGTTTGAGCTGCCAGGCTGGCAGTCTGACTTGAGCCTGGCTCTTCACCGCTGCCTTTCATTGCCCTTCCGGTAAATGAACTTACTCAAGATCACTGCACCTGCTGAGTCCCAGGCCACATAGCACCCTTCCCCTACTTCCTAGGTTGCTGTCTGTCGGGAGGCAGGTTTCGGTGGGTGAAGCCTCTCACCATTATCTGTGACCATCTCTGCCAACCCGTCTTCAGCAGGGATGTGGCATCGCGGGAGCGTGGCTGGGAGGGTGGGGCAGGCAGCCCACCTGAGCTCCTCCCCACACCTGGAGCAGAGAGGACCCTGGGAAAAAAGGACAGACACCCCCTTCTCTGTTCCAGGTTGGTGCTGAAGGTGCTGAGCCTGGCCCGGCGGCAGTACTCCCTGCTCCAGGCAGCCAACCTCCTGACCCCTGACATGATCGCAGAGTTCGAGACCCTGCAGCAGCTGGTGCGAGAGGAAGAACGCGGGCCTGGAGCCGAGGCCTCCGGGACTCCTGGCCCAGCCAGGGAGGCACCTCCGGCTCAGGAGCCGTGTTCAGAGTCAAGTGAGTCTCGCCCCTGCTCTGCCTCTGCCTCTTGGTGCCGTCTCCAAAGCCAGCCGGTGCCGAGGGGGAGCTGGGGTGTCAGGAGCTGGGAAAGGACCTCTGGGATCAGAGGGTGTGCAGAGAGGCCCCAGGAGCCCTGGCAGAGCTGAGGAGTTAGGGTCTCCTGCATCTCTCCCACGTCTCCCTCCCCAAATTCCAAAAACTTTACTTTCTTCTGCCCAGTCCCTGATCTCCTCTCAACGCCCTCCTTCTCTGTACCCAGAGCTTCCAGGATACTCTGGCCCTGTGACCCGCACCATGGCAAGGCAGCTGAGCGGCCTCGTGCCCAGTGTGGGGGCGCCACCCGGGCCCGACGGCACCTCTGCCCAGGCGTCTCTGCCGTCCGTGGAGAAGAAGAGAAGGAGGAAACGGAGCCCCTCAGAGCAGGACAGTCAACAAGCCCCAAGGCTGGGGGCCAAGCGCCAGCACCAGTCCTTCCTGCCCTGCCTGCGGAGGGGGTCCCTGCCCGAGACTCAGCCTTCCCTCGGACCCACCCCCCCCAAAAAGGGAAGGGGCCCCTCCCCCTGCCACTCCCCTCGCTTCTGCCCAGCCACGGTCGTCCGAAGCCGGGCGCCTCTGGGCCCTTCCGCCCTGCAGAACTGCTCCACCCCGCTGGCCCTGCCCGCGCGGAGCCTCAACCTCACCTTCGACCTCTCCGAGGAGACCCCCTCCAAGCTGGGCTTCCATGAGCGCGCCGGCTGGGAGAACGTGCCCCCGCACAGGCTGGGTCAGCCCTTCGTCCCCAGGTGAGTCTCCCCTCCCAGCGGGGAGCCAGGGCCAGCGAGGGACAGGGTGCCGCCTGGAGGAGTGAAACAGCCCTGCTCTCGGAGCCTGGACGTTTGCTGTCTCTTCCCCTTTGGTCTGGCCAGGTCACTCCCCGGGCAGAGCACACAGTTTCGGGGAGCCATTGCTACTCTCAGGGGCCCGGCCTGGTCTGTTTATTTCAAGGCTGCCAGCCCTGCTGGTTTGGGGCACGCCATGAGGAGCTACAAAGGGGACCCCTCCTGGGGAGGGCGAGCAGGGAGCAGGAATTCACGAGGGCAGTCCAGCCCTCTCTGTCCCTCTGCATCGCTTGGGTCCTTTGCCCCGATTGGCGTTCTGTGTGCCCCTGAGAAACACTTCCATCTGCCGCCGCCGCCGCCCCCAGATTTTACCGTCCAGCCTGGCATGTGGAACCAGGAGGGGCGTTCTTCAGAGAAGATGGAGCTCTTACCCGCACCTTCCACCGCATGTCAGAGTAGGGGGACAGCACCAGCTCAGGACAGACCAAGGGCCAGAACAAGCGGCAGACGCCTGGCTGTGTGAGGCCGAGGGCGGCAGGCCGCCCGCCGCACCCCCACCTCCCCCACAGCCCGAGCCACCGCTCAGTAACGAGCTCCGGGCGGGCAGGTGGAGGGGTGGAATCGTTTGAACTCCAGCTCCCTGGACACACCAGAGACTGACACCTGCGTGTCCTCGCAGAGCGGGCCTGTCACTCAGCTGTCAGCCCGGCCGAGGGGCGGGGAGAGGACTCCGCCGCTTTAGTGGGAAGAAGCCTCAGAGGTCGACCTGTCCAGCCTCCCGCCCCCCACGCCGGGGCCTCTCCTGCTCCCCCCCTGACCTGCCTCCCTCCCTCTCTCCCTCCCGCAGTGGACCCGCGCCCCTGTTCTCCACCAAGGGCCCCAAGCCAGCATCTTCCTTCCCTGAGGCCTCAGCCCGCAAGAAGAGGCGCGTGGTGAGGTGAGGGGGGGAGGGTCAGGGAGGGTAGGGGGAGAAGCTTTCACCAGGGCGGTGGACACGTGGGCCAAATGCAGGCCCCCACGTGCCTGGACCCTGGAAGCCGGGAGCAGGAGTGCATGGAGCAGGGCCAGCGGCTGGATCTGCCTGAGGTTCCCTTGGCCCTTGCTGCTGCAGGTGAAGGGTAGCTATCTCTTTGGCTCAAGGCCTCAGGCCCCCTCTTCCTGAGAGAGGCGTGGAGTGTTCACTGGTTAATCCAGGGAATGGACTGCTCAGCCCCTCACCTCTGCTTCCCTCCCCGCCCCCACCCCTCTCACCCTCACATCTGGCCTGGGGAGTACTTGTGGGTGCTCAAGGCTTGGTGTCCAGGCCCACCCCCCCATCCCCACCCATCCAGGGGCACAGCGTGACCTTCTACCTCCCCTCCTTCCCTTCCCGCCCTCAGCTCCGCCATCTCCCGCCGCAGCCGCATCGCCCGCCTCCCCAGCAGCACCCTGAAGAGGCTCGCAGAGTCCCTCACCGCCCCCGGTGACTAGCACTGGGGACAGGGATGGTCTCAGCCGCAGTGACAGATGAAAACAGGAAGTAGGAAGTGACAAGGTGGGCAGAGACCCGAGGACCTGGGAGTACTTCCGAGCATCGCAGAATCTTGATGACAGATGGGAGATGCATGGAAGAGAACAGTGGGACTGAGCCTTACTTGTCTCCTTCCTTCCTGCGGGCACCCGGGGCCCTGCCTGCCTTCCTCAGCTTAGAGCAATTAACGCCAGCACCCTCTTCCTCACTAGCTCTCCTCTCCATCATTCATCCTGATCAATCTCCTGTTACATTCAGCTTCTCAGCATGTATATATTCAGTTGTGAGTGTTAATGTGTTGCTATTTTAAAGGTGCTACCATCATCGTCCCCCCACCCCCCAGTTTATAACACCCTCCCCACAGGCCGGTGGCTGGAGGGCTTTGCTCCCGTCCCCCAGTCTAACAGGGCTCTGTCTAATGATGGAGGAGGGATGACAAGGAGGAGGGGGCCAGGTGGGGAGCCCCAGCTTGGCTCCTCCTGGTTTTGAGGAAGGGACATTTTCAGCCCCATTCCCCCAGCCTGGAGCAAAAGCCACAGTCCTGGTGACAATGCAGGAGATTGGTGGTGCCTTGATTTCCCAATGAAGACAGCGTCGTTGTTTTTATCCTTATTGTGAACAGGCTACTCACTCGGTGTAAACAGCAGTGTGAAGAAGAAAGGGAGCCCCGGCCCAGAGGCTCAGGTGGTTGTGGTGTATACCAAAGGTGCGGGTTCAATTCCCGGGGAGGGCACATACCTAGATTGTGGGTTTGATCCCCAGTTGGGGCGTGTATGAGAGGTAGACAATCATTTCACTCTTCCTTACTCTCTCTCTAAAAATGAATTTTTACAAAAAGAAGAAAGGCGGGGGGGGGGTAGAAGCAGCCAAGGAGAGGTCAATGGGGGGGGGGGGAAAGAGACTCATGTAATATTTTTACAAAAAAGAATTTAAATTAAAAAACAAAAAGAAAATTCAGCCTTAATACTAGCACCTATAAAAGTTGTGAATACGTGGGTTTATATCCTCTGATCCATTATTTCTGCATATATATATGTATATATAGATCTATTTTTGTTACAAAGATTAATAAACCATCTCTATCTTGGATGTACGTTTCTCTCTGTACTCGGGTAGAATGGCAATACGCCTTCCCTTTCTCACCTTCACACTCTAAGACCTCAAAAAACTCTGAGTTTAGAAAACTTTCCCCTCTGCCTCCTGCAGCCTCAGGTCAGCTCCTGAGTGGGTGAAGACAGTTATACCAGACAGGCCCGTCTGCTCTATAGGATGGGTGAGGGTTACCAGGACGGTCAGGGAGAGCATCTTAGTGGTCCCCAGGTCTCTAAGCTAAGGTGAGGCTCCAAGCCAAGTCCCAACAGGCCTGAACCCAGGGCAGCCTCCCTCTCACTGTCTCCCAAAAGCCCCACTCTCATCCCCATGGGCGGCTTTCCTCTTGACTCACTTGGGTTGTGACAGTTCAACATCAGTTTCCCTCTGTCTCTCGGGGAAGACATGCTGTTTGAATGAACTCAGTGTAAACAGCGTTACAGGAGTCCGTGTTTAACCCACTTCTGGAAACAAGCACATTAACGGCATTGAACACGTTGCGAGTGGCGTGTAAAGAATGCCGCTGACGTCAAATGGGTCCCGGCTGCTTGGGGAGAGCAGCCTCCACTCTGCTGAGCTTCTCCCAGCTCAGGTGTGACTCCTTTTTGGAGGAGTGGAGAGGGCACAAAGCCGAGCCCCAAGTTCCTGCCAGCTGCAGGCGTCTTCACACAGCTTGGAGATCCTAGGAGTCCCAATGAGACTGACTCAAAAAGTCCAACAAAACACGCCCAGCCTGACCGTCGTGGCTCCGTGGCTGAGCGTCAACCTGTGAACCAGGAGGTCATGGTTAGATTCCCAGTCAAGGCATATGCCCAGGATGCGGGCTCGATCCCCAGTAGAGAGCATGCAGGAGGCAGCTGACTGGTGATTTTCATCACTGATTTTTAAATATATATTTATTGATTTCAGAGAGGAAGGGAGAGATAGAAACATCCATAATGAGAGAGAATGATTGATTGGCTGCCTCCTACACACACACACACACACACCCACTTGGGGATCAAGCCCACAACCCAGGCATGTGCCCTTGACTAGAATCAAACCCGTGACCCTTCAGTCCGCAGGCTGATTCTCTAGCCCCTGAGCCAAGCCGGCTAGGGCTCATCGTTGATATTTGTTAAACTTTCCCCCTGTCCCTTTCTCTCTGAAATCAATAAAAATATATTTTAAAAAGAAAAAAAAAAAAAAGCATGCCCAAAATTAGGCACCAAGTGGCATGTCAGGACTCACTGAGGTCTGCTCCTTCGCGTGGCACCAAGCTGCTTCCCTTTAGAAGTGAGCAGGCACCGTTTTTTCCTGCATGCCTGAGGTTCCTCCTCTCCAATTAGTCTTAATGAGTTTTCCCCCACTGCGTACCGTGATTCCCACAGAAGCAGTCACAGCTTCACATCGGTAGCCCCCAGCAGCCCGGCATGGCGCCGTGACCTTAGGAGGCCTTGCTGAGCGCTGGCTGGATTCAAATTGAATAACTTCCCGTTTCCTGGGGCCCTCACATATATTATCTCATTTGGTCACCACCACCTCCAGCCCTGCAAGGGCAGAGGCAGAGGCACAGGGCAAGGCGGGCGGCTGGCACGGGGGCCAGCGGAGTCCACTGCACGAGGCAGGATTCACGTGGGCCGGGGGCAGCTCAGGCTTGTGGGAGAGGTCACTCTAGACAAGGATGTCCTGCAGACGGCCATTCGCTCAGCAAACATGCGTGGCTCCGCGGTGCAAACCGTGCTCTCTGGTGACCCATTAAACATACAAAGACTCTGCCGATGGAGTTAAGCATATGTGGCTCCTGCCCTCAATCACAGGAGGTCGGGCTGAGAGCTCCCGCTCCCCAGAAGGCAGCCTGGCTGGTCCCCGTTTACTGGGAGCCGGCTGGTGCCGAGGGCAGCAGTGAGCTGACAGCCAGCTCCCCGCTGACCTCCGTGGGCGGGACTGGAGTCTAAGATTGGATTGTTTTTACATAAAGAGAGTCACCCGCGAAGCACGGCATTCGATGGCTCTCCACTGAGGTCCCTCTCCCTGCCTCTTCCGCCTCGCTGATCTGGGCAGAGCCCCTCATTCCACTCCTGGGAGTTTGGAAGTACTCTCTTCCCAGGCCCTTCACACCCACCTCAGGCCCCGCAGCTCAGGTCTGGACCCCACTCTGGGGCACAAACACCTGCCCAGTGCAGAGAACCCCGCTCGGTGCCAGGAGCTTCATACAGAGAGCAAGACATGGTCCCTCCATTCAGGACGTCAGGAGAGCACTGGCTCCTGCCCCTGAGTGTGAGCCAGCCCTGCACCGGGGTTGAGACTGTCAAAGTGAGAGGACTGGGCTTTCACCGCAGCCATCTGCTTGGCTCCCACAGAAGTCCTGCCTCCCACACTTCCGCTTCTATGCCCCCAGGCTCCCCCAGGAATGTCCTTCTGGCCCTTGGCTAAGCTTGGAGGGATCCCAGTTCCCAGGTCCATCCTAGTTCATGGCCATCTTCCCTTCCTCCACGGTTCTTCTGTGGAGGAGGACCCGGGAGGACTGAGAGGGAGGTCTTGGGAGTAGAAGGGACCAGAGTCACCCCGAGGACCCTGCAAACTGGCTTTTCCAGCCACCACAAGGGCTCCCCTCCGCTCTCCGCAGCCCTCCCACCGCTGGCCCCTGGCTCATCCTGTCCATTTGGAGGACCACTGGGCTGGAAATAACAGACTGCCCGCCAGCCCTCTCCAGCCGGGGACACATCTGGTCCCCGCCTCTCACCCTCCCAGAGGGATGCAGTCAGGCAGGGAGATGGAGGGGAGCGAGGAGCAGAGCAGATCGGGGAGAAAGCAATTAAAAAGTGGGTCTCGGGGTGAGAGGTGAGGGATGGGAGAGGCTGGAGTGAGCCCTGGCTGGGAGCGGGGAGGAAGGGGAAAGAAAGAGCTCGAGCTTATTAACCCCAATGAAGCAGCCTGGCCCCTGGGTCTGTGCAGGTGAGTGAATTGATGATGCTTCACATGACGACGATGTGCTGAGAGGCGGCAGGGAAGGGGAAGGGGAAGGAGACGGGGGCGGGGGGGGGGGGTGCATCCAGGACTCCTTCTGCAGCCACAGGAGTTGGTGCTTCTAACCAGCAGAGGCTGGCTGGGCACAGGCTGCGGATGGCAGAGGAACCTACCCTAGCCTGGGGCAGCCATCCTCCAACTGGAAGGAAATAACCTCTGCCCTCAAGGGGCCTCCCGCTGACAGTGAGCCATGGTTCTCCTATCAGGGAGCTCCCACCCATGGGGAGAGGGCGGCTCCTGTCCTGTGGGTACCTTAGTCTGAGGGGGAAGCAGACCTCATCCTTAGGGCGATCCCAGTCTGGCCCAGGTCCCAGCATTCGGAAGCCCCCATCCACGAGGGAAGGCGTGGCCCTTCTCCTCGGGAAGCGGGCTGAGGTGCAGAAGAGCCAGCCCCACACCTCCACCTCTCAAACTCAATGGAGCTGGGACCTCTAGTCTAGGGCTGGGGAAGGGCAAGGGAGGAGGAGTCAGGGAGGCCAGGAAGACTGGGAGACAGCCTCCACGCTGAGTTCCTCCTGGGCAGTTGGAGGGGGAAACCCAAAGCCAGGGGCGAACGGTGCTGGGCGAGGGGCGAACAGACCTCACTCCCACCCTGTCCTCACCGGCTGCTGCTGCCACCCCCTGCGTCCTGTCCACACTGCTAACTGGCTGCCCAGTGTGGGGGGCGGGGACACACGGTCCCTGCTCCACCCACCGTGAAGTCAACAGGACATGGCAGCCCCTCTCCCCGTGGACCCAGCTTCCAATCCGGGCCCACCCATCACAAACATGCTCACGTGTAGATCTGTAAATCACCTAGTGGTGTATCAAGCACCTGCTGCATCCGGCTTTTACTGATTTTACCCTCACAGCTGCCTTGGAAGTAAGTATGGCTAGTCCCCATTTTACAGATGTGGAAATGGAGACTCAGAGACGGGACCGTAAGTCAGCCAAGATCATACAGCTGTTGAGTAGCCACAGCCTTGCTCTTTCCCTAGAGGGCATTGCCGCAGCAGTCAGAGGCAGCTCTGGAAAATAAAGGGGGTGATGCCTCTGGGTGAGTCCCCCCTCTTTCGCTGCCTCCAGACCTGGTAAGCTGAGCACTGCCATCTAGTGGCCACCCGGGCCCGGTTTCCTTCCTCAGAGACGGGTCAGGGAATGGACACACTGAGTGGTCAGCCAGAGAGACTCATTCTCTCCATCCCACCTACACTTGCTGCCCACCGTGCTGGGCGGGCACCGGGAGAGCGGCAGGGGCTCAACCAGAACCAGTGGGCAGCAGTCTAGTGGCAGAACAGCCACTTGAATTAGAGGTTGGCAAATCTGGAAAACACTGCACACCTCGTGTATGGGTTGAGGCCAGGCGTCGTGTTGGCCTGTCCTGAGAGACATGTGGGGCCTGTGGGCAGACGGGCATCTTGACAGATTTATGACACAGGGGTGGGGGTGCAGGGCGTAGAAGGTCATCTTATACCTACTTCAACTTGAAGTGGGACATGGCTCGGCTGAAGGCCCTGTGGAGGGGTATTCGGGCATCCTCTCCCCATGCCCCACAGCTTTCCGCTGTCCAATGAAGAAGTTGGTCCAGGGCAGTGGTCGGCAAACTCATTTGTCAACAGAGCCAAATAGCAACAGGACAATGATTGAAATTTCTTTTTGAGAGCCGAAAACTGACTTCTGCGCATGGGCCACGAAGTTTCAATCTCACTGTATGTGCACCCACACGTGGTGTTTTGTGGAAGAGCCACACTCAAGGGGCCAAAGAGCCGCATGTGGCTCATGAGCCACAGTTTGCTGACTACTGGTCTAGGGATTGGCCTGAGGCTTTAGATGTTGAGGCCCTCAGGCTGGTGAAGCAGGAGAGGAAACACTATGTACAATAGATGGGACCTGAGCCAGTCCAGGAGAATGCAGTGGAGGCTGGGAGCTGTGTCTGCCTGGGGCAGATGTGCATCATTGTGTGTGTGTGTGTGTTTGTGTGCAGAGAGGGGGTGGGAGAACACAACTGTCTAATAGGATTTAGTTAAATTAATGCATATAGAAGAAAACCATACAGCTCTTAGAATGATGATGTATGTGCACAGCCAGCACAGCCATCAGCCATGGGTGAACCTGAGAGGGGGCAGTGAAGGATGGAGAAGATAGACAAGAGAATTAAGCTGGGGCTAGGGGGGGGACACTGCCCTGATGGAGAGACAATACCACAGCCTGCAAACCGAGTCTTTATTTTTCAGCCAGATTCCACGAGGTAAAGTAAGGGCATAGTCAAGATGTTTACAATGTTCTCCTGGGTTTCCAATCTACTCAATGACATGCACCTGATCAAGCTTTGTTTACTTGCTGCACCTCCCACAGTCCGTCTCACTCAGCCACGTGATATCACTCAGCCACGTGGGACCACAAGGTCAGACCATAAGGTCAAGCTTACAGCCATAGCCTTTGGCTATCACTGTGCTGGGAGGGCCAATTCAATTGTGCTGGGACTTGCGCGCGGCTTTGCCACCAGAGGACCGTGCCCTCTCCATCAGTCTGAGGCTTGAACCTGTCCAAATGCTGTAGCCGCGCTCCGCAGATGTGGATAAATATTGTTTTTATTTATACTTTTTAATATGTTTTTATTGACTTCAGAGAGAGGAAGGAGGAGGGAAAGAGAGAAACATCAATGACGAGAGAGAATCGTTGATCCGCTGCCTCCTGCACGCCTCCTACTGGGGATTGAGCCTGAAACCTGGGCATGTGCTCCAACTGGGAACCAAACCATGACCTAAGTCCATAGGTGCTCAACCGCTGAGCACCACGGCCAGGCTAGATACATATTTATTTATATGGAAAAATGTCCCTAGCACACTGAGTGCAAAAAGCAAATTACAAAATAAGTTGTACAACATGAGCCCCCTTGTGAAAACATGACTTTATATACGTGTGTGTTGGGAGTGGGGGTCTGGTAGTATTTATCTCCAGGTGGCAAAATTATGGCTAATTCAATTTTTTTTTATTCTGAGTATCTGTGTTTTCTGATTTTTCTACACTGAATGTGCAGTACAAATAATGTATCTCCCCAGCCCCTCCACCCATGACAAGATCAAAAGTCACTAGCACCCCCTTCAGGATTCCCTCGCCAAGGAACTGCTCAAGCCCTGGGGTCAAATGCGGCTAAGACTTGGGGCCTCTCCCCTCCTCTCCCTGTGCTGGGACTCACACAGAGGATGCTGGGGAAGACGCTCTCCATGTGGGCACGTTATGGGCTGCCTGCCGGGGTTCCCCCTGTGAGTCCCAGCGCAGGGGCCTGAGCCACCTCTGAGAGCTGGGGAGGGGGCGAGCAGCCAGGCCCTGTCTGCAGAGCTGGAGGCCCGGCAGCGCTGGGTTGGCCACCCCCAGGGCCTTCCCCCTCGTGCCCACTGAATGACTCACCTTGGCACAGTCACAATGGTCTGGGGTGGGCACGGAGCCCGCTTCCCGCTCCCGCCAGCCCCATCAGTTGCTTTCTGAGAAATCCTTTGAGCAGGGGGTGTGGGCGGCGCCCTGCCTCGCAGCCTGACATCCCGGGATAAAAGCAGCACAGCCCCCTGCGGGCTGCCCTCCCCGTGCGGCGCCCGCCCTGGCGGCGGAGAACAAGGCTCCATTCAGCAAGTGCCCAGGAGAAGGGCTCAGAGGCCCGGGCAGGGGCAGCAGGCGGAGCGGGGGTGGGAAGAAGGCTGCCCACTTCCCAGAAGTCCAAGGACACAGATGGGTGGGGGTCCCGGGTGGGGTGCTGACCCCGCGGGACCAGAGTAAAAGGCGTAGGTGGATTTGAAGCCTCAAGGGGCAACAGGGCCCGGGCCCAGGTTCCCAGTTTGGAAGCTCTGGCTCCTGGGTTCCCAAACCCACCTATTCCTGGAGGCCTTTCCCCGTCTTCTCCACCTGATGTGTGGGAACTCGAAGGAGATGAATCTCCAGTGTGAGAGGGAGGGGAGGGGAGGCCAGGGAAACAGGGTATTACAGGAACAAAGATGGAAGTAGGGACAGCCAGCTCATTCATAACTGCTTTGTGGAGCTGTCAAGGCCTGGGCTCCGGGAGGGGGTGCCGGGAAGCTGGGCGCAGAAGGTGAGCCCTGTGAGACTGAGGCTGGGGAAGGGCCAGAGAGTGCAGTGCCTGCCCCCTCTTGCCCTGTCAGGACCCCCAAATTCCTTTCATCATCCCCCACTGCTAGAAAGAGGCCTCAGTTGACCCTCCAGGCCAGCGGTCACCACCTTTTGGACCTCACGGACCACCAGCAGTCTGCAGACCACCGGTTGGCAATCGCTGCCCCAGACAAAAGGCCGGGGATCAATTTCCGGAACTCCAGGGAATGGGAAGAAAGCAGGAGTGCGGGATGCCTGAATTCAGAGGAACGGACTCCAGCAATCTGTTGGGAAATGGCTGGGCAAGAAATTGTAACAGCACTAGCCAGTTTGGCTCAGTGGATAAAGTGTCAGCCTGCGACTCAAGAGTCCCAGGTTCGATTCTGGTCAGGGGCATGTACCTTGGTTTCAGGCACATCCCCAGTAGGAGGTGTGCAGGAGGCAGCTGATCAATGTTTCTCTCTCATTGATGTTTCTAACTCTCTCCCTCTCCCTTCCTCTCTGTAAAAAATCAATAAAATATATTTTAGAAGAGGAAGAAGAAGAAGAAGAAGAAGAAGAAGAAGAAGAAGAAGAAGGAGAAGAAACTGTAACATTGGCTGTTCCTTAAGGGTATGGAACAGGTTTGTTCTTTGTCAAATTCGCAGCACCCATCAGGCACTGAAAGGAGCAGTGCTGAGTGAGGGAAGGCCTGGGTTATGGGGCCTAAGAGTTAGAAGGCAGGTCAAAGGTCACCTGATCCAACCTTTTCTTTCTTTCTTTTTTAAAAATATATTTTATTGATTTTGTACAGAGAGGAAGGGAGAGAGATAGAGAGCCAGAAACATCGATGAGAGAGAGTCATCGATCAGCTGCCTCTTGCACACCCCCCACTGGGGATGTGCCCACAACCAAGGTACATGCCCTTGACCGGAATCGAACTCGGGACCCTTCAGTCCCCAAGCCGACACTCTATCCATTGAGCCAAACCGGTTTCGGCCCAACCTTTTCTTAACCCACCTTCCTACAGAGAGGGTCTCCTTGCCCAGTGATTGGGCCTCAGACCCAGCATCTGGCCCCAGACACTGCCCACCAGTACCTCTGACTGTGGCCAGGCTGGGGCTGGCACACCCAGGAGGCCCTGCCTCTGGGCACAGTGACCTCAGTGGGGTGAGAAGGAGTCTCCCCATGGCTGGGCTGCAACCCAGCCCCACCTCCTCAGGCTATGCCAGGGGGTGTTTCCAGGGACAGTCTGGGCTGGGTCGAGACAGCCCCTTCCTTCATAAAGCCCTCCTCGCATCCCGGGAGCCTGCAGAGCCAGGCCAGGATGGAGAGGAGACGGGTCACCTCGGCTGCCCGCCGCTCCTTTGCTTCCTCCTCCGAGATGGTGGTGGGGGGCCTGGCTCCCAGCCGCCGCTGGGGCCCCGGCACCCACTTCTCCCTGGCTCGCATGCCACCCCCACTCCCGGCCCGAGTGGACTTCTCCTTGGCCGGGGCCCTCAACACCGGCTTCAAGGAGACCCGGGCCAGCGAGCGGGCGGAGATGATGGAGCTCAATGACCGCTTCGCCAGCTACATCGAGAAGGTGCGCTTCCTGGAGCAGCAGAACAAGGCGCTGGCCGCCGAGCTGAACCAGCTGCGGGCCAAGGAGCCCACCAAGCTGGCCGACGTCTACCAGGCCGAGCTGCGGGAGCTGCGGCTGCGGCTCGATCACCTCACCGCCAGCGGCGCCCGGCTCGAGGTGGAGAGGGACAACCTGGCCCAGGACCTGGGCGCCCTGCGGCAGAAGTGAGGAGGGGGCCCGGGGGAGGGGCCTCCTGAGCCGGCAGGACTCCCTGCTCCCTGGTTTCCACATCTCTGGGAGGGGAGGGCTGTCCCCGCTCCCCAAAGGATGGCAGGGACTGGGAGGAGGCTCAGGGCCTCGGGGATTTGATTCCCCAAGACCTTCTGCCAGGAAAGAGGGTACGCTCAGCACCTCCTTCCCCCTGGGGAGTCTGTGCTAGAGCAGTGAGGGGCCCAGCAGGCAGGGTGTGTGTGCTTCATTCACGCTGGGGCCCTGTGGGCGGGGAGCGCACCTATTCTGAGCCCGGGTTCACAGAGGGAAGGGAAAGCTGGGGTGCCCGAGGAAGATCGGGCAGGAGTGGGGAGGGGGAGAATGGGAAAAAGAGCAGGAAAGCCGGCTTCGGAACACAGGGGACTTTGTCTGTCACCAGCTTAGGATCCTTGTCAAGGCTTCACCTTGCACAGCTGTGCAGCAGAGATCTTAATAACACCCATTTCCAAAAGCCAGGGGGCACCCCAGGGGCTTGGTGTTTTGCTCAGCCAGCTGGGCATGCGTGCGTGCCCTCAAGGGCAGGAGGACGTGTGTGTGTGTGTGTGTGTGTGTGTGTGTGTGTGTGTATGCGCATGCCAGCAGCAGTGAGTGTGTGTTGGTGGAAGCACCTATGTGAGCAGGAGCCGGTGCAACAACCCTGACAGGGCACCTTAGTAATGAGTTAGAGCAAAGGCCCTCATCTGCTCACGTTCCTGGCCAAGCTCTCCCCTAGTCCTGGTTTGGGGGGTGCCCTCTGGATTGGGAAAGGGGTCCAAGAGTCCTCAGAAGAGCATGGACCAGGACTGTGTCCCCCCACCCCAGGCTCCAGGATGAAACCAACCTGAGGCTGGAGGCGGAGAACAACCTGGCCGCCTATCGACAGGTCAGGGGGGTTGGGGGATGGGGCGCAGGAGGGGGGAAGGGTTGGTGACAGCCCCCCAAACACGGGCCCCCACCAGCCCTCCTGAGCAATGTGCTGCTCTCCCAGCCGCCGAAGGGGGGGACAGACAAGGCCAGGGAATGGGGGGAAGAGTCTGGGGTCAGAGTGGCCCTCTGCCTCCTCCCTGCTCCAGGAGGCAGATGAAGCCACCCTGGCCCGGCTGGATCTGGAGAGGAAGATTGAGTCTCTGGAGGAGGAAATCCAGTTCTTGAGGAAGATCCATGAAGAGGTGAAGCCCAACACAAAGATTGGGGGGGTGGGGGGGAGATTAAAAACAAAAAGAGAAATCAAGGAAGACAGAAATAGAGGCAGACATGAGAGCATCCACAGCCCCTGGTAAATGCACACAGAGACACACTCCACTCATTGAGCATTACAAAAGCTCTGTGACCTCTTTCTCTTCACTACAGCCCTGTGGGAGGGGACCTTTCCGTATAATCTCCTTTTCACAGACCAAAGACGTTAAAGCACTTGCTAAAAACCACAGTCTCTCTGACTCCATTCATTCTGCCATCTGTCTCCATGTGACCGAGAGCCATTCATAAGGAAACAGATCCCAATTAGCTCTGACCTCAGCTCATGGATTCAGCATCCATGACCCCGTGGAACCTGGGAACCCACGGGCCCACACGCACAGGGACGCAGACACTCTCTCATAATGACACGGGTACACTTTCTGTGCTCCTGCCTCCCAGGGAGAGGAAACCATGAGCCTGGACCATGCACTTCCTCCGACTAGGGCTATCCCGTTTCCCTTAGCCAGCATCGATGTCCGACAGGCAGGCAGTCGGGAAACCCCGATTGTGGCCTGGGCTCTGAGCCCTGCTCTCCCTTCTCTCGCCCGGCCAGGAAGTGCGGGAGCTCCAGGGGCAGCTGGCCCGGCAGCAGGTCCACGTGGAGCTGGATGTGGCCAAGCCAGACCTCACCGCGGCCCTGAGAGAGATCCGCACCCAGTACGAGGCAGTGGCGTCCAGCAACATGCACGAGGCAGAGGAGTGGTACCGGTCCAAGGTAACCCTGATTGCGGGCCAGCCTGCCTCCTCCAGGCAGTCCTCCTGGCTCCACACAAGACACTCAGGGAAAGGAGGGTGGAGGAAGCTGGGAGAGGATCCTCTCTGGGTGACTGACATTCACCAGGCAAGGGAGGTGACTTGCCCAGAGACAATATTCTAATAAGAACTTATGGCCACTATTACTATTACTATTTGACAACACTGTCGTGTGTCCGGCCCTGTGCTTTGCGTAGATTGTCTTACTATGAAATAGGTACTGTGCTTCGATAGATGAGAAAGCTGGAGTCCAGAAAGGTTAACTCATTCGCCCAAAGTCACACAGCTTCTAAGCGGTAGAGCTAGCTTTCCAACCCGAGCCAGCTCACTTGGGAGCCTGCATTTTTTTTTTCCTCCTTTTTTTAAAAATATATTTTATTGACTTCTTACAAAGAGGGAGAGAGAGGGATAGAGAATTAGAAACATCGATGAGAGAGAATCATCGATCAGCTGCCTCTTTGCACACCCCCTACTGGGAATGTACCCACCACCAAGGTACATGCCCTTGACCGGAATCGAACCCTGGACCTTTCAGTCTGCAGGCTGTCGCTCTATCCACTGAGCCAACCCGGTTTCGGCAAGGAGCCTGCATTCTTGATGCCTCCGCCATCTGTGCCTTGGATTATGAGCATGTGCTGCACGCCAGGCACTGCCCAGGCTGCAGAGACATCCTGACCAGGAAGATGGTATTGGCACCCAAGTTTGGTGTCCATCGACAACACTGCAGGGCAGCGTCTACATACAAGGCGGGGGCCAGGGAGGGTGTCATAGAAGGAGGGCAACTGGCCTAAGCAGGACGGACGGGCAGGCCATGAAGAGAAGAGGGGAGGACAGAGCATGTGCAGAGGCTGGAGGCAGAAAGGCACGGAGAGGTGGGGCCGGAGGTGCTGGCCCAGGACACCAGAGCTGAGGGGAGTGAGTGGCAGAAGCCAACGATGGTCCTGAGCAGACCGCAGCCTGGTGGAGCCCTGAGGGCTTCGCTGCCAGCTGGGGGCGGGCGGGCTATTAGAACCCAGGACTGTCCAGGTGGGGGAAACAGGGTTTAGGCCCATAGATGGAGGTGCCAGTGCAGGAGATTCTGGGTTCTGTGACAATTCTGTCCATTCATTCATTCATTCCCTGACCCGGCATAGTGCTGGGTGCTGAGGACACAGCAGTGGCTTCTGTGTCTGCTACCCAGGGGTCACAGTCTCTGGAAATAACCTCACCCGGTGTCCTGGAGTGACCTGCACCACAACCCTGGGGTCCTGCCCACCTCCCCGATTTCCCAGAGACCTCTGCCTTCCCTCGGGCCCACACAGCTCCCCGTAGGCGGCTGCATAAGGCCCTCTTCCCCGTCTAGTTTGCTGACCTGACAGACGCCGCTGCCCGCAACGCCGAGCTGCTCCGCCGGGCCAAGCAGGAGGCCAACGACTACCGGCACCAGCTGCAGGCTCTGACCTGCGACCTGGAGTCCCTGCGGGGCACGGTGAGCGAGCAGAGCTGGGGGCGGTGGACGGGGGCAGCGACTGGGGCTGGCGAGCGAGCAGGAGGAGGGGACGTGCCAGCCCCAGGGGACGTGCCAGAGGGGCCCAGGGTGGGACCAGGGCTGGGGCAGGGCCTCCAATGCCTCCCCAGTTGGTCCCATCCGAGGGCGAGCCGGTGCCTCGGTGCCTCCGTGCCTCGAGGGACCGGCCGGCTTCCACCCCCCAGAACCAGTCCCTGGAGCGGCAGATGCGGGAGCAGGAGGAGCGGCAGGCGCGGGAGGTGGCGAGTTACCAGGAGGCCCTGGCCCGGCTGGAGGAGGAGGGGCAGAGCCTCAAGGACGAGATGGCCCGCCACCTGCAGGAGTACCAGGACCTGCTCAACATCAAGCTGGCCCTGGACATGGAGATCGCCACCTACAGGAAGCTGCTGGAGGGCGAGGAGAACCGGTGAGCCCGCCAGCCCCCTCCTCCGCCAGGGCCCAGGACACACAGGAGGCATTCAATAAGTGTTTGATGAGTGAGTGAATGGGTTCAATTCAACCGGTGTTGATTAGGTCCCAGGGCAAGGACTGAACTAAAAGGCTCATCCCCGCAACCTCCCAACAATAATCGGACCTCTTTCCCCCTGACCTGTCTTTTGTGCCTCCTCAGAACTGCCTTTGCCCTCCCCTCTGCCATCCTCCACGTCCGCATCCTCCATGGGATGGAGATGTGCACAGATCACACCCACGCCCCGGGCAGACTCTGGGAAAGGCGCTCCCTGAGGCTGTCCTAACCCTGAGGCAGGGCCTGGCCTGGCACGGCCGGTCACTGCGCTCCCTCCGCTGTCTTTCAGCATCACCATCCCGGTGCAGACCTTCTCCAACCTGCAGATCCGAGGTCAGTAGAGTGGCCTGGGGCTGAGAGCCTGGGTAAAAAGATGGGGGAGGAGGGACCCCCTTGAGGGCCTTCGTGATTCACCGTGGAGTTTCCAGCCAGAACACACCAGTCCAGGACGTTTCGGGCGGGGCTTGCAGCCACTCTTGTCCTGCTCTGCCCTGGGCCCCGCTTTCACCCTGCACCCCGTTCCCTACAGAATTGGGTGAGGGTCTCGACCTCTGTCCTGTCTGCAGACCCCTCAGCCCTTGCAGATCCTCTGCCCATCTGAGCGTTTCATGTTTTTGTTTTTCCAACTGCTTGTCACTGCAGGGGGCAAAGGCACCAGAGGAGGGGAAGGTCACATGGTCACAAGACACCTCAAAAGCCTCACAGTACAAGTTATCCCAATCCAGGCTCCCCCGCCTGTAGACGGGCCCCGCCGGCTCTCGGTTAGCTCCTGCCTCTCAGACACGGCGCTTTCCTCCGCGTGGCAGGGAGGGAGCCCCCAAGCCCATGCTCCCCATCCTCTTGGGCCCCCTCCTCCCGGGTTCCCCATCTGCCCAGCAGCCTCAGTGCCCGGCTCAGCCCCGGCACAGGGGAAATGGAGGTTACGCCAGCAGCCCGGCTGGTGTTCGGAGTGATGTGTCCTCAGGTGCTCAGACGAGCCGCTCTGGGGCCTCTGAGCACAGGCCAGCCCCTGCCTCCCTCCTTACCCATCGGAGAGGGCCCCTCGGGCCTCTCTGCGCCCAGCGGCAAGCTCTCTGCTTGACTGTCTGTCCCCGAGGCTCCGAGGCTCAGCTCAGCGCTGATGCAGCCCAGAGCATTATTTCCCCCTGGACCGCTGCCCCTGTAGAGAATACAGTTTCGCATTCCCTGCTCTTAATTTTAAATATTAGTGTTCCATGTTTCTCTCTGAGGGGAAAAGCTCAGTTACTTCTTACTTGTATGTGGGCCTCATGATTCTCAGCTACGGGGGGGTGGGGGGAAAGGAGTCTTCTTCTGGGCCAGACGTTTAGGAAGTAGATACGTGTGTCCCAGGACTTAGTTCAGCATCAGGAAAGTTAACGGGGGGGGGGGGGGGAGGGGGAGTCAGGAGGGACCACCTAGAGGTGATACTGCCGAGTCCCAGACAGTAAAGGGCCATTAGGGCCCCGAGAAGAGGCAGAGAGAAGTAGGAGAGGGGAAAAGGGACCCCATGTACTGAGCCAGTCACTTAACATTCATTGTTTCAGCGAATCGACTTCTCGCTCCCCCCTAGGGAAGCAGGCACCATGCCCCTATTTTACAGGTGAGGCAACGGAGGCTGGGAGAGGTGACGTAACTTGCCCACAGCCGTGTGGCTGAGCTGGGCCTCGGGCTCTGGCTTGCCTGATTTCAAAGCCCACGTGCTCCTTCCTCGACACAGTGCTGTGTGGTCAGAGAGCCAGGTCCCGGGCAACGGCCTACAGAGGGACTGGAACGCAGCCGGGCCAGGAGAGCCCCAGGACAGCGGGCAGAGTAGCCAGGACTTGTCCGGCACAGAGGGCACTTGGGGGTCGCCAGCCCCTTGGGAAGAGCCTCGGCCCGCCCTGTGGCCGGGCAGGCTTCCGTCCTCGTGCTCTGGCTGTGGCAGGGAGCCGGGGTAGCAGAGGATGGCTGGCGCCCACAGGCCCCCTCTCCTCACACCACAGAAACCAGCCTGGACACCAAGTCCGTGTCCGAGGGCCATCTCAAGAGGAACATCGTGGTGAAGACGGTGGAGATGCGGGATGGAGAGGTGAGGACAGCAGCCCTGAGATTCTGGCCCCTCGGCTCTGGCTGCCCCAGGGATTCCTGAGGCCAGGCTCTGAGATGAAGCCCGAACGGGCACACAGAAGGTTCTCGATAACCCACACGGGCTCTCCAGGGTGGCTCTGGAAGAGGGAAAGGAACCTGGATGCCATTAAACTCCCTGCTCCCTCCGCTGGCCGCTCTGAGGGGAGCCTGGGCGCCTAGACCACTGGGTGGGTCCTGACCTGGGCTTTCTCCCGTCCTCACCCTAACTCAGGTGCCCAGCGCCAGGCCTGGGGCGGAGAGAAAGGAAATTAAAGAAGTTAGCTGTTTTCACCGCCAACTTTCCATTTCCAGCTTGGTTACAGGAACCTTGCACAGGAATGGGAAAGGGGGATTTGGCATTCCCCAGCACGCCAGCAGCAGCACTAGTTAATTTCACACCGTCAGCTCACCGGGTGCCTGGCATGGCGCTGAATGATGTTCAGGGGTGACCTCACCCTCTGCCTGCTGCTGAGGGAGTTCCGGCTCCTACCATAGGAAGGAAAGACCCAGGGAGTCTGGGACCTGCCCAAGGTCACGTGGCCTGGCGGGGGTGGGCCCAGGTCTGTGTGAGCGCCTGACGGGGCCCTGTGCCCCTTCTCTGTCCCCTGCAGGTCATTAAGGAGTCCAAGCAGGAGCACAAGGACGTGATGTGAGGCGGGGACCTTCTGGAGGCCCCTGTCCCACATCGGGAGGGGCCTGCAGCAGTAAACAGGATAGCTGCCCCTCCTCGGACAGCTGGTTTCCCCAGACCTGGGCTCCCACCACCCCACTACGTCTCTCTGCCGGCTTTTGCTCTAGGCTCCATCCGCAGTAGGCCCGCCAGACAGCACCCACCCCACTCCCAGCATCTCCGTCTAAAAGGGCACTCACCCCAAAGGGGCAGCCCGGAGGGGCATGGCCAGAAGCTCGGGTTAGAATTGGAAGGGACGAGAGAAGTTGGGGAGGGCCTCGAGACCCAATAAATCACTCTCCGGAGCCCAATCCCTGTTGTCATGGCAACGGTTGTCCGCGCTGGAGGTCTCCGGGCCATCTGGGAAGTGGGCCTTGGAGTTTCCTCGGGGCTGCCTGAGGAAGATGGAGACTCTGAGACAGGAAGGGGAAGTCCTCCCAGGCAAGGCAGCCCTGGCCAGAGGCTCATTCTTAATCTAGACCGGCCCTGGCCAGCCGGAGAGCAGGCGGGGTATCCTGCCACCTGGCGTCCTCAGCAGACAGGAGGCCTGGCCTGCCCGGGTTCCAGAGGGAATGAGGACTCAGTGTTGATTCCAGTGTCGCAGCCTCACTGAGCTGCCGTGTGGGCAGGTGGGAGCCTGATTCTCAGCACGAGGGGGCCTTAGGCTACGTAGAGAGGGCAGCGGTGCCGGGAAGGAGTCGAGGGGGCTGCTTGGCCCCTGGGTGTCAGTTCGTAGAGGTCAAGCCCGGGAGGACTTCCCCATATAGGCCGGGGGAGGGAGGCGGGTAGAGATGGCGGAGGCGGGAGGAGGAGGCTGGACGTCAGAGCTGGGGGTGTGGATGACCAGCTAACTTGGCCTCTGGGTCGTGGGGATTAAGGAAGTGATGCATCCTCTGGAAGATGCTGAAATAAGAGAAAAGGGGGCTGTGGTCCACAGGGGCGGGGCACACTTTGTCCGGGTCCTTTCTTGCTGCATAATCCCCGTCCGCCCGAAGCCTCGGAGCCCCTGCAGCTGCTGCCTCCCAGCCCAGCAAACACCGCTGGGTGAGGCCAACGCACTCCACCTGCCTGTCTGCGCCTCCCAGTGACCTGATGCTTTTCCCTCAACTAAGGGCCCCGCGGTCCCCTCTGACTCAAATGCAAAATGTAGCCAGTATTCTAGGCAGCACTGTGTTTTGTAACTCGGGAAACGGAGGCACGGGCAGAGTGAAGACCCTGGTTTGGGTTGCTGCAGCCTGGAGAGGGGACACACGCTTCCACCCAGAGCGTCTGCTCTGCTTTCCGCGGAGGACCGTGGGAGCGTGGGATTGTGTGCGCCCAGAAGTGGGGCTGAGAGGACCCACGCCAGGGTCCCCCTCTTCCCTCTAAGGCTGATGGGAGGGAGAGATGGGACTCTCTTTCCAAGGCTCGGTGCCCTTTCTCTGACTCCCTCCTGCCACCCACGCATGCCTTTAGCTACTGAGCTAAATAAAGCCAACTGCTGTGGCCTCCCTCCGAGTGGACTCTGATCTGTTCAGGAGCTGGGGCCGGGGGGAGGGAGCAGCAAGGAACATTGCACAAGACCCAACTTGCTCCTTGTGAACTCAACAAGAAACTCAATCTCCAGAGCTCAGCATCCCCCCATGGCAGCCGCCGCGTGACAAATCCCTCCTCCAACCCTGCTCTGCCTTAGCAGTGTCTCCCCCCACTCCCCCCTCCTCCCCCCGCCTGTCCTCCCAGCCCCTCTTCTCACCCCCAGTCTCCAGCGTGGGTGCAGTCTCTCAGGAGAGTCCTGAATTTGACCTCCATCTTCCTCACCCATTTCCCCTGTCCTGGTCTTTACCTCCCTACCAGCCGGTCCCAGGACGAGGCTGGAAGGAAGGCAGAGAGGACCTATACGTGGTTTCCTCACTCTTTTCTTCTTTCTTCTCTGTGACACTCCCGATTTAACCAGCACCCACTTGGCAAGTCCTCAAAGGCAAGAATAGAAAGCACCTCCAACACCGTTCAATACTGAACAGGCCATTTAACAACTATGAGGTTCCCTCCCTCCTCCTCTGACCTGATGGAGTGAGAAGACACGTGCACCTCGGCCACTTCCATCAGAGCCTCCGTCCCCATGTCCCGCCCGCCCCAGGCATCTCTGCGTCCCAGGTCAGGTCCCAGAGGCGCCCACGAAAACGGGGAGCAGGATGTGACTAACACACTTGTTCGCACGCCCTGGCCCACATCCCAGAAGCATCTGGAATCATTTAACAAACACATGGGAGCACCACGGGTCTTCAGAGAGGGTGGAGGGAGAACCTAGCGGGAGAAGCTGGGACAACAGCGAAACACGTAACAGCAGCAGCGCCAGAGGTGGATGGTGACGAAGACCGCCGTGAGGAGCAGGAACCCGACCAGGGTGAGCTCCAGGGCCGAGAGGACCTCGGGGTCGGAGAACGAGACCTTGTAGCGCCCCCGGGAGGCCACGCCCAGCCGGAAGCCGGCCACCCGCTCGCCCTGCCGCCAGCAGTAGTAGATGCCCCTGTCGTCCAGCTGGGTGAAGCGGATGTGGAGATGGTTGCCGTGGTCGATGAACACCCTCATGGACCGGTTGGTGCCCTTCAGGTACTGCGTGCGGTACAGGTGCTGGCGGTCCTTGTCCCAGGCCACCGCCTGCTCCGGCCGGGCCCCGGGGCAGGAGATGACGAGCCCGTGACTCAGCCTCTGCTGGTGGTACTGGATGGGCACCTCGGGCAGCCAGGGCCGCTTGCCCACCTTGGACACGTAGTTCAGAATGGCCATCAGCTTCCCCCGGATCTTCGTGCTGTTCCTGCAGGGCACCCTGCAGCTCTGCACCAGCAGCTCGGGGGCGTGGTCCCTGGCCTGGGCCTGGAGCTTCCGTGGCACGGCCCGGGAGCCGCAGGACACCACGTCCGGCATCGTCTTGCGGTAGCGTGGGGAGAGGTCCGGGCTCTGCAGGTAGCACAGGCCAATGCGCCACTGCTCCCCGCGCACCCCGCAGCGGTCACAGGGGGTCCACTCCCAGAAGGTGGTGAAGACGTGCAGGCTCCCCCGGTACTCGTCCGCGAAGGGCTCCTGGCCCAGGTCCCTGAAGGTGGCCACCATGCCCTCGCTGCTCTGGATGTCCACGTCGTAGGCGTAGAAGTAGTCCCCGCTGCGGCTGCCGCAGAAGTACAGGCCCGAGTCCTCGGGCTGGGCCCGGAACACCAGCAGGCTGAACATGCGGATGCTGAAGCGCACCAGCAGGTCGCTGCCCACCCGCACGTGGGACGCGGCCGTCAGCACCTGCCCGTCAAAGTCGGTCAGCACCCTGGTGCGGCCGCCGCCCAGGCGCTCCTGGTAGTACCAGACCACGGCGGGCACCTCCTCGGGCTTGCAGTGGCAGGGCAGCTCAAAGCTCATGTCGGCCAGGTAGGCCGCGTTATCGAACATCAGGAAGGCAGGGCAGGGGGTCCTCTGAAAGATGTTCTCCTTCTCCACGATTTCAAAGGCCCAGAGCCTCCCCCATGCCCACAGGAGCACAATGATGTGGGACAGGTTCATGCCTGAAGCAGGGGGGTGGGGAGGATGGGTAGTCAGAGGGGGAAAACCAAGGCACCACAGGCCTCTGAGGCTGCCAGAATTCACTGCTGCAGGGAAGGAGGGGGCAGCCAGGAAAAGCAGCAGCAACCTGCAGGGGAAGCGGCCAGGGGCAAGGCGATTTATTCCCAGCCGGTGCCCAGGAGGCCCTTCTCACGTGACAAGATGCCCTCCCAATGTGACCTTCAGGAAAAGCCATTCTAGAACCTGGCCCTCTCTCTCCTTTCTAGAACACTGGCACCCGCCCAAGAATGGGCCCGGAGAACCTGGAACGAGAAGCAAGGCGAGGAGCTGGTCAGGGTAACCTCTCCTCCCTGCCCCAGGCCTGCCCCGATGCCTGGAGGGAAGGCCTTTCCTTTGGTTAACCAGGAGTCGGAGGAAACCCGCCGCCTTCCCATCTGGCCGTCGAAGAAGCCTGGGGGGTTGGCCAGACCTAACGTGATGGCTTGGGGCCTTCCCAGACCCAACCTGCAGGGACCTCAGCCCCTGGGGGAAAATACATCTCAAATGAGGAGGCAGGCATTTGACCATTTGCTGATTAAAAGTCATTCATTGGGTTTATGTTATGAATATTTTTTTTAGATATATTTTATTGATATTTTACAGAGAGGAAGAGAGAGGGATAGAGAATTATAAACATCGATGAGAGAGAATCATTGATCAGCTGCCTTTTGCACTCCCCCTCCTGGGGATGTGCCTGCAACCAAGGTACATGCCCTTGACCAGAATGGAACCTGGGACTTTCAGTCCACAAGCCGACGCTCTATCCACTGAGCCAAACCGGTTTCGGCACGAGTATTCTTGTTAAAAGCTATGGAGATCAGTATGGGTTTATTATGGGAGATTGGTGATTTTCCCTTTTCCCCTTTTGGGTGGAAGCCTTACTGGTGTAGCCAGCGTTTGGTGGGGCACACGCCATCTTTCGGGGCTGTGGGCCACAGCCGTGACAGACTCTGAGGGTGGGAAGCAAAGCTCTTTTAACCTTCTGGGCCCTTGACCATCCTGTGGATCTACACAGTTCCGACTATGAGGCCACAGAGAGGCTGGAAAGAGGGGAAGATTAGATTCTAGCTTTCGCTCTGAAGATTTCAAGTTGAGAAGGGAATTTGGTGTGGGATTTTTTAAATTTTTTTAAAAATATATTTTATTGATTTTTTAACAAGAGGAAGAGAGAGGGATAGAGAGTTAGAAACATCCATCAGCTGCCTCTTGCACACCCCCTACTGGGGATGTGCCTGCAACCAAGGTACATGCCCTTGACCAGGATCGAAACTGGAATCTTTCAGTCCGCAAGCTGACGCTCTATCCACTGAGCCAAACTGGTTTCAGCCGGTGTGGGATTCTTACTACAGTTCTGCAGAGGCCCCGAGAGAACCAAAACCTGCTGCCCGTGACCCCTGGGGGCCTCTGAAGGTCACTGGCCCCATCAATCTACTTGGTACAACCCTAGCAGTTCTTGTAGGAGACTTTCCTCCTCCTGGAGCCCCCCAGGCTGCTCCTCCAAACCCTGCTCCTCCTGGCTGAGCCCCCCCTTCATGGGTGGAGGGGTGTCCATGGCCTGCAGCTTCTGGAACAAGCTTCTGCAGCTCGCTCTCTCTGCGCGGCTCATCAGGCTGAGGTTCAGGGCAAAGCGCCCGGTACCAGCCAGGCTGCGCAAGATCCCCAGCACCGCCAGCCGGTCAGCCGGCCTCACGTGATCAGCCAGTGCCATCAGCAGCTCCCCTAGAAGTCCAAATCCCACGTCCGTCTGGAAGAGGTGGCCCAGCTTGGGACCTCCGAGCTGCAAGAGGGCCTGGTAGCGCTCTGGCCCACTCCGCAAGTATCGCCGCCAGTCACGGTAGAACTCCGCTGAGGTCTCGGGCTGCAGGGGTGTTTTCTCCTGGAGGGCAAAAGAAGAAAGGAGAACCCAGAGCGTTTGCAGCTGCTCTGTGGCAATGCGAGGGAGGGAGGCCTATGGGTTCTCAGCTGAACTCTGCTGCTGCTCTCTGAGCCCTGGAACGGCTGTGGTCCATGGCGGCCGCCTTTTCGGATGAGAAAGGGTCTCCTAGAACCCAGGCCTGGTTTGAGACTCTCCGTTGTCCCAGGGTAGTCCTACCGATGAACGTGAGAGGAAGGGTTTTCACTCTAAGCAGAGTAGAGGGGGCGACTGAAAACCTCAGGAAGAGAGAACTCCAGGGGAGTGTTAAGGACCTGCCAGGCGAGGTCTCCCTCCCAACACTGCCATAGGGTCATTATACTCTACACCCTATAACCCAGAGCAACCCCAGCCTGAGCTGCGAATGCAGGTTAAAGAACTGATTGAGAGGGACCTGCCTCGCTCAACTTTCTGATTTGTCCTGCCCAATTTAACTCCCCTCACTATCCAATGGTGCTTCTTTCTGGGATCAGAGGGAGAAACTTGCCTCTGTTGCCTTAGCATGAGAAATAAGGAAAAGGTAGGTGTTGTAAGAAGTTGGGACTGGAGCTTTACGGCAGAGAATCCTGCTGGGCCCTGCCTACCTGGGAGATTTCAGTGGTCTCGTCCTGAGGGGTCCCTCTTGGAGTAGTGTGACAGTTCCAGGGCACAGTCCTCTTTCCTCCTGCCTTGTCTTTCCGCTCCAGGGGCTTGAGGTGTGATGCAAGGACAATACCCCTGCAGGCAAGGGACAGACCTAATGACGTCTGTGGGCGTGAGGTGGCTGGACTGTGCATGAAATAGGCTGAACCTGTTGACAGGTCAATATGACAGCAATAACAATAACAACAGTGGCAACAGTAGCTGACAGCTTTTAGGTACTTCCCATGTCCCAGACATTCTTGCTCAAAAATCTTACATGTAATAACTCATTTGATCATAGTAATGGTTATTTTCTCTTATAGATGAGGACTAGAGGCTCACAGAGGTTAAATGACTCACACAAGATGACACAGGTAGCAGAGGACGGGACCAGGACTAAGCCCAGAACTGTCTGACTCCAAAGCACGTGCTCTTTACCCACCACAGTCCACCATAACAGGGGCACCTGAGAAAAAAGACATTAAGCCAACCTGAACTCCTCATAGGAAGCCACCCGCTGTTCCACTGCCCGAAACTTGGCAGCGTTCTCTCTCCGGTACTTCTCATCGGCGGTAACTGCAGCCTGCAACTCTTTCTCCAGAGCCTTGAAGTCAATGATGTCATTCCTCTCCATGGCTGTGCCTGGGGAGGTAAAGAGGATGGACATCATTGGAAGGCCCATAACAGGGGAAGGGAAGTGGATTCTTCCCTAGCCCACAAAATGACCCAAAAGCACCCCCAGATATCTTGTCAATTGGTCAAGAATCTAGTTCTCTTCTTTATAGAGTTACACAGTGAGGACGTGCTTAAGATTTGTTGTCACTGAAAACAGAATGACTTTCAGTTTGGAGCCACAGCTTAATTTCGTTTTCTGCCTCTAAGAATTGGTGCTTTCGATGAGGAAGCATATGGATCTCAGAATTCAGTCCCTTCACTCTTCCACAAAGCAAGTTGTTGTGATTGAGGAGAACCTCACACAAAAGCAGAACTATTGTTAGCTGCTCTTGAGCCCAGGGATAAAATTTCATCCATCATTAAATGTCTTTAATGAGAAAGAATACCTTGTCACCCAAACCAAATGCAATGACTGAGCAGGAAACCAAGTAGAAGAGGCAGAGGGAGGGGCTTAAATGTTCCTGTCCCAAATTCCTCTGTCCAGCCCAGGGCTGGAGGACTAGGTACTTGGGAGCCCAAGAGTTCTGCCCCTGTACTTCTGTAGCCTCCGCGTATGAGGCTGATTGGCCTGTTCTACAGTGAGATCACCTATATGGGTTCTAGTTTTGGCTCTTGCTTTTTTTCTTGTGGTGAGACCTCTTTGAGCCTCAGATTCCTGGTGCATTGAGCAAGATGTTATGGTTGAAGCATCATCAACAGCCCAAGGGCAGGGTAGTGGGATGTCTGCAACCAAGCCAATAGCCCTCCCGCTCCACCCCAACCAAGAAGGCGGCTGGGCTGACCAGGAATTGAACTCAGATGTCCTGGCTCCTGTCCAGTTCTGAGCCCTGCCCGGTAATTGATTAAACAGAGCTAAGCCTCCTGCCCTTTTGACTGTCACCCCAGCAGCCCTGGCCTCGGTTCCCTTGCTTTCTCTGGGGACACTCAGATACTCCAGAACTGAACAGCTCCGTGTAGACCAGACGCAGCCGCTGTGGTTGCCTAGCAACTGCTCCCACAGCCTGCTCACGTGATCTCCTCGAAGGCCCCCTTTCAGTGTGGTCCCGAGGCGCCTGATCAGATTCAGGCCCCTTCGGGCCTCACTCTGTTTGGGGTAGTCCACGCCTCAGTTTCATTCAGTATTTACAACTCCACTTCTCCCGTTCCTGTGTCCGCGGACGCCATTCCTCTGAGCTAGTCCTCAGGCAGAGGGCTGTCCGCGGCAGGAACGCGGCCGCGGCGTCGGCGGGGTCCTTCGGGACGGCCGGCGCAGGCAGCGCCGCAGCGTGGGCCGGAAGCGCGCGCTCCGTTGGGCTGCTCGGAGGTTTTGGCTGAGCGGGAGGGAGGTGAGTTGACGCGCGTCGGGATGGGAAAGTTGCTCCGGGTGGGAAGGAAATCTAATCTCAGGTCTGGAAGAGACTGTACATGCTATCTGCCTCTTTTACTTTACAAATGGGTAAATTGGAGTGTGAAACGGGAAAGGAATGAAAGCCGCCCCCCCTTCCCGCGACTTCCAACACACACTCCCAGATTCCAGGATTCCTTCAATGCCGTCTGCCCATTAAACCCCTTCCCTAGGCAGGAGTCATTCTCTCACTGTTCAGTCCCCTCTCTCCGGTTCCACCTGTGCCATCTTCACTCCTGTGCCAAACTCTCTCCGTGCTTATTCTGTGTTCCTTTGAGAGCCTGCGTTATAGGGGGAAGCTGCAGTGAGGTTTGATGCCCAAAGTTACTGGCTTTGTGCAACTGGAAGCAAGTCAGCTCTCTTCTCTGTGCCTCGTTGGAGTCGTTCATTCATTCAGCAAATACTTATTGAAGCCCTGTATTGTGCCAGGCCCTAAATGAAATGGAGTCCTTGCTTACATTGTAGTTGGAGGGATGACAGTAAACACATATATACAATAGATATAGATAGATTTCAGATGGTGGTAAATGTTAATAATAATAAAAGAGTGTGTATGGAGGACTTTTATAGAGTGACAATTGAAGGTTTCATAGAAAACATGACATTTTCATAGAGACCCGAGTGAAATGAAGGAACAAGGTATAAATACCCAAAGGAAGAGCATTTCAGAGGAGAATATCAAGTACAATGGCCCCGAAGTAGAAATTAGCTTGGTGTGTCCCATGAATATCCGTATGTAAATATTTCTGCTGTCACTTCATGGATTTGAGAGAATGAAATGAGCACAGATGTGATAGCTCTTTGGAAGTGTAACGAATTCCTATGCATATTTAAAATTATAATAGTTTATGTTAGCTACTGGTTTTTGGGGCTCTCTATTTTGCCTACAATCAGCACTCAACAGATTGCATTGAGGGAGGTAAAGGATTAACCTGCAAGAAATAACAGTATCTCAAAATTAAACATTCCATTTATTTAATATTTAACAGTGCCTACTTATGCATTGTCAGGTAGGCACAAAGAACACAGGATTCCTGAACTTAAGAATAGCCAAAAATGCCTGATTGGCATGGCTCAGTGGTTTAGTGTCAACCCATGAACCAGGAGGTCATGGTTCAATTCCTAATCAGGGCACATGCCCGGGTTGTGGGCTCGATCTCCAGTAGGGGGTGTGCAGGAGGCAGCTGATCAATTCTCTCACATCGTTGATGTTTCTCTCTTCCTCTCTGAAATCAATAAAAATATATTTTTAAATAGACAAAAAATAATGCTGGCTACCATTTATTGAGTATGGGACTCTGATAAATTCTTTTCACACACTATTTTGTTTAATTCTCTTAACCTTTTATGCAATGGAAATTGTGCACTCCATTTTCCAGTTAAGGAAACAGGTTTAGAGTCGAAGTGGCTTACCTGAAGTTACATAGTTATTTTAAAATATATATATATATATATATTATTGATTTTATACAGAGAGGAAGGGAGAAAAGTAGAGAGTTAGAAATATTGATGAGAGAGAAACATCGATCAGCTGCCTCTTGCACACCTCCCACTGGGTATGTGCCCGCAACCAAGGTACATGCCCTTGACCGGAATCGAACCTGGGACCTTTCAGTCTGCAGGCTGACGCTCTATCCACTGAGCCAAACCGGTTTCGGGAATATATAGTTTATTAAGTGACAAAAGTTAGGACTCACATCCAAATCTTCCAATTCCAGAGCCCAAACCCTTAACACATACTCTGATCTGTTGTTTATTACTTGTAAACTGCAGAGTTGTTGGTGAGGGTAATCAGTACTGTTAACTGCCATTCAAAACAATTAAATGCTGGTAAAACCGCAGAAGGCAATAGCAGCATAGGGGAGTGAGATATTGAGGTTATAAAAAAGCTTGAAAAGGGTGGCATTTGAACTGTACTTTGAATAGAATTTCAGTAATTGAAGTAGAGAAAACCACAAAATACTTATTAATTACAAAGAGAAAACAAGTAATTTTACAATAGAAAAGCCTGGCAGAGACCACTGTAATCAAGTGATTAAGGTAACATCACCACTAATTAAAATCAGATATCACCTGATAGGGGATGCACTGAAAAAACACACAGCATCACTCTAGCCCCATGGTCGGCAAACTGCAGCTCTCGAGCCACATGCGGCTCTTTGGCCTCTTGAGTGTGGCTCTTCCACAAAATACCACGGCCAGGGCGAGTCTATTTTGAAGAAGTGGCATTAGAAGAAGTTTAAGTTTAAAAAATTTGGCTCTCAAAAGAAATTTCAATTGAGTACTGTTGATATTTGGCTCTGTTGACCAGTGAGTTTGCCGACCACTGCCCTGGCCGGTTTTGCAGAGTGGATAGAGCATCGGCCTGCGGACTGAAGGGTTCTGGGTTCGATTCCTGTCAAGGGCACATGCCTGGGTTTCAGGCTCGATTCCCAATAGGTGGTGTGCAGGAAGCAGCCAATCAATAATTCTCTCTCATCATTAATGTTTCTAGCTCTCTCCCTTTCCCTTCCTTTCTGAAATCAATTAAAATATATTTTAAAACAAAAACAGCATTACATCTGTGATGTTCCTGCTAGAAATGCATAACTTTAATCCGATCGTTAGGAAACATCAGGCAAACCCAAGTTAAAGGACATTCTACAAATTTACTAGCCTATAATCTTAAAAGTGTTGTCATAAAAGTCAAAAGAAAGACAGGAACTGTTCCAGAGTGAGACTAAAGACATGACTGCTAAAGGCAAACATGCAATTCTGGGTTGGATCCTTTGCTGTGCAGGATGTTGTTAAAACAGTTTGTGAAAGTTTGCGGGGGGGGGGGGGGGGGGGGGTGTCCTGTGAATTAGGTGATAAGAATGTGTCTGATTTTTGATGGTTGTATTTGTTTTGCTTTGTTTTTGTTAATTCTCACTTGGGGATATTTTTCCCATTGATCCTTAAAGCAATGGAAGGAAACGTGGGAATGGGGGAAAGAGAGAAACATTGATGTGAGAGAGATACTTGATTGGTTGCTTCCCACATGGGAATTGAACCTGCAACCCAGGTGCATGCTCTTGACCTGGAATCGAACCTGAGTCCCTTCGGTGCAAGGCGGCCCTCCACACTCCAACTGAGCAACACCAGCCAGGGTTTGATGGTTGCGTTATGATTATGTAGGGGAATGTTCTTGTTCGAAGGAATCACACACACGAAAGCAGTAGTTGGCACGCCTTTTCTGTAGTAAATATTTTAAGCTTCCTGGGCATACGGGCTCAGTTGCAGCTACTCAGCTCTGCTCTTTCAGTGTGAAAGTGGCCATAGACAATATGAATGGTTGTGCATGGCTGTGTTCCAATAAAGCTGTTTTTATAGGCATTGAAATTTGAATTTCATTAATTTTCACATATCATGAAATATTATTCTTTTGATTTTTCAGCTATTTAAAAATGTAAAATTCTTAGCTTGAGGCTTTATAAAATCAGGCAACAGGCCTGATTTGGCCACAGACCATAATGTGCCAACTCCTACAGTAAACTTTTAAGTGGTGATGAGGCATTGTGTCGGCAACTTATCCTATCCTATCCAATCCTAAATAATAATAGCCTGGCAACCTAATGGCGGCACGACCAGAATGACCGGTCGGTCAGTTGCTATGATGCATACTGACCATCAGGAGAGCAAACACTCAACACAGGAGCTACCTCCCTGGTAGTCAGTGCGCTCCCACAGGGGAAGCGCTGCTGGGCTGACTGGGATGAGCGGCACTCCCACAACAGGCTGGTCCCCGCAGGTCATGCCCCCACCAGTGCACAAATCCCATGCACCGGGCCTCTAGTTCTCAAATAATTCAGGAAAAAGAAAGTTATTTATACTAGCATTGGAGCCTTCTAGTATTAAGTTATATATTTTTTATTTAGTATTAAAAGAAGAAGAGTATGTAAACAGAGACTATGAGTTAGGGTAATTGGAAAGGAAATGTGTGAAGGGATATGGTCAACTATAAGTCTAGACATATAAAGTTTATAAATTTGCATGTGGGGCCATGTGGTGGAGGCCTGATTACCTTGTCTGAATCTAACTAACTTCTCTTCTTTAATTGCAGCATCATGGATACTGACTTGTATGACGAGTTTGGGAATTATATTGGACCAGAGCTAGACTCTGATGAAGATGATGATGAATTGGGCAGAGAGACCAAAGATCTTGACGAGGTAAGACAAATATATTGCTTTTTTCTTCTCTCTCTTTTTAAAAAAACAACAAAACAATAAAAGTACTGAATCCTCTATGCTCCCATAATATACCTTGGTACATTATAATATGACCTACTGGGTCTCATACTGCCCTAAAAAAACTTAGCTACTAAAGTTCCAAAAGAAAATAGAAGGTGGTCACCTTTTCCAAGTGCAGCTGCACTGGGAACTCCCTCATGAGCTCAGGTTTTGAAAGACGAATAAAAGCAGCAGAAAGAGAAGGTGCAGCTTCCGTTGACTCCCCGTCAGGAGAGCTATGGAGGGTGAAGTCCAGCGTGGTCTGAGACTTGCAAAAGACACTGAAGATGCTTTTGTGTTTCAGCAGTGTTCAGAACAAGAAGTAGGTAGGCCACTGCTTATCGATGGAGCTGTGACATCAATAAAACAGCAGGAAGCAGAATAACAGTCCTGGCTACCATCTGTATTCTCCGTCAGGAAAAATGTCCTTCAAACTAGAAACAATAGAAAAAACACAGGGACAAGAAAATTGAAGCCTTATGTGTGAGGTGAAAAGAGAGCCTCTTGGGGGCTTAGGTGTGTTCAAGTCTCCAGGTCCAGATGCATTAGGTCCTGGATGGGGAGACCTTGGCGAGGTAAGCTGAGAGCCATGTGGTCATCTTTAAGAAACAGGACTGGCTGTGGTGCTAGAAAGTGAATCGGCAACTCATCCTGCTTTTCAGAGATGGAGGTAAGGCACTGCATTTCAGAAACTACAGGCTAGAGAGTGTGATGTGCATGTGTGGTAAAAATTATGGAAAGATTTTTAAAAACAGATGACTTTAACCACTTAGAAAGCTTGTGTGAGTTTTATAAAAGTTTCCTCTTGATACAATTACCAGATTGAGATATAGGTCAGGTATATGCTGTGGATATTATATATCTTGATTTGAGCAAGGCATCTGATATCTTATTTTTCTTATAAATCAGTTATTTTCTTCTTAAAAATATTATTTTAGCATGGCCAGAGGGGCTCAGTGGTTGAGCATCGACACATGAGTGAAAAGGTTGCTGGTTTGATTCCAGGTTATTCGTTTGATCCCCAGTTGGGGGCTTGCAGGAGGCAGCCAATCAATGATTTTCTAAAGATATATTTTAAAAATATTATTTTAGCCGAGACCGGTTTGGCTCAATGGATAGAGCGTCGGCTTGGGGACTGAAGGATCCCAGGTTCGATTCCCGTCAAGGGCATGTACCTTGATTGCGGGCACATCCCCAGTAGCGGGTGTGCAAGAGGCAGCTGATCGATGACGCTGTCTCATTGATGTTTCTAACTCTCTATCTCTCTCCCTTCCTCTCTGTACAAAATCAATAAAATATATATTAAAATATATATATTATTTTAAAGAGATATTATACACGTAATTAATGAACACATTCAAGCCAAATAGAAAGTATATTTTTGTTCTTATTCTATTTCACTCCCCAGAGTAATTACGGTAACTCATGACATCCCTGTGGAAAGTATATGGGCTGGGTCATAATCGGAGACAAGTCCCAGCCATTGAATAATGGGACGGAGAGAGCTTTGATATGAGTCACTGCCAGAGCTCTTATGACATGCCCCAGGCATCTGTGCTCGGTCCCATCCTTTCGACCTTTTTGTCAATGACTTAGGTAAAGATAAAGAAGTTTATAAAATTTGCACATCACATAAGCTAATATATTGGATAACAGAATCTAAATTCAAAATGATCCCAACAAACTTGAATTGCAAGCTAAATAAAGCCCCAGAAATCATTCATTAAGAATTTATGGAGCACTTATTATTTGCAAGGAATCGTGAGGCAGGGAGAGCCAAGCATTATCTCTGCCCTCCAGGAGCGTACTGCTTGCCAGGGGAGATGAAGTGCATACAAAAGTGTTTTTAATATGAGACAGGGAAGGAGGACAAGTGCCATTTAAGACATATTAACTTATATCCATGGTAATAGGATATAAGGAGAGATTACTCCTGGTGCGATGACCAAGAAAAATATCTGAGGAAATCACATTCAGAGTGAAGCCAAATAAAGGGTTAGCGTCTGTAGAGACAGGAAGTAGAATGATTAATGATTGTCTAGGTTGGGACATGGAATTGGGAAGTGATGGCTGAAGGATCTAAAATTGATTGCAGTGATGATTGCACAACTCTGAGTATACTAAAAAACCATTAAAATGAGGGGATGTGTGGGAGGGAGGGAGGGGGAAAAAAAAAAAAAAAAAAAAAAAAAAAAAAAAAAAAACCATTAAAATGGTGCACTTAAAATTGGTGAGTTGAGAGAAATGTGAATTTTATCCCACTAAAGCTGTTAAGAGCAACAAGACCATATAGTTAGGCCATGTGTGAATGTTCTGGTCAAGGTCACGAGTGACCTCTGTTCTGGATCCAGTCCTCATCTTACCAGGTATTTCTGTAGCATCTGACTAGCCCAGCTGACCATTTCTCTTCCTTTGGCTTCCAGAGAATTCCCAGGTTTTCCTTCTCTTCACTGGCTGGCCCTTCTGAGCTTTCACCGCTGGTTTCTCCTCATCTCCCTGACATATAACTGTCAACAGGTCCCAGGCTCCATTCCTTATCCTTTTCTCTGTCTATACTCAGTCCCCTAATGATCCCATCCAATCTACTAAATACTTTCTATTCACTGAGGACTCTCAAATTTATATCTCCAACCTGGGCCTTACTCTTGAACCTCAGGTTTATATGTCCAACTTCCTTCTTAACTTCTCTACTTGATGTCTAATAGGGCAGCGGTCTGGTCCGTGAAGTCCGAAAGGTTGGCAACCACGGTAACAGGGCATCTCAAACTCAGGTCTGGGACCTAAATACTGAGCCTCCCCCTTCCCTATCCACCCCCCCACCATCAGAATGCACTTTTTTTTTTTAAGCTCCTGCTCCAACATTCCATGTAATATATTTATTGTCCTCAGGTAGAGGACATATCAGATATTAAACTGACAGGGACAGATAATTGTGCTTGAATTTAACCCAAAAGGCCAAGAAGTGATTAGAATACACTTTTGACTCTACCTTCAGAACATATCCAGATTCAACCTCCCCTCACTTCCTTCTAATCTCCCTCCTTCCAGTATATTCTCAGTACAGGAACCAGAGTGATTCTTTTTAAAACAAAAGTCTGATCATATTATTCCTCTGCTCAGAACCACGGGAGCCAGGTTTGTCAACCTCAGCAACATTGACATTTGGAGCCAGAAAATTCTTTGTTGTGGGGTCTGTCCTGTGCTTTGTAGGATATTTAGCAGTGTCCCTGGTCTCCGCCCACCGGACCCCACACACCATAAGTAACAGCCAAATATATCTTCAGTGTTACTCAATTGCCCCTGGGTTGAAAACCATTGTCCTTGTATTTGGTTTCTTTAACTTAGTATAATGTTTTCAAGATTTATCAATGTTGTGGCATGTATAAGTATTTATTTTTATTGCCAAATAATATTCCATTGTGTGGATATACCACATTTTATTGACATTTGGGTTATTTTCACTTTTCGACTATTATGAACATTGCTGCTCTGAGCATTTATTTATGTTTTTGTGTGAACATCAGTTTTCATTTGTACCTAGGAATGGAATTGTTGGGTCATATGGTAATTCTGTGTTTGACATGTTAAGGAGCTGTCAAATGGTTTTTCAAAGTGGCTGCACCATTTTGCATCACTAGCACCGATATATGAGAGTTCTAATTTCTTCGCATTCTCACCAACACCTGTTGTTTTCTGTAAGAAAATTCTTTTTCTAAAACAGTTCAGTGAATCTAAGTGACCATCTTAAAGTTATGGACTTAGTCCTGGTTTCTATCTCTGCTTCCTGGTTTCTGCCCTTGGAAGGAATTATGTTTTCCCTTAAAAGGGTGTGTTGTGATAAGCCACTTGCTTTCTCCACTCTTGATCCACTCTTGATCTCACGCTCAGGAAGGAGCTCGTTTGAATGAGAAGAGCTGACTGCAGCCTTGGCTCTATAGTCCTCTTTTTGTGAAGGATCATGCAAGAGTAGAACCTGCCCCACTGACTCTAGCACAGAACTCAAAATCAGAGGCCGTCACACGTGAAGTCATTGCCCTTAGCTTGTGTAATGTCAGTTATTGAGCAGGAAAAGTGTGTGCCTCGTTCAGCCTCTCTTGCTTTTAGATGGATGACGACGACGACGATGATGATGTAGGCGACCACGATGAAGACCACCCTGGGATGGAGGTGGTGCTGCATGAGGACAAAAAGTACTACCCCACAGCGGAAGAGGTATATGGTCCTGAGGTGGAGACCATAGTTCAGGAGGAAGACACCCAGCCCCTCACAGGTAAGGCAGGGGCCACTGAGTTGTGGGAGGCAACAATGAAACTAGAACACTTCATTTCATAGCCATCAGCAAACATGAGAATTCAGTGAATGAATTAATTTTTTTTATTGCCTTCAAGTACTATTTCTGGATTGAGAGTCACTTAACCCTGGTTTTTTGTTTGTTTTAATCCTCTCCTGAGGATGCTTTTCCATTGATTTTTAAAGAGGGTGGAAGGGAGGTGGGGAGACAGAGAGAGAGAAACATCTATGTGAGAGAGATACATCAATTGGTTGGTTGCTTCCCACATGAACCCCAACCAGGGCCAGAGATCTAGCCTGCAACCGAGGTCCGTGCCCTTGACTGGAATAAAACCTGGACCCTTCAGTCCATGGGCTAACGCTCTATCCACTGAGCCAAACTGGCTAGGGCAATCCTGTTTTAATATTCAATAAAACTCATAGCTTTTCTTCTAGGAAAGTAAGAGTTATTTCTTCATTTATCTAATATCTATTTAGGTGCTTGAAGACTGTATTTAAGTTCTCCCACCAAATAATCCCAACTCTTTGAACCAAACTTCATGATGCCTATTTTCTGAGTAGTTCCATTCTGTAAGTGCAAGGAGAGGTTTTGAACTGACATTGACCTCAGCCTATATCCAGTCCCTCTCCCTTTGTCCCACAAAATGAAGTTCAAGCTCAGTTCACAATTCTCCTTTACTGTCTTGTGCAAAGTAGCATTCTCAGAACTTCCTCAACATCTGTGTAATCTTTGAGAATAACATAAATTTATATCACATATCGTACATTCTGAAAGCCCAGCCTAATGGAATAGAGCTCTGTATTTTTATGTTTTCTGCCTACCTGCACATTACTACTTTTTTTTCCCCCCCCTAGAACCTATTATTAAGCCAGTGAAAACCAAGAAATTCACTCTGATGGAGCAGACGTTACCTGTCACGGTGTATGAAATGGAGTAAGTTATAAGGTCTCTCAGCCTCTCTCCATGAATAGTGTAGGCTCATTATTTCATGGGGGTATAGGAAGTGGTTTGTGGTTGAAGTAGCCAGTGAATTTCAAAAGCAAAATTTCTCCCTACAATTTGCCAAGATTTCCTTTCAGTTTATATGGCTTCTAGGATATTTAGTTGCATTCTTAACTTTTCTCTTGGCTCTCATCCATATCTCAGCTATTTTCTCTTCTTCCAAATCTCTAGCTTGGTATTGAAAGCCAACCTTAGTACTCAGAGAGTACTAAGTATTTAATTGTCAGTGTTGGGCCACCAGAGTCTCTTTTGACTCAGCAAAATTGCTAAGTGTTTTGGAAGCATAATGATCTACTTTAAAAAGGAGGGCAAAAGTAGGTTTACAGTGAGTATTTGAAACCCTCTTTTTTAAATATATATAATTCTTTATTATTGAAAGTATTACATATATTCCCTTTTTCCCCATTATTAACCCCTCCAGGCCCCCCTTGCCCCAGGCCTTCAGCACCCTATTGTCTGTGTCCATGGGTTATACAAATGCATATCAGGTCTTTGTTCATTACCTCCCACTCACCCAGAAAGTTTATTCTTGAATTATCAGTTATTGATTTTATGTTATATTCCATACAAACACTGTAAACCTAATTGTATATATAGAATAATTTAGACTCTTCACACTGTTTTTGCAAATATTTATGATTAATTCACTTGTATGGCCTTTGTATAGTGAAGTGTTTGTAGCTCAATATTAGATAATGAAGCTTTTTTTAGCCACGTTTTCATCTCGTTTGCTCAAAAGAATGGGGGTCCCTCATCAAATATTCAGCTCACCTACCATCAGTTAGACATTTTTGAAGCAAATTTTCAGTTATCTTCAAAACTTGCTTCCTATTCCTTTCTGTTCTCAATGGTAATTATTTTAAATCTCCAATCTTTGAAAGCAGACTTTGATCTTTTTAAAAAGCCAAAGTCATCTGAAGGCTACTTGCCATAAATAATGTGGGTGGTAAGCAAGAAAGACAATGCTGGTTTTGGTAAAGATGGACGTTCTCTGCTCGGCATTGTTAGTGAGATGGCATTTGTTTTGTTAACTAGCTCTGATGACAGTTTTAAAAAAGAAACTCCCAAAGTTATTTTAAGTCCCTCCTCTCCTTATCCCTAAATGATTAGTCTGAAGATTTTGAAAGGGATAGTACTTGTGTATATGTGTTAGTTCTGGTACTGGTTTTTGTTTATTTTTAACAATCTTTTTTTTTTAAAATATATTTTATTGATTTTGTACAGAGAGAAAGGGAGAGAGAGAGTTAGAAACATCGATGAGAGAGAGTCATCGACCAGCTGCCTCTTGGACACCCCCTACTGGGGATGCGCCCACAACCAAGGTACATGCCCTTGACCAGAATCAAACCCAGGACCTTTCAGTCCCCAAGCCGACGCTCTATCCATTGAGCCAAACCGGTCTTGGCTGGTTTTTGTTTATTTTTTTCCTTGCTTTTTAAATCTTATTATTTTGCTGTTGAAATCCTCACGAGACTTCACAGATTGTGTTGCTCTCATGGATAAGCCTATTCCATTCCCAAAGCCAGAGTTCTACAGGTATAGAAATTCACATTGGCCTCTGAAAGTAGTTCCTGAACAACTAAAAATACCATTTTTGCACCCCTTCCCACTTAAGAACTTTTCCCAATTTCCTTTCTCCTTTCAGTTTCTTGGCAGATCTGATGGATAACTCAGAACTCATCAGAAATGTGACCCTTTGTGGCCACCTCCATCATGGCAAGGTGAGAGAACTGTTAGCTACTTGGAACAGGATTTCTCTTCGTTCCTGTTCATTTTTTCAGCCCTCAGAGGCATAGGTTGGGGTTTGATCCCATAAGGCTGGGCCTCCTGATTCTGGGGCTCGGTGCGCATTGTGAAACCTCGATGTGAAATTCCAGCTTTTCCTAATCAGCATTCGGAGCCTATTAGTAAGCCGCTTGCATGCACAAGCCTTGTGTCTACAGCTGGACAGAACAGGGGAAAATGAGCCTTACTCTGATTTTATGTCTTTATTTCCCTGAGGATGCTTGTCCAAGAAAGACTGCATCTTTCATTTGAAAATAATCCTGTGGTTTTAGTGTTGATCCTTTGCTGTCCCATAATCCTCCTTGTTCTCTCCCTCCTCTCCTTATCTCTAAATGATGTGTTGTATTGGGAGCTGGGGGAAGAGTAGAATAGATTTTACTCTGTGGTTGGCAGGTTTTAACCTCCTTTTTCCTTTCAGACGTGTTTTGTAGATTGTTTAATAGAGCAGACTCATCCGGAGATCAGAAAGCGCTATGACCAGGATGTAAGTAGAAATTCTGTTGAGGATTTACAGGGTGTGTCTCTCCCTTCCCTCAGCCTTCTCACTCACTATAAATAATGACGTCGTCAAAGTGCTGCTTTATGATTGTAATCTCTATTAATTGCCTTTAAGAAAATAATTACAACTTTATTGGGAGCATAAAGAATATTACTCTGCAGTATTTTTGGATGATCTGTTCTACACTTGAGATCCCTCCTCTTTTCTGATATGTTCTGACTTTTGTTGTTGTTGTTGTTAATCCTTACTCGAGGATGTTTTTCCATTGACTTTTTTTAGAGAGTGGAAGGGAGGGGAGAGACAGAGAGGAAACATTGATTGGTTGCCTCCTGCATGCATCCTGGGCTGGGGATCGCTCCTGCAACCTAGGTACATGTCCTTGACCAGACCTTTCAGTCACAGGCCGACGCTCTATCCACTGAGTGAAACCAGCTAGGGCTTTTATAGCCAATTCCTTTTCTCTTTTTAAAAAAAATATTTTTATTGATTTTAGAGAGAGGGTAAGACAGAGGGCTAAATAGAAACATCAATGAGAGAGAAACATCATCCATCTATTGCCTCCTACACATCCCTTCTGCCCCCAAACACACAAACCCTCCCATTCCCCTGGGGATCAAGTCCGAAACCCGGTCATATGCCCTGATGGGGAATTGAACCAGCAACCTTTCGGTTCATGGGTCAGTGCTCAACCACTGAGCTACACTGGCTGACTATAGCCTCTTTTTTCCTGTCATAATATTAAAAGCTTCCTCTATAAATATAATACAATTGGACTGTATTGTTTTCATGATGAATTTACATGCCTGTGAGTGAGACCAGTTTTGCTGCAAGTCTCAATGTAATAATGGTTCAGTCTCTGCCAGATTAACTGTTTCGGCATGTGGGGTTCCATGAAGGCTGGATGTGACTCCCTTTAAGAATTGGGTGCATTTGATATATTGATAATTTAGCTTTCCAGCTATACCTGGTCTTCACCCCCATCCCCCAAAACACATCCAGGAGCATTTTCCATCTGTGAAGGCACAGGTCTCATTATCTGGAATTTTTGTAGGAAGACCCTGCTCTTTTCATGTATTTTCTTCCCGTGGTGGAAACCTTGAGTTGGGACGTGGTCGGGGAAGTGATTGATGGTTTGTGTGGGAGAGGAGTCTGAATTCAGTTGGTAACAACAGTTTATTTTTTTCAGCTATGCTACACTGACATCCTCTTCACAGAACAGGAGGTAAGTTTGCTTTGGAAACTCGACTAGTGCCCACACCAGACCCAGCTATAGTTTTGTAGGGAGTCTTTTCTTTTTTTAAAATATATTTTATTGATTTTTCCTGAGAGGAAGGGAGAGGGATAGAGAATTAGAAACATCGATGAGAGAGAAACATCAATCAGCTGCCTCCTGCACACCCCCCACCAAGAATGTGCCCGCAACCAAGGCACATGCCCTTGACAGGAATCGAACTTCTATCCACTGAGCCAAACCAGTTTTGGCAGTAGGTGTCTTTATGATAACACTTGGTCCATACCTCGAACCCCTCTCTCGCTCTCACCTCTTTATCTCCTAGCTTCTACCTACCAGTCATCCCATTATTTATAACTTGAAGGGAGCTGGCTAGGCAAGCGGTAGGATAAAAGGGAGGAACCCTCCTGTCCTTGACTGGATTTGATGGGTCTAATAGGGCAGATACTAATAGATGTGTACATCTGTAAGTTATGCAGGCGCCAACATGATTTTTAAAATTATATCATGCTTAAAATCTGTAAGATTACTTCATCCATAAGACGTGCCTTTCTAGGAGTAGCTTCTCTCTTTTTTAAAGAAACCTTACTGGGGATCAAGCCCAGAACCCAGGCATGTTCCCTAACCAGGAATCAAACCAGCAACCTTTTAAAGGTCCATAGGTTGATGCTGAGCTTCTGAGCCACACCAGCTGGACATTACTGTTGTTTCTTAATATATTTATTTGACTAAAGTTTAATAATTATTCCCTATTATAGTTTTTTATATGTATATTTTTACTGATTTCAAAGAGGAAGGGGAGGGAAAGAGAAACATCAATGATGAGAGAGAATCATTGATTGGCTGCCTCCTGCGTGCCCCCCATTGGGGATCAAGCCTACAACCTGGGCATGTGCCCTTAACCAGAATTGAACCAGGGACCTTTCAGTCCGCAGGGTAATGCTCTATCCACTGACCCAAACCGGCTAGGGTCCCTGTTATAGTTTTTATTTATTTGTTTATTTATTTATTTATTTATTTATTTATTTTTATGTTTTGAGCCTAAAATGCCCCCAGATTGTTTGTTTTTACATACCTAAAGCTTGGTTATTATTTTTGTTCCCAGTGTATGAGGAGGATAAAACTTGTTTTACTTTTTTTGTATTTGAAACAACATCCCTCCCCAAATGCTGTTAACATTAAGATATTTCATCTTCAAGGTCATTCTGGTTGGATGGCTAGATACAAATCATACCTACTACAAAGTGATAAATCAGTTTACTTTACTAGCAACTGGCAAACTGCAAGAGAAGAATGAGCCCCTCTTGTAGGGGAAGAAGACTTGAACTCTTTTTTTTTTTTTTTTACTTGCAGAGAGGTGTTGGCATCAAAAGCACTCCTGTGACAGTGGTTTTGCCGGATACTAAAGGAAAATCTTACCTCTTCAATATCATGGACACTCCCGGTAGGACATTCCTCGACCCTCTTTGCTTCTGACTAGTTAATTACCGTAGCAAGTGCTGCGCTCCAGGCTCCTCTCTTTACTCTTCTCTGAAATATTTACATTTTAGGAAATTTTATTCATTTATTCACTGAGTCTGCTCAGGCCCATGCTATGGTAACAAAGGTGAGTCAGACATGGTTCCCTGCCTCAGCCACTCTCAATCTTTTGAAGGAGATTATGGTAGCAACACATCAACTGCTTGCTCGTAGACACGCAGGTTACCAATAGGCAGTGTGCCTTGCCCCGAGTCTGACTCTTTATCTTTTGGAGATGACCAAGTGGAGCAGAGTTTTAAACAGGAAAATCTGAGTTTTAACAGGTTGGTCTTCCTTGCCTGATGCCCTCATACCTGTCAGTCCACTCCCCACAGCGTCTTGCCAGGTACTATCTCCCCTCTCCTGGCCCTCCTTTGCCTTTCCTCCTGCCTCCAGATTGTCTTCATTTCCACAGAACTCTGCTTATTGCTGAGTAGACGAATGTGAATATGTTATGCCCTCCTAGGTAAAACACGTTCTTCTTTTTGTTTGGGGACTTCATGTACAGAAGTTTAGTCCAAGGATGTGACTCTGATGGTGGAATTTTATTCACCACAGATTGCTGTGGAGAGAAGGGAAAGGGAAACTGGGGGTTTGCAGTACCCCTCAGACCACTTACCAGTTATTGTGCCTCTTCCTGCCACCACCGGCTGGACACTACTGTGCAATTTAGTTAGTGACTTGGTTGGTATTTGCTTTACAGGTCATGTGAATTTTTCTGATGAGGTCACGGCTGGATTGCGCATCTCAGATGGAGTGGTGCTTTTCATTGATGCTGCCGAGGGCGTGAGTCTAGACCCCCACTCCCTGTTAGGTTTGCCCCACCCACAGCGCACTGAACACTGAGCAAGCTGGGAACCAGAGAACATGAGAGTCTGTGGGATTAAGGCTCATATTTGCTCTAAAACTAAGGCTCATATTTGCTCTAAATGAAGTTCAAAATTAGTTCTGAGTCCAGTGAAGTTTAAAATGAATGATAGGACCCATTGCTATTCAGAAAAAAGATAAAATGACAAATGTAAAAAAAACAAGAGGTATGTTCATATAAATGGATTTTAAATATTAATGAGTGTTTTTAATCATAAGAGAAATTGGAGTTAAAGGACCCAGGATGTCTTATATTTCTAAATTGAAAGATTAGGTAATTGGCTAACCTCATTCATGTTGTCATTAATTAGATAGCCAGCAGAGGGAGCCAGAATTGCTTTTATTAAATTGGTTTTGTTTTGGAAAAATTTCAGATTTATTGGTAAGTTGTGAATACAAAGAACTCACCCTCATTTTCTTTGTAATTCTTTCTGTACATGTATACACATACTCACACGTGTGTGTGTATTCTTCCCTTGACCCATTTGAAAGTAAAATATTTCAGAATGTATTTCCTAAGAACAAAGACATTCATTTACATAACCATAGTAACAGTTACCAAAATCAGGGACTTTTTTTTTTTTTTTTACTATACATTCTTTTTCTTTTTCTTTTTTCCCCCATTTTTTTTTTTTATTAAGGTATTATATGTGTACATATCTTACCATTGCCCACCCACACCCCACTCCCATACATGCCCTCATCCCCCAGAGTTTTGCATACATTGGTTATGCTTATATGCATGCACACGTCTTACGGTTGATCTCTTATCTCCCCCACCTCTCCCTAACCTTTTGCCCTCTTTGCTCTCACCACCTCGTGTCTCCCAGGTGATGCTGAACACAGAGCGGCTCATCAAGCATGCGGTGCAGGAGAGGCTGGCGGTCACCGTGTGCATCAACAAGATCGACCGGCTGATCCTGGAGCTGAAGCTGCCACCTACGGACGCGTATTATAAGCTGCGTCACATTGTGGATGAGGTCAATGGATTGATAAGGTATAGGGACCTTGGCTGTGTCCTCGGGGACTCTGGTTTTTATAAATCTTAACCTTGAACTCTGGAGGCAACTCGGATTTCTTGGCATGTGTTGGTGAGCCTATTGGACGGGGCCAGAAGCTCATTCCCTGGCTCTACTGGGACTGACTCCACAGCCTGGCTTCCTTCACTCTCTGCCTTCCCCAGCTGTGCACACATGTTCACACACCGTCAGCTTAGTATTGTCAGTTCCTTGAGCTCTAGAAACAGTCTCATCTTCTCCTCATCCCAGCCACGTAAAGCTTGGCAAATTACTTAAGCTTTTAGAGCCTCAGTTTCTGCTTCTGTAAAAGGGGATAATAATATTTGCCTTTTTATATGTTATAAGAAATTAAGTAGATATCTGATGTAACACACTTGGCATGGTGCTTAGAAGTAACTGATCAGTGAATAATGCTAGCTGTTATCTTATTAGCACTCAGTAAAGAGGGAGCTGTTGGCTGCTGTTTCTGGGTATAGCTGCTTTATGAGACAGGTTTACAAGGACTTACATTAGTAAGTGTGAGTGATGGTTGGAAGACTTAGAATACGGTATCAAGGTGGCTTTGAGGAATAGGTTAAAGGTGTCTTAAAGACAGTTATCTGTAGGCTGCAGGATGTACTGGATGACTTCTTGAGGCCCCTCAAAGGGCCCAGGAGGAGACCGTCCTACTGAGACAACACCTCTCCAGTTGATTGCGGGCACTACCTATGTGGCCAGAGACAGGTTACGTTCAGGTGCTTCCCTGCTTGCAGCACTGAATACTACCAGGAACAGCATCTCCCTGTCTCTGGACGGGCTGAGAATGACTAGAGGCTAAAATAATATCAGAATCCAAAATATGAAATGATAAACTTCTTCAAAGAGGGAGATGGGGCGGGATAGGACTAAATCTCCATCAACCAAAATAGGAAGTCATGTTTCAGCCTCTGAACAAGAAATAGCCGTATTAAACATGTTATTTAGAAATATGGCTTTAAGAGAATTGAAAGCAGTTGCCTCTGGGGAGCATAGCTTGGGAATGAAGTAGGGGACTGCTCTTTATAATACAATACTTTTATTTCTAAATTAAGAAACTCCATAAAACATTGTGTAGTAAAGTAAGGTTGTGGATTTGATCCCTGTACAACTAATTTTGTTATAAATACTAGTGAACTTGTGATGCTGTTGCTTCTGCATGACTTTTAAGACAGTTTTTAAAAATAATTTATTGTTGAAATTATTATATATGGCCCCTTTTCCCCCACATTGGCCCCCTCCAATATTGTTTGTGTCAATGGATTATGCATATAAGACACAAAATTTTAACACAAATTTTTTAAAACAAGCCTTAGCCAGTTTGGCTCAGTGGATAGAGCATCAGCCTGCAGACTTAAGGGTCCCGGGTTCGATTCTAGTCAAGGGCACATGGGCATGCAGGAGGCAGCCAGTCAATGATTCTCTCTCATCATTGATGTTTCTATCTGTCCCTCTCCCTTCCTCTATGAAATCAATAAAAATATATTTAAAAAATAAAATAAGCCAAACAAAACAGAAGAAAGATCTTTAGGGCGGTGGGAATGGGGAGCAAAGTTACTTTTTCTTTTCCTCATGCATTCATTCATTTATGCTGGTGTTTATGTCTGTGTTTGTAAGATTGAGATTTCTCCAGAATGTGTTTCTGTCCGATCACATTAGACTCATTTCCTGTGTCTCTGCCCTCCAAGTTTTCCCTTGTCTGTCGGTGCAGTGAACTTCTCCAAGATCGTGCAGTGTTCCCAGCTCTGGGAAGTCTGCTTGTGACTGTGAGTTAGGGGACAACTTCATCATGTCACTTTCTTGGACCAGGCTGTTGGCAAAGCTGACTGTTATATAAGCGCCATCGGAGGGCAAGGGCTGGAGAGCGGCTGTGGTGCTGAGTCTCTGCCCTTGGCCGTTGGTGTGTGCCAGCCTGGCTGTGCACTCACGACCGTCTCTGTTTCAGCATGTATTCCACTGATGAGAACCTGATCCTGTCCCCGCTCCTGGGCAACGTCTGCTTCTCCAGCTCCCAGTACAGCATCTGCTTCACACTGGGCTCCTTTGCCAAGATCTATGCCGACACGTTCGGTAAGCCCCGGCTGGCAGTCTGTCTCGCCAGCTTCCCCAGAGACCTGTGTGCCTTTCCCGCTGAATGGCTTAGAGATTGGCGTCATGCCAGAGGCCCCTGTTGGGGGAGCATTCAATCAACTGTTATTCTCACCTTTCGGGCTCTTTTCGGCCCTAGACCCTTTCTTTAGGCTCAGTGGTTTCCAAACAATAGAACAAGGAAGGTAACTAGGAAGAATGAAGAAAGAGCTCCTTAGGAAAAAGACTCCTAGAGGAATTATGTACGCTCACAAGGCATTTCAGATCTCTTCCTCAGAGGGAAGCCTCTCTCGTTAGGAGTGTTCTAGCTGCTTTCCAGCCATGCCTAGGCAGGTAGGAATTTTGTGGACCTACGAAAGAACTCATGGCCATGCATCAGTGCGGGCGATTCTCCGCCAGGACGCCCAGTTGCATGATTTTATAGCTTCCCATCCAAGAGGCTCCTGCACTCCTCTGCCTCTGTGCCTCCCCAGTTCCTTCAGATTCCACCGGGCACCATGTCCTGTGTCGTGTGTCAAATTCTGTACTTCATTAAAAGGGTCATTATCACCTGTTTATTTTATTTTCAATCCTCACCCAAAAATATGTATCCATTGATTTTTTTTTTTTTTTTTAGAGAGAGAAAGGAAGGTAGAAAAACATCAGTGTGAGAGAGAAACATCAGTCATTTGCCTCCTATATGCACCCCAACTGGGTGGAACCCACTACCTGGGTATGTACCTTGACTGGGAATCAAATCTGAGATCTTTTGGTGCACGGATGACACTCCAAACAGCTGAGCCACGCGGTCAGGCTGTCATCCTGTTTTCAGAGCTGAGGAGACAGGCTCTGTCTGAGGTCTCACAGCTGGCAGGTGCTGGAGCGCCAGGGTTTCTGTTCCCGCCAGTCAGCTGTCCTGCCTCACACTGAGTGTGCATATGCTTGCTCTTGTGAAAAAAATGGGCAGCCGAAACCGGTTTGGCTCAGTGGATAGAGCGTCTGCCTATGGACTGTAGGGTCCCAGGTTTGATTCCGATCAAGGGCATGTACCTTGATTGCAGGCACATCCCCGGGGGGGGGGGGGGGGGGGGGTGGTGCAGGAGGCGGCTGGTCAATGTTTCTCTCTCATCGATGTTTCTAGCTCTCTATCCCTCTCCCTTCCTCTCTGTAAAAAAATCAATAAAATATATTATTAAAAAAAAAAAAAATGAGACAAAGATGTGGCTCCATGGTTGAGCGTTAACCTGTGAACCAGGAGGTCACAGTTCAATTCCCAGTCAGGGCACATGCCCAGGTTGTGGGCTCGAGCAATGATTCTCTCTCATCATTGAGGTTTCTATCTCTCTCTCCCTTTCCCTTTCTCTTTGAAATCAATAAAAATATATTTTTAAAAAGATGAGACAAAGGTTGGGTTTGTTGTTTTCTCTCCAGAGGGCTAGGTATCTGCCTTCTGGAGGCTTGGGGCTAGTCGGAGCCATAGTGTGACCCTGCAGCTGGGAGGTCGCCCCCACTGGCAGCAGAATAGAGCTTCAGTGGATCGGGAGGAAAGGCGAGACCCATTGGGCTCCATTCTGGAAAAGAGGGTGCTTAGGTGCAGACAGAGGATAACATATAGGCAGTTGAGCCTGTTCCATCAAAGGAAGAAGAAAAACTGTACCCTTGTCTGCAGCTCAGTGCTCTGCTTGCTGGAGATGGATGCTCATTTGGCTCCAGCATAGCCGTGCCAACTTTGGGCCAGCCTTGTCCTTGTGTCTGTGTGTCCTTGTCTGCCTGCTGGGTAGAAGGACATGTCCGGACCTTGGAAAGAAAGGTGCTAGAATTCCTCAGCTACAGACCACCTGTGGCACCGGAAAGAAATTTTTGAATAATAGCTTGCTTTGCTAAGTAGATTGTAATTTTATGGTTCTCTTATAGGTGACATTAACTACCAGGAGTTTGCTAAGAGACTTTGGGGTGACATCTACTTCAACCCTAAGACGTAAGTAGGGTGTGGAAAATGACACTAGAGGGGTTATCCATTTCCCATAGTGAGGACAGAGTTCTGAAGATTAAAGCCTACTTTTCTCTTAGACGTGAGCTACCATGTTTCCTCTAAGGGAGCTGGTTTCATGAGCTCTAACAGGTGGAGGCTGTTACAGCTCAGTGCAGGCGCTCACGAGAGTCATACCCATATGCCGTCAGGAGTCTGAAGATGTTATGCTCTCACACACACATTTCTTGCTCAGAATTTGGGAGATACACCCTGGAAGTCAGTGACACCATCATTATCTTCTTGGATCACCCATAACTTTTTTTTTTTTTTAATCTTTAGGCGAAAGTTCACCAAAAAGGCCCCAACCAGCAGCTCACAAAGGAGCTTCGTGGAGTTCATCTTGGAGCCCCTGTATAAGATACTCGCTCAGGCAAGTGTGTCGGGCCACCTGGGTTAGGTCTGCCTTCGGGTGAACTTGGACTCCTTGCTGCCCCTCGACCTGCTCAGCTTTGTATTACTGAGTCTGCAGATGGCTGGTCACCAGTCTTCTGGCTCTGGAACACTATGGTCCTCTAAGTGCTGTTGGATTCAGAGTGAAGGGGCAGTGTACGAAAGGAAGGAAAGGCACGGCCTAAACAGATTTGTGTAAAGATTTTGACTGTTTAAAAGAACGTGACACTTGAGAACGTATCATTTCAGTTATGGAGATTTATATATATATTTCTTTGTTATGGCATTATTTTAACAGTAAGAAAAAAATTTAAAACGTGGAAATCAGTGACAAGTTCTTCAGTGATAATCTATTAAATGAATTACGGTACATCCAAGGAAATGAAGTGTTTTGCCGCCATTAGAAGAATGGCAGCATGGGCTGGGATTTAATGACTCTGGGCACATGTATGTGATGTTTGTCAGATTGAACAGGAGGCACCAGACAGTTACACACATGGGATGCTCCAGCGAAAAGAGTATAATGTTATGTTTGTATGAATTTGCTCCCTAAAAGAACTAAAAGTAATAATTTTGTACAAGAAACTTCATTCAGTTATAAAATATGCAAGTGTTGAGTAAGTACTGTGCACAGTGAACACACACATAAACACAAAACGTGTGTGGTCGTTCCAGCTTTAAAATAGTAAAACATAGCAACAAGACCAAAATAACATGATTCAAGTTTATTAGTGCTAAAAAAAAAATACTTGTGTCAGGCTGGAATGGATTAATAAAAGAAATTTATAGAGTCTGTCTGGTAGAGACCTTGAGTCTGCTGAGGATGGTTTAGCTTGGCCTGCCCTGACAGCGATGGAATGCTAGGTGACCTTTTTTGGTTCCTTCCAGTGCAGTGATCTCTCAATCTGAGAAGTCTCTAAATAGGGGAGGATAAGGGATTGCCTGAGTGGGATGAGATGCTGCTTTTCAGACACCAGGGGGCAGCACTGATAACAATCCATCTGAGAGTTCCAGGTTTATTGGCTGGTGTGGGCATTTAATCAAGCCTGCTTCACCCAGGGTTGGTTTGAAGGGCTGGTACCAAAGGTTTTCTTGAAGCTACATTGTTCTTGCCAAAAGCTCTCCCTTTAGACAAGAACCTAGTGCAGTTACCCTTCAGACTGCCCATTAGCCTTCCCTTCTCCTCCATAGCACACAGTGGGGCTGTCACCACAGCTGACGTGTCTGATATTGTCACAGGTTGTGGGGGATGTGGACACCAGCCTCCCGAGGACCCTGGACGAGCTTGGCATCCACCTGACCAAGGAGGAGCTAAAGCTGAACATCCGCCCCCTGCTCAGGCTGGTCTGCAAGAAGTTCTTTGGCGAATTCACAGGTAATAAAGAGCTCATGGCCCCCTTAATGCTACTATCATGATGTCCTGCCACGTGTCATGGGAACTTTTCCCTAACCCACAGTGGGTAAAAGATCTGAGGCTTTAAAATAAGGTCGGGATACAGAGCATCTGGGTTTTCCTAGCTGCTTTCTTTAGTTGGCGGTACCAAGGATTCTGTCTTGGGAAGCAAAAGCAATTACATTTCCTTACCAAGAGGAACGTGCAAGTAAAGGAACTGGGGAAGCAGGAACGTGCAAGTAAAGGAACTGGGGAAGCAGGAATGTGCAAGTAAAGGAAATGGGGAAGCAGGAACGTGCAAGTAAAGGAAATGGGGAAGCAGGAACGTGCACGTAAAGGGAATGGGGAAGCAGGAACGTGCACGTAAAGGGAATGGGGAAGCAGGAATGTGCACGTAAAGGAAATGGGAAACAGGTACTGAGGTTCTTTTTCCAGGGGACAGTTAGGAGTGGACTCGGCAGTGATGTGCAATAGTGGGAAGAGGGCATGGGAGACAGTTTGTAGACTCAGATTTCTCTTTCCCCCGAGCTTGTCTCTTCTGTATTTTAGTTACACAAAAGGCAGGTGACATGGACTAGTTAATAAAAGACCTAAGTCTTGATCCTGCTCTTCCATAGGATGACCCGGGGCCAGTCATTCTCTGACTCATTTCTCATCTGTAAAATAAAGGAGAGGGAAAGGTGATGGCAAAGAGGCCCCTCAGCCATTTCTTGAGTCTGAGTCTAGTGCGTCATAGGTGTCTGAGTCTGCAGAGTGCATCATTTGAATAGTCATTCTGGGCTGGCCTCGGTCGAACATGGGAGACCCCACTAAAAGCAGATATGCCTACCCCAAGGTGCTAATGGAGCGTCTTTTTTGCATGACTTATTGACTGTTAGAAAGCCAGGATAACTTACTGAGCAGAAACATATACAGTGTTTGCCAAAGGGGAAGAGGTGGGGTGCTTACTGTTTCGTGTAAGTGTGCAGTGAGTGCTTATATTCAATAAAATTTTCCATACTGGAAAATCTTTGTCAGCTGAGTTCCAAGGAATCACTGAGAGCTGCTGCTTGTGCTTCCTGGCACCAGTGTGACTCCAGCCTTTTAGCATCACACGCCCAGAAAATAGGGTATCACTTCCCCTAAAATCATAGTGTCGTGAGTGGAGGAATATGTCACCGCTCACGCCCTCTTCCCCCCGTGAGGGTGTGGAATAACGGCCTTCTCTCCTCCGCAGGCTTTGTGGACATGTGTGTGCAGCACATCCCTTCTCCGAAGGTGGGCGCCAAGCCCAAGATCGAGCACACATACACCGGCGGCGTGGACTCCGACCTCGGCGAGGCCATGAGCGACTGTGACCCTGATGTAAGGGCACGTGGCTCCCGGACTCTGATTCTTCCCCCCTGGGCAGCGATAGTGCTTTCCGTTACTGGAGTAATAATGCCTTCTTCCCCCTTTTCTGCTTGCCCCTCCACCGGAGCACACAGACCTGAGTGCAAAGCCTGGTGTTACTGCTGCTAATGATAGGATCTTGGCAACATTTTCCGTCTTTCCCAGCCTCAGGGTCTTGATCTGTGAAATGAGGATGATAATATGTGTGGTCATTATGAGGATTAAGTAAGATTAAGAAAGTGTTATGGTGCCTACCAGTTAAAGATTCAACAAATGGTTGCTAATCTGGTCAGCCCTGGCTTTTCTAAAGTTTTCCCAGCCATTCTGCCAGCAGTCCAGTTTCTCAGCATAAACTCTCAGCCAGTTGAGAGTTGTGAGTTACATCTTTGGAGGAAACTAGGGGCGCAAATTCATTTTATAATCTTGCAAGTTAACAGTGCCAGTCTGCCATCCTAAACCTGCTTTTTTTCCCTATTCCCAGAGGGACAGCGGGGAGGAAAATAGTTTTTTCTCTTACGCCTTTGACACCTATTAATAAGCGGGGGAAAGCATGATTGGGACTTTCCTAGGAGGTCGCCACATTTGGCCTGCACTGCCTCCTCATAGAGCTCATGGCATTGCGGGGAGGGGAGGTAGAGGCAGTGGTACTTACCTGGCGAGCATGTGTGGGTGAGGCTGCACTCTGTCCCCTCTTCCAGGGTCCCCTGATGTGCCACACGACCAAGATGTACAGCACAGATGACGGGGTTCAGTTTCACGCCTTTGGCCGGGTGCTAAGTGGTACCATCCATGCCGGGCAGCCGGTGAAGGTGCTGGGGGAGAACTACACCCTGGAGGATGAGGAAGACTCTCAGATATGCACCGTGGGCCGCCTTTGGATCTCTGTGGCCAGGTACTGCCAACCGCGGCCTCCAGGGGCCTGCTTGTCCGCCATACTGGAACTGCCCCAGGCCCCTGCAAGGGGTGGTCCTCCCTGGACACACCGTTGCTGCCTGGCTCCCTCCAGCAGGGGCTAAGCTGCCCCTCCCTCAGCAGATCTATTGCCTTCTAGTTCTTTCTACCCAGCGTTGCTAGGGCCAAAACGCAGCTATTGTTGGGATAACGCCAAGAGCCTTGCTTTGTGTCTGGATGGCTTACATGAACTTTTGTAACAGCATTTCTGTTTTTACTCATCTTAATCCCCTCTTCCTCTTCTGTGTTTCTTGAGTCACAACTGTTATGTTTCTTCCCAAAAGAAATTGTTTCCCACCCTCCACTGATTATTCTTGAACCGAGAGAGAAGACTTTGCCGGATTTCTGTAGCGTCCTCACCTGCAGAATAATATTTAGCCTGGGCCTCTGGTAGCTTGCCGGCTCCTAAACGTAGCATCCCAGCTAGGAAGCAGAACTGGGCAGTCCTGTTCCTCCTGTGGCCGTTGTGCCTCGCCGAGGCCCCTTTCCCTCCTCCACATCCACCCCGTTCACTAGGAGGCAGAAGGACATTGAAGGGCTGGGACAGCTGCACTGTGTTCTGTGGTGCTTTGGCGTCTCCTTCCATCCCATGCCTTTGAGAGCGCTTGCTTACCACCAACATCCAACGGGAATTAGGTTTTCCTGTCTTGTCCTCTCTTAGTCCCTTGTACTTTCCTTTCATGGGCTTACCAGTTTGTAACTACGTATATGTGTGGTCATGTGACTGACTGTTTATTGCTCTCCTCCCTGCTAGAAAGTATCTGTTCGGCTGACCGCTGCTCCTGGCTTAGGGCCTGGCACACAGCAGGAACTAGGTACATCTTTATGAAATGAATATTCTGCCCAATCATCACTGCTTATTGGCTGTTGCTCCAGGTACCACATTGAGGTGAACCGCGTTCCTGCTGGCAACTGGGTTCTGATTGAAGGTGTTGATCAACCGATCGTGAAGACGGCAACCATAACCGAACCCCGAGGCAATGAGGAGGTAAAGTTTCTCACGAGGCCACGGCACACATGAGTGATAGCAGCAGAGCCAGCAGGGAACTAACCCAGAGTCTCTGCCATTTCCTGGTTCCCAGCCTCAGCCCAGGCTCAGCCTTCTAGATCTGACCCTGCTGGAGTCTCCCTGGAGCCTCTGCTCAGGTGCTAGGAATCAGAAGGAATGCCTTTTATTCTTTCCCTTCTCTCTGCTCTGCCAAAATACACAGCAATAAATGGCCCTTCAGGTTGCCTGCAAGCAGCCCGGAGGCTCTTGATTGGAGAAGAGTCTCTTCCTAATAGGTCCTTAGTTCTCTCTTAAGTCCACACTTTGTGCGCCTACTCAGGCTGGGTGCCCTCACTCCTCCGCATTTTGGATCTCAGGCTCAGATTTTCCGGCCCTTGAAGTTCAACACCACATCTGTTATCAAGATTGCTGTGGAGCCAGTCAACCCCTCAGAGCTGCCCAAGATGCTGGACGGTCTGCGCAAGGTCAACAAGAGCTACCCGTCCCTCACCACCAAGGTAGGCCCGAGGCCTGCAGCTGCCAGCCCTCCTCGCCTCAGCTAAGTGGCCTGTGCTGCCTACTGCTTCGTGTCCATCAGGTGTCCATTTGCTGCTTCCAACAGCCTGTATCAGGACTTAATCCCTGTTGCTGCCATCTAAAGGCAGGATGAGATCCATGTTTGTGGGTGGGGGAGGTTGAGAACAGAAAAGGTATTCCCCAGGCGGGCTCTAGTACCAGCTCTGACAGTGTGTGTGCAGCTTTCACAAGTGTATAGATAGGAAAGTTGTTTCTTATAGAGTACACCTTGAATTAATTTTCCAGAGAATAGAGAGGAAAAAGTGAGTCCCTCTGACCCCTTCTACACCCTTGAGCCTGCAGGCATACCTGTCTGAGTAGTTGGCCAGGGCTAAAAAGAAGGTCAGCTTATGTCCACAGACACAGGGCATGGTTTTTCCTAAATTTATAAGATGGTAGTAAAATTGGTGACCTCCTCACATCCAGGAGCACTGTCCTGGGTGATCCGGGGTCTTGAGGACTTCCTCATAGGTCACTGATCCTTCTTGAAGAGACTGGAAGCGACCGGGAGCAGAGGCTGTGTATGACAGTGGACCCAGGCACCTCCTCCCGGGTTCCAGCCTCGATTCTGTGTCTGTCTGCTATTGCTGGCACCATAGAGCCCAGGCTGTGAGCAGGGGGCTGTTGTGTTTCAGGTGGAGGAGTCTGGCGAGCACGTGATTCTGGGGACCGGGGAGCTCTACCTGGACTGTGTGATGCATGACTTGCGGAAGATGTACTCGGAGATAGACATCAAGGTAAAGAGCACCCCGTTCTTTCTTGAATGCCTGCCTGGCCGGGAGGCGTGGCTCACAGCTCCAGGCTGATTTTAAAGCAACTAAACGCTAGATTCCCCTGGAAGGCCCAAGGGAAGAGGGGTGCCTACTAGAGGAGATGGGTTCCATTCAGGAAGGTATTTGAGATCTGGTTTGCCCCCTTTTGCAGGGTTATTCTCAGTGTCGTGTGTTTAAAGTCAGTGCTCCCAAGCCAAAGTTATTCTTGGTCATTTGTTTAAAAAAAAAAAAAAAAGAAAAAAAGAAAGTTGGACAATTAATTTGTGGTGATTAAGGCTCAGAATGTATGGTTTCAAGGTGAGAGTGGGGCCTGGCTCTCCTGGATTCATTGTTAAACCTTGACACAGCCCCTCAGTTAAACTGCCCCTTCATGGCCTCAGTGTCCCAGTTGAGAGACACATTTTCTCCAAGGCCGTAGGGGGATGGGAATGAGTACCCTCTAGAGTAGGGGTGTCGAACTCAATCAGAGAAGGGGCCAAAATCTAAAATCCAGCCTAAATCGCGGGCCGAATGGTTTACTGAACAGTCATAAACTGACAATGTCATAAACTTACAGCGGAGTGCAGTGATGACAGTGCGGTGCGGGCCACATTGCAAGGCCTAGCGGGCTGGATTTGGCCCGCGGGCCTTGTGTTTGACACATGTGCTCTAGAATAAGTACCCCTCTTAGATTCTTCTACTGGTGTGCCCAGGATCGGTGCTATATAAGGTACTGGGTTTCCCAGGAACAGGCCAGGGCCAGTGGGAGCTTCAGGGAGAAGTCCAGGTTGAGAACAGAAAGGATATTCCCCAGGCGGTCTCTAGTACCAGCTCTGACAGACCCTACAGGGTGATTTCAGTGAATGGTGGTGGAGGGACGGCCTGGGGAATGGTGCCAGTGAATGATGGAGGGGCGGCCAGATGGATGGTGAAGGATGCCTTGGGGCACCATAATTCAGATCTGGATTTGATCCCATGTACTTTTGACTCCAGAACATAGATACCGCACTACACTAAGTTTTCTCAGGCTTCTTAGTGATGGTGACTTAGCCGGCTATAGTATTTGTCACTGATGCTGATTAACAAGGGGGCTTCTCGCAGAGGTAATGTCAAGGGGCCCTCGGAATCCCTTTAGCAGGAGGTCATCCTTCCAACAAAATGAGACCTTGCCTAATAATTTATCTTGTTTCCCATCAGGTGGCTGACCCTGTTGTCACCTTCTGTGAGACTGTGGTAGAAACATCCTCTCTCAAGTGCTTTGCTGAAACACCCAATAAGAAGTAAGCTGAGTGTCATTGTGTCCTTGGAACGACACTCTCCCCTCCCCACCAACTCCACCACAGTCACAAACACTGGAAATAGAGACCCTGCAGTCTTGGAATGGGATGCTTAGCATACTGAGTTTTAGCCCAGGCCTCTGATTCATTTGCCTGTGGACATGATCCTATGGAGTCCTTTGCCATAAGACTTTCTATGCCAGGATGACTTGCAATTGTCACTTCTCCTTTCTATATAAATGCTGCCCCAAACCTTACTTTCATAAAGAGTGATATTCACCCTAGCGTTTGGCTCAGTGGTAGAGCGTCGGCCTGCATACTGAAGGGTTCAATTCCGGTCAAGGGCACATGGCCGGGTTGTGGGCTCAATCCCAGGTGTGGGGCATACAGGAGGCAGCCAATCATTGATTATCATCATTGAAGTTTCTCTCTCCCTCTCCCTTCCTCTCTGAAACAAATAAAAATATATTTTTAAAAAAGAGAGAAAGAAGTAGATTCTAAAGAGAGAAAAAAGATAAGCTCCTTTGGCTCTACTCCTGTGGTTTTCACTGATGTCATTGCCTTATCTGTTCCTTTGTCACCCTTTTCTTAGAAATGACCCTCTGCTAGTCCTGCTCACCCACCTCGTTACTCATTTCCTCTCTGACTAGGAACAAGATCACCATGATTGCTGAGCCTCTTGAAAAGGGCCTCGCTGAGGACATCGAGAATGAGGTGGTCCAGATCACGTGGAACAGGCGAGACCACAGCTCTCATTCCAGGGCTAAAGGGAGACAGGGCAGGGCACCGTAACTTACCTGTTGGTCTCTAATAGCCCACATTCTTCTGGGATGTGATTCTTTTCTCCCACTCTGCTATTGTTCCTGGGCGCAGTGTGCGTGGGTGGGGTGACTGTCTCCAGAGAGGCAGGATCCGTGGCCCCAGGAGCCATCAATCACAGAGCTGGCTGAGCCCTCCGTTGTCTCCTCCTTCCCCAGGAAGAAGCTGGGAGAGTTCTTCCAAACCAAGTACGATTGGGATCTGCTGGCTGCCCGTTCCATCTGGGCTTTTGGCCCTGATGCCACCGGCCCCAACATCCTGGTGGATGACACCCTGCCCTCGGAGGTACAGAACTGATGGGAGCCTTGTGATGGTCTGTTAGCTCAAGTGGAAGACACTGCAAAGTGTTCTTTTTTCCCTGAACGTATTTTGTGTCTTCTGGTGAAGGGGAATATCCTCTTACCAGCGTTCCTGCCTTCTCCTCCCTCCAAACTCTTTGGCTCTTGCCAGGCTCACTACTGAAGAACCCTTCTGTTCTGCGCAGGTCGACAAGGCTCTTCTTGGCTCAGTGAAGGACAGCATTGTTCAAGGTTTCCAGTGGGGGACCAGGGAGGGACCCCTCTGTGATGAGTGTAAGTCTACCAGTGTCTCCGCCTCCCCCGCCTCAGTCCTCTAGGGCCCTTGCTCCTGTGTAGGAGGTGGTGGGCTTATCATTGGGACCTGGCAGGGCCGTCCATGTCCCAAGCCTGTTTCCTGCCTCTCCCTCCCTATCCTTTGCTACCACTTAGTACTGCCTACAGATGAAGTCATTTCCAGGTTGACATTCGTTCCTCATTCCTGAGAAGGAAGAAGTTTGAGGAGCTGTATCAAAAGAAGAATGGGATTGGACTGAAATGGGAATAAATATGCAATTCCTAGAATTTATTCTATATCAAAAAATAATTAAATGTCTGCAGAAGAAGCACATAAACTTCTAGGGGAACTTACAGTGTCTGAAACAAACACTGTAAACGTATGCTTGACCGCTGAGCTCTTTGCTCCAGGCCTGGCGTGCCCTATCAGAATGCTCATCTGTAGGGCCGTTTTGTACCTTTTCTTTTGTGGCTGCAAGATAGCTGTAGAGCTACAAGAGGCTCCTTGCTGCTTGGCCGTGAGCCACTCCCTAATCAGCTGTCCATCTCCTTTTCAGTGATTCGAAACGTCAAGTTTAAGATCCTAGATGCAGTGGTTGCCCAAGAGCCCCTGCACCGGGGCGGGGGCCAGATCATCCCCACGGCCAGGAGAGTTGTCTATTCCGCCTTCCTCATGGTAAGTGGGAGGGGCTCTGCTCTGGGGCGGTAAGTCCTCCGCCTTCCCCGAGCTGAGCATCCCCTTGTTGCTCTGTTGCAGGCCACGCCTCGCCTCATGGAGCCTTACTACTTCGTAGAGGTGCAGGCGCCTGCGGATTGTGTCTCCGCTGTGTATACTGTCCTGGCCCGGCGCAGGTGAGCACCCGCATGTTAGGGAGACACAGGACGAGCAGGAAGTCACCCGGCTACCGTGGAGGGACCAGCCTCCCACGCTCTCCACTCCTGAAATCTAATGAGCCGATTTTTTTCAGAAGGAAGTAAGAATAGGAATGAGGAAGTCCCCAGCTTTCCTGCAGATTAAGATTTGAGATTTCTTATTGGGCAGCCCTCCTCAGAGAGCTCCTGGGGAAAGTCCTGCAGTGTGTCCGTGGTGGAACGTCTAGAAAACCTTAGGCATCAACGTTCCCACTCTGGCCCGGAGGTGGCTGCCGCTTTGGCCTCCACAGGGTGTTAGGCTGAGGTCCCCAGCCCCTTCTGTCTCCTGCAGTGCATTCACAGTCATTCTTTCTTTTACGGTAATCCTGGTTTGGGGTATATTTGAGGGCAGATTGTTCCTTTGCTTTTGACTCGGCCTTTGTGTTGTCTCAGGGGGCACGTGACTCAGGATGCACCCATTCCAGGCTCCCCTCTCTACACCATCAAAGCTTTCATCCCGGCTATCGACTCCTTTGGCTTTGAGACTGACCTGCGGACTCACACCCAGGGGCAGGCCTTTTCCTTGTCTGTCTTTCACCATTGGCAGGTGAGGAAATGGTGCGGGCTGGCCGACTTGGCCTCCCACCTGTACAAGGCCTATCCCTTATGACCTGTTTCCCTTCCAAATCCTGACAGATTTTCCAACCTCCTCCAAGAGAGTCCTGCTTCCAGACCCAAATAGAGGTGTGCCTGGACCCTCTGAAACCCCTTTGCCTTTCAGATTGTTCCTGGGGATCCTCTGGATAAGAGCATTGTCATCCGCCCCTTGGAGCCACAGCCAGCTCCTCACCTGGCCCGGGAATTCATGATCAAAACCCGTCGTAGAAAGGTGCGTGTGCCCTCAGACCCGTCCCCACCCCTCAACCCCCGCGGGTTTCAGCAGGAGTTTTATCTTTCTTACTCTTGGACCTTTCTCCCAAAGACTAGGCAGTTTACTGAACCGCATAGAGATGCAGTCTGCACAGGCCTCAGGCAGCCAGACCTGCTCCCCAGTGACAAAGCCCTAAAGGCTGGGCTTCCGAAACAGCCTGGCTAACAGTCCATCCCCCACCACCACCTGCTTCCTGCTCAGCCACAGGTCTCAGGCGGCCCCCACCTCATTCAGACACCACACAGGACTCATTCTTTCATTTTCCGCACCCTCTGCAGGGCCTGAGTGAAGACGTGAGCATCAGCAAGTTCTTCGACGATCCTATGTTGCTGGAGCTCGCCAAGCAAGATGTAGTGCTCAATTACCCCATGTGAACGCCAGGACCCCAGCAGCTCCTGCGCCCTGCAGTGGGCTGCACCCTGGACTGGAAGCGGGGGCCTCAGTGACTTGGACTCCATGTTGTCAGCGTGTGTGGGAGCTGCTGTGGCCGTCCTGGACAGCCCAAGAGCCTCCAACCCAGAGCCCAGCGCAGGAGGCCCATTCGGCCTCCTGGTTTCTTCTGTGGCCTGTGCCTGGCTCCATTCCCGGGGAACAGAGAGGAGTTTGGCTCAGGGAAGGAGGAGGGGATGAAAATGTTTAACCCCAGGAGGCCCTGTCCTCAGAATTTACATGGAATTTTTTTTACAAGTCTGACCTTAGACATGGTTTATAAGTGAACAGAACATTCTAACCTCTGCCTTTCTCTGTTGCTTTCATCCCCGCCCCCCCTCCACCCCTTCTCCTCCAGCACAGTCCAGTCCTGGCCCTTGGGTTCTAAATCTATGTCGTCCCCCATGAGGCTTCGCTGCCTCTGCTTCCAGCTGCAGCCTACTTCCTGCCTGGGTCTCCAGGGAAGCAGCCTTTTATTTTTTTAAAATTTTTTTTTAAATATATTTTTATTGACTTTTTTTTTTTTTTTTTACAGAGAAGTAGGGAGAGAGATAGAGAGTTAGAAACATCAATAAGAGAAAGAAACATTGATCAGCTGCCTCCTGCATGGTCCCTACTGGGGATCAAGCCTGCAACCAAGCTGCATGCCCTCCACTGGAATCGAACCTGGGATTTTTTAGTCCACGGCCCGATGCTCTATCCACTGAGCCAAACCGGTCAGGGCAGGGAAGCAGCCTTTTAATCCAGTGTTCCCGTGAGCATGGAGGCTATTAATGCCCCACTCCATTCCTGGCGTCCTGTCTACAATGCTTTTCTAGGTGGGCCTGAGCTGGCTCGGGAATTGTTGAGTTTCTGGGATCGGAGGTCTACTGCACCTCTCTTTCTGCCCCCCTGAGAGTTTCTGTTGCCCTGAAGTTCAGGGCCACAACTCTGATCCCCAACCCTTTGCTCTGAGCTCCCCCACCAGCCACTGCCAATCCCTTCATCTTCTCTCCCAGGCGAAGAAGAGACTCTGTTCTTTGCAAAATTCCTTTATTAGGAACATACCAGGGATTGACGTGAGAGGGTCTGACTGCCCTTGCAGTAGAAACCTACTTCTGCCCCGCATCCTGTGTTGCTCTCTTGATATAGTCTCTGTACATGGTGTACACAGCTCCTGTGTGAGGGAGAAAGAAAATACCCCTTAGCATCGAAGCCTTCACCCCTGATTCCCGGGTGCCCCAGAGGGGAGTAACAATGGCAGAGCCCCGGGGTCTGGCTCCAGCCCTTCCCTTGAGGGCCCAGCTTTCTGCCCTGGGGCTTAGCAGCTGCTCCAAGCACCTGACCACACAGCCTGGGGACCACCCTTCTGACAATTTGCAAAGCGTTGCAAGTGCATTTCTATCTAAGAAACCTCTCTGCAACCTGTGATACAGGCAAGCCAGAGGTGGTTATTACGTTACATGGGGAAACCAGGGATCAGAGAAAGGGATTTGTCCGCTGTCATACAGCTGGTAAGTAGCTGCCTGCCTTTTGATCCAAAGAGGGAGAGAAATTCAGCCTCTGTTTTGTTGCATGGTTTTTCTCGCCTCTAGGACAAACTGTCATGAGACAGATCATATTGTCCCCACAGGCCTGGGACAGGAGATTAAACGGAACCCTGAAAATGTCTCGGCTTGGGGGTTTCACCACAGACTTGGTATGGAGCCTGTATAGGGAATAGGGCCTGAAATCATGGTCCCTTAACTCACCTAGCATGATGGCACCCACAGCACAGGCCTGCGCTGCCACGCGGGTATGAATCAGGTGTATGGACATCTTGGTGGAGCCACGAGCCTTCAGCCGGTAAATCCTGTATGCTGCCACCACTAGGCAGCCTCCTAGGCCTGTAGTCAGAGAACATGACCTCTGGACCTCATCTACCAAGCTCATCACTCAACAAGAGATACTGGAAAGACTGGCATCCGGATGAACAGCTGCTTTGCTGGGGGTGGGAGGGTTACTAGACGACTGAGTTTTCCTCTGGATGGTGTTTCCCAACTAGCTGCCTCCCTCCAATGACTCCCTTTCCCCACCTGCAAATAGCCCATCATCAGGACTCCCACCCCATTAGGTCTGCTCCGGGCCCTTCTCTGACCACCGTTGGCTCCCACATCTGATACAGCTGCTTTCCTGCTTTCCCAGGGCCTAGGAAGACAAGGGAGCCCAAACGGCTTCTTCCCCTCCTGACATTGTTTGCATACACCCCATGCACTCAGGTGGCCACACTTTTCACCCATACAGACGCCTTCATTTCATTGTAAGGTGGTGCCCCTTTGTCTTCTGCCCCCTCTGCTACTGGTAACTCTTCTAGCTGATGGTTCAGTGGGCACGACCACTTGAGTTCTCTGCTTCATTCTTTGAAAGGACTAGGAGAGATGTTCTCTAAGAGAAGCCCCTTCTTGCCCCCATCCCTTCCTTTCCCCACTCACCTATAGGCACCAGTGGAGACTCCCTGGTCTTCCTCAGGAACTTATCAGACACGCTGTCTTCACCTTGGGGTGGCACCCACCAGCCTTTGTTAGCAGACATGATCCTGCCCCCAGATGTTGGCAGCAGGGTCCCCAGGCTTCAGCCCAGTCCTAGAAGGAGGCACCCCACACTCAGGACTCCAGTGCTCCTCAGTTTGGGGTGGAAAGGAGACCTCACCATTCCCTACAGAGCCACTACTTTTTAAAAAATCCTGTTTCAGATGGCTGGACCACTAGCGCCATTTCTCCATCTCAGTATCTCTCTTCCCTAGCTCGTTCTGACTTCAGTTTTCTCTGCTTCCCCTTCCCCCATCTGCATCCCTATGGGTATCATCCTTGGGTCAAGAAAAGCAGCTGGAAAAATCCACAGATGAGGGTGGGACAGAAAGGCCTTGAGCCTTGGGGACACCCCCAAGCCCCCCTCGTCTTGAGTTTGTGACAGTTACTCCTGAGGGATCTACAGAGCAGGATCTGGCCCCAGGGAACCAGAGCCATCCCAGACTGTGGTGGCTACCCAATCACCAGAGCCGGAGACTGAAATAATTGGACCTGGATTTGTGTATGCTTGAGCATACGTTTCAGACAATACGGAACAAATGCTCGGCCCTGAGCTGCTCCCGTTTCCAACTCTTACCATGTCCTTTGCTAATACCAACCCCTGCCTCCACCCCTGGGCTGGGGATCCTATTGCTCCACTTGCTAACACCTGTAAATGCCTGCTCTGATCGCAACTTAAATGGAGTCCCAGAGTCCTGGTCCTTAAACCAGGGGTTCTGCCTGTGGGCTGCTTCCTAAGTCTAATCATGAAACAACTCCCTGCTTCAGGCAACTTCTATACCTCGCCGTCCCTCCTCTCCCCGAGGAGCAGCAACCTCTGGCCCTATAGGTCTCAGCATGCTGTGCTTACCGCAGCAGATGGCCTGGAGGTGGACTAAGCAGCCGGGCCAGAGCTCAGCGTCTGTTTTGAACTGGCCAAGAGCTGAAGATGAAGCTGCCACTGCGGGGTCAGGGAAGCAATAGCGGGCTTTATGGAGACTTTGAAGCCAGGAGTGGAGAGGGGAGGAGATAGGACAGGGCACCAGGCTTAACCCCCCATCTGCTGAGTTTCAGGATGGACTCCAGGCACTGGAGAGTAATGAGAGACCAAATGGAAAAGGGCCCTTAGCTGGCTTTAGTATTTTAATTCTCATGGACATAAAGTGGCTGGGTCAGAGATGGAAATAGAACAGGGAGGGTAGAGATCCTGGGTTCTTCCTTGAGTTATATGGCCTCAAGTTTCCTTCTGAACAATGTGGAAAGTAAATATGATGCTCCGATTATGGGAGGCAGGCTCTCAGGTCTTGGTTTCTATACCTTCAAAGACGCTTTCTGGACCAAGGAGATTTGTTCAGGAGTTTGAAGCAACAGGGACTTCCCTCACATCTCCAGAGCTCTTTATTCTGCCTGGGGGTTACAGAAATACCTATTCTGTTCTAGGTGATTACATTTCAAACCTCTACTGTTCTATATGGTAAGTAGCAGTTTGCTTATAGACCAGGGGACTGAGCTTCCCCAAAGCTAAGTACCTTTGTCCAAGGGTACACAACTAGTAAATGGCAGCATTGAGATCTGTACCCAGGTCTGGCTGGCTCCAAAATCTGTACTCCTATTGTTTTCCAGTGGGTATCCCTGGACAGTTACTCTGTTTTCCAGTAGGCTGGCCAAGCTGAACGCCTCACCAGATTGATACTGAAGCTTAGGAATGCTCATTGATCATCCAGCCTTGATTAGAAAAAGAAAAGTACCTTATGGCTACGCAGATGGAGAGAAATTGGGATGCACTCTGGAGGGTCCCACTTCATCCCAAGCCTTTGTTCCTTCCCTAGATGCCTCTCAGCCCCCGTGTGTCTGTCCTAACGGGGCTTTTCTGCGCTGGAAATTTGTCCGGCAGCTGATGTCTCTTTCTCTCTCCCCAGCACTCACTGCTCTAGGAAGAGACCCAGGGTCACAGCAACTCCCCTGGGCCTCCCCATATCCCCAGCGTCCATGGGAACTCTCCTCCCAGGCATTCACACACTCTTCCATGCGCCTTTCCTGCTCCCAACGGTGGCCTGTATTCTCAGGAGAGTGACCCTGTCCAGAGGTGGGGAGGTGGGTGGAAATGCCTGGATGAGACGGCAAGAGTCAAGATCAACTCCAAGCCCTTTAGAGAACAGGGACCAAGCCAGTGGTTCTCCACCTTCCTAATGCCATGGCCCTTTGATACAGTTCTTCATGTTGTGGTGACCCCCAACCATAACATTATTTTTGTTGCTACTTCATAACTGTAACTTTGCTACTGTTAATGAATCGTAATAAATATCTGTGTTTTCCGATGGTCTTAGGAGAACCCCTGCTGTAGAGCCTAAGACCATCAGAAAGCAGATATTTACATTACGATATTTACATTCTACCTGTTGAGATCATGTTTGATGCTCCACCAGCATCCCAGCCCATAACTGAGAAAATAATAATAGTTGCTGTGATTTACTGAGCACTTAGGAGCCAAAAAGTGTGCTAACGGCATTAAGTAGATTGTTTTACTTAATCCTTACAATAACTATGAAGTAAGTACTATTACTATTATTCTTCCCATTTCACAGAAGAACAAACTGAGGCTTGTATTAAATGTGAGTGAGGAAAAAATCCAGACTTCTCATCATTCCTAAAATCAAATCTCACTACTCTGGACTAACAGGAGAATGAGTGTAAAGTGGAGGGGAAGTCCTGAAATAGAGGAAAAAATTACTTTTTATTTTCTTTTATATACTTTTAATTGATTTTCTCACAGAGAGGAAGGGAAAGGGATAGAGAATTAGAAACATTGATGAGAGAGAAACATTGATCACTGCAACCAAGGTACATGCCCTTGACTGGAATCAAACCTGGGACCCTTCAATCCACAGGCCAAGGCTCTACCCACTGAGCAAAACCGATTAGGGCTGCTTTTTCTTTATTTTATTTTTTAAAATATATTTTATTGATTTTTTTACAGAGAGGAAGGGTGATAGAGAGTTAGAAACATCGATGAGAAAGAAACATCGATCAGCTGCCTCCTGCACACCCCCACTGGGGAATGCGCCCGCAACCAAGGTACATGCCCTTGATCGGTATGAACCCAGGACCCTTCAGTCCTCAGGTCGACTCTCTATCCACTGAGCCAAACCGGTTAGGGCTGCTTTTTATTTTTAAAAGTTTCTGAGAACACACAGAAATCTTTAAGGAACAAATTTCTGGAGCATTCTGCTTTAGTACACAGATAAGATAAAACTATGATAACATTTTTGTTAATATGCCAAGTCTTTAATAATTATTTTGGTTTCAGCATTTTTACATTAGTAATTTGCTTAGCAAACTTCCTTCCAGATCAGGTCGCACCGATAGAAATTCTATTTTACCAGGCTTTGAATGAATGATGCCGACAGACAGGGGATCCAGAGTGTAGGCCGGAGTTAGATGTGGGAGTCAGTCAGCTGCTTGACCAACCACCCTCTAAATACTTGATCTTCTGCCACTCAATTTCCGTGAGTCTGTATCTTCTGTGAAACGGAGCTAGTAGGTATCCATAGGATTAAATAAGGGTTAAATCAGATGATCGTTAGAATTCCCCGGCACACTGCCTGCTCCTCCTTCTCCAGAGGAGAAAGTGGCAGGGAATGGCCAGCAGGCTGGGAGAGAAGCGGCGAGTCCCTGATAACAGATGGAAGGTTACATGCTCTGGAAGGTCCACAATGCAGCACACCCTTTCTTGTCCCTGTCCGACTCCTCCCTGCCTCCTCTCGCTGGGCTTCCCTACCCTGCGGGCTCTCTATGTTGGGGGAGGAAAAGGGGGACTCGGACTTGAAGCGCTACACAATCTAAGGCACAGCTGTGCTATATATAGCCCAAGGGAGCTGAGTGACTAGACAGGGAAGGGAGGACATGCAGCTTTTGCCTTGAGCTCTCGAGCTACAGAGAGAGCTGTGAGCGAGGGTGACAAAGAATGAACTGGACAAGGAACAGAGGATGCTCCAAGTTGGGGTTGGAATGGAAAGAACCCAGGCCAAAGGGGTGGGGGGTTGTAGGGGAGAAAACATTAGGCTATATACTAGTGTCTCAAGGACTAGAGAGGCAGTGTGGGAACAGGCAGGGGCAGTGGAAGTTTCCAGATCGTGGCTAGGCTGAAGCAGCTTCTACAAGTGCCTGAGGTGGGGAGGGTAGCACCTCCTTCTGAGCTCCAAGGACCTTGCAGCAATTGTCCAAGGACAGTCCCAAGAGCCACAGGCCTGGGGCCAGGAGAATATTTTTGGTCCCCACTATCAGCAGGGCAGGCTGGGCTTCCGGTGGCCACCAGGGAGCTTTCTCACCTCCTACCTCTGTGGGGAGACTGCTCACATATTTGAAGAAATTGGAAGAGATAATGGTGATTAGAAGGCTGAATCAGACTGAGGTGATGCTGATGTTACAGAATCATGTCTTATGAAGGAGCAGTTCTGAGCTGCAAAGGTCTCTAGTAGAGACCTCTCTCAAATGACAAACGGATGATGCAGAGCTTTGAAATGCTTTGCTAAGGTCCTTGTGTTGGATGCTTTTGAATGCCCAAATACCCAGCTTCCGCTAAAGCACACTATGGGAAGAGACCATTTGTTAGGTCTGATCAAGTAATTGAATCGATACCCCCTTTCCTGGGAAACTGACCTTTCGATCATTTCGCAGCTGACATTCCCTGTCGCTTAAGACCACATTCCATTTGCTAAAACCAGTAACTTTCTTTCTTTTAATTTTTTATTTAATTAATTACTTTTTTAATCCTCACCCAAGGATATCTTTTCCCTTGATTTTTTAGGTGAGATGGGGAAAGAGAGAGAGGAAGAGACATCAAGGTGAGAGCGACACATTGGTTGGTTGCCTCTGCAGGAGCTCTGACAAGGGCCCAAGCCCAGGAAGGAGCCTCCAACTGAGGTACATACCCTTAGCCACCGCTCTAACCACTGAGCAAAACTGTCCAGGGATCGCCTAGAGTCCTTCAAAATCTCTGACTCCCTGTCCCTGGCGCTGGCACCATTTTGGGGTTCAGCCCATCTGGTTTTCCAGATGAGATAATACATTTATAATTCCTACCCCTTTTGGCCTCGTCATTACCTCTTCCCTCAACCCTAACCCTACTGTCTTAACAGCCTACAAGGTTTAGATACTTTACATACTCATTTAATCCTTACAATAGTCCCAACAGGTTGATCTCATTATCCCCATTTTCAAATGAGGAAAGCGAAGCTCAGAGGTTAAGCAACTTAGCCAGATCACACAAGTAAATGGCTGAGCTATTTAACCAATAACGATAATCACTATAAACCACCTGACAATGGAAAATTAACAATAACAATTTCATGTACATCTCATCATCTCACTCTCACACCATCTTAGAAATATGAGTAAACGAGTACAATCAGCTGGACAGAGGGGACTTCTGAACCCAGGGCCTCCATACCCTTCTTCCCACCCCAACTCCGGCACAGACTTTCGCTACTCATTTGCAAGTACATTGATCTTAAAAGTCAGCATTAATGCACAGCATTAATAACAAAACTGCTAACCAGGCTCTGGGAAACACTGGTAGGGGTTCATCTGATTGTTCCTTCTATACTACTTATTAAAAGGAAAAATTGAGCCCAGTTTGGCTCAATGGATAGAGAGCCAACCTGTGAACTGAAAGGTCCCAGGTTCAATTCAGGTCAAGGGTACATGCCTGGTTGTGGGCTCGGTCCCCAGTGGAGGGCTTGCAAGATTTGAAAGCCAACCACGTGGGGGTTTGCAGGAGGCAGCCAATCAATGCTTCTCTCCCATCATTGATGTTTCTAACTCCCTCTTCCTTCCTCTCTGAAATCAATAAGAATAATATTTTAAAAATTTGACAACAAAAAAATCTGCTTCAGCCAACATCCCCTTGGACAGGGCGGGAGAAGCAGTACGCGTCTCACAGGTTAACTGGAGCTGCTGGGGATTACGGGGAGGAGTTATGTTCCTAATACCCCGCCCTCTCTCCCCCCATTAGTAGAGTCATCAAGAGCTTCTCTAACAATCCTTTGTATGGGCGGGGCAGGCGGGGCTTCCGGTGGCCAATAGGGAACTTTCCCAAAGCCTACCTCTCGGGCCTCTCTCCCATCCCCCAGCACAGAAGCATCTGCTCCGAGGTGGCCCGCCAAGTGGAGACCCTGGAAAATGTGCAATGGAAATAGTGACACACTGCAGTCTTCCAGCTGACCCTCCAGTTCCCAAACCACAAAGCCCCAGGGTGAGTCTCAGCGTCCTCAAATGGGTTTTGATCTTTTCCTGCCTGGGGCCCCATGTGAATAGCATGCCACGTTCTCACAGCACTGGGCCCCGCTAATCCCTGCCGGAGCTGGAAACTAGACCCATGTCCCGGTAGGAAGCCGGCTTTTCTTTTCCTTCCCCCCAGCAGCCCTCTGTGCTGGGAATGGTGCGCCTTCCTTCACTCACTCACTCTGCGGACTTCGAGGCGGTGGGGTTGGATGTTGTGGCCCTGCCTTCTAGGAGCTCCCATTCCAGCAGACACCTTGGTTTGTTCCGGACCCCGGGGAATGCCTGGTCTGAAATCCTCTGACTTAGGTTTCTGGCCTCAGTTTCCCACCAGGGACTGGATTGAGGATGCCACTCGCTGGCAGGGTGACCGAGGAGTCCTGAGTGGGAGACAGAGCCTTTAGTTAGACTTCTGGTTAACTCTCTGCGGGTACAACCACTCAGCTGTCTTGGGTCTCGTTGTTTCCACCTTTAAAAAGGTTGCGTTAGCCCTGACCGGGTTGGCTCAGTGGATGGAGAGTGGGCCTGCGGACTGAAGGGTCCTGGGTTCGATTCCAATCAAGGGCATGTACCGTGGTTGTGGGCAAATTCCCCTGTGGGAGGTGTGCAGGAGGCAGCTGATCAATGTTTCTGGCTCTCTATCCCTCTCCCTTCCTCTCTGTGAAAAAATCAATCAAATATATTTAAAAATAAAAATAAATAAAAATAAAAAGTTTGCTTTACCTGGAGAGAGACAGGATTGCAAACTTGGCAGTGTGGGGAGGGGAGAGACTTTCCTTGACCCTTTTAGATTCTTCCAGCCTGTCTCATAATCAAATAGACCTGAGACAGGTTAACAAAGCAGCTGAGTTTAATTCTGTACGTACATACGAGAATCCCACAAACAGGAGAGCTTCAGAGAGCTAGTAAGGGAACATTAGGTCTATGTGGCATTCTGAGCTAAAGGTGAAGTAACTTGGGAGGAAGTCATTCGCAGGACAATAAGAAAAACAGATATTCAGTAATTAAAAGTTTGCCCTGCCCCAAGTTTGGGTCATAAAAATGGATTTCTGGTGATTGTTACTATGGGTGATGCCCCTAATTTAAGTTTAAGGGAGAGGTAAAAGTTTCTTGAACCCCAGGATTTTGACTGCCTTCAGCTCAAAGTAATCCACACGTCAAAGAGGCACATCTTGGGGAGGCTAGTTCTGGATTCCTTCGGCAGTAAGGCTGAGACCGGCTACTGAGCCAGGACAAGTGGCACAGAGAAACTGTCAGGTAGTTACAGCAGTTTGTAGTCATCTAGAAAGTCCTATCTTCCTTAAATGAATAAATGGTTTCCCCTTCTCCTCAACCAGAGGGTAAATAGATTAATCATCCTACTTAGGGAGACAGACAGCAGAAATCCAATTAATGCCACTTGCCAACCACACCTGAGGACCGATGCGGTTAAGATAGGGGTGTCGAACTCAATCAGAGAAGGGGCCAAAATCTAAAATCCAGCCTAAATCGAGGGCCGAATGGTTTACTGAACAGTCATAAACTGACAATGTCATAAACTGACAGCGGAGTGCAGTGATGACAGCGTGGTGCAGGCCACATTGCAAGGCCTGGCGGGCTGGATTTGGCCCGCGGGCCTTGTGTTTGACACATGTGGGTTAAGAGAATAAACCTGGCCCGGTTGGTGTGGCTCAGTGGTTGTGCATCGATCTATGAACCAGAAGGTCACATTTTGATTCCCAGTCAGGGCACATGCCTGGGTTGCCGGCTTGATCCCCAGTGGGGGTGTGCAGGAGGCAGCTGATCGATGATTCTCTCATCGATGTTTCTAATACTCTTTCCCTCTCTCTTCCTTTCTGTAAAAAAATCAATAAAATATATATTTTTAAAAATCCTCCCTTAAGACCTTCCCTTAAATGTCCAGCCTTTATTATTATTATTTTTTAATTTTTTTAAACGCCCAGCCTTTAAAACCCCTTAAAACTAAGGTCCAACGCATGCTCTCCCTTTGGGGAGCAGCCCTTGCCGTTCCCTTTCCCTCCTCCTTCCCCCACAGGCACGCAGCTCCTAAGCTCCAAGGACCCCAAGAGACTTGCAGCCAGGGGAGAAGTGGGCAGCAGCAGCTCATCCCTGGCTCATGCCTCGAACCTGTCCCCAGTGTGCCCTCTTCCCTGACTTCCCAGAGAGCCTCGGCTCTCCTGCTGCTTCTTCTATGCTAAGTCCTTTCTTGGACTTAGCTTTCTGCCCCCAGCTTTACTAAAAGTTCCCTCATAGTCACCTGGATTCGTGTTGCAAGATTTTTCCTGCACAAAGGAAGTCAAGAACCCACACGCTCCCGGCCAGCCCTAGGCAGCAGCCTTAGGCAGACTGCCCCTTTCCCGTAACAAGGTAGCAGACCGAGAAAGTGTATCCTTCCTAATCTCCGTGAAGAACTGGCAAAGCTATGAGATGGGAAGCCTTCCCCGGCAGATTCATCAATGAATTGATAAGAAAAGTATTTCATAAATATTTGATAATGGATTATTTATGCCTATAATACATAATACCCGGTGGGGCAAGAGTAGATTTACAGTCATTAATATGGAAAATAATACAATAATTAAACAATAATACAAGAATAAATACTGGCCCTGGCTGAGTAGCTCAGTTGGTTAGAGTGTCCTGATGATATACCATGGTTGTAGGTTCGATCCCTGGTCAGGAGGGCACATACAAGAATCAACCAATGAAAGCATAGGTAAGTGGAACTTGATATAAATAGTTTTGTGAGATTTATATGTCTTATTGTGTATAATTGTAGATTGTTCCTTCTCATCGCTGCATAACGTAACCTTGCGTGAATATAATACAATTTATCTACCCTATCTACCACTGATGGGCATTTTGGGTAGTTTCCAGTTTTCTGGATTTTACAAATAGCGATGCTATTAATACTCTAATACAACTGTTTTGGTGAACATGTGTACACATTTCTGTGGAATTACCTCGGAACTGCAGTCAAAGTAGAGCCACAGGTTCAGCTTTAGTAGATAGTGCCAGTTTTCCAAAATGATTTGTACCAATTTATACTCGGTTGAGCAATATGTGAGAAGTCTAATATTTCAATCAGCATGTACAATGTGTTACTTCCGCTAACATGTTCTTTATTCAAATTTTCATTAGCCTACAGTCTTCACACTTGTCATTTTAAATACGTGTGTAGAGGTAATGTGATCATGGAGGTTGGGGGAAACTGAGGCATGGCAAGAACAAACGGAAGAGAAGGTACAGAGTGCAATCAGCTGAGTGGGGACAGTGCCTGCCCTGGATAAATGGATGTTATTCAGAAGTAGCTGCCACTTGAAAATAGAGGCTCAGAATGAGCACATTTTTTGACATTTTATCGAGAAGCCAAAAATACAGGGGTTTTTTTGTGTGTTTTTTTTTAATTTAGCGATTCATTCATATTTTGGGAAAACATCGTACTGGCCAAATAAAACTTTGTCTGTAGGCCAGGTGCCTAGCCCTCAAGTTTTCAACCTCTGGACCAGCTGTTAGGGCTCCACACGGCTTTCAGGGTGGAGGTGGGAGTTGACTTGTAGCCCGTTACCTCACTTGTTAGAGCTTAATTTCCTCTCTGGTCAAAGGGGAAAAATAAACGCCTATCCTCTTGCATAGTGGTGGTCAAAAGAGAAGATTTAAGAGTGTGGGTGTTGGGAGTTGTCAAACACTAAATGGCTTTCCCATCTCCTGAGTACATCTTCTGTTTCATACTAACTCACCCTACTTACAAGTATTTGAGAAAATTTCAGAATCCTATCAGACAGTTTAAGACTGGAGATTTCTGCCCTAGCTGGTTTGGCTCAGTGGACAGAGCGTTGGCCTGTGGACTGAAGGGTCCTGGGGTTCCATCCCAGTCAAGGGCACATGCCTGGGTTGTGGATTCCCCAGGAAGGGTCTCTTATCGATGTTCCTATCTCTCTCCTCCCTTCCTCTCTGATATCTATCATCCATCTATCTTATCTATCTATCTATCTATCTATCTATCTATCTATCTATCTATCTATAAATGGAGATTCCTAGACTTTTAGGAAGTCTAGGCTGCTGGGATGCAAAGGGTTAAGAGGAAATGGCCTTTTAGGGTTTCGCTAACTCGACAAGTCCAGGACTTCCATGACTCAAAGGAGCTGGGATGGTTAGCTCACCCAGGGCTCCGGGTTAGCAGAACCTAGAAAGTGGCATCAGCATCCTCCGTTACCCTGGACCACGGCCTCGGCCGAGTGCTCGGAGGACAGCTCCGGACTGTTAGACCCGCTCGGAGCATCCAGGTAAGTGGGCGCGCCCTCCCGCGCCGTTAGCCGGCCGCTCCAGGGGGACCCTGCGGGCCGGGTACCCGCGTCCCGGGAATGCAGCCGGAGGGAGGGATGTGCTGGCTCCGGGAGGGTGCTCCATCCCAGATGCAGGCTCCGTGCGGGCGGGTTCTACACGCGCCGGCGACGCGGGCCCGGGCTCCGGCCGCGGAAAGTTGGGCGCCGCGCTCCGGGCCGCCCCTCCCGCCTCGCGCCGCGCCCCCTCCCAGGCCGGCGGGGCGCCCCCGCCCCCAGCGCGGCGCGCAGTGCGCAGGCGCCTCCCCGCGGGTCCGGGCGGCGGCGGGAGCGGCTTCGGCCTCGGCTGGAGACTGAGGTGGAGGCGGCGGCCCCGGAGGAGGCGGAGGAGGAGGAGGAGAGGCGAGGGTGGCGGCGAAGGCGATGGCGACGCGGGGCACATGAGGCGGCGGCCGGCGGGACGGGCCGAGGCCCGGCGGAGGAGGCGGCTCCGGGGGACCCCGCCGCCCGGTGAGGGGCGACCGCTGGGCCGGCTGAGGAGGGGCGGGCCGGGCGGGATGGGGACGGAGCACTCGGGCCGGGAGGCCGGGGCGCCGGGGAGGAGGAGGGGCCGGGGGAGGGACCGGGGCTCCGCCGAGGGGTTCCCGCCAAGCAGCCGAGGGGCGTCGGCGCCGCGGCCCGCCGCCGTCCAGCGCGCCTCCCGCCCGCTTTGTCCCCGGGCGCCGCTTCCAAATCGGGAGGGAAACGGCTCGGGGTGGGTCCGGCCGCGGGAGGGGCCCGGGCCCAGGCCGTGCTGCCAGCCCGGCGGGCGGTTAGGGGCGCAGCGCCGCGTCTTTGTCTGCGGCCGCCGCCGGACCCCGCACCCCGGCGCCGGGACTCCGCTCCGCGGACGGTTCGGAGGAGACGGGGCCGGGCGGGAGGGGAGGGCGCGGGGCGGGGAGACGGCGTGGCTGCCTCTGGATGAACACGTTGTTTTTTTTTTAAAAAAACTTCAAATGGTTTCTTCCCACTTCTGGAAACTTTGGACGGCTGCGCTGGCTTTGTGTGTGAGTGTGTGTGTGTGTGTGTGTGTGTGTGTGTGTGTGAGTGTGTGTTTCCCTCCACTTCCATCTCCAGATTCAAAATTCGGGAGGAGGCGCTCCCGCTGTGATTGCGGGCGGTTGTGTGGTTGGCCGCAGCGTGTGGAGCTTTCAATTGAAAAGATTTGCGTAAATGTGTGGTTTAGAGTTTTTGGTTCTTTTCCCCTCTTTTTTTTTTTTTTTTTTTTTTTTTGGTTTGGCGATTGTTCCTAAGATTGTATTACTTTTCTTTGGGAAATGGGTGAGTTTGGTTTTACCGTTTGGAAGGGTTTCTGCTCCTTGGGAAGTGGCGTTGTTACAGATTTCTTTGTGCTCTTGCTTGATTTTATTAGCATCAAGATAACACTTTGGATAAGTTAGAGTAAGTTCTTGTAAGCGTCTTGTACGCCTGGTAACTAAAGTTGTGCGTTGTGTGCACATTAAAGTGAGGACACGGGAAAGCGCTTGTAAAAAAAAAAATCAAGCGACTCGTGAAAGGGATTTTATTTGGATCCCCCGGATAAAGGAGAGTAGCCTGTCTGGAGTACATTTATATCTGTAGGAAAGGGAGTGAATAATGTAATTTAGGGGTCAACTCTTTTGTCCCCCCAAGAGGGTGTAGGTATTAATATTCAGGGTAAGAATGTAGAAGAAGAAAACGTAATTTCAGGGCTCCTGACTAAAAATATCTTGAAGTGTCGTTACGTTTGCTGGGGTTTTCTGGTTTTATTTTTTGGGATTTAGCACAGAGTTGTATATTATAGTTGCTTTGGATTTCTTAAGTGCAATGTAATGGCAGAATATATATTTTAAAAAAAAAACCCACCATGAAATAGCTTTTCTGGGTAAAAGATAAAAAGCTCTTAGTGTTGGCCAGATCGCTGTGAACAGTGTTGTAGGTGAAGGACATTTTGGAGAGAATATATGCAGACTCTATGGAAGTTCTTTTATGATTTGTCCTGGTTTGTCCTGGTTTACTATTTACTACTTGTCTTAAACTGTTGTGCGTTTTCCCAAAGCATTTCAAATATTCTTTCTAAAAGTCATTGCTTTTAACTTCTTTTTAGGCTGTATGACTTTAGAATTGGCTTTCTACTTATGCTAAGTAGTTACCACAGTTTTCTTAAAAAGAAGCAAAGTAACTTTCTATTCAGTTCATGAAGGTAGTCTTTAGTTTTAGTCTAAAACAATGGATTTTACAAGTTAGCATTTCTTTTTTTTAAGTTAACATTTCTTGAACATAATCTTACTTACAAATTCTGTTACCTCTTAATAATTATTTTTTTTTATTTCACATTTATATAAATTAGCCAAAGGAAGGGACACAAGACCTGTCTCTGATCAACACTCCCCCCGCCCCCCCCATCAATTCAGTAACTGGGGTCCTAGAATACAGAATACAGACTTAACACAGAGTCTCATTCTCTTAATATCTAGTTTGTTCCATGCCTAAATAAGTGTAAAGTGATAAGTTCCAACATGTGTTTGTTTTTTTACTTGAAGTTCACATTTTAAAATAAATTAGATTTGTTCTTTTTATTATTAATAATATTAATCTGGATAGTTAACTGCAACAGGGGTCTAATTCTTGTTTCTAACTCATGCTCTCTCCCCTTTCCCCCCCTTTTCAATCCTCACCTGAGGATGTTTTCTGCGTTCACCCTCAAGAGTGGAAGGGAGGGAGCCGGAGAGAGACATATCAGTGTAACTAACACCGATGTGAGAGAGACACAAAGTGAGGTTGCCTCCCGCATGTGCCCCAACCTACCTGGGTCTGGGATCAAACCTGCAATCCAGGCCCCGCCTCTGACCAGGAAGGGAACCACAGCCCCTTGGTGCGCCGGCCAAGGAAGGAAGGCATTAACCCGGAGCACACCAGCGGGGGCTGCTCCTGCTTCTCTTTAGCACAGAAAGGTAACGGCTCCTATCCAAAATAGCTGATAGAGTCAAAGGAAGGATGGGATTGCTTTTTTGCTTTTGTAGATCATTCTTTTGAGTATGCATATGAAAAGATAGGTTTTAGCTGATATTAACCTGAAACTTAGACATAGAAACCATTTTGAATTGTTAATATCACCTAAGTGCCAACAATTGCTTTTCAGTGTTTAGTTTGTGTGGAAGTAAGGACCGATTCTGTTAGGTCTGAGCATTGCTATTTTCTACAACCCTCAGGAACGAATGGCCAGACGGCACTGGCATACATCCTTGAGTTTTGCAGATATCACACTGACTGACAGCACTTGGGTTTATCGTTCAGACCTGTGGAATGTGTTGCCTAAAGTTTTTGTGTGTGTGTGTGTGTGTGTGTGTGTGTGTGTGTGTGTTTCCCCTCCCAAGTCAAGGATGAGGTCTCTGCACATACACTCTGTTTCTAAAGAAATGAAGCGATCTGTGGAATGAGTAGAGCCCTCACTTAACCCTTTGCACTCCGCTGTCCCTTCTCAGGGGACATTGGAATTCTAGCATATCACTCAGATGTCCCCTCTCAGGGGGGGACTTTGCAGTTTATTAGTGATTACGGGGAATTCAACGCACGTGTCCGCCGCAAAGTAGCTTCAAGTAGCTGGTAGCCAATGTCCAGAATGGTTCGGAGTGCAAAGGGTTTAAAGCTTGTTCTTTGAGACTAGATTGCTGTAGCACCAGCACAATTTCAACACAAGTGTTCTGGTGCCCACACATTCATTCAGTGAACTTTTGTTTTCCTTTTTTCCATCAAGTACTTAGGTTAGGCACTAACTTAGATGCTGGGGTTCAAAGATAAATACTATGTGACTTTTGTTCTGAAAATGCTTATCGCTTAACATGTTAAAAAAGGGTTAGCAGCCTGGAATTATCTAAAATCTTTGAAAGAAAAGTATAAAAGAGTAAGTTTTGATGCTTTGTCTATATAAAATGAATCAAGTTCTCACACCAGTGTTCTTACCCTTCAATTTCTAATACTGTATTCAAGTCTCAGGTAGTTAAAAAGATTATTTTTATCTACATCTTTGTAGGAGTTACCAGTTTTAACTGAATTTGTTGTTACTTTGAGTTAACATTTCCTTTGGGAATGTTCAGAGTAAAGAATGTTCAGAGATGTGGACTCTGTCTGTTTTTAGGGAATTCTCTTTGACTCATCCTTGGACGTTCATTTCCTGATTGCCCATCCAGAATGGGTGTTTATTTAGATTTAAAAAATTCCCCTCCTGAAATAACTGGATTCTAATTCTCTTGGGTTCTGATTTTCCCTTCTTGCTCTCTGGGTGTTCCTTCAGGCTCCCTCCGCCCCTCTTTTATCAGATGTTTATTTAATTGTTCTTTTTCAAGTCTTGATTCTTTGTCTTCCTCTCTTCCCACTCTAGTCTTATCTGTGTGGCTTCAGATACTGTATATATTTTGGATATGTCCAGTTTTTATCGGTAGTTCAGGTCCCTTTTTTGATCCCAGCTGTCTGTTCAACTCGTTCACTTGGGTATTCAGTGCTTTGAGTTGAGTTGCCCCAGGCTGAGCTCTTGATCTTGGCTGCAGACCTAGACCTTCACCGAACCCGGTTTTATTAAGTGGCTCTGTCAACAGCTTGCTGAGCCCAGACTTGCCGTTTCTCTCCACCACCATTTTGGTCTAGGCCACCTTTCCTAGATCCATTATAGGCAATTCTAAATGTTTTTCTTGTTCACATTTGTAAAAAGAGAAAAAGTAATGTGAAATATGTAAGAGAAAGAGTACCTACCTTGTAGCTTAAGAAATAAAACGTTATCAGGACACTTGAAATCTTCTGTGTCTTCCACCTGATTGCATGCTCCCTGCCACCTCCAATGTAGGCTTTTTAAAATCAGAGGTCATTGCCAACTTGAATTTATTGTTCCCTTGCATTTCTTTATCTTTTATTATCAAGTATATACCTCAAGCCATGCACAACAAGTCCTCATTTAATAGCAGGAGGTTCTTGGAAGCTGCAACTTTAAGCAAAAAATGTACTAGTATAACGAAACCAATTTTACCATAGGCTAATTGATGTAAACAAGAGTTAAGTTCCTACATATTTCTGGTCACAGAAACATCACCAAATTTCTAAAAACCTAAAACACTCCTAATATTAAACATTAAATTGTGAGCTATACATACATTTAAGAAAGACTAATAAAAACAAATAAGATAATTGTTTTCATCTTTCAGCCTGCTTATTCCAGTTCAGTGTCGACGGTGGCCTGAGCCTCTCTCTCAGCTCAGGGCAAGCTTCACCCTGGACCAGGATGACCTTCCCACGCACCCACACTCATCAGACTGGCACAGTTTAGACACACACATTTGCCTGACGTGCACGTCTTCGGGATGTGAGGAGAAACCGGAGTACCTGGAGGAAAGTCCAGGCAGACATGGGGAGAAGGTGCAAACGCCACCAACAGTGCCCCCGACAAAACCATGTTATTCAAGGACCTGCTGTACCCTCATCTCTTCACAGCTGAGAGAATTGTCTTTATAAAACAAATTCAATCAAGTCACTTATCTGAAAACTTCTGTTGTTTATCTTCATTTAACAAGGTATGATCTGGCCTTGCCTACTTCTCCAGCGTAATTTCTTTCTTTAAAAATTTTTTTTAGTCCTAGCCAGTTTGGCTCAGTGGATAGAGCGTCGGCCTGTGGATTGAAGGGTCTCATGTTTGATTCTGGTCAAGGGCATGTACCTTGGTTGCAGGCACATCCCCAGTTGGGGAGTGTGCAGGAGGCAGCTAATCGATGTTTCTCTCTCATCAATGTTTCTAACTCTATCCCTCTCCCTTCCTCTCTGTAAAAAATCAATAAAATATATTTTTTAAAAATTTTAATTGGTTTTAGAGAGAGGGAGAGGGATAGACAGATAGAAATGTCGATGCATCAGCTGCCTCTTGTATGCCCCCTAATGGGGATTGAGCCAGAAACCCCAGCATGTGACCTCCTGGTTCGTGGGCCTATGCTCAACCACTGAGCCACCCTGGCCCGGCTCCAGCATCATTTCTTTGAACTTTCTTGTTATGTATGGTCTAGCCATACTGATGCACTTCCTCTTCCTTGGAGTTTCAGAGCTCACTAAGGGCCTTTGTACATGTTGTGGCCAATTCCTCTGGAAAGCAGCTCCTTACTCTTCAGAATGTGTTTAAGGAAGCACACCTGCAGAGAAGCCTCTGCCTCCTCATTTAGGTTAGGGGACTCTCTAAATACACTCTCATAGCATTGAGCACTTCCGTTTTGTAGGATTTATCACAATATTAATTTAATTTTTTGTATATGCCTATTTCACCATTAGGCTGTACTGTATATTCTGTAAAGTCAGTATTAATGGCTATCTTGGGTAGGCCAGTATCCCCAGCACCTAACTCATAGTTCATTATGTATTCAACAATTATGAGTGCTTACTAAAATTTCTTAATTGCAGTTGCTAATTATACTGTAGTAATTTCTTTTGTGTGTGTGTGTTATTATCACTGTTTTATTGAAGCTCAAGGGATTAAGAAAATTGCAAAGGACTCAAATCCATGTGCTTTCTACGTTATCACTGAATTTCTGTTGTGGGATGCCCTTACCAGGGATGATGATGTGTACACATATACTATAGTAATTTCTGACAGCTTTTGTTCTAACTAGGAGCCTCATTATTGTGTGTGTGTGTGTGTGTGTGTGTGTGTGTGTGTGCGTGCGCGTGCGGGGGGGTGTGTGTGTGTTTCATTATTGCTTTTATTTTTTAAAATTTCTTTATTGATTAAGGTATTACATATGTGTCCTCATCTCTCCATTTACCCTCCCCACTCCCCCCCACTCATGCCCTCACCTTCATTATTGCTTTTAGAGAGAGTGGGGGGGGGGGGAGAGACAGAGACAGAGACAGAGAGACAGATAGACATTAGTGAGAGAGATGCATGGATTGGTTGCTTTCAGCATGCGTCCCAGGGAAGGAACCTGCAACCCAGGTCCATTTCCTGGACGGGAATTGTACCTAAGAACCTTCACTCCCTAGGCTGACACTGACCACTGGGTCATACCTGTCAGGGCAGTTTCAGCAGTTTTAACAGACCAAAATTACCGTGATCACCATGGTGTGGTATACACAATGGGGACTCTTGCCTCACAGGAAGATCATCACAGCTAGGCTTATTAAGTAGGCTATCAGATGACATAAAGAAATGGAACATTAGGTGTGTTTTTTTCCTTGACAGACTGCACCTAGTTCTAATTTTATTTTCTTCCCATTTGCTGGGCCAACGGTTAGTATAATATGTCCCAAGAAACCAGACATATAAAGTGTGTTTTGGAATAGGTAATGTATTATGTAGTACACAATCCTAAAGGTATAATGGATATAAAGTGAAAAGTAAGTCTCCCATTGTTCTCTTTTCATTCAGTCACACATTTTTTTTTCTGCTGAAGCAATTACTGTTTACCTTTTTTGTGAATTCTAGAGATAACCAATCATATATTTATTATTCCCACACACACATAAGTGGTAGCACACTATATATACAGCTTGCATTTTTCACTAATACACCTTAGTTTCATATCATTACAGATAGAGCTATCTCATTCTTTTTTAAAAATATATTTTATTGAATTTTTACAGAGAGGAAGGGAGAGGGTTGGAAAGCTAGAAATATCAATGAGAGAGAAACATCGACCAGCTGTCTCCTGCACACACACACACACACACACACACACACACACACACACCCGCCCCCACCGGGGATGTGCCCACAACCAATGCACATCCCTCTGACCGAAATTGAACCTGGGACCTTTCAGTCTGCAGACCGACACTCTATCCACTAGCCAAACCGGTTTCGGCTATCTCATTCTTTAAAAAAAATTTTTTTTTTTTTTATTGCCCCTAACCATTTTGGCTCAGTGGATAGCGTGTCAGCCTGTGGACTGAGGGGTCCCAGGTTAGATTCTGGTCAAGGGCATGTACCTTAATTGCAGGCACATCCCCAGTAGCGGGTGTGTGCAGGAGGCAGCTGATCGATGTTTCTCACTGAAGTTTCTAGCTATCCTCCCTTCTCTGTAAAAAAAAAAATCAATAAAATATATTTTAAAATATACATGTATATTTATTCATTGATTTCAGAGAAGAAGGGAGAGGAAGAGAGAGGTAGAAATATCAATGATGAGAGGATCATTGATCGGCTGCCTCCTGCACACCCTCTACTGGGGATCGAGCCTGAACCCGGGCATGTGCCCTTGCCCAGAATTGAACCTGGGGCTCTTCAGTATGTAGGCCAATGCTCTATCCACTGAGCCAAACCAGCTATGGCAAGCTGTCTCATTCTTTTTGACAATAGATGGGCTGTAATTTGTTTACCCAGTTCCTTACTGATAGTCTTTTATATTGTTTCCAGCCCATTATAAACTGCTGCAGGTAGTATTCCCGTACATTATTTTATATGTCTGTTAGATAAAATTGAGAACTGAAATTCTCAGAGACTGAACCCGAAACCTTGGCATATTGGGACAACACTCTAAACAACTGAACTACCCTGACAGGGCCTATGTAGTCTTAAACACTAAGCCCACAGAGTATAGCAAAAAGGTCACTGGGTCCTAAGTTGTGTTCTAGACCTTACAGCTAATTTGAATACAAGTCATCATGATCTTTGTTATCGTCTTCAGTAAAATAAGGATGTTAGTCTCATATTGTGGTGTCAAACAATGAGCCACTGCAGGCAGAGTAGTTGAAAGATAACCTAGTTTTATCTGTGAACTGTAACTAATACTAATAGTATGTGTGACCTTTTCAAATGTATATGCAGTTTATTTATAGTAAATAAACTCAGCTCTAGCCGGTTTGGCTCAGTGAATTGAGCATTTGCCTGAGGACTGAAGTGTCCCAGGTTCGATTCCCATCAAGGGCATGTACTTGTAGGCTCGATTCCTGCCTGGTGGGGGCGTGCGCAGGAGGCAACCAATTGGTGTGTCTCTTTCACATGAATGCTTTCTTTCTCTTCCCTTCCACTCTTTAAAAAAAAATTTTTTTTTTTTTTTAAATCGCTGGAAATATATCCTCAGGTGAGGATTAACAAAGGAAAAAAACAAAAACCCTACAGATTTATTTTAAAACATTACCAGTTTATGGTAGAGTTTTATATTTATAGGTTTTCTCCAAGTACAGATAATAAACATATAACTATTATATAGGGCTCTTGAGAAATCTTACAATTTACCTAAAGGTCCTCAGATTCTAAAAGTTGGGAACTATTAGCCTAGGCCCGTGGTTGGCAAACTGCGGCTCGTGAGCCACATGTGGCTCTTGGGCCCCTTTAGTGTGGCTCTTCCACAAAATAACCCCGGCCTGGGCGAGTCTCTTTTGAAGAAGTGGCATTGGAAGAAGTTTAAGTTTAAAAAATTTGGCTCTTGCCGAAACCGATTTGGCTTAGTGAGTAGAGTGTCAGCCTGTGGACAGAAAGGTCTCGGGTTCAATTCCGGTCAAGGGCATGTACCTTGGTTGTAGGCACATTCTGGTGGGGGGTGTGCAGGAGGCAGCTCATCGATGTTTCTCTCTCATCGATGTTTCTAACTCTATCTCTCCCCCTTCCTCTCTGTAAAAATCAATAATATATATATATATATATATAGAGAGAGAGAGAGAGAGAGAGAGAGGAAGGGAGGGAGGGAGAGAGAGAGAACGCGCGCCAAATTTTAAAATATATATATATTTTAAAATTTGGCTCTCAAAAGAAATTTCAGTCATTGTGCTGTTGATATTTGGCTCTGTTGACTGAGTTTGCCGACCATTGGCCTAGGCAATCACTAATGTTTCTTTTTACAACTAATAGTGTGTGAACTTTTGAAACTAAGTGTGCTGTGGAAGATTTGGATGATAAAGGTGTTTGGGGTTTTTCTTAAGATAGGGACCTTTTTACGCTTATAATGTCAGAAATAGTAGTTCTTGAGACCTATTTTTAAAAGATCTGAGTGACTATTTAGACTTAGATAGGAAATGTTGTAGTGAGGGGGCAATGCAGTACTTTCTGAATGGGTATTGAGCCTGCAACCCTGGTGTGTGCCCTGACTGGGAATCGAACTGTGACCTCCTGATTATGGATTGAGGCTCAGCCAATAAGCCACACCGGCTGGATGCAAGTAAACATTTAATAGAACTCACTTGTAAGAGAGAATGGTAGGTTTTTAGTGGCTGTTTTAGTAATCAATTTATCAAATAAAGGTAACTCCTTCCAAAATATTGAATATCAGACACTCAATAACTAGCAGGTAGCAGTGGCAACACTGATATATTTCAAATAAATATTGGTTATATTAATTTTCTGTGTTGCTTTTGGGCCATTTGAGAGTGAGTCTCTAAAGAAATTAGAAGAGCAGCATTATGATAGTAAGCTGCTATATAAGACATCATGTCAGAGTACTACTATCTTTTGATATGTCCTTAAAGATTAAGAATTACCCTCTAGGGTCATCCTTTACATTTTAATCTGGAATATAATTTTAAGTTCTGTCTTAGATCCCCTTATGCAAGCGGTGTAATTGTACCAAAGGTTCTGTGAGATAGTTAACACTTCTCTGTGTTGTACCCATTACCTAACTAGGTCTTTATGAGTATATGCAAATATTATGAAATCTGTACCCTGGCCTACTTTTAAATTTCTCTCGGGGCTTTTCCTGCAAAGTAAAGCTTTGCCAACTCCATCATTACATGTTTTTTTGTATAATATACTAAAAAGCAAATAAAAGAAAAATTGTCCATAAGCCATTGGTAATGTTGGTATATTTCTGCTCAGGCATATTGTTTTTTTGTGTGTTTTTTGTTTTGTTTTTGTTTTTGTCTTTATTATATAAAAGCATTTTCCGGAAGAAAAAAAAAACAAAACATTTTCCCACAATAATTAATTATTCTTTTTAAAATAGGTCACAAGTTGGCAGGCTTTATTCAGCTGGTAAGATCTCTAGCTTATTATTATTATTACTACTAGTAGTACTACTAGTGGCCCAGTGCACGAATTCATGCACATTGAAAGAAAATTAATTAGAAGAAATATATTTTAATATATATTTTATTGGTTTTTTTTTGTTTTTTTACAGAAAGGAAGGGAGAGGGATAGAGAGCTACCCTGTTTCCCCGAAAATAAGACAGTGTCTTATATTAATTTTTGCTCCCAAAGATGTGCTAGGTCTTATTTTCAGGGGATATCTTATTTTTCCATGAAGAATACGGTACACATTTATTGTTAAATGAAAATAAAGGAAATTTATTACCTGTATACGGTATGGTAGTACGGTAGTTGTCAACAGAAACCAGACAAACTGTGAATGCTACAGTATCAAGAATTTACTCATTTATTCAATGACAATCATGTCATCATCTTCTGGAACATTATCATAACAATCCAATTCCTGAATTTCCTGGTGAATTTCTTGTGACTCCATTTCTTTCAGAATCAGTGGACCAAATCTCTCATGTTTAGCAATAGCATTCTGAGACAGAGCCCGGGAGGGGGGGGGGGGCTTATTTTCGGGGGATGCCTTATATTTCACTCAGAAGGAAACCTGTAAGTAGGTCTTATTTTCGGAGGATGTCTTATTTTCGGGGAAACACGGTAGAAACATCGATGAGAGAGAAACATCGACCAGCTGCCTTCTGCACACCCCCCACCAGGGATGTGCCCGCAACCAGTGCACATGCCCCTGATCAAAATCAAACCTGGGACCCTTCAGTCCGCAGACCAATGCTCTATCCACTGAGCCAAACCGGTTTCGGCTATATAGATTACTTTAAAATATCTTTTTGTTGAAAGAGAGCAAAGGAAAGGGAGAGAGAGATAGTAACACCAATGATGAGAGAAATTCATAGATCAGTTGCTTCCTGCATGCTCCACACGGGATTGAGTCCACAATCTGGGCATGTTCCCTAACTGGGAATTGAACCATGACTTCCTGGTTTGTAGGTCGATGCTCAGCCACTTAGCCAATCCAGCTGGGCATTCTCAATATTATTTATTTTTTGAAAAATTAATTGTCAACTTAAAAAATAAAGGAGACTGCGGGTAGGAGTATAAGTTAATATAACCCTCTTTGAAAGAGGACTAATTTACCAAAGCTGACATATACATACCCTGTGGCTAGCTATTCAGCTTCTAGGTATGCTCCAGAAATACACATATAAGTTTACCAGAAGACATATGTGGAATGTTCATAGTAGCATACTTCTGTTTGTCCCAAACTGGAAACTGCTCAAAATCTATCAATCAGCAGTGAATAAATTGTTATGTATTCACAGAATGGCAATACATTAAAGCAAATGAATAGACTAGAAACCAGGGCCCAGGCCAGGGAGGAGCCAATAACCAAGGTACGTGCCCTTGACTGGAATCAAACCCAGGACTCTTCGGTCTGCAGGCTGACGCTCTGTCCACCTAGTCAAACCGGCTAGGACAAAAGAGTGTATTTTTTATGATTCCAGTATGAGAGTCTATTCTGTATGATTCCATTTATACAAAGTTCCAGAGCAGGTTACACCAGTGGGTCCTAGTGTGGTGCGATACTCTTCCCCAAAGGACATTAGGCAATGCCTACAGATACCTTTGGTTGTTACAACAGGAAGAGGCCAGGGATACTCCAAAGCATCCTACAGTATATAGAATTATACAAAATGCCACTGTGCCACCGCTGGCCCTGAGATGAAGGCTGTTAGAGGTGAGGATGGTGGTTTCTCTAGGGTGTGAAGGGGCGCGATTGTGGCTCTGAGTGGTTAGTAATATTTTGTTCTTGATTTCAGTCTGGTTACATGGGTTTGTTCTGATTGAGAAAATTCATTGAGCTGCGCACTTACATTTGTGTGTATTTCCTTAGGTATTTTAGTCTTTGATTAAAAATTTACCAAAAAGTCAGACTTCACTTAAAAATCCAGGTTGAAGACAGAAGACATGACAGTTTACCTCCCACAGCTCTAGCCAATACCCCCTTTAGGTGGTGCTTGTGTTTTCCAGGCCCCTCTTCCTGTTCAGTTACATTGTGTCACCTCACTGGTATCTAGACATTTAAAAAATGTCTTAAACAGTTTATTCAGACCGCACAGTTTGCCTATTTAAAATTTATAATTCAGTATTCCACAAGTTTTGTAGCCCTCACCACAATCTAATTCTATATTTTTGTTCCTCCCAAAAGATGACCTTTTGGCAGTCATTCCCTGTTACTCCCCATCCATAGTAACCACCAGTCTACTTTTGATCTCTATATAGTTATAGACATTTGAATTTTGTGATCTCCCTTCTAAAACAAGATTCTAATGGTTGTGTAATGTTTCACCATACAGGTTATATCATAAATTATGTAACATTCTTTTATTGGGCATTTATTTAGGATAAGTGACTAGATACAGAATTACTGATCAAAGGACATGAACATTCTAAAGTTCCTGATAACTATCACCACCCATGCCGTCATTGTATGCCAGTGCTTTATTTTTGTTGCAAATTTGTTGTGAGCCTAGTCATATGGAATTATCATACATTTATTTTTATTTTGTCTTAGATATATTTGTTTTCCTAGATTGATCATTGTCAGACAGCCGGTTTGACCTAAGCTTAGTTTGGGACAAGTGTGCCAATTCTGTTTGTGTGTGTTTTACATGAAGACAGTACACTCATGATGCATTCTGAGTGGATGCATCATCCCAGGTTCCCCATATTTCTCCCCCCGGTTCCTGATGGTACTTACGCTCAAAGAGAGTAACTGTTTGCCAGCACAAACTGACATTTCAACCCGCAATAGTGGATTCTGTTTCCTTATGGGTTCATAGAGCCAAGATTTTAAACTACTTTTCCCATTAGGTTTTATCATTTGATTCAAAATAAAGTATATTTTATGTTTCTCAAATATTGTCCATAGCTAAGAGCTCTTTTGAAAAACAAGTTGTTTTCATGTTTGTAATATATAAATTACTGTTTACTAGTTAGCTGCCGTAATGCTTTTGCTTAGAAATTGTCACTAGCTAGTTATTAAACATCTATTATCGCTCATGCAGAATTAACTTCCACTTAAAATGTTCCACTGAAACAAAACTTCATTGTAAACCCTTTAATTGATTCCTTGTCTCTGCATACAAAGCAGCCTCATTCAGAAGTGTGAGTCACTAGCACCATTCTTGGAGGATTGCTCAGCTTGTTATCTGGGAGGCCAGATAGTTAACACTTCAGAATCATGATGAGTCAATATTGAGACTCTTTAGTCCAACAATAGATTTTCTAGGATGATCTTTGGGAAATGCCTTCTTGAAAATTTGACGTTTTACTGTTGTTTGATTTCAATGCCATTACTTTGCTTATTTCCATATACATAATTGTTGGTTGTTTTATGAATTTTTTTTCTGTGTGGAGGGATTTTAGAAGGGACCTTAGAAATAATCTAATCTGATATTCCCCAGTTATTTCATAAATGAAAAAAATGGAAATATTTACTCCTGAAGCACATGTTTAGAATCTTTTAACTCCTAGTTCAGTGCTTGCTCTGTTTATTTCACAAAATTCAAGGTTAGGAATCCCTTAGTTCATCCTTGATTTTGTTATTTAGAAAAGAAATTAAGTTTTTTAAAATATGGTTTGCCTATTGTAGGTTTCAGATTTGTGTGTGTTTTTAATCAGAAGAACATTAAAATTGGCTCTGACCCATTTGGACTTGGTTGTTGCATTTGCAAAATATTCAGAATAACGCTAATTTTGAAATTTTTAATTTCCTGATTATAATTTAGTGAGCTTTAAAAATTGATGGGACAAGTTACGGGAGTTTTTTTAGTTGTTGGTCTGAAACTTGAGAGGTTTTTTTTTTTTTTTTTTCATGAGTCTGTTAGAGAGACTTTTCCAAACATATATATGAAAGTGATATTTTTGGATTGGAAAAAATGAATCAGATAAACTGGAAAGGAAAACATTTCCCTGTAGAGTTGCTATGCTATAAAAATGTTTCAACTTCAACAGATGATTTCACTTACCTTCCTCTAGTCTTCTATTGGGTAGCATATATAATTATACATTAAATATCTCTTGAACACAACTGTTGTTTTTAGAAAGTATAAATTTCCTATAAACTACTAGATTGCTTTATAAAAATACATATTTTATTGCTTTTTTTTTTTTTTTTAAGAGAGAGGAAGAGAGATAGAAACTTTGATGAGAGGTTACATACAATGGATTATTATCCTGCCTTATAAGGAAGCAAATTCTGACACATGCTGCTACTGCATGGATGAGTCTTGAAGACATTATGCTAAGTCGGCTGGAAGACTGAAAGGTCTCTGGTTCAATTCAGGTCAAGGGCACTACCTTATTGCAGGCTCAATCCCCAGCCCTGATCAAGGTCAATGCAGGAGACAACCAATCCATGTGTCTCTCACATCACTGGTTCTCTCACTCTCCTTCCATTCTCTAAAAATCAGTGGGGAAAACATTGAGGATTAACAAAAAACACCAAAATTAGATTATTTTAGGCAAATTTTATAAACATTCTGGACCTCATGTATTCAGTTTTATAATTTGCTGTCATCCAGTAACTCAGATGGTTAGAACATCATCCCGATATGCCAAGGTGTTATGGGTTTGATCCCCAAACGGCACACACACGAGTCAACCAATGAATACATAAATAAGTGGAATGACACATTGAGGTTTCTCTCTCTCTCCCTCTGCCTCCCTCTTTCCCTTCCACTCTCTCTCCTCCCATCCCCCTCCCTCTCTCCCTCTCTCCCTCTAAAAAACAACAAAAAAGAATAGATAAAATGGGTCTAATTATATAATCTATTTCATTAGGTAATCGAAATAATGTGCTTTACATTTAATCTTCAAAAGTCCAATAAGTTCTATTTTACAGAAAAATGCAGTAACTTTGACTTGGTTCTTTTAGGATGTTACTGATAGGAAAAAGTCTTCAAATATAAGAATTTTGGAGGGAATTAAGTAATTTATTACCATATTGATGCCAATTAATTTTTAAATTCTATTTTCTAGTGCAAGACAAGGCAGATAGTAATTTTAGTTATTTGGAAAATAGACTAAAAATAGCACAGTTGGTTTCTGTCCAATAAATGTTATATAAGCAGACATGATTTTCTTCAGTATGTGTTTTGTGTGTATGTGTGACTCCTTTTGAATGATGGGCTACAGTGAATTGCAGTGTTCTTTATTTTAAAAACCATCCTCCGCCGAAACCGGTTTGGCTCAGTGGATAGAGCCAAACCTGTGGACTGAAAGGTCCCAGGTTCGATTCCAGTTAAGGGCATGTATCTTGGTTGCAGGCACGTCCCCAGTAGGGGGTGTGCAGGAGGCAGCTGATCTATGATTTCTCTCATCGATGTTTCTAACTCTATCCCTCTCTCTAAAAAATCAATAAAATATATTTAAAAACAAAAACAAAAAACCATCCTATTGCCCTGGCCGGTGTGTCTCAGCTGGTTGAGCCTTGTCAGGGCACATTCCCCAGTTGCAAATTTGACCCAGTAGGGAGTGGGCAGGAGGCAGCTGATAGATGTTTCTCCCTCCCCCTTTCTCCTTTCTCCCTCTAAAATCAATAAAAAAAGTTTTAGCCCTAGCTGGTTTTGCTCAATGGATCACTCATTGGTCTGCAGACTGTAGGGTCTTGGGTTCGATTCTGGTTACGGGCCCAAGCCTGGGTTGCGAGCTCTATCCCCAGTAGGGGGTGTACAGGAGGCAGCTGATCAATGATTGTCTCTCATCATTGATGTTTCTATCTCTCTCTCCCTCTCTCTTCATATCTGAAATAAATAAAAAATATATTTTTTTAAATCCTTCTTTGAAAGAATAACTTTTCCATCTTTTAATGTATTCAAGCCTGTTCATGTAGCTCAGCAGTTGAGCATTGACTCATGAACCAAGAAGCCACCAGTTTGATTCCCAGTCAGGGCATATGCCCAGGCTGCAGGTTTGATTCCCAGTAGGGATGTTTCTATCTCTATCCCTCTCCCTTTCTCTCTCTAAAAAATCAATAAAAAACATTAAAATTTTTTCTTATTAAAGTAATTGACTGATGTGACTATAAAAATAATAAAATTTGAAGGAAGACAGTAAAATGAGGTGTTCATGTTAAATGTCAAATGGTTTATGTCTGTACTATATTAAGACTACACTCTGCAGATAAATGGGCAGAAGGATACTAGTAGTTCTAATCCTCAAAGGGGGCAATCTGGAGGATGTGTATCCTGTTATATTAAAAACATACAAATTTCTATAATTTTGCACTCTGTACAGTGGCATAACAGACTGCTTGCTGATGAGGTTGAGGTGAGGCTGTCATCATTTGTTGCCAGATTAGGACGTCAAATATCAGCACAAAGCAAGAACCAAGCAGGCTTACGTTCCTTGGGCCTAATAATACCACTTCCTAGAATTTGTAGATAAATCCAACCAAAGCTTAAAAACTACATTCAAGAAGATGTTAAGCATAAAAGTTCATATAAATCAGTTGGGGCTTTCCTAAACGTTCGAGTGTTTGGCACTCATTCCCCCATTTCTCACCAGCGCCTGTCACATGTTCCACATGGTTTTCCATTCATAGATGGAGTACGGAAGTGGTTTTTATTTTTTCACGAGAGCAATTTACAGGTTAATTGCTTGCTCTTTTCTCCCTCTCTGTAACAAGTCTGTTTGGAAGCCAGAGACGACCATGTCCTGAATCTTAGGCTTCTGATAGCAGAGCAAAAGAAAAAAGAAAAAAAAGGTTCGGATGTAAGTGGAGCAAGAACACTAGGACCACACGGTACTGCTTAGACATGTTAATTCCAGAGCCCGCCATTCTCATTCAGCCTCCTCCCCCTCCTCCTCTCCCCTCCCCCATCCTATTGGAATAATATACTCTGTGATACTTAAACCGTTTTTTTAATGCTTGCAGGGGGTGGAAAGGAGGAAAGGGAAGAGTATCAAAGAAAAACCCAAACTCCGCAGTAGATGGAAACAGTGGTAATGCTGCCGCTGAGTTCAGGAAACCCATGGTTATTTAGGAAGAAAGTTGTCCGCCTCCCATTTTATGCTGGAGCTACGTTACTAAGGACATCATTTGTGCTCAAGTTCTGGATGGTAGGGAGCTATGGCACAAACGCCATGGAAAACAGAGACGAGGTTTCCGCATTTTCTAGGCCTACAGCATAACTGATATTCAGGGTGTACTTCTGGGGTGTTTAAATAGCTGCTTTATAACTTATATAAACCTTGAAGAGCTTATCACCAATTTCTTCTCCTCCCCCCCTCCTCCCCAGTGTTAGATTATTGTATGAGATGCTGGACTCTTTTTTTTTTTTTTTAATTCTCACCCAAGGACATATTTCCATTGATTTTTTAGAGAAAGTGCAAGACAGAGGTAAAGACAGAAATATTGATGTGAGAGAAACACATAAATTGGTTGCCTCCTGCATGCGTCTCAGCCAGGGCCAGGGCCAAGGCCAGGGAGGAGCCTCCAACCAAGGTGCATGCCCTCGACCAGAATTGAACTTGGGACCCTTTGGTCCACAGGCCAGTGCTCTATCCACTGAGCCAAACTGGCTAAGGCCAATGCTGAACCCTTGAAATTCTTTCATAGCAATAATTATTTTAAAAGATATCTTTGTGTGGATGAAGTGTAGAGAACGAGTTTTCTAAGCAAGTAACAATTGCTCTTTCATGATCTTGGCATATTGGAACACATAGAATTTGTTGATTATTGATTTTTTAGGCTCGGGAAATGCTTTAGATGTGGTGTTTAGGGGAAATCAGAGTCTGAACTTGTGAGTGTGAATAATTATGGAGAAACCTAATTTGCGTCACCATTTGACGATTGCATATTACTTCCTGTTTTGTGGTTTTATAGTTTATGTATTCAGTAAGCGGAGAAGTGGGAGCTCAGTCAGATATCAGGGCTGAAAGGGGGAGCTGTGCTTAAAGTCCTTGTTAGGGTCGCCAAAGGAAGTATGCACAGGCGGAGGGCGGGACAGGTTTATTAGGTCACGTGGAGACCAGGGGGCTGAGCCCCTGGCGCCGGCACCCAGGGCGAGGGAGTCAGAGGTTGTGAAGGACCGCAGGCAGGCTTTTCCGGGGAACTCGGTTCCAAATCCTGGGAAAGTCCGGAGGGGGAAGATCGTGGTCGCAGCAAGTGGAATGTGGTGTAAGCGAAAGGGAATGTTGGCTGTGAAATGGCCTGAAGGTCAGTCCCAGGAGGAGGGTATGGATTCAGTGACTTGGTCAGACCTCACAGTCCTGTGATGAGATCTTTGTGTGGTCGGATTTTGTACTAAATCTTGATACTTACACTTCTTTTTATATATATATATATATATATATATATATATATAATATATTTTATTGATTTTTTTACAGACAGGAAGAGAGAGGGACAGAGAGTTAGAAACATCGACGAGAGAGAAACATCGACCAGCTGCCTCCTGCACACCCCCTACTGGAGACGTGCCCACAGCCAACGTACATGCCCTTGACTGGAATCGAACCCGGGACCCCTCAGTCCGCAGACCGATGCTCTATCCACTGAGCCAAACCGGTTTCAGCCTTACACTTCTTTTTCTCTTTTTCACTGGCCTTTTCAAAATTGTTCTGAGGGATTTTTATTTTTTTTTCTGTACTTAATCCCCCTACCCCCCCCCCCAAATTTTTTTTTAAAAATCTATGAACATATAACACCCAGGAGTTGTTTTACATTTCATTTATTAAATTATTAAATGAACAAAGTTGGCACCTGATGGATGAATCTTGGCTATAGCTATTCAAACTTGGCAGAGATTGATAATTAGCAAAAACTTGTTTTGGATTTTTATTTGCTTGTCTTATTTTTTGTTAGTCTTCACCAGAGGATATTTTTTCTGTTGATTTTTAGGGAGGAAGGGAAGAAGGGAGGAAGGAGGGGACACAGAGAGAAAAACATGGATGTGGGAGAGAGCCATCGATTGATTGCCAATCAGGGCCAAGGATCAAACCATTCTGTGTGTGATGTCTCTAACCACTGAGCCACATGGGTCAGGGCGTGGGGTTTTTGTTGTTGTTTTTTACCATATTACAGATGCAGCTGTTTTCTAGCAGTTGAATCTGTAAACCACCTTCTGTGGGACAAGAGTGTCCCAGGGACTGACGGCCAGCGGTTGGGTGCTTTAACTAAATAGCTTGCTCCTGGCGGGCAGCTCAGATCCCAGTGAGAGGTGTTGCCTGCACCAGGACAGAGCAGGAATAGAGCATGCTGATGGATTTTCACAAGGCCTTTAGCGACCAGTTTACATTTGTTGAGATTTTTTTTGCTATAGGTGCCCAAGTTCTTCTACTTCAGATTTTCATGAATGACTCATCTTCCTGTCATATTTTCTTAGACTGCAATGACTTAAGACTCTTTGGGTTTTTTGGTTTTTTCCTATAGGTGCCCAAGTTCTTCTACTTCAGATTTTCATGAATGACTCATCTTCCTGTCATATTTTCTTAGACTGCAATGACTTAAGACTCTTTGGGTCACTGCTATGAAGTTTCTCCTTCTACATTTATTGGGAGGGGAAAACGGTAATATTCAAACATACGCCTGTTTCCATCTCATGCTGATTGATTCCTGATTATTTCTTCCTGAAAAGCACATTTAGTGATGCATTGTTTTCTGTGGGCGGAAGCTTATAACCTCTTTTTTCCCCCCTTTTCCAGAGGAAGTCTGGAAAAGTTGTAAGCAAGACATCATTTCTGTAAGAAAATTTTGGATAGCAGGAGTTCTGGATAAAAGGTAAAGTGTATTTAAACTTCTTTGATGATGCTGATAATCACCTGTAATCTGCAGAAGTAAACTGGGAGGGGGAAGAAGAGTAGGAGAAATGCTAGGTGTACTTAGTGTCTGGGGTAGCATTAGGAATTTTATGTGCATTACCCTTTTCAGATGCTTTTTACCGGGATTCTGGACATGGTTCTAAGAATCTCAAAATAAAACTATCCTTCAAAATGCTGTTTTAAATGGATTTGCCTATTGATTGGACGTAATGTCCTCACGATTCAGTCTGTAGACATTTTCACCATAAACGTCATACAGACACATAATGCAGAATCCTAGCGAGGGAGCTTTCCTAGTGCCTGTCTGTCTGACATTACTTCTTCTTTTTTTCATATATTTTATTGATTTTGTACAGAGAGAAAGGGAGAGAGATAGAGAGCTAGAAACATCGATGAGAGAGAGTCATTGATCAGCTGCCTCTTGCACACCCCCTACTGGGGATATGCCCGCAACCAATGTACATGCCCTTGACCAGTATTGAACCCGGGACCCTTCAGTCCCCAAGCCGATGCTCTATCCATTGAGCCAAACCGGTCTCGGCCTGACATTACTTCTTGATCATTGCCCGTTATTTGCAGCCATACCATCTTGCAAGTTATTTTTAATACTTTGTCACCAGGTCTTATCATGTCTGGACCAAATAGTTTATTTCTTATCTATATTTCATAAACTTCTGAAGGCCTTGTGAAATAATAATATATATAATGAATCAGTATGCTCTGAGAAATACATCTGAAATTATAGCTATAATTTTACCTTGTAGGGAAGATGAAAGCAAGCCAGACTTTTAGGTTGGGGGTACAGACAAGTGCTCATAGTCTGAGGTGAATGTCCTACCTGAGGGCAGTGGGTGAGATGCTGTTTACTCTACCAATTATTCCAGTGTGAGCCTTCAAGCTAGATTTCAAGGAGGTAGAAATGTCCGTAAAAAGTTAAGTCTCTAACACTTGCTGACTTTATTTCCCCGGGTGTTCTCATCAGGGCAGACCAGGCCAGTCACCATGAGCTGGAGCTTCCTGACGCGCCTGCTCGAGGAGATCCACAACCACTCCACGTTCGTGGGGAAGATCTGGCTCACCGTGCTGATCGTCTTCCGCATCGTCCTCACGGCTGTGGGCGGGGAGTCCATCTACTACGACGAGCAGAGCAAGTTCGTGTGCAACACGGAGCAGCCGGGCTGCGAGAACGTCTGCTACGACGCCTTCGCGCCCCTCTCCCACGTGCGCTTCTGGGTCTTCCAGATCATCCTGGTGGCCACCCCCTCGGTGATGTACCTGGGCTACGCCATTCACAAGATCGCCAAGATGGAGCACGGCGAGGCAGACAAGAAGGCTGCGCGGAGCAAGCCCTACGCCATGCGCTGGAAGCAGCACCGGGCACTGGAGGAGACAGAAGAGGACCACGAAGAGGACCCCATGATGTACCCAGAAGTGGAATTAGAAAGTGAGAAAGAAAATAAAGAGCAAAACCAACCTAAACCCAAGCATGATGGCCGACGGCGGATTCGGGAGGACGGTCTCATGAAAATCTATGTGCTGCAGTTGTTGGCCAGGACCGTGTTTGAGGTGGGTTTTCTGATAGGGCAGTATTTTCTGTATGGCTTCCAGGTCCACCCATCTTATGTGTGTAGTAGAATTCCTTGCCCTCATAAGATAGACTGCTTTATTTCTAGACCCACTGAAAAGACCATCTTCCTCCTGATAATGTACGGTGTTACAGGCCTTTGCCTGTTGCTTAACATTTGGGAGATGCTTCATTTAGGCTTTGGGACAATTCGAGACTCACTAAACAGTAAACGGAGAGAACTGGAAGACCCGGGTGTTTATAATTATCCTTTCACTTGGAATACGCCATCTGCTCCCCCTGGCTATAACATCGCCGTCAAACCAGATCAGATCCAGTACACCGAGCTGTCTAACGCGAAGATCGCCTACAAGCAGAACAAGGCCAACAGCGCCCAGGAGCAGCAGTACGGCAGCCCCGAGGAGCACCTCCCCGCCGAGCTGGAGACTCTGCAGCGGGAGATCAGAATGGCTCAGGAGCGCTTGGACCTGGCAATCCAGGCCTACCATCACCAGAGCCACCCCCCCGCCCCCCGGGAGAAAAAGGCCAAAGTGGGCTCCAAGGCCGGCTCCAACAAGAGCAGCACGAGCAGCAGGTCCGGGAACGGGAAGACCTCCGTCTGGATCTGATCTCGGCCGGAGCAGCAGGTCCGGGAACGGGAAGACCTCCGTCTGGATCTGATTTCGGCCGGCCAGCGCTTGTGCTCTCCGTGGCCGATGGTGAGCCGCGGCTCCCTGAGTGATGACTTCCACCGAGGAAACACGTGGCTCTGGTTTTCTTCAGGGATCTGCTGGCTGGGATCCGAGCTCAGGGACTCTGAGGCGGGGCTGGGCCGGAGGAAAAGAAGGGAGACATAGTGTTCCTGGGCACACGTTCCAGCGGTAATACAGTTGTAGACTTCACATTTGTGTCTTCCAGATCTGGAAAAGAACAGATATATTTAAATCATTCTTGTTGAACAATTTTTGTATGTACAGTATTATGGAACTTTTTCTTTTTTCTTTTCTTTTTTTTAGTATGAGAACTTTTTTTTGTACTTGTACATTGGACCGCTGTAGTTATACTTTTATATTAAAGGGGGAAAATCCTAAGGCAATGCCTATTAGGCTATATTATTACTTTGTTCAGCATATTCTACCCTGGGTTTAATGTTTTAATAGAAGCTACACCTAATGAAAGTGCCTCTCGTGGTGCAGGGATAATTTCAAATATATGAGGAGGAGGAGGAGTCAGTTTTCAGTCTTAGAAAGCCACAGTAGAAGCAGGTTCAGATCTCTTCTTGAGAGTCTCACTCCTGCCCGGTGTTGTATCTAGTCTTTGAAAACCTATTGGTATTTTCAAAGGAGAAACATGATTCGATGCAGGATTCCTTTAACTATCAAACAAAGTGTGTGCTTTGATGGGTGTATCCTTTAAGTTCTTTCCAAAGGCTGATCCTCCCAGTTCTGTAGCAGTGTGGAGACTGAGTTCCTGAGACTCCTCCACCGCAAAGCACAGCCACGCCTGGAAAACGGGCCCTCATAGGATGTTCAGTTGTGGACCTGTTTGATTTGCCTTAAATCTCTACCCAGAAACCTGCCTCTCTCTCGTTTCTCAAGAAACCAGTGATGGATAGTTTCTTTATATGTTAACATTAGAAATACAGAAATCCCCTTGAGAGCTAAGCATACTCAGAGCTCCTTGTGCTGCATATGGTGGAAGGCCTAAATCCGAACTCCTCATTTTTTGTAATTCACCATGGAACTTTTGTAATTTGCAGACTCCTGCCAATGTCGTTTTCTGCCTGGAAGACCAGTCAGACCAGGGGTTTTATCTGTAAATCTAAAGAGCATTTCAGTATTCCCTACAAATATATTTGTAGGCATATCAATTTGTCAATGACAGACATTAATGTTCATGTAACAGTCGTACTTTGCAGTATTTTATTGCCATTTTCAACCTTGTATTATGTTGGAGAGCTTTGCTCTGCTGTCAGGCTCACATCGTTTGTCTTATAGTTGGTGAGCTTCTGAGTAAGAGCGTGGTGAAGGTTTAAAGGGAGGGACTTTTGCTTCACTATGGAATATTTCATTTTGGATAGCTCACTCTTTTCCAACAGGAAGCTGTCACAAGCCACCTCTGACTTTGAAATTCTAAAAGTATTATTAGTTTTTTTTTATGTCTTAATTTTAAAACGAGAATTCTAGAACAGCATCTTTATTTCTTTTCTTTTTTCTTTGTTGGTCTCCATTGCGTTTCTCCCACTCCTACCCCCAAACAAAAGCAACGCAGTAGAAGATTTAAGCTTATTTTCTAGCCATGCATTTACCTTTATTTTGTTGCTTTTTTATATATAATTTTGACCTAGAGAAGTTCCTCAGGATCTCTAAACATCTTAAGCACAAAGTAAGTCCAGGTGAGACTAAAAGGGAAATTTCAGGAAATTATACATGTATGTATCCTGGATAATTAATAGACATGCAATTTCCTTCAAACCAAATGTATAAAAGGAAATTAAAATAACTACTCTACAAAAGCAGGCAAAATGTTAAATACCTAAGCCTAGCTAAAATAAGGAACTATCAATTAATTCATAATTGAAGGACGGAAGATGCACACACACACTCTCATCTGTCTCTTCAGAGCCTGCCGAAGAGCGTGGCTTCCTTCGCCAGCAGGAAGGCTGGGGTTTGAAAGTGATGGAGAGGGAGGGAGTCAGGCAGACATTGCGCCAGGAGCATCTATTGTTCCTACAAACGGTGCCCCTGGCATTTCATCTTGGCTCATCGTCTGGCTCATTCTGATGAGAATGTTACCCTTTGTGTCTGGATCATTCTTCACTTTCTTGAAGTAGGTAGAGAAATATTCACATGTGCACGCACATTTAAAAATCTGTTTTTATTCTGTCACTGAAGTTTTAATTGGGACATGGGTTTCTCAGTTCTCACCGCTTTCTTATTATATTTGTTTCAGCCTTTGAACATAAGTTCGCCAAAGCCATTTCCCCCTGGTGACATCTGTGAGCCTGCATTAGGAAAATGGCCTGTCGGTGTCTAGGTTAATCCATTGATTTGGTCTACATTGAATCTATAAAAATATCATCCCAGCTATTGTTCTGGAACTCGCAGGAATTTGTATGAAAAGTGTGTCCACATTTTTTCTTGTCAGAATCATATTCCTTTGAATTGCTGTGTAAGACATGCTCTGTCATAGGGTATTTGCTTCTCTAGATTGGAGTTGAGTGTTTAGTTCTTCACATCTGAGAAACAGGATACAATCATGTTTATATACCTTAGCATCCTGTTGGATTTATTTAGATGTGGCGTGTCCTTTCCCATCTTCCTTAAAATCTGTTATTCAGAGAGATTTGTATTGATAAAAGGAACAGGCTTTTTTCTTAGTTCAAATTTGAGGGGATAATTTCATAAGATTTTCTCCTAAAAAATGTTCATGTTCATTTTGTGGTTTCACGTTTTCTTGATGACTTAATTTTGCCTGTTTCGATATTTCATTTAAAACCACAAGTGTGTTCTCACTCAAAGTCAGTTTTTCTGGGGATTTTCCTTGACGAATGTCTAATGTCTATAGAATTACTTTGATAAAAATGAACTTTGTCATTTAAAATGTTTCTGGAGGTCAGGACTACTAATAGTCTTTTTTAAAAAAGGACAGCTATGTCTTTAAAGAGAAAAACATCATCCTTAGGTACCTTAATTATGTCATTTCTTCTTGGTATGTTATTAGGCAGTTCATTTTACTTTTCCAAATTTCAGGAACCACTTACCTCTCAAAAGTGTTATGAAGCAGTTGGTAAAGGTATCAGAAGACCAACTATGGTTATTGGCTATTTATCTGAACTCAGAGCTTAAAAAAAAAAGTTGAGAAGAACTGGGATGGTAGTCAGGTGTCCTTCAGTGCTCTTTATCACAATCAGTGATGGATTAAAATACTGGCTCTAAGCCGTTTATACGAAGAATGGAAGTAAATGTTACTCCCATTCCTTATGCCTGTGCTCTACCCGTAAGCTTATGAATGTCCATCTTCATGCTTCCTGCCTCACTTCAGAGACAGTATACTTCTAAAAGTAATACCTATAGATTATGATAAGTGTTTAGCCAGCCAGCTTTCAGTAGAAGGCGAATATGTTTTACTTGAAGCTACTTTAAGAAACGCCTTTCCATAAAGGAGAGGTCTTTCCTGGCTGAAGGAAAGTACCTGAAGCCAGTTACCCAGCTGCTGGTCATTCTAATGGGAAGGTTCCCGGTACTGGATGATCCTTATACAATCATGTACTCTCGTGCAGAGTCTTTCCACCTGAAAATAATAAAGCCCCTCGCTGATCCAGTACAGAGTTTGGGAACAAAATTGCAACTCACCGATATATCATGGTTCTGTAATAATTCACAGTCACCATCAAGTAGTAGAATCATTAGGCTGAATTGCATACTTTTCACTCATGCTGGCCACACATCATGGAGAGTTTACAAGAAGATTTCACATGTCGCTAATGCAGTTATGTTTTGAATAATGTTAAGCCAGTTTGCGTTGTGCACATTTCATGTTAATAACCATACTTTTTAAAGAAGCAATCCACAGGACTCCAAAATTCAGGAGTTCAAACAAAAGTCCCAACTCCCAAGCAAAACCTCCACCGAAAGAAAGGAAGGAGGGGTTGTGCATTTCGGAGTTGGCTTGTTGAATCAGCAGAAACATTTGGCTATATATGCTTCCAAGATTGGAAATCCTTTTCCTTATTGTACTCTCAATTGTGTTCTCTCTAATAAATCTCTTCCAGAAGTCTCTACCTCAGGCACTAAGTGTTAGCTATGGTTAGGGAACTGATGCTGAAAAACTTAGCTAGGACTTCCACCTTTTTAAGATAACCTAAATGTAAACCACTGTTAACCAGCAATCTCCTGTCGTGTGGTACGCAGTTTGGATATTGTACGAACAGCTAAGGATTACCCATTCTAGTGCCAAAGATCACTTGTGGCTAATTTTGTTTTGTACAGTTTGATGTAAAACGTCACGGGGGACAGACTCTGTGCTCAGGGCCTGGTCTCCGGAAAGACTTCTGTCCGTTGCAAATACAGTTCAGAAGATTCATTTGTGGTCTGTGCATCTTTTCCCAAACTTGAAAACTCAGCTGCCAGGAAATGTCACGTGGAGGATCGTACCCCATTCTTTGTATAAAATACTACTCAAGCACTTAATGGTTTACACAGAAAACATGATACGAAAATCTGTTCTCCTACGTCCACCTGAAAGTCGATCTCAGTGGGAATGGGTGAGCAGGAAGCTTTCCCAGTAGAGGTTTGAACTCAGGTTACTTTTGTTCACAGCTGCTTAGACCTCGGCTGGGATTGCTGGGCTGCGGGGGTCCTGTGTTTGAGGCCTTGTGTGTGAGGAGGTCCAGGCACAGAGACACACCCTGCCTTCGGCTCCCTTTGTTCCTCAAGGCCTTTCTCCCAGGGGAGTGCCTTCCGGAGGGATGCTCTCCCAGACACAGGCCAGTCTTGGTGAATCTGATGTGCCTCCTGAGAAGAGGAGAGAGAATGTGGGAGAGGTCGAGTTTATTGCAGTGACGCCCTCTGGTCCCCCAGGTACAGAATGGCTGGCTGGTAGTGTGCGCACGGAGCCCACCCTCAGCAGCACAGACTGGAAACCGGCTAGCCAGCCATATTTGGTAATACACTTCTGAGCTGCTTGAAAGCCGATGGAGCAGCTAGTCCTGCTAGTTTTGAAAGTGCATTTTTTGGGTCAGATTTACCATCAGAACAGAGACTGATACCTGGAAAAGGTGTTGGCATCAAAGGTAAAATGGGTTTGCTACATAGGATTTAGAACACTATTTCTAAGTTTTAGGGGCTTATGTTAATACCCAATACTTGTAGGCTTTACCATATTTTCCGGAGTATAAGACGACCCCCTAATTTTACAGTTAAAACATAGGTTTAGGCCTATATTGGCTGTATAAGACTACCCCCCACTTCTGAGGCAACACCAGTTCTTTTTTTAATAGACCGCCTCTCTGATTCTGGCCAATCTGAGTAGGCTTTTTACTAGAACACAGTGTAGCTTCGGGTACAGAACATGTATAATTTGGATGCATAAAAAGCCTGCTTGGATTGGCTGAGTTAGAGAGGCGGTCTGAGCAGCCTTGCAGTGATTGGTGCGGGATCCAGTTGGAAAATTCGTTTAGCGGCATATCGAGACGTTTTTTGGGATATACTCGGCGTATAAGACGACCCTGATTTTCAGTTGACCTTTTTTGTTTCTAAAGTCGTCTTATACGCCGGAAAATACGGTATCTCATTGGAAGCATGTTACATAGGGGCATGAGGAATAGGGAGGTGGAGGCGGAGCTGAGAGCAGAGTCCGGGTGTGCACAGTGATTGCCAGTGCTCAGCCCGGCATGCTTTGCTCTTTTCCTAGTGAGTGTGCAGAGGCAGCTGTCTGGGGCTTTCTCACGGGGGGCGGGTGGGTCTTTGCTGGGTGGGCCTTGCTGTGGCACAGCGTTTTTTCCGAAATGTGACAGTTGGACCACCTGTGCAAGAAGTGACAGGAGTGCTGATTAAAATGTAGGTTCCTTGGACCCATCTCAGACCTACATAATCAAAATTAGTAAGTTCTCTAGATGATTAAAAATCCTTTGTAGTGCTTGCTTCGGCAGCACATATACTAAAATTGGGACGATACAGAGAAGATTAGCATGGCCCCTGCGCGAGGATGACACGCAAATTCGTGAAGCTTTCCATAAAAATAAAAAAAAATCCTTTGTAGTGTATAGTTGAGTAACCATCACTGGAAGATAGAGAGTAATTGCATTACCCAAAAATTACCTCTCGGCAATTCTTCCATTAAGGTTTGCAGATAAAAGGGGGGGAGGCTCTGTGCTTGAGCCTTGGCCTGTGAACCAGGAGGTCATGGGTTGGATCCCAAGTGTGGGTGTGCCCGGTCAAGGATTCTCTCTCATCATTGATATTTCTATCTCTCCCTCTCCCTTCCTCTCTGAAATCAATAAAAATATATATATTTTTTTTTTAAAAAGGGGAGAGGTGTTGTTTTAAATTATTTCCTCTGTTTCAAGGAGGTTTAGAACGGGTGTAACAAATGAGTGTCATCTCATCTGCCAGCTCAGAATGACTGACGGAGATGCAGACTGGTCAGTATAGACTCAGGACTTCTGGTTTGTACTGTGTCACAGCCCCGGTAAACGAGTTGGTGTCATTGCGTAGCCATTTCTCCACCGCACCTTCCATGACATCTTTGAGGAATAAGGAAGTGACTCAGAATTGGGGAAAGGGACAGTGACATGGCAACAAGTGACTGTCACCAGTTGGCTTTCGCTCCGGGCCCCTGGATCCTGAGGAAACGGTGCCTTTCCTTGCCCTGTCCTTGACCTGCTGCGCCTCCTGTAACGGGATTCGGGCGGGGATTGTGAAGGAGCCTCAGGAAGCCCACGCTGGGGCCCGGAGGAGAAGCTGACCGGATTCCCTCTTCACCCTCGGCTGAACCTCCCACCAGTATCCTTGTCTGCTCTGCTCTCGGGCCATCGCAGGGCACGCCTGGCTGACAGCCTTAAACTCCAGGCAGAGCAGAACCAAGCAACTGTTCATAACCGGTGTCTGTGCCTGCATAACCAGTGACCGGAAGGGGACCTGACCCGGGGGAAACGGTACAGGACCAGATAGCTTTCCAAAGTGGTATTTTTAGTTTATGTAGTTCCTGTGGAAGCGACATTTACCTTACTCTGGGAACACTGGAGAAGACGGAAAGAGCTCCTTTGGCCTGGCTCTCTTTTTTAAACCCTCACTCAAGGACTTTTTTTAGAGAGAGAGTGGGAGAGAGAGAGATTGATGTGAGACACATCACTTGGTTGCCTCCATGAGCCGGGACCAGGGCAGGGATTGAACCTGTAACCCAGGAACGTGTCCTTGGCCAGGAATCGAACCTTTGGGCCTCTGGTGTGCAGGCCGATGCTCCCGCCACAGAAGCAGCAGCCAGGGCAAGGCCCTCTTCCTTTGAAAGCTCGGTGCAGCTGTGGCTCCCGCACAGAGCGGTGCAGACCCTGGGCCCGGGGGCCTTGGGGGCGGTGCAGGCCTCCTGAGGACAAGGCGATGTGAAGCCTGGGAACGAGGTGAGTGCACATTGTCGGCCGCTGTTCGCTTCCCATGCAGATGGGGACACGGTCACGGAGGAGGATCCACAGCGATGGAGCAGTCCTGGTCACAGACCTGCTGGGGATGCGGCTGGTTAGTGCCAGTGGCTGCTTCTGGGGGCTTGTGGGCTTAAAAGACAATGTGGCGTGTGGCCAGCTCTTCTGAGGAGTGGGCTAGGATTCTGGGAAGTGGCTACTAGAAGGAAGGGTAGACACAAGGTAAGGGCGCGTGTGTGTGTGTGTGTGTGTGTGTGTGTGTGTGTGGCGGGGGGTGGGGTGGGTGGGGGTGGTGGTCTGTACGGTGAGTGGGAATGTGGAATGCCATAGCACAGTGAGGCTCTGTGGGGAAGGCTGTGAATAGGGCAGCAAAGGTTGGCCTGGAGTCGATGTCCTGGGCAGGAGCCCCTAGCCCTGGACTTGGGGTTGCCAGATAAGGTACAGGACGCCTGGTTACATTTGACTCTCAAATCAACAGTGAATAATTTTTATATATTATGTGGAGCATACTAATGGTTTTTAAAAATTGTTTATCCAAAATTCAAATTTAACTGAGTGCCCTGTGTTTTTATTTGCTGTCGCTGGCAGCCCTGGCCTGGGACGTGTGGCTCAGTTGGCTGAGCGTCGCCCAGGCACCAAGAGGTTCAGGTGTGCCGGTCAGGGCACACGCCTGAGAGTCGGGCCCCACCCCTGGTGTGGGGTGTACGGGAGGCAGCTGTCAGTGTTTCTCTCTCATCATCGATGTTTTTCTCTCTCCCACTCTGGGTAAATTTTGTGACTTTTTAAGGGTTTTTGTTTTTTTAAATTGTCTTATTTAATGGTTTTAGAGCGAGAGGAAGAGAAACATTGTCCTGTTCTCTACCTGTTTGTGTACCATCAGTGACTCCTGCAAGTGTCTGACCAGGGATTGAACCTGCAGCCTTGACAGGTTGGGATGATGCTCCAACCAATGGAGCTACCTGGCCACGGCTGTATTTTTTTTTTTAACACAATTAAAAAATAATAAACTTAGTAAAATAAAATAATAAAAGAATTTTGATCAATACTAAAGGATATAAAAAAGTGAAAGTCCTCATATTCCTTTCTATTCCTGCTCCTCAGAGGCAATCACTGCTCAACATTTCTTTCCAGAAGCATTTATTCAACAATTAAATTACCTTTAGTGACAGCAGGCTACAGGACCCCAAATCCAAAATTGGAGGCTCCATGCTGAAACCGGTGTGGCTCAGCGGATAGAGCGTCGGTCTGCGGACTCAAGGGTCCCGGGTTCAATTCCCAATCAGGGGTGTATACCTTGGTGGCGGGCACATCCCCGGTGGGGGGTGTGCAGGAGGCAGCTGGTCGATGTTTCTCTCTCATTGATGTTTCTAGCTCTCTATCCCTCTCTCTTCCTCTCTGTAAAAAAATCAATAAAAAATATTTTTTTAAAAATTGGAGGCTCCAAAAGTAGAGAACTTACTTAAATTTAACTTTCTTGACGGGGAACACAGAAATCGGACAGGAACGTCTACTGCTAGTATTCATGAGATGATTTCCACAAACAGCACTTGTGCACTGTAACGGACTACTTAAGATGAAATGTAAGGGCTCTCTACAGCTTTCTCTAATTCTTAAAATTACGGGGAGTAATTTGCAGACAGTGTGCCCTTTTTCAGGGTGTAATTCAATAACTGGTGTCTTTTTAAAACACAATTATTGCCTGCTGTTTTTCTGGTTATTTTAATGGCTTTATTTCTGGTTATGAAGGTATTATTACATGCTCCTTATAAAAGAAAACAACTCGGATAATTCAGAAAATAAAGAGAAAGCAAAATACACCAGTAATTGCCCAGATCCTAGAAAGCCATTATTACCATTGTCACTTTAAAAGCACACATGCATTTATTCACCAAAAACACAAAAGTATATAGAAAATAAAAGTGGCCCACAATTTCCATGCTCATCTAGATCAGTGGTCGGCAAACTTATTAGCCAACAGAACCAAATATCAACAGTACAACGATTGAAATTTCTTTTGAGAGCCACATTTTTAAACTTAAACTTCTTCCAATGCCACTTCTTCAAAATAGACTCGCCCAGGCTGTGGTATTTTGTGGAAGAGCCACACTCAAGGGGGCAAAGAGCCGCATGTGGCTCGTGAGCCGCAGTTTGCCGACCACCCATCTAGATAATCCTTGTTGAATTTTAAAGGTAGCCCTGGCCAGTGAGGCTCAGTTGGTTTGCTTCTGGGGGTCACCGTTTATAATAGATTCCCCCAGTTGGGGCACATGCCTGGATTGGGCCCAGCTCCTGGTGGGGTCATGCAGGAGACAGCCGACTGATGTTTCTCTTGCAAAGAGAGTGGAAGGGAGAGAGGGAGGGAAGGAAAGAGAGAGAGGCGTTGACACATTGGTTGCTTCCTACATGTGCCCTGACCAGGACCAGGGATCAAACCTGCAACCCAGGTATGTGCCCTTGACCAGGAATCGAACCTGAGACCCTTCAGTGTGTGTGAGTGTGTATGTGTGTGTGTGTGTGTGGGGGGAACGCTCGCGTGCATATGCGGGCAAGCAAATCTAACCATTGATCTACACCAGCCAGGACCAATTTGAAATTTTCTGGTGAAGAATCTGTTGCTTGCCGAAACCAGTTTGGCTCAGTGGTAGAGCGTCGGTCTGCGGACTGAATGGTCCCAGGTTCGATTCCGGTCATTGGCATGAACCCAGTGGGGGGTGTGCAGGAGGCAGCTGGTCGATGTTTCTCTCTCATCGACGTTTCTAGCTCTCTATTTCTCTCCCTTCCTCTCTGTAAAAAATCAATAAAATATTTTTTTAAAATTAAAAAAAGAATCTGTTGCTTTTTTGACGGGTGTTTCCCATCACTGTAGGAATTCACACAAAGGTCAAGGAGGGGACGGTTTGCAGGAGGAATCCAGTGAGATGTTGATACTTAGGATCTGCTCTTCAGATTCCGCAGTTCTGTCTGGGTGAGCGGGATCCTGGGCTCCATCGGCCTTTCAGCAGCACCGGCTATTGGACTTTTTCTTTATCTCTCCTTCTTTCCGCCGCAGGCTCTGGAGGGTCTGGGCAAGTATTTCAGTGCCGGTAAGTAAACACTGTGAGTCTGACATTCATTAAAAGCTCCGAACAGGAAGAACCCATAAGAGTCCTGCACAAAGGGGTGCTGGCTCTGTGGGAGCAGCTGCCTGTTCTCCCTCCGAGCGCTGGGGGCTCCGTTGGGGCGCACAGCGGCCTGCCCAGCGGCCTCACCAGGGAGGGCGTCAGCGGGTCCCCGTGCAGGTTCCACGGAAAGGCTCTGCGGAGGATGCAGGATCGGTGGGGCTATGCAGCTGCAGAAAGTAAGGCCGCTACCCACGGACGGGTGAGCGTGCCCAGCAAATAGTTCAGGGCACACATCCAAGATAAGGTGCCCAGGCGTCCCGATTTTGGCGGGACGGTCCCGATTTTTAACAATTTGTCCCGCGGCGTTTTAAAACAGTCCCGATTTTTGGAAAAAATCGGGACTGTTTTAAAACGCCACGGGACGCGGGACTAATTGTTTAAAATCGGGACGTCTGGCCGAAATCGGTTTGGCTCAGTGGATAGAGTGTCGGCCTGCGGACTGAAGGCTCCCAGGTTCGATTCCGGTCAGGGGCATGTGCCTTGGTGGTGGGCACATCCCCTGAGGTGGGTGTGCAGGAGGCTGCTGATCAATGTTTCTCTCTCATCGATGTTTCTGGCTCTCTATCCCTCTCCCGTCCTCTCTGTAAAAAATCAATAAAATATATTTAAAAAATTTTTTAAATATAAAAATAAAAAATGAAATCGGGACGTCTGGTCGGTCACCTTAACCTAAGACCGCGTTTCCTCACCCGTGAAGTGGACTAGTCATAGCCCTGGACAGTTGGCGAGTGTGAGGGTCCCTGTGCTGCTGTGTCCGGGCCCCCAGGAGCCCCATAACCAGGGAGTGGGTTTGAAGGCCTCGCAGACGGGGCGGCTGGTGCTGGGAGAGTGATGCTTCCACTGATACATCCAGGAAGGCTGAGAAGGAATCTAGTCGGATTGGGAATATAATCCAGACCCTTTCTTTGGATTATTCTGCCCATTGTGCAGCTGGAAAGACATTGCCACAGGGACCACGTGCCACGGGGCGTGTCTCAGCTGAAACTGGTCTCCACCCCCCAAATCAGTCCCATTCCAGATTCAACTCGTTGCGCAGGAGAGCTGTGGGCCAGCCCCATGCTATGCTTACTTTTCCCTCTAGCTCAACACACGACCATCCAGCCCGCGTCAGTCAGGGTGGCACTGCTGTTTCTCATTCACAGACACCTATTAAACACCACGGATGTGCAGGCACCAGACTACTCACTGGGGTCGAAACCGGTGTGGCTCAGTGGATAGAGCGTCGGCCTGCGGACTGAAAGGTCCCAGGTTTGATTCCGGCCAAGGGCATGTACCTTGGTTGCGGGCACATCCCCAGTAGGGAGTGTGCAGGAGGCAGCTGATCGATGATTCTCTCTCATTGATTTTTGTTTGTTTGTTTGTTACAGTAAATATCTGTGTTTTCTGATGGTCTTAGGCGACCCTGGTAGCGGTTCTCAACATGTGAGTTGAGCCTAAGACCATCGGAAAATCCAGATATTTTTTTAAAATATATTTTATTGAATTTTTACAGAGAGGAAAGGAGAGAGAGAGAGAGCTAGAAACATCAATGAGAGAGAAACATCGACCAGCTTCTTCTTGCACACCCCCTACCGGGGATGTGCCCGCAACCAAGGTACATGCCCTTACCCGGAATCGAACTTGGGACCTTTCAGTCCGCAGACCGACGCTCTACCACTGAGCCAAACCGGTTTCGGCTCTCATCAATGTTTCTAACTCTCTATCCCTCTCTCTTCCTCTCTGTAAAAAATCAATAAAATATATATTTTTTTAAAAAATTGGAGGGCAGAGGGTGGGGTGGGAACCTGGTGGAGGGAGGGGGGAAATGAGGAACTTTTGTAATAATATGAACAATAAAGATTGATTTTAAAAAAAATTGGGGCCTCTGGTCACCTTAATGTAGGGGACAGCTGAGCCCGAGCCCAGGGGCGAGGAGGGGCTGGGAGGACCTGCCAGAGGAGTGGCGTGACCGCTGCTAGGACCCCGATGCCGATGGACAAGGAGGTGCACTCGGAGGTGGCAACCTTGAGAGTTTGCCCCAAGGCCTGGGTGGGTGTGGAGCACGGCCACAGCGTTTGGACGGGGGCAAGGCTGGGGCCAATGAGAGGGCACGGCCTCTCGTGGCAAAGCCACGGGCAAGTCCCAGCACAAGGATAGCCGAAGGCGGTGGCTGTGAGCTGGACCTCACGGCCGAACCTGCGGCCCCACGTGGCTGAGTGATATCACGTGGCTGAGTGATATCACGTGGCTGAGTGATATCACGTGGCTGAGTGATAACACGTGGCTGAGGGAGACGGCTGACGGAGGTGCAGCCAGTAAACAAACCTGGATCAGGTGCAGGTAACTGAGCAGATTCGAAACCGCGAGAACGTTGTAAACATCTTGACCTCGCCCTGACTTGGCCTCGTGGATTCGGCTATAAAATAAAGACTCGGCTTGCAGGACGTGGCAATCTCTCTATCAAAGATGGCAGCGTCCCGTCCAGACCGAGCTTTCTTCTCTTGTCTGTCTTTTCTCCATCCTTCACTGGCCCCTCTCCAGCTCCCCGAACCTGGCTGAGCTGGTGCAGCACACACGGCGCCTGGGGGCTGAGCGGGGGGAGCAGGGGCCTGAGCTCAGATTCACCCTGGCCGTGCGGCTCGGCACGAACGAGAGCTGAGGAAATGTGATGGCCGCCATTTCTATCAAGAAATGTGGCTGTGCCCTGGCTGGTTTGGCTCAGTGGATAGAGTGTCGGCCTACGGACCAAAAGGTCCCGGGTTCAATTCCGGTCGGGGGCATGTACCTTGGTTGCGGGCACATCCCCAGCAGGGGTGTGCAAGAGGCAGCTGGTCGATGGCCCTCTCTCATCGATGTTTCTAACTCTCTCTATCCCTCTCTCTTCCTCTCTGTAAAAAATCAATAAAATATATTTAAAAAAAAAAAAAAATGTGGCTGTGCCCTGGCCGGTTTGGCTCAGCGGATAGAGTGTCAGCCTGCAGACTGAAGGGTCCCAGGTTCGATTCCGGCCAGGGGCACATACTTCAGTTGCACTCCCCCGCACTAGTTGGGCACCTGCAGGAGGCAACCAATCGATGCGTTTCTTTCACACTTAAATTTGTCTTTCCCCCTCTCTTCCTCTCTCTAAAAATCAATGGAAAAATAGCCTGGGGTGAGGATTTAAAAAAAAAAAGAAAAAAAGAAAAGAAATGTGGCTGTAGCCAAAAACGGTTTGGCTCAGTGCACAGAGCGTCGGCCTGCGGACTGAAAGGTCCCGGGTTCGATTCCAGTCAAGGGCATTTACCTTGGTTGCGGGCACATCTCCACTGGGGGGTGTGCAAGAGGCAGCTGGTCGATGATTCTCTCTCATCGATGTTTCTAACTCTATCCCTCTCTTCCTCTCTGTAAAAAAATATAGTAAAAAAATAAAAATTAAAAAAAAGAGGTGGGGCTGGTGGCCAGAGGTGGGTTATTAAGGCTGCAAAGGTCGGCTTTGGGAAGAAGATGGCAGGGGAGAGGGTTGGTGAGGGGCAGGGTGGTGTCCGCAGAAGGCAGGAGGCCCTGGGGTTCCATGTACAGGGGAGGGGTGACCTTTGCGGGGAGGACCCACGGGCCCCGGTCAGAATGCAGTGGGGCTCCGCGTGGCCTTAAGAGTGGGTTTCGGACTGAGTGGAGTGGGAGGGGAGAGGACTGGGTGGGCAGAGGTGGGGTGGAGCGAGGAGGGTGGACTTGATGGCCGGAGCGGGAGGCACGCCGCCCGGAGAGGCCGGGCCCCCGCGTCCTTGCTGTGAGGCCCAGTAAAGGTCGGAGGCTGTGGTTTTGGAATGACGTCCGTCTGGGCCACCCCGAGGGTCTCTCCCCCCAGCAGCAGCCCTGCCTCCCGCCGCCCTCTCCTGGGCTGAAACCGCAACCAGAAAAGACCCTCCGACGGCAGAAGGGCCGGCCGGCGCCTCCTGAGCAGGGAGGTGTCCGTCCGTCCTCGGGGGAGACGGGGACAGAGTCCCGGCCGCGGCCTCCGGAGTGACGGCGGCCCCGTTTCAGAGGCCGCCAGGCTCAGGCCGGCCTGGAGGAGGCGCCGGGGGTCAGGCCGGAGAGCGGCAGACAGGGAGTCTATTTTTAAACCCAAGTGGGCACTACAGCTGCCAGGGAGAAGCAGACGGTTCTTGAGGAGAATAGAGATTGGCAGCTGGTCAGCACTTGTCAGGAAGCCCGGGGGCTGCCAAGTGGGCAGGGGTTCAGGTGGCGGAAGGCCAGGCCCGTGCAGAGGGGTCGGAGGGGGGGCAGCGGAGACGGAAGCTTTGCCTGAGAAGGCGCGGGGGCCAGGGTTGCCCGGGACAGCACAGAGCCAGGGGGTGCTGGGCGCTGCCACCCTCCCCCTCCCCCTCCCCCTCCCCCGGGCGCGGGTCAGGCTGGGTCTCCGTTCACCGTCAGATGGGCCATGGAAGAGCAAGGGGCAGTGAGCGTTAGGGCTGTTATGTCAGCTTTCTCAGGGGGCTGATGGCACCGTGTCCCCTCATAAATGGCCGAGCTGGAATGCGGCGTGTGATTGGGGGGCAGAGGGGGTGAGGGCGGCGGGGCGGCTCTCCATGGCCGCTGGGCTCGCCCGCCTCCCGAAGCAGGACGCCTTCTCTCCCAGAGGCCCGGGCCCTCCTGCGCCTCTGCCCTTCGCCGGGCACCTTCCTGCGCTGTCACCAGGGGTGGCCCCTGGCTGTTCTATCTCGGATCCTAAAGACGCCATTGCAACAGCCTGTCACAGCACAAACCAGCTTTCTGTCCGGCCTCCACTTTCAGCCCCAGAAAGCCTAATGCCCCCGCCTCCCCCCCATGAACACCAGAGCCGGGGTGGGCCCCGGGGGCTCTGGTTTGGTGGGGTCCTCGGGGCCTGTGTGAGGAGGTGTGCAGGTCTCGTAAACGGACCTGTGGTTTCTTAAGAAATGAGACTGAATCTCCACCTCAAAGGCTGAAGCTGAAGACGTTACTGACGCCACAGGGTCCGAGGCCGGAGGAGGCTGCGGGGCCAGGGCTCCCCCACCCCCCACTGGGCCGGGCACGTCTCTCTCTTACGAAGTCAAGTTACAATCCCCGGCCTGCCCCCGCCGTCCGGCGCCTCGCCTGCCTTCCAGAAGGACGCACAGACCCTCTGCCTCAATGAGGGCTCATCCGGGGCAGCTGACCCAAACCCTTCTCGCCCAGCTTGTGCCCGCTCGTCGGTCCCACCTGATTCCAGTTTAGCTATCGCTGCTGAAGAGCGTCAGCTGTTGTCTAGAGCCGTGGTCGGCTCTTTGGCCCCTCGAGTGTGGCTCTTCCACAAAATACCACGGCCTGGGCGAGTCTATTTTGAAGAAGTGGCGTTGGAAGAAGTCTGAGTTTTAAAAATGTGGCTCTCAAAAGAGATTTCAATCGTCGTCCTGCTGATGTTTGGCTCTGTGGACTGATGAATTTGCCGACCGCTGGGCTAGACGCTAGCCTTACACCATCGCCAACCAGGATAGTAGCACTAGCCGTGTGGTCCCGGCCACGGGGAAGGGGCTCTGATCCGGGAGCTTCCAGCTCTCCTTCGCCCCAGCCCTTGCTGCCGCCACCATTCCTTGCTCCCAGTATCTCCTCTCTGTCCTCCCAGTCCTGTCCCCTGTCCCCACCTCTCCCTTATCTCCCCCTGAACTAGCAGGACTCCCAGAGCCAGTTCCCCGGGCCCAGCTGGTCTGGAGGGAAGATAAGAATGATGCCCTCGGGCTCCCACGGGTCCCCTGGGCGGGGGAGGGGGGGGCGCTCAGCTGGCCCAGCGCCTTCCTGCCCGGACCGGGCCCAGAGCACTGCCCTGAGGTGGGCAGTCGTGGCCCCCCGCTGGGGTCTCTCGGAGGTGAGGGTGGCCTCGCTGCCTCCCACCTTTGAGCAAGATGCCTTCCAGCCCCCTTCCCGCCCTCGGCTTGGGGACCAGAAGCCGCTCTCAGGAGAGCGGAGGCAGCGGAGGCCAGGCCCTCCGCCCAGCCTGTATTTCCTGGCCGGGGCTGGAAAAGCGTGCCCTCCTCCGGCCTCCCCACGCCCAGTCCCAGGTGCTCACTGCCTGCCTCAGTGTCCCCCCACCCATCCATCACTGCACACCAGCACCCTCCCTCCGGCCAGGAAGGCCAGGGAAGGGTCCCGGGCCACAGTGCCGTCACTGACACGAAGGAGAGAGACACAGGCTGGTGTGAGCCCCAGACAGGACCTTTAATTGATGTCTCTGTCCCTGCCTCCCCACCCGAGCCCCAGATGACATATTTACAAGATGCTCTATGGAGCCAGTCCCAGGCCCAGGCCAATGCAGCCTCTCACCGCCCCTGGGCACTGCCAGGTCCGGGCGGGAGGATGCAGACAGCTGGGAGCCACGAGGACTGGTCACAGGAAGTTAATTCTCCACACCCTCACCCCACCCACCCCGCCCCGCCCCGCCCCCACGCACGCACAGCCAGCGCCGTGTGTGCAGAGGTATCCACACTGTGCGGAGATGCGGCTCCAAATGCTTGTGCCGGATGCACCGGCCGCCTGTGCGCACGGGTGCGCCACCAGAGGGCGCCGTAAGGTATCGCAGCCACAGTGCAAACCCACCCCCGCCCTCCTGCCCCAGCCTGGGGTGGCTGGTGCTGCAGGACTGGCTAGAGGGGCACTCCACACATCCTTCTTGCTTGGGCAGTGCCAGCTGAAGCCCAGTATCAGGACCCAGCCACCCGGAGGGCGACCGTGGGTCTCAGTCCCAGTTTGCCCTGAGGGAGCCTTCTCCTCCAGGATTCCTCTTCAAAGATGCCCCGGGAGCGGAGGGACTGAAACCAGCCGCTCAAAGGCCGGGGGTTCGGAGGTCCCTGCTGCGTGGGGGTGGGTATCCCCGGGGAGAGGGCCTCCGTTCGTCTGTGGCTTTCATCCTAGGTAGTTTGAGCCCATCCTGCCCCTGCCGGCGGGTCTTCCAGAGCTCTTGTCCCGAGCGAGGCCAGAGGGAAGGCCAGGGCAGGACATGGGTGAGGAGGGCTGAGGAGCCGCGCCTGGCCTCCACCTGTCCGGCACTGCCGCGGGCGGGCGGGCGGGCGTCAGAGGCCACGGGAAACAACTGTAAACTTACTGCCGGGCCCGGGATTGGGGGAGCGGTGGGAGGGGTGTGACAGGGCCTGAGGGGTTTTCTAGAAGCTGAGGATCCTACAGGAGACCTGCCTTTTCCCGCCTCCTTACGCACATCACATCGCAGGCAGAGCCCCTCGCCCTCCAGGCACTGCCCCCCCCCCCCCCAACAGAGGGCCCGCCTGGGACCTCTGGGCCACACAGGGGGCCCCTAAACCCTGAGTCAGCCCCAGAACACCCTCCCGAAAGGGGGAAGGTGCCATCTGATGTCAGGGCCTGTATTGTAGGCCCTCGGACACGCGCATCCTGGCGAGGACAGCAGGAGGGCCGTTCAGAGTTAAAGACAGCCGGGGCCACGGGGTCGCCGGCCCGTCATCCGGGCGGACAGAACAGGCAGCTTTGGTGTGAACCCGCACTCAGACGGCTCTCGGAGGCGGGAGGGAGGGAGCGAGGAGCCGGCCCCGCCTGGCAGGGGGCGTCCGTTCAGGAGGAGAGCCCAGCGGGGCCGTCCCCAGGGACAGCGGTGTCTCAGCTCCTCCAGCCCCCCTACCCCCCAGATTTCACATCCCGCCCCCCTGCCCTGGCCCCGGCACCCCCACAGTTACATTCGTCCGCTAAGGTTCAGCTTTGTTTTGTCTGGTAAAGGTAGATTGCAGCCCCTCTCCCTAGTCCCGGAAAGCTGAAGCTCTGCCCAGCCGCCTGGCTCTGAGGAGGGGCCGGCCCGGCGGGGACTGGGGTGGGGGGCAGCCCTCCAGCCCTCCCTCCCCGCCGGAGCCGGGGTCTGATGGTGGAAGCTACATTCACCGGGAGAGGTGTGTGCGAGGCCAGGGCCGCGGGAGGTGGGGTGGGGGCCACCAGGGAAATGGCCCTGGCAGGGTCCCCCTGGCGGTGTGAAGGGCAGGGCCCAGCCCCCGACCCACCCCCCACGGGGCCAGGAGCGGGCGGGCTTGGCCCGGAAGACATGGCATGGAGCCGCCTCCGCGGGCGGTGGAGGCAGCCTCCTGGGTCTTGGCTGAGCTGTGGGCGCCAGGCGGGAGGGAGGGTGGCACCTAGGCACCTCCGGACCTGGAAGGGAGAGGGGGTGTGAGGGGACCGTGTGAGGAGGGCCCCGAGCCGGGCCCTGGGGGCAGCGAGTCAAAGGCTGGCGGGGAGGGGGCTGGCAGGAGCTCAGACAGCGGAGACATGGAAGACAAACAGATGGATGCAGAGGCAGGCTCCCTTCCAGGGGAGGGGGCTGCGGAGAGGGGGCACAGCCCCAGCGTCTCCCTGGCCGGGAGGGGTGGGGCCGCAGGAAGAGCAGGAGCACATGGGCCAGGGCCGGAGGGGCGGCTGGGCCAGAGGAGGTGGCAAGGGCAGGCTGAGGACTCTCTCCCTCCCACCCCTGCAGTGACGGGGGGGGGGGCGGGGGAGGGAGGGGAGGACAGTGGGGGCGGGGAACCAGCCCTCAGCTCCGTCCACAGAATGCGAGGTGACAATGAGATGGAGACAGGCACAGCGGAGGGGGACGTGGCCAGAGTCACACTGCCCCCTGCTGGGTTGGGTCATACCTTCCTCGCCGGATGTTTCTTCAGGAGACAAGCACGGACAGGCGGGAGAGAGGAAAAGGGGCCATTGGCGACCTTCTCCTCCTCTCAGGGAGGGGCCCTGGGGCTGGACACTGTGACAAGCCCAGGGAGAGGGACCGGGCCTGAGTCTGGACCCTGAAACTCACTCACTGGGTGGCCCGGGGCCTCAGGTCCCTCCTTAGTGCACTGAGGGTGCGAGCCCAGCTCCAGGGCCCTGACCGGGCGCCCACAGAGCCCTGCAGGCTGGGGGGGGGGGGGGGAGGCTAGAGGGAACGGACACGGCCCAGGCTGGGCAGTGCTGCTCAGCAGCTCTGTGGCTGGATCACACTGAGGCCCTGTGGGGCCCGTTGTCTCATTTTTCAAGAGAAGCTGGGAGTCAGCATGGTTCACAGGAAATATTTGGGTTTTTAAAATGGGAGCCACTGATTTTCTGAAATGTTAACGCAAGACCCTGTGTCTGGCTTGGACCACGGTGTTGGAGCTCCGACTTAGGGGATCTCTAAGCCCCGGGACACGAGGGTGGGGGGCAGGGTCTCTTACTTAAACCCCCAGCCCGTGCCGCCCAGGACGATGGCTGCCACCAGCACGGCCCCGGCGATGGAGCCGATGATGATGTTGGTGCCGCTGGGACCTGCGGGGAGGCGGGCGCGGTTGGCAGGGGCCGGCGTGGCCACCGGGACAGACCGAGCCCCACGCGGCCGGCGGCCTCACCCTTGTACTTCTCCGTCTCCCCCGTGGGCGGGGCGGTGGGCAGCGGGTTGTGGATGCTGCAGTCCTTGCCCGTCCAGTCCGGCTGGCAGATGCACTTCCCCTCGTTGCTGCAGACCTGGGGGGGCAGTCACGGTGAGCGGCCCCGCGCCCTCCGGGCTGTCCGCCCCCACCCCGGCCCCGGCCCCCACCCCGGCCCCCGGCCCCCACCCCGGCCCCGGCACCCACCCCGGCCCCGGCACCCACCCCGGCCCCGGCCCCCACCCCGGCCCCCACCCCGGCCCCGGCACCCACCCCGGCCCCCAGCACCCACCCCGGCCCCCACCCCGGCCCCGGGCACCCATCCCGCCCCCCGGCACCCACCCCGGCCCCGGCCCCCACCCCGGCCCCGGCACCCACCCCGACCCCCCAGCACCCACCCCGGCCCCGGCACCCACCCCGGCCCCCACCCCGCCCCCCGGCCCCCACCCCGGCCCCGGCCCCCACCCCGACCCCCCAGCACCCACCCCGGCCCCAGCACCCACCCCGGCCCCCACCCCGCCCCCCGGCCCCCACCCCGGCCCCGGCCCCCACCCCGGCCCCCACCCCGGCCCCGGCACCCACCCCGGCCCCCAGCACCCACCCCGGCCCCCACCCCGGCCCCGGGCACCCATCCCGCCCCCCGGCACCCACCCCGGCCCCGGCCCCCACCCCGGCCCCGGCACCCACCCCGACCCCCCAGCACCCACCCCGGCCCCGGCACCCACCCCGGCCCCCACCCCGGCCCCCGGCCCCCACCCCGGCCCCGGCACCCACCCCGGCCCCCACCCCGGCCCCGGCACCCACCCCGGCCCCCACCCCAGCCCCCGGCACCCACCCCGTGGTGGGAGCAGACGCGGCGCTCCCCGCCGCCGGGGCAGGCGCTGAAGTTGAAGGCGGCGGCGGGCAGGCAGCGGTGGTCCAGGCACAGCATGTTGGGCCCGCAGGCCGTGCCGTCCTCCACGTAGCTCAGGTCCGAGCCGTCCGCCAGCTGCACGTGGCCGCCCCTGGGACACAGCACAGCGGCCTCCGCACGTGCTCCCCGCCCCTCCCGCCCCCTCCCCGGCCAGGGTCCCCCTCCCCGCCCCCCCTCCCCGGCCAGGGTCCCCCTCCCCGGCACAGCCCCCCTCCCCGCCCCCCCTCCCCGCCCCCCCTCCCCGCCCCCCCTCCCCGGCACAGCCCCCCTCCCCGCCCCCCCTCCCCCGGCACAGCCCCCCTCCCCGCCCCCCCTCCCCCGGCACAGCCCCCCTCCCCGCCCCCCCTCCCCGGCACAGCCCCCCTCCCCGCCCCCCCTCCCCGGCACAGCCCCCCTCCCCGGCACAGCGGCCAGGGTCCCCCGCACCTGCAGTCCAGCTCCTTGCCCTGGTGGTAGAAGGTGACGCTGCTGATGTCGCCTCCGAGGTCCCCCAGCCGCGGCGCTCCCGAGATGTTGACGCAGAGGAGGAAGCCGCAGAGCACGTCCCTGGGGGGGGGGGGGGGGGGGCGGAGGCAGCGAGTCCCACGTCTGACCCTGACCTAACTTGATGCGCCTTCTCCCCACACCCTGTTTTTTTATTTTACGAATTCTCCCATCGGGACTCATGGGCATAGCCTAGCACAGTGGTCGGCAAACTGCGGCTCTTTGGCCCTCTGAGTGTGGCTCTTCCACAAAACACCACGGCCTGGGCGAGTCTATTTTGAAGAAGTGGCGTTAGAAGTTTAAGTTTAAAAAATCTGGCTCTCCAAAGAGATTTCCATCGTGGCACTGTTGAGAGGTGGGTCTGTGGACGAATGAGTTTGCCGACCACTGTGACCTAGAAGAGTCTTTGAAAATAAACAAACAAACAAACAAAACAGCCCCGGGCCCAGAGCGGGGAGACTCACTGCTTGTTGCACTGGACCCAGCCTGAGCCCTTGCGCCCGCAGTTGCCGCGCTCTGTCCCCTCCACGTTCAGCTTCTCGTAGCAGAAGCGGTCGGCGGCCACTGCAAAGAGACGCCCCGAGATGTCACCCCGGTCACAGAACCACCCGCCTCAGGTCTGCCCCTCCAGCCCCGGCTGACCCCAGCCCCCTGGGACCTGCGAGCCTGGGGGCCGCACGTTTGGTGGAGGGCATGGTGAGCCAGGACCTGCCCCCTCTCAGACTCTCGATTCTGGGTCCTCCAGAGTCCCCTCTCCCACCCAGCCAGACCCACCGTGGCCCCACAGGGCTTGGCACTGCCGGTCCCGGGTTTTGCAGCGGCCTCCGTAGCAGCGGCCCTAAAGGGTTGAGACAAAAGGGACGGACACACTGAGTGGTCAGAGTGGAGGCCACAAACAGTACTGAGCCCGGCGCTGGGGGGGGGCGGGGGGGGGAGGGCACACCAGCATACCTGTTCGTGGTCGCAGTAGTAACCGTCCAGTTTGTGCAGGTTGGGGGGACACTGCAGAGAGAGGGGCTGCACTGAGCAGAGCGGCCCCGGGACTGAGAGGGGAGGCTGCCCAGGGAGGAGGGGAAGGGGTGGCCTAATGCCCCCCAAGTGGGGCTCATGGCCGGGTTCCTCCATGTCAAAGACAAAGAAAGGTCTGGATTGGGACTCAGGTGGTACAGGTGGCTCCCGTGTCCTGCCCCTCCTTCCCAGGGCCGGGAGAACTAAATGCCTGGCGCCAGGAAGGACTGAAGAGATAGATGTTCACTAACATCATCATCCCCTCCGACCCCTAGCACACGCCAGGACCGCTGGGAACACCAGTCAGACTGCAGATACTGGTTTATAGCGGAAAGAGGGAAGCCAGGAGGCAGAACCACCCTTTCTCAGATGAGGAAACTGAGGCTCATCAGCGGCGGCGACGCCAGCAATGGAACAGAGGGTGCGGGGGACAGCCTCGCCCCGACACAGCAGAGCGGTGGGATGAGGGGCTGCCCCGCCCCGGGTTCTGGGGGCGCCGGCCCGGCCAGCAGACCTGGCTGGAGTCGCCAGTGCAGGTCTCCGCGATGTCGCACTCATTCACGGCCTCCCGACAGGACACGCCCCGCGGCTCGTACTAAGGAGAGAAAGGATGCGTTTCCGGGCTCAGGCAGGGCTGGTCTGTGATCCCACCGCCCACGGCTCCTGCCGCCCGGCCCCCATTCACCCCGGGCCGATCCCGGCTCCGCCCTCCCGCTCCTTCTCAGCAAGTGCCCCGCCCACTCCTCGCAGCCCCGCCCACAACAGCCCCGCACGCCCCGCCATTCTCCTTCCCCATTGGCGCGTCCTTCGCTCCAAGGCCCGCCCACTCGTGTTGGCCCGCCCCCAGCTGCTCCTCCGCACTAAGTCCCGCCCCTTGTCCAATCGTCAGCAGCGGGGGCCCTCCTGGTCCCGCCCCTTCCCCCTCACCTTGCAGCGGCGGCAGCAGAGCCCGTCGCTGCACATGGCGTCGTGGGTCAGGGTGCACTTCTTGCAGCAGTTCCCGCCCGCTCGGCTGCACTCCTGGGGGGCGCGGGGAGAAGGGGAGGGAGGGAGGCCGGCGAGCCCAGGCCCAGCCCCTGGGTCCTCCTTCGCTACCTCCCCGCGGCGCCCCCACCCCCCGGGTTCCCCGGCTGCCAGCAGGCGCGGGGCGCTCACCTGCACGGAGCCGCAGTCACACTCCTCCCCGGCCTCCACAAAGCCGTTTCCGCACTCGGGGGGGTCCAGGAGCTGGTCAGGGACGGCGGGTCAGGGGTCGGACTGGGACCCGACCCAAGTTCCCGGTTCCCACGCCCCCGCCCTGGGGCCGGTACCTTGAGGGGCTTGTTGAAGAGGCAGCTCCCGCCGCCCTCCTGCAGGAACTGGTTGTACTCATCGATGCTGCAGCGCGAGAACTTGCGGGGCAGGTAGAACCTGGGCAGGCGAGAGGAGCCGGTGCCGCTGGGTCCCGGCCCGCACCTTCCCTTCCAGCCCCTTCTCAAGATGGGGGGTGGGCTGCACCGGGGACTCGGTCACCCTGTCGCGGAGGCTGAGGGTCTGTGTGCACGGAGACTGCACAGACATCCTCCAGCCTGCCCGTCTAGCGGGGGCGGCTGGGCCACGCCCTCGTGTCCCCTTCCTGCGAGGACTCCGAGAGCCAGGAGTCGGAGCGCCAGGAGGAACAAGGCTTTGGCGGCGCCTAGTGGCGACAGCGGGCACTACAGCCTGGTTAGTTTTGGAGTCTCGCAGGGGAATCTGGGTCTCCCGTGCAGGGTCCCACAGAAAACTGGGTTTTGTGGAATCCCGAGTGGTCCTGACAGCTGGACCTCTTGAGGCCACTAAGTCCACACTGTCACCCAGTGCTCTTCCGGGACTCTCCTCGTCCAAAGCCTTCCCCTGATTTGTTCCCCAAAACTCACCCAGTGTCCTCCATGATGCAGCCCAGCCAGTTGTCCGGACACTTGCAGTCCCCTAAGAGGTGAGACAGGTGTATATGAAGGAGGGTGGATAACAACGCCCCCCACCCCGCACCCCTTTCACTTCCGGAACGTCTGGGTGTGGGTCTGGGCTGGCCGTGGGGTCTTCGCCGGTACCTGCTGAGCTCCGGTGTTTGTTCCACATCATGCCCAGGTTTTGCCCCAGCGTCTGGGCCAGGGTCACCGCCATGGCCCCCATATTGTCGTACTTGGGGCGAGAAATATGGAGCACAAAGAGGTTCACATCCCTCCGAAAGGCACAGGGCTCACGCCCTCAGCCCTCCCACCCCTGCCCCAGCTGTGCCCCCACCCCGCTCACCTCATTCACACCCCCGCCCCTGGCCAGAGAGCAGATGCCTCCCACGTAGGCAGCCCCGCTACTGGTGCTCTGGAAGGTCCTGCCCCTGGAAGGGAGAGGGTGGTCAGCAAAGCCTCCTGCCCTCCCCATCGCGGCTCCCGTGGGCGGTGAGGGGCAGACAGGAGCCTCCCCAGCTACAGCCCCTCCTTGGGGAGGTCAGCATTGCCCTCACGCCAGCCTGCGTGACCTCAGGCAAACCCCTGCCCCTCTTTGGGTTTGTCTGCCCATGAGCCACAGGAGCGGTTCTCATTAGGTCAGCTGTAACTGCAAGGACCTTGTATCAGGAAGGGACGTGGGGCAGTTTGAAAAGGGAAGAGCCAACGAAGGGGCGGAGATGGGCAGAAGTGGCCAGGGACACGGAAAAGGGGCATCGACTTAAGATTTAGGGGAAGATGCCCGGCCTGGGGCAGGTGGCTGGGGGCAGGGACAAGAGAAGACCGACCAGTCCCAGAGGCTGTACCATCTCCTGGCACAGAGCAGGGGCTCAGTTACCCTGAGCTCCGAGCCACCAGCAGAGGCTGGCAGCATGCATTGGCATGGGGCGGGGGGGAGAATGGACTCACGAGAAGAGGTGGGTGGCATCACTGGGCTCAGGCAGGCCCTCACGCCGATAGACCATGAGCCGGGCCAGGGTCTCCAGGAGGTCGTCCTGCACCTGGATCTTGTCCCCATCTGCCCACGTTTCCATGGCGACCAGCACTATCCGGGTATTGAGCTGCTCCTTGTACATCTGGGCCCAGATGGGAGAAGGTGGGGAGAGAGCTGGAGGGGGGGAGTGGGGGTGGGGGGCAAGGCCGGAGGAGGGCTTCCGTCTGTGCTTCCAGGAAGTGGGGTTCGGTGGCTGGCAGTGCCCTGCACTGCTCACCCCGAGGATATGTGTGGCCGGAGGGGGGCCTGGGGGAGAGGGAGGGCAGAGGCAGGCTGCTCACCACGTCCGCCAGGTTCACCACGGACTTGGCGAAGTTGCTGGTGAGGACCACGGACTGGCGCATCTGCTCAAACTGGAGGAAGCGCGGTGGATGGAGGGCCAGGCTGCTGCTGGCCTCCCCCCCGGAGCCGCCCCAGCCCCCCGCCGGGCACCTTACCAGCTGGTGGTCGTTGATCACGATCAGCTCCACGTACTTGGTCTCGCTGTGCACTGTCGGGTGGCCCCGGCGGACCTGGGTGGGGGGGTGGGCACTTGGAATCAGTCCCGTCCACGCCTGGCGTCATGGCCGAGCCACGGACGGACTTAGGGAGCCGGACCCATCGGGACAAGGCCAGCCCCCCGGCAGGGGCACCGTCCCTCCCCAGCCTTGGTCTGGGGGCAGGCAGCCCTTGCTAGCCCGCCATGGGATAGCTCCCCGGCCCCAGCCACACCCGCCTGAGCTCTCTGCCCCAGCCGCGGCGGGGTGTCCTCCTGCTCTGGACCGCAGCCTGAGGTCTCTGCAGCCCGAGGTCTGTGCGGGCCCCGTACCTGCCTTTTCCTTCTCAGCCTCGGCCGGTCCGGAGGAGCGGGACGGGCAGGGGCGGCGAACAGGCAGTCTGGGGGAAGGGAGAGGTGAGAGAGGCACAGCCAGCCCCGCCCCAGCCCCCCTTTTCCTCCTTTACCTGGTTCCCGGCATCCGATGGGGGCGGGGAGGAGGGGGGTCCGGTAAATGAGGTGGGGATGGGGTCCCTGTATGAGGGGAGATGAGTTCTTAGAAGGCTCTGAGCCCAGCTAGGCGGGGACAGCTCCAGCCCCCCCCTCACCCCCCCCCCCCCCCGGCCAGAGTGACCCAGAACTGGCCAGAGCTCCCATGTCAGATCTGATCTCGCAGATGCTCAGATTCCCAGGTCAAGACCTGGGGGCGCCCTGAGAGATCAGGGCGAAGGACACTGGATCCCAGTGGAAGGTTACTTGGGGGCCAGGGGGGACACTGGAGCTGGGGCAGGGGCAGGGAATCAGAGCTGCGGTCACGGAGGGCAGTGAGGCTGAGGTTACCGGGGGGAGGAGGGGACAGGGACAGCAATCGGGATGAGGGAACAGGGAGTGCTCACCGGGGCGGCCCCCGGAGGCCTGGCCATGTCTCTGGGCTCCACGATGTAGGTGAAGTTCCCGTCCGAGAAGACCCCACTGCGGAGAGAGAGGCGGTTCCCCTCGTCCCCAGGCCCCAGCCCCAGGCCCCAGGCCCCAGCCCCAGGCCCCAGCCCCAGGCCCAGGCCCCAGCCCCAGGCCCAGGCCCCAGGCCCCAGCCCCAGGCCCAGGCCCAGGCCCCGGCCCCAGGCCCAGGCCCAGGCCCAGGCCCCAGGCCCAGGCCCAGGCCCCAGCCCCAGGCCCAGGTCCCAGGCCCCAGGCCCCAGGCCCCAGCCCCAGCCCCAGGCCCCAGGCCGGGGCTGGAGGCGTCTCCCGGCCGCCCAGCCCCCCACCCCCATACTCACTGCAGCCCTTGGCAGGTGGAGAGAGCCGCGAAGGAGTGGGCGTTCCCTCGGAGCCTCCCCTGGTAGTAGCAGTGGTCTCCGGCCCCCTGGAGGAGCGGAGCGCGTCAGCGGACATGCCCCGGGCCCTGGCAGGAGGGGGGAGGACCGGGAGGGCCGCTGCAGGTGCCCCGCGCGCAGGTGCTGCGGCCTGGGCACCCCTGGTGTCACCGCCTGGCTCTACTCCCGACTGGCTGTTGCCCCCTCGGGGCCTCCCTCACCTCACCTACAAAGTGAGGTCGCTGGACCACCTCTGTGGTTCTTAACTACCTATTAGGCTGAGACCCGGCCCCAGACTCCTTTGGGAAGGACAGCATTCACAGAGCACCTGCTGTGTGCCACACGCCGTCACACGTGGTGTGTCCACAGATGCCACGGCCTCCGTGGGCCGCCCCGGGACACCTGGTCTGGGTCCGAGGAGTGGCGAGCAGCGTGTGTCCCGGCCCGGCCCGGCCCGCGGGTCCGAGGGGACCGGCCGCCCCTCCCCCTGATTCCTGCACAATTACTTGTGCTCCAGTTACTGACCGGGCTATTTATAGCCGCTCATTCATCCTGGCTGGGTCCCGGGGCCTCCGGGGCTGGCACCCCAGTATCCCAAGCAGCCAGGGATCCCCAGGGCCTCGGTGCTGAGCAGACGGACATTTCCCCAACAGCCCCCTCCCGGAACCCTGGGCGCGGGGCAGGGAGGTGCCTGAATGCCTCCGTGCTGGGCAGAGGGCTGTGGGCTCAGGCCTCGGGGGCTGAGCAAGGGGGGCTCAGGGCTCTACTACCCTTTGGTGTGCCACCATGACTGCAACCCTCAACACCGAGAGGTTGGGAGAAACGGAGGGCCCTGAGGGGCCAGGCCCACCCCAAGCGTCAAGTGCACCCCAGACCCCGTCTCAGTGGCCTCCGGTCCTTTCATTGCACCCGCCCCCTCCCCTCCCGGCGTCACTCACCGTGCTCCGCTGGGTCGTCCCCTCGCGGCTGAAATGGCGCTCCACATACGTGGAGGAGAGGAGGTGACTGGAGCAGAGCGGGCAGGAGGAGGGAGCGGGTCACGTGTGGGCCTGGGTCCGGCCTGCCTCCCGCCTCAGCTCCGATCGAGATCCCCTGCCCCGGCTCAGTCTCCCCCCCCCCACACCCATCCGGGGCCCACCCAGGCCGCACCCGCCAGAGCCCCTCCTCCCAGGCTCAAGGCCGCACTCACTGGTTCAGCTCCAGGTCCAGAGTGAAGTTGGAGTTGAAGGCTGGGATGACGAAACTCACCTGGGCCAGGTGGACGGGCTGGGGGTGGGCAGAGGGCAGAGGGAGGGTCACCTGGGGAGGCCTGAAGGTGGGAACTGGGGAGCAGCCCTGGGGAAGGGAGGGCCCAGTCCGGCAGCTGTGGGACCACTGATTTTGGGGGGAGATGCTTTGCATAAGACCCTGTTCCTGCTGAAACCGGTTTGGCTCAGTGGATAGAGCGTAGGTCTGCGGACTGAAAGGTCCCAGGTTCGATTCCGGTCAAGAGCATGTACCTTGGTTGCGAGCACATCCCCAGTAGGGGGTGTGCAAGAGGCAGCTGATTGATGATTCTCTCTCATCGATGTTTCTAACTCTATCCCTCTCTCTTCCTCTCTATAAAAAATCAATAAAATATATATTTTTTAAAAGACCCCGTTCCTTCCCTGGGGAGTGTGCACACCTGGGCACAGCCCCCTCTGCCCTCTGGGCCGGGGCACAGTGTGCAGCCTGGGGGCAGGTGCCAGCACACTCTGCGGGGTCGGTCTCGGGAGCAGCCAGGACGGAGAGGGCAGCTTGGCCTGCTCACTACCTCGGGCCAGACCCTCCCCGACGTTGGCAGGGCCCCACCCTCAGGTGGACTAAAGGGGGGTCCTCTGAAGTATTCCAGGTAAGGGGCCAACAGGAGACGGGGTGCAGTGTGAGCCTGGGAACCTGCTGACGCGGTGCCTGCCTTCCCGCCTCCCTGCCCCGGCCCAGCCTCCGTTTGGGGAGGAGGACCTCGGACTCTGCAGACCGGGGTGGAGTGGCTGGAGCTGGCCACGGGCCCCTGGACGCTGGGGTGATGGGCTGATGCCACCCGGTCAGGACAAAAGAACTTGGCTCCTGTACCCCAATTCCATTGCCCAAAGCAGCTCATCTTTAATATTTCAATCCCGTGGTTAATTTTTAAACACGGAAGTTTTCCTGATAAATTTTTCAGAGGGGCCTTCGCAGTGGGGCTGGGAGGCTCCAGGTTGTCATGACAACGCACCAGGCCCGAACAAGCTGACTGTGGGGGCTGGAGACTCCAGACTTGGAGCCGTGTGCCCAGAGGGAAGCCGCCCCGAGACAAGAAGGGGCAGGAGGGTTTGGGTCCCGGGTCCCACCCCAAGCCTCCGGTCCTACAAAGATCGGGGAGTACGGGAGAGGCTGGAGTTTAAGAAGACTGGAATCCAGGCCCCCTCCCACCCCTGGGCCGGGAAGAGGGGGGATGTGTGCCTTCCCCTGGGGAGGAGCAGGCTGCAGGGCGGAAGGAAGCCCTGGGTCGTGAAATCCCACTGTCCCCAGCTAGCTGGCTTCCTCACCCACCACCTCGATTTCTCCTGAGCCGCTATTCTGTGCCTGGCACCGTCCCAAATGCTTTTCACGTCTTATCAGATTTGATCTTCCCAACAACCCACTGAGGTAGATGCTACTGCGTTCCTTATCTGACAGATGGGAAACGGAGCCGCAGAGATGCTAGCTGACTTGCCCAAGGTCATACATCTAAGAAGTGGCGGAGCCCGGCCAGCACGGCCCAGTGGTGAGCATCGACCTATGAACCGGGAGGTCACGGGTTGATTCCTGGTCAGAACACATGCCTGGGGTGCAGGCTCGATCCCCAGGGTGGGGTGTGCGGGAAGCAGCCGATCAATGATTCTCCCTCATCTCTGGTTTTTCTAACTCTCTCTCCCCATCCCTTCCTCTCTGAAATCAATAAAACTATATTTAAAAACAAACAACAACAAAATAAAAATAAATAAATAAATAAAAAACAACAAATAAAACCAAGACGTGGTGGAGCTGGGATTCAAGCCTAGCAAATCAGCTTCCGGGGCCTTCTGACCCCAAAGGTGAGGTGACATGGAAATGGCCCGGATCCAGGAGTGACCCTGGGAGAGGGGGTGTGATGGGGAAAAGGGCCAGAGCGTGGGTAGACAGCCCTCGGAGCCTCCAGGACACTGACTCCCCCCATCCCAGGGTGACGGAGGCTCCAAGCTCCACCCTGAACCCCCAGACCAGTGTTTCCCAAACTTTTGACATATGTGTACCCCTTCTATAATTTTCGTAACGCTGAGTCCCCCTTGTACTCCTGAGAACGTAGAATTAGGCGCAGCTAAGCACGTATCCCCACCAGACTCTTCCCGTGCCCCTGGGGGGACGTGTCCCACACTTTGGGAAACACTGCAGAGCATCGGTCATACTTGAACTAGAAAGTCAAGGACAAGTAGCCACTGCTTCCCTCTTCTCCCCAGTGGCCTGGACCATCTCTGCTCTGCCCCAGCCCTGCCCCCCAGGGGAGACCAAATAACTGGGCAGGTTTGTTCCAATCCAAAGAGGGGGTTATATCTCTCAGAAGGATGAGAAAGACCAGGGAAACCCACCTCGGTCCCCAAGGTCTCCGTACCTCAGGCACCTGGGAAGGGGGCTCCTGCTGGCACCAGAGTCCTAAGACCCCCTCCCCATCCAAGGCAAGCTTGAGGCCCATGCTCCATCCAAGCCAGACTGCTCCCGGCCGGGCCAGCCTCCTGCCCCTGACCCGCCCCTGACCCCTCACACCATTCCTCCGGAGCCTCCCCTGTCCCCTACCACCCTCCCTCCGCCGGGCCCAGCTCAGCACAGCTGGTGGCCGGCCGGCTAGGCCCCGACCCTGTGCCCTGCTCTTGCTTCTTGCCCCCTGGCTCCCCGGCCACCGGACTCTCACGTGCTGCGGCTCATTCGATCCCAGCCGGCCGGGATGTCTGGTGCTCGCCTTACAAACGCCAGGCCGAGGCTCGGGAAAGACACTTGGAGGTGACCGGCCCGGGCCCCGCTGGGGAGATACGGGGTCAAGTCTCACTCTCAGGCCGGAGTCGGTGCCTCGGCAGCTGTGGCCACCGGGCCGGAATGACGTTCCCTCCCCAGGGCTACCCTGTTGCCAGCCCATCGGCCATCTGACACTTGCTTGCACCCGGGTCGGACCTGACCAGACACACAGTGAAGAGGGAAGGAGGCAAAGATCCCGCTGAAATCCCAAAATACAAATACGGAGGCCAGGCCTCCACCCAGACCTTCAGGGTCGGTCTCGGAAGGGGGAGACACAAGCTCTTCAGGGTCCCCTAAGGCCCTAGGAAATGTGGACATCCAGGCACTGTCCCCCAGAGTCACCCTGAACCCTCCTCCAGAGCCTCCACCTCCTGCCTCGACCTCCTCCTCCTCACCCTCTTCTGCAAAGCTGCCCCACAGCCCACAGAGGCTTCAGCCCCTCTGCTCCTGGCCGTTAGGCCAGTGGTGGGCAAACTGCGGCTCTCGAGCCACATGCGGCTCTTTGGCCCCTTGAGTGTGGCTCTTCCACAAAATACCGTGGGCGGGCACCCACGTACAGTGTGACTGAAACTTCGTGGCCCATGCTCAGAAGTCGGTTTTCAGCTCTCAAAAGAAATTTCAATCCGTGTACTGTTGATATTTGGCTCTGTTGTCTAGTGAGTTTGCCGACCACTGTCCTAATGGTTAGGCAGGTCTTCACCTCTGGACTCAGCTTTCACCTGGGCGACCGTTAGCCCCGGAGCACAGGCTGCACCTGCCTTTCTCCCTGCAGGCTCCCCGCCCATGTCGAATAGAAAGGCACCCGAAGGCCTGAGTGAGCTGCATACCCTCTGAGCCTCAGTTTCCCCAGCAGTGAAATAGGGTTGTTGTAAGGATTACATGAAAGCCCCTTTTTAAAAATACTTTTTTTTTTTTTTTTATTGCTTTTAGAGAGGAAGGGAAAGATAGAAACATCAATGATGAAAGAGATCATTGATTGGCTGGCTCCTGCACGCCCCCCACTTAGAATCGCACGAAACCCAGGTGTGTGCCCTTGACCGGAATCGAACCTGGGACCCTTTAGTCCGCAGGCCGACGCTCTATCCACTGAGCCAAACCGGTTTCGGCAAAAGCCCTTTTTAACGTGTTATTATCACAAGGATTAGTAATAATACTAAGTGAAAAGAAGGAAGTATAAATGGCCCAGCTGAACAGGAATTGGCGGCAGAGGGGGAGGAGCCAGAGAAGCAGGGGCCCACCTGGGAGAAATCCCCTCCCCCAGCTGCAACTCCCCCCAAGCTCCCCATGCAAGGAGGCTCCACTCCTGCCCAGGGCAGCGGGAGTCCCAGATAGGAGAACCGGATGCGTTTCCGATAACCAGATTCGGCCTACATTGTTGAGGACAGAGTCCCTTCCTCAGAGGTCACCAGTCCCTCTGAAGGCAGACTTTGGACAGCTGGGTCCCCCCAGGCAGCCAGCGGGGAGGCCAAACCCACAGGCCTGCGTCTGGCCAGAGAGGCGAGACTCTGGTTCACGTGGCTCCCCTGAACCCCGCCCAGAGCCTGACGGGTAACCCCCAAATGCCCGGGCTCCTGTTTCTGACACGCAGCCCCCATGCCAGCACCTGGCCCCACACCCAGGAGGGAGGGCGGGCCTCACAGACGCTGAGCATCTGCTCTCGCTGGGTCCTCGGCAGGACCCCTGGGCACACCTCATCCCTGAGCCTCACAGCTGCCGGGGCAAAGTGGAGGTGACGATGCGCCCCTTTTTACGGACGGGGAAGGTGGGGTTCAGGAGGCCTGCCCAGGCCGTGCAGTCAGAAGCAGGGGGGCTGGGCCTCCCCGAGCCTGACCTGCTCCAAAGCCACAGGGGCAGCCCTTCAGAGAGGAGCTGTTCCGCCGCCTGTGTGACCGTTCCCTCTGCGCACCTCGCGGCAGTGCTCAGGTCACAGGCGCTGCCCGAGGCTGCAGGGCGGATCTCCAGTCCGCGCCGGTCTGCGCAGTCCCTGGGAGCTCAGCCCAGTGACCGAGGTCCTGCCCCCCGCTGGCTCAGTCTCCTGGGCCTGGGACCCTGCACCCAAACAGCCCTGTTCTCGTACCCACATCCTGCCCGCTCCTTGGCTCGGAGGGCGTTTGGGGTTCTTGGGGGCAAGCACAGCCCACCCAGCAGTTTAGTGTGGATGGAAGGGTCCCCCTCAGGACGCAGGCCGCCTCTCGAGCCCACTGATCTCAGGCAGCCCACTGGACCGGCACCCCGTTTTCCTAACAGCCAGCCCCTGGTCCACTGCGGCCCTGCTTGTCCTCCTGCCTCACCCCTCAGCGGCGGGCTCCCTGTGACCACAGGTTTCTGCACTTCCAGACCCGACATCTCCGGACAGAAGTGAGGTGCTGAGAGCAGCTGCAAAGAGGAAAATGGGTCCCCTGTGCCCCCCTCCCCTATCCCCCTGAGCAGAAGCAGACAGTGCACTGGTTAGGAGTGCTTCTTTGGAGCCCGGCCTCCGTGGGTCCCAGGTCCCTTGCTTCTGGCTGCATAGCCCTGGCAAGCTGAGAACCAGGAGGTCACGGTTCAATTCCCGGGCAGGGCACATGCCTGGGCTGTGGGCTTGGTCCCCAGTAAGGGGAGTGCAGGAGGCAGGCAATCGATGATTCTCTCTCATCCCTGAGGTTGTTTCTCTCTCTCCCTCTCTGAAATCATTAAAAATATATTAAAAAAGGAAAAAAAAATATCAATTGATATCTGCGTATCAATCTTGACTCTGCTACTTAAGTGCTGTGTGACCTGGGGTAGTGACTTCACTTCTCTGTGCCTGCTTCCCTATCTGTGGAACGGGGACAGTGATAGCATCACCTCCTGGAGTTGTGAGGATAAAATAAATTAACAAACGCAGCCCTGGCCGGTGTGGCTCAGTTGGTTGAGCATTGCCCCATGCACCCAAAGCTCCCTGGGTTTGATTCCTGGTCAGGGAACTTGCCCAGGTTGGGGTTCATAAGGGAGGCAACCCATTGATGTTTCTCTCCCTCTCCTTCTCCCTTCCTCTTTCTCTAAAAATATCAATAAAAATATTTAAAAATATATTTTATTGATTTTTTTACAGAGAGGAAGAGAGAGGAAAAGAGAACTAGAAACATCCATGAGAGAGAAACATCAATCAGCTGCTTCTTGCACACCCCCTACCAGGGATGTGCCCACAACCAATGTACATGCCCTGGACTGGAATCGAACCTGGGACCTTTCAGTCCGCAGACCAACGCTCTATCCACTGAGCCAAACTGATTTCAGCAAAATATTTTTTTAATTAATAAAAACACACACACACACACACACACACACACACACACATATAAAGGCAGAAGAGTGCCTGACCCCGTAAGTTCCCAGAACATTGTAACTTCTCTAGCTTCTAATTCCTGCCTGGCCACCTTCCCTCCCCCCAAGGCAGGAGTCCTCGCACACCAAACCCTTTCCTGTCACCGCTTCCTGTAGGGGTGGGCTGAGACTGTTATCATCCCGATCTTACCATGGGCTCAGAAAGGCGCCAGGAGCAGCCCAAGGCAGAGCAGGTTAGCGCTCCGGCCCCGCTCGTGCCTCCACGCTCCCCACCTGACCCACCCACAGCAGATGGGGGTCTTGCTGCTGAGCCATCGCCTTGCGTGGCCTGAGGTCCTAAACCAGTGCATTCGCTTCGGACAAAGCCCACGGGCACCAGGGAGGGCGTTCCTGCTGGGCACTCGGGCTCAAGGTTGCACTGTCTCCACCATCAGGCCCGAGGTTGAGGCCACAAGTGCTCGGGGAGAGGCGCCAGGTGGGAGAGAGGGGGTTTGCCACGTCTCCTGGTCCTGGGGAATATTCCGGAATGTTCATTTGTCTCCCTGGCCTTCCACCTTGCATTGGGTGGGGCTGGGGGCCTGCCCTCAGTGCCGAAGCCCAGAGCCCCGGGGGCAGTGGGCAGTGGCTGGCCTTGAGAAAAGGACTCCACTGCTTAAGATCTGATTGGCTTTGTTTCTTTTGTTTGCTTGTTTTCCGAGGATCTGATGGACTTTGGGCAAGTTATTTTAACTTGTCTGCTCATCTGCAAAACGGGCAGACAAAAGTTACCTGCCTTACAGACTTGGAAGAATTCCACCTGAGCCCTAACTGGTTTGGCTCAGTGGATAGAGCATCGGCCTGTGGACCGAAGGGTCCCAGGTTCGATTCCGGTCAAGGACATGTACCTTGGGTTGTGGGCACATCCCCAGTGGGGGGAGTGTAGGAGGCAGCTGGTCGATGTTTCTCTCTCTTCCTGTTTGTAAAAAATTAATAAAATAAAATAAAAATAATTCCACCTAAGGGGAAACTGAGGCACAGAGGTCAGCCTATGAGTAAGTTCCCTGGGGAGGCTGCAGAGGGATAACTGTGAAGGCTGAATCCCAGAGAGACTCTCCCCCCCCCCCCCCCCCGAGGTGACCACTGCCTCAGACCCACACCCTCCACCCCCACCTCCTCAGACAGCCCCTTGGGTATATTCAGACGGGATCACTCACACACACATCACCCATGCCACCCACTCACCAGCTAAGCGACACCCACAGAGACTCCCCCTCCTCTGCACACCCGGTCCATTCAGCCCAGCGGGGCCCACCCCGCTCTCCCCACACGCACAGGCACTATCGCCCAGAACGGCCCCCTTTCTGGTGGACCGTGCTGAAGAAGCACCCACTCTTCCTCCCTCTCAGGCCTGTGCTTTCTCTTTGTTTCCTCTGACCCCACCGCAGCATCACCCACTGCCCTCTCTGCACATCCCCGACGCACCAGCCAGGAGTCCTGGCACTCAGGCCCCGCAGTCAACTCCTGGCCAGCACAGCCGTGGGCGTGCCGTTCACAGGTGGGGGTACACGAGGGAAGAGAGTCAGACTGGGACCATGCCTACTGCCCGTCTACCGCCCCCCGGGAGCCTGGGTAGGCGCTGAAGGCGGCCTCCACCTCTTTCCCTCTCCCCCCCCCCCCCCAGGCCTGCTGCTCAGGACCATTAGCTCCCCTCCCCCCACTCTGCGCGGCCCTGAGTGATGGTCCATCTATTATGCATGCTGCCTTCCTGCTCCATTCCATTTCCCGAGTGCCGTCCCTGCACCCCCCCAGCCCCCCGCCCCCCCGCTCAGGGCTTTTAACCAAGTGCATTAGGCAGGGCCAGATGCCAGTCTGACAGATGTCCACCATGCTAGCCTCCGTTTCCCCCTTCCTCCCTCTGCCCAGCTCAATGGCCTCCCACCGCTCCGAGACTCAGTCACCCAAACTTCCAGGCCTCCTCCGAGTCTCCTTCTATTTCTGCCAGCCCTTCCCGTCCCAGCCCGCCCTCCGCCCGCCCCCAGGCCTGGCTAACTTTCAGCTCCGAGCTCCTGGAGAGCCAAGGCAAGGCGTGCTGAATGAATATTCCATCTGGGTGATTATTATTCACATGATATTAATTAATTATTAATTGCAATTAATCTCCTTCATTCCCAACCTTCCTCTGGGAGGCAGGAGGGGCCTGGCAGCTGAAAGGGACGGGGTGGGGGTGGTGGGGTGGCATTTGTGGGTGTGCGTGGGGCCTGGAACCTTTTCCCAAGGCCCCACCCGCAGCGAGGGCAGGAAGGAGAGCAATATGCCTATCAGCGCAAGGGGGAAACCGAGGCAGGAGCAAGCACTAAGCCGTTCGGAAAAACCCCACTCCGGGTGGCTGTGGCAAGAGCCCAGGAACCCAGGTCCCAGGCCCTCAGATGCCTCTCCCGGCCCTCCCTGCCCTCCCCAAGGCCCGACTGGAATAGAACCACTTGCTCTGGCAGGAGAGGGTGGGGGCCGGCAGGAGGCTGACCCGGGCTGGACTGAGCCCTGGCATTCCAGGGCGCTGAGGGCAGGGCATCCCGGTTGCGGTGGAGGAGCCGGGAGCGGGCCGGTGGGTGCCCATGGCACGAAAGGGAAGCACCCGAGCCGGCTGCCCGGGCGGCACCCGCACCCCGCACCCCGCACCCCGCACCCCGCACCCCGCACCCCGCACCCCGCACCCCGCACCCCTGGCCTCCCGGGCGCCGAGGCCTGCTCCAGCCCCGCCTCCCCCAGCCCCACTCACGGGGCCGCCGGGCGGCTCCTGGCGGACTCGCGTGTCCAGCTGCTGCCTTCGGACTTCTCCCCCCGAGCTCTCGCCCACCAGCCGGCTGGGCTCCGTGACCTCGGGCACTTCTGGGCCCCGCCGCTGAGGGGCGGCCCTCCAACGCAGGACTCCGGCAGGACCCCAGGCGCCCAGACCTGGGGACAAGGCCATGGCTATGGGCCGATGCCCACCGTGGGGCAGGAGGCTTGGGAATGGGCTGGGCACCCCCAGCCTCCACCCTCCACCCTGGCATTGCCCGGGGCGGCCTGGGGGAGGAGGCAGCTGCCCTGCAGAGGGAGAGTCCGGAGGGTGGGGAGGGGGCCGGAGCGTCCCTCTGCCCCATTGTCACGACTGCCCCCCCCCCCCGCCCCAGCCCCAAACCCGCAGAGACCGGCAGCCCCGCTGGCCACAGGCCGGGACGGCGGCGGGGCGGGCCAGGGGACAGGTGGGTGTCCGCGTCCTCCCTGCTCCCCGCCCCCACCGCCCGCGCTCGGACCCGAGTCCTCCCGGCGCCGCGGGAGCTGAGGCTGCAGCGGACACCGCACGGGGCGGGGGCGGGGGCGGGGGCGGGGGCGGGGGCGGGGGCCGGGGCCGGGGCCGGGGCCGGGGCCGGGGCGGGGGCGCTCACCGGGCGTGGGCAGCAGCGGCAGCAGCAGCAGCGCCGCGATCGCCCCGCGCCGCAGCCTCATGGCTCGTTCATTCCTCCGGCCCCGGGCTGCGGGCTGCGGGCGGCGGGCGGCGGGCGGCGGGCGCGGGCGGAGGCGCAGCGGCGGGGGCTGCGGGGCCGGGCGGGGGCGCGGCGGCGGCGGCGGCGGGAGGCGCGGGCTCAGAGCGCTCCGGCCGCGGCCATCCCGGCGGCGCGGGCCGGGTTAAGAGGAGCCGGAGCACGTGAGCGCAGGGCCCGCCCCCCGGCCCCCGCCCCGGCCCCCCCAGCCCGCAGGCCCGGGCCCCGCGACGGGAGGACAAAAGAGGCGCCGCCCCGGGGCCGCCTTCCCGCTCCGCCCCGGCCTCCCCGGCAGGTGCGGGGCCGGCGCACCGGTTCCCATCGCGCGACCCCCTCCTCGGCGATCGGTCCCTAGCCAGGGGAGCTCCGGGGACCGGCAGGTGTTGGGGGAAGGAGGCGGGGTGCACGGACCCCCCGGGCTCTGACCCGGTGCCGGGGACCTGTGCGATGGGGATGCGGGGGCGTGGCTGGCCTCGGCCCAGTCCCCCCTTTATACGGAGGAGGGACCAGCCCCGAGACCCCCAAACCCCCTGTCCGCCGGCAGAGGCTTTTGGAGCCGGAAAGGTTTGGGGCGGGGGGTGAGGAGGGGGGACTGGACTGGAGGGCAGAGGCTCATCTGGCTAACGGCCGGCGGACCCTCTGAGATCTCTGAGCACCTGGAGGAGCAGGTCCCTGTGGAGTCCGCCCCACCCTCCGTCCTGACCCCTTCCCACCCACAGGCGCCTTTTCCTGGTCGGAGATGACCCGGCCTCCGGAGGGCTTCAGGATTTCCTGTCCCTGAGCCCAGGACAGATCCCCCCCCCCCCCCCCCCCCCGCCCCCGAACCCTGCCCAGCCTCCCGGTCCCTCACCCAGGGCATTGCAATCCTTCCCCTAAACATCCTCCGAACTAGCCAGGTCATTCCCATGCCCCTCCCTTGTCAGCCCAAATCTTTGAGGGGCAGAAGGTACCTGTGGAGCCCCCAGCTTTCCCTCTCTAGCAGGACCAGGTTGCCGCGCCCGCAAACCACCTGTCCTGCCAGCCTACCACCGGAACTGCCTGCACCCCAGCCCCGCGGCTGAGCCCCTGGGCTACATGGGTCCCTGATGGGGGGCTGGGATCTCTGACAGACTGAGCTGAGGGAGAGGTGGTGGAAGTGGGTACCCCTGGTGAGGCCCCTCACCCCCGCTCTGACCTTGTGCCCAAAGCCAGAGACTCCCTGAACCCGCCCTGGGAGACCACAGGTCACCGAGGAAGAGGCGTGGCGGCAGGGAACCCCTTCCTGGGTGCCTGCTTTCCTGAGGAATGGGGGAGCCGCCTGCGGCGGGTGGCAGCCCCCCTCGTTCTATTTTGGGCTCAGGAGAAGTGAGAAGGCGAGTTCCCGCTAGTACTGACATCAATGCTGGGGGCGGGTGACTCCCCTCCAACCACCTGCCACTGCAGACCCAGATGCCCAGGAAGGCGGAGACCATTGTTCCTTCGCTCTGGGAACCTCTTAGGGCTGAGGGGCCTCTCAGAGATGAGGACCTACTGTGTGATGTTCCCTGACAATTACCCAGGAGGGAGAGATTGTGCTCCTCATTTTACAGATGGAGAAACTGAGGCTCCAAGCGGCTGCTGGAGCTTCCCAAAGTCCTATAACTAGCTGGTCAGAGAGGGGCACTCCGTTCTCCGGGCCCCACTCCTCTCTGGCCCCCTCTACCCCACCTCTGCCCTTTACCTGGATCTAGAGGAGACTGGTCCCTCTGCTCCATCTGTTCCCCTCCTCCTCCCCCCACACAGCACTGGGGTGAATCAGTCCTGCCCCACCTGTGCCCAGTTCCAGGCCAAGTCAGGAAGCCCCGATCCCATGTGCCTCCCAAAGGGACAGGTGCTTTGTCCTTTCACAAAGGAGGTCCCTGGGCGTGCGGGAGTCCGGATCCTCTCCTTCAACATGCCCAGGGCCACACAGCAAGCCCAATCCGTGGCCTGGGCCTCCCAGACTGAGCACATCCTTACCATTTGTGTCCAGGGTCCTTGGGCTTCTTGTTGGGGAGACCTTCCTGGACCCCCAGAGGGATTCTCTCTGGCATTCTGGGCCAGCTCCAGTGGAGGCTCACTCTGTGGTCCTTGGCCCGAGAGTTCCTTATCTTCCCGCGTTCCCAGCTCGAAGCAGGCCCACTGGGCATCTTGGCCCTCATCTGCCCACATCCCACTCCTCAGCCCGAGGCCCCCTTCTTGTCTTCCATGTCAGCTCTGCCACAGCGCACCTCTCCCAGGCTGGAAGCCTGTTGCAATTCCCTCATGCACTAAACCCACCTCACCCCACCACAATGGCGGGCTCCTTGGGTGCCTCTGCCCTACTGCCTGTTTCTCCCAAGAGGCCTGGGAACCCAGAGAGTAAAGGTTGGTGGCCACTGTCTGCTGTCACCCTCAGGGTCCCTCCTGCTGAGGAAGCTTTAGGCTCTGGTCCCGACCTCCCTTAGGCCCCACTCCGGGGAGTTCTGGGGCCGCCGCCTCTGGTCCTTCCTGCCCCATGGCCGGTTCCCTCCAATTTTCTGCACGGGGCCACGCTGGGTTGATGGTGAGCCAAGACCTAGCTAGTCTAGCAGCTGCAGGTAAGGGGTGGGGTGGGGATTCAGCTGCCTCAGTCCGGGGGCAAAGCGACGGGTGGCGATTCCTGCCCACGGAGGATGTCCAGACCCTGAGCCCAGTCTGTGGGGCCTACACCAGGCACGGGGGCTGGGATTCCAATCCCGGTTATGGCTGTGACATGGAGCAAGTCCCCCAACCGCTTTGAGTCTGTTTCCTTATCTGTGAAAGCCTCCTTCACAGGGAAGGGATGAGCCTCAGAGCGGCCGGGGACTCGAGCTTCGGGACTAATTTATCCTCAGTGCCTGGTGCACAGAAGGGGCCGCTCCATCCATGTTGGTCTTCAGGCCAAGGAGAAAGTCCAGGGCCCAAGGGACTCCTTATGGCTTGGGGACCGAGGGCCCACTCTGCCCGGAGCAGGGAGAGACTGTGCCTGGTGCGGTGGTGCTGGTGGGTGGGGAGCAGCAGAAAGGCCCACAGTGCTGGGACAGGGAACTCATTGTTTTCTCCCGGATCCCAGCAGCGTCTGCCTTTCCTCCAGCGGAGAACCGCTCTTGTGATTGAATATTTCTCTGAGGGAGCCTCAGGCCCCCCCCCCTCCCCCCATTTTCTGACTGGCCTCCTTCTTTAGTCTCTGCAGCCCTTGCCTCAGGGGGTTGGAGGCATTCAGGGTGCCAAAACCCTGGGGGAGGGGGACCCCATCCTTTGAGCTTCATTCTTGGACCAGGAATGAGGGCGCAAGTGCTGGGGGGAGGGTGTGCAGGTTTCCTCTCCCACCTCAGGGATCTCCTAGCGTTCTGGGAATCCGCCCATCAGAGAGTGGGGACCCCGGTAGGAGGTGACTCACAGAGCCCCAAGCAGCTTCCTCCACAGAGTTAGCCTGGAGATGAGCCTGCGAGTCAGAGAGCCATCCGAGGTGGGAGGTGAGTGAAAATGAACGCTATTGAAATGTCTAGGTCACAGGCGTGTGAGCTGTGCCTGTGCGGGTGGTGGTGGTGATTATTGAGGGTTCAGAGTGCCACGCTCTGGCCCAGGGCCTCTCAAACAATCTGATTTAATTCTTGTGACTTCCTAGTGAGGCAGCAACTACTATTACCTCCATTTCCCAATGAAGAAAACTGAGTTTCAGGAGTTGGCCTAAGGTCACAAGTTTGAACTCAGAACTCCGTGGCCTGAAGGCTTACACGGCAGGGTTCAGAGAGAATATGGAATATAAACTTGAAGAGAGGGCATTTCAGGTCAGAGACCAAGAGCAGAAGACTCACTATGGTCAGACACAAGCGGATCAGCCTGCCTGGATGGGGTCCGGGCGGAGGGGGAGGGGGCATGCAGAGAATCCCAGGAGGCTGGGTGGGTGTGGGACAGTCAGCAGGGGGAGTGAGTAGGAGGACGTGGGATTGGTTGGCGTGGCTGGCCAAGGGGGCAGGTGTTAGCGAATGCCAGGAGACAGGACAGTGGGAAGGCAGCCAGTCTTAGACCAGGAATGAGTTACCAGGTAAGGGGGTCTGTGTTGGCAGCAGGTCAGGAGGGATGTGAGGGGACTGGAAGGAAGGACCCTTGAAACCATGTCCTCCAATCCCCTCTTAGAGAAGGAACAGGCTCATAGTGAAGGGACTTGCCCAAAGTCAGTGCGAGTTGGGGTGTTGGTGAGATCTGCCTCCTATCCAGCCAGGTGGATTAGAATTTACCGTAGGTCAAGGCCAGAGCTACGCATTCAGGTCATAACTTCAAGTGAAGGAGCCCGTGTCTACAGGTAAGAACAAGGGTCCCAGACCCTCCTGTGGGGAAGCAGTGAGGGCTGGAGGGCTCACTGGAGCCATAGACATCCCAGCCTAGGCTGATGGGTGCACGTAGTGAGGAGGGGGAGGCTGGAGAGGAAGGGCGACCAGGCTAATCGGGGGCTGCTAGGAAAGGGGGAGGCAGGGTACCCATTAAAATAGGAAAGGAGACAAGAAACCGGACTTTGGTAATTAGCAGGTTACCCAGTGACCTTGGAATGTTCAGTCCCAGTGGTGCTTCCACGATGGAGGTCTGGAGGGGGCGGAGATGAGAGGAGGCGGCTATGGCTGTAGACCAAGGAGGGAGCCAGAGAACAGGAGGGAGCACTCCTTCCTCGAGCTACTGGATCAATGGGAGTGTTTTCCAGGCCGGAGCTCTCAGGGGAGGGAAGGAGAGCTGGGGAACCCGAGGGGGAAGTGGACAAGGCCAGCAGGGGTGGGGCGGACACAGGGCTGGCCTGACTCGGGTTTAGGGGAAGGGACACTTCCTCTGAAAGCAGGATGCGTGCGAGTGAAGATCACTGGCTGAGGGAGGGAGGAGGCGGCTTTAAGTCCCCTGTCAAGGAGCCACCAAGGGCCCAGTATGTCCAGCAGCACCCTCTGTCCTGGGTGCCCTCTGCATCTGTATCCTGGAGGCCGGAACAGACACAGCTAGGTGAGATGCAGCCTTGGGCCTTGACCTGGTTGAGATGTGATATCCAAGGTCACGAGCGGTGAGATGGGAAAGTCACACCGTTGGATGGGAGGCCCTGGGCAGATGGCGACAAGGTGTCAGAACCTGGTGTCTTGGAAGCAGCAGCATGTGGACGTGTGGCCTGAGGGAGAGGTGGGGGACCTCTCACCCAGTGGGGCTGTGTTGTGGGGGACGGGCATCCCCATGTGTCACCTCAGGAACCAGAGGAAGCGGGTTGTCCAGGACCTATTAGCAGGGTCCTCGCAGAGAGGGTTCCTGGGAGGGGGTGCTGAGCATGCCCTCCACAGGCTGCCACGCAGAGAACAGCAGAGCCATGTGAGGGACCCCGAGATCAGAGACACGCAGGCCCACCTGCCCTCAGCCCTTGGGGGCTAGGCCTCTGGGGAGGGTGGCCCTCACAGGCTCTCTCGCTTGCAGGAGGCTCCTGTCCTGCTAGCCAGCTACTGTTCCCATCAACGGGGCCCTGGGCTCTGCCTCAGGTCGCTGGAAGGCCAACACTGTTCTCCAGCCCCATCTCTTAGCTATTTGTTATTAAAAAATTTATTTACAGTTTCCGACTCAAGATTAATTGTGAAATGTAACAGGAATGGCATAAAAGGCAAACATGCCCTCTGTGAGGGCTGTGCACACACTTGCTCTATTTCCAAACTAACAACTCAGGTCCTCACCCGCAGCGAGGCCCCCACTTCTTCCTCCGAAATGAGAACAGAATAGCACCAGGCTTCTGGTAGCTCCAACATTTAAAGAGACACACACACAGAAGCAGAGAAGGGTGAGAAGAACCACAGTACAAAATGTAATATAAAAAAAATGTGGCCAATCGATAGCAAACTCATCCCCATCTCCAGATGAATGGCTCGGCTGAACAGAAATGCGGGGAGGTCCTGGGGGGGGGAGGGAAGTAGGTGATGGGAGTTGGCAGGTGGACCACGGACCCTGGAGCAGCACCCCGGTGGGCACCCAGACCGAGGCGGGGAAGAGCCAAGGGGGTCTGTGCCCGGAGGGCATCTGCCGTGTCTGGGGCTCAGGGGCAGGTCAGCGCTGGGCCCGCTCAGAGCAGCGGGGAGCTCTGAGTGCAGCAGCCGAGCCCTCCTCTGCTTCATATGTTCCTGAGATCTGTGTGCGCAGCGTGGGGTGCTGGGGGAGGGGACAAACAGGCATTTTGGAAAGCAGGAGAGCCACATGCTTGTGCGAAAGGAGGGGGATGGGGGTGGGGACACCTACCCTGGGCTCTGCGGAGGGGCAGGAAGCCAGCCAGGGTTCCTGCTGCTCCAGCTTCTTTGTGGTCCCTTCCTGTGCCAGCCTTGCCTCTGCCTCCTGGCAAGTGGGCAGCTGGCTATGGCCAGGCTAGCCCAGCACAGATCCCTGCCAGTCGGGAACATGGTTGGAGATCTGGGTAAGAGAGGGCAGCCCTCAAGCTGGCTCGCTGGGTTCCACCTGAAGACTGGGTGGGTGGGAGGACTCGATCGGTCCACCCTGCACTTGGCCATGGCAACAGCTGTTCACTTGGCCTTCTGGCTCCATCAGTGAGGCCGGGCGCTGCCCCTCGGTGTCTCTGGCTGCCTGGCTGGGTGAGCAGCCGTCAGCAGAGGTATAACTCACACCTGTGCCCCTGGCCCTCGCGTTGGGAGCTGTCCGGCCCCAGGAAGAGCTGCGTGCCCCGGGGCCTCACAGGAGCAGTTTGCTGCTGGTGCTGGGACACAGGGAGGCAGGGCTGGCAGAGGCTGGCTCCCCCACTGAAGGCAGAGGAGAGGGAGGTAGCCTGCTCTCTGCAGCCCCCCTGGGGGTTACGTGCCTGCGGCTGAGTGCAGGTGGGCGGACAGCCGGCCCGGAGCTGCCGAGCAGCTGGGAAGCCGGTCAGTCTGCTGAGGGCTGGGGCCGGGGGCTGCACACTCGGAGCCCTCAGAGCCCGGGGAATCTCCCCCTCCAGGCCAGGGGGGCTCTGTGGCCCAGAGCTCTGCTGGCCTGTCTGAGGGCCGCCAGGGGAGGGGGTCTGGGAGGGAGAGGCTGGTCTGTGGGTAGCACGAGGGCAGGGGGGAGGTCAGAGGCCTGGACTCGGGGCCTGGGAGGGACATTGAGGAGAGATGTCTGCCCTCGGTGGTCCCGGTGCCACAGGGGCTGAGGGCTCCGGAGACAGAGAGGGAGGCTGGTGGCCAGGAGATCCCTGGCCTCTTCCCGGCATTGCCACTGGGGAACCGAACCTTCCGCTTGTGGCCGACGCGTGCCGGGTCTGGGCCGGAGGAGAGGTCGGCAAAGTCAGAGCTGGTCAGGAGGCAGCGAGAAGTGGGGCTTCTGGACAGCACTGCCCCTGGGGGGTCCATGGCAACATCAGCTGAGCCCCCCAGGTCCTGGCAGCTCGTTGCTGGTCCGAGCATCTCACCAGCCCCCACGCGCTCGGCTGGTGACTTCCCGCCGCCCGCCAGCCCATCCTGCTGGTGGGTGCCAGGGGCCGGGTGGTCGTCGTCCTTCCTCCTCCGGGGAGACGCTGCCCGGCCACAGGAGGGCTGGCCGGGAGGCGCAGTCTCAGGAGACAGAGGGTCACGATCCGAAGCCGGGGAGCCTGGCTGCCTGTGGGGACAGATGTGCCCTGTGGGCAGTAAGCGGGGTCCTCCCGGCCGGCGGAGGGCAGGGGGGGGCGTGCACGGTGCTACCCGGCTGGGGTTCGGGGTGCCGAAGAGACCTGCCCGCTCTGGGCCCCGGAAACGCTCGCTCTTGGGGTCTGACCGGCAGCGTGGCCAGTGCTGCCTGCCCCTCTCTGAGCTCCGGGGCCTGTGGTCTGGGATGGCCTGAAGGTCCAGGCTGTTCCAAGTAGTAACTTCCCAGAGGAGGCTGGGCCCTTTGGCGGCTGGAGGCGGCAGCACAGAGCCTGGCCGTCCAGGCGGGGCCCAGGAAGAGGCTGAGGGGGAGACGTGGGCTGAGCTTCCTTGATGGAAGCTCAGAGAACCCTGGAATTCCACGGAACCCCGGCAATCCCTTTCTGGGTAACTTCTAGAGGCAGAAAGACCTTGCTCTTCACCCACCAGAGTGCCCTTCCACACTTCGAGAAGGCCAGGCCCTCGCAGCCCCCACGGCTGGGGCAAGGCTCCGCGTCAGGAAGGGAGCCGCCCTCTGGTCTGGCTCCAACCCAGTGGGCTACACACCCATGGCGGTCTCTCCCACCCACTCACTTCCAAACAGAAGGTGATTGGAAAGAAGGGTGAGGGAAGGGAAAACCAGCACAGCCTGGCCCATGCTTCACCCCTGAGGTCCCTCCCCACCTAGAGAGGCAGGCGCAGAGGAGTGAGGGCGGAGCAGGCCCGGGCGCCTGGCGGGGCGCTCACCTGGGGAGGCTGGCAGGGGAGGGGATCTCCGCAAAGCTGTGGCTGAGCTGGGCGATGATCCGATCGACTTCTGCGTACGGGCGGGCTTCCAGGGCAAAGGCCTGGTGCCGGGCGCTCTGGAGGTGCTGAGGGGAGGCACAGCGTCAGACGGGGAGGAGGCCAGCAGCCCCCGCCACACAGGGAGACGGGGCGGGAATGGCTCTCAGAACAGCCTGGGAAGCAAGTGCTCAGGGCAGGGCTCACCCCATGGAGCTCCTCGAAGGCCTGCTGGCAGCACTCGCAGTAGCCCCTCTTCCTCCTGGGCGCGGTGCGGGCGGCCGAGCGGAGGCGCGGCTCCCGGTCCTGGCGTCCTCTGGGGAGGGTACGGGGGAAGGCGGTCACTGCTCAGGGCCTGGAGCCGCCACGGAGCTGGGCAGGCGCAGGGACGGCAGGGGAGGCGACGAGGAAGCCGAGACCGCCCAGGGGCACCCTGTCCTCGCTCTGCCCTTCTCCGCCCACACATCCCAAACCACAGGTGACAACGGTGGTGGCGGCTGACAGCGAGAACTCCTGGAAGAACAGTTCCAGCTCTGTGCTCAGACCCAGACCCTCGTTCATTCGACCTGAAAATGAGAGGGGACCGGCCTCAACAGCAACAGGGGGCTGTGCTGCCTTTGACCTCCCTCACCTCAAATGTCCCCGGATTCTGTCTGTCCCTGCGCTTACAGGTCCCTTGCACAGCCGCAATCTTAGCTAAGGACTTTCAAATCTCTATCTGAATTTCAGTTCCCTTTTGCTATGGGCAAACTCAACAAATCTAAAATACTCCCCTTTAAGGACTTTCTAAGTATGACACAAAACCCAGGACACAGGGAAAAAGTGATAAATTTAACTACATGCACATTTTAAAAAATGTATGCACAGCAGAAAACAAGCGAAGTTGAAAGACAACCCACAAACGGGCTGTGGGGGCCGCGTTATTTATAACCAGCACGAGAGCATTTCCCCGCCATCGGAGGGCTCCTTACAAACCCCCAAGAAAGTGATTAATAACTGAAGAGAGAAATGGACAAATGACATGCAGAAGAAGCACACAAAGAAATTCAAACGATCCATCAAAACAGACTGAACCTCATTCGTAATGAGAAAAAAATGAAGATTCTAATCGCACCGAGATAACAGTCTTTAATCTATCAGATTGGCGTAAATCAGCAAGCCTGACAGCTCAGTGTTAGCCACGGGATGTGGAAACAGGCTCTCTTGGGGGTGGGGGGGGTGGGGGTAAGGGGGTGAGAGGAGCGTCAGAGCGGTTACTGGCATCATCTCCACATAAAGCAATTTGGCCGCATTTATCAAAATTATAAATGCAGGTACCCTTTGACCCAGCATTTCCACTTTTAGGAATTTATTCTGCAAATATACTTACACAATCAAATTTTCCTTAACAAGACTATTCACTACCGCCATCAAAGGGAATAAGGATGCTATTCGGGTACGAACAGAAATTAACCTAAGACACAGTAAGTGGCCAAAGCAAGATGAGCACAGCCAACACTGTGCTGCCCCTCAGGGAGGACGAGGGAGCAGACACGATGCACCTCTGTGGACGGAGGCCGTCTCTGGAGAGAGACCCGTAATCTGGAGTTAGAGGACGGCTGGGGAGACTCTACTCTAAACCCCTTGTAATGCTTGGATTTTGAACCAAAATAATCTTTTATTTTTTAATCCCCACCTAAGGATATGTTTAGAGAGAGAAAGGGAAAAAGAGAGAGAGGGGAGGGGAGACTGGGAATTAAACCTGCAGCCTTTTGGTGTCCGGGATGGTATTCCAATTAGCTCAGCCACCCGGCCAGGGCCAAAATAATCATTTTTAAATAAATAAAAAAAATCAAACATTTCCTCCCAGATTTCTCTCTCTCTCTCTCTCTCTCACACACACACACACACACACACACACACACACACACGGAACCCTGGCCAAAGCCCTCCCTCTGTTTCTCACATGCAGGTACCAAAGCTTCATTGTTCACCATCTTCCTTCTACAATCTCGAGGCTGCTCTGCTATTCCCAGGTCTAGCACCACCTTCCAGCCCCAGCCCGCAGCCCCCGGCTGGCTTTTGGTATCCCTGCGCCTTCTGGAAAAGATGTGAAGGGCACCTGAACTTCACCTCAGCTCCTTCTTTCCTTCCTCCCCTCTGCCTCCTGCCACACCCCGTTCCGTTTTCCCTCCCATGGGCACTGCTTCCTTTGTGAGCTGGTGGGCAGCAGGCTCTCCTCGGCCCTGGGTCCTCCCGGCTGGGTCTGCTCTGTGCTGTCCTCCTGGCCTTTGAACTAACTCTGTGGCCCAGAAATTAAAGGGTCCCAGAGGCACCTAGTCCAGCAGCAAGCCGCACTCCTGCCCGCTGATCAGTGAGGCCCACGTCACACCCGCAGAGCAGGAGCACCAGTGCGCCTGTTTGCCACTTCGATGTGCATCCCATCGCCCAGGGAGCTGGTGAGGACGCAGCCTTTGGGGCTCCATAATCAGAGACTGTGATTCCAGAGGTGTGACGTGGGTCCAGAGACCATTTTTCATGGGACCTCAGGGGACTCTGACGGAAGGTGGTCTGCAGATTTGAGTTTCAGAAACCAGCCCACTGTCCTCTGGACACCAGTCCGTCTTCAGCAGGGCCGGAGAACACCAAGTAAAACGGATTACACTCCTTGTGTGTCTCTTCTCTGGGCTCAGTTCCCAGAACAGACTTCGCCTGAGGAGCTGACACATGGCCATGCCCAACCTGAGCAGCAGGCCCCCGAGGGGAGGACCTTGACCTGTCACCAGCCCTTGTGAATCAGGAACCGGAAAGACCCACCTGGGATGGCGCGAGCTGCCCGGGAGCGTCGGGGCCTCAAAGGGACTTGCGTCTCTGGGTCCCAGAAAAGAAAGTTCAGGAAAGGATTTAAACTGATGGTGGAAAGGACGGAACTTCCTGAAACACAGAAAACTTCCACGGTGACTATAGTGGGAAGGAAAGGGTGCCAGCCCCAATCCCTAGGTCCCGATCCGGATAAAGTGGACTCCCACCCGCACATCTCTAGGTTCTAGAACACAGTTCCCAGCAGCCTTAGTAGGTGAAATTACTTATGCTCTCCGTCTACTTCCTCCTGCCTCATCTGAGTGCAGCAGCCACCCCGAGCTCCGAGCTGAGTGGACACGTCGGGAAATGAAGCACAAAAGGCTCGGGAACTCGCCCAGGAGCTCACAGCCGGGATGTGGCCAGCGTCAGACCGGAAGCCACATCTCCCGGCCCTTCCATTTTGTCTCCCGACCCAGAACCATCTTGGGGGACTCTAGCCTCACAGAATCTAAACGGAAGGATGTTTGAACCACGGCAGAGATGTCCCTGCGCCACGAAGAGCGGAACGTGCTCTGGGCTGGTCCTCAGCCCCCTCTGCAGGGGAGAGTTCTGAGCAGAAAGGAGGCCAGAGCAGGTTACGGAGGGTCAGACCACACTGGGTGCTTTGGTGTCTGCCCACGTCCCAGCTCGGACACTCAGCCAACCCCGTGATGTAACTGCGGGCACCCCGAGTCTGGTGCCCCGGCCTGCGCTCGGGGTGAGTGCAGTGTCAGCCCTGTGGCCTCAGGAGTGAACAGGTTTCTTGGACCCCTAAAGGGAAAAGGGTGCCCTCCACAGCCCTGGTACCCCGTTTCTTTCTCTTCAAAGTTGTTCCGTTCCTGTTTAGGAGGTTGGATGCTGAGGTTGGAAAGGCTACCAGGCTTTGAAGAGCACCTGACTCAGAAGGGCACATAAAAAGCATCACAAGGAACCTCAGCTCCCCTGGATCTCCTCTGCTGCCTCTGATGCTCCTGCGACAGCGGCATCACCTGTGCCGCCATGTGCGGGGAGAGTGTCTCTCAGCTGCCGTATGAGTCATGACGACTTAGGTTTAACTGCTTGTGAAGGGGCTGGGATTGGCAGACATGGACCCCGTCCCACCGGAACCGGACGGGATAGCACCTCATTGCCGTCCTATGCTCTTTCCACTCTCTCTGGGCCACCAAAGCCATGTGTGCACTGTGCTGTGCAGGGGAAAGAGAAGGGAACGCAGGCTCCCCTGGGGGATGGGCAGGCATGCCAGGCTCACAGGGCTGGGTCTCTAGCTGCCCTGCATGAGGCTGAGGGACCCAGAAAATTCTGGTCCCAGGTCCAGACGAGCTTTTTCTTTTTTCAAAACCCTTTTCTTTGGGACTTTGATCTAGTGCTTACTGGAGAGTCAGCGATAACCCGGGTGGCTCACAGCTCATCAGGTTATCACCAATGGACTCTCCTGCTCCAGGTACAAAGGGGCCCCGATGGTGGGCAGGGCAGAGCGGAGAGGGGGCCGGATGGGACAGTTAGGATACCTTCTAGCCTCAGCTTGTGAAGTGGGTATATGCAAGTCTTTCCTTCCTCTGACCTCAGTTTCCCTACTAGGAAGAGGAGGGACTCTCTCCCACTGAGAGATGGCACGTGCCAGGAGAGAGCCCTGCACCGCAAAACAGAAGCGTTTCAAATGCAAGGGAATCCCAGCACCACCCCAGCACCCTCACTTCCGCTGAGATGACTGCACTAGCCCTGCACTGGGTCTAACAACCATTCCATAAAGTGTCAGCACACACTCAGGAGCAAATGGGATCATAAAAGCAGAGCGTGAGCAGGAGGTAATTCACACACAGGATCATTGACCTGATTCATACCAAGGGGAGTGCCAGCTGCCCTCAGAGGTCTCCCCTGGTCTACGCAAGACTTCTCCACGATGGGAGGAAGTGGCTTCTGGGAAGACACGGGTGCAGGGCTGAGGGCTCAGCGTGGGACCTGGCCTCCGGGCGGGCCTGGTGGGGAGAGCGGAGGGGAGGAGGCCCCACTCACCTGCTCTCATCTTCGATTTTGAGGAACGGTGCCTTCAGTCTGGCCACTGGGAAGGAAGAGGGCACACATTAGCCATCCGTCTGCTCCGGTGCAGGGCCCGCGGGGCGGCACACAGGAAGTGCTGCCCCAAGGTGCGCCTTCCCACTTGGGAGAGTGAGGCGGCCGCTCCCACCTCCCGCCTCCCCTGGGAGAGGCCCACTGGGGGCAGAGGTGCAGGGTGCCGGGGGCCTGGCCTGCCCTCCCTCCGCAGGACGGAGGAGCCTCCTCACGTGGGTCCCGGAGGCTGGAATCGACCACCAGACACTGCACTGAGGGGGAGAGATCCGGCCCCTGCTGCTTTCTGCTAAAAGCTGCTTCCCTGACCCTTCCTCCCAGGTCACAGTCCTGAGGGGCCTGCGAACACTCCCAGAATTCCCCAGGAGGACCCTGGCTTATTTGGGGGCGGGGGAGGGGGCGGGGAGGAGCAGAGAGGGAGAGAACTAAAGAGTGTTTAGAGATCTTAGCAGAAGGATGGTAAAAAAAAAAAACAAACCAAAACATCAAAGGCGAAATCTGGTTCATGAACAAAATAGGGCCAAGGGGTTCTGGAAGGACAAATCTGGAGGCAGCTACTCAGGAGATTCACCCCCCTCCTGGCTAGTCGGCCTCACTGGGCACCACAGCTCGGAGGCTTCGAGAACCAGCTCTACCCTCCTCGGTGACCAGAAGTCCTGTCCAAGGGGCCGGGAGCCTGGGCAGAACTAACAGCCACCGAATCTTCCAAGAAGCCGGCACCGCACAGCTCCCACGCGGAAAAAGCTGCCTTTCTCCCGGTAATTACTTCTCTCGGGCGAGTCCTTGTCTAATTAACGGAGACAGTTATACAACCCGTTCCCCCACGGGTTTCCTTCGATTCCGAGCACGAGAGGGGCCAAGTGCCTCCTCTTTAGCTCCTGCTTGTGCATGAGTAAATGCCACGTAAAGAGCATCTCGGGGAGAAACACCCGGAGGAGAGCCTCCTGCTGTCCGAGGGGCGCGGAGCCGGCTGTCAATCTGCCTGTTTGTCAGCTCAGGGAGCTGGCATTTCTGAGCGCCGCAGGCAGCTGTCCCCTGCCCACTCCCGGCTGAATCAGAGGGAGAGGACGCGGAACTTCCCGGATGGCGGGAGCAGCCGGGACCAGGAGCCAGCGTGACCGCAGGGGGGCTTGGCTCTCAGAGGCCCCAGCCCCGCAGCTCTAGATTCGCTCAGGGAGGCCCCTCTTCTGCCACGGCCCTCTCCGGAGCCCACTCAGGCCCTGGAAACACGACGGGACCACACAACCTGGGCCCGCTTCCTGCCGCAGAAGAGGGAGCAGATGCTGCCACAGAGGGAGTCGCGGGAAGCATTTAGGAGGGGCGGGACTGCGATTAGAGGAGGAACAGCTCCCACACTGACCTTTCCGTGTTCTTGCCGCTGCGGGACACGTTCCCTAAATGGAAAGGAAAACAGGTTAAGGGGGTCGGGGAAGCGGGCTGGCGAGCTGAGTTGCTGTGAGCCTGCCCCACTTTGCTGCCTGTTGTCAGCTGGGTTCTGAGCTAGGACTGACCCGAGTACAACGGCTCCCTCCTCCTCCCCGGGGACACGATGAGGGGTGAGCTTGTGTGCGAATCTCCAGCTGCCCAGCCCGTGCGGCTCAGTGCTTGAGCACTGACCTATGAACCAGGACAGGACATCCTGGTTCAGTCCCCGGTCAGGGCACATGCCCAGGTTATGGGCTCGATCCCCAGTGGGGGGGCTTGCAGGAGGCAGCGGGTCAATGATTCTTTCTCACCATTGATGTTTCTCTTCTCTCCCTCTTCCTTACTCTCTGAAGTCAGTAATGATATTTTTTAAAAAAACTAAATGGAACAAAATAAGAAATCATTTAGGGTTGGGGATGGGGCAAGGTGAGAGCCAGTGAACGGATGACTGCAAACCCTCCTCCGGGCCACACATCCGGGCAGACACCCAGAGTGGCCTTCACATCCCCTCCACATCAGCAGACTGCCCAGAACTCACTCCCAAAGACTCCCAAGCACCTGCACAAGGGATTATTAAGTGAACAGAGCCAAGCAGAAACACTGCGTTTGTATAAAAAAAGAATTTAAAAAAATATATATTATACTGATTTTTTACAGAAGAGGAAGGGAATGGGGTGAGTTAAAAACACTGATGAGAGAGAAACATCGATCAGCTTCCTCTTGCACACCCCCTACTGGGGATGTGCTCGCAACCAAGGTACATGTCCTTGACCGGAATCCAACCTGGGACCTTTCATTCCGCAGGCTGATGCTCTATTTTGCCCAAACCAGTCAGGGCAAAGGGGAGAATTTCTGCTGCACATGCACAGCGTCCTGGAAGGACACCTGGCGAACTGTTCACACTGCTTATCTCAGGAGGGGGTGGCCGGGAACAGAAGTTGGGGAGACTTTCACAATTACGACAATGCAAAGCTACTGACCATCTGTTTTGCTTCCCAGAGATGCCTAGACCAGAGGGTGCAGGGCAAGGGGTGCTGAGGCCGAGTGCCCCACTGGGTGTGCATGTGGCTTTCTACTGCTCGTGGTCCTGCTCCGAGGTGCCAGGTGCTGAACTGACCTGCAGGGCTTAGTCCGTCCTCGGATTCTGGCCGGTGAGAGCTCTGTGGCTGTAAGTTAGCCCGGGCTCTCTGGATAGGACACACACAGTTCTAACTCCAGCAAAGGAAGGAAAAGCCAAACTGGGATTTGGACTGTGGCAGCTATTTCAGACCACCCCTGCCAGCCCTGCCCCACCCGTGCTGTCTGCAGGCTCATTCCCAGCTGAGAGATGTCCCCAGAAGGCGGCTGGCCAGGCCGGGGCATTCCTGTTTTCCGGAGGCCAGGCGGCAGTGAACGTCCAGTGCGTCACAGGGATGTGAGGTGACACGGGGAGAGAGGACAGGCTAAGCACCCAGGACGAGCTAACCGAGAGGCCGCACTCCTCTTACTTTTCCTGAACGGCCAGAGGGCTCGGGTGGGCATAGATTTACTAAAGCTGTCATCAGCTTGCAAACCGTCCACTTCCCTTCGGTTCAGCAGGATGACCTACCTCTGGCTTCCGGGGCCCTTGTTTCCTCACACACACGGCGTCCAGAGAGAGCTGCTGCACCTGCATCACCATGTCTGTGGAGGACAGAGGGCCGTGGTAAGGGTTCCCCTCTCATTTCCCCAGCAGGGCCCCGTCCTGGGGACTAGTCTCCCCAGGCCTGGCACAGTGGGTCACACCAGCCTTGCCTGCCCCCTTCTGGCTACCTGTCACCTGTGCACCTGCCGGTAAAAGCAAGGGCTGGGTCCTCTCCCTGGAAAAGAACCTATCCTGCCTTCCTGCTCTTTTGTAGCACTGACTACAGCTCCTTTTCTTAAAATCCTTACCCGAGGAGCATGTGCTTATCGATTTTGTTTTTTAAAGGGTGGAGAGGGGGGAGGAGAGGGTAAGACAGAAACATCGATGTGAGAGACACACATCGATTGGTTGCCTCCTGCATATGCCCCAACGGGGGCCAGGGATCCAGCCTGCAACCATGGTACATGCCCCTGACCCAGAATCAAACCCTCGACCCTTTGGTCCGTGGGCTGACACTCTAACCACTGACCAAACCGGCCAAGGCGGTTGGTTGATTTTTCTATCTCTCTGGCAGATCTCAGGCTGGATCTGGACCAGTCCCCTTCAAGGATCAGAGGAAAGCCAATACACAGTGGAGCTGGGTATGAGGGCCAGGCACTGCCAGCCCACTCAGGACAGCTGTTCTGGTGCAAACTTATTACAACCTGCGAACAGGTGTGAGGCGACCCCATAAAAAAGAAAGAACATGAGGTGTAGTTGGGCCAAACCAGGCTGGAACGTGGATCACACTACTCACTCCTGGTGAGACTATGGATAGTGCACTTAATCCCCCTGAGGCTCAATCTTCCACCAGGGCCCTTGGCAGAGGACTGTGGTGAGGATTAAATGAGGCAGTTCCTAGCACGGTAAGCGGCCGTGGATATCAGGGTTATTTCCTCTTTTGTAAAACATGATGACTGCGTGAGCTTGAGGCGTGCTGCTGAGTGGGTTAAACAGGATAGCACCTTCTAGTACATACGCTCTGCCACTGTTACAGCTGGTCCGCACCCTCCCACCTCTGTGGATCAATACGGTGACTGAGCATGCCTGGCTGCCAGCCAGCTTACACCTCCGCTCCCTCTAAAAGCAGACATTCCCGGTCCGTCACCAACTCTGCCCTCCGCAGGAGCCCCGGGCAGACGGTACCGTCCACATGCAGAATCTTCACGCCCCAGGAGCGGGCGCTGGTCAGGAGGCTGCTGGGACTCCCGCTGCCGCCTCCGCTGCTGCTCTCCTGGAAAGACAGCAGAGTCAGGAGCCGCCACAGGGCCCGAAACTACGGGGCAGGCCGTCCTGGCTTCTGACAGCTCTGGACACCAACCCTCCACGTGGGCTGGTCACATCTGGACGGGATGGATTGCTGGTCTACCCGCACACTCTGCTCCGGCCACCTTGTGACCAGGAAGGAACACACGCTTATAAGAGAGTCTCTGTGCAGAAAGCTCACAGTGAGTAATAAATACCGGTGACAATCACCATCATAGCAGGAAGCTATGCTGGCCACACTTTTCCTGCCCTGCTGCCCAAATCTGACATCACCCTCCAGCACACAGCCAATGCATCCATCCTCATGTCACTTTAATGACTCTTCTCACAAGATCACGTTAATTAATTCCTCTCCTGCCACTTAACTTGAATGGTTCTGGGTTCTCACAAAAGGTATAAACAGCTACTTTGTAAAAGGTTTACGGTCTGGCCCTGGCTGGGTAGCTCAGTTCGTCAGAGCATTGTCTCGATATGCCAAGGTTGTGGGTTCGATCCCTGGTTAGGGAACATACAAGAATCAACCAACGAATGCATAAATAAGTGGAATAACAAATAGATGTTTGTTTCTCTCTCCCCTTCCCACCCTTCCTTTCTCTCTAAAGTCAATTTAAAAAAAATTAAAAATCTTTAAGAAAATAGGTTTACAAATCTAGCTTCATATCCCACAGCATCCTCCAAAATTGTCTAGGTAGACTCTGCGTCAGAAAAATCAAGGAGTCAAATCCTGGCTCTACCGCTGACACCCTAGGTGACTCTAGACAAATTACTTAACTTCTCTGTGCTCCACTTCTTCATTTTTAAGAAGGAAACAACAATACATCTCATAGGTTGGGTGCTAGCAGAGTTGACCCTTGATCAATGCAGCAATAAGGGGTTCTGAGCCTTGTGTAGCTGAAAATCCACACAAGACTTGTGCCTGGGGATTCACTGAGATTGGTTCCATGACTTCCCACAGATACCAACATCCACGGATACTCAAGTTCCCTATATAAAATGGCATAGGTCAACGAATACAGTTGGCCATTCACACCTGCGCATTCCCAACCATGGATCAAAAACAATACAGGTATTTACTGGGGGGGGAAAAAGCCTACATATAAGTGGATCTGTGTTGTGTGAGGGTCATTTGTACTTCAGAAGAACCTTGGGACCCTCCGCTCACCTGATTTCTGATGGCCTTCTGCAGTAGCTCCTTCCCTCTGCTCAGAGGAACCTGACAGGAGAGCAATGAGAGATGTTATATACACCACCTGTGCAAAGACAGACATTTACACGGGTGCTGGCCAGGAGTCATGTCTTGGAAAACTGGGAGCAACCACAGCTCAGAGGCCGAAAGAGCCTAGAGCCTTTTGGAGGTAAAGGTAAGCCACACCCACGCTCAGATCATCCGTGGGTAGCTGTGGCCTGGACCCTCGTGGAGAAGGACTTTTTGAATTCACCAGAGATCTAAGTGTGACAAATGTTCTAAGACTTCCGTTTAAGGGTCTCTGCACTCTCCACATTTAGTTGTAGGCCAATTCGAACAAGCCCTCTCTGGTTCAGAGGATCCTCCTATTGTTTCTGAACCCTGACTCTGCAGTCCCTTAAAAAAGGATTATCTATCTATCTATCTATCTATCTATACAAAAGGCTAATATGCTAAATGTCCGACCACCTGACTGGTCGCTCTGCCATGCACTGACCACCAGTGGGCAGACGCTCAACACAGGAGCTGCCATTTTAACCATGCTACGACATGGATGAACCTTGAAAACATGTTAAGTCAAATAAGCCACAAACAAAAGGAGAAATATCAGTGAATCCACGGATATGAGGTATCTAAAATAGGCAAGATCATAGAGACAGAAAGGAATTGTAGGGAAGGGAAATGGAAAGCTATTGCTCAATGGTTATAGAGTAGGGGTGTCGAACTCAATCAGAGAAGGGGCCAAAATCTAAAATCCAGCCTAAATCGTGGGCCGAATGGTTTACTGAACAGTCATAAACTGACAATGTCATAAACTGACAGCGGAGTGCAGTGATGACAGCGCGGTGCAGGCCACATTGCAAGGCCTGGCGGGCTGGATTTGGCCCACGGGCCTTGTGTTTGACACATGTGTTATAGAGTTTCTGTTTGGGGTGATGTTTTGGAAACAAAAAAGTGGTGATGGTTACACCACAGTGTGAATATAATTAATGCTAATGAACTGTACACTTAAAAAAAGGTTAAAATGGCATATTTTTATGTACATTTTTACCACAATTTTAAAACATCTTAAAAGTTACGGCTTGAAGGAGGACCTCTGTCTACCTTCTGTAATTTGGCAAAAACAAACGCTAGAGCCATGGAGTGGGGAAATGGCTATCCTATATAAATATGTAAGAGAGACACAGTTATTGGTTGCCTCCCACTGGTGCCCTGACCGGTGCCGGGGATCGAGCCTGCAACTGAGGTACGTGCCCTTGACCGGAATCGAACCCCATTTCAGTCCGCAGGGCGATGCTCTACCCATTGAGAAACACTGGCTAGGGCTCCAGGAGGTCCTTACCAAGTCTGCGGGTTTCTGCGGAGGCCTGGGGTGGCTGCCCTTTGCGTCGGCCATGGACGGTGTTTCCACTCTGACCTCGCCGGGGCTGGAGCTGGCGCAGCTCCTGTGGCCCGTCCCACTGCTCTCTGCCTTCGCCTCCCTGCGGCTGGACACGATGTAGCTTACTTCTTTGCTCAGAAAACCCTCAATGACCTGGAACCAGATCACAGAGGTGGCTGAAACCCAAAGGCAGATGTGGAATCATCGATACCGAGAGGCTGGAGAGGAAATCTTGGCTGCTAGACGTTCCAGAATCAATGTCTTTAAATAGACCAAACGCAGCGCTGCACTGGGCCCCCAAGTAGACACTGTCCTGAAATGTAAAAGCTGGGGTAGCACTGCTTACACCAGACAGCTATATTTATTTTTTGTTAATCCTCACCCAAGGATATTTTTCCATTGATTTTTAGAGAGTGGAAGGGAGAGGGAAAGAGAGAAATATCCATGTCAAACCCCAACCAGGGCCATAGGGTAAGTTAAGTAAATTAACAATCTACTCAAAAGAATATTATAGCTGAAACTGGTTTGGCTCAGTGGATAGAGTGTCGGCCTGTGGACTGAAGGATCCCAGGTTCTGTTCCGATCAAGGGCATGTACCTTGGTTGTGGGCACATGTGGGGTGTGTGCAGGAGGCAGCTGACTGATGTTTTCTCTCATTGATGTTTCTAACTCTCTATCCCTCTCCCTTCCTCTCTGTAAAAAGTCAATAAGATATATTTTTAAAAAAAGAATATTATATTTTCATTACAAATAAAGCATATGAGGGACAATAATGATAGGGAAGTGCCAACAAAAAGTTGGTAATAAAAATGTATTTATGATCATAGCTACACAGAAAATGAGCATTAAAAAAGACAGACTACAGAAGTAGATAAAAGGTTACTCAGGGTTGGAGGTATTGAGAGGAAATGGGGAGTGACTGACATGGGTCTGAGTTTCTTTTTTAGGGTGATGAAAAATATTCTAGCCGAAACCGGTTTGGCTCAGTGGATAGAGCATTGGCCTGCTGACTGAAAGGTCCCGGGTTTGATTCCAGTCAAGGGCATGTACCTTGGTTGGGGGAATATCCCCAGTAGTGGGTGTGCAAGAGGCAGCTGATCGATGACTCTCTCTCATCGATGTTTCTAACTCTCTATCCCTCTCTCTTTCTCTCTGTAAAAAAATCAATAAAAATATTTTTTAAAAAAGAAAATATTCTAAAGTTCACTGTCTAATCACACTTAGCCATCTCAGTGACTATCCAAAACACACACAAACCACTGAATTATTCACTTTAAATGGGTGAACTGTATCTCAAGAAAGTTGTGAAAGAAAATGAAAGAGAGACTACCGGAAAAAATAAATACATCAAAACGATGGTTGTCACTTGCAGCAGTTCCACGTTTTCTAACATTTCTAGAATGAGCAGATAATCCCCCCCCCCCCCAATTAGGAGAACAATAATCACTTTATTTAAAAAGTGGCTTATACTGAAAAGTGCTTTGGGAAAATGTAGCAATACCTGGAATCGGGTACAGTCCTCCGGCTCCTGCCCTCCCACCCGGGACCCCGGAGAGAAGCAGACATACCCCGCCCAGCTGCTGGATTGCCTCCGTCAGAAACTGGAGAGTCTTGCCAGCAGGCAGATCCAAGTAAAAGGACTTTCCAGAAAAGGGCTGCTGCCTCCTAGCATCTGGCGAGCTCTTCCAGCATTTTTTCAGACAACTGGACACCCCCAGCTGAGCCCCTAGGAAACAACAAAGACGAACACAGTGAGAAGCTTGAGCTGAGAGAGTCCTGTCAGTCAGGCAGCTCTCACCGACAGCCTCTGTGAGGTGCACCAGTGTGAAAGGCAAAAACTGAACAGCGTATCTGGAACCCTCCAGCACCAAAACTAGATGGTACTAAGAGAGGGAGGAGAGCACTCAGGGAAGTGACTAGGTAGATGCTAAAAGAGTTAGGTAACTGAGTGCAGGGTGTTTAAGGCATACTTAATATTTTATGGTAAAAACAACTGTGAATATGGGCTTAAATATTCATTGTTGTTCAACCATGACTCCCCATCTGTCTGCCAATCTTGTTCATAATATCAGACTGAAAACTATTGTTTGACCTCTCCCTCGAATTCCTAAATGATCCATGACATCCATTAACACATACACACAAACCCACAAATCGTTAAAAAACCCCAACAGGGCTAACATCTCTCCCCTCGACTTTTTCCTCCCAAGAGGCTCTGGGGCAGGAGTAGCATATTTTTGGCCTTGCATCCCTAGTTTTGATCTGCTACCCACCTAGGTCCGGAGCCCAGAGCCTACTCTCAGCCATTGAACTCTCTAGCTCAAGGCAATGGTCCCTGAAGGACAAGACAGCTGAAGCAGTCCTGGCCTGTGTGGCTCAGTAGGTCGGGTGTCCTTTGGTGCACGGAGGTCGCTGGTGATTCCGTCAGGGCACACGCCCAGGTTGCGGGCTCGATCCCCGGTAAGGGGCCTGTAGGGGGCAGCCCATGGATGTTCCTTCCGTTCACATCGATGTTTCCTTTCTTTCACCGTCTCCCTTCCTCTCGCTCTAAAAAAAAGGAAAAATCAATAAAAATGTTTAAAAACAAACAAAAACCCAGCTGAATCACCTTCACTGGCCTACGACCTTCCACTACCCCTGCCCCACATCCCCAGCTCACCTCCCGAGCCCCCACAATCCCCAAAGCAGGTACCAGGAATAGCAAGACTCAACTGCATCCCTACCCACACCCCATCCCAACTCGGAGACACCTTGCAGGCCCTGGCAACCTCAGTCCCTCCGTCCCTGTGTCCACTCAGCTCCTGTGACCCCCTCCGGGCCCCACTGCCTTCCCAGCTTCTGCATCTGTCCGCTCCACTTTCCGACCCGTTATCCTCTCTACCACTTTTTTTTTTTTTTAGATACAACTTTAAATTGATTTCAGAGAAGAAAGGAGAGGGAGAAATAGAAACATCCATGATGAGAATCATCCATCGGCTGCCTCTTGCACGCCCCCTACTGGGGTCCAGCCCGCAACCCGGGCATGTGGCCTGACCGGGAACCGAACGGTGGCCTCCGGGTTCACAGGGGGACGCTCTACCACGGCACCACGCTGGCGGGGCCTCTCTGCACCTCCTTGGACCCCTTTTTGCTTTCCTTCTTGCCCCTTCTTCCTTCCCCGGCACCCGTACCCTTTCCCGGGGCCCCCAAATAGCCGGCTGTCCCCGGCCTCCGTGCTCCTTCTTCAAGGCTGCTCCGTCACCATCGCGGACCCCGGGAGCTCGTCCGGGCCCAGAGCCCCCGGTGCGGACCCGCGGCCACAGCAGGTACCATCCTCCGGGGCCGCCGCCGTCGCCGCTTCGTTTTAAATTTCCTCTCGACTCCGCCCCTACAACAACATAATAGCTCAGAGACTGCCCTACGGTGGCCCTGGGAGGACACCCTTAACGCGGTAACTTCTTCCAGCTCCCTTCGCTTTTTTCTTCCGCTTTCTCTCTGGTCTGATCCTCGGCTGGAGGTACTCCGAGCTTTAATAGCCAGCAAGCTGGGCCCTCGCTGGATTCTTTTATTTTATTTTATTTATTTATTTATTTATTTATTTATTTATTATTTTTTAATATATTTTATTGATGTTTTTACAAAGAGGAAGGGGTAGGGATAGAGAGCCAGAGACGTCGATGAGAAACATCGACCAGCTGCCTCCTGCACACCCCCTACCAGAGATGTGCCCGCAACCAAGGTACATGCCCCTGACCGGCATCGAACCTGGGACCCTTCAGTCCACAGGCCGACGCTCTACCACTGAGCCAAACCGGTTTCGGCAGATTCTTTTATTTTTTATTTTTAATATATTTTATTTATTTTAGAGAGGAAGGGAAAGGGGGAGAGAGATAGAAACATCAATGATGAGAGAGAACCATTGATTGGCTGCCTCCTGCATGCACACTATTGGGGATGGAACCCACAACCCAGGCATGAGCCCTTGGCCAGGATAGAACCTGGGACCCTTCAGTCGGCAGGCCAATGCTCTGTCCACTGAGCCAAACCAGCCAGGGGTCCAGCCCGCAACCCGGGCATGTGGCCCTCGCTGGATCCTTCACCCAAAGTACTTTGAAAGCCCCAAGAGTTCGATGATAAATAATAAAAGAAGCTTAACACGTACAGAACATGTACAGTTTAAATGAAGATTTCTCATACCCGTTTCATCTTCACGTCTTTGACTCCCTCCCTTTTCTTTACCTACCCGTCCAACCAAACATTTTTCACAAGAGGCGTCTCCATTTCTCACCTCCCATCTTTTCCCCAACTCATCGAATCAGACTTTGGTCCTCACCTCTCCTATAAAACTATACTTATGCAGGTCAACTGTGACTTCCATGGTCCCAAATTCTATGGTTATTTTGGTATTCTCATCTTACCTAACGTTTAGAACACTAAAACAGACTCCTTTTCCTTCTTGAACACTTTCTTCTTTTTGCTTCCATTTCTACCTTTTTCACCTTACTTCAGTGGCTCCTCCTCAATTTCCATGGCTGGATCCAAAGGTACTGTTTCACCTAGAAACGTTGGAGTGGCCATGGCTTTAGCTTTTAGCCCTGGGCCCTCTTCTCTTCCCTATTAACACTGTCTAGGTGACTTCATGCGACTCCATGGCTTACAATTCAGCTCTATGCTAATGCCTGCAGAATTTCTATCCCAAGTCTGACCTCTCCCCTGATCTCTAGACGTATATATTCAAGTGCCTATTGGACATTCTTAACATGTTCAAAACAGAACATTTTTTCCACTGCCCCTTCCCAGTCTTCCCCATCTCTGGAAATATGTTACACACTCAGTTACTCAAACCCCAAACCTAGAAGTTATCTTTCAGTATTTTCCCCCCTTATTCCCACCCCCACTCTAAAAACAAGTTCTACCAACTCTAAAGGACATCTTTTGACCACTGCTACTACCCTAGTCCAGGCCACTATAATTTCTTGTCCAAAATACTAGGTCAATTTCTAACATTACTTCTATTCTCTAGTAGCTTCCTATCTCTCCCCAAAATAATCCATTCTTCATGCACAATCAGAATGTTCTTTTAATATTAAATAATACATATATATATATATATTTTTAAATTAATTTCTGAGAGGAGGGGAGAGGGAAAGAGAAATAAAACCATCAATGATGACAGAGAATCATTGATTGGCTGCCTCCTGCACCACCCTTACTGGGGATTCAGCCCCACCTGTGACACAGCCACTGGATTAGTAGTTTGAAGACTTGAAACAGGAGCAAGTCTTTGGGGACTGCCTCTGGCTTCTAACTCTATTACTGTCACATTCTGACTCTAAGCTCACAGAAGTCATGGGGTTAATATTCACCCTATCCTGCATTTCTTGTCTTTTCTTTCTTTGATTAGAGAATTTTCCTAAGATTTTATTTGAACCAAAACTAACAGCAATGCCAGGAAGCAAGATCTTAAATGCTCCCTCCTGTATTTCTACTGAGTTGTAGGGTTCCATGTCTATTTACATTAGATCAATGATAATACCAGTAGAGAACTCTCTCGAGAGGCCCTTTGCAAGGTAGACAAGCCTCTCCCTTTCATTTCCTTGCCATCCCCTGAACAGCTTCTATCTGAACTCTGTAGCCCAAGCCAATCATGATTCTAGGGAGGCATAAAAAAATCTTTGAACATGGCTCCCTGTATATGGATGTTTCTTTTCTCTTCCAGTCTTTTTGTCTAAAGAACTCTTATTCTTCAAGGAGTGTAAGTCCCATCTCCACTAGCAAGCCTCTCTGGATCCCCCCCTTTCACAGCTTTCAACCCTATTCCAACAGGCAAATTTAACCAAATCTTCTCCTAGAAATCAGACTACAACCTCCATTAAAAAAAAAAAAAAAAAAAAAAGCAAGCTCCATTAACACATTTAAGAGACTTTGTGACATTCATTTTAATATTTTCAGTGCCCAAGAGCAATGACATGCTGTGGGTAATCAATAAATATTGAGTGAATGGAGGAGTCAGGTCAGTGGCCTGCCAGTAATTCAGGGAAAGCCAACCCAGGTGCTTGGGTAATTCACTTCGGCCCAGAGCCAGGTGTTTTGCAGGGTCAGCTGAGTCTCAAACTCTTGTCTCTGGTGAGGTTCCCTGTGGTTGTGACTCTGTGTCTCAGTTTCCTTATCTTCAATTAGTGGACAATGAAAGCATCTCCTCAGGGTTGTTGGAAGGACTACAGGAGATAATGCATCCAAGGCTCTTAACACAGTGTCTGGCAAAGGATCAAGTGTAGAATGACTGAGAGAAATGACTTGAGGTTACCTGCTCATTTATTGAGCACCCGCTATAAGTCTGTGTCTGCGGTAAATACATCGTGTGAAGTGCAGAGAAGCAATAGCATGGTCTTAAAGCAGGTGGCACGGAATCAGGGAAGGTTTCCTGAAATCTGAGTATTGTTAGGGGAGCAGCTTGGGAAAGGTGGGAATTCTGGACACAGTCAGCAGGTTCCTGCTTGAAAGCTGCGTGGGAGTGGGAGGTGGAATCGAAGTTGAGCTCCGTCCTGTTGAGCTGCTTGACTTTGGCCAAGTTCCTGAATCTCTCCGAACTTCCCCAACAGTGAAGAAGTCTGTTAAGAATACCCACCTGCCAGGGTTCTGCAGAGACCACCTGACACTGCCGGCCAAGGTGCATTCCATTTAGAAGTTATAAGACGCCCAGGCGAGTCACTATGGAGCTACGGAGTTCTACGCTCCATACGCAAGAGCGCGAGTTTCCTTGGTGAGCATGCGCAGTGCGCCCGCGGCGCGGCCCGTCAGGCACTGCGTTAGGCACCCTAGGGGTTGGCAGGACCCTGACCCCAAGATGGCGGCGCCCAGTGAAGTGGACGCGCCTGCCTCCGGCGAAGGCAACGCTGTGGGCTGCTGCTTTGGGTCCTGGCTAGATGGACGATTGGAGTCGCTGGGAGTGGACCGAGCTGTTTACGGCGCCTACATCCTGGGTGTGCTGCAGGAGGAGGAGGAGGAAGAGAGGCTGGACGCTCTGCAGGGTATTCTCTCTGCCTTCCTGGTGAGAAGCCCCAACTCATTTCTGGCCAGCCCCTGTCAGTGCTTTGTATCCCCGTCCCCCTGCCGGAATCCCAGAGGATGGGTGGGTGTTACTGGGAGAGGAATGCTCTTCTCGGGTTCTGGGCCATGGGGAAGGCGGCTACTCCCTCTCCAGGGTTTGGGGAACCGGGAAGGTTATAGGTCCTTAGAGAGAGGCATGGCTCTCCCTTACTCCTGGGGACCAGGCTCTCTCGGATGCCTGTGGGTGAGTATTCGGAAGGCGTTGAAATGCCTAAATCGGAGTTTTATCATAAACACCTAACGACCAGCTTCATTCCCATCCGTTGACGGTGTGGAGTAGGGGATGGGGGTGAGAATGGGGTAGGGGGGTAGGGGGTTTGGGAGGGAAGAGAGAAAGGGATCTGGGGCGTCTCTGTCCTTTAAGAGGCAGTGCCCAGGACTGTCCCAGGACAAAAGCCAGTCTGGGCTCCTATTTTGGAGGTAGGAGTCCAGAAAAGGTAAGCTCGCGGTAGAGGTCTTTTCACGCCGAGGCAAAACTGAAGCAAATATTGTGCTTTATCCTTTATAGCATTTACAAGTGCAGTATTCATTGTTGTGTTTGGGGGTGGGGTGGGGGAGTGAGTTGGAGTTGGAATAAAAGATCAGAGTTTTTAAAAAGAAAGACAAATTTGGCACGTAGCCTCTTAGAGGCAGATTCAAGAATTCAGAAATGTGTGCTTTAAGCTCTGTTTAAGTAGCCACCAAATTGTCTGCTTTTTCTTATCATTTCTGCTGCCTTCAACTCTACTAACACTCACTTGGTGAAAGGGTAGTTTATGGAGTAGGTACATGGTTGAAATATAACACTAATGCAGCTGTCCTGGGACCTTCTGGCAAGGGCCCCAGAGCAAGCTCTGATGAGACTGACTTATTTTTGGGAAAGCCTTAACACAGCTTGTGGTGCAGCTCATAAGTTCAGTGGAAATACAACACAGTAGAATAAATTCTTTTCTTGGACCCTGACATTATAGGTTGTAGAGGGAAGGAGTAGGAGGTAAGCAATTTAAGTTAGTTTTTATTTCCGGTTGGGAAGTTTCTAAAGAATCTATGAAAAAGAAGTTGAAGTAACTGGCTACCCCTTGGTACCAACTTCTTGACCTGTGTGTTTTTTTTTTTTTTTTTTTTTTTTTGTGTGTGTGTGTGTGTGTGTGTGGTGTCATTATTTGGACCTGTATGTCTGCTGGAAAAGAAGGGCATGCATTTGCCTTAGACTATGAACAGTCTCTTGGCATGAAAGTGGTAAACCTGGGAGAAGGTACTGAGTTGGATATATTGGCCAAAGAAGATGTCACAGAGGAAAAAGGTTTTGACGTAGGCAACAGGTTTTTGCTCTAAAATCCCGAGGAAGACTGAACTGAGCCGGTGGGAATCCTTTCCTCGATCGTGGCAGGATGAGGTGGGCACCCTTGACCTGGCAGGTGTGGATTCTGCGTCCAGAGCTTCGAAAGAGAAACATACTCTCTGTTCTGTGGTTCCCAAACCTTCTTCGTGGTTTCTTCTCATCACCAGTGGTGCCCTCTGCGTTGGCTTTGTTCAGGTTGAGGGTTCTTTAGGAAATTAATCAATTGGTCTACTTTTCCACTCAGGAAGAAGATTCCCTTCTTAACATATGCAAGGAGATTGTGGAGCGATGGTCAGAGACTCAGAATGTTGTCACCAAAGTGAAAGAAGAAGGTAGCTCTGTCTTGCCTCTATTGTGTTTTCCTGTAACCTTACAGCTGCCAGGGAGAGAGTTTTCCTTTTCCTCATTGAAGACTCATTTTCCCTGAGGGAGTTTAACCTGGCAAACAGCTTTAACTTTTTAACTGAATATTGGTTCCCTTTTTCCTTTCCTACGTTTTCACTTCAGCTGATCATGATTATCTTCATTGTGGTTTATTTTTTATTTTTTTTCTTTTTAATTCTCTTTCCACTGCCCCTTACAGATTTGCATTGCAGGCATAGGATTGCCTTTTTTTATATTCTCATTTTATAACACAAATTGTGATTGGTTTTTTGCTTTATTCAGCTAAACCCTTAACCCTTTAAAATGAAAAAAGAAATGAGTGAATTTACTCAGCATTAGGATGCAGAAAACGCATATAATTAAAGCCAAACTTACTAGTAAAGAGAATCTATTCTAAACTCTCTACAGTAGTAGTTCTCAGTGTTGGCTGTATTTTAGCATCACTTGGTTTACTTTTAAAAATGCTAGTGCCTGCTGCTCCACATCATGAACCAATTATATAAACATCTTTGGCGTTGAGTCCCAGGTGTTGGTATTTTTTTTTAAAGTTTCCCCAGATGATTCTTTTTTTTTGTCTAAAGTTTTACATGTGTCTTCTTTTACCCCAATTGACATCCCCAACCCAGCCATTCCGACCCCGGGCAAGCCCCCTCCCCCTCAGTGTCTGTGTCCATTGGTTATGTTAATATGCATGCATACAAGTCCTTTGGTTGCTCTCTAACTGTCCCCACCCCTACCATTTGTCTCTGGATCTATTCTTGTTCATCAAATTATGTTGATCATTATATCCCACATATGAGTGAGATCATGTGATATTTATTTTTCTCCGACTGGCTTGTTTCACTTAGCACAGTGGTTGGGGAAACTGCAGCTCTCGAGCCACATGCGGCTCTTCGGCTCCTTGAGTGTGGCTCTTCCACAAAATACCACGGCCTGGGTGGGTCTATTTTGAAGAAGTGGCGTTAGAAGAGGTTTAAGTTTAAAAAATTAGGCTCTCAAAAGAAATTTCAATCATTGTACTGTTGATATTTGGCTCTGTTGACTAATGAGTTTGCAGACCACTGGCTTAGCATAATGCTCTCCAGTTCCACCCAGATGATCCTATTATGCAGCTAAGCATGAGAACCACTACTTGACACCATTCTTCCTTCTTTGAGAATGGAGAACTAACAGTTGATTTTCTTTTAAAATAATCCAAGAACCTCACCTGGCATAATTATCACCATGGAAGGGACAAGCTTAAGTTGATTTTAAGTCTGAGGTTTCTGGGTTGAGAAGGGAGAAAGATGCATGGTTAGAGGCTTAATTTCCTATGGTTTTAATGTAGTGCTTTTCAACCTCCTTTTTTTTTTCTAAAAAAAAAAAAAAAGCAGCTAAACTTCAATATAGAAAACAAGCAAAAGCAGGGCTGCTCTGATAGAAGACAGATACAAGACCCAAAGCCGGCCTGCATGGCCTCGCCTTGCTTTTCTCAGCCGCACCTCCTTTGAACCCCAGGGCTCTTAGGAGTCAGCAGATGCCATTGTCTTTGCTGGAAGCACTACCTGGGCGGACTAGTGGTTCGGTGAGCTTGTTTTTTCTCACATACAACCTTGTTGTCCCTCTCCCCCCTTCCACTACCTCCCAGACGAGATACAGGCCATTGCTACTCTAATTGAGAAACAGGCACAGATTGTGGTGAAGCCCAGGATGGTGTCAGAAGAGGAGAAGCAGAGAAAAGCTGCCCTCCTGGCCCAGTATGCTGATGTAACGGATGAAGAAGAATATCCTTTTTGGAGTCTCAGCACCATTTCCTGTGGCTCAAGCCAGAAGCATTTGCTGGTTTATTGTGTGCTTTGGGAGGCTGCCAATCCCCCTCTGTAGCTTAATTTTCTCTAAAATGGCAGTGATCTGTGGCCTTGTGTGGGTGTGAGGAATGAAGTTGGAATAGATGACACCAGACTTACATATGTTATCACATAGTTAAGTATGTTTCTGAAAACTTCAGGGTAAAACAAATAATGCCTCAGTAATGGACCATTTATATTGTGTTATTAGAAAATAAGATATAGCTGTGGTTCTTTACTTCTCTGTGTAGTAACATGTAACTTATTGCAAAGAAAGTTGCATGTCACTTTATAGTCTTTACTAGAGGCCCAATACATGAAGATTCATGCAAGAATAGGCCTTCTCCTGGCTGCTAACACCGCCTTCCCTCTGGCCAGAGCTGCCTTTCCGCCTTCCACCTCTTGCCTTGTGTCAATTTGCATATTCCCTCCTTATTGGCTGTGGGTGCCACCATCTTTGTCGAGGAGTTATGGTCATTTGCATATTCCATCTTTATTATATAGGATTTCTTTCACAGTTGTTAAGGAAACTGATGCCCAGCAGATGGATGGCTAATCAGAGACATTCATGTAGTTAGTGGTAAAACCGGGACTAGAACCTGGATATTTTGGGGTAACGGATTCCCACATTTGGAGGAGTTTCATTTGAATCTTAAACAAAAAATTCCAGTGACCACATAATTAAAAGTGAGACTGAATCCCCTAGTAACACCTGAAGAAGCCTGGGATTTGAATTGCTACTGCGTGAAAAGAAAGTGTTGCTGGTAGGAGCAGGTTTGGGTCCCTGTGACTTTGACATTTGTTTAGGAAAAGCTTAAGTTCCCTGTGCCCTCTTGAATAGAGTGGACATCATACCAGAAATGTCAGCCGCCTAATCATGAGTTTAGGAAAGAATTCTTAGGCTCTTTGGGGCCAACTTCTCTTCCAGTTTTGCCTCTTGATTTTTCTTGCTAGGTTTGACAGAGCTGTGGTTCTAGTTACAAAAACTCATTTCTTGGGCTATAAAAGAGTGTTTTAAGTAATAGTGTTTTTTAAAAAATATATTTTATTGATTTTGTACAGAGAAGAAGGGAGCGAGATAGAGAGCTAGAAACATCGATGAGAGAGAGTCATCGACTAGCTGCCTCTTGCACACCCCCTACTGGGGATATGCCCGCAACCAAGGTACATGCCCTTGACCGGAATTGAACCTGGGTCCCTTCAGTCCCCAAGCCGACGCTCTATCCATTGAGCCAAAAACGGTTTCGGCAAGTAATAGTTTTTTGAGGGACTTTTTAAAATGCAGATTACTGGGCTCTACCTACCAGAGTTTCTGATTGAGTAGATCCAGAATCAGTTCCAGGAATGTGCATTCCTACCAAGCTTCCAGGGAGTTTTGAGCACCACTGTTGTAGAGGTATCTCTTCATCCCCTGGCTTCCACCCACACCAGCTTAAGTTTCTCTTCAGCCTCCAAGGGAAGGATCTTACGGAAGCTCTGAACAGTCATTCTTCCCTAGGTTGAGATTCTAAGATGACTCCCCTGGGTTACTACCACATCCTTGACAGTGGCCTTCCATTCACAGCGCCTTTCCTTCCCATCAGCTTATTGACTGTTTTCTCATGTTGGGTTGGGATGTGCTAACCTGTTTTCCATCCTATTTTCCTTAACATCACTTACCGAAGCAGGTGAGAAGGATGAGTCAGGTGCCACCACAATGAACATCGGTTCTGACAAACGTATCCTTCTCTGTGCCCATCCCATGTGCTTCTCCACAGAATGCTCCTGGGGATCAGTTTTTATTTTGCTGTCATTGCTGGGGGCACTCATGTCAGGCCAGCAAGTAAGCCCCATTCCTAGTACAGCTCTAAGTGGTCAATTTAGCAAGAACTTGCCCCAGAGAAGACATACTAACATGTACTGTGAGGGGTGAGCTTTGAGGAAGGATTTCTAAGGGAAAATCAGAATCTGTACTCTCTTGATAAAGCACTAGTTTCCCAGCACTGTGGAAGCAGTTAACATAACATTGACGTTTTGGTCTTTGTCCTCAAAGACCTTATTTGTTGGAAATAGAGCATAAATACCAAATGCTTTCAAGCTAAAAACATGGGTGGGCAAAAGTAGGTTTACAGTTGTACATACTCAAAACACAGAGTTGATTCTTTTTTTTAAAATCCTTACCCGGGGATATGTTTTTACTGATTTTAGAGAGGAAGGGAGAGAAAGAAACATCAATGTGAGAGAGAAACATTGACCAGTTGCCTCCTGTATGTGCCCCGATCTGGGATCGAACCTACAACCTGTGCACGTATTTGCCATGACCAGGAATTGATCCAAGACCTTTTAGTTTGTGGGATGACGCTTCAACTACTGAGCCACACCAGCGACTGCCAGAGTTTATTTATTTTAAAATACATTTTTATTAATTTTTAGAGAGAGAGGAAGGGAGAGTGAGACAGAAACATTGATGAGAGAGAAACATTGATTGGCTCCTTCTGCACACGCTTGCTGGGCACGGAGCCGGAAATCTGGGCAGGTGTAATTGAACCGGTGACCTCTTGGGGCATGGGTCCAGGCTCAACCATGGAGCCACATTGGCTGGGACAGAGTTTATTTTTATATTATTATTTATTAGTATTACAATTGTTAACCTACTTTCCCCAACCTGATATGGACAGATTGAGACATATGTGCCTAGGAAAGTCCCTAAGAGCAGAATCACTTATGAGAAGCTTCCCAGAGAACGTGGATTTAGAAATCCCTCTTCATAAAGGTGAGAAATATGGTGGATTATCTGGGGGACCTGGGTAGTTTAGAGAGACATTTACTTTAAAGCACTGAAGCAGAACATTTTTTTTTTTTTTTTTTTTTTTTTTGCTAATCCTCACCCGAGGATATTTTCTCATTGATTTTAGAGAGAATGGAAAGGAGTGGGGGGTAGACTGTGAGAGAGAAAATCGATATAAGAGAGACACATTAGTTGGTTATCTCCTGCATGTGCCCCCACCAGATACATGAAACCTAGGTACGTGCCCTTGACTGGGAATAGAACCCAGGTCCCTTCAGTGCATGGGCCAACACTCTAAACATGGGTCCACACTGGTTAGGGCAGAAAAGTTCTGTTTTAAGAGTAGAGAGGAGCTTGTCTGGTAGTAACAGGTTATGTTTGTAAAGTCATAAGAAATGAAGGGTAAAGTTTTTGGCTGGGTATTTTCTAACTGTGGCTAAACTTACTATTTTATAAATTCAGAGTTTGTAGTTAATAGAACATGGTTTCATTAATGCTTTAGTGGCCTAGGAAAACGATATAATAAGATTAAACAACTTATTTTACTCTTCAAGCATTTTAACAATGTCAAGTACATATTTTGCCATTTATATGAGTACTCTGTTCACTGAAACTAGCATAGATACTACAACAATATTCTGCCATTGAATGACATAGGTACTTATTCTAGAATAAAATTTTATTTTCATAAAATATTTAGATTTAGATAAGTCTGAAATAGATTTTTATTCTGAGGGTTAGTTTTTAACTTTTGTAATGATAGTTGTAGGATTTCCCGTTAGACCAAAGATAAACATAAGGATTAAAAACAACAACAACTAGTAGAAAGTATTCAAGACTCAGCATATAGAATGAAGAGAGAGAGCAGTAGCTGGGCCTGTGTGACCTCTACCTTCATCCCTTAACTCATTGTAGTTCTGTTCCGAAATACCAACTTGGAAGATGTCCTCAATGCCCGGAAACTGGAGCGAGACTCACTTCGAGATGAGTCCCAGAGGAAGAAGGAACAGGACAAGCTGCAGAGGGAGAAGGACAAATTAGCCAAGCAGGAGCGCAAGGAAAAGGAAAAGAAAAGGACACAAAAAGGGGAACGAAAGCGATAACCATGGTCAACCCTCTTCTTTCTCCTCGTGAACGATCAAAGGGAGAACTGGCTGTGCACATGTGTGATTTAAGAGAAATGAGAGAACATGGCAGAGTGGTTTCTCAAGGCATTTCCCCTTTTGTTTACAAGGTCTAAAGGAAAATCACAAATACTTGTAATTACAAAATGTGCCATGTTTCTGTGGTGTGAGTATTCAGATTGTTGTAGCCGATATTAGTACCAAAGATATGGAGTGAGGGCAACCTTTATATTTTAGTACCGAGGTCCTGTGCTCCTTTTGGCCACTTTCAAAAGTCTTCCCTCACCTTGGATAAACAGCAGGAATATTCAGAAAGTTGACAGTTACAGTTTTTATCCTGAAGGAGCAGAATCATGACAACTCCTTCCCTGAGATGAAATGTGGGAGTATAATTTGCTTCAGAAGTACTATTCACTCCTAAACGTATTAAGACTCAAATAGAAAGCTAATGAAGCCAGACCTTATGTTGCATGGCAACAAACTAGGAAAATGAGAAGAAATTTTTTGATGGATGTTCTAGGTTTGAGAATTAAAATACAAATTTACCCTATGGGAAGAAAGGAAGTATCTTTTTAAAGTAACAATAGTTATAATTTTCCTCTAGGTTGTGATTTTAAGAAGGGTGTGTCAGTATTGTGTGCAAGGATATCATTGTTAGCTAGATTTCTCTTGATTGCTAGTAGAGATTTTAGTCCTGATTTGCCCTAAAACATGAGTATAAAGACCTGATAATTACAGGTTTAGAGGAACTACCTTTTCAGGAAGAAACACTGGAAATCTCTATTCACAGACATTTAAGAGTGTACAAAGTAAGTGCTCAACGAATTAATTGAATGAGTGAGTGAGTGGGAAAATTGCTTGGGAGAGTCAAAAGTGAGCAGGAATTCTCTATTACTACTTTTGTCACAAATTACATTCAATTTTAAATCAGGTCTTTCTCCTTCGGGCAAGATTGTCAAGAAGTCTGAAGAGAACAATTTCTCCAACAAAACCAAGTAGATATTTTATACCAGGGGTCAGCAAATTACTGCCTGCAAGACAAAGTTGGCCTAGTCTGTTTTTATATGGTGCAAGCTAACAATGGATTTTGTTTTTAAAATAAAGGGTTGATAAAGAATATATGACAGAGACCTTATGTGGCTTGTAAAGCCTAAAATATTTACTATCTGAACCTTCAGAAGAAAAGTTTGCTGACCTCTGTTTTATACCATTGAGATTAACAAAAGTTTTTACCTTTGTGCAGAAAGTAAAAAGAAGCATGGTTAAGGAAAATATGTGTTACCACTATACACTCCTATAACCGTGGCATTCGCAAAATGAAATAACCTTTTTAAAAAATAAACTTTATTTAAAGCAATGTCTTCTGACTTATTCTGATTCTTTTCAGCTACCTTTGGAGATGAATGCTGTGCTTAGGAATGTGCTGAATTTTACCTTGTGCTTGGCCCTAAGAACTTCTTCTACAAGTAGAACTTCCTGAAATCCATAAATTCTCTGCCTCAGTTTTCCTATCTGTGAGGTTGAGAATTGGGAGATCAGAAAGATTACCTTGTATATTGGGGAAGTCAGTAAATTGGCTTTGAAGTACTGTTGTAATCTTAGAGCTTTATGTGGCAGTAGCAATAGCCTGTGTCTACAGATTGTATATTTTAATTTAGTAAATCCTTACTTTTGGTTGATTCTCACCTTGATTGGGTCTCTGGAGCAGTGTTGGGTTATATCCATGGACCCCTGAAGGGTACTTGTTTCAATCTGCTATAAGAGCAGTTAATTCTTTCTTCTGGGATGTTATGTATTAGTTTGGTGTCTATGATCAGTGGTGTTTGGCTGCATGGCCAGTCTTTTTATCGTTTGCTATCTACTCTTTTAAAGTGGTATGGCACAAGCCCATTTAGACTATGGCATGTTGCTCTTTGGGTTCTTTGTGTGGAGTTAAGCAGAAGCTTCCATGGTTTTTGAATAGAGCCCAGGCCTGGCAATTTTTGGAGCCCGTTAATTTCTTTTGGCTCAATGTATGTTAAGTGTACACTTGAACTAATGTTTCAACAGAAAAAAAAGGTCAGCTAATTAAGCTTTTTTTTAGTTCATTAGGCTTTAAGTTTATTCATTTAACTCAAGAGCTAATAAATCTTTACATCTAAAATGTTTATTATTGCAAAGGACAACTTTTAAACAATATCACATGGTATGATTGATACTTTAAAGCCACATTGGGATTTCAATCATAATATTAATTCCCATTCAAATGGGAAGAATACTGATATAATTCAAGGTAGTTTTCAACCACCTTTATAAAAAGTGCATTTTCTATTTTTTAAAAATATTTATTGTTTAAAATATTCATATGTCCCACCTTTTCCCTCATTGACCTCTTCTAGCCTGTCTGTTACCCCAAGCTTTCACCACTCTATTGTCTGTGTCCATGGGTTATGCACTTATGCATACAAGATCTTTGGTTGATCTCTTCCCACTCACCTACTCTTCCCCACATTCCCTGAGGTTCGACAGTCTGTTCCATGCTTCTATGTTGCTTTTTCTATTTTTTTTTTTTTAATTGAGTACATGCCAAATTCTTTTGTGTTAGAAATGATGGGAGCATCAGTTTTATCAGTTTCACTACAAGTCTTGTGTGATATTAAGTTTATAAGGTTTTCATAGGTTGTTAATTCAGAAGTACAATACATAAGAGCCATCCATTAGAAAGGGACAACCAACTAATTTGAGAATTATCTTCAGGTTGACATGATAAACGAAATTTCAAAGAATTTTTGTTTGGTTTTTGTTAATGGACTAATATTTCATTTTGACCACTGTCATGTCAAAGCTTCCTCAGAATTTTTACCCTAGTTTGCCTGGATCAGCATAAAGTGGGGGCAGAAGTTTCATCTTGAAGGAGATAAGATTAAATGCAAAGGTATCTGAATGGTATTGATTTATCTACCAACATTTTTACTTCTGTGTTAATTGTAATGAAATTGAAAATTTAGCACCGGTTTTTATTATTTTTTATTTAATTTTGACTATTTTTATTGAGGTATTATATGTGTACAAATCTTTCCATTGCCCCCCCCCCCCACACCCATACATGCCCTCCCCTTCTCCCCCCAGAGTTTTTCAGCCACTGGTTTTGCTTATAATATATGCATGCATACAAGTCCTTCGGTTGATCTCTTATCTCCCCCATATCTCCCTATCCTCCCCACTGTAATTTGACAGTGTAGCACCAGTTTTTATCAATTAAATGAAATTTGGTTTTCTGACGTGAGTGACTCTGCAAATTAGAAACTGATACAAATGTAAAAAATAAAACCAAATATTTTCAACAAAATAATTTATTTTCCTGAGAGACTAAATTAGTACAATATTTGTTATTATAACATCCAACATGTCTTATGTCAAACTTAACCACTTTCTATGCAGTGACTGTGGTGGGTGATCTATTTTATTTGACTACCTTCAATGTAATTAATTTGGTAGTTCTAAGGCATATCAGTGATCAAAATGTTTCTCCCCACAGTTACTCCTGAATTCTCTCAATCAGTTTCTTCCGCACATCATCTAAAGAAAATTTATGTGGTGTGATTACACTCTTTTTATACCAGGATTTCTAAAACTAGGAAAAACACGAACATTTAAAACATCAGTGTTCCTAGTCAAGGATAGTTCAATTAAATTTCATCAGTACATTATATCATAGTTTAACTCATGCTAGAAATGTTAAAACCCAAGATCTGAGTCACATAATATCAACATTTCATATTAATGAATAAATTACTTGGGTTCCATACAAAGATATTAAGTGATGAGAAACAGCAAAAGCCAAGCTTTCAAGAGCTCTTAAAAAATACAGAAGCAAACTAATAAACACAACTACACAAAATATACACTAACCAATTGCAAACTAAACTAGTTAAAGGCTAACCTTAAAAAAATACATTTTTTAAAACTTCGTGATACCCTCATAAAAGGCAGCAACTAAGGGTATTAAAACAATAGTCATTATTTTAGTTACTGTGCATCAAATCTAAAAGATCCAGGTAAAGGAAATGTTTTGTTTCAATTCAATGTACTTTAAAATTGGAAATATTTAATAATTGATAGTATAATTAAATCTTAATATACACAAATGATTTGAACAGATTTTATATTCAGTAACTTGCATGGTTTTTACACTGGCACTTTTATCCACTAATTTAGGAGAATCAGATGCATTTCCCTCCATATACTTAGGTACTAAGATTTCAAATTATAAATATGGTAGTAGTTTAAATATTAAAATTTTACATGAATATTGGGTTCATTCTTGTTTTCCTCTGTTTCCTAGGTATTATCCAGTTTTGTAAGGAAAACACTTTTAAATCACAATCAAAACTAGTCTTGGTTACTAGACTGTAGCCATAATTGGGTTACAGTCATTTAGATTCATTATTTGGAATTATACTTACTAAGGCAGACCTAAATGAAACTTATCTTCTAGAAGAATTTCACATTTGCATTTACCTGCACTGCAGAATAGGTTTAAGCAATATTTTAGCTGTTAGGAAATATTTACTTAAACTTATCTTCAACTACTCAGAATTCTGAGTAGTCAACTTTCCCTTTGAGTTCACTTTAAACTATATTTGATTCATTCCAAATAGATTTATAAATTGAAGGTATACTTCATTAAGGTATTAAACTCTAAGTCTGAAAAAATGCATTGAAATTTTCAAGTTTGACAAGTTCATTATAATTGTTGAGCATGTCTTGATATATTTACTTATCAGCTTTTTATTTCTGCTGGGATTTCCTTAATGTTTGTTTGTGTCACCTCTCTGATTCATTTGATTGCTACTATTTATGTTTTCATGAACTTTATCTTCACAGTTTACTATATCTTGTAAAGCCTTCTCCACATCTGTTTGGCCAGTTGTATTGGCTGTTTTAGGCAAGGTCATCTGCAGTGCACACCACAGAGTAGTGCGTGCCTTCCGAGTAGCGACACACATCTCTTTAATTGCTGCAGCAAGGGCAAAAACATCTGTAAAAGAAACATTTACAGTCAGTTGACATTAGATACCATTTAAGTTTCCATTACCTCTTAAAGCCCAGTGCTGTAACTACATGATCAAACATCATCTATATATATTAAAGACTAATATGCAAAGTGTCCCCTCGGAGTTTGACCAGGAGACTGGGAGTTTGATTGCTTGCTATGACGTGTGCTGACCACTAGGGTGCGGTGCAGAACAAAGGCAGGCCCTGATCGGCCCTGATCGCTGGCCAGGCTCTGGGACCCTACCTGTGCATGAATTTCATGCACCAGGCCTCTAGTGATTTTTATAAAAGAAGGGTAGGTACTGACTAAGTTAACCAAAGTTCTTAATACTTGAAAGTGTTGACACTTTATTCTGACTTGTATGATGACTATGCTTTTGATAGAACATAGACTTTGATGGAATTATAATTAACAAACTAACAAAACAGATCAAGGTACTTTTGGAGATTATGTGGGCACCTTTACCAATTTATTCTTTAGATAAGTGAAATCTTAGAATTCTGACCTTTGACCTTAGAATATGATTTTATTATCATTCAAACAATCTCATTGCCTTATCAAAGTAATATGCATTAATATTTGTACCTCTGTCATCTTGGCATCTAGGGACTCCTTGCTTTTGACGATTTGAAGCATTAACAATTTCATCTTTTCTACGTGACTGTACAATGTGAATAGACTCCAAGTGTCTATCAAGAGCAGTAGAGATATTGGCATGAAGGGGAGAGCTTCGAAGACGTTCCATCTTGCCTAGTAAAGTTACAACCTGGGGAAAGATTTTAAATTTTGATAAGGCACAGAACCACATTGCCCTGTCATTAACTTAAAAACGAATCTTCAAAAAAACAGAATAGAAATGAGAGTAATAATATTTATTCAATAAATAACTGAATGCTTATTATATCCTGACACCATATTGGGGTTAGCAAAGATGGAAAGTCTGTCTTTTGTGCCTACTTGTATTTATTAATTCTAAAAGCTTTTTAGGTAATCAGTTAATGGGAATACACAACAATGGGAAATTCAAACCTAACATTCCCATATCATTAACAGGAAGTGCAAATACAAGATCCAACACTGTTTTTGGCAACTAGTGTTTTTAAAGAGGTACTGTCATCTAGCTGAGACCGGTTTGGCTCAGTGGATAGAGCGTCGGCTTGTGGACTGAAAGGTCCCGGATTCGATTCCGGTCAAGGGCATGTACCTTGGTTGCGGGCACACCCCCAGTAGGGGGTGTGCAAAGGCAGTTGATCGATGATTCTCTCTCATCGATGTTTCTAACTCTCTATCCCAGTGTTTTTCAACCTTTTTTGGGCAAAGGCACACTTGTTTCATGAAAAAAATCACGAGGCACACCACCATTAGAAAATGTTAAAAAATTTAACTCTGTGCCTATATTGACTATATATAAAGTAATTCTCTTGAATAGGAATCAAATAAACACAAAGAAAGTATTTTATAATTACTTTATTATGAAATATTAAGTAAACAAAATAGTGAAAAATTATAAAATTCTTGTCTTGTCTGCACCTACGGCACACCAGGCAACATCTCGCGGCACACTAGTGTGCCGCGGAACAGCGGTTGAAAAACGCTGCTCTATCCCTCTCTCTTCCTCTCTGTAAAAAATCAATAAAATAAAATAATAAAATAAAAAAGATGGATCCTATCTTCTAAAAATAAAATAAAATAAAAGAGATACTGTCATCTAAAGGGGGGAAAAATAAACTAAAAGGGAGAAATCCTAGACTGATCAATCCTCACTTCAACAAGTCCTTTATGGGCCTCCAGTGTTCTTTTGGAAAACAGAAACATTTAGATAATGGTACTGAGCTAGTGGCAGTTTTAAAGAATCAATAATCCAGAAAATGTTGACTTAAATTATATTGAAATAATAAAATCTTATCAGAACTGCTAAGAAAAATTAGGAAATTTCTCAATCTTCTGGTTAATTAACCTTTTAAAAGGGCACTGGTATATTAGATCAGTAAGGGGAGTATGTTTCATATTCCTAACTTGTTTCCCAAATTCTAACCTTGGAAGGTATGAGGAAAGAGAACTTTTTGAATAACTGCCCTTGTTAACTAAATGATTTAAAACTGCCCTGGCCAGTGTGGCTCAGTTTGTTGGGTATTGTCCTTTACATCGAAGGATTACAGGTTCATTTTCCAGTCAGGGCACAAGCCCAGGGTTACAGGTTTGATTCCGGTGAGGGGCAAGCAGGAGGCAGCCAGTCGATGTTTCTCTCCCTTCCTCTTTCCAAAAATCAATCAATTTAAAAAATATTTAAAATTCACATAAGCACTTGATGTTCAGTGACTGGAAATAGTAGTAAAATACCTCTCAAGAAGCTGAAGGCACCTAAATCAAAGCCTCTACTCTCACATTCATACCAAGTTTCTTTGAAATAGGTTTATGCCAGTTTAGGTCCATAGAAAAAGTATACAGGTACTAAATATTTTCCTCCCAATTGTACAACCAGCTAGATCCTTGAAGGGATAACAACAGAAAAAAATCCCAATATAAAAATTTCAATGAACTTTCAATTACATATTTTTTATATTTATTTATTTATTTATTTATTTATTTACAGAGAGGAAGGGGAGAGGGAGAGCTAAAAACATCGATGAGAGAGAAACATCCATCAGCTGCCTCTTGCACACCTCCTTCTGGGGATGTGCCTGCAACCAAGGTACATGCCCTTAATTGGAATCAAACTTCAGTCTGCAGGCTGACATTCTATCCACTGAGTCAAACCAGCTAGGGCAATTACATATTTTTTAAGTAAGACACTCATTTTGAATAAGTGATAAATGTAAATTTGCACTGGTGATTTTTAATAAACTCTTAAAAACTTTTCAGAATTCTACAAACTAGCATATTAGAAAATAGTACATGTGAAAATATTTTTCCCTTTATGTATTATTGATCTAATGTTGCTAAATATAGATAAAAAAAAATTATGGCAACTATAAACATAACCTTCTAACTTAATGTGACATATTATCAAAGCTGGTAAGCCCTAGCTGGTTTAGCTTAGTGGATGGAGCGTCAGCCTGTGGATTGAAGGGTCCTGAGTTCCATTCTGGTCAACGGGCTCAGTCCCCAGTGGGGGACTTTCATTATTGATGTTTCTATCTCTCCCTCTCCCTTCTTCTTTGAAATCAATTAAAAAATATTTTTAAATAGCTGGTAAAAGTATATTTCTTAACCACAGTTTGAATCCTTTGATTTATTGCTGAGAAATATATTACTGAGAAAAAGGAGTTTTAACTTGGAATGGTATTAAGAAAATATAAGACTGAAGTTTTTATTAACATAACATCTAGCTATAATCCATGTCAGTATACACATTGATAAATTCCATTGTCCGAATTTAAAAATATATTTTTATTGATTTCAGAGAGGAAGGAAAGGGGAGATATAGAAACATAAGTGATGAGAGAGAATCATTGATTGGCTGCCTTCTGCACGCCCCCCACTGGGGATCGAGCCCACAACCTGGGTATGTGCTCTTGACCAGAATTGAACCTGGGACCCTGCAGTCCAAAGGCCGGTACTCTATCCACTGAGGCAAACCGGCTAGGGCCAAATTTACAAATTTGATAAAAGAATCTCAACTGACCTAGGCTGAAAGCTAGGTAAAATCAATATTTTTCCACTGAAATAGTTCTTTCTGTTAACTCCATTGCCAATTTCGGTTTGAAGAGGAACCATTTAAGTTTTAAACCTAGCTTTAAATAATTGAGTGGGGCTATTTTTCCTTTCCTAAATATTAATCAGTTCTAGGACCAAACATGGAAAAGAATATACGTCAGAGAGTTACACATAAGTGTGATTTAAAAATCCTTTAGAATTCTTACTGAAATGTTATAAGAATTTATCAAGCAATTTAAAAGTCTACTATTGGAAGTTTTTATAACTTACCCTGGCTTGTTCTCGAAGTTCATCCACAATTAAGCGATCAACTCTAGATGGGTTGGAAGTCAGCCTTGGAATTGGAGTATTGTTAGTACTGGATACTTTTTTTCCTGGATAATTCTTGGCAAGGGCCAATTCAGTCTGTAAAAAATTATGTAATTTTTAGATGATGAATTTTCCAAATATGATTCAATGGTAATATTTTTCTTAGGCCTAAGCATAAATTGAAAATTGCTGCTTTAAGTAACTGTTTTGGTATCAAAAGGCAACAAATATAAACCACAGTATTTTTCTGTCATACTTAATACAAATAAAATACCTGGACACTCCAACAGTTTAATACTTTCAAAATTAAAAGAAATTAACTTTAAACCCATTAAGGAAAAAGTCTACTTCACTGGCAAAATAAGCTTTACATAAGTAACAATTCTGTTTAACCCCAAACTTTTTTAGTTTTTTATTCTTTACATATTTATTTTAAGCTTTATTTTTATTGGTGTCACTATTACAGATGTCTCCATTCCTCCCACTCAGCTTTTTGTCTTTAAATCACTTAATTCCTTATAGTCATGGACTTAACAAATATTGCCATTAGAGAAGAATTCAGCTTAGAAATAAAGCAAGTACTCAAAGCACACTAAGATAAAAGATGTAGGGGCCATACCAAGTTACTCCTAACTGGATAGCTTTGTGTTACCTTTTTTCTCTCCTTTTCTAATGCTCTCCATTGTTCATAGCATTCTTCCAGACGAATATGAAGTTCACTGGCTGGTCCACTACGGGTTTTAATTGGTCTTTGAAATCCAAAAGTTGGCACAAAACCAGAAAAGGAATTATCACCATACATCATATCATTAAAATAAGGGTATAAATGGCTTAACTCATCATAAGAAAACAAATCATAGGAATCCAAGAGTGGAACAACGGAATGGCCAAACGGGTGGGTGGACCTTAGGGGAAACCCATTTGAACCAAGTTGTTGAAAACTCTGATTATGTCTTAAATCTCCCATCATATAATTAGAAAAGCATGACGCCTGTGTGCGATTTATACGGATATTAATATTGTTATCTCCACTTCCCTGTCTGTGGCTATTAAAATGACTCTGTGCCTCCAACAGATCTTGATATGTATTTTGAGATAATCCATCTAAATGCTTTGCACCTTCCTCAGGATCATAATGTCCACTCTGAGGCTTAGTTTGAAAATTATGTTTGTTTACATTTTCAATGATCCCAAACTGCTGAACTGAGTAATTATCACAAAATCCGTTTGGCTGCTTTATTTTTTTATCTGTAACCAATTCAAAGAGATTTTCTTCTGCAGTCTTTGTCAGTCCTTCCATGTGATTGACAGATTGAATTCTTTCTGCACCATTATAATTGAAATCAAAACTAGAAAATGCTGAAGAGTTTTCTTGGCAATACTTCTGAAACAAATTGCTATTTGGAGTTAAATTTGTGGATGATAGTTGGGGGAAATCTGAAGAATGGTTAGAACCTTTTGAAGCTGCATTTAAATGACTATTTAATTTCATCAAGTTACCTTGATTTCGATAAGGAATAGGAGTATTACTTTTTGTGTGGACATTCATCCAAGTTGGCCTATTTAAGTTGATACCTCCTGAAGATGTTGCTGAGTTTGACAATAAAGTCACTGATTTAAAATACTCAGAATTTGGGGGGTCAGCTTTAGCAAACTGTTGCTTTTCTGTGACATTAGCGAAATCATTATTAGCTGGACAAACTGTATGAGGTTTTAGTCCATATTCTGATTTTAAGCCAAAATCAGCAGTGAATGTTGCTTCCTTTGCAAACTGTTTTTCTGTCAGGTGTGGAGTAGTTTTTGGAAATGTGAAATTCTGCTGGTCAGTTATTGTTTCTTCCATTTTCTTCTGATTTGCTGGTTTAACCTGAAATAACTTGGTGTAGCTGTCTGCTTCTACAGTTGGTGTTTCAGGTGTGCCATTGGCTAATTTTTTACTATCTTGGACAGTAAAATTCGAACACTTAGTAAGTTTAGCCTTATTAGGATGAGCATATTCTGCGTATCTACAATAATCTGCACTCTCATTGTATCTATTAAACTGGGAAAGAAATATCTCTGCCCTTTTCTGCTGTAATGGTGCTTCAAGACTTTTAACACACATTTTATCTCTTCCATAAGGGTAAGTATCAGCTCCTGATTCTTTCATGACCTCAGAGAGGCCAGCTTGTGGTGTAAAACAGTTTTTGACAAATGGATATTCTTGGAATGTTGTCTTAGCTGTATCATTTGCCTGACTATTGTAACAATTAGAATGATCACTTCGTGAGGGGTACATCCATTGTTCTTCAAGGTCTAAACCAGTAAATCCATGATAAAGTTCATCTATTTTTTGTTGTGGTGTGATATTACTATTATGAAGGTATTGCTTTTCCACTGCTGACACAGATTCACCAGTATAAAAAGCTTGCTGAGAGATGGCTGGATCTATTGGCCTTTTTGTTTCTGTTAACAGGTCATGGTGATCTGCAAATCTGCTTGTGTTCACTGGCCAAACTGACTTTAAATTGGAGGAGCAGGTCCTAGAACAAGTAAATATATTTAATTACAATTTAGACTTTAAAAGATTTTATGTCCTTAGTGGAAAAGGTAGGAAAGATTCTCAAAAACATTTATCTCGCCCACCTCCCCATTCTCTAATCGTTTTCAACTTTGTCTTGTATGCTACCGTTACATTCAAACAATTCTCTATTGCTTGAAATGTGCTATATAAATATGTATTTTAATCTTAATATGTCTTTTCTAACAAGCATTAACTAAGGCCTGAGGCTGATGACTGCATAGTCTTATATAATATTTTATCTATAGTAAATAGAAAACAAAGTTGTTTTTCCTTTAATTAGAGTTATTACATAATACAAAAAGTATCATTGACCACAATTTTTCAATGAAAAAGGATGTGTTTTGTTGAAACTATTATTGAAATTAAAATATTTTATTTGTTTACATATGTGCTGCATATTTCCCTAGTAATGAAATAAAGCATTTGGGTAATATGGTTTCCATACCCAAATAAAACAATGTATATTTAAAAAAATTTTACCAAATGAATAAAATCCATATGCATTTCTGCACAGGAGAAATGCTAGTTTTATTCTTTGGGATACACACACACACACACACACACACACACACACACACTCTCTCTCTCTCTCTCCCCCTTTGGAATTTATACTCTTTAAGCTACACCTTAGCTTGTGAACTCAAGGGAAATAGCTTTGAATTATGCAAGAATAATTTTCCAAATGAAAGTTCTTAATAGCAAATTAAACCTTAGATTGAAACTTTTAATTGTATGCAATGATCTCAGCAAAATTGACTCCTAAAAACAAGTATTTGAATTAAGATGTCTACTCTGCCAAAACTGGTTTGGTTCAATGGATAGAGCATCGGTCTGTGGACTGAAAGGTCCCAGGTTCGATTCTAGTCAAGGGCATGTACCTTGGTTGCGGGCACATCCCCGGTCGGGGTTGTGCAGGAGGCAGCTGGTCGATGTATCTCTTTGTATCTCTCTCATCGATGTTTCTAGCTCTCTATCCCACTCCCTTGCTCTCTGTGAAAAATCAATTAAAAAAATATATATATATATAAAGATGTGTACTCTTAGATGATCCTCTATTAACTAAAAATAATAGTTAATAGGATAATTTAGTGTACAAGTTTATAGTTGTTTGCAATACAATAATAATAGCAAGAAAACAAAATAATAGCAAGAAAACAAAACAATAGCAAGGAAAACAATACAATAATAATAGCAAGAATAAACCATGTTTTGTGTACTTGCAACTGTAAATCTACTTTTGTACCATCCTGTATGTAAATTTGAAAGCTCACTATACAATGTGTAGTTTATATGACATACTAACCCATCAGCAAAATATGGCTGTGACTTATCTTGTTCTTCTAAAATGTTAGATACAAGTCCATATAAGTCTGTTTCACTGCCATAGTCATTTCTTTCTGTTTGAATCCTAAGAAGTAAATATTACACAACAAATGTTACTCACACTGAAATATAATATATTGATTTCTATTTCTAGATTTATCTTACCATTATTTTCTATAAAATATTTGGATTGAATCTATACCATAATTTCAAATAAAGGAACAACTCAAGAATAATTTCCACTTTAGCTTACTATATTACATAAATACTTCTCCTTCATTTCAAATCCTATGTCTAGTCACAATGTATACTTACCTCTTATTTCTCCAAAACACAATTCATTTTAGGTTACCAAAATACAAATCTCTGACTTATGATGCTTGGTACTGTACTATGGCTGCTCCTGAAAGCATATTCGATCCTATTATACATCCTCCCACCAACACTTACTCAGACTTTTCATTTGCAATTTGAAAGCCATGTGAACCTGTTGCTTGATTTTTGTGTCTCTTTATATTGGAATATAAAGTAAAATGTGATATGGTCATCCTAGATAACACAGCACTATTGCAGTTGTCCCTTAAATATAACAGAATTGGAGACTATCTCTGAATCCTTGCCAAAGAGGTGACTAGACTTCCACATATCTGAAATGCTACCTGGTGACTAACACTGTTTAAATAATACAAAATGTAAAAACCATAAGTAGAAGAAAAATTGGTGCCTTTTTACCCTTTATGGATTTTGGGTAATTTGTTCCTAGAAGTAATACATTTTTTTAAATTGTAACTTCTTGTTTTCTCATATTTCGTTTCTAACATTTAATAGTGTTAGGGCATTTTAAAAATAAAAATACCTTATATTTGCATAACACTCAAAACATTTCATTGATCTTCATAACATAAGATGGGCAAGTACTAGTAATCATTTAGCTGTTGAATGATCATTTGAGATATTAAGAAACTTGTATTAGCCCTAGCCAGTTTGGCTCAGTGGAAAGAACGTCAGTCTGCAGATTGAGGGGTCCCCTGGTTTGATTCTGATTAGGGCATATGCCCAGGTTGCGGGCTTGATCCCCAGTAGGGAGTGTGTAGGAGGCGCTGATCAATGATACTTTCTCATCATTGATGTTTCTCTTTCTCCCTCTCCCTTCCTTCCTGAAATAAAAATATATTAAAAGAAAAGTGTATTAGAGGTCACTGGTTTGATTCCCAGTCAGGACTTAATCCCCAGTAGGAGTGAGGAGGCAGCAAATGGATTATATTTCTCATTGATGTTTCTATATCTCTATCCTTCTCCCTTCTTCTCTGTCTCAAATCAATAAAAAAAACATTTTAAAAATGTTTTTACTGATTTCAGAGAGGAAGGGAGAGGGAGAGAGAGACAGAAACTACAATGATGAGAATCTGCCACCCACCCCCGAGGTCACCATTCGCCATCAAGCGATTGGAGCCTGCTGGCCAGGGGGAGGGATCAAGAGGTTGGCTGTTCCACTCACTCACCAGTCCCCCATCACCAACACCCCCACCCTCGCAACCCACTCCAGTTCCCTATTCACCACAGGGCAATGGGAGCCTGCTGGGGAAAGGGACCAAGAGGTGGTCAGTGCACCTCATAGTGATAGGCTGTGTGGTCATGCTGCTGATATGGTTTGCTGGGCTTTTATTATCCTATCTAATAAAAGAGTGATATGCAAATTGACTGTCACTCCAAGACACAAGATGGCCACCCCCATGTGGACACAAGATGGCTGCCACAAGATGGCTGGCAGGGGAGGGAAGTTGTGGGAGATCAGGTCAGCAAGGGAGGGCAGTTGCGGGGGAGACCCAGTGTGCAGGGTAGGGCAGTTTGGGGGGACCAGGCCTGCAGGGGAGGACAATTGGGAGGGACCCAGGCATGCAGGGGAAGGCCTTTGGGGGGGGGGGGATCAGGCCTGCAGGGAGGACAGTTGGGGGGAGCCAGGCCTGCAGGGGAGACTAGGCCAGCAAGGGAGGGCAGTTGGGGAGACTAGGCCAGCAGGGGAGGGCAGTTGGGGAGATGAGGCCAGCAGGGGAGGGCAGTTGAGGGGATCAGGCCTGCAGGGGAGGGCAGTTTTGGGGGACCAGGCCTGCAGGGGAGGGTAATTGGGGGGACCCAGGCCTGCAGGGAAGGGCAGTTAGAGACCAGGCCAGCAGGAGAGGGCAATTGGTGGGACAAGGTCTGCAGGAGAGGGCAGTTGGGGGGCCAGAACTGCAGGGGAGGTCAGTTAGGGGTGACCAGGCCAGCAGGGAGGGCAGTTAGGGGTGACCAGGCTGACAGGGGAGGGTAGTTAGGGGCTATTGGGCCAACTTGGGAGCAGTTAGACATCAATCAGGCTGGCAGTGGAGTGGTTAGGGGTGATCAGGCTGGCAGGCAGAAGCGATTAGGGGCAATCAGGCAGAGTCAGGCAGGCAGTTGGGAGCCAGCCCTGGATTGTGAGAGGGAGGTCCAACTGCCTGTTTAGGCCCAGTCCTGGCTGGATCGGGCCTAAATGGGCAGTTGGATATCGCTCAAGGGGTCCCAGATTGGAGAAGGTGCAGGCTGGGCTGAGGGACACCCCCTCCCTCACCCTGTGCAGGAATTTCATGCTCTGGGCCTCTAGTATAAGATAACTGCCCAGTTTAGGGTTTCCTAAAAGTTTGATAAACACAAAATTATGTCATAACAAAAATTAATAAGATAAAATTAAAATGCTGATATAGGGAACAGAGCTAATACAATTGGGTTCCCATGTAATCAAACTTAAAAACACTTAATTTAGCCTGAAAAATACAATTAATTAATTTACCTGTTCTTTACATTAATCTGAGAATTAGAAGGCAGCTTAATATCATCTCCATAAGTAGACCATGGTGCATAGAAAATTGAAGAATCTACAGAACTTGCATATTCAGTTGATGAAGAAAGTGGATTATAGGTTTGCCTTAGGTCAACATTGTCTTCACTCTGAAATTTTAAAGAAATGCTTATGTATCAGCCATTTTAAACTATATTTATTACAGAATATTAGTGGTAAATAAGAAATAGGAGGAAATAATACATGCGTAAGAGTTGAGAGACAAAATCAAATCTAGATTTAGCCATTTAAGCTTACTTTATACCAGGGATTGGCAAATTTTTTTCTGTAAAGAGCCAGATAAGAAAAAAAAGAACCAGCCGAAACCGGTTTGGCTCAGTGGATAGAGCGTCAGTCTGCGGACTGAAAGGTCCCGGGTTCGATTCCGGTCAAGGGCATGTACATTGGTTGCGGGCATATCCCCAGTAGGGGGTGTGCAAGAGGCAGCTGATCGATGTCTCTCTCTCATCGATGTTTCTAGCTCTCTATCCTTCTCCCTTTCTCTCTGTAAAAATTCAATAAAATATATTAAAAAAAAAAAAAAAAAAAGAACCAAATAATATATACTAGGGTTTGCTGACTGATAAGGTCTCCTTAAGCAACTATAGATAGCCCTGGCTGGTTCACAGGTTCAATTCCTGGTAAAGGGCAGGTACATGGATTGCAGGTACAATCCCAGGGCTGTCTGTCTGTCTCTTTCCCCCTCCTATTCTCTCTAAAAATCAATGGGGAAAAACAATATCTGGATTACCAAAAAGAAAAGAAAAAAAAAAAAAGGAAAGAACAAAGGAAACAACAATAAACAACATAACAACATGAAGACAAATGCACACAGCTGTATTCCAAAAAATGTTGTTTTTTAAACAAAAAACAGGCACTTGGCAGATCTAATCTGATCCCTGGAGGTACTTGTTGCTTATACCTAGTCTAAAATACCTGTAATTATTATAGTTTTAATTTGTTGAACATAATGTGGACACTAGCAATGTTATATTTCACATATCACTTATAAAAGTGTTAATGTTCCCAATCTTTTTAAAAAAGTTAATGTACATTTATATAGAATTTCAAACAAATTTCATATTCATTCTTATATTCAGTCAACCCAGAGACATGGGTATTCTATTAAAATAGAAAAATGAGAAAACAGGCTACAAGTTACTGTGCCCAAGGTGACAAAACTAAAACCTAAACTCAAGGCCTTCTTATTCCTATTCTAGGGCAATTTTCTTTTTTTATTTTATTTTTGGTTAATCTCACCCAAAGATATTTTCCCAGTGATTTTTAGAGAGTGGAAGGGAGGTTTAGAGAAAGAGACAGAGAAACATTGATGTGAGAAACACACATCAATTTGTTGCCTCCTGAACATGGAATTGAACCCAGGACCCTTCAGTCCACAGACCGATGCTCTACCCATTGAGCTAACTAGCTCTAGGTCTCTAGGGCATTTTAAAACAGTATCTTTAATTTTCAGTCTCATTTTTATTTCTAAGATATATTATAAAATGATATATAAAACATTATAATCTCTTCAGAAAATTTAAAGATATTACTTCAATTAGGAGAAAAATGGCACTTAATTTTTCTTTTTTTGCATGAACAGTTCTATAATGAACTCTGAGTAAATAAAGTGAAAGTTTGAATTTTAAGATGTTAATGATTTAAAATCCTATCTCCTTCCAAAAACGATTGAGCAGTAAAAATAATTTAAAATATTTGAAATAGTATTATAGAATGAATCTACACTAATAAAAGAGAAAAATGCTATTTGACCGTACCTTTGCTACGCCCACATCCAATCAGAGCAAGAATGCAAATTAACCCAACAAAGCTGGCAGTTAATTTGCATACACTGAGGGAGGGAGGAATGAAGACTGAAGAAAGAGGGAGGAAAAGCAGAAAGCAAGGCAGCTGCCAGAGGGAAAGCGCAGGCAGGGCGGGGCAGTGTCATGCGTGGCCGCTTGCAGGAATCTTCTTGCAAACGGGCTCCAAGTATAATAATAAAAGATTAAACATATATTAACCCTCACCCAAGGATATTTTTCCATTGATTAGAAGAAGTGGGAGAGGAAAAGACAAGAGAAATAATTGTCTCCTGCATGAGCCCAGGGGAGCCTGCAACCGAGGTACATGTCCTTGACCGGAATCAAACCTGGGACCTTTTGGTCCACAGGCCAAGGCTCTATCCACTGAGCAAACTGGCTAGGGCAAAGATTAAACACTTAGATGCATTTTTTTCTAGAAAATGCTTCTTTAAAGAAGTCTGAAAGTATAGATTCACAATTTTTAACTCTCTAAATAAGGAACTAATAAAACCTGAGATATAATGACAGTATATATCTCAGATATAACACAGTAGAAATTATTTTTTTTATACAAGCTGGAGCAAATGTAGGTTTACCGTTGTAAGTATGTGAAACACAGAGTTTATTCTTGTATTATTATTTATTATTATATTGTTTTTCATACAAACAACTGTAAACCTACTTTTGTCCCACTTGTACTTTTATAAATACAGAAGAATATAATCCTGACTAAAATTATTTTCTAATTGCTTTTATTCCTTTTTAAATCCTCACCCAAGGATATATTTTAGGATATTTCCCCCATTGATTTCTAGAGTGTGGGAGGGAAAAAGAAACATTGATTGGTTGTATCCTCCATGCACCCTTACTGGGAAACCTGCAACTGAGGTACTGCCCTTGACTGGAAATCAAACCCGTGACTCTTCAGTCCTAAGGTGGATGGTCTAATCACTGAGCAACTGGCTAGGGCAGTGGTTGGCAAACTGTGGCTCGAGAGTCACATGCAGTAAGCCGCGGTTTGCTGCTCTGTTGACTAATGAGTTTGCCTACCACTGGGCTAGGGCAACCAGGGCTGCTTTTATTCTTTTAATCAAAATGTAGATTACTCTGGCCAGTTTGGCTCAGATGGTTGGGCATGTCCCCTGAACCCAGGGGTCACCAGGCTTGTACAGGAGGTCAATTAATGGTTCTCTCATCATTTTTCTGTCTCTCTCCTTTCTCCCTTCCTCTCTCTCTCTAAAATCAATAAAAACCTATTTGAAAAAAAAATACATAAAAAGAGAAGACATAAAGTATTCCCGTATTCCTAAATTGTTTTTATACTTTAATAAAATATGAAAATACTTTCAAATTATCCATCAAGAATCTAAAAAAAAAAAAAAATCTCAAATATTTTACAACCATTTTGCTAAGAGTGCCACTAAAACTATCTTTCTAGATGTTAGTAACTTTTATCTTTAGAACCTTTCATAACTTTACTCCTTTAGTTCTGAAGTTTTTCTCATAGGCCCACCTTAACTCTTTTTTAGGTGTGAAGAATCCAAAGTGCCATAAGTTATTGTCCATCTTGTTTTTTAATCCTTTAACGGAGGATATTTTTCCATTGATACAGAGAGTGAAAGGAAGGGGGGAGGGCAAGAGACATGAAGTGAGATACACATCAATTGGTTGTCTCTAGCACAAGGGGTAGGGATCAAACCTGCAACCTAGGTACATGCCCTTGACTGGGAAGCAAACAGTAGAACCCAAAAACCTGAGAACTTATGGTGCACAGGGGGTTGCTCTAATCACTGATCATATGGGCCAGGGCTGTCCATAATTTTTAAATTATTGCTTAAACAAAAGAGCGTTTTCATATTCAAATATCAAATGAGGTAAAGAGTACTGGAAACCAAATATATTTTGGGAATTCTTTCAAGTACATTTCATATTTTAAAATAAGTTTTGAGTATTAGAAAAGTTAAATATTTTAAAGATTGATTAAAATTTTAGGGAGGGAGGAGATGTGTGGGAGGGAGGGAGGGGGGCAAAAAAATCAATAAAATATGTAAAAATAAATAAATAAATAAATGATTAAAAAATAAAGATTGATTAAAATTTTATATTACAGGATAAAACAAGCAACTAAAGTAATGTGGTGAATTCAAACATAATTATACTTTAAATATATGGATCTCTTTCAGTTAAAACATTTACAGAAATTAAATGTGCAAATACTTGGGGCTGGCATATTAATTAGATCCAGGTAACTGCAAAATTTACTGTTTATGTTATTGATATACTAAAAATAAATTCAAGTACATTTTAGTAATGATGTCAACATTATAGAGAGCAGTGAAATGCTGGTCTTGGCAGTGAAAAGACCTGGGTTCCACTTGGGCTTTGTCACTGTGGACACAAATTAAGCTTTCTGAGCCTCAGTTTCTCAATCTGTATAGTAGGCATAACACTTGGTAAGGCTATATGTAGATTAAATAATTTATTTCAGGATATTGTTATAATTCAAAGTACAACAATATCAACATTGGTGTCCTGGTTAAATAATTTCAAATGAAAATGACTTACATTATTATCCTAAGACCAATTTAATATGACTAACAAAATTTAAATGTTTTAGGCGAGGTAAAAGGTAGTATTGAAAGACACTGTTGAAGCCAGAGAATAGAGAAGTGACAAAAGTTTCATCTTTAAATCATCAAAAGTATGTTTGTACGGATTTACAATAAATGCTTGAAGGGGGGAAAAAAGTATTTTTAAGGTCTTACTAAGTAAATACGTATTTTCGTACATTTCTGACACCATTGAAGACAGGACGAAAACAACAATCAGTTAAAAATCGTATTCCTTAACTTGTTTTCAAAGCAAAGTATGTATTCTGTGAAATGTTGTCGTGGCTTTCTGGTCTTAAACTTGGAGCGATTTAAAAACACCCCTATGACTCGGCTCAGGTCAATGAATCTGGTTCGAATACCTAAACCGTCTAACACAGGGCAGAGCGGGTTAATGCACCTGCGCTTTGTAGCAATCATAGAAGGAAGAAGAGCCGGACATCACGCCGCCGAACACATCCGTTAGTCTGCCGCTGGGGTCGGCACTGAGGTTCCAGCAGCGATTCGCGCCTCCGCGGAACGCCACCTTGGGCTGCACGAGCAGGAACAGGAAACCGGAGAGAGACATTACGCGGGGCGAAGCCACGGCGGAAATGGCATCACTCTTCACCTCGGCCGTTCCCCCAACAGCCTAACTCAATTCCGAATCCCCGACGAGGACGCTAACTTGGGGCCCCAGGCTCGCGTCCCTGGGATCCCCTCCCAGCCCTCTAGCCTCCGCGGCGCGGCAGCCGCCCGCCCTCGCTGGCCTACACCGCCGGCCATCGCCTCAGCGCCGCCGCCGCCCGCCGCCCGCCGTGGAGGCCGCACGGCAGCCCGGGCGTCGCCGCCTCCCGGCCAGTCCTGTCAGCCGCGCCGCGAACCCCACGACCCCCGCCCGACCTGTCGCCGCGCCCTCAGCCCCTTCCCGCGGCGCGGCCGGGGCGCCCCGTCGAGGCTCTTCAAAAGCGACCTGCCCTCAGGCGACCTCCTCAGAGAAAGGCGTCTAGGGACCGCCTTCTCCTCAGCCTCTTCTCACGGTCGCCATCCTCCAAGTCCGGTCGCCACCCAGACCCTGACCGTCCCCACCGGTTACCTCAAGTCCCTCCCTTAGGCCTGGAGGGTGAGGGAGCTGCCAGGGGTGTCCGCCTCTCACCTCCATGGGACCCTCAGCTCCTCCGGGACTCGGTACAGCTCCTGGGGCACCGGGGTGAGGGGGGCGTCGAGGCCCGGCTCCCTCAGCCCGCACCCCGCCGCTGCCGCCGCCCCGGGCGCTGCCTGGAGCGGGTCCGTGGGTGGGGGGCTAGGAGCGGGGAAGGAGGGTGGGGGGGAGAGGCCGTTATATTGCCCACCCCCTCCTCGCGACCCCGCACCGAACCGCCCAGGCCCGCCCCCCGCTTTGCACCCCCTTCATTGGCCCGCAGCCTAGCCAATGGGCAACTGCCTCTAGGGCCCGCTACCTTCCACCCCCCAGAGACAAGGCTGAGAGCCGGCGGTTAGCCGACCTCGTTCTCTCGCAGTTTCTGAGCTTTTCCCGCTCAGAGGAAGCGGGTTCGGGATTGGCCAGGACTGGCAAGCACCAGCCCGATGATTGGCTAATGGGGCAGTGGAGGGGCGGGGCGTGGAAGGGAAAGAACGCGAGCTTACCGAGTGAGACAAGTGAGGGAACTGGTCGAAAGGTTTGAGAAATCGCTCAGCAACTGGCTGATAATCGTAAACCTATCCGCTGCCCGTCTGTCGCCAACATTTAATTTTTTTGTCCCTTAAGCCCCTCCCCCAACTCCCAGAATCCTATGGAGCCCGCCCGGAGAATAATAGACCTATGCCCGTTTACAGAGGGTGAGAAAACCCTTATGGAATGGGGTGTTGTTGGGAAACTCCCGAGAGCCGCCCTCGGTCCTAGGTCCCAGGAAGTGAGGGGTGAAGGCACTTTGTTCAAAATTAACAAAGTTCATTTCTATATGCACCGGACAAGCCATTGGCAGTCCCGTTTAGAGATGTAGTATCTCAGAGAAAAACGAGTTTTTGTTCTGAGACAGTGCTAAAAAAAGTTTGTGTGCGTTGGAATATTGAAGATGATAAAAGTAAACACAATAAGCACTTTATAGGTTGTTTATATTTAAAACGAAAACGAGCCGAAACCGGTTTGGCTCAGTGGTTGCGGGCACATCCCCAGTAGGGGGTGTGCAAGAGGCAGCTGATTGATGATTCTCTCTCATCGATGTATCTAACTCTCTATCCCTCTCTCTTCCTCTCTGTAAATTCAATAAAATATATTTTAAAATAAAATAAAATGAAAACTTGAATGCTGGCTGGGTCGCTCAACTGGATTAGAGCATGGTCCCCATACGCCAGGGTTTCGGGTTCAATCTCTGGTCGGCACACACAAGAATCAACTAATTGTCCTAGCCGGTTTGGCTCAGTGGATAGAGCGTCAGCCTACAGACTGAAGGACCCCAGGTTGGATTCCTGTCAAGGGCACATGCCAGGTTGCGGGCTCCATCCCCAGTAGAGGGCGTGCAGGAGGCAGCTGATCCATGCTCATCATTGATGTTTCTCTCTCTCCCTCTCCCTTCCTCTCTGAAATCAATAAAAATAACAAAATTTAAAAAGAACCAATCAATTAATGCATAAAATAGTGGGACAACAAATCAATCTCCCTCTCTAAAAAAATAAATAAAAAATAAATAAATTAAGAAAAAACAACCAAAAAAACCCCAAACAAACCCAAAAAACTGGAGAAGCAGTAAAGTGGAAGATGCTCTTTTAACTCAAGCACAAATTAGAAATAGAAAAGGGGACAAGTTTTATTGGCTCATATTGACCTGATAGTTATTTTGGATCTTTACTTAGTTTTGATTTTAGAAAGTGGACCAGGTGACCTGGCTTTTCCTACCTCACCCTTAAAATTACTGACGTGAAACTCATTTCCCTTCCTTGCATTGAGAAATTACTGTTCTCTCTGCCTGTCTCTCTCTGTCTCATAGTACCCACAAAAGTTTGAAAAGTTATGAATCTTTTAATGTATTTTTACTGTAATAAGATACACATATGATTTACCATTTTAACCCTTTTCAAGTATACAATTCATTGGCACTTTGTACATTCACAATGTTGTGCAACTATTACCACTATCCATTTCCATAAAAAATTTAAAAAATATTTTTATTTATTTCAGAGAGAGGAAGGAAGGGGGTGAAAGAGATAGAAACATCAATGATGAAAAAGAGTCATTGATCAGCTACCTTTTGCACTCCCCCTTACTGGGAATGGAGCAGGAAACGAGAGAGAGAGAGAGAGAGAGAGAGAGAGAGAGAGAGAGAGAGAGAGAGAGAGAGAGAAGAGAGAGAGAGAGAAGAGAGAAACAACGAGAATCACTGATAGGCTGACTCCTTCACGCCCCCTACTGGGGATGGAGTCCACACCCATGTGCCTTGACCTATGCCCTCTTTTTTAGTTCATAGATCCATGCTCAAACAAGGAGTCATGCTGGTTGGGCGATATTTTTCTAAATATAGCATTTCTTGAATTGATTTTAATGGGATTGTATTTGATATTTAAAAAAAGAATTAGGCATTGAACTAGGGGTTTCTTTGTAAATTAAGAGTTCTGAATTTCTCTGTTTCATTGCCCTCCAAAGCTGAATTTCTATTTCTCAGTGTTGATTGGAACCAGATGTTAGAAAAGGTTCATAGCAGTGCCACCAGAAAAAGGCACCATAGAAAAATGTCTACAAGTAATTTTCTTTAGGCCTTTAAGTTTCTCCTGAATTTGAGAGATCCCCAAACTATATTTGGGGTCTTCTGACATCAATGGACCAGAAAACAGCTTCTTTAAAAAATGTAAAAAGTTAATAAAGATATACCTGTATTGATATTAAAGTGCTTAATAATTTTAATAAACTACTATGAATATTTTACCAATTAAAAATTATGATCCAGAGTTTTAATTTAGGTCACAAAGTTCAAGGACTTATGAGGAGACCTATTTTAAAGTTCATTAAAGCTTTGCACATTGTAATATACCACAGCAAGCAAGCTTTCTACCAAAGGGTAATCAAAGGACATTCATGAAAGATGTGGTTTCCAAATTGGATGATTATATATTCTTAAGGTGCAAAATAGATTCTGTATTTATAGGATATTCCTGAAAATGCACAACCCACCCAATAGTTGCAAATTTTGAGCAGCCCCAATTTCTATATTATTTTAAGTCTCACTTTTTTTTTTTAACACTTTTTCAACAAGTATTTGTTTATTAAATTTATTTATTTCAGAGAGGATGGGAGAGGGAGATAGGAACATCAATGATGAGAGAGAATCATTGATGGGCTGCTTCTTGCATGCTTCCTACTGGGGATTGAGCCTGCATCCTAGGCATGTGCCCTTGACTAGAATTGAACTCAGGACCCTTCAGAGGGCTGTTCTCAGACTGGCAATACCCCCTTCAGGGTGGGGGTTCCCACTGGGGTGCCTGGCCAGCCTAGGTGAGGGGCTGATGGCTGTTTGCAGGCTGGCCAAACCCCCACCCCTCTTTGAGTGGCAGCCAGGGCGGGCTGGAAGCTTGGCTTCCTCCATCACCTGGGGAAACCCAAACCTCCTGCTTGCTCCAACTCCATAGCTGCCTCCATCTTTATTGGGTTAATTTGCATACTCACTACTGATTGGCTGGTGGGCATAGCAGAAGGATGGTCAATTTGCACGTTTCTTTTTTATTAGTATAGATGAGCAAACTCATTTATTTGTGTATTGTCTATGGTTGCTTTTGCTCTACAATGGCAGAAAAGTGACAAGGACCCCATAGTCTACAGTCTAAACTATTTACTATTTGGCCTTTTGCAGAAAAAGTTCTAGACTGTCAGCTGCCATATACTCCCCAGGAGAGGATCCTACTTTAAAATATATATATATATATATATATATATATATATATATATATATATATATATCTATCTTACTTTTAACTTGCTCCTACTCTTTGTTCCTAACCTCTGCGTAGCTTTTAGGCCCAACTGCTTGTCCAAATATTAGTAGTATTTTGGGGTTACAAAAATTTTTTAAATTGTTTAAAATATTACATATAGTAGTACATATATCTTCCCCCCCCCCCCGCCCCATTAACCTTCCCCAGCTGGGGTTACAAATTTTGACCTAATGCAATATTTAACCTACAAAGAAGTGAGCCCAAAATGTTCTTGTTTTCCTAGAACTGCATAAGGAACTTATGGATTCAGCAAAAGGGAACAGAGATCTTCAATAGCTTCTTTCTCCAAAGGTAGGGCCTTCCTTCCCAGAGGACAAGAGAACCCAGGACTGGCATTTCCATCAAATTGAGAGGTGAGCCTATGATTTAGAGCTGGCTGTTCTATGATTTAGGACTGGCTGTTTCTTTCCAACTCAGTGACACACCTTGAATTTCTCTCTCTCTCTCTCTCTCTCTCTCTCTCTCTCTCTCTCTCTCTCTCTCTCTCTCCACCTTATGCCTACTCTCTGTTAGTTTAGTTGGCTTCTAAGCAACTTGTCCTGCCACATATTATGGTTTTTCCACTTCAGTGAAGCAGACGTCTGGATTCCTTTGTGAGCCTCTTGATCCTTATTCCTTACCACCCGCAGCCACAGCCTTGTTGGCTCAATGAATCTTTATGGTCTCATTTTATAGGATCTCAAAGAAGAGAAGTATGGCTGTGGTTTCCAGAATGTTAATTGATAACAGTTCTTGGCAATAGTGTTCTTTATGACTTTCCCTCCTTAACATGCTCCTTCTACCCATGATATCACTTCTTAATAGATTGCACTCGTCTGGAGTTCTCAATACCCCCCCTCTATCCATTTCCCTCTCCCAGTCCCACCCTATGCACACCACCTTCATTCCTTTCTTCCTTGCTCTACTGATTATATTTAGGACTGTATAACTTTCTAATATGAACTACTTTGTAAGCAAGCTCCTTGAACATTATTAAGATGTAAATATCAATGATTAAAATGGGACTCACTGAGAATTATTGCTCCCCATTTCAACCACACTTCATTGTCAAAGTAAAGGAAGGGCCTTATATCTCTATTAATTTAAGAACTCTTTCCTTAGATTCTATAGTTGAGTTGAAATTAGGCCCTAGGCTGGGGTTGGGAAGAGACAGGAACCACCTGTCACATAGGTAAGCCCTAAACAAGCCTGGCTTTTAATATGAAGCACATCGTAAAATATTGGGCACCAACAGGGAAATCTGTTGGGAGGTTCCCATTGGAAAATAAGCTGAGGATTGAGTGGCCTAATGTTTTATTGCAGCTCTTGTCTAGACAATCTCCAAATTTCTGGCCTTTGTCTTCTCTGGATTTAACTTTTCTCATCGGTAAATGAAGGGTCTAATCAGTCAACCTTTAAAGTTCCAACTCTAAATTGTTCTGATTCCACATCCCCATCTATCACCTAAAGACGATAAACTCTAGCCTCAAAGATTGAGTAATGTTAATGAACTGCCAAAAATAAAAACTTGTTGAATTCCTCAAACGAGAGACAGATTCATTGAACTCCCACTTAATCAGAATGAGCAAGAAATTAAGTATTCCAATGTATTCCATATGTTGGTTAAATGGAAGTTGTTATATACCCTATAAATATTAGCAAATATTTATGTAATTAGAAAAGAATAAAATACCCAATAGTAGAATTATGATAACCATGACATAAGCAGTTTTTAAATTGATTTTTAGAGAGAGGGGAAGGCAGAGGGATAGATAGAAACAGCGATGAGAAACATCATTAATCGGCTGCCTCCTGCATGCCCCCTATTGGGGATCAAGTCCACAATCCAGGTATGTACCCTGACAGGGAGTTGACCTCTTGGTGCATGGGATGATGATAAATCCATTGAGCCACACTGGCCAGGATAAAAAAATTTTTAATATGTATTTTATTGATTTTTTACAGAGAAGAAGAGAGAGGGATAGAGAGTTAGAAACATTGATGAGAGAGAAACATTGATCAGCTGCCTTTTGCACACCCCCTACCGGGGATGTGCCCACAACCAGGGTACATGCCTTTGACTGGAATCGAACCTAGGACCCTTCAGTCCACAGGCCAATGCTCTATCCACTGAGCCAAACCGGTTTTGGCGGATAAATTTTTTTCTTCAGCCTCTTACAGTGCTCTCAGGATAGATTCTGAACTTTTATAATAATTGTACAGCACTGGAGCTACAGATGAAATGAGACTGGACTCAGTTAACAATATATAATTAAAATTACTTTCTGAAAGCTTTGTTTATTATTTTCTTTCTCACAAAATAGAATATAGCAAAATTCAAATTACTAGAACAACAGAATTACATAATTTTATTTTATTTTATTTTTTTATTTTTTTTTCCTTTATATATTTAAACATTTTATTTTATTTTATTTTTTAATAAATTTTTATTGTTCATATTATTACAAGTGTTCCTTTCCCCCCCCCTTCCCACCCTACCCTCTGCCTTTTCCCCACTCCCCATGGTCCTCATCCATAGGTGCACAGTTTATGTTCAGTCTCTTCCCACATCCCCCTCTCCCCTTTTCCCCAAGAATCGTCAGTTCACTCCCCTTCCATACCTCTGATTCTATTATATTCACCAGTTAATATTGTTCATCTGATTTTTTTTTTTTAATTTCCTTGGTTTTTAGATTCACTTGTTGATAGTTACGTATTTGTTGTTCATAATTTTTATCTTTATTTACTTTCTCTTCTGAAAGAACCCCCTTCAGCAATTCATATAATTCTGGTTTGGTGGTGATGAACTCCTTTAGCTTTTTTTTATTAGTGAAGCTCTTTATCTGACCTTCGATTCTGAGAGATAGCTTTGCTGGGTAGAGTATTTTTGGCTGTAGGTTCTTACTATTCATCACCTTGAATATTTCTTGCCATTCCCGTCTGGCCTGCATGGTTTCTGTTGAGAAATCAGCTGACAATCGTATAGGTGCTCCTTTATAGGTAACCACCTGCTTAGCTCTTGCTGCTTTTAATATTCTCTCTTTGTCCTTTGCTCTTGGAATCTTAATTATGATTTGTCTTGGTGTGGTCCTCTTTGGATTCCTTTTGTTTGGAGTTCTGTGTGCTTCCTGGACTTGTAAGTCCAATTCTTTCCCCAGGTGGGGGAAGTTTTCTGTCACTATTTCTTTCAGTATGTTTTCGATATCTTGCTCTCTCTTATCTTCTGAGACCCCCATGATTCTGATGTTGGATCGTTTGAAGTTGTCCCAGAGGTTTCTTACATTATCTTCAATTTTCTGGATTCTCTTGCCTTCTAGCTTCTGCAGAGGAGTGTCTTCTGGCTCTTTATGTTCCAAATCTTTGACTTGATTCTTGCGATCTTCTATTCTGTTTTTAGGACTCTGTATAATATTTTTTATTTCAGACAATGTATTTTTTATTTCTTGTTGATCCCTTTTCATATCCTCATAGGTCTCATTTATTTTATCGGCCTTTTCTAGGAGACTCTTGAAAAACCTTATAAGTGTGGTTTTGAACTCTATATCCAGTCGCTTTTTGTCCTCCATTTCTTTCGTTTGTGATCTATTTGGTTTAGGCATTTTCGCAGGCAGCTTTCCTGATGGGACAGGGTTTCAGGGTGGAGCCTACAGCCTTGGCTTCCGTCAGCCCCGCCCTATGCGACTCCTGAGACTCAGGGTCCTTCAGTACTTGTTGCAAGCACCTCTGAGAGAAAGGTGCCCTCAATTTTCGCCTGCTACCAAACAGTGTAGGCTCTCCCACAATGGGCCCGAAACTGGGGTTCAGTTCAGTTGGAAGTGGAGTTGGAGGTGGCGTTCACAGCAGTCTGGAGCCCCTGTCTCCTTCCAGCCAGGGCAGTCCCGCGGCACAGCCAGCCGGCCCTTCTCTGAGCGCAGTGTGCGCGCCTCTGGGACCTCCTTATGCCGCTTCCCCGGGTTCCGCCTTACTGCCCAGCTCCCTCTGGATGAGCCTGGGTCCCCGGGGTCTGGCCTAGAACGGGGGTTCAGAGCAGTCGGGGGCCCAGCACAGTCGGAGTTTTATCTCCTTTCCGCTAGGGAACACCAGCCAGGCACTCGGCCTCCCTCCTCTCCAGCTCCGTCCTCTCCGCTTGCGCCGCGTGTCTCCGTACCTTGGGCTTTTACAGCTCCTCCGCGCTTCCTTCTGGTTTTCTCCTTGCTTCTCGTTGTAGAATTTCCAGTCAGTCGACTTTCCTGTAGTTCTGGGTAATGTCCATTTTATATTTTAGTTGTATTTTATTGAAATTGTTGCGTGCGGCTGCGGCTAGGTGCCTACCCGAGCAGCCATCTTGGATTCTCCCCAGAATTACATAATTTTAGATCTGGAAGGGCCCTTGAGGATCATTTGACCCAATCCTCGAATGTACACATGAAAAACCTCAGAGAAGTCCAAATCACAGAGCTGGGGTGCCAGAGCTGACTCTAGAACTTGCTGCCTCCTGGAGAAATTGACATTTATAACATCACTGTCACTTTGTTTTTAAGTCCATCATTGAGATAATTTCCTGCTAGCCAGAATAGTACTGATGTCTTTTAAAAATGATCAGTAAAATGTGGGTTTTTACTGTGTGTTTTTTTTTTTAAGAGATAAAATATAAGTTTTTAAAACTAACATTTTTAAGTTTACATAGCACCAAATATTTTATTTGCAGAAAGTTTCATTTTTTATCTAGATGGCTTTGGCATCATGTAGATCAGATTTCTTGACAAGTAATTAGATAATTAGCCATAAATTTAGAAGCTACATCAGTTTTTTTTTTTATAGGAAGGAGAGCATAATATATAAGAATATGTTTTCTCACTGTCTTTCATCCTCTCTCTCTCTCCCCCGCCTCTCTCTCTCTCTCTCTCTCTCTCTCTCTCTCTCTCTCTCTCTATATATATATATATATATATATACACACTCACACACACACACACACACACATCTTCTGGTTGAATAGATCTGGGGTGTGGCCCCAGAATTTGCATGTTTAACAAGTTCAAGGTTGATGTTATAAAAGAGATGGGAGACACACTGTGAAACAGACAATATCTCACCAGACAATATTTTATGTAGATCTAGGTCTATCCATCTATATTTCTTTGAAGTGTTTTCTTATGCAAATATTCTATAACTTATAATAAATCCTAAAATTTATTTGATTTGACTATAAAAGTAATACATGCTTGCTTTAAAACATTATAGAAATGTACAAACTAAAATTTTTCTTCCTCTCATCTTTCCACTCCCTTCTAGGAATATCTACTATTAATAGTTTGATATGAATCCTTCCAGACTTTTTTTACTTTAAATACAAACAAACATAATCAGTTACAGCTTTTAATTTTTTATGAAAATGAGATTATAGTATAGTGTAATGTGATTCTACAACTTACTTTTTTCAACTAACAATATATCATGGTACATCTCTCAAAGTATACACTATTTAAATGACTACATAGTATTCCAGTAGTATGAATCAATCCTCTATTGATTAACATTTAGGTTTCCCCCCAATTTTCACCCATTATTTTTTGTTTACTTCTCTTATTAACTCTTAAGGATAAAGTCATAATAGTGGTATTTCTGAATGAAGAGTAAGTCTATTTAATATGTTGATCCATGAGACAAAAATGCCTCTCAGAAAAGTTATACCATTTTATACCTTTACCAGAGGTGTAAGAGGATCCATATTCTGGGTGTCATATTTTTTTCTTTATTAATTTAGTAATCCATAAATACTATCTTCTTGTTGGCTTTATTTGTATTTCTTTGATTACTAATGAGGTTAAACATATTCTCATATGTCTATTGACCATTCAGTTTTTCTTTTATAAATTTTTCATTTAAAAAAAAAACTAATTATTTCCATGAAGTAATTAGTTTTCTCTTATTAACTTGTAAAAGTTCTCTGTATATTTAAGAAGTTAGTTATTTACCATGAGTAGCAAATATTTTCCCAATTTGTTAATTGTCTTTCATCCTTGTTTATAGTAATTTTTGCCATGCAGGACATACAGAAGTTGCTTTCATTTGTGTGTTTTGTGTGTATGGTCAAATCTATCAATCTTTTCCTTTTGGGTTCTAAGACTTAATGTCAAGCCTATAAAAATCTCCCATTACCCGAGGATTATAAAATGAGCTATCGTATTTTTCTTCTAGAACTCTCATGGTTTCATTCTCCTGCATTTAATTCTTTAATCCATCTGGAATTCATTTTGGTATAAACTGAGAGGTATGGGTCTAGCTTTATTTTTTCCTAAATTGTTAGCCATTTGTTCCAATAGCATTTATTGACCCATTCATCTTTTCCCCACTGATTTTAACTTTTATTTAGCTACGTTCTCAAATACACTTGTCTCTACTTTTGGACTCCATTCTGTTACCTTGGTCTATTGTCTATTCCTGTCTTAATAGCACATTGTTTTAATTTCTGTAGCTTAAAATATTTCCTAATAACTGGGAAGCCTATATCTTTAAACTATTAATTTTTATTTCCATGAGTTTCATTTTTTAAAATAATTCTTTATTGTCAAAAGTATTACATATGTCCCCTTTTCCCTCCCATTTGCCCCTCCAGCCCAACCCTGTTCTCCCCCTTCCCCAGCCTTCAGCACCCTATTGTCTGTGTCCATGGGTTATGCATATATTCATACCATGAGTTTTAAAATTGAGTTGGGCCTGGCTGGTGTGGCTCAGTGGTTGAGTGTCGACCTATGAACCAAGAGGTCACAGTTCGAGTCCCTATCAGGGCACAGGCCTGGGTTGTGGGTTCACATCTCAGTGTGGGGTGTGCAGGAGGCAGCCAATCAGTGATTCTCTATTATCGTTGATGTTTCTATCTCTCTCTTCCTCTCCCTTCCTCTCTAAATTAAATAAAAATGTTTTTAAAAAATAAAATAAAACTGAGTTGAAATTCATGTAACATACAGTAACCATTTTTATTTATTTTATTGATTGATTTGAGAGAGAGAAACATTAATTTGTTGTTCCACTTACTTATGCACTCATTGGTTGAATCCTTTATGTGTCTTTTTTTTTTTTTAATATATATTTTATTGATTTTGTACAGAGAGGAAGGGAGAGAGATAGAGAGCTAGAAACATCAATGAGAGAGTCATCGATCAGCTGCCTCTTGCACACCCCCCACTGGGGATGTGCCCGCAACCAAGGTACATGCCCTTGACCGGAATCCAACCCGGGTCCCTTCAGTCCCCAAGCCGACGCTCTATCCATTGAGCCAAACCGGTCTCGGCATCTTTTATGTGTCTTAACCCAGGATTAAAGGCACAACCTTGTGTATCGGGATGACGCTCTAATCAATTGAGCCACTAGGCCAGGACCTAAAGTTAACCATTTTAAAATGAACAGTTTAGTACATTCACACTGTCATGCAACACCTCCTCTTCTGGTTCAAAACATTTTTGTCACGCTAAAAGTAAACCCCATACCCACTAAGCATTTTTCCCCTTTCACCCTCACCACAAATTTTTAACACATATAAAAAAAGTTGAATTTTTATTATAAAATCTCAGGGTCTACTGTGTATTAAGGAAACTTAACATTCAAGTTCAAAATCAGAGAGAAACCTCACCTGAATAAGGCCATCTTCCATCATGCCACTGTATCCCCATGCTTGTTTCTGCATACCCAATAGCCCAAGACTCAACGTGGATTCTGCTAATCTGCTGCTAAATTGTTTTGTGATTTTTCTCAAGCATCTGCTAGTTGTGTTATTGCTCTTCAACAGCCTTGTAAACCTGCTACTTTTTTCTTTTCTCCAGTCCACCCTCATAGCACCTGGCACTGGCTTTACACCGTCACATTCTCATTAAATTATTTTTGATTGATTGTTACCAAAACTTCTATATTGGACTCAGCAGGGTGTCAGGAGACTGCCTAGAGTGTGATTTAAATGGGAATAAAGAGGGAATTCAGCATATGGCATATTACTTTCAGATAATGTAATACTACTGGTTGCCATGTATTAAGTGCCTATTAATTGCCATACACATTGTCTTGTTTAATTCTTTTTCTTTTAAAGTCTCACCCGAAGACATGTCCATTGATTTAGAAAGAGAAAGAGATGTGAGGGAGAAACATTGATCAGCTGATTTCGCACATGCCTGGGGGATAGAACCCACAATCAGGGTATGTGTCTGACCCAAAATAGAACCCTTGACCCTTTGGTGCATGGAACAATGCTCCTACCAACTGAGACTTACTGGCAAGGGTGACACAGCACTTTCTATCATGCTGTATTTCCTCCATATATTTTTGCCATCAAGGGCTACCCATTATCTTACTCCAGTTTATGTTTCTACTTTCATTGTTACAGCCGGTTTACTTAAGGAAACAGCTAAGCCCTCCTGCTGAGGTGTATTATTAAAATAGGAAGCACCAGCCGAAACCGGTTTGACTCAATGGATAGAGCGTCGGTCTGCAGACTGGAAGGTCCCAGGTTCGATTCCAGTAAAGGGCATGTATATACATTGGTTGCAGGCACATCCCCGGTAGGGGGCGTGCAGGAGGCAACTGATCTATGTCTCTCTCTCATCAATGTTTCTAGCTCTCTATCCCTCTCCCTTCCTCTCTGTGAAAAGTCAATAAAATATATTTAAAAATAAATAAATAAATTTCAACCATTTAAAAAATAAATAAATAAAATAGGAAGCACCAAAGAATCATTGCTTCTCTCACACATGACCTCATGTCATGCCCTGGTCAAGCTATCAAGAATCAAGTTCATTCTTTGCTTTAATATGTCCTATGTTCTGGATGGAGTCCCATGATGGCTGGCCCAGGTGTTTCAACTGTCATCATGGCTGGAGCTGGAATTGGTAAATAAAGTTGAAGTCAGGCACAGCAAGCTCCACTGTAAAGACGGGAGACATCGTTTTCCTAAGCAGGAGAATCCCAGTGGGTACCTGAAGCTCCAACTCTTCCTAATCGACCCACACTTGGCATCTCCCTATTTCCTGTCTTCGAGAAAATGTGTGAAGCTCAGGGATGTCAGAGAGATCCAAGTCAGTTGCCATTTCCAGCCCAACTTCCCCTCGCAGTTACAGAAAGACAGGCCACCTCTGGGATGTCTAGTCCTGGATCTGTGTTCTCAGAGGACAGAGGCCCTGGATGTGGAAGTACAAGGCATAGGTTTATGATGCAGCCATGCCAATTAGCAGCTCTTGTGACCTTTGTGAATGCAAAGACACTTAGTCCTAATTAATTTCCTTATCTGTTAAAAAGTGTTTTGTTTTGTTTTTAAGAAAAATAATAGCATTTTTCCTACCTGCTTATAAAGTTTTTGTGATGTCATGGTTATAGTTTGCTATAAACGATTAAGCCATTATCATCATTTAACTGCATAATAAAGACTTTGAAGAGGTAATAAGTGATGATAATGACCAAATTAGGTCAAATGAGTTGACACTTTGTAAAATGTCTATAAGACCTTTCCTTCAAGGGAATATTAAATAAAAACTAACATCAATAACGATTTTTATTAGATGATCTTTTAACAGCTTAGCCTTCTAGATGACATAGTAATTCAGTCAATAATAACAGAAACCCAGTCCCCAGTACTATGTATGAATTTTCTTTGGGGGGTGTGTGTGTGTATGTGGCATTGGGAGTGGGGGTGTTGTGTTACATGCTATTGAATCAGTTCTGACTCCTGGCAATCCTGTGAATGAGTGATGTCCACAATATCCTATCCTGTCCTGCTCAGCTCCTGTAGACTCATGACGGTGGCTTCTTTTATGGAGTCAATCCATCCCATAGTTTCTTTCTCTTTTCCTGCTGCCTTCTATTCCCTCAGCATTATTGTATTTTCTAAAGAATCCTGCCTTCTCAAGATGTGCCCAAACTGGAACCGCTTCAGTTTTGTCATGTTTGCCTCCAGGGATGTCTCAGGTGTCATTTGCTCCAGGACCTATTTGTTTATCTTTCTGGTGGGTCAGGGTATCATAGCACTCTCTTCCAGCACCATATTTCAAGTGAGTCAATTTTTTTCCTATCAGTCTTTTTCACTGTCCAACTTTGTATCCATAACATCGTCACTGAGAATACGAGGGTGTAGATGATCTTAGCCTTCGTTTCTAATGACATGCCTTTCCTTTTGGTGATCTTTAAGCATCATTAAATTCAATTTCCTTATTTTTCAGATTAAAAAAAAAATGAAGCGTAGTAAGACAAACTAATTTTGCCTGAGGCCACACAACTAATGACTGAGCTGGACCTCAAACCTAGCTTTTAGTCCATATGCCTTTCACACACTCGTTACCAGTTTTTCATACTGCAAATTGTAACCCTTTGGTGAGTTGTGAAATCAATTGGTGAGATATAACCAGTATTAAAAAAAGAAGAAGAACAGAATGGAATAGAAAAGATTAGAGTGAGATGTGAGAGTACAACCTTGGTCAGCTGCCTCCTGCATGCCCCCCCACCTGAAACTGGGCATGTGCCCTGACAGGGAATCAAACCAGCAAACTTTCAGTGCATGAGATGACACCCAACCAACCAAGCCACACTGGCCAGAGCCAAATAGCAGTCTTTTGACTATTTGGCTTATGCCTGGCACATAGTAAATACTCAATAAATACTTGTTAGTGTTCTTTCCACTATACTATATTGTCTTTCTTAGGAAATATTTATTCATATTAGGATGATAATTAGCATCATCTTTCAGTTCTTATCTCCCCAGGACTTAGCTGAAAATCCCTCATCCTTGATTCTCTCCCCTAAAGTTCTTCCAGTGTCAATAAATAAATAAAGCTCTTCTAGTGTCCTATACCCCTAAATCCCACTCAGTTTCCCATTAGTGCCACATCTCCTTGCTAAATTCTCATAGACCCTGACACAGAACACCCCTTCATCCACCCACAAGCCCTGTTCTTCTCCATGTCTTCCTCCCACTAAACCTTCTCTTCCTCATGGCTCCCCTTCCTTACTCCCCAACTAGTCCACATTTAATTCAGGTAGCAGAAATGAAGAACTACACCCCTACCTGGGAATGTCCTCTACACTGGAGTGCTTATGTGCAGGAGGTCCTTAGGCTTCTTATGGGGTGGAATTATTACTACTCATTAGTTGGGTGGCTTGGGCAAGTCACATTCCTCTCAAAGCCTCAATTTATTCACCTATAGAGTGGTAAGACATAATTTATCAAGCATTTACATAAGGTACATAAGCATTACATACTATCTAATAAAGAGGGAATATGCTAATTGGCTGTCACACCCTCACAAATATGGCAGTGCCCACAGCCAATAAGGAGGGAATATGCTAATTGACTGTCACGCTCTCAAAGGTGGCAGTGCCCATAGCCACGAAATTGTGTTGCCCAGTCTCCTCAGCCCTGCCGGGGCGGCAGGCATGTGGCACAGTCGGACCTGTCCCCAGGCAGGTCTGGCTGCTCTGTGTGCCTGCCTCTGGAGTCCCCCAGTCCTCTCAGCCCCTAAGCCACCCAGGGTCGGCCTGAGGCACAGGCAAGCCTTGGATGTTGGCTGCCCAGCCACCCAGGGCCAGCCTGAGGTGCAGGCAAGCTGCCGATGGCGGCTGTCCAGCTGCTCAGGACCACCCAGGGCTCAGGTTTAAGCTAGGGCCAGCTGAGGCTTATGCTGCTGACAGTGGCAGCAGCAGAGGTGTGACCCCATCCTCCAGTGCATGAATTTTCATGCACCAGGCCTCTAGTATAAGAAATCAATAATAGCAGATGTTTACAAAATACTTAATGTGTGCCAGTCTCTATAACAAATGCTTTGCATGTATTTATTCACTTAATTGTCAGAACAACCCTATGAAAATGTTAACCTATTTCACAGATGAAAAAACAGAGGTCTCCCAATTAAGTAATTTACCCTAAGTCACCCCAGCCAGTGGGTGGTGGAGCTGGGCTTCAAACTCTGGTATTCTGGCTGTGGAGTTCCTAGCTTAACCACTGCCCTATTCTACCTCTTATTACCTCATAAAACGAGGGAGGCTAGTTAAAAATAATGCCCGAGCATTTTTATAGCACTTTTTCAACTCTAAAGCACTGTTCACATTTTGTATTCTATTTGATCTTCATAACCCTAAGGGTACACATTATTAGTCCAATTTATGGGGCAAGAACTGAGACTTAAGAGGGTCATGCGTCCAAGGAAATACAGCTGGAAACGGCAGAGTGGGGACTCAAATCCCAGACTGCCTGTTCCCAATGCCACAGGCCACATCCTGTCCTTTCTAAGTCTCATCCAGCTCCAATACCACAAGATATCCTTTCTTCTCTTAAAGTGTTCAGTCATTGAATCCCTTGCTTTGTCAGCTAGCACCCACTTTGTGCAGTGCGAGCTCACAAACAGCAGGGGGTGCTGCAGACTGTCACACCGGTACCGCACGGCTCTGCTTCAGGAGCCCCGTTTGGAAGAAACAGCCATAGGCCTGCCTCTCTGACATTTTCTTCTTTTTAAATTTCTTTATATTAAAAAGTCTTAGTCAATATACTTGTACATGGTAAAAAAGTTTAAAGCTACCCAGTTTGCCAACCTAGGGGCAAACCCCAAATTTTTCTATTGTTTAATTCTAGAGATATTCTGTGTTTATATAAGCAAATATGTATTTCCCCACACAAAAATGGTAGCATACAAACATGCACACAGTGTTCTTATTGTTCACACAAATGGCATCATGCTATACACGCTATTCTTTTTCTTCTAGTTTTTTTTTTTTTTATGTAATTTATCTTGCTGATCAGTCCACATCATAACTCATAATATTTAATTTAGTGGATAGCTCATAGTAAATATACTAGTCCCCTATTCTTCTCTATAGTGTACAGTTACAAACAAATCTTCAAATTAAAACACTGTACATAGGCCGCTGTGCACATGTGCATTTCTTCAAAATAAATTTTCAGCCGAAGCCGGTTTGGCTCAGTGGTAGAGCGTCGGTCTGTGGACTGAAGGGTCCCGGGTTTGATTCCGGGCAGGGGCATGTACATTGGTTGCGGGCACATCCCCGGTGGGGGGTGTACAGGGGGCAGCTGGTCAATGTTTCTCTTTCGTTGACGTTTCTGCCTCTCTGTCTCTCTCCCTTCCTCTCTGTAAGGAATTAATAAAATATATTAAAAAAATAAATTTTCAGAAGTGAAATCATTTGCCTACACATCACACAGATTTGTAATGCCGATCAATATTGCTAAATCACCTTGCACAGAAGCCACCCACTTATGGCTATACCAGCAGGGCATTCAAGGGTCTGTTCCCTACACCCTCAGAGACACAGTCTTATCAAGCTTTTTCGTCTTTGCCTATCTCATAGGTGAAAGATGCTTCCTCGTCACAGTTTTTATTGCATTTCTCTTAAAATGAGTGTCCCCTGACCTCTGAGATTCATTCATGCAATCTGTAAGTAATTAGCAGGTGCCTCCTGGGAGCCAGGCACCAGGTTGGGGTATCCTCCCCCAGCTGTTCCTGGTCTGACTTTCACTGTCTTCCTGCCTGCCCTGCACTAGCCTGATCATAACCCCCAATAAGCCATTTTCCTTGCTTGGCCATCCTCACCAGGTCAGGCAGGGGTGACCTCGCTTGACCTCTTCTTTAGAGGCTTAGGAGTGAAGAGAATGTAGTTTCTTGCCTTTTCTCTGTTTCTCTAGACTAATTCCTGTAACCCAATTAGGGACATGTGCCTTGAGGTCAGAATTAGCCCCAAGTCTCTGGGCTTCTCAGACACACCAGAGTCCAATGGGCAAGTCGGTGCTTCAGTTTTCCCATCCGAACCCCTCTAGGCTGTGAGGAAGGTGGACAAAGAGCAGGAACCTGAGCACTTGTCTGTGTTCAGTGGATGTGGATGTTGTTTGCTTCATGACTGGCTGGTTGAAATTTCCTCAGGCATGAGGTTAGGATCAATGTACTCTTCTATGTAGGAGACTTCTGAACTGTTTCTCAAACGCCCCTTCTTTTGTGTCCCAGAATCCTTGGCCCCATTGCAGAGTAAAAGCTTTTTCACCTGCCTCCTCCCAACGCTATGAATCAGTTTGTCTAAAGCTCGCGTCTTTCCTCCTTGCTCATCTTTGTATCTCTCCTTACAATAAAGGGGGGGATCAACACATGGAAATTTTGAATATCTTCCTGCCTAACGGTTCCCAAGACAGCATCCATGTGAAGGCCTGCATTATTCTGTGTAGCTTCTAATGGAACCTCCAGTGTGTCCTGTGCACGGCTGCTGGAGTTCTCCTCCTAAAGCACACTTCTAATCCAGTCACTTGTGGAGGTTCCCTGTGGCCTACTAAATGAAGTGCAAATTCCTTAGCTTGGAATTTAAGGGCCTCTGTGGTGATATGGCTCCCGTCTACCTTTTTAGTTCTTTCTTCCACTACCTCATGCTCTACATTACTCAACTCTTCTCAAGTGTGCCCACACTCCACCCTGTACCTTTGTCCGTGCTGTGTCTCCTGTGCCTAGAACACCTTCCTCTCTGCTCCCCTTCCATCACTGATGCCTTCTTCTCTCTCTCTTCCCACCTCATCCTTTGTTTAAAAACTGGGGTCATCCTCTGAGTGGATTGAGCATCGTTTCATGCACAAGAGGTCGCTGGTTCAATTCCTGGTAAATGGGATGCAGGAGATAGCTGATTGATGTTTCTATTTCTCTTTCCCTCTCTCCCTTCCCCTCTCTCTCTAAAAAAAGAAGAATTAAAATGTTAATAAAAACATATTTAATAAAATAAAATAAAAACTAGGCTAATCAGTTTTTCAAAAAGAAGAAAGAAAATAAAATTTATATATCTTTCTGGATCCTTCTAAAATAAAATGGCCCCCAATGACTCCTGTTCAGATCCCCCAGCAGGATATAATCTTTCCTTGCTTAGCTCTCTGGTCAGGCTTTGCTTTTGCTTCTCTCTTGACACAGGTCTGCTCTCTCTTGCTCTATCATTCCCACCCTCTCCCACACCAAGCTCTAAACAGTAAAACTGGGCGAGACCCATTTATGTGTCCCCTACAGTTGGTCAATGTTTATCAATGAGACGTTCTTAAGTCAGAGGAGCCTTTGAGGATGAGAAAAAGTTTGGGACTTGTCACTGCCACGGCTGTAGCCATCCCTTCAGACCCTCCACTAAGAGGGGTCTTCTCTCAACTCAGAGACCCCCACCCCACTAAAGTCAGGAGATAATGTCAACCTGTACTGCACCCTATATCCCCCTATCAAACCCTATAGAGAACAGTGGGAACCTGTGCCTCAGGCTTGGGAGCTAAGTGTCCTGTTTGCTCCTTTTCTGACGGAAGGTAACATGGTAATGTATCTAACTGACCTAAAGGAGAGGTGTTTGTTAGCTTTGAGCTCTTGGAAGGAGAAATGGAAAGCCAACTCTTTCCTTCCCTGCAGCCCTGGTCTCCCCCGCTCCAGCAGATGGGCACAGACACTTGTTAAAGGCCTGTCTGCAGTATTAGGTGTGTTGTGTGCACTGGCAAGGCTGGAGGAAGACAGCCTGGTTTTCCTCCAGGGCTTTCTTCTGTGCCTTCTGTAGAGGCAAGATTGGTGCCTTGGAGTTCAAATACCGGCATTTTAGTTCTTACTTCGCCATTCAAAAGCCAGACGACCTTGACCAAGTCCCTTAATCTCTCAGCCTAAAAATAGAAATAGCTTCATCGTTTCAACCTTCCACATGGGCTGTTCAGAGCACTAAAAGAAAAAATGTACATGAGAGTACATTTTTATATTTTAAAAATGTTATTTTTATCCTGCCTGTTGTGCAATAGATTTACAGAGACTTAAAAGATACACAAGATGTAAGATGGCATAAATTAAAAGTGAGAGTAAAAGCAGAAGAAAAAAAAGACTGAACACAACGAGTCCAAAATGAGGTTAAATGCACACCCTGTTTGCTATGGGTGGATCTCAAGGTTGTTTACAGATAACACTGAGAAGTGTTATCTGAATTGGTGAAAGGGGTCACTTGAGTGGTGGTGTTTCAGGATGTCCAGCGTAGAGATTGAAGGCTCATAGTAGGGCTGACAAATACAGATCCATTTGAATTGGAGGCAGTAAGTTCTTCTAACCATCTTATTCATCCCCCAACTCACCCTACACAACCAGCATTACTTCCCTCTGGGAATGGACTCACCTACCTCCCACTCAGGCACTCATTGAAACACAACAATAGCCCTAATTGGTTTGGCTCGCTGATCAGCTGCCTCCTGCATGCCCCCCACTGAGGGTCTAGCCCACGACCCAGACATGTGCCCTTGGCAGGAATTGAACTTGGGACCCTTCAGTCCGCAGGCCAAAGTTCTATCCATTGAGGCAAACCAGCCAGGGCTCATCGATGTTTCTAACTCTCTATTCCTCTCCCTTCCTTTCTGTAAAAAATCAATAGAATATATTAAGCACACATACATACACACATACACACAACAACAACAACAAACCAGCTTCGTGCACCAGTGGGGTCTCTTGGCCTGGCCTGTGGGATCTGGCTGAAACGGGCTCTCTGACATCCCCTTAGGGGTCCTGGATTGCAAGAGGGTGCAGGCCAGGCTGAGGGACCCCACCAATGCACGATTGGGGCCAGGAAGGGACATGGGAGGTTGGCCAGCTGGGGAGGGACCTTGTGAGGGCTCCAGGGCATGTCCAGAACATCTCACTCAGTCCCAATTGGCTGGACCCCAGCAGTAAGCTAACCTAAGGGTTGGAGCATCTGCCTCCTGGTGGTCAGTGCACATCATAGCGAGCAGTTGAGAAGCCTTAGCATATCATTAGCATATTACAGTTTGGTTGGTTGAACAGCTGACTGGATGACCAGACACTTAGCATGTTAGGTTTTTATTATATAGGATAACCCATACCATAAAGTTCACTCTTTTATTTTTATTTACTTATTTGTTTTAAAATATGTTTTATTGATTTTTCACGGAGAGGAAGGGAGAACAATAGAGAGTTAGAAACATCAATAAGAGAGAAACATCGATCTGCACACTTCCTGCACACTTCCCACTGGGGATGTGCCCGCAACCAAAGTACCTACCCTTGGCTGGAACCGAACCCGGGACCCTTCAGTCCGAAGGCCAATGCTCTATCCACTGAGCCAAACTGGTTAGGACTAAATTTCACTCTTTTAAAGTGTACCATTCATGGGTTTTAGTATAAACTCGTAATCTTTTGTACTGAACACCATGCCCATTGAACTTCTTTGCCACATAGACCCTCTTTGCTCTCCCCCTACCCCAATTCTTAACTCCCTAAAAGTTTGGAATCAAATTCTGGAAAAGTTGCCCCATATTTCTGGCCTTTTCCACATCTAACCCATCTCTTTGGCTAGATGCCCCCGTTAAATCAGTTACATGGAAAGTAATAATTGGAGCCGAGGACGGTGGGGAATGCACAGCAAAGCCACCAGTGTGATCTCCACATTTTGTAGAGGAACGCCCAATGAGAATCCAGGCAGCAGGAGGCTGTGGGCAGGACCAGCCCAGGGAGCTGCAGTACTTGACAGATCACATTGTTAGACCGTGACTCACTCCCCTCGGCAGTCTGGAAAGCTGAACCTCTCAGCCTGGTCTTCAAAGGAGGGCCGCTTGGACTGTGGGTGGACCCTCTGAGCAATCCTCCAAGGGCCAGGTTGGGCAAGCAGAGTTGGGACCTCTTAATTGCGGAGCTGGACTGTTCCATGCCCCTTGACCCCACATGAGAATCCCACATGTCAAAAGGCCATGTGTTGGGAGCTAAAAGGAGAAGAAAAGCTATCCTCTTTGTGCTTTCCAAGAGAGAAGAGGGAGGTGTCTCAGCACCTGACCCTGCCAGAAATCAGGGCTCTGCTGACTAACTGTGGGGACCCAGACCCCAGCTCTGGAGTCAGTGACAATCAAGCAGGGCCCCTCCAAGGGACCCTCTCATTATTCTTTTCCCCCCATTCAAGGCTGTTCCTTGACTTTGCCACACTCACATTCTCATTCCCCTCTCCTCCTACCCCCTTTGGTTTCTCTCCATCATTCTGTTTCCCATTCAGCACATCAGCCCATCAGATCTTTCATAATATAAGGAAGAAAGTAGGCTGGGGATGGAATCTTCCTTTTCCATCTTACTCAGTTGTCTTCAGATTCCTTCTATTTTGAGTCCTCCTTGAAGTACAGATCTCTGACAAAATTGTCTCAGTCGAAAAGCCTGAGGGGCTGTTGAATGTTACCTTGTGCAACTCCAGCACATCACACTGCCCTGCTCGCCTTCCGTGCTTGGGCCGGGGCCTGACTGGAGTGTTGAGAGGGTGACCCAAAACTCCTTGTCTGATGGGGGAGGCAGAGTTTGGTCTCTGGGAACGCCCAGTCTGGAGGAGGAACTCAAATTAGCATAATGAAAGACTATTTCACAGAAGCAGATGTTCTCAACTGTTCATCCTACAAAGTGCCGAAGCACTTTGAGATTGATTGGGATGGTGGCAAGAGTCCCTCAAAAGCTCAGTAAAGCCCTTGTGGGAACCATCACACAAATATGGTCACAATTTCTAACACTCCCCTAAACAAAGCCAAGTGGAGGGTGCCCATTGTCTAGGGAAGTTAATGCTGGGCTGAGGTAAGGTAAGCTGCCCTGGGTTAGGTGTCTTTAAAAACAAGAAGGACGGCCAAATTCAGTAGTTTTCCCACTATCCCCAGCCATTTCCACTGTCTCCAGATAACATGAGGAACAGAGAGAGTGGGTATGGTGGTGAGTGGGCTGTGCAGTCAAGTGGGAAAACCACAAGATGGTGAGACCTGCTCCATCTAATAAGGGAAGAGGGATGAAGGAGCAGATCCATGTTTCTCAAAAGAGTGTTTTCTCTTCTGTGAGAATAGCCAGGTGCCTCTGGAGGAGAGAGGAGGGGTTCCTATTTTGTGGGGAGGTCAGCCATTTACGTAGCTTGGGATGCCATTCCATAGCCAATAATGACACCTGTGTGGTTATTTCTCCCAGTTACATAAGTTCTTGGACAAGCTCACTACTCACAACCATCCTGTAAGGCGTGTCGCTGTTATTACTCCCATTTTCTAAGGAAGGTTCTTTCTGAGAAGTGAAATCACTGGCAGCTGGTTTACTGCAGATTTGGGACCCAAGCCCAGGTCTTCTGATTGTAAGTCTGGTGGTGGTTCCTCTATGCTGTGTTGTCACTCCAGGAGGCTGGTGTCTGGGTCAGTATTGATTCTGAGGTCCCCAGTGTAAGCCCCTGTTCTTGACCCAAGCAACTGCCCTGTTCAGTGTATGGGGGAAAGCTGGAAAGGCACATGCTCAGGGTGCAGAGACCTCTGGCCCCTTTCCCAGGCTCGGCAAGCAGTTCTTAGGTTCGGGTTTTACACCCGCCTCCCATCCCCACCCCCACTCCTAGCCCCAGCTGACTTGGAAGCAGGGAGAAGGAGGCAAGGCCAGAAGGCTTTTGTTTTCCAATGATGGAGAAATGGCTGAAATCCTGGCATCTCCCCCAGAAGACAGAGGCAGCTCTGGATTTCCTGTTGCTCCCAACACGGGCCAGATAATTGGAGACAGATTTTTGGGCTTGGGTTGGGAGGTGAAGCTTGAAGTACAGTCATCGGGCCTCCTGTGAGTCCGTGCGCGCCTGCTTTCTTTGTTAATATTGAGTGTGTGTGTGTGTGTGTGTGTGTGTGTGTATGTGTGTAGATGCTATGTTTTGAAACAGTGTGTGCATCTAAGTGCGTGCGTGTGTGTTTGTGTGGCACGCCATGTTCCTTGTACTTCTTTGTTAGTGTATAGGACTGTGTGTGTGTGTGTGTGTTGTGTGTGTGTAAGAAACTGTGTAAGCACGTGTCTGGGCCTCCGGGAGTGGCTCCCTTGTTTTGTTTTTTGGTTTGTTCCTTTGTGAGAGTCAGTCCAGCCGGGGAGACCTCACTAGCTCTTTCAGGATCTTATTACTCAAGATCCTTGGTGATTAAATATAAAACAATAATTAAGATTCAAAATAAAAGGCAGGAAGACAGATGGCCTTCAGGGAGAGGATATGAGGGATAGAAACAGTCAGAGTACAGTCAGAGGGAAGAGCAAAGGGGAACCTTCTTATAGGGCAGAGAGTCTCTTTTAGGGGGTCCCCCTACTCTCTAATGGACAAAGGCACCACAGGGTTCAGCTCTCTCCACTCTCCTGGGCTTGGGCAGGGGAGGGAGCTGCTATTGCCTTCCTGCCTGAATGGCTCCCCTGGAAGGAGAGTCAGGCCGCATTCTCCTAAGCTCCTCTGTGCATATTTACAAATGTAGGGTCTTTTTAAAAGTATATATATATTGCTGTTTATTTTAAATAGTTAAGAAACATTATAACATTAATTCTATAAAGTATGCTCTAGAGAGCTCCCCAGACCTGGATTAAAAATTTTTTTATTTGCCTCTTGTATATGATCTGACAGAGGATCAAACCTGTAACCTTGGTGTATCTGGATGTTGCTCTAAACAACTGAGCTACCTGGCCAGGGCTTGTAGTGTCTTATTTTGCTACAAACGAGCTACAGATCAATTGGGAAGTAGCCTAAATCATAACACTTAACCCAGCATTGTGTACCTGCTGCATGTCCGACCCTGGGCTGGGCACTCGCTTTACATACATTTTGTATCATCATATGCACTTATGTATGTATGTATGAATGTATATGGATGTATATAAAACCACTTATGAGCTTGTTAGCTTTCTGCAGAGGAAACTGAGGCTTATGATAAAGTTAGGACTTTAATCCTCCACGATTCCCCCAAGTGATAATTCATCTGTTCATTCATCAGGCACTACCCTAGATAAAAAGATGAACAAGACACAGTTCCTGCCCTCACAGAGGCCACCCTCTAGGGAGGGAATTAACGATGTTCCAAGGATTGAACTTCTCACTCTTAGCACTAGAGAGAGGTGGTTGTTGTGGGCTGAGAACATTTCAGACTGGGCAAGATTTATTCCCAGAATTAGTTCTTCATAAAGACATGTGAAATGAGGACTGGCTGGGGAGGGGAAGACATGGTAGAAGTAGAGGGCAATAGATGCGTGCTCTGCCCACCCATCTGCTTCATAGCCCAGCATTCCCTGTTTGGACATGGCGTCCTTAGATGGCCCAGCCCCTCTGGCAGGACGAAGAAGGGAAGCAGGGAGATGCACACACCCTCTCCTCTCTGGACTGGTCTCTGTGGTCCCAGGGTGGCTGGTTGAGGGGTGGGGAGGATAGAGTCCCCAACTAGCTCCTGGCGGCCTGACTCAATTCCCCAGTGCAGCCGACTCAGCGCGCTGCCGCCAGCATTCTCTGGCCTAAATCGCTTCCAGTTTGTTTAGTCAAAACCCTTGGCCCCAACATCAAAGCCCTTTTGGAGTTTCTGGGGGTTGTTGTTCTTATATGGTGTTTATTTCAGAGACGGTTCTGCTGTCACCGGCTGTGCCTGTGCAGGGTGGGGCAAGAGGGGCTGCTGGGGCCCTTGTGTTTCAGAGACATGAAGTTGGCCTGGGGGGGAGGGACAATTTCCGTGACGGCTTCCCCCAGGACATTGTCTCCCCCAAGCCTCCCTCTACCTGGTACATAGGGGCACACAAAAGGAGACTGGTTTTCTCCTTTGCCCAGGGCTCCCAGATGAGCCTCCACCCCCCTCAAATTTATACCAGACATTTTAGTTTGGGCTTCCAGGGGTCAAGCCTTTGCCACATCTCCCTTCCCCCACACCAGCCCTCATGTTAGAGCCATGGGCTCGCTCTAGGTAAACAGCTCTCCACTCTCCAGCTCCCAATCTCTGCCCCTCTGTGCGTGGCCTGGATCCCAGCTCCTTTCCACCCCATGTCCCTTCTTCAGGGGAGCTTTTCCCTGCTTTCTGAAATCTGATTCACTGAATGTGTACTCAACTATTTGCACTCATATTTGGCTCCAGTTGGCTCTGGAACCTGAACTTTTCCTAGTTCTGATCCTGCAGGTTCTAGCAGGTCCACTTCTTCCTGTGACACGTTCTCCAGTGCCTAGAATGGAGTATGTACATTGAAAAGGGTTGCTCTGACCAGGTGCGGCAGATGGAGAAGCTACTTTGACGGAGGCAGATAATTACAGATGTAGAGTTGGTGGCCTGCGTGGAGGCAGAGCTCCTAGGAGTCTCCCCAGGGGGGGAAAAAATCTGCATTGGGTGAATAGAAAGCCAACTCCAGGCATTAGCCATTTGCTAAAACATAAAACAAGGAAGGAAAAAGACACAGGGAAGGGGAGAAAGAGAGAAGTAGAGAGATATAAGTAACAAAGAGAAAGAGTAAGCATAGTAATAGAGCCAGGTCTTTGGTAATCAGTTGTTGAAAGCAACAGGTTCTAACAATGCTCTACAAAGACAGAGTCCTCTCTGGGCCCAAGACCTTCTTTCCTAGGGTGTCCCTAGGAACCAGACGGGTCTCCACGCCTTCCTTAACCTTTCTCCTCTCCCTCCACAACCTCATCTGATGCTGTTTTTCTCTCGTATCATCTTCCTGGCCTATGCTCTTCTGCTTTCTTCACTGTCCATGCTCTCTCAATGTTCCCAGACAAAGGGCACCTGAAGGCACCAATGCCTGAGTCATTGGATGATACTTTACAGCTGCTTGCTGAAAGTGGGACGCCAGCTGGAAGAGATGGAGGTAGCACTAGGAGTGGACTTAGATATCATCCCTTCCATGAGACAATGGGCAAGCTCTGAATCAGAATCTCCTTCACTTTTGTTCACATTTGGAGCCAAGAGCTAGGTTTTTACAGGGGGATTCAGTCTAGAAATTTCGCCAGGCACAGGTGAGTTCCCTGTTCTGTGGACTCTCCCAAAGGAAGCTTACCTGAGGGTTCCCCCAAGATGTGCTAATTCAGAATGCCTGGACACAGGCTCCCCATCTTCAAACTAGTGTCTTCAATGTCCTAAGAAGCTAGTCTCCTAATTAAGGGGGATGTGGTTTTAAGTCACTCTTTCCCAGGGTGGCCCCTTGACTCGGTCATATAGCAGGTGCCTCCCTCCCCACCCTAACCCCTCCTCACCCAGTGTCTGCTCTGCCTTAGCAGATTGCTCATTAATTAGTAATGTTAATATGGCTGCATCTGGTGATTAAAACCATTGGTTGGATGAGGGTTAGTGATCAACATCCCTGGCATAGTTGCTAATCCCTTGGAAATATGTTTTTAATAATCATAGGGGAGGAGGTCAGGGTGGGTGGTCCTGGGAGCTGGGACCCAGTGTCTCCTGTTCTCCCAGCCCTCCATTCCCGCGGTTTCTCCTAGGCAGGCACTGTGGGGTATGTTGGGGTAGTGGGACCACTTGGGAAGACTGGCCAACTCTGCAGCAGATGGAGGTGGTGCCTGGTATGCAGCTGCTTCTGCTAGTGGGGCAGGGACAGGGATGTGCCAAGGGTGTGGCTAGTATGGCTAAATGAAGTGCTCAGGGTCAAGAGGCTTTAGCCACGTGGAAGGATTAAATCTGAGCCCTGTATTGCTCATTCCTGTGCCAAATGCTCAGGGAGGAACCACGGGTTCCAAGGATCCCCTTACCAAAGCAGTCCAGTTCCAGGCCTCCTCAGGCTCTCCCAGTCAGAAAAGCCTCGAGTCAGAAAGGCTCCATTTCCTTTCCCTCAAGTTTCTTGAGCCTCCTGATCATCCTATTCAGTTGTTTAATTTATGTAATGCCTTTAATGATACATAATTATAACTGTTACATTAACAATATAATAGCAGGCACAGAAAAAATATAAACTCCATACTAATGTATTATGTGTAGTAATATAATTATTATGGTTAACTTTTTATTGACTGCCCACTTTGTCAGGCCCTTTATATATATATTACCTCTTATGTTCATAACACCCTGCCAAGCAGACCTTATTATCCTGTTTTATATATGAGAAATCTGAGACTCAGAGAGCTTAGCTTGCTCAAGATCATATAACTAATAAGGGGCGGGGCCAGCATAAACCCTAGGTCTCTGGCTCATTTCAAACCCATTCTTTTCTAAGCCTAACATTGTAGGAAACTTAAAGAATAAAATAATACATCGTCACTGCTATTAAAACACTGATGATCCAGCTCCCTGGACATGGTGACGCGCTCGCGTGCACACACACACTCACAAGTTAGATAACAGCACAAAGTAGTTTTTGGAGGGCTGATACCAGGCAGTGTGGGTGAGGACTCAAGGAGTGGCACTGGCAGTAAATGTCACAGTTTGGAGGAAGGAGAGGCCATCAATGGCAGGAGGCATCACTGAAGACTTTATGCAGGGAGGAGAGGGAATTCTGGAGATCAGTGAGGCCCTCAGCTCAGCTGTAAAACTTAAGGGATACCAAGAAACTTAGAAATAAAGAAAAATCATATTTAATGCAATATTTTAAAAAATTAATGCAAAAGATCCATAATAAGGAAAATATCAAAATTTTTAAACAAAGACAGGATTTGTATCACTGATTTCTTTTTTCCTCGGCCTCCAATATGACCCATACCACCCTGGGCTAGGAACCTAGAGCATGGTATTAGAAGGGAGAGTGGAGGGGACCTTCCCTGGGTAGGCACATCCCACAAACTCTTTGCTGTGTGGGGTGGGAGCTACTGGAGACTCCCAGGACAGGGAACCCGCTTGCCTCGAGCCTAAGGGGAATGCGTACGAACTGTGAGCTCCAGGAAGGCGTCCAGCATCTAGCAGAGGATCTGGCATTTGGTAGGCCCTCAGTAAATACCTCTTAGATAAGCAATTGAAGAGCACTAACTTTTCCAAAGTCATCACAGCGCTATTCATTACGATTGCTGGGACAGTGATTCTCAGTGCAGCCCAGCATCCCTGTTAGCATGTTGACCGTGTCAGGGCCATGAGTCAGGCACAGAGGCAGGAAACCTTTAGAGGAGACTGAGCTGGAATCCTGAGCGGTTTTGGGAGAAGAAGGCAAGGACAGGGCTGAAGGAGAACCAGGGGGATGGCAGCTAGGAGTCCCCTAGGCTCAGAAAGGACAGGGTCTGGAAGGGGGCGAGGGCTTATAGTAGAGGATGGGGGAGGGAAACGTTGGCTGAAGGAGGACTGAGGGGCAGGCTAAGGAATGAGCAGGAGTGGGAAGCAGGGAAGGGAACTGTGGAGCCTGGCAGGAAGAGCTCAGCGTCTGGAAGGAGTGACGGGGGCGGGGGAGGGGGGTGTTTCTGCAAAGTGAATAGGGGCCTGGAGAAGGGGAGTCAAAGCCTCTGAGTGGGGATCCCAGAAGCCAAGAACAGGTCAGTTCCTCAAGAAAGGTTCTGAGCAGCCCCCTCTCCACCGACTCAAGTTACACACTGGTGTTTCCTATTTCAGGCCCTTGCCAATTGCCCAGCCTCCACCCTGTCCTCCCTCCCCCTTGCCCTACCTTCCCCAGGGAGGGACAAACACACTTGATATATGAAGTGTTTCCACCTCCACGCTTGGGAGTCCCACAAAGGCTTCAGTGTGTGGCGGTCCCTCCTCCCCTTCTACCCTGCCCCTCCCCTTCCTCCTTCTGTCTGGGAGTCTGGGAATGCCTCCTTTTTCCGGGGGTGTCAGAGAGGAGGAGGACAAGCGGTAGGTGGGGAGTTTCCTTGTCCTCTCCAGCCTCATCACCCCGATAGTGGGTAGGTTGATGTGGGTGAGTGTTGGGGGTTGGGATGATGATCACTGTTTCTTTGGTTTCCCTTGGGCACCAGGCTCCAGAGGTTAGAGTGGTGGTGGTTGGAGCAGAGGGTGGTGGTTGGAGCAGAGGGGGGAGGAATGCCTCTTTGCTTACCCTGCCCCCCTCACCCCTTGCTGCTGGAGCCTCCACCCACTGGTCAGGGGAGTGCTGCATGTCCCCCTTTCTCCACACAGGAACCCAAAGAAGAGGAAAAAACCCTGAGTTTTCAAATGCTCCCTGTGTCCCAGGCACTGTGCTAGGCCATGTCACAAAAATCATCTCAATTTCTTTCCAGAAAGCTTTTGAGGTGGGTGTTTTTACAGTAAGTAAAGTTAGGGTGATATGACACAGTGTTTAAGCCCATGGACTTGGGCCGCAGTTAGACCTTGGGCCCAATTCCAGCTCTTGACGTCATTAGCTCTATGAATGGAGCAAGTTTCTTTACCCCCCACCCCCCCAAAGTCTCAATTTCCCCATTCCTAAGAGAAGGGTATAAGGCTCTTCGAAGGTTTGGTAGAAGTATTAAATAAGATAATGTGCATGAAATACCTAGCAAGTGGTGTGTAGTAGAGGCTAGCATTATCACTGCAGTCCCATCACTGGGGAGGGGGCAGAGCAGCCCCTGAGCTTTCCACTGCTTGACAAGGATGGTCTCAGAAGGCAGGAACCCTGGGCCCAGCAGAGTGGACTGGACACCAGATAATGAGGGTAGGCAAAGGAAGTGTGAGTACCGAAAAGAACTCCCTTCCAGTTCCCAGGAGCCCTCTGTGGAAGTACAGATGGGGGGCCCTGAGGGACATAGAAATCCATTCTCCCACCCACAGGCAGGGGTGGACCCAACCCAGCACAGTGGGTGGTCTCTCTGGCCAGCTCCTCCTCTGACTCAGGAGAAGCTGCAGCTGGCCCTGGGCCACAGCAGCCACTTACACTGCCAGTCACACCACACATGTCCATCACTCTAACTCCTCTTGCCACCAATGGTACAGTGAAGAGTAGAAAGGGGCACAGTTGAGTGTTTGAAATAATGTTTCATGTGTGAGCAAGTAAGGCTATGTGCTGAGCACACAAACATACGTACCATGTACTCATGTATGCTTCGGGTGTATGTGCCTTACATCTTATCTACATGTGAGGGGTGCCTGTATATAGACTCGTTTGTGTCACACAACTCCCAGACTCACCCTTGGGGCCCCAGGGTGCATGTGTGTACCATGTGCCAGAATATGTGCTTGTGTCCACGTGTGTGACTGCGTGTCAGACAAACTCCCTGGAGCTGGGGCTCTGCAGGAAAGGTCAGACGGCAGTCTGAGACACTTTTCATGTGTCAGGAAAACCAGGCTCCCCTTTCAGGAAGCCTGCCCAAAGAAAATAAACTAGCCCAGTTCCTGGGGCAGAGGGGGCGGGAGTGGGGATGGGGAAAGAGAGAAGAAGGTGGCTGAGCTGCCGGAGGAGGTCACAAGCAAGGCAGTCAAATTACACCCTTTGACCCCACCCTGTGACCCCATACTGATCTCTGGAAATTCTCTTCCTTTCACTTTGTCCTAAGGGTGCTTTGTCCTCTTTCTCCTCTTCAGATCCTTTTTTGTTTTCTCCATCTCTTCTCTCTGCCTTCTCTTTCATCTGCCCTTCTCCCTCCAATTTTCTCTCTTTCTTCCCACTTCTATGATTCTGGATGCCTGCAAGTCACTTATGCTTCTCTCTCGCCTTCACTGCAGGAGCCAAAGCCAGGAGAACAGGCGGTCAGAAATCCCAATAAGCAGCTGTCCATGTGTACAGGTTGTTTTTAACTTTTGTGTTTTGGTGCCAGATTGGCTGCAAGCCCCTGGATCTTTTATATGCCCTTTGGCTAATTGACTGCATCGGTTATCGTATGTTTATTAAACACCTGGTCTGTGCCAGGCACTGTGGTTGGCTCTAGAGCTATGAAAGTGGATAATAAGTGGGAAAAACAAATTGGCTCTGCCTCACAGGAATTTCAAACTGATGGGGCAATCAGAAATTGATCAATTTACACATAATGTAAAATTAAAACAACATTGAGTGTGGCAGAGAGCTTCTAGTAGAGGGATTAACATGGTTAAGGGGATAAGGAAGATTCCCTAAGGAAGTGATTAGCCCAAATTTGAGGGAAAAGTAAGAGCTAACCAGGCCAAGAAGTAGAGGGGGTGGGTGTGAAGGGAAATAGATTACTGCATTATTATAGGCAGAGAAAACAGCATGTGCAAAGGCCCTGAGGCCAGAGGTCCATTTGTGTACTTGCAATAAGGCCTCTGTGGTGAAGACAGAGAGGGAGCCTAGATGAGGCTGGAGCAGTAGCTCAGACCAAGACCTCACACTCTCATAGTCTGTGTTAAGGATCATTCATCTGGACAAAAGACAGCTTGACAAAGTGCCAATATATTTTATAATTTTTTTTATGTAAAGAAAGTATAAATTCATTAAGATGTTTAAAGGATTTTATGTTTTTTTCACCACAACACCATCCACACATATTTGAAGAACAACAGCATGTAAACCTGAATGACATTGGAAACTGTGTGCTCTACAGATGATGCTTGGTCCACTTATGAATTCTCGGGGCCCCTACAGGTTGAAGGTCACTGCACTGGGGAAGAGAGAAAAAGAGGAAATAGAGAATCACCCCAGTATGTTGCCAGGGCTTGGGTCAGACAAAAGAAGCCAGGCTGAACTCAGCCCTCTCCTCCTGGAGACTCTGACCCTGGCCCTCTGCCCCCAGCCATGTGCTCAGACCCTAACAGCTGAGGTGGCTTGTGCTGTGGGATGGGGGGACAGGCAGGGGCTTGGAGAGGGATGAGACAGCTGAGCAAGAAGAGAAGAAGAAAAAAAGAAGAGAAAAAAGAATGGGTAGGGTGCTACTCAAAGTGTGGCCTGTGGACCAGGAGCATCTGCATCACGTAGGAACTTGGAAATTCAAGTGCTCAGCCCCCACCCTGGACCCACTGAATCAAAGTCTCTGACGTGAGTGGCCTTGGTGGCAATATGTTTTCACAAGCCCATCAGCTGACTCTCAGGCACTGCTAAAGTTTCAGAACCAGTGGCATGGAGGGCAAAAGATTAGTGGGAAGTACTCTAGGGTAATCAGTGAAAATGGGAATTGAGTCCTCTGTTCACCCAATTATTCAGTCATCCGGCCACTATCTACTGCTGGATGACCCAAGTGTTTTCCATGTAAGTCTTTCTGATGAAATAACATGGCTCCTTATGCCTAACCCCCTCTCTGATCTCTTCCCAGTCTCTGTCTGGCCTCTTATTCTGGATGGGTGGAGAGTACCCCCTTCCCCCATTTCAGCCCATGTGTGTGGGGTGGAGGAGGGGAAGTGTCTCAGGAGGGGTGTCAGGCAGGGCTTCCTGGCAGACCCAGCTGTCCTTTCCAATCCACACTGCCTCCCAGCTCTCTCCCAGCAAGCACACCCAGCAGCTGCAGGAACCATCCAGCCTGGCCCACCTCTAGTCCCAATATCCCCTAGCTCAGGGGAAGTGGAGTTCAACCCGTTCTTCCCTGATGGCTCCTCCCAGACCTCCACTAGGGACCCGGACCCACCACAGCCTGAACCCAGGACATCCACTGAACCCTTCTCTCCTTCCTCACAAATTGCTCTGTCTTGAGGGTATTGGGGAAGGCTGCCACAAGCCATGTTCTCACCCCACTGCCCCCAGCCTGAGCCCCAAACCCAGCTGTCAGCTCCTGAGGTCACAGCCCATCCCCACTGAACACCATCCCACAGTGTGGGTGGGATCTCATCTCCACGGAGGCCAAGCAGCTGGCTGGACCACCTGCCTCAGGAGAGACCAAATGGAAGGCCGAAAGGAAGGGCAAGGTGGGGGAGGCTCTGAGGGAGAGGAAGCAGGGGTGAGAGGGCTGGGGCCAGGAAGTCTAGGCAGTTAGAGTTGGAAGTGATCTTAGTGATCAACCAGTGCAGTCTGGACATTTTACAACCCTCCCCACAGAGTCAGGGCATCTGTGGAAAGTGCTCTCCCTGGCCCACTGTAGTCCCCTTCATTATGGGTCTTCTTCCAGGATTTATCTTTCTTTTTATTTTTAAAAAAGAAAATATATTTATTTTAAATTTATTTCTCTCTCTCTCTCTCTCTCTCTCTCTCTCTCTCTCTATATATATATATATATATATATAGATAGATAGATAGATAGTTTAAAATAAATAAATATATATATTATTAATTTCAGAGAGGAAGGGAGGAGAGAGAGATAGAAACATCAATGATGAGAGAGAATTATTGATTGGCTGCCTCCTACATGCCACACACTGGGGATCGAGCCCGCAAACCAGGCACGTGCCCTTGGCCAGAATCAAACCTGGGACCCTTCAGTCCACAGGCCAACGCTCTATCCACTGAGCCAAACCGGCTAGGGCCAGGAGCTTTCTTTATTAACTCTGCATTTCTCCTCCCCTATCACTCATTCTACTATTGATACTTAGTTCATTAGGTCATCTCACATTCACTCCATGCTTATACTTTTTGTATGTCTTTTTAAAAATGTATATATTTTATTGATTTTTTACAGAGAGATAGAGAGGGATAGAGAGTTAGAAACATCGATGAGAGAGGAACATCGACCAGCTGCCTCTTGCACACTCCCCACCGGGGATGCGCCCGCAACCAAGGTACATGCCCTTGACCGGAATCAAATCTGGGACCCTTCAGTCCACAGGCCGATGCTCTATCCACTGAGCCAAGCCGGTTTCGGCACTTTCTGTATGTCTTAGGAGTGTGTGTGTGTGTCCGTGTCCTGCCTCCAGCATCAGACGGAGGTTTTCTCCAGGACAAAAGCTATGTCTCTACCATCAAACTAGGTGTTTCCAGAGGACAAAGATGTCTCCCTTCCATAGAAGCATAGAAGCTTCCTGAGGGCAGGGGCCATCTCCCTCATTAGACTGGGGTTCCCTAAAAGCAGAAACTGAGCGTCCAGAATTCTTGTGGGCCTCCTTCTCACCTCCACAATTCTCATTAACAGAGACAGCCCTGGTGTTAGTCTCTGAGCCATGTAGCCTAGGACCTAAGAGCAGTGAGGCCCTTGGACAAGGAGTACCTTTTATTTATATATTTATTTATTTTAAAATATATTTTATTGATTTTTTACAGAGAGGGAGAGAGAGGGATAGAGAGTTAGAAACATCGATGAGAGAGAATCATCAATCAGCTGCCTCTTGCACACCCCCTACTGGGGATGTGCCCGCAACCAAGGTACATGCCCTTGACCGGAATCGAACTCGGGACCTTTCAGTCCACAGACCGACGCTCTATCCATTGAGCCAAACCGGTCTCGGCAGGAGTACCTTTTAGAGTCTGTGCCTAAAATGGCTAGAGGCACTTTGGGACATGACTTGGGAATTCTCAGACAGCTGTTCTCATTCCTTGCCCATCCCAAGATTCCAATCTTTTTTCTCACAGTAATTACCACCCTTGGTGTTCTGTAGCTCCTGTCCTCCTGGGCAATTCTCAGAAGTGTTGAAAGGAGCTCACCATACCTGAGCTGGAGACCCTGTGAGGGAAGGGAGACTTGTGGGGAATGAAGATGAGGGGAGAGACCCTTCTTCCTTCCCTTGGCCAAGGCCCCTGGCCCCTGCCCCTCACTGACCTTCCCTCTCCCACTTGCCCTAGCCTCACCTCAGCATGTCCCTGAAGAGTTGAGAATGTAGTTCAGGAAAGGCATCAAAGCTATCCCTCTCTAAGGAAATGGTCATAGTCTCCCTCCCTGTTCCTTGGAGAAGGCATTGGGATTTTTGTCACAGCTCCCATGCTACCAAAGTCCTAGTAGAGTTCATTCAGGAGCCTTTTTGATATTATTACCCTGAGCATTCAACAGCCCCGACCCCCAGCCTGAGCTAGGTCTGAGTGAATGCTTAAGAACAAAAGGACCTCAGCTCTGACCCAGAGGATCCTCCCACAGCCTCTCCCACACTGCGCTGGACCTTATCCTATACAGGGCACCTTTACAGGGTCATCCCAAGAACACATATGTAACAGGATAGCCAGCAGGGCTTCCTCTTCCACTCTCCATGCCACAGAGTGAGAGCACTTTGCGCATTTATACTATGTTTGTACATGTGGCTAATTCCGCCCCATACTAATAAGGATGACATCTAATGGCCAGGTCCTTATTTGCTTTTGTGGACTCAGCAGAGTTTATGGCATATGGTAGCCATTCAAGTTTGTGGGGTGGATGGATGGATACACAGACAGATAAAGGAACACAATCAGTACAATAACCCTATAAGGTGCATCGGACAGACCCTATCCCAACTTGTGGCTGTCGTGGATAAAAGAAGGCTCAGAGAGGTTAAGAAATGCGTCTAGGGCCCCACAGCTGGTCAGTGGAGCTGGAACACCATGCCAGGCTTTTTTTGGTTTCACTCTTTGTACCATATCCTACGGCAGCGCTAGCTTGGAACCAACCCAGGCTCCCAGACTCTACACCCAAGGCTCTGTGTGTGGGTTGAGCAGGTTGCACACTGGAGTCTCCTCACATTGGAGACTCTGTTAATGGCATCCCTCGTTGCTGCTGCAGGATATGACCTCTGTGGTGGCCTCCACACTCACTCCTCAGCCCTCTTTGTGCATATATTCAAACACTTGAGGCATAGGAACTCATCTCCTCCTCCTCTTTTCCTGCTAGCTAGGGTGCCAGCGGGAACGTGTGTGTGGTGAGGGAGAGGGGGGTTGGGGGGTGAGGGCCCCTGAGGAGTATACAGTACCCCTTCAGCTCCACTGTGTGCCTCCTGTCTCCCCAGGTAGAAGCACTTCTGTCAAATTTCACTATGGCCCCTATGGGCCCCTTACATGTGCCAAACGCCCAACTCCCCACACACATGTGCACCACACAAGCGAGGTGCAGGGCCCCAAGATCTCCAAGCTTCTGTCTGAGATTCAACCAAGCAGGGGGCTGAGGGCTGGGAGCTGGCCTCCTGTAGTGGAGCCCCGTCCCCCTCCACTCGTGTGCAGGGCCCTGGCCCCTCCCAGGGAACAAGGCTGGGATTAATAAGCGGCCGGGCTCCCTCCCCTAATGGGCTCCAGCTGCACAAACATTCCCAGAATTCAGAGCCGGCTCTGTCTGGGGCAGCCCAGGCCTCAGCCCCAGCATTCCTTTCCTGCCCCCCGCCTCCCACCCCCCAAGCCTGGGACAGCTGCTCCGGAACTCGGACAACTGGCTGGGGATCGAATCCCAATTCAGCTTTTCCAGAGGCGGGGGACATTAGAATGGCTGGAGGTAGCGTGGGGTGGGGAGGAGATTAGAAGGGAAAAGGTAAGCAACTCTGGCGGGACATCTCAGTTCCTGCCCTACCTGCCCCTCCCCCTCCTGCTCTGCTGCCCAACCTCCCCCAACACTGCTCACACTCTTAGCAGTAGGTACCAGGGGCCCAGTCAGTCTTACCTAATTTGTCTCACTAGGCAGTGCCCTTGGCTGGCAATGCCCAGGAGGAGGTGACAGTACAGAACTGAAGGAAAGATAAACATTTCCCCTTGTGTTTTAAGAGATCCAGCTGTGTCTCAGATGGAATCCATGGCCTGGCAGGAGTTTCATTCATATAGATTCTTATACAAGAAGGGGGAGAGGGGTGGCAATAGAGCAGGAAAAAGGTAAGTGGGGTCCTCACCCTCCCATCATGCACTCAGGGAGGGACATTTAGGGACCCGGTGGCAGAAGTCCTAAGTGGACAAAGATGTGCTGTGGTGATGACAGCCCTGAACCTGTCTGTCTTTTCTTTCCCACCTCTGCAGCAAGGGCCAGGACGGGCCATTCAGCTGTCTTTACCCAGTTGCCACCAGTTAGGCTTGTTTGTAGGACACTGAGGGCTTTGGCCAGGCGAGGAGACCTATGGCTTGTGTTTGTGCCAGGGTCCATCTGAGTGGGGGGACTAATGGATAGCATCGGTGACTCTAAGGAAGGTGTGTGTGTGGCTTTCCCTGTGTGCAGGTGCCTTGGTTCCCAAGCACCAGCAATTGTGTTAAGTTTGGAAGTGGATGAGCATGTGGGCACACACGCACGTCAGCCTCTGGTGTTCAGAAATGCTGGAAGTCCCACACTCACTAGGAGAGACTGCCTGCTGACCACCCCGGTTGGAAGTGACCCTACCATGGGCATGTGCTAGAGAGAAGGTGAGAAGAGAAAGAATGGTAAAAAGAAAAGAGAGGGCCCTGGTCAGGTACCTCAGTTGGTTAGAGAATCATCCCGATGCACCAAGATTGCGGTTTGATCCCTGGTCAGGGATCAACCAATGAATGCATAAATAAGTAGAACAACAATAACAACAAAAAATCTGTTTCTCTCTCTCTCTCTCAAATCAATTTTTAGAATAGAAAAGGGAGGTGGGTGAGGGAGAGCCTGTAACAGGCTGTGTAGGCAGCAGAGGGCACCCACTTGGGAGCTTAGAAATGTGGGGGTCCTGGCCTCATGAACCAGCTGGGGACTTTGGACAAGTGACTTCTCTGACGTAAGTCTTGCTTTCTTTTTTTTTTTTTTTTTCTTTTTTAAAAAAATATATTTTATTGATTTTGTACAGAGAGGAAGAGAGAGAGATAGAGAGTTAGAAACATCGATGAGAGAGAGTCATCGATCTGCTGCCTCCTGCACACCCTCTACTGGGGATATGCCTGCAAGCAAGGTACATGCCCTTGACCGGAATCGAATCCGGGACCTTTCGGTCCCCAAGCCGACGCTCTATCCATTGAGCCAAACCGGTTTCGGCTGGTCTTGCTTTCTTTATCTTAAATATAAGAAGGCTAGACGAGTGTCCCCTGAGTCCCTTCTTAGATTCTTTTGTGACTAGAGTTGGGTTTGAGGGCACAGGGGAGAAATGGGCTCTGGGCAAGTCACAAAGACCAGTCAGCAGGAACTTTGAGACCCCCTGGGTCTCCTGGCCCTGGAGGGGCAATTCGGAGGAAGGGGGATGATCCCTGCCCTGCAGAACCCCAATTTGTGGGTAGGTTGAGTACACTAGACATGGAGCCACATAACAGCAGATTCCCAACTGAGTGAGTTTTTGGTGGCAGCCTGTGTTAGAGGAAGAGAGGGCCATCAAGTAAGCATGGGTTCTGTTATCCCCTTTCCTTCATGTTTACATGGCAAAGACTCACCCTCCCTCCCCAGGTCCCTGCTGAGGAATACAGACAGACCTCCTGTGGGCCCTGCCATTTCTCCATGGAGGTCCAGAGGGGATGGCTGACTGATGGTGTCTAAGCCCTCTAACTCATCATTACCATACATCTCTACCCGAAGCTATAGGATCAGTTCGTGAGGTTGAGAGAGAAGGTGAAGTGAGGCTTTCTCCTTGCATGAATGGAGAAACTGAAGCGTTGTGGTTAGTGGCAGAAACTCAGGAATTGGACCCAATTTAGGATTCTCTCCAAATGAGTCTCATTAGTCATTCATTTAGCACTTAGCAAACAGCTACTTTATCTTTAAAGATAAAGGAATGCAAAGAAATAACATTTCCCCCAAGAGTATGAGGTCAGAATTTTTAAGAAAAAATTCCTTCCTGAGACTGAAGGTGGAATTGGAACCAACCCTGGGCTAAACCAAGGAAATGGTAACTAACCTGCAATTGGATTTCAGAGCAGTTGATGTGGGCACTGGGCAAACAATAGACAAGGACACCTGAACCTCCTAGACAGAAGTTCTGGATCATAAAGCTGCAGGTGTTTAGCAGATATATTTTAAAAAAGAAAAAGAAAGAAAAAGAAAAAAAAAAGGAAGAAATAAAGAGAGAAAAACAGAAAAGCAGCAGTCCATGGTATGGAACTCTAAAGTAGGGGTGCGCAAGAAAGGGAACTCCTAGCCTCTCTCCCCTGCCCCTCCCCATGTCTTCCGGTTATCTGTTGAGTAAGAACCCACCCCAAAATTGAGTGGCCTAAAATAAGAAAAATCTTTTATTTGCTCATGATTCTGCAATTTGGGCAGGGTTTGGTGTGGACAGCTTGCCTCCACTCCCTGTGGTGTTGGCTGAAGCCTGGGCAGCTCCACTGGTCCTGGAGCATCCAAAAGGCTTTACTAATGTGTCTGGCGCCTCTTCTGGCATGGCTAGGAGAGCTGGGCATCTCTCTTTCCCTTCAGACTCTCTCATCTTCCAAAGCTGTCTCACTCCCTCTCTTTCTACATAGCCTCTCCCTTTTCTGCAGGGTGGTTGGACTTCTTTATATTGTGGCTAGCTTCATAATGAGAACAGTTTTACCCATATAGTCATCACCCATCTACCTGTCCCTCCACTGGTTTTCTGTCCTACAGCATAAAGCCTGGCTTCCTTGATCTGACATTAAAAACATTCTACTACCTTCCCCCTGCCCACTTGCCCTTCTAGTATGTTTGGGGACTTACAGGTCATCCCATGTGGCTGGATCTCAGAGTACTCGAGTTTAGGGGAGGCTGTCAAGTTTGACCAGGCAGTCAAGGTGCTTTTGGCTTTTATCCTACGTAAAGTGAAAATTAGGTAGATTTTAAGCCAATGAGTGTGTGATGAGATTTGTTTTTAGAAAGAGAATTCTGGAAGCAGTATGTACATGCAGCTCTTACCAACTGGAATGCCCTTCCTCTCATCTGTCTGTCAAACCCCTACTTATTCTTCAAAACCCAAAATAAATGTCCTCTCTCTGAAGCTTTATTCATATCTCCAGGCAGAATTATTTTATCCCTCTTTTGTGTTGCCCGGTACCTTGAATCTTCCCCTATTAGCATTTTTCACTAAAATTTTAATAATTCAGTTACAAGTTTGCCTCTCCACTAGACTGAAAGCTCCTCAATGACAGAAATGGTATCATTCATCTTTGTACACCTAGGGGTGAAGCAGATAAAAGCATGTTGAAAGAACAAGTGAACAAATGGATAGATAGACTGAGAAAAGGATTTTCTTATATCTATTTCATGCTTAGTGCATACATTGTTTATACCCCAAAATTCCCTCAATGTGCAGTTACTGGCTATCTATTACTATGTAAAAAAAATTACCCTAAACTTAGTAGTTTTAAATAACAAATATTTATTATCTCATAGTTTCTGTGGGTCATGAGATTGGGCACAGCTTAGTAGCTTTAGTCCAACATATCCATTGAGGTTGCAGTTCAGCTGCTGGCTGGGGCTGGGGTCCCATCCAAAGACTTGACTAGGATAAGATGGGGAAAAGGAGTCTGTTTCCAATCTCACTCACATGGTGTTGGCAGGCCTCAGTCCCTCACCACGCAGGAAAGAGATTACACAAGGACATGAACACTAGGAAGCAGGGATCATTGGGCACCAACTTAGGAACTGCTGAGCACATGTAGTCATATAGTTTTTATAGTTTAAATGACATGAAGAAAGAATGGAAAAGAAGGACAAGAGAAATTCTTAGTGTAGGACCTTGAGTCAGGTTAATACCTTTGAAAGCAAAGATCCCGATCTCTGAGATGGTATCAACAGAAATTTTACCAAGCTCTGATGAAAATGAATGTGTGTGTGTTTGTGTGTGTGGATGTACACACCCAGAAGTCCTGAGAAGGAGCTAGTCATTTGTGTACATCTACAGTGAATGGCAGAGATTGAAACAGAGATTTTTAATACAGTGTCCTAGGAGGGGGGCAGGTATGGTGGTCCACAGGAAAGGGGTGTTGAGAGAAAAGGATGTTTCATTCTGTTGTTTTCCTCAAGAATTTGGGTAGGGCTTACTTGTTCCACAGGTGATATTAAGGATACTTGAGGATATTCAGCTGGTGAATGGCCTTGTCTGGAGGATTCAGAATGGTTTCACCCATATGTCTGGTGCGTTAGTAGAGATGGCTGAAAGGCTGGACTTAGCTGAAACTATTAACTAAGTGTTTTCATGTGGCCTCTCCAGCATAGTGGCCTCAGGACAGTATGACTTCTTACCTGGCAGCTCAGGCAGCTTGAATGAACAAGGTTGCAATTGCATGGGCTTTCATGACCCAGGCATGGAAGTCACAGAGCATCACTTCCACCATATGCAATTGGTCAAAGTAGCCCAGATTCTAGGTGAAGTGACATAGACCCCACCTCTCAACAGGAAGTGTCAAAGAATTTGAAGTTTGCCTGCTGGTGTGGCTCAGTGGTTGAGCATTGACCTATGGACCAGGTGGTCACGGTTCAATTCCTGGTCAAGGCACATGCCCAGGCTCGATCCCCAGTGGGGGTTTACAGAAGAAAACTGATCTATGTTTTTAGTGCATCTATGTTTCTATTTCTGTATCTTACTCCCCTCTCTCTCTCTAAAATAAATAAAAATATATCTTAAAAAAGAATATGAAATTATGTATTAAAGCCACCTTACTTTTGACCCTCCAGAAAGTTTATTATGTGAATCCCAAAGGGATATAGATGAGAGCATGTGTACACTCACATGTATATCCATCTATATACACATACAGAGGCACAGTCACACGGTCAGATCTGGCACATACATATAGCCACGCCTGTCCTTATCTCTAGCCATGTCTCAAGTCAGGGAGACCCAAAGTCCTGCCTAGAATTATTTCCCAGGAAGTTAAACTTCACTGACCATTCCTGTTGGTGTGAGAAGGGGGAGGGGGTGTTTATAGGGATGGAATCCAGTCAGTTGTTGATTAGAGAGAGGGCATAAATCCAAAACCTACTAACGTTTGGCTTTAACAAGTCCTTTGGTGTGTGTGTGTGTGTGTGTGTGTGTGTGTGTGTGGGTGGGTGTAAATGTCTCCTTATTCTGATTGGCTCAAATCACCAAAGAAATGAGATCTGGTGTTGAAAGCAGGCAGGGTTGGCTCAGACGTGTGCTGCAGAGCCAAGCCAGCGTGAGATTTAATTTTTGCTGGGGATCAGCCCAAATCCTCACTTAGATCAGCCCTGCCACTCTCCTTCACACTCATTCTGTGTCCGCACACTCTCCTTCTCACTGTTGTCTGATCATGCTGTGTTCTTCCATTGCTTCGCCCATGATGTTTGCTCTGCATAGAATGCCCTTGTTTTTTTTTCCTGACAGTCTCAGTGTCTGCCTCTTCTATCACATGATACTGCAATTATCTGCTTACATGTCCACTGTCTTTAAGAGTATAGACCAGGCTCTAGTCATTGCTGCATCTCCAGTGTCTGGCACGGAATAGTTCCCAACACTACCAGTTGAACCAATGATTAAATGAGCAGCTATTGCTCTCAGAGTCAACAACTATTTCCCCTTCACATCTCTGCACTGTCCAACTCCACTCCAATCCACCCAAACTCCCTGAGCTCCTATGAGAAGGGGCAAAGGTGCCAAAGGCTAGGGTGGATGGTTTGGGCTGGATTCCTGAGACCCCAGGGAGACTCAGAAAACAGGAAAAGACGTGGTGTTGAGTTACAGCAGTGTCCAGCAGCCCCAGAGGCACTCATATTCTTAGTGGGAAAAGTCAGAGAATCCTGCAAGGTTTTATAAGTGTGGGGGAGGATATCTCAAGTCTTCCTGCCTCAGTTGAAATAGTCTGTAAACCCACCTGGTCCTGTTGGGTTAAGTGTTAGGGCCTATTAGGAATATTCAGACCTGGGCCTGAGCCAGCACCTTCTTCGAAGATACTTCTGGCTGCTGAGGTGGGGGCAGGTGCAATTGAGGTGGAAGTCCCCTAGATGCATAGCATTTTAACTTCCCTGCCCACCCTCTGACTCACACTTGAAGGTACAAACAGATCCTCTGGGAATCTTGTTAAAATGCAGCTTCTGATCCAGTAGGTATGAGGTCAGACTCAAGATTCTGCTTTTCTAACAAGTACAGGGTTGGGACTGTTGGGGAGTCAGGGAGGACAGGGGCGAAAGGAGATGGAATCACACTTTGAATAGCAAAATTCTATAAAATTGGCAATAAGATCCAGACACTGAAGGCTCAGGGTTCAGGTCTTAAAGGGAGAGGCTGCTATCAGGAATGTAAAAAAAAAAAAAAATGTCCAGAAAATAATGCAGGTGACAATATAAAAAAAAGCCAGCCTGACAAATACCTAATGTGCTTGCCAACCTTTACATTCTTTTTGATTCTGTGACCAGACATCACTACTGGATTTCAGCACTATCTCCCACTAAATCAGAACTGAATCCAACTGAACACAATACTCCAGGAAGCCACTACCAATTATTACAGTTGGCATGTGAACAGACCCCATTTGTATTTCTGGTATTGTGGTTAAGAGTCTGATTGCCTTTGCTCTGCTCTGACTAGCTTAGCTAGATGCTCTTGGAACAGCTGCTTCCATGAACTTCAGTTACTTTAATATGCTATAATTTGAGGTAAAGATAGAACTCATTTCATAGTTCTTTTGAACATTAAATGCTATTATGAATATACAGTGCTTAGCACAGTGTCTAGCACATAGAAAGTATTCAATAAATGTAATTATGCTCTAGCCTATTTGGCCCAGTGGATAGAGCATCGGCCCTCAGACTGGATTGACGGGTCCTGGGTTCTACTCTGGTCAAGGTCACATACCTTGATTGTAGGCTTGATATGGTAGGCAACCAATCGATATGTCTCTCTCACATGGATGTTTCTCTCTTTCCCCCTCCTTTCCATTCTTTCTAATAATCAATGGGGAAAGAAATATCCTCAAGTGAGGATTAAATAAATAAATAGTAATTACCGCGTAGGGGGTGAATGGATTGGCTGTGCAATTAGAGGGAATGTGAGTGGTGGGATGGAAAAGAGGAAGGCAAGGGAGGGAGGAGAGAGGAACAAGGGTTGGGAAGAATGTTGGACAAAGGCTGTGCCAACATGGGGAAGGCTGGAAGCTATCCTGCTTTCTCTGGATAGAAAGGAGCTTCCTACTGACACTAAAGCTCATAGGTTGGAAGGTATGCATAGCACTTGTCATCTTCAGGTATCTGAGTTTAGAACTTCTTATTAAGGAAAACTGTTAAAGGACTTAAAAATGGTCAGAGAGAAGACTGTGTCCTTGCAGTTTATCTCTGAGTTTTATTATTGTACAGTTATTTCACAACCCAGACAATTGATAATGAAAATGATTTTTGTCCATAAAAATATAAATTGTGTCTGGTAGAGATGCAATTGATTATTGCCCACTGGATATTACCTGCTTTTAAATTAGGCAAATTTATTTTAGTATTCTTGATGGCCTAGCTATGTTTCTGTTCTTTGAGTTCTCCTTTGAACATCTTACTGTTTCCTTCATTAATGAATGAGTTAAATAAAAGTTTTGATGTGTTCAGTGTATATTTGTATGAGAGTAATTATTCTGCCTTGTAGGAAAAAAAAAAAAGTCTTTAACATTCTCATCAGCAGTGAAGATTAAACAGAAGACTTCCAGGACCCTCTGTCCTAGACAATTTCCCCACATGTTCCAAACACTAGATTACACATGTCAAGTTTATAAGGGATCATCCTCAATTTCATTCCTTGTTTTACACTATCCAAATAGATTCATCACGATTCCATGTTTGAGCCTGGACACACTTTCAAACAAAACACATACCAAACAGCTCTGGGTGGTTAGCTAGGTTGCTTAGAGCGTCGTCCTGATATGCCAAGGTTGCAGGTTCCATCCTTAGTCAGGGCACATATGAGAATCAACCAATGAATGCATAAATAAGTGGAAAAATAAATCGATGTTTCACTCTCTCTCTTTCCCTTTCCTCCTCTCTCTCTCAATAATAATAATAATAATAATAATAATAATAACAAATGTTAAGAATTTAAACAAACAGCCTGACCAGCCAATGTGGCTCAGTTAATTGAGCATCATCCCATGCACCAACAAGTCATTGGTTTAATTCCCATTCAAGGCACATGTCCTGGTTTCCAGCTTGATCCCCAGTAGGATGTGTGCAGGAAGCAGCCTGTTTCTCTGTCATCAATATTTCTCATCAGTGTTTCTACCTCTCGCTTTTCCTTCCTCTCGCTCTAAAAATTAATAAAAACATTTTTTAAAGCCTCTAACGTTCATGAGCCCTGAGCAAGGGTACAAATTAATGAAGGCTTGCACATTAAAAACCAACAACTTAAACAAACAAACAAACTAAAGACACATATCAAATAAACTCAGAAGCACCACACCTGATACTTATCCATTCATTCATTCCACAAACTACAATAGATGATAAGTCTCCATGTGGGCAGGGGTTGAATTTGTGCATCTCTAGAGCTTAGCAAGTTCCTGACTCTTGGTGAGCAGTAAATACACATCTACAGAGCCAACACATAAATGAATAAGCTTAACTAGCAATTATTAAGCACTTACTATGTGCCAGGCACTGCTTTAAACATTTTACTTGAATTTGTTTAATTTCAAACCAGTCTAGCCAAGTACGTATAATTACTTTCCCTGTTTATAGACAATGCACAGAGAGGTTAATTAACTTGACCAAAGTCAATAGCTAGCAAGGGGCTGAAGCAAGATTCAAGCCCAGGTAGTCTGGCTACAGAGCCTATGATCTTGCATACCTATTATGTGCCAGGCATATTGCTAGGCTTAGGGAAATAGAGAGAAAAGACCAAACACAGACTCCCTCAAGGAGGTCACAGTTAAGAAAGGAGATGAGCACTAGCTGTTTGGCTCAGTGAATAGAGCATTGGCCTACGTACTGAAGGGTCCCAGGTTCACTTCCAGTCAAGGGCACATGCCCGGGTTGTGGGCTCAGTCCCCAGTAGGGGGCTTGCAGGAGGCAGCCGATCAATGATTCTCATCATTGATGTTTCTGTCTCTCTCTCCCTCTCCCTTCCTCTCTGAAAGCAATGAAAGTATATTTTTAAAAAAGAAAGAAGGAAAAGGTGACGAATAACAATAATGGGATGTGTTGTCACAAGTGAGAACACAATGTGGGGACAGGATAAAGGCTATCTATAGAGGGGCCACTTGGCCATATGTAACTTCTGAGGCTCCAATAGCTAATGGCCAGGCTAGGGAAAGGGAAGGGCATTGGGGCCACAGGAACAATATGTGCAAAGTCATGGAGGAACATAAGAGTTCCAGAGGCTGGCACATACAAGTGTAGGGAAAGACATGGGACATTAGTCTAGAGAAGTAGAAGCCAGATCCAGATCTTGGAAAGCTTTATGTGCTGAGTGAGGGAGGGGCTGAGTGAGGGAGAGGCTGAGTGAGGGAGGGAGTTGGAACACTTCTTGGAGGCCTGGTATGATTTTAAGCAGGAGTGTTAGAAGCTCAAACCCCACAGTCTGCCCCTTCCCCACCCTCAGGACACTAAACCCAATACTCATATTCAGAATTCCCTAAAAGCCACATTTGTCCCCAGAGAGTTCCCTGGGAGGCCTAGACCTAGAGGGAAATTCACTTTGAGTCTGGGACACACGCAGTGCCACCTGGGAGCAGTGGCTGAGAATCCTCTCACCCTCCCGCCCCCACAATTCCTATTATCACCTCCCACCCCCATCCCAGCATGGCCACTTCAGACCTACTCCTCCTCTCACATTTCTCCTGAGAGTAAGGCCAGCGATGAGAATTAAGCATCTTTACTTCCCTGCCCACCCTCTGACTCCACCATCTTAATCAGCTTCAGAGCCTGGCACATCCTAGGCCCCAGTCATCGGAAAAAGAATAGGGACCGGGGAGCTTCCTGGGGGAGCTGTGGCTCTGGGCTCTACCCTCCCTTCCACCAGGCTGAGGCTGGTGATTAGCTGGGTTAATTACATCCAAGCCATTTCCGATTGGCACAAGCCCACCCACCCACAGAGCCTGTCCAGAAGGCCAGGGTCAGGATGCCAGGGCACCAGCTACTCTGGAAGGGGTACTGACCCCTGCGATGGTCAAATGGGAGTGGCTGTCCTGCCCCTAGCCTCACCAGGACCTCTGCTTCTCCCCTCACCCCAGGTTTTTCTCATCCCCATCCTCCTTTTTGTAAGTCCCCACACAAATCCCTTCCCCTCCCTTCTTCCCCCAGGTTTGGAATGAAATCACGGGGCTCTGAGTTCCGCACGAGGCCCCGACATAAACATTCTGATTGGGGCTAATTACAAGGGCCAGGTTGGGAGGCTGGAGCCTTCAGAAAGCTTGGCTTTCAAACAAAGGACCCAGGGCTCAGCCCCCAGCCCAGGCCGGCTCCTCTCCAGGCTTCATTAGAATAAGGAGGGGGCCTGGGGCCATAGGCGGCCCTCTCTGAACCCAGTCAATGGTCTCTGAGCTTGTTCCATGTCCCAAGTCCCATCTTGTCCTTTCTTCCGGCCTCCAATCCCGGCCTTTCCCGTAGAACCTGGAAGCACAGCACGTCTGCATTAGAAGGCAAGGCAGCTCAGGGAGGGGCACTCGGGCTGTGAGTCTGGGGACGGGGCAGAGCAGGGGGAGGGGGAGGCACCGGGGAAGCCAGCTGTGACAGCCCTAGCCCTAATTAGCCAGCTTCAAAGCCAGCTGGAGAGAGAGCCCGCCCACCTTCGTGCCCTACGCACTCAGGCGGGTAAGACATTTCTGTCCTAATCAGGGGAGAGGGGGAGAGAAACGCGGCCCACTACCACCCCAAGGAGCCTCCAGACTGGGAGCTGGCACCCTGAGTCAAGTAGAAAAACTGGAAGCGCAGAAAATCATTCTAGTCTATTAAAACTGCCAGGAACAAAATAGGTTAAAAAGTCCTCAAAGAATGCACATCCTTTGACCCAGGGATTCTCCTGTATTTTTAGGAGTTTATCCTAGATCGGAAGAGTGCTAGAGTTTGTTGAGCTTCTACTATGTACTGGCTTCTGTAGGTGCACCATCTGATCTAATCTTTGCAACAACCTTGCTGGGACAGTCACTCTGGGTTTTTTTACAGATGAGGGCTGGGACTCAGAGCTGGGCACTTTCTCATGTCAAAGCCTGTACTCTACACATGGCTGGTCTGTATGTTTCTGTCTTTCTCCTATTTCTTTTCTCTCGCTACACATATTACACACCCATCCCACTGCTGCATCTAGATAACTTGTTCCCGGTGAGAGAAACGGGATCGATGAATAATCTGGTTTCGGTGGTCCTGGTTTTGTAGGCCTGATGGCTTCCCCTGCTACATACCCTTTCCCCAGCAGAGGTGATTGGAGAGTGGGAACACGAGCCTGAGAAGATAAAAGCTGCCCCTTGGAGAACTGGAGATACCCAGTAATCAGGACTAGGAAATGTCTAAACTAGGAATCAGAAAATTTGGAAAACTACCTTTGGGGCAGGGTATTGGGGGGGTGGGTTACAGCTAGAAGGTCCATAAACTCTCTAAACTTAAATGCAAACTTGTGTGTTCTTGGGGGGATCTGACCATTTTATCCCCAGAGGCCCAAAGATTTTTCAGGTGCTCAGAGGGGTTAGTGGACCCCAGTTCAATCCATTTAGAGGAGAGGAGGGTGGGTCTGGAAGAGGAAGGGCCCTATTCCAGTGAGCAGTGGAATTACCAAAGGACAGGGCCTAGGAAGTGGCAGGAGCTGGGACTGGGCTCCCCTAGCCAGACATGTGCCTCCTGCACCCCGGGACAGCATCTCCCCACTTCTGGAATCCATCCCAGGCCTGAGGTCCCCAACACACTCTTGGAGGGGCTTTAGAAATTACCCAGGAGGCAGCAGCTCCAGATTCTACCGGTCCTCGTTCTTTGGAGATGTTCAGAAGAGTTTTGTTTTGGAAAACTTTCCCGTCCTTTCCTGTTGCTGGCTCTTAAAGGACCAAGGGTTTGTAGCTAAGGAGCTATTTTTTCAGGAGGGGAGTTTGGGGAAGGGGAAGAAAAGCCCAAGTCTGATCAGTGAAGGCGGAGTCCGGAGACAGATGCCCTGAATCTTGCGGACGAGCAGCTTTGCTGCTTTGTGGGAGGGGAGGGGAGGGGAGGGCAGGTAGAAAGCAGCTGTGGTCTGAGATCTGTCCCAGGCCCGGGGCCTCAGGTGAAATGTTTTCCTTCTGGGGTTGAGAAGAATAATCTTTACCAAAACTCTCTCCCTCTCACCCCTACTCAGGGAAGGAAGAGGTCAGTGTGGCTCATCTGCCATCTCCTGCTGATAGCACGGGTGTCCACTGACAAATGCCCACAGCACACAGAGCTGGGATGCTGAGGCCTTAGAAGTGGGAGCCCCCCCCCCCCCCCCCCGCCCAAATCTTCAGCGCTCCTCTTCCCACTGGGTTCCATCCAGTCACTGCAAAATCCATCCCCTCCCCCCATACACACACCCCTTCACAGGCTTTCACCATTCTTTCCAGGAGGGGCACGAACAATTTGTTTGTAATTTAACTCTTTCCTGCAGGCCTTGTGGGGTTCCTTTAGAAATCCTGCAACAAATGGAGCTGCAGCCCGGTGACACCCTACCCGCATATTTCTTTGATAGCTGAGGGAGTCTTACGTTGGAACTTCGCATATGCCCTTAGGGGAAAAGCTAGTTTTAATGTAGGATTCTGGTCATCGGCACAGACGGTTTGGGAGAAGGTTCTGTATTTTGGGAAAGGGGCTCAGCTGAAATCCTCAGACTTCATACAATTCCAAACAAAGCCCCACATACGACTTCAATTACCACCAAACATTTCCAGATCCCCTCCCCCAACATAAACTAACACTTGGAAGTAGGGGTTCTAACTTACTTTCTCCCTTGTCCCAAACATTCAACAAAGGGTAGTCAGGCACCATTTTCCCCCTCAGCATCTAGCGAAAACAGCAAAACCCCAAGCAGGGGGCCTCTTCTCTCCCCCAGCCCCAACAGAGCAGTTGTGGGTAGAGGGGAGGGGGAGGTGTGGTTTGGTTAAACTAATAAAATGTTACAACCCTGTTAAATACAATTAAAGGGCTAGATCTCTAGAAGATAATTAAATGCACTTTATTATTATGATTATTAGCTTTTAATTTGCACTATTACCAAGAAACAGAAGATGGTGAAAAATTGAGTTCTGTGGCATACTTGGCCCACCCACCCCACTTGGTCCTCAAATCAATCCTTTAGAATTAAAGTTCTAAAATATTCCAAATAGTTGAGGGAGAGGATGTGTATTGGAAACTGCAATTCTCATACCAGTGTCAAAGATACTTTTAAGAAAAAGTCTTGACTTTTATTTGAGGGAGGTAGGGGGAAGATAAGAAACATCTGTTATAAACATTCTATCAATCTTGCGATATAGAATGTCATGTAAACACTCAACCCCACCCCCACAGCCACAAAGAGCCTGCCCAGAGCCTCCTTCCAAAGCAAAGTTACCCACCTCCCTCCCCCCTTTCTGGACAAGTTTGAAAAGAAACCAGTCTTTTGTCAAAAGAAAACTAAAAATCCCACCAGCCCATCTCAGCCCATCTGTCCCCTCCCTCCAACCCAACCCATTTTTTATTGCTTTTAGAAAAAAAAATAACCCTAAACAACAAAACCCCACACATAACACACAAACCACCCCACAAACCTGAAGCTAGGGAAGGTATTTGGTTGAGGGAGTGGGGTTGAGGCACAGTCTGCGGGGGAAATGAGGGGAGAGATGCAAGGGCATCAGCAAACCTTAACGTTTGGGAGCTAACGCCCCCCCCCACCCCCAAATGTAAGGGTTCAGGATGGGTACTCAAGGTAGTGTGTGTGTGGGGGGGAGGGGGGGTTATTTCAAAACACACTTCACAAAGCACTTTTGGCTCACTCCAAGGACTTGGAGCATCAAGTTGAAAAGAAGAAAAGTTGAGGAGGAGAAAGATCTTCCTGCCTGCAGGGGAGTGGGCCGGCGGGGTGGAGGCCATTCCGCACACGCTCTCCGCCCCTCCCCACCACCCCACCCGTTCCAAAGATCTAGTGAAGGAAACAAGACAAGTGAGGAGAGAAAGGGGGGAAGGGAAATAAAACAAGAAGAATCCAAGCCTTGTTAAAAAAAAAAAAAAAATCCACCAGCTTCCCCAGACCCAGCTTCAGTGAGAAGGCCCACCAATCTGACGTTAGAAGCTGAATGAAACAAACTAGCCAACACCTCTTCCAGCAGGCTCAGCCCTGCCAAATCACCAAAAACTCGGAACCAGAGTGCGGCGTAGTGTTTGAAAGGCAAGAACTCCCTTTCCCCTCAGTCCTCAGCCCTGGCGCCCATTGCTGTTCCTTTTTTTTTTTTTCTTTTTTTTTTTCTTTTCTCTTTTCTTTCTTTTAAATAGAAAATATATAATTAAATTTACAAAGGCTATTTACAATTTTAATTACAAACCTGGCGGGGGGTGGGGTGGTGGGCAGAATGATCTTTAAAAAGCGACCTAAAAAATAAATGGTTTCGATTGTTCTTTATTTAAAAAAATAAAATAAGGAGTCTGTAGGAGCCCCCATCCCGGAGAGGAGGGAAGCGCGGCGTGGCCCCGGCCCCTGGGACGCCCCCCTCACACGGTGGTCTCGCCGTGCCGGCTGTTGGTGAGGCGGGTATAGAACTTCCTCCACGAGTGCAGCGTCTTGCCGGACCAGATCCAGAAGCCCGACGTGATGCCCACGATGAGCGTCATGAGGTATTTGATCATGTAGACGGTGAAGTCGGGCGACATGCGCGGCGTGTAGTGCGCTGGGCACGGGATGGCCAGGCTCTTGCAGTGCTGGCTCACCCAGGAGCGCTCCCAGTGCTCGCGGAAGGCCTGCTCGTAGAAGTAGCAGGCGATGACGATGGTGGCGGGCACCGTGTAGAGCACCGAGAAGACGCCGATGCGCACCATGAGCCGCTCCAGCTTCTCCGTCTTGGTGCCGTCGTGCTTCATGATGGTGCGGATGCGGAAGAGCGACACGAAGCCGGCCAGCAGGAAGGACGTGCCGATGAACAGGTACACGAAGAGCGGCGCCAGCACGAAACCCCGCAGCGGGTCCAGGCTATTGAGGCCCACGAAGCACACGCCGCTCAGCAGGTCGCCGTCAATCTGGCCCATGGCCAGGATGGTGATGGTCTTGACCGCCGGCACGGCCCAGGCGGCCAGGTGGAAGTACTGCGAGTTGGCCTCGATGGCCTCGTGGCCCCACTTCATGCCGGCCGCCAGGAACCAGGTGAGCGACAGGATGACCCACCAGATGGAGCTGGCCATGCTGAAGAAGTAGAGCATCATGAAGAGGATGGTGCAGCCCTCCTTCTTGGTGCCCTGCACCACCGTGCGGTAGCCGTCCTCGGAGAAGCGCTCGTTGCACACCACGCGCTCCTGGAGCACGAAACCGGCGATGTAGGCCACCGACACCATGGTGTAGCAGCCGGACAGGAAGATGATGGGCCGCTCGGGGTAGCGGAAGCGCTGCATGTCCACCAGGTACGTGGTGACGGTGAAGAAGGTGGAGGCGCAGCACAGCACGGACCAGGTGAGGATCCAGAGGCGCGCGAAACGCGTCTCCTCCTGCGAGAAGAACATGGAGCCGTCGGGTCTGGCCGGCTCGCAGGGCGCCGCGCAGTCGCGCTCGCCCAGGAACTTGTAGCTGAGATAGGACGGCACCTTGAGGACACGCGGGCAGTGGAACGGGTGTTCCAGCGTGGCGTAGCGCGGGGGCGAGACGCCGCCGCCCGGGCCGCCGGGGGTGCCCCCGGCCCCCGGCTGCAGGCCCGGCGGCGGCGCCGTGGTGAGCAGCGCGGGCGCGCCGTCTTCCGAGTGGTTCTGGCCCACGCAGATCTGCTCGGCGCCGTGGCGCGGGAAGTGCTCGCAGCGCAGGCGCTCGGGCCACTGGAAGCCGAACTTGTTCATGAGCGCCTCGCAGCCCTGGCGCGCGCGCTCGCAAATGGAGCGGCACGGCGGGATGGCCTGCTCCAGCACGGTGCACACGGGCGCGTACATGGAGCACAGGAAGAAGCGCAGTTCGGGCGAGCACTGCACCTTCACCAGCGGGTAGAACTGGTGCACCTCCAGCCCCGCGTCCTCCTGGTTCGTGTGGCCCAGAAGGTTGGGCATGATGGTCTGGTTGTAGGCGATGTCCGTGCACAGCGGGATGGAGATGGGCTGGCAGAAGCCGTGGTCCGGGATGGAGATGCCCTTCTCTCCGTGGAACTGGGCTGGCCCCGCGGCGGGCAGCAGCAGCAGCGGCAGCAGCAGGCGGGGCAGGGCGCTGCGGGGCCGCATGCTGGCCGCCGCCCCCCACCCGGCTCCGGGGCGGCCCCCGCCCCCGCCCCTAGCCCGGAGACCGCGCGCCTTCCCCGCCGCCGCCTCGCCCCAGCCGCCGCCGCCCGCGCCTCTCTGCAAACTTTGCTCGGGGCCTCGGAGTCGGGGAGGCCGGGCGGGGGAGGGGGCGGCGCGCCTGCCCGCTAGCTCGCCTCGGTCTAACTGAGCAGCTGGAAGCACCGCGCGCGGCTGTGCTCTCTCCTCGTCTTCCTCCTCCTCTCGCCTCTCCCCTCCCTTCTCCGCCCAGCGACTCCTTTGTGCCTTCCTCCGGCCCTCACCTCGGCCTCTCCGATCCTAATTAGTCGGTTTCAAGGGGTCCCCGGCCGGCGGCCCCGCCCTCGCCTCAGCCCCCCAAAAAAGGGAACCTTGAAACCGCCCCGTCGAGCTCTAAGCACCATCCCAAAATGTGCTCTGGGCCAATCAGATTTAAACCCGAGGACCAGCCCCGAGGGCTGGATTGGTCGACCACAACATAATGAGATCAGAAACCAGATGCCAACAAAACTTTCCCCCCCCCCCTCCTTTTGCTTTTTAAAGAGACATGCTATTATATTAAGGGCTGTTTGCCCAGCACGGGGTTCTATCCCGAGTCGCGGAGGCGAGGTCCGCGGACACGCATTCCCCAGCGCAGCCGTGGACCCAAGCCACTCTCGCTTGGATCACTTTTTCCTCCGGGGGGCCAAGGCGCTCTCCAGGGTAGGGCCTCTTTAAATCCTTGCCTCCGCCCCTGCTTCTCAACCCCACCTATTCCAGTCCAATTTTACAGATCAAGTGAAAAAATTTCAAGTTAAAGATTTGTTTCAAAAGAGAGACTTAAAAAAAAAAAAAAAAGCTAACAGTTAATAAAGACTTTACTCTCAGCCCCTTCTCATGAGTCCAGACAAAAGTTTCACTTCACCCAATAAGTAGACCCCTAGGAGTTTTCCTCGCCCCTCCCCTACACACACACCCTTAAATAACCCTCTGAAAAAAACGAGAGCCTGTCTCTTTAAGAGGCTCTTAAAGGGGCCTGGACTCCGGGGCGTAATTGCCCCGTAGCGAGCACAAAGAAGCCCATTATGGTTCTTTGTGTTCGGTGGCACCTCAAAGTGAGAAAACTCAGGAACTTAGAGGCCCAGAGCTGGAGGGTTCGGCGGGGGTGGGAGGAGGTGAGGTGAAAGAGAATGGCCGGGAGCTGCGGCTTCTCCCTCCCCCTTCTTCCGAGGCAAATCTTAATTATGCAAAGTTTAGTTGCCATAACGAGGAGGTCTTAATCGAAAGTGGGGGGTGGGGGGTGACGGGCAGTTTTAAGGGAAGAGATGACTTTCTTAGGCCGTTTGGGGGAATTTTACTCCTCTCTCCCCGCTCTGCCTCCGCCCACTAAAAGCTTCCAGATACCGTCTCCTGGGAAGAGAGTTTTACCCAAATCTTAAGTGATTCCACACCAGAAAGGGATGGTGTGAGTGGGGAGGGAGGAGGCTGGGGTTGTTGTGGATTATCACCCCCTCCTAACTCTCACCTGGTTTGGGGTGGGTGACGGTGGACCAGCAAGGTTCCTGCTAGTTTAAAAGGGTTTTCTTTTTTTCCCCTTCTGCGATTTTAAATTTAAGTGGGGAGAGAGGGGGTCTGAGGAGAGGGAGGATTTGCATGTAAATCTCCTGGGCCTGGTACTGGATGATGGATCAATTATTTCTATTGTCTCTCCTGAGGGAAGGGGGGTCATTTAAAAAGGAGAAAGAAAATTGAGTTGAGAAAACCCCTTTGCTTCTCAGTATGGGCCAAATCCTCCCAGCCAGGGGAGCTATTTCTTGCTCCAATCTAGAAAATGGTTGCTTTAAAAACAAAAGAACAAAATGAAACAACAAAAAGAAATGTAAGGAAAGAAGAAAAGAGTAAGGAGAAGGAAAGAAAATTTTACTGGATGCATAGAATGGATCCAGGTTTGACAGGATTTCATTTTTTTTTTCTTAATTGAATGATATGCAATACAGATTTCCCAGGTTCTTTACAATGTGACAATGATCCTTATTGTATCCTTGAGAAGTTGCCTTTTAGGTACTTTAAGAAAAATGTTTTCTTTCAAAACCAGGATAGTCCGCTTTTGTCTCCAAGCCATCTGGGAATGGGAAGGTTGTGCTCTCCAGCCCTACCTGGTCCGATCGAAGCCCAGGAACTGTTCCTTCAGCTCTCCCCTCCTCCCTCACCTCCTCCAGGACATCTTTAGAGTGGGTGCCAAGCCTCAGAGCTGAGCAGTGAAAACAAAAAGAATAAGATAGGCTCCTATACTCCACCCAGGAAACCGACAACAAATCTCCCATGGAAATGCAGCATCTTCAATTTCCTTCCGTGACAAGCTTGTTTTCCTGCCCTACGGCCAGGCTTGAGTGACAGTTACCCTTCCCCAGCCACCCCCAACTCAAAGGGAGAGCTGGACCTGGAACAAAGAAATAAAAGACGTTATTTCATTCACTCAGTCCACCTTCCCTTCCTTCAGCACACTTTCACTGAGTTTCCTGACCTCAAACCACGGCGGTAGATTATGAGGGATGTAGAGATAAATGGCAGCATCCTTGCCCTTGAGGAGTTTATGGCATTCCAGAAGGAAGTGATCCTATGAAGATCTCCCATTGATCTAGCATTTTAAAAAAATATATATTTTATTGATTTTTTATAGAGAAAAGGGAGAGGGATAGAGAGCCAGAAACATCGATGAGCTGCCTCCTGCACACTCCGCACTGGGTATGTGCCCGCAACCAAGGTACATGCCCTTGACCAGAATCGAACCCAGGACCTTTGAGTTTGCAGGCTGACGCTATATCCACTGAGCCAAGCCAATCAGAGCTTATCTAGCATTTTTACATGAAATAAGAAGCCATGGTATTTCATGATTACTCTGGCCTTTCATGTGAGGGGTTTGAGCGTGAACAGGACCAGAACCTGCATCTTCAGACTATAGACCTACCCAAGCACTTTCCATTTCACCAACTTGCCTTTTGATTAAAGCAGGTCTGTAACGAAAGGAAATTAACATACTCTCTGTTTAAACATTTCATGATATCTTTTTATTGTGCTGTTGTTGTTTTTTTTTTTGGGGGGGGGGGGGTTGAGAGAGAGAGAAACATCAGTGTTAGAGAGAAACATTGATTGGTTGTCTCCTGCACGTATCCCAACCAGGATTGAGCCCAAAAGCCAGGTTTGTGCCCTGACTGGGAATTGAACCCAACAGATTTTTAAAATATGAAACTACAGCCGAAACTGGTTTGGCTCAGTGGATAGAGCGTCAGCCTGCAGAATGAGGGGTCCCAGGTTCGATTCCGGTCAAGGGCATGTACCTTGGTTGCGGGCACATCCCCGGTGAGGGTGTGCAGGAGGCAGCTGATCGATGTTTCTCTCTCATCGATGTTTCTGGCTCTCTCTCTCTCTCCCTTCCTCTCTGTAAAAAAATCAATAAAATATATTAAAAATAAAATATAAAACTACACAGCCAAAATAATTTCTGAATGACAAAGTTAAATGTCATAATAGTAAAAAAAAAAAAAAAAAAAAAAAAAAGTCCCTTTCAAAACACGAAGATACATGAATTACTATTCAATCAGCAAAGCTCCTTGGATTCATAAGGTAATTGCTACCATTCATTGAACTCCTACTGAGCACTGCACATACATTATGTATATGCCTCCAAAGTAGGTGTTACATTTTGTTTGTGGATGAAGAATTTGACCTCAAGTGAAATTTGGCCACTTTCTCACCGTCATATAGTAAATAATAGAACTAAGATTTAAACTCAGGCCTGTTTGGTCTTAAAGCTGTGTTCTGCCCGGCTCCAGTGGTTCAGAGATTGAGCCTCGGCACATGAACCAAAAGACTGAGGTTCAATTCCCAGTCAGGGCACATTCCTGGGTTGTGGGCTTGATCCTCATTAGGGGGCAAGCAGGAGGCAGCAGATTGATTATTTTCTCTCATCATTGATGTTTCTATCTATCCCTTCCTCTCTCTGAAATCAATTAAAAATTTTTAAATTTCTTTATTGATTAAGGTATTACATGTTAATTTTTTTTAAAATACCTGTGTTCTGTCTCCTACACCACATAGCCCCTAATGTCTATAAGAATTGTGTGCTTTTATGCACTTAACAAATATATGTTGACTGCCAGACCCACCCCTGTTCTGTGGAGCTTATATTTTAGTGGGAGAGGCATTCATCATACAGTCACTTAAATGGGTGTAAAATTGCCCCAGGTTTCAGTGCTATGAAGGGAAAGTCCATGGTGCTGGAAAAGCATAATGGGAGAGGGATCTGAGTGGGGGAGGCAGTGGAGGCCTGTGTGGTTGGAATGAGGAGTAAAGCAGGATGAGGGAAAGAAAGGCCAGTGGGTATCAGACCCATGGGGCCTTACAGACCTTATGTGTAAGGTGCTAGGTGTAGAAATATGAACCCACCATCTCAAGGCAGGGAAAGGCATTCCGAACACCGGGAACAGCGTGTGCAAGGGCATGGTGGGTGATAAATGGAATGAGAGGGGTCACAAGTATTTAAGTATTTGGGTCCTGTTAGAGCCCCATGTACATCAGGGAGTAATGGCAGAGAAAGTTTTAAATAAGCAGGGACCTTATATACCATGTTCACAATCTGGACTCCTAGAGATAGAGATATATACACTAGAGTGTTTAGGGAAGGGAATTGGTTACAGTTAAGTTTTAGACAGTGCATTTGGGCAGCTGTGAGGAGCATGACTTGGCTGAGTCAGAGACACCAGTTAGGAATAGCTTGCAAGACTCCAGGTGAGAGATGGCAAGGGCATGAACTGGCTGTGGCAGTGTACACGGAGAAGAGAGGGAGAAGGGAGAAAGCCCAACAAGGTTTCTGACCAGATGACCTGATATCATTAACCAGGCTGGGAAACACAGGGGCAGGGTGAGTAGTGAACATAATCAAGCCAGCCCAAACCCATGGTATGTCCACGGGCAGGTGTCCAGAACACAGATAGATCTTTCTGATCCAGTGCCCGGGAGGAAGCTCTGAGCTAGATTTAGATCTGGTACATTTAGCCTATGATTGGAGCTGTCAGAATGGCTAAGATCACCTAGGGATTGGGTGGAAAGACCAAAGCTTTGGGGATGCCAACATTTAAGGACCATGAGACTACTGAGGAGGGAAAGGGAAAAGGAGTGGGAGCGCCAGAGGAGAATGTCACAAGGCTTGTTATTCCTGGTCAAGCCTCAAATCAGAATTGTTATTTACCTTGCTTCAGTTGTGAGCATTAAATGATATAGTGTATAGCACTCACTTGATCTGACCCGAAGCTGAAAGTTTGGTAAATAATAACTATTATTTTTATCCAACAAATTATTGAGCACCCACTGTATACAAAGCAGACAAAGTCTGCAGAGAGAGACCTAGGCTCCAGCTTCTGGAAGCTTACAGTCTAGGGGGAGCCACAGTTTGCTGGCAAATCTGGGCCACTATTCTCCCGTGATAAACATTTCTGGTGTCTCCTACTGTGGTCTGGGCGCCGAGGTGTCTCCAGTACCCAGTGCCAATGCCACTTCTTCCCCAAATCCTGGGGCACTACTGTCAATCATATCTCGGCTTACAAATCTCATATCTGGCATCACTGTTGAGTGCCCACAGTAAAGATGCTACATATTCCATTCCATGGGAGAGTCTGCAGGAGCAGAAATGTCAACCTAACAGGAGAGCAGACCAAATGGAAACCTGATCTGGGGCTCAGAATATCCAGGCTGCAGGCTTGGCTCCATCCCATACCTGCTGAGTGGCCTTCGGCAAGTCATTTTTCCTTCCTTAGCGTCCACTTCCTCGTCTGTATAAGAAGATCATAAGAACGTTGATTTTAGCTTTGGGCCAGATGTAGGGGGCTGTGGGAATAATGTGTATGGACCATTGAAACTGTCCTTGCTGAATGCCACCTGAACAAGGTGAAAGGCTAGTGTGTTGCTGATGAATACAATGACAGCCTGTCAGTAACATCCAGCACACCACAGGCATGCTCAGAGAGCATGGGGAACTCCTCCCAACTAAGGAAATCCGGGAGCTCTGCACAAGGCTCTCCACTCTTCTGCAAAAGTCCTCCTGTCTGTGGCCTTTCCCTTTGCCAAGGGGGTGAGATCTGTTTAGGATGGGGAGAGGTGAGAAAGAGGACATAATTTCAGGTACTTTGAGATCCTCAAATGTTTTATTCTTTGAGTAGCAAAACACTCTACTCTGAATGGGGTAGGTCCTAGACACGTTGTGGAACAGAGGTTGAGCCTTCTGAGAATCTAGTTGGCTAACCCCTTCCTCAGCCCACAAGGTAGTCCTCTCCTCTATAAGAATCTCCCCTTTCCTGCTCCCTCCCTGATCCTGGCCACCAAGAGCTGGAATCTACCTTCAGGTGAGACACCAAATTCCCTCTCCCTGAATGCCATCCGCCTTTTAGCTCTCAGGGAGCAGGCCCTTAGAATGGGCCGCAGAATAATCAGGTCTGGGAATCCTGGGACCCCTACTTCCTGCTCACTGTAGGCCCCTCAGTGCACCTCATCCCGCCCCCTGCCAAGTTCCAAGGCTGCTCCAGGTTCTGGGGATAGAGGGGGAGGGGGGTTAGCAGAGAACAGTTGTTATCCCCTTTATCGCTTCAGCACCCTTCCCCAAGGTCTCCGGATGGCAAAATGAGCCATAAAAGGATTAAACCGATAGAACAGATTATCTCTTAATTAAGGACTTTAATTAGCCCAGGCCTAGGTCAAGCAAAAGCAAAACGTGAGCTGCTCCGAGCCGACTGAAGAAAACAAAGCTGAAAAATGAGTACTGTGTTTGGTTAGCGAGGTTCTGAGGGGTGACTATGCCTTGTTGGCCCCCAAAATAAGCATCTCTGGGAATGTATGAGTCAAACATTTTGTCTCATGGAAACTTCTAGAACCTAAGGCCAAGAGAAGAGGCATGGGAGAGCTTGGATGTCAGACTTGTAGATGTGGAGAGATCCTCAGGTGTGGTGAGTGTGGGGGTGCTCCCTGAGACAGGTTTGCTTTCCAGTTGGGGTCCCCTCCTGCTCCAGCACAGCACAGGATTTCATTCCGGGCTCTGCACCCAGCTCCTAACTTTCTTTCTTTCTTTCCTTCCTTCTTTCTTTCTTTCTTTCTTTCTTTCTTTCTTTCTTTCTTTCTTTTTTTTCTTTATTTTCTTTCTTTCTTTCTTCCTTCCTTCCTTCCTTCCTTCCTTCCTTCCTTCCTTCCTTCCTTCCTTCGTTCCTCTCTCTCTCTCTCTCTCTCTCTCTCTCTCTCTCTCTCTCCCTCCCTCCCTCCCTCCCTCCCTCCCTCCCTCCCTCTCTCCCTCTCTCCCTCTCTCTCCCTCTTCCCCCCTCTTCTCCCCAGTCCCCTTTGCCTCTCCCAGAATTTCTCTCCTTTTCGTCCAGGCTGGGCCACTCACCCCCTCCCCTTCTCTTTCCTGTAACTTAAGCTGTTGTTGGGAGCTGGAGGAACTGGGCTGGTTTGAAAGGAGGCCCCACTGCTTTTCCGTGAGGAATTGAAACCATGGAGCTGGGGGTGAGGGAAGGCAGGGGGGAGGGGGGCGACTTAGAAATCAAAGCGGCTGCAGCTCCATCTGGGAAACCAACTTTGATTTACTAGCAAGGACCTGGCTCTCTAACCACCATCCTTCCCTCCCACCCCCCAGCCCTGCCCACTCCCCTTCTTCCCTGGACTTTGCTTTGTGGCGTTAACTGGGCGGGGGTTTGTGGAGGGGGGACGCTGACTCCCTCCCCCAGCCTGAAAGCCTGTTTTTGTCCTGGGAGAACCAGCCCCGAGAAGCAAGGCCTGGGGGACCCCGGCTAAGCTGGGCTGCAGATGCTTCTAAAGGGGCCCTCGGTTTCAGGAGCTGGGTGTGGGGAGGGACCCCCGGGGGAAGGAAAGCCCCTCCACCCAGACAGCCTGGCCCCACAGCCTCAGCCCTGCTCTGGCTTGAGGCGACCCACTTCCCCAGACATGTGGGGCGGGGTATCCAGAGGAGGCCAGGACTTCTTCGTCCGTCTATGGCCTTCCTCTAGAACTGGGGGGCTGGGACCAGGAGTAGAGAGAAAAAGCCAAGAACAGAAAATGGCTGATAAAAATAATGAAATTCTATTTGAATAAGACTATTTTTTAAATTTAAATTCTCACCCAAGGATATGTTCATTGATTTTTAAAAAAAAAATTTTTTTTTTAGAGAGGAGGAAGGAAGAGAGAGAAAGAGAGAGAGAGAGAGAGAGAAAGAGAGAGAGAGAGAGACATACATCGATGTGAGAGAGAAACACATCGGCCCGAACCAGGAATTGAACCCCCAGCCACCCAGGCAGGGCTTCATAGATTCTTTTGTGTTGCGATGCAGTGTGGGGCTATGGACAACAGTGGGTTCCAGCGGGGACTAAGGCCATTTTGGATGTGCAGTTCTCTCTTCCGTTCCTCTACTGTCCCATTTCTGTTTCACTTTGCTCTTTCTCTGTCAAATCCTTAAGCTCCCCAAGGTTTAAGGTGTCTCTAATGGGAACTCTACGATCAAAATAGGGCCCTGAATGTCAGTGCCAAGGGCCAGAAGGGAGAAGGAAGCGGGCCGAGACTGCAGGCAATGCTTGTGCATGCTGTTGACTAACCACCTCGTCCTCCTCAGTGAAAAGGTGATGCTTTAAATCCCTGAACGCTTGGGTCCCAGGCAGAGCCCCCTCCCGCCCACCTCACTGGGTATTTTTCAGGGATCAAGCATTCAACCTTCAGGACTAGCTTTGAGGAAGGAGAGGAAGGGATCAATTCGGCATGTGCCCTCTACAAATCAAACCTTTTTAGAGCTCACAGCTCTATGTGAGCTCCTACCCTAGGACAATGTTCTTGAGAGCTTAGGGTCCATGCATTAGAATCATGGGGAAAGGGGTGCTGGGGCAGGGTTCGCCTATTAGGAATTCAGACTCCTGAGTCCTCCCAATGATCTGAATTCATAATCCCCAAGTGATTATTTTTTTTTAAATAGATATATTTTATTGATTTTTTTAGAATGAGGAGGGGAGATGGATAGAGAGTTAGAAACACCAATTGCCTGCCTCCTACACACCCCCTACTGGGGATGTGCCCTCAACCAAGCTATGTGCCCCTGACTAGAATCAACCCTGGGACCCTTCCATCTGCAGGCCAAAGCTTTATCCACTGAGCCAAACTGTTAGGGCCCAAGTGATTCTTATACACTAGAACTCTCTGCTTTCCAGATCACTCTTTTAACTTTCAGAGCCCTGGTTAATCCTGGCAGCTGCCCAGTCCTGCTCTGCTCCTTACTCCAAACTCATTCAACCACCCTTCAAAATCAAACCCCAATGAATCTTCCCAGCATGAGCTCCTGCACTCGCCATACAGCAGTGGACAGAATGAACTGCATCCGTCCCACTCCCTTCTAGGTGAATTCCTGTAAAGCAGAAGTCTGGAAGCCAAGAGTCTCATCTCAGCCTCTCTGGCAGCTAGAGTTCAAGATGCAAAAGGCATTCATTTGATCCTTGGAAGGTGGAGGGGACACGAGGTCATGTTCTTGCTGTTCTGGCTATTTCTGCTGGGAGAGAAGGTCCTGGAACGGGCTTTTCCTGGCAGCGGCACCAGTGCTCAGTGTTCGTGACAGCAGTGGCACATGGCACTGATTCCCACGGGGCTATGGGGTTACATCCTTGACCTTAGTTCCAGTGGCAGCCTTCTGATTCTCCCTGCCTGAGGGTGGCAGAGGCGGTAGCTCCTCCTGGAGGACCATCTCCATGGCTTCATTATAAAGTTTACTCCTCCAGTCCATCCAACATTTTTGCAAGCACCTAATTCCCCATTGGCTTAGTCGAGTGGTTGGCAAACCACGGCTCGAGAGCCACATGCGGCCCTTTGGCCCCTTGAGTGTGGCTCTTCCACAAAATACCATGTGCGGGTGCACACACAAACAGTGCGATTGAAACTTTGTGGCCCAGGCGCAGAAGTTGGTTTTCGGCCTGGGAGAGTCTATTTTGAAGAAGTGGCATTAGAACAAGCTAGGGGCCAAAGAGCCACATGTGGCTCTCGAGCCGCAGTTTGCAGACCACTGGCTTAGTCTACTCGGGCTGCTGCAACAAAATACCATAGGCTGAGTGGCTTACACAACAGACATATATCACCTCTGTTCTGGAGGTTGAAAGTTCAAGAACAAGGTGAACTTCTTCCTGGCTTAGAGAAAGCCTTTCCCTGGTGTGTGAGTATAGCAAGAGAACTATCTTTCTCTTTTTCTTCTTATAAAACCACCAGACTAGGGTTAGGACTCCACCTTTATGGCCACACTTCACCTTAATTACCCCCTAGGAGCCATATGTCCAAATACATTCAAATCGAGGATTAGAGCTTCAACATATGAATTGAGGGCTGCACAGTTTAGTCCTCAGCACCTGCATTAAATATCCTTCTGCACAAAGCACCTAGAATGGTTTCTGTTTCTTGTACCAAAGCCTGACTTTACCAGTGAACTAGATAGAGCAGAACACTTGGTACTTTCATATTCCATGTCCTTGCTCCAATGGGCTGTTTTAGAATGCTCTCTACCATGGTAAATCCTTTAGGGCTCCTTTTTTTGTGGTTACCTGATCCCCTCCCCCCACCCCTTCCTTTCTCTGGGTTCATGCTTATGGCATTCAGCATTTGGTATATATTATTTATGTATGTCTAACAACCCCCCCCCCCACTCTCAACAAGATACTCTTGAGAGCGGAGGCTATATCTTAGTTTTTGTGTACACCCTAGTGCAGTGGTTCTCAACCTTTCTAATGCCATGACCATTTAATACAGTTCCTCGTGTTGTGGTGCCCCCCAACCATAACATTATTTTTATTGCCACTTCATAATTATAATTTTGATATTGTTATGAATCATAATGTAAATATCTGTGTTTTCCGATGGTCTTAGGCTCTGCAGCAGCAGTTCTCAACCTATAGGTTGCCCAAGACCGTCGGAAAACACAGATATTTACATTACGATTCATTAACAGTAGCAAAATTACAGTTATGAAGTAGCATGAAAATAATTTGATGGTTGGGGGGCACCACAACACGAGGAACTGTATTAAAAAGATTGAGAACCACTGCCCTACTGTCTATAATAGGTGATATATAGTAGGTGCTCAGTAAACATTTATTAAATAAATCAATGTCCTTTACAAGTAGGGCAGGGCCTGACGAACTCCCTACGTTGGGTAGTCTAGAGACTCAAACATCTGCCTTAGATGCCCAGCCTGACTCCCTGACTGCTTGGTCCACCTCTGGAACCCACACTTAGGGAAGGGGAGAAGCTAAGCTCTGAGGAGGGGAAATGAGCAATCCAGGTCTCTAGGGTTCAGGTTTCAAGCCTCCTGTTTGTCAAGATTATCCAGTTCCTTAAAGCCATATTCAATGCCAATCTGAGAAGATGCGAAGGAAAAATCAAATTTAATATCCTGGGACCCTACCTGGTTTGGCTCAGGGGATAGAGCATCAGCCTGTGGACCGAAGGGTTCCAGATTTAATTCTGGTCAAGGGCACATGCCCAGGTTGCAGGCTCAATCAATGATTCTCTCTCATCATTGATGTTTCTATCTCTCCCTCTCCCTTCCTCTCTGAAGTCAATAAAACTATATTTTTAAAAAATTTAACATCATGGGGAGATCCCATGGAGTGGACCAAGGAGATCTGAGTGCTTGGGCCCTGGCTTTGGCACTTACGAGCTCTCTGACCTTCAGTGAGTCATTTTGCTTCTCCTTCTCTGAGTATCGGCTCCCTACTTCCTCACCGTATTCCCCTGAACAGGTCAGGTCACTCAAGCTCTTCGAAGGTCAGACCCTTCATCTCTAAATTGCAGGTGCTAACCTTCCCTCTCAAAGGGTCTGGAGAATCAGGTGAAGTGGCAAGTGAGCAGTGACTTCGATTAACAGACAGACACTCAAGTCTTTTGTATTTGTTTGTCCTCCTCTCCCTGGAACAGGTAGAGGCAGCAGGAGAGGAGGTTTTCCAGGGAAACTGGGCAGGTGACAGACTTCTAAGACCCGAGAGCTTCAAAAAGCTTCCCCCCTAGCCCCCCCAACCCCGTCCCTGGGCTTGGTCACTCTGGTTAACCTCTGAGGAATTCTGTGGCCTGAGAGCTGGGGGTAAATATGCTAATATTTGGCTAGATTCAAAATCGATAGATGAATTCAGTTCTGGGGATAGCAACACAAGGTCTCTTTGAAGCTGGGGCTGACCCAAGTCACTCTCCAGGCATCTCTCTTTTGACACCTTCCCCAACTCTTTCAAACTTCTCTAATCATCCCCAAACGAGAGAAGCTGACTCATTAGGAAGCAAAGAAAGAGAGAAAAACCTTAGCTGAGCCCTAACTAATTTGGCTCAGTGAATAGAGCATCGGCCTGCGGACTCAAGGGTCCCAGGTTCGATTCCTGGTTGCAGGCACATCCCCAGGTGGGGGTGTGGAGGAGGCAGCTGATAGATATTTCTCTCTCATTGATGTTTCTAACTCTCTCTCCTTTTCCCTTCCTCTCTGTAAAAAAAATCAATAAAATAAAATAAAATAACCCTTAGCTTATCCCTCTGAATATCTGCTTTTGTTGGGAGGGAACTTAATGTTGAGGACAGAACTGGGAGAAGCAGGTTTACCTCGTGGAAGGGAGTCATTGAGAGGAGAAAACACACTTCTCTCCTCTCTCCAGGAAGCTCTCCTTCCCTGCAGCTGGTGCCCCAAGGATCCCGCCTCCCCCCACCCCCTTTTCCATCCCAAGCCTTTCCTTAGAGAGAGCCTGCTGAGCCTGGAATGAGAAGAATCTGAACTACAAACAGACCTCCCAGAGGCACCCCCAACTCTCCTCTAACCACTCCAAGCCAGCAAAAGGCTGGCTTCCTGGAGTGGAGACTAAGAGGCAGGGCTGGGGTTTGGGCTGTGGAGAAGGGGCCTAGGTGGGGGGTACTCCTTTCCTGGAGAGGGAGGGAGGAAAGGAAGGACTGAGGCCCCAGCTGGTTTGGCTCAGTGGATAGAACATCGGCTTGCAGATTGTGGGTTTGATTCGGTCAAGGGCTCATGCCCAGGCTGCGGGCTTGGTCCCCAGCGGGGGCATGCAGGTGACAGCTGATTAATGATTCTCTCATCGTTGATGTTTCTATTTCTCCTCCCTTTCCCTCCCTCTCTAAAATCAATAAAAATATATTTTAAAAGGCAGGGGGTTGGGGGGGGGGGAGAGGAGAGAAAGAAAGGAACTAGGCTATACGATGACCATATTTTCTAAGCCAAAAATCAGAACCAGTAAAAGTGTTCTTGCTGGGACCATGGGTTTTTGGGGGATGAAGTCAACCTGTCCTAGGATACTGTGTTTCCTACCCTAGGAGTGGCAAGCAGACACCCAAATATAACCAACCCAGGAGGAGAGAACCCAATCAGTTCCCTCCGCCTCTCAGCCCCTCCTGGGCCGCTCTGCTTGGCTTCTCTCTGCCTCTGAAACAGTCAGCCAGGGAGGGGCTCCTGGTCCCTGCAGGAGCCGGGCCCCTCTGTCCTCAGTCTGGGCAGCATAAGGGAGTCTGAGAAAGCTGTGAATGAGCTCTGAGGCGTTGGGGGCAGGGGCTGGACTCAGAGGAAAGGTGGAGAGACCAGCCAAAAAGACTGAAGGCACAGAGCCAGAGGGGCCCCTCCTGCCTGCCACACTTCCCCAGACCCTGGCCTCCTGCCCGCCGTCCCCGGTATCCGCCCACCTGGACCCAGCCTGGGGCTTTGATCTGAGTAAGCCCGGGCTGTTCGTGTCCGCGGACGGCCAGGCAGTGGAGCGGAGGGGGGACCCTGGGGAGGTGACCGGGGAGGAGAGGCCGCTGGAGCTGGAAGCTGCCTCGGGCAGGATGACCTCTTTGCGGGGGCCGCTCTCTCCAGCTTGTAGAACACAGCTCCTGCCAAGGCTGGTATAGAAAGGCACAGAGCCCTCCGCGGGCTGGGGAAGGCCGCTGAAAAGGCAGCTTACGGGCTTCCTGCTGGGCGAGATGGATTAGGGGCCAGTGGGGAGAGAGCCAAGGAGGGAGAAAGGCACTGGCCCGGAGCCAGAGCGCCTTGGCCGAAGGCCCTCTGGGATCAGGAGCCCCTGGGTGTCTGGCGGGGAGGCAGGTGGGGTGGGGGAGCACTCTCCTCCTGGCCGAGGAGCCCAGCCAGGGCGACATACTGGAATGAGGAGACACTGCGGAGTCCCCAAAATAGAAGGGAGTAGGAAGGGGAGGAGACACTCCTGGTAAACCAGCAAACTGCCAGGAGGAAGAGGAGGAGGAAACGGAGTGAACTGACTAACCCAGCTGCTGCACCCGGGTCTCCCTCCCTGCTGCCTCCCGGAGAGAAGGCTTCGTCTCAGAGGTTCCGGGGTGGGCAGGGAGGGGACCACCCTTCCTACTCTCCAGCCAGCCCTCCGCTCCTCAGGGACCCCGATGTGGAACAGAATGAGGGGGAGCCAAGATGAACGGTGCAGCTGAGAAACGCTGGGTGGCGTCTGGACTGAGACAGCCAGGGCTGGTTTCACTCGGGCCTTGGGCTCCACTGTTTTATCTGAGAGATGGGACCGCTGAGCCACGTGGTGGAGTGCGATGAGCACTTGGGGGAGAAGCCCTGGGATCTGACTTGCCCTCTAAATTTTGAGGTCACCAAAAGAAAAAAAAATCTATTCCACGTAGCATATTGTCAAGAGCTGACGTGCATTCTGGAAACTGTAAAGCACTATAGGAATGTGAAGTATCAAGATGTCATTATCCCTGGAGAGAGAGAGCGAGAGAGAGAGAAGAGAGAGAGAGAGAGAGAGAGAGAGAGAGAGAGAGAGAGAGAGAGAGAGAGAGAGAGAATGAATATGGGTGTTCCCAGAAAGGGAGAGAACACACTGAGAACCAGGGGCTGCTATGTGGGGTGCTTTTCATTTCTTTATATCTTGACAAGGACTTTGAGAGCATGATATCATTGCCTCCCCGCTGCTCCCCCCCTCCCCCACATTTTATAGATGAAAAAACCAAGATGCAATAGATTGTGTAATTTCTTGCCCAAGTTTATAGAAACTCATAAAATGGGGCATCCAAATTAGAAGGCAAGACTCTCTGGCCCTAACCAGTTTGGCTCAGTGGATAGAGCGTCAGCCTGTGGGGTCCTGGGTTCGATTCCAGTGAAGGGCACATTCCCCAGTTGTGGGCGTGATCCCAGTAGGGGGAGTGCGGGAGGCAACCAATTAATGATTCTCTTTCATCACTGATGTTTCTCTCTCTCTCTCTCTCTCTCTCTCTCTCTCTCTCTCTCTCTCTCTCTCTCCCTTCTTCTCTGAAATCGATGGAAAAAAAAAAAAAGAAGGCAAAACTCTCTGGTCTTTAAAGGTGCTGTAGCCCCAGGCTCTGGACGCATTATTCCTACGTTTAGAGGATTTCTCCCGAAGTTTGATTTCTTCTCCTCTCTGGCTGGGCTCAGGCAGGAAGCTGGCTTGACCCCTCCCACTCCCCACAGCACAAAATGCTGTAAGGGTTGGCAGAGGGGACGAGGAAGCCCGAAGGGGGGCCTAGCTGACCAGATAAGGTACACGTGGCCACTGCGGCCGTTCCCAGGGGGCAAGGGCTCTGCCATGGGCACCTGAAGCTTTGGGCATCCCTGGATCAGCACTGCCCAGTCTCCCAGCTCAGCTGAGCCAGCCCCCTTCTTTGTGCGCAGCTTTTTCCCACAGCCTGGCCAGGCGGGTGCTGGGATCCCAGGCCCACCTCCTCCTGCTGGGGAGCACCCCACCAAGCCCCACCATAGAAAGCCTGAGCGTGGAGGGAAGGGAGCTGCCCTCACTCCGAGGAGGCCCGGCACCCTTCTCCCTTTCTGGGGAACAAGAAGCTTGCTAATGGGTTGGGCCCCTTCTCCAGCCCCTGGCCCCAGCCCTGGCTCCCCCAGACAAAAAGCTGCTTTACATGAGAAGAGCAGGCTGGCCTGGCCTTACCCGGGCACTCAAAGAGGCGGTAGCCCCTGACAGCCGAGAGACTGCCCCTTCCCCCACGCCGAGGCCTCATTTAGTTGCAATTAGCAATTCTTTGCAACCCACGGGGCTGAGGGGACAAATGCCCTCACCTCCCAAACCTGGCCTCTGGGCCTCAGTTCCTTATCCTCCTCCTCTCCCCCCCTCCCTTCAGCCCCTTCTCACTGCCCCACCCCCCGCTCCTGGACTGGTGTGTTGGCTTCCTTGGAGTTGCCCAAAGACTGAAGCACCCAGAGAGGCCAAACCAGCGGTGGGGGTGGGGTGAGGCTGCGCTGCCCCTCTTCAACCCACATCGCCCTTTCCCTCTGCTCGTCCCACTTGCCACCCCCTCTCCAAACCAGGCCTAGTGGAGGCGACAGATGGAAGGAAGAGAAGTTTTCAGAGAGCTGAGGACAGACAAGAGGGTGAGCTGGTGGTATAGGGCATGGGGGGTGACGGAGGGGAGGAGACTCTGTCTCAGATGAAGTCAGGACTCACCTCTTTTTCTTCTGCCCTGGCTGGCCTGACCCTCGATACTGCAATTTGGGCTCCCCCTTTATTCAGGGGGCCTTAGAGTAGGGCTGGGGGCCTGGAGCCTTGATTCAACGGCAGCCAGGCAGCTTGGAAAATGAGAAAGTAGAGATAGAACCCCAGGGCCCTTTTTAGGCTCCCACAAATCCACTCCTTGGTGTCTGTTCTCCATAGGGAAGGGGTGGGGTACAAGTGAGGGGAGAGGTCTCCAAACACTTTATTCCCCGTTTTTTATTGTTTAAAGTGTTTATATGTCTCCCTTTCCCCCCATGGAGCCCCTCCCCCCAACCAAGGCCCACCACCCCCCTTAGTAGTTTCCAAAGTCTCTGGTGGGCTTTTTCTGTCACCACCAGGGGGAGTCCTAGGTACAGAGGGGGCTCTCAGGTGGCGTGGGGAGATCCTGCTAGGTGAGCACACTTCCCAACACCCCCTGGACTTCCTTTCCCCATGGAGGAGCGTGAGCATCCCTGGCTGAGAAGAGCCCATGTTCTAAGGGGGTTCTGTCCCAACTTTAAAGGGTATGTGGGGGTGAGATGAGATGTCCAACATGTGGTTCAGCTGGTGATCAAGGAACAAGGTGAAGTTAAAGGACTAAGACTCCCCTGGAATCACCTTAGCACCCCCTTCCCTGCAGGGCTCTTTTGGGAAGAGTTGGGGATTCCTGGTTGGAATGGGGGGGCAGGGGCATCTCCTAAGGGTCTTCAGGATTTATGAGAGGAAGAGGACAAGGGGACTTAGAGGCAGAGCAGGAGGTTCGTGGTTGAGTTGAGATGAGCTGGGTTGTTTTGGGGGGTCATGTTCAGTATTGATATCACACCACCCAGGTGACTGTGGAGGGGGGCACAGTTTAAGCTTCAGTGGGCTCTCAAAACTCCCATCCTTAGACCCTCACCTCACAGCCAGGGAGGAAACTGAGGTTAGATGGAAGCCCCAGGTGTTTCTAGGGAAGGAATCACCGAGCTCCCCTTTTCCTTCAGAAACCCCCCAATCTCTGGAAAGAAAAAGTGCCCCCAAATGAAGAAGGGTTGTGAGTTCCCACTCAGAGCGTCAACAGGCCAAAGGAAAGTGAGGTCCTTGCCCCAGGGGAGAGCCGGGGTTGGACTCCTCCACAATCTGTCCCAGAGGAGTTCCCTGTCCCGCCTGGGTTCCGGGTCCTCAGAAGGGCTGGGGAGGCTAGGTGTCCGGACACCTGGGATTCTGTCTTCTTCAGCTGCTGATGTGCTTGGGTCTCTAGACCTGCAAAGCTTGTGAGGCCCCCGGGGCACCTACCTCCCCTGGGAGGAAAGAATTTAATGGGGGTCAAGTGCTGGAGCTCCGAGCAGGAAGCAGTTGTGAGCCAAAGGCAGGAAATGCTCCTCAAGAGCCATCCTCCCACAGCCAGCCGCCTCTGAGTAGCTTGTTCGCTGCACTCCCCTCCTGGTGCAGCGAGGAGGGGGACCTGGAAGGGGAAAGAAATTGGGTGGAGGAAGAAGGAAGCAGGGCCTGCCACTCACTGCCCCACTCCGCTCCCATCCCTGCTAGAGCCTCTTGCTGGCAATTTCCCCTGTCCCTCCAGGCCCTTCCCAATCTTGGGTGTCTGAATTCCATCCTGCCAAGAGCCTTTGACCCCACAGTCAAAGCCCCCCCACATCAGAGGCCTGCCCCCTTGGCTTCCTCTACTTACCCTGGGAGCACTAGATGCCCCATCCTTCCTGGTTGACTTGGGGGTCCCTCTTCTTTGCAGCTTTGGCCTCTGCTGTCCCCATAGCTTTTCTCTCCAGGGCCAAATCCTACAGACCCTTGAAAGCTGCCTCCATGGTGAAACTTCCCTGGTTTCCTATGCTGCTTTGTCCTCACGTCTCAGGGCACAAACCACACGCTCCCTTGCTTTAGAATTATTTGAGATCCTGTCTTTCCACTGCGCTGAGGGCTCCTAGAACTCCACCCCACAGAAACAGAAGGTGAGCCACTTTATGCCATTTAAAACATTCTAGTAGCCACATTTTAGAAAGTGAAAAAGAAGCAGGTAAAAGTAATTCTAATAATGCTATTAAACCAATGTAGCCAAAATCTTATATTCAAATTAAGTCTTTGGAATTTAGTGTGTATTTTACTCTTACAAGCACAACTCAGTTCGGCTTAGTCCTGTGCTCAACTAGTCACGTGACTAGTAGTTACCATATGGGACAACACTATATTGAGATCAGGAATGGAGGCCCAGGTTTACACTAAAAGTCCAGGTAGCATCTGTTTAAAAAGCCCAGTTGTGCCTTAATCGATTTGGCTCAGTGGATAGAGCATCGACCTGAGGACTCAAGGGTCCCAGGTTCGATTCCAGTCAAGGGCATGTACCTTGGTTGCCGGCACATCCCCAGTAGGAGGTGTGCAGGAGGCAGCTGATCAATGTTTCCAACTCTCTATCCCTCTCCCTACTCTCAGAAAAAAAATCAATAAAGTATAATTTTAAAAAATAAAAATAAAAAGCCCAGTTATTGGAACAAGATAGTTTGAGCTTGAGTACTAGTCCAACCACTGTGTGACCTTAGATGGATCCCTTAACCACTCTGTGCCTTAACTGCCTCGTCTATAAAATAGGTCTTAACAAGCCCCACAGAGTTGTTGTGAAGGGTATGTGCATAAAACAACAGCTGGCACATACTAGGCACTTAATAAAGAGAATATGAGGTGTTCTTACTTAATAAAGGTTGCGTTGTCTTCCTCTCTGTATGCTGCTGACATCAGCCCCAAACAATTAACTGAAAGACTAAATGAAACAATTAGTCCTTTGCTCTGCAACAGATTGCGGCAAAGTGAGCTGGGTGGAGTGAGATTCGTCTGGAGAAGTTGGAACAGGACTGAGAAGGAAAGGCTGTGGGTGGCTGGCAAAAAGCTCCGTAGAGGGCCAGGTTTACAGATGTGCTGCCATGGAATTTGGAAACAGTAACAGAGCAACATAAGGCTGGGATGATTCATTGCTGAAATGAAGCTTCTGGGGTTCCAAGTAGGGAGGTCTGGAGCCCTGGAGCCTTCACAAAAGGCCCCACAGAACAGGGTGAGGTTTGGAAAAACCAGCCGGCAGCGGTGATGGGAGTTTGCAGAGTGCGTGGAGAGAGGAACTAGTGGAGACAAACTATAGTTTGATTGGAGTCAGGCCCACACCCCTGCCCCTCTCCTCCCTCCCTTAGAAGAGATCTCCTCGAGGGAAGGGACTGAGGGCTGCATTTTTGAGGCAACAGCGCCCTCTGCTGGATTTGGAGACCTGGGGCGGCAGCAAAAATGAGCGGTGCTGTAGTTTAGGGGAGGGGGTGACAAAATTCTGTACAGGGAAAAAAAATCTGTGTCAGATACAGACCTTCCTCATCACCAGACAGTCCCGAGAAGTTCACACAATCAAATTAATAAAAATTTGGGAAATTTATGCAAAATGAGCAGTCCCTGACGGTAATTGCCTATTGGATCATCATTATTTGCTCAGTTGTGGAAGATAAATGTGTACTATATTCATTTTACCTCGTAATCCTTTGGAGTTTATAGTGCTATGAGTTAGAGGCAAATAATAATAATAACGGTGATAATAATAACAACAACAATAATAGTAGCAAATGCTTATATAGCCCTACTATGTGCCAGGTACTATGCTTTTATTGTTTTATAGATGATGTACTAAGGCACAGAGAGGCTTACATCACTTGCTTCCTGTGACACAGCTGACAGATGGCCAAGCCAGACTGCACACTCCGGCTCCGGAGTGTGTGCACTGAAACGCCACGCCACCTACTGCTTCTCTGAGATCATCAAGACCACTTCCTCCCTTACGTGAGAGATGGTGCGTCTAGGTCAGTGGTCGGCAAACTCATTAATCAACAGAGCCAAGTATCATCAGTACAATGATTAAAATTTCTTTGGAGAACCAAATTTTTTAAACTTAAACTTCTTCTAACGCCACTTCTTCAAAATAGACTCGCCCAGGCCGTGGTATTTTGTGGAAGAGCCACACTCAAGGGGCCAAAGAGCCACATGTGGCTCTCGGGCCGCAGTTTGCCAAACACAGTCCTAGGTGCTCCATGAATCTAGACCTTTCTAGTTCTGATTCTGATTCTCTGAACACTGCTCAAGAGTGTTTTGGTTTTTTTTTTAATCAGGGTTAACATTTGTTGATTTTGTGTGCACTAAATACATGCCAGGCACTGTGCTAAGCATGCTGTTTGGGTGATCCCACTGAGGCTCCATAATGGCCCTATGAGATGATTATTTCTTACACCTGATGGGCAGGTGTATTCAATTTCTATAGCTACATAACAAGCGACCACAGATTCAAAGGCTTACAGCAATACTCATTTATTATCTCATAGTTCCTTTCTTTCCCCCCCCTCCCCCCCCCCAATAGATTTCAAAGAGGAAGGGAGAGGGAGAGAGATGGAAACATCAATGATGAGAGAGAATCATTGATCGGCTACCTCCTGCACGCCCCCTACTGGGGATTGAGCCCACCTCCTGGGCATGTACCCTTGACTGGAATTAAACCCAGGACCCTGAAGGGTCAGTCTGTGAGTGTAGGCTGACGCTCTATCCACTGAGCCAAACCAGCTGAGGCTATTAGCTCAAAGTTTCTATGGTTTAGAAGTCCAGACATTCTCATCACAAGGAGAATTTTTTTCTTTTATTTTTCATATTGTATCTGTATGAGAAGATGGATGATAGCTGAAACTCTTGTGGTAATCATTTCACAATATATGTAAACGAAACCATCATGGTGTATGGCTTAAATTTATGCATTTATGTATGTCAATTATTTCTCAATAAAACTGGGAAAGAAAAAGAAAGTGCAGGCATGGCTTAGCGGGTCCTCTGCTCAAGTCTCACAGATGCAATGTAGGTGTTCTTATCTAAGGTTTGACTAAAGAAGAAATGTTTCCACATTTAATCAGATTATTGGCAGTCATTTTTCCTCCAGGGCATAGGACTGAGGACCCTGGCTTCTTGCTGGCTGTCAGCTGAAGGCAGTTCCTTTCTACCTGGAGAATAAGCACCAGGTGTGTGTGTGTGTGTGTGTGTGTGTGTGTGTGTGTAAAAAGGTATTTTTATTCCAAGGAATTGGCTTTGGCTGGCAAGTATGAAGTCCACCCACATTACCAAGAATAATCTCCTTTGCTTAACTGATTGTAGATATAAACTGATTGTAGATATTTTTTTTAACAAATAAGTGATTTTATTTATTTATTTATTTTAAATATATTTTATTGATTTTTTACAGAGAGGAAGAGAGAGGGATAAAGAGTTTGAAGCATCGATGAGAGAGCATCATCCACCAGCTGCCTCTTGCACACCCCCTACTGAGGATGTGCCCTTGACCGGAATCGAACCCGGGACCGTTCAGTCCGCAGACTGACGCTCTAGGGGTCTTCAAACTACGGCCCGCGGGCCACATGCGGCCCGCAGAGGAGTCTGATCCGGCCCACCAGGTTTTTTGGCAGTGAGCGCAGCCGAGGTGTTACAGTAGGAATTAGTAGTTCATATAGTCCGGCCCTCCAGCTCTCTGAGGGACCGTGATCTGGCCCCCACTTTAAAAAGTTTGAGGACCCCTGTCTGAGCCAAACCGGTCTCGGCTGATTGTAGATATTAACCACATCTATAAAATATCTCCACAGCAACACCTAAGTAAGGGTGTGATTAAATAATTGGGTACTACAGACGAGCCAAGTTGCCGCATAAACACCTGACATCGCTGCTGGCATCACCAAGCCAGCAACTCACTCTAGAGTTGCGAGTTCCCTTTGCCACTGCAGCATCAAACCCCTACCAGCCCCAAAGGACCTCTTTCCTAGAGCTGGAAGCTGTTGGGAGAGGGAGCTTCCAGTCTGGAAACCCCATTTCTGAGATATTATCCTGGGGGCAGGTGAGGAGTCCCCATGGCCTTTGCATTGCCTAGGTACGACGGTAGGTGGCAGCACACACATTCCCATTGCAGCCCTTGGAGCTGTGCGCGCACTTCCGGGTTGGGACAGGACCTAACAAGGCACAAAGGAATGTGGTTGCCTCAGATTGGACCTCCTTTTAGTCCCCAGTGCCCGAAATAGAGTGCGGTAAACAACCTCCCCTCCAACCCTCTCCCTGTCCCTCTTCCTCTGGGCATAGTGTGAGGCAATCCCCAACAAATTCCAGTTCCAGGTCCAGCACTGCTTTGCGGGACGTCTGGTCACCTTAGCTTTCTTGCCTGCTTACTCTTTGCCCTTTCTGTACCACCTGTTGAAACGCTCTCCCTTTCATTCCACTCTCCTAATCATTCTCAGCTCAAAAAAAAAAAAAAGGTTGTTGTTCTTGTTTTTTGAATTGGTTACCATGATCTTAAACTTTACATATGATAATGAGTGCCAAAAAAAGTATGACAAAGAAGAAAGTGAGCATTAACACAAGCATAGCCTTAGCCAGGTTGTCTCAATGGTTAGTGCATAGGCCTGCATACTGAAGAGTTGCAGGTTTGGTTCTGGTCGGGAGTGTATGAGACACAATCAGTGGATGTGTCTCTCTCACATTGATGTTTCTCTCTGTGTGTCTCTCTCCCTCCCTCCCATTCTCTCTAAAAAAAAAATCCATGGAAAAAAATATCCTTTGGTGAGGATTAACAACAACAACAACAAAACAAGCGTAGAATTCTGAGTTCAGAGCCCTGTTCAGTAGGCCTGTGCCTCTGCCTGGAACTGTCTGGCCCAGTTTACAATACCCTGTTCTCAGCTCAAATGTCACCTCTTTTAGAGGTGTCACATGATTGTTGCTGAATTTAAAGTAGCCTCACCCAGTTCCTCTCTATTGCATCACTCTATCACATCATCTCCCCAGTACCTGGCTGTGTCTGAAATAATCTCACTCACTTGTGTATTGTCTGTCCTCCCTCAACCCTCTCCATGAAGGACCCTTCCTGTCATGCTCACTTCAGCATCTCCAGCATTCAGAGCAGGGCTGTTTCAGCTGGGCACATAATAAATATTTTATGAATAAAGGAACGAATATGCTGAAGAATGCACTCCAGGAAGCTGGGCTAGCGTATTGGACACCTACCACATGGCCAGCAGGTTTTCCCCTCTGAATTGTATTTTAATGCCGTTGGGCATTCTAAATACCATAGGCTCCTTTATTCCCACTGCCTTAATTCGATCCCAATTCACACACTTAAGTTCCTGTCTCTCCTCCAGGTGAGCAGGGATGGACAGGCCACGTTAGAATCTGATTAACTGTGTGACCGTAAACAATTTATGAGACCTCTCTGAGCCTTGCTGCTACATCTGCTCCAGGAGGGTAATTATGCTACCAGCTATTTGGATTATTTCCAGATTAAATAAAACGACACCCACAAACTGCATGTAAATACTAAAATGTTTACGAAATGTCATTATTACTAGTTTAAGAGAGGCAGTGATGAATGGGAGGGATACAGGTTCTGGTTCCAGCTCTTCACATACTATCTGTGTGACCTTGGCCAAGTGACTCTACCAGCCTGACACTCCCTGTCCTTTTCCACAAAACGGTTGTGATAACAGTGACGGCTATTTCACAGTATTGTTGGGATTACCAGAGAAAGTTCGAGATGAACATATGAGGTGTTCTTACTTTTCCCGGAGGGAGCACGGGGAGGGGAACATAGTAGGAGCCCAGGGACAGCCCCACATGGGGCATGTGGTCAGTAGGGGCCTGTTCTCATTTGCATTATATCCGGACTCCCCAGGAGACAGAGCTAGTTCCACGGGCCCGAACAGAGACAGCCCTGCCTCTTTCCCTAATGAGAAAGAACAAACGTCTGATTTCACAGATAAGCAAGTTACCCCCCCCCCCATATGTGTGTTTGTTGTTGTTGTTTTAAAGCTAACCTTTGTGCCTTCCAAGATGTGCAGCTGAAGGGTTCAGACCATGTTATCTCCAAATATGGCAGTGTGACATATTGCATATTTCAAGCTGAAGGAATTTAAGAAATGGCATGTGCAGGACTTTCTGACCTTCAGGTCATAAAACTTTCATGTGAGAGGTGCCTTCTCTATGCCAGGAAGAGAGGAGCACCCTTATTTCTGAAAACCAAGGGGCACAGAGAGGAATCTGAATGAACAGATCTTGCTTGCTAACTTTCTCCCAGTGTACTATACTTACCTCATACTCTTTGTCCTGTCACAACTTTCCATTCTTAATCCAACCTCGCTTAAAACCACTCAGGTTTAACCATGCCTTTAGGTTCTCATTTCCTTATGAAGCTCCCATACCCCTTAAAACTTATACTATGTAAATGTGTGTGCTTTTCTCTTGTTCATCTGTCTTTTGTTACAGGGGTCCCAGTCAAGAATTTAAAAGGGTAGAGGAAAAAGATAGTTTTCATCTCTGGCACAGCCCTCTATCCACACTTATTGATCCTATACTTTTGTGGGCTGGAGGTTCATAGAGTCAGTCCTACTCTTGCCATTTGGCTGCCAAGAGTCTGACTTTGGGTGAGGGGTGGGGATGTCTGGAAGAAAAATGGCAATTCTAAATTCTTTCCTTTGTTCTTCTTACCACTGATTCTTGTTATTTGGAACCAACCACTTTCAACCGCCTCCCCCGTCCCATCGCCCCCATTTGCTTAGTTTTGTATATTCTTTCTTTCTTTTTTTTTTTTTTTAAAGATTTATTTATTTATTTTTAATCAATCTTTATTGTTCATATTATTACAAAGGTTCCTCATTTCTTTTCTTTTTTTAAAAATATATTTTATTGATTTTTTACAAAGAGGAAGAGAGAGGGATAGAGAGTTAGAAACACCGATGACAGAGAAACATCAATCAGCTGCCTCTTGCACACACCCTACTGGGAATGTGCCGGCAACCAAGGTACATGCCCTTGACCAGAATCGAACCCGGGACCTTTCAGTCCGCAGGCCGACGCTCTATCCACTGAGCCAAACCGGTTCCGGCTGTATATTCTTTTTTCTTTTTTCTTTTTTTTTTTTCTTTTTAATATTTTTAAATTTATTTCAGAGAGGAAGGAAGAGGGAGAGAGCGTTAGAAACATCAGTGATGAGAGAGAATCACTGATCTGCTGCCTCCTCCATGCCCCACACTGGGGATCGAGCCTGAAACCGGGGCATGTACCCTGACCAGGAATAGAACTGTGACCTCCTGGTTCTCAGATCCACACTCAACCACTGGAGCCACCAGCTGAGCAAGTAAGTTTTCTATATTCTTATCACTGATTCCTCTCTCTCTCCCCTGACACACACATTCTAGAGAGGTATAAATCTCTCTTTCAAACTAGATATTACATCAGATTTCTTTTTGTCTTGTTAACACTCTTCCTGGGGCCTCTGTCCTCCCATGTCCTCCTATTCTCATCCGGACTGGATTTTTTAAAAAATTTTTTAGGCCTACTGTACAGTTGTTATCCTGCAGGTCTCTACATTGTCACCCTGGGAATTCTCTTTGCCTTTCTGTCAGGTTCTATCTCTGCTTTCTGGATCTCAAGTCTCCCCTTTTCTTATCTTACTCCTTTGTTTTGCTGTAGAACATTCTCTAGTGGCTTCCAAAGAATGAATAGGTGGGAAATGTTCCTTTTGAGTGCTTGCAGGTCAAAAATATCGTTTTTCTCTTTCAAGTTTATGAATAGTTGACTGGATATACTGTAGTTTCTAGGTTGGAAACCATCCCCTCTTAAAATTTTTAGGGCATTACTCCTTACTCTCCTTCCCTCTGATGTTTTAGAGACATCATTTCAAATCCCAGTCCTTTATTTGTGACCTACTTTTCCTGTGTGGAAACCTTCAGGGGCTTCTCTTTGATCCACGTGTCCTGAAATTTCACAACACTGTACCTAGCAGAAAGTTATTTTTAATTCGTTGTGTTGGACCTTCTCAATTTGGAAACTCAGGCCCTTAGTACTAGAAAGTGTTTATATGCTATTTAAGAAAGAACACATATATACTAGTAACCTGGTGCATAGATTCCTGCACATTGAAAGGAAATTAATTAGAAGGTGGCCAGCAGGATGGGACTGAGCGAGATAGACCGGACACACCCTAAAGCCAACATCTGCCAGTCCCTCCCCTGCTGACCACACCTGGGGTGGCACAATGGCTCAAAAGGCACCTGCAGAGTGAGTGGGGTACTTCAGCAGATGGGGTCCCTTGGCCTGGCTTGGATTGGGCCAAAATTGGCTCTCCTACATCCCCCAAGGGGTCCTGGAGTTTGAGAGTGCACTCTGCAAAGTTGCTGTTGTACAGGGTGTGGAACGCAAACACAACTGTGCAGTAAACCAGATTCAGGGCCAACAGTACTCCAGCAACAACATAACCCATGGCTGAAGGTGGAATCGCATGACCCTGCAAGAAATGGGGCTCCTTCCCCTTTGGTTTCAGGATGCATCACCTGAGAACTGCCGCTGCCAAGTCACTGCATCTCAGCAGCTCCTGCATTGAGTGTCTTCCCCTTGGTGGTCAGTGCATGTCATAGCAATGGGTTAGACGGTTGGACACTTAGCATATATATTTATATATATTTTTAATTGTTTAAAGTATTACATATGTCTCCTTTCCCCCCGATTAACCTCCCTGCCACTTCCACCCCCTATATGTTATTTCTTCAATATTCTCTTCCTTCCATTTCCCCTGTTCATTCTGGAAATTCTATTATTCAGATATTGAATCAATCCTCCACATTTTCTTACCTGTTATTTCCCATTTCCCCTCTTATCCTTATTTAGTGACCACTATGTGCTGTTCATTATTCTAAGTGCTGGGGATATAAAAGGGAACAAAACTGAGAAAAGCCCCTGCTCTCATGGAGTCTAAATTACATTTTAGAAAGCGATAAGTATTATGGAGAAAAATAAAATTAGGGAAAGCCCACCTGGTATGGCTCAGTGGTTGAATGCCAACCCATGAACCAAGATGTCACTGGTTCGATTCCAGGTCATGGTGGCACATACCTAGGTTGTGGGCTGGATGCCCACTAGGGAGCGTGCAGGAGGCAACTGACTGATGTTTCTATCTCTAGTCCTCTCTCTGTCTCTCCCCCTTCCTTTCTCTCTCTATATCTATCTATCTATCTATCTTTATTTCTCTATCTCTCTATCCCTCTTCCTCTCCCTCTAAAATCAATAAGAACATATTAAAAAATAAAATTAGGGAATGATAGGCAGAAAGAACAGCATATACATAAACCAGTAAGTGGAGCAGGTTGATGCAGGAACAGTCCCATGGGATGAAGGTAAAGCCAGTGAGTCCAGAGAGGTGGGAAGCAGAATGCAGAGAGGAAAATGAGGTCTGAAAGGTGAGGTGGTGGTAGGTGGACTTTACTCTGTGAATGATAGGGAAAGCTACTGGAGGTTTGGACTGATGTGATCTGACTGACCTTTTTACAAGATCACTATAGCTCCTTTGTTAAGTGTAGGAGGTCAGGGTGGAAGCAGAGCACTTAGTAGCTATTGCAATAAAGAGAAATAACGATGACTTGGTCCACCTTTTTACTGTTTTCTGGGAGATTTCCACAACTTTATTTCTTTATATATATATTTTAAGTATATTTTATTGATTTTTTACAGAGAGGAAGGGAGATGGATAGAGAGTTGGAAACATCGATGAGAGAGAAATACCAATCAGCTGCCTCCCGCACACCTCTTACTGGGTTTGTGCCCACAACCCAGGTACATGCCCTTGACCGGAATCGAACCTGGGACCCTTCAGTCCACAGGCTGAGGCTCTATCCACTGAGCCAAACCGGTTTTGGCTCCCCAACTTTATTTCTATTCTTCTATTGAATTTTTTATTTCTGCTTGGGAAATTTGAAATTCCATAACTTATTTTTTTCCTTCTTTTTTTTATCTTCAAAATTTTTTTTTATTGTTGAAGGACCAGAAGCCCCTTACAAGCCCAAAAGCATAAGAATTAAATAGAACAGATAACTTTTATACACAGTTTTCTATACAAAAGTTTAGGAGGGGGTTAGGGAGCAGAGGAGCTGCAGGCCTGCCCTTCAGCCCCAGAGCGAAGGAAGGGTGGACTCTGCACTGAATCTGCCAGCAGAGCCAAGTGCAGGGAGAGAGCAGAGGCCACCTAGGAGCCAGCTGGGCGGTGGCCGTGGAGACAGCTGGTGGTGAAGGCTCAAATGCCTCAAGAGAGTCCTGGGCCAGGTATGAACCCAGGCTGGTGTCCTGTCTGCAGTGTCCTGCCTTCTACCTCAGAGTGGCTGGTGCCCAGGGGGACTGGAGACTCTGACCCTGAGGAGGCCCCATTCCCAGGCTGGCAAAGCTCCCATGGAATGTTTGCAGCCAGGGCCCCTGGGTTCTTACAGCTGGTGCCTCTGCCCCAGGGGGTCATGATTCTCACCTGTTTCCATCTCTAGTTGACTTTCTATTGCCAGCAGTTATGTTAAATACCCGCACTCATAGTCACATGATATTTGCAGGGGATTTATGTGCAGGAATTTGTACCTGAGATGTCTCTCGGGAGGGGAAGTGCCTGATAAAACCAGGCAGATGGATGTCCCCTTGCCTTGGGACGTAAATGATCACAGCTGTGAGCTGGGCAGGTAGCACTGGAGCTGGCAGGTCCACCACAGCATTGTGCTCACGCCTGTCCTTCCCCCCGCGGGTGATGGTCTCTAAGTGGGTCCGGTCCTGCTGAACTGAATGGGGCCCAGTGAGCCATCTCCACTATCCCTGGAGCTTGGCGGCACTCCCTCAGATAATCTGAGGCACAATTGTTTCAGAAGCCTCCTCAAGAGGCTCATTGATGGGGGCCTTTGCTTCTGGGGAGCCTCATTTGAGTCGTGTGTGTCATCCTAAATGCAAAGCTACACTGAACGGTGTCTGTCTGCAGCTGGGGATGAAACCTGGGGGTCAGGGTCCTGATGTCTGAGGGTTTGTTTCCAGGGTAGGTGTCCAGGGGCAGAGCTGAGGGTCGGAATGGCCTGGAGCCCTGACATATGCACCCTCGTCTCTACCTGGAGCCCTGTTTTTCCTGTATTCCCCGAGTGTGCCAGAAGGTTTCAGATCTCAGTGCATACAGGGCATTGTGGGGTCTCCTGTAGGGAAAACTAAGTCAGAACCAGCTGACACGTGCAGCCTGTTTGCTGTGTGAGGTCCCATCCCTGCTGTGTGCATCTGGTGCCTGGAACAAGCATCTGGTCTCTCGGCCTCCGTTTCCTCATTTGCAATGGGTGATGTCTACCGTTTCTTCCTGGTCAAGGATGTGAGAAACAGCTAGCCGGTGGTCCTGGCCATGGACCCCGCATCATCGGCTCGGGCACCTCTCCGCAGCCCTGCGCGACTCTGCGCTTCTTCAGCGTCCTCTCCGCAGCAGAGCTCCAGCAATGGCCACCCTCATCATCTACTTTTTTCCTTCTTATTGAGTCTATTGGGGTGACACTGGTTAACAAAATTATACAGGTTTCAGGTGCACAATTCTACAACACACAACCTGTACACTGTATTGTGTGTTCACCACCCCAAGCCAAGTCTCCATCCATCCATCACCATTTGCCCCTCCATAACCTCCTCTACTCCCCACCACTCATTTCTGGGCAATCAACCCACTGTTGTCTGTGTTCACGAGTTTTTTTTTCTCTTTTGCTCTATCCCTCCTTTTAATCCTCACCTGAGGATGTTTTTATTGATTTGGAGGAGAAAGGGGAAGGGAGAGGAGAGAAAGAGAAACATTGATGTGAGAAAGATTGATCAGTTGCCTCCTGCATGCACCCTCACCAGGGATTGAATCCTCAACCTGGGTATGTGCCCTGACCAGGAATAAAACCCGCCATCTTTTGGTGCAGTGGATGATGCTCCAACCAACTGAGCCACACCAGCCAGGGCCCAAAAGTTATTCTATTTTTTGCATCCCTTGTTCCCCTGATGTGCTCTTATGGTTTTGAGAATACTGATTCTTTTTAAAAGATCTTTCATTTTATTTATTTGTTTATTTATTTATTTAGAGAGGAAGAAGAGAGAAAAAAAACATTCACGTGAGAGCAAAACATCTATCAGCTATCTCCTGTATGCCCACTCCTGGGTATCGAGCCCACAACCCAGTCATTGGCATGTGCCCTGGCTGGGAGTGAGACTGAAGTACACGGGAGGATATGCAACCGACTGGGCCACATTTTCAGGGCTGATTATAATTTTTTTAATGGTTTCTTTGTATGCTTCCATTATCTCTGACTCCTCTGAATTCCTTTTCCTGTTTGGTTTTGGGGTGTGGGTGTCTTTATCTTTCTCATTACAGGTTTCCTTTAAATGTCTGATAATCCTTGGCTATCCATTCTTTTTATTTTTTTATTTGTTTAATATATTTTTATTGATTTCAGAGAGAAAGGGAAAGGGAGAGATAGAAAAATCAATGATGAAAATCATTGATCAACTGCCTCCTGCACGCCCCCTACTGGGGATCAAGCCAGCAACCCCAGGCATGTGACCTTGTCCAGAACTGAACCTGGGACCCATCAGTCCACAGGCCGATGCTCTATCCACTGAGAAAAACAGCCAGGGCTTGGCTATCCATTCTTACATAACAAACAACTGAGTGGGAGCTCTGTGTAAATGGGGCTTCTTGAATGATGGACTCTTCTGTGGACTATTAGGGCAGGAACATGACTTTTATGTTGGGGAGACCTTACCTTTCACTCCATTTTTCTGTTACGTTTTTTCTTTGTAAGCCAAGTTCCTAGAGAGGGATCCTGTGGCCTCTTGTTGGAAGAAACACCACTCTCTGACCATAATGTGGGCTGTTACCGAATCTTCCCATTTCAGCATGGTATCTCCTTCCTTTACTGTGCCAAATATGTTAAAGGTTTAGCTTTTCCCAGCAGAGAACCCTCCAGTCTGCTGGGCGAGGGATTTAGATTCTAACTGCTCTCCAAACTGCCTTGTAACTAATCCTGTTTTCAGCCCCATCTACACCCTCAAGGTACCTGGTGATTCCAATTCTTGAGCATTTCTAGTATACCACAGCATTAATCAACTTGTTTCCTGGTTTCCCCACTCAGGAACTTCATTTTATGTATTCTGTTAAAGCCATTTCCATTTACCTATGCTTTTCAGCTTCCAAAATGTTGACATCTCTTGTCTGCTATTGTCCCTTCTTCAGGTCTCTGTCTTTGTGAATTTATACTCTTTTCATCTTTTTACTGTCATTTTAGTGGGTTGGTAGAGGGAAATGGGTAATTTTGTTTTGCCACATCAATCTGCCTCATTTATCCTCAAGTCTCTTTACAATATATAAATTGTGTGTTGTGCCTCTTCTTAGTAAGGAGCTCTTTTCACTACGTAGAACTGTATTCTGTTTGGACTGGGGTAAGATGAGGCGGCGGGTAACAAAAGATACACACCCTTCCTCCAAAAAATTACATTTCATTCGACTCTCTCAGGGTAGGTAAGGGCCATTTTTCCATTGTGTGATTTCTCTCAACTACTATTTTCAAAAGTAGGGAAGTCCTGCTACCCATCCTGTGTTTTATATATTTTGGCTAAGAGAGCAAGAAGGCTGGGTGGGATTCTCAGGAAGGTCATAAAATAGGAAAAATTGATTCATAACCCATACAAAATTAGTGCTGGGCGTGGGCAGTAGAGAGTACCAAATCCAATTTCCTTACTTCATAAAAAGAAAACTGAAGCCCAGACAGCTTTAGTTCATTTGGATCAACTTCAGTCATTCCAGAAGTAACTCCTCCCAAACGATCACTTGAAAAATGCCAAGTTCTTAGCTGTCATTGGGTCTTTGGTTTCCTCTGCCCTAAGACGTGAACTCAGGGGAAAAGGTCGTTTCAGAGGTCGTCCCTATCCTCACTGTACCTAGTCTTACTTCATGTAGCACTCGCTAATACCCGAAATTATGTAATTATTTTATTATTTATCTGCTATTCCTCACTGGAATGTGAAGCCCTATGAAAGATGTTATCCTTCCTGTTTCGTTCACAGTTTAATCCTCAGGGAGAACTGGGATTTGAAACTAGGAAGTCTGGCTCCAAAATCCGCGCTTTCAGCCACTCTATGATGCCACTATTTGACGAAGAAAGCAAAGGCGGGGCTTCTGCAAACAGGAGGTTAATGAAAGATACACACAGGAAAATCAGCAGGTGGAAAACATCCGGAGGCGTGCGCGCCGCGCCCCCTGTGACCTTTCTCTCCGGAAGCACTTGCCCTCCCCGGCGCGAGTGCGCATGCGTCGTACTGGGGTCACCCAGGGAGGTGCGCCCAGCCGGCCGCGAAAGGGGGAAGGCTCCGCCTCTCGGGCTGAAGGGCGCATGCGTCTCGGGGGCTCCGCTTAGGACCCACCTTCTCGCTTCCTCCCTCCCTCCCTCGCGGCGCGCGCTGGGTGGGCGTGGGAGGAGGCGGGGACCTGGGGAGGGGAGCGAGGGGGCGGGCGTCGCGGGAGAGAAGGAGCGAACCGGAGAGCGTCGTTCCGAGAGCAGTGAAGGCGGCAAAATGGCGGACCGCTTCTCCCGCTTCAACGAGGACCGAGACTTTCAGGTAAACACGGGTGTCGCCGAAGATCCGGGCGAGGCGCCGGCCGAGCGGGAACCTTCTCCTCTGCTCCTGGCACCCTCTCCGTCCAGGTTCTGCTCCGGCTCGGGCTCGCTCCTCTCCGCCTCCGATTCCTCCGGGGGGGCCTCCCAGCTTGAGTCGAGGCCGCATCTAACCCGGTCTTCTGTTGCCTCTTCAGCTCAGGTCGCCGTGTTTGCGGCTCTGGCCTGTTTGGGCTCCGGAGCCCCGGCCTGACCGCCGGCGGGGTCCGTGCTTCGCGGGGTCTTCCCTGCCTGGGCAGGCGCCGGGCTGGCGCCCCGGGGAATGGAGGGTTGGGTCGGAGGGGCTGGGAGAGTATTACTAGACCAGAGCTTCCGAACCCCCGGGCTGTGCTTGCACGGCTATTTTTTTGGGGGGGGGGGGGCGGTGGGGGGGGTGTCCCTCCTCTCTTTAATGAATAAATTACTTTCATTGTCTTTCCAATTCCTCACCCGCAAAAGGATGCTTTAGTTATTAGACGCTTTCTTAGTCAAAAATTGAGGTTTCCCGGGCCTAAATGTTTTGTTATTAGTATTAGGCCGTTAATTGAGCCTGAAAAACAGTAAGTTATAGGACCTGAGTTTCGCCCCAAATTTTACCTCGAAAGAAGATTCATAAGAAGCAACATCATGATGGACTGTCCAAGCGTGTGATAACGAGTGCCAAAGCTTGATTTTTCGTTTCACTTGCAAATGCCGTATAGAAAAATGCCCTTGTGCTGGCAAGCATTATTGAGGGGGGGAAATAAATAAAGGCAAATTAGAAGAACTCATTTTTCGGCTGTTTAAAATACCTTCCTGGTGAGCATTGTTACCACAGAAATCCGGGCTTAAGTGGAGATTTAGTAGAGATTGGCTATTTCTAGGATAAAATATAATACATCCTCAGAGTCTCAAAGAAACCACTGCATTACTACCGCATATCCTGGCAACAGCGATTTGAGTCAGGGGATGAACCTCTGAACTCAAGTTTTTTTCCTGCTGCAGATCTTCCTCAAAAGTAATAAGGGAATATTCCAGATAGTGCTTCAGAAAGCAGTTTGAAGGGTTTGGATTCCCTGAGGTGATTGGGTTGGTAAATAAACAGGTTAACCCAACACTGGACAGTTTAGTGCATAGAACGCTTAAGAAGTTTTTGCAGCAGTAAGGGATCTGGGGGCCTTTGAAAAGCCTTGTGAGCATGCGCCTGCTGTACAGCTAGCTGCAGCACAATACAGGATCTCGGGGTGGGTAAGTAGGGCATTGGAAATGAAACCTTTCAGACAATTGCAAGATGTTAAAAACATCTGCTATTGATCACTATTATTACTTATACAGATTATATAAAGTTCTTGGGTAATTTTTATAGTTTTATTATGACCTTTAAGATAATAGGTATTTTTCTCTTTACCATTCACTATTATCATAGCTCCTTTCAGTAGAAATCTAGTGCAGCCTGGCCGGTGTTGTGCAGTGGTTGAGCATCGACCCATGAACCAGGAAGTCACAGTTGGATTCCTGGTCAGGGCACATGCCTGTAATGGGCTGAATCCCCAGAAGAGGGTGGGCAGAGGCAGCAGATCAATGATTCTCTCATCATTGATGTTTCTATCTCTTTCTCCCGCTCCAGGAAGGAAGGGAGGGAGGGAGAAAGGGAAGAAGGGACTTAATGCACAATACATTCAGAACATGATGTAATGAGAAGCTCCTTTAAATCATCAGTCTGCTGAAGGTATACAAACTGAAGAACATCTCCTCACTAGTACTGAGCTGCATTACCACTAGTAGCTGTGCAACCACTAAATGCTAAGCTGTATATTTAACACAATACTGTTGTAAGTCACTGTATAAGCAAAACTTTCTTTAGTGAACCTACTAGTCAAAGTGTTGAATACCATCTATATCCTAAATTTTAGTATGTATTTTCCTATAGTTTGCATAACATTTCAATCTGTAAATAATATGCCTTAACCTGATAAATGTAGGCAAAAGTCATATCTCATTCAGAAACAGGACAGACTCTTAAAGTAGTTAAAACTGATCAATAGCAAAGTCATATATTTTATGTGAAAGTTTGTAGGATTCCTCTTTTTTTAATATATATTTTATTGATTTTTTACAGAGAGGAAGAGAGAGAGAGAGAAACATTGATCAGCTGCCTCCCGCACAAACCCCACTGGGTATATGCCTACAACCAAGGTACATGTCCTTGACCACAATCGAACCTGGGACCCTTCAGTCCACAGGCTGACGCTCCATCCACTGAGCCAAACCTGTTTCGGCTATAGGATTCCTCTTTGTGTTTCCTATATGATATCAGGATGTTACCTTCAGATAATTCTTACTCGAGACCATTAAATGAGGGTGTTTACAGTTTAACAATACTTACGTCACAAAAGTGTATCAGAATATTTTCTTTGTGGTACTATAGAGTTGGCACTCTGATTAAGGAGGCATGCTAGAGATGACACATGGGCAAGTGCTCTAATCTCTGTTTTCTGGGTCTCCCATGATCTGAAAGAGACACCGTTAGCAATGAGAATCAATGTTAGCTTTGCTTGAGATACTACAACTGATGCAAAATCAATTCTATTCTCTTTCTCATGCATGGTAGGTGGAAAGAATTGGAACAAAGGCCATTCAGATTTCAAAATACTGATGATGAATCAGCATGATTATAAACAAATTCAGAATTATTGGTTACTATATTTTCAGGGGATCAGTAGTGACCAAATAAGGTCAGCATAAGGAAAGGCTCCCTGGTGGTGATTTGAAGGGTAAAGGATACATATGTTAAAGATAGAAGGCACTTAAAAACATGGGACATATCTAGAAATAACATCAGAGAGAGAGAAGTTGTGCTGTTGGGAGAATGGGGTTGACAAGAACTGCTTATGGGGCTGCCTGTGCTGGTATGCTTGTTTTCAAGGTGGGCATGAGAAACCAGAGCTAGACAGAAAAACTTACTATTATTAGGCTGATTATTACAGGGGCTGTCCTAATGCCATCAACGTTATAGAAAAAACGGCTGTCATGTTTACTTGTATTTTATATTTGTCACACAATTCTCATTAGAGTACTGCAGAGATACTTTTTTTAAATCACATTTTCTTATGTCTTTAGAAGTTACATAACCTGAACTAAAACTTGTGACTTACATTTATAAAAACAACACATATATAATTATCCTGATTCTGCTACTTCATGGCTGAGATACATTTCCATATAATTTCTCTCCATTTGGGTACATTATAAAATGAAATAAGAGTTTTCTGGAGGTGGTCAAAATTACAATTTTCTGAAAAGGAATAGCAAAAGTTCATGAGATTTTGATTATGGATTTGAAATCCATGTAGAGGTTTCATCTTTGTTCTTTTGATTTAATAAGTTTCTAATATTTTATTAATGAAAATTGATTCCAGCTTGAGGTAGACATCCAGTTCATGAATTCTATTAAAATTCCTTCCCTGAAACAACTTGATACTTTTGATTTTTGGTATGTCTGGCATTAGTTCTCTTTTCATATTAACATTGCCATTTAGAATTAAGTGAAAGCTGACTCATTGTAATTACCAAAGGAATTACAAATGACCACCACAAATACTGAAAGAAGTCATTGATTTGCTATTGCAGTGAATACCAGAAGATGTTGTAATGGTTTCCCAGTTATAAAAAGTGAATTGTCTGTTTAACTAAGGAAGCCTAATCAGATGTGCTTAATGCATATTGTATTAGTCAATGCAGAAATTTAAATATGCTCAGGCTGAAAGAAAAAATACTGTATTGTCTTGCTTATATAAAATAATTTCCTTGGGATTTAACAAATACATTTAATATTTTATACCTAATTTAGGAATGTATTGAAGAAAAGGTATATAAAATTCCTTTGGCATTGTACATAGATTAATAGCACATAGTGTTTTAGTAAGTGCTATAAATAGGAAGAAATTACAATTAGGGCCAAAACACGAGTTTCCTGTTAATTTGCTTTAATTCTTTTTTTTTTTTTTTTTTTTTTTTTAACTGACAATGCTGAGATAAAATAAATCTTGCATTGTGTGTCACTCAAGCAACCAGAAACTATCTTTTTTTAAAAAAAAAAAAAATATTTTATTGATTTTTTACAAAGAGGAAGAGAGAGGGATAGAGAGTTAGAAACATCGATGAGAGAGAATCATCGATCAGCTGCCTCTTGCACACCCCCCACTGGGGATGTGCCTGCAACCAAGGTACATACCCTTGACCGGAATCGAACCCAGGACCTTTCAGTCCGCAGGCCGACGCTCTATCCACTGAGCCAAACCGGTTTTGGCTATCTTTGTAATAGTACATTTTGTCTTGTCTCACAAGGTATCGATTATTTATTGTCATCCTTGCTTTTGGCAATTGCATTGATTTCAAAGAAGGATTTCAATTTATGTCTGTGCTTTATAGAAGTAAAGTACAAAACAGGTTTTTTTGTTTTTGTTTTTGTTTTCTTTTAAATATATTTTATTGATTTTTTACAGAGAGGAGGAGAGAGGGATAGAGAGCTAGAAATGTCGATGAGAGAGAAATATCGACCAGCTGCCTCCTGCACACCCCCCACCGGGGATGTGCCTGCAGTCAATGTACATGCCCTTGACCGGAATCGAACCCGGGACCCTTCAGTCCGCAGATCGACGCTCTACCACTGAGCCAAACCGGTTTCGGCCAAAACAGTTTTTAAAGTTGAAATAGAAAAAAGTCATTGATCATGTTTTGTGGCTGACATTTTAAATAATGATTGTTAGAAAAGCCAGTACTCATATCTCATGTAACATTATTTTTTCAGAGTTGATGAGGGAACAGAAGTCGCATTTTTTCACCCTTTTTGTAGGAAGTACTGATCAAAAACCAAGAAATTAATTTCATACTCTAAAGAGATACTACTAGCAATGAAAATCAGTGTTAGCTTTGCTTGAGATACTACAAATAAGTCTTGACTAAAGAAGAAATTGAGGCTGATGCTTGTGTTTTATATGCTGTGCTATCAGTAATTTCCCTTGTTGCTATAAGTAGTATGAGATATCTCAACAGAAAGAGTGAAAATGGTTGAAAATTTAGTTGGTTTAATACTACTTTAAGGTATCATTTGCACAGGAGATACCAAGGGATATATTTACCTCGAGATTATTTTCTAGAATATAAAATAACTTTTGAAAAGATAAGAGAAGTATGTGTGAGTATCTCTGGGGGAAGTTCACTAAATGATGTTTTTTAAGGAGCTTTTGTTATAAATGGAGAGAGAACAAAAATAATAATATTTAGTTTATTAAGACCAACATGATTATCATATGAATAGTGTAATGTAAAACTCGAAGGAATGGAGAGAACCCTTAAAGTGGTGATTGGGCATGCCTTTATGAAGAAATGAACATTTAAGCTGGTTTGAAATGTGATGGGAGTGTATCCTTGCAAAGGAAAAGAGTGGGAGGCATTCAGTTGGAGACAATAGCCAGGGCAAAAGTACAGAAGTGGAACAAGCAAAATTGGGTTTCTTTAGGACAGTGAATAAACCATTGGACATAGGGCAAAAGTGAAAGTTAGGGCCACAAAAGTAAGTTTTATTTTAATGCTTTAAGCAAGAATGTACTAGCTATTAAGGTATTAAACGGGGATAGACTTCAAAGCAATTTTTCTTCAGGAATATTAGTTCAGGTATAATTGTGTTAGATGTGCTATACATACAGTTATAGCTGTGATACAGTAGAGTAAGGACAAGGGATGAGGGTGTATACAACTTAGTGATTATAATAATGAACTGTCTGATTTTGAGCTTGGCAGGGAGATAGGTGAGGACTTTGGTGTTGAGGGGTAGGGGTGGCAAGAAAAGTCGGATGAAAGGATTGTAGGTTTTGATGGGGTTTAAGAATTGGAGTGGAGGTATTAGAGGAGACGATCTGGAAAGACGGAAGGTGTGGTTGGAGAGCACAATGTTTGAAATGGAGGTTATGGGAAGGCTGAGAATATTGGTAATGACAATGAGAGTGAAATGGCTACATTAGAATGGACAACAGGATTTTTCATTATAGGAAAGGAAATTAAGAAACTGGGGCACCAAGATATTGTAAAATCATCTAACCTGGATATTAGAATGGTAATGCAGTAGAACCTCATTTCTCAAACCTAATTCATTCTGGAAGGCTGTTCAAAAACTGAGTCATTTTTTCTCGTTAGAAATCATGTAAATTAAGTTATTCCAGACCCCCAAATGATTCCCTATTTTAACTTTTCTTATATACAGTACATGTCTATTGTACTGTTTAATCTATAAATGAACACTTTAAAAACAAAAAGGACAAATACAAATGAAAATTTAACAAAAATGAAAATGTTACAATAATTAAAAACAGCAACAAAAGCAAAATAAAACACGAAAATATTCACAGCACAATATCCTGAGATTTTAACAGTGGTAAACTGACTCATATTTGCACATTCTCTCTTTTGTCACCTGAGAGATGCATGGCTCATCATACAGGTAACAGCATGAAGGGTTGTCAGGTTGAGAAGTAAATTTTTCGAGATGGGAGATGTTTTGAGAAACGAGGTTCCACTGTATAGTTTTATACTCTTACAGTTTACTAAGTGCCCTTACATACATTCTTATCTAATTCCAGTAACTCAGTGAGGTAAATGGAATAGAATTAACTCTTATTTTATAGATGAAGTTGAGGTCCAGATAAGTTATTTTGCCTGCTATAGAGCTGGGTTTTGTACTTTAACTTTCTGATTTCTTTAAAAAAAAAATTTTTTTAATTAATTTTTTACAGAGAGGAAGGGAGAGGGACAGAGAGCCAGAAACATCGATGAGAGAGAAACATCGATCAGCCGACCCCTGCACCCCCACCACAGGGGATATGCCTGCAACCAAGGCACATGCCCCTGACCGGAATTGAACCTGGGACTCTTCAGTCTGCAGGCCGATGCTCTATTCACTGAGCTAAGCCAGTTTCGGCTCTGATTTCTTTTGTAGTGTTCTTTCTGATTTGGTATATACATTGGCCTCTTTTCAAGGAGATGAGTGCTGGTATTGTCTATAGAATATAAAGCATTGTTTCTCTTTAATACATAGCAGTATTTTCTACCAGTTAACTAACTGGTAGGACATAGTTAGTATGCTTATCATTAAATATTATATAGTTTTTCCAGAGACATCTCAGTGTTAAAGGTTTGATTGTTTAAATCAGTCAATTTTGTTCATTTGTTCCAGTACAAAGTAGCAAGGAGAGGAGAATGGTACTTCCTTGAGACTGTCAAATTAGGGTACTATAAATTTATCCTTGACCAATATCAGAATCAAAAGTTAACTACTGTGATATCTAGTGATGATAACAGCTACTATTTGTTGAGTATATATTACAATCTAGGCTCTGTGCCATGGCATTTTGGACATATTTAACCCAAGTAACCATCCAAACCAGGTGGTGGTATTTTAGAGATGAGAAAATAAGCTTAGAGAAATTGAGGCCACACAGATAGTAAACTCAGATTTAAACTTTGATATCTCATAAGCTGTGACTTTTCTTGTGGTTCCTGATTGTTTCAAGAATAAGATCCAGCTGAAACCGGTTTGGCTCAATGGATAGAGTGTCAGCTTGGGGACTGAAGGATCCCAGGTTCGATTCCGGTCAAGGGCATGTACATTGGTTGCGGGCATATCCCCAGTAGGGGGTGTGCAAGAGGCAGCTGATCGATGACTCTCTCTCATCGATGTTTCTAACTCTCTCTCCCTTCCTCTCTGTACAAAATCAATAAAATATATTATTTAAAAAAAAAAGAATAAGATCCAGCCCTAACTGGTTTGGCTCAGTGGATAGAACGTCAGCCTGCTGACCGAAGGGTCCCAGGTTTGATTCTGGTCAAGGGCATGTACCTTGGTTGCGGGTACATCCCCAGTAGGGGTTGTGCAGGAGGCAGCTGATCAATGTTTCTCCCTTATCCTTTCATCCGATGTTTCTAACTCTCTATCCCCTTCCCTTCCTCTCTGTAAAAAAAATCAATAAAAAATTATTTATAAAAATAGGAATAAGATCCAAACTCAATAACTTGGTTTCTAAGACTTTTAAGCATCCTGAATCCCTTGTAATAGGTATATCTTTTTCCCCCTCATCCTGCCATCCAGCAGTTTCTATTTGGATCAGCTAGGCTCTTTCATTCTTGTTTTTGTGTATGTTCTTACCTGTCCGGAATTCCTACTATTCATTCTTCAAGATTCAATTTGATGTTATCACTGACATCTTTCCTAGGCAGAGTTAGTTGTTTCATTTTCTGTGCTTGCACAGCACTTGGCCATATATCAGTACCAGCACTTTTATTAGTAAACAAAACAGAGTGCTTACTCTATTAGGAACTATGTTATGTACCATTTTCTCATATAACCCCCAGTAAGTTAACTTCTGTTGTTCCCGTTTTACAAATAAAAAACATCCCATTCACATAGCTAGTTGAAGAGATAGCTTTCAGGTAGTTTGGACTGGTCTCAGCCTTTAACCACTGTGATGTTTTAACTTTTCTACTATATACTTTTTATATATATATATATATATATATATATATATATATATATATATATATATATATTTTATCTCATCTCACTGAACTTAAAACTTCTTGAATGAGAAGCTTTCTTGTTTTTGTTTTTCATTTTTCCCAGCATTGGGGTGAGGTCGGCACCTAGAAGTTGCTCAGACATTTGAATTAATGGTTAAGTAAAAGCAGGTATATATGTAGGCTTAGTAGAGGCTGAGAAGAATGTCCAGGTGGGAGACTCAGCTTCCTGCTGTGCTGTGGGTTATTTGTGGTGTTATTTCTGTGTGTTACATTGTACATACATTTGCTTTTCTGTGAAAAGTTTGTTAAACCTCTGCATAGAGATCTATCATGTCAGCCAGTGGTCAAAGAAATCATTTGCATTACTATGGGCCCCAGAGGAATTGCCGACTGTTGTCTCCCTACCTTTTTTAATGCCTCAGGAATTGTTTGCTCTCTCTTGCATGCATTTCTGAAAAAGGTTGATTTCTCCTTTGGTGTTTTTAAAAATTACTAATTTTAAATCTAGTGTTCTTTTGGAAACATCAATCAGTGCCTCTTGCACACCTCCTCTTGCGGATGTGCCTGTGCAGCCAAGGTACATGCCCTTGACTGGAATCGAACCTGCCACCTTTCAGTCCGCGGGCTCATCCGTCAGGGCAGTAAAAACATATTTTAAAAAAATAGATCCACTTAGTGACATTAGAGCATGTCGAAAGGAATATTGGTAAATACAGTATAACTGGTAAGTGTCGGTAGAGAAGATTTGGAGCGGAGAGAGACAGGAACGTCTATAAGATGCAGTTTAATAGAGCCAAGTGCAAAAAAATAGGGTTAGAATGAGTAGCAAAATATACTGCCAAAGAACCTAGTTGGTTAGAGCATTGTTCCAATACACCAAAGTTTCAGGTTCGATCCCTGTCAGGGCACATACAAGAAGCAACAAGTGCATAAACAAGTGGAACAACAAATCATTGTTTCTCTTTCTAAAATCAATTAAAGTGTGTATGTGTGTGTGCGCGCCAAAAATACAACTACTTTAAATATCCCTGATACCTAGACTAATGGGAAAAATCAGACAGGATTTAAAACTTTAGTCTGTATAAGCCTTGTGTTAATGACTTAATCATCAGAAACTTTGGATCCACTGACTTTGACTATGAGTAATATTTTTCATTAAATTTTTAAAAGAAATTGTATTCAATTTTAATGGCCATAGGAAGATGGAAGAGATTGTCACCTCTTTTATGGTATTAAGTAAATGTGTTTTGCTATTTGAGGTAGTGGGCTATTGGTTGTCATTTTTAGAGAATTGTGCTGATAATTTCCTCTTCTCTAGCTTTAATTTTCCCTGTTAGTTACTATGTAGTTAATCGATAGAAAAGGTCCGGCTTATGTGGGTTCCCAAATCAGCACATACATGGATAAATTTAGGGCAGTCTCTGACTCTTTTGTCTCTCTATATTTAAATGATCACTACAGCTAAATTTGTATTACAGAAGTTTCCACATTTGTCCTGTACTTGGAAGCAGAATCCTTGACCTGTAAGAAACTAGAGCTACAGTGTATTTTAATGATGTGCTTGTCAGCTAGGTTCTGTTCATTTGTAATTTGACCTGCTAGGAATTGAAGCCCCCCCCCCCCCCTTTTTTTTTTTTAAAGAAGAGGCAGTTGAAGAAAATTCAGCTGGCAGTATGTATAAGTGTGTGCATTTTAAATCTTTAATGCATTTTTTTTTTTTTTAGAAAGTGAATTTACTTTTTGTTTGATCCCTTTGAATTTAAATTTCTCATCAGTATAAATGAAAAGCTATTTCAATTCTGAAAGCAGATAGTATTTAGAAAGGAAGAGTTCATTTAGAAATGGAGAAAGTGTTCCAATGAATCATTATTAAACTAAATTTTAGGAGTGCTCTAACATAGAATCTGTGAATTTTCACTAGAATGTTCCAATTTATGCCTTTTGTCCTGGTATAGTTAACTACTAACACTCCCTTTTACTCTCAAAGTGTCCAATACGTTATCTATATGATCATACTAGCTCTACATGAAAGTTGAGAGATCCAAATGAGGTTTTGAAAGCAGGGTAAAGCAAAAAAAAAAAAAAAAAATCAAATCCCTGTTGAGGCCTTTAGATCAGATGCAGTACTATTTTTGGAAGGAATGATCTTATTAAGCCTTAGTTGATTAGAGTGACTTGAAAAAAATTTGTGAGGAAGGGAGAAAGGCAAAAAATGAAGTATTTATCACTACTACCACTACTTCTACACTTTGTGCACTTGGGATTGAAATCACATTTGATATTTATTTTTTATCCTCTCTCTTAAATTTTATGTTTTGCTTTTGCAGTACAGTATTTAAAAGGGACAGATGGCCGAAGCCATTTGGCTCAGTGGTAGAGCGTCGGTCTGTGGACTGAAGGGTCCCGGGTTCAATTCCGGTCAAGGGCATGTACCTTGGTTGCGGGCACATCCCCAGTCGGGGGCGTGCAAGAGGCAGCCAATTGATGATTCTCTCTCATCGATGTTTCTAACTCTCTATCCCTCTCTCTTCCTCTCTGTAAAAAATCAATAAAATATGTTTAAAAAAAAAAGGGGGGACAGATGAATAAAAGGATTCAGAGCAAAAAGTAAACTACTTAACCTTCTCAAAAACACTGTTTCTAATTACATGTTTGTTCTTTCAGAGATTTATGCAAACATATTTTTCAGCACTTTGATTTTTCTCTGAATAATATGAGTGGAGATTATCCCATAACAAAAAGTCTTTCATTTTTATTTTAAACTCATTTTAGATTGATAGCATAGTTGCAAAAATAGTATAGAGTTTTGGTTTACCACTCACCCAACTTCCCCTACAGCAGTATCTATATAATAACCATAATATAATGATCAAAACAAAGAAATTGAGTTTGGTACAATAATATTAACTAAACCATAGATCTTACTTTTAATTTTACCACTTTTTCCTCTAATGCCCCTTTTGTGTTCTAAGATCCCATCTAAAAAAATCACTGCCATAGGCTAATTGATATGAACAAGAGTTAAGTTCTACGGCATGGATTGCATTTAGTTATTTTTTTGTTTCTAATCTGTAATAGTTCCTTACTCTGTCCATGTCTTTTTTTTTTTTTTTAATATATTTTTATTGATTTCACAGATGAAGGAAGAGACAGAGAGAGAAACATCAACGATGAGAAAAAATCATTGATCAGCTGCCTCCTGCTCATCTCCCACTGGGGATAGAGCCCGCTACCCCACCATGACCAGGAATCAAATGGTGACCTCCAGGTTCACAGGTCAACCTCAAATACTGAATGAGCCATGTGGGCCAGGCTGTCCATGTGTTTTGTGATAACTAAGTTTTTACTATCTCTGCTTTCTATAGAGAATATTGTTTCAGAATTATAGAAGCAAGGTTATTATTTTTTAATCTTTGGTTTTTGTATAGTGTAATACAGTGGGAAAATGGTACTAAGAATCAGAAGCTTTTGTGAATTAGTGACAATTTTCTGTGATGCTTATTTGTAAAATAGCACTGATAGAAAGAGTCTCTAAACTCTGTACAGTGAGTCCTTGCTGAACGCCATCTACAGGTTCTGGGATGTTAAGCAAAATAACCTTTGAAGAAACCACAGTGATATTCACCCAGTGTGCCGAGGCATGCTGGTGTGCCACGAGACACATTGATGTAACACCAAAAAAATGTAAAACGTGCAGTACCTGACTATTTAGTTAGGGGCACTGATCTTAGATTGTAGAATTAAAAAATGACAACAGCCAGCACAACAGTGGCCATCTGGTATGAATTAATCAAAATTATACTTTTTAATTTATTTACTAGAAGCCTGATGCATGAAATTCATGCAAGAGTGGGGTTAGGGTTAGATGTTTCTAACTCTCCCTCTCAAAAAAATCAATAAAATATATATATTTTTTAAATTTAAAAAAAATGGACATATTGTTTGGAAGAAATACTTTAGAAATATTGACTATGGGTTGTGCAAATTATTAACTTTATCTTTTTATTGTTTACTTTTTTAAAATAGACTTTATTTTTTAAAATAGTTTTAGATATACAGCAAAGTTAAGCTGAAAGTATAATTTCCATATATCCATTTTCCTCTTCATATACATAACCTCCACCTAGTTGGTCAATTCAGGACTCACAGATCCTCATGCCCTTATCTTTGTAACAAGAAGGGAACCAGAAAATTGGTTCTACTTTAAAGCCAAATTACTAGTTCTTCCATTTCTGATGAGAGAGAACCTCAAGCTGTCTGAACCTATCTTCATCTTCAGTTCAGCTGTTTTGGTTTATTCCAGTGGCAGTGATAACTTGCCTGATTGTGGCCAAATATGGCATTATACAGGCTTGTTTATCTCTTGGCAAATTATTTGAGGAATAGCTGCATTTGAGATACTTTGTCCAGAGATTGTGTTTTTTAATTCCTTGAATCTTGATAGTTTAGTTTGGTGGTTGAAAATGGAATGTTTTAACAGTTTCAGTATAAAGCAATGTTATCAACATTGAACAGTATAATATTGGTTTTATTTGCATTCTATTACTATGATATATTTTCTTCAGTACAAGATTGTTTATGAAAATAAAACAAAGTATGGCCCTTGGTTTTTAAGATTCGGTAGTTTTTCTAATATGGTTAGTCTAAGAAAGCCGATATCCCAGTGGTTGGTTGCTAGTGTTTTAGTTAACAAGTTCAATGCTTGCCATTGGGAGGAGAGTTCATATTACTATACTCCTAATAAATTGTTTAGATGTCTTTAAAAGTCTGAATTTGTGCCACAGTTTTGATTGTCTACAAAAGAATGAAAAATTGTAAATAACCCCTCATTTGATTGCTTTTGAAAAAAATAACTAGTCTTTTTTTTTCTTTTCAGGGTAATCACTTTGATCAGTATGAAGAAGGACATTTGGAAATTGAACAAGCATCACTTGACAAGCCTATTGAATCGGTAAGATGATCAGTGCTTAATTTTGGGTCTAAGCTAGTTAGTTAGGTAGTATTCGTGTGACACTTGATGTGAGTGAAGTTAAACTTATTAATAACTTATAGTACAGGCTAGAGTTGTTTTCTTGCATGTCTGACAGTAATCAAAGAGAATTTGGGATATAATTTAATATGTTGGGTTATCAGTCTGAAATCTAAAAATAATTTATAATTTTGATGAAAAAATATCATTTGGCCCACACTGATATTCTGTTAAAGATAGCAAGTTAAAAGTTTAGTGTTTTGATAAATTTAATAAAGGAGTAAAATGTATTTTGATCCTTTAAAAGCTTCACCTTTCCTGGGCAACACAACCATATAATGTCCTATTAGGAATAGTTAAAGACTAACAGATTTTACTTACCAGACAGACTTTGTAAGACGTAAATTTGGTTTCTGTAGCTTAAGAGATGTCTGGTTTTTGTCAAAAGTTGACTATCCTATCTCTTTACACAATTTAGTTTTGGAGATTGATAGCAAAGCAATACAACAAGGAGATTTCTCTTTTTGACTCTTAAATTTTTTAAAACCTTAATTTTTGAACATTGTTTCCATTTTGAGAAGCCCTTTATTTTCAAAATACACAGTCCATTATTAAAATGTCTAAACTTGTCATTATTTAATATTTCTGCTAGGGTATACATATTAAATAAGCATTCGGTGAGTTCAGCTTGAATGAAAAATAAAGAGGGAATCTTAATCTTGATAACAACAGTCAAGACTTCCCCTCTCCCCCTCAGGAAAAGGAGGCAATTTAGAGAGCACAGTTATTGTAACTTCAGCTTTCATTTTCACATCTATAACATAGTAAAGGATCAACATATATTTATGTTCCTAAGTTAGGTTGGTGTTGTGTGTTTGTGTGTGTGTTTAGATGTTTACAGAAATTTACACAACTTGGGGTGTTCGACATTTTTCTTCCACAGCAGTTGGCCCATATTAGCTAAGCAGCCATGATCTGGTTTGTATTGCACGGTCTGCCTTTTTTTAATTTCCTCTCTAGGGTTTCTTTCTCCCCCACTTCCCCCTATTTCTGTTCTTCTGGTCCAGTGAACACTGCATATAGTACCTTCTGTCTTAACGTGCTGGCATGATGCTAGACTTAGGCATGGCAGTAAATGATGACGCATGTGATAATGCTGCAGAGGGAGAATTCACGTCTGATGTTGTACTAAAAGCCCAGTCTTGTGCTTGACTTAGGATAAAATGCCAAGCCCAATTTGCTCAGTTTAAATAATCCCTGAAGTTTTTGCCTTGTTCTGTATCAGTTTTCTATTTTAATTTAAATGTGTCTTTGGGTCAAAGTTTAAGAACAGAGAACTGTCAGAAGTAGGCCCAAGTACCATATTCTACATGTTGATTAATATAATTCTGTGGGGACTCTGATTAAATAGTAGCAGGACATTTAATTAGACTAAATTTGCAGCCTAGTATTTATTATCACTTGACGCAACAAAGATTTTTTTTAAAGCAATAAATTAAATGACATGACATCTTTAAAGCCTTCTTTTAGGACTAATTTTAAGGGTTTGGGGACATTCATTCCTTTGGCATGTGAGACTAATGATCTTTTTCCTCTCACACTGTCCAGGGTTTTTTCTAGCACATGTCGTAGGGATAATATCAGAAGACAGTCTGACTGAATAATCAATATTGAGTAATGTCAGTGAATAGCAGTGGAATTAATATATGCCTTCTTTATTAAATAATAGTGTCTTCTCCATTTAAAATAGTAAATGATATAGCACTCAGACTGGATATTTAATTTTTTAATAAATAGGTATGTGATCAGAGATATATATTAATAAATTATACTTCTAATATAAGTTTAATCCCAAAATACATAAATTTATAAATGTATGCATTATTTGTGCTGTGGTATTTAGGTAGGAGGAAGAGGAGCTTCATAGCCTACATTATGCTAGATAAAGGCGGGACACATAACATAGGGGAATTTTATTTCTGTTATCAACTCATTTGGAGATAAATTTTAAGTTCTTAAAGACACTCAAAATGATTAGCATTAAGTGTGGTGTGTCTCCCCTCACCCCCAACAAAGAAGTGCCCTCTAACCTAAGGAACCCCCACCAAGTACATATATGTTAGTTTTATGGCTGGCTGAGTATATTGAGTTGTCTTATTCTTAAGGGGGAAATGGTTGCTTTTAAGACACAGAAAGAGTATCTGCTGAATTAAAATCTTTCTCTGCAGCAATATCTATTGAGAGGTGCTGACTGTTTTGCTACAGCATGCAACTCAAAAGTGGCTGGAAATATGCAGCTTTGGGAGTCTACAGATCATTGCAGGAGCTAAAGGTCTAGTCATTTTTTTTTATTTAACAAAGGTAATCTGCAGCAGCTGGTAACCGTGGAAGTCTGCACAGGTTTGTGCCAAGAATATGCCTGTTTGAAGGGTTATTGTGAGTATAGGATTAAAACTTTTGTTTTGTTTTGTAATAGGGTAAATTTGTTGCAAACCAACAAGATGGGAAATGAAACACAAAGATGCAATAATGCATTATGCTTTCAGTAAACTTGTGAAGCTTAGATTTGTTAATGAAATGATACAGGAATTTTAATTTCAATCAGGAAATGTTGAAAACACTTAAAAATCTAACATTGGTAAAGTATTTCATAATCTTTACTATAAAGTTATATTTCAACCAACTAAATATTTTTGAATAAAATTTCTAGTTAAGAATAAAATGCTGTTCTAAGAAAATTATGAAAGAACCACTAAACAACTTGATTATACTAGTATGAATTAGAGAGAAGGTAGAAAGTATTAACATTTTACCCTTATTACAAAAACTTTTTAAAGCTTGAATTTTAAGTTATTGCTTTAATGAAAGTTTTAGGTCCCAGCCATAATAATGATGACCGTCACATACTTAAAGATAAAATATTTAGAAAACAAAACTTAGTCTACAACCATAGATAGCCCAGTCTAGGATTTTGCCATAGTTCCAAGAATTGATCAGTCATTTAGGAAATATGGTCCTTTATGACCTTTACCATAGAAAGAAGATGACAGATCAGAAGGGAGACTGATTATAAGCTATTCATAAGGCAAAATGCCTGCGTCATAGACTTAAGATTTGTTGTCATTATTGCAGTTGGAAGTAAAACTACCCATCAGCCATTGGTTGGTCTCTTTTCTACCTGACTGATTAAATCCTATCTTTATAGTTGTCAGGTTGACCAAAGAAGATTTAAAAAATTAATGTTAGTTTTTAAACTTCAGTTGCTGATGTTCATTTTGCTCACTAGGGTTTTAGAAGTCTATGTATAATTGTTTTTTGTCCTGTTAAATATCTGTTTAGATCTGTGGACTCCACTAGTTCCAAACTGTAACTCTGTAAGACTGCTGATTTGACATTTAGCAGTGACCATATGTGGACTGCACTATAAATAATGTGCTTCTTGGAGCTGAATGGTGTAGCATTACTATATGGCTTTTCTCTTCAGTCTTCATTGTGTCATCTGTAGTGAGCTATAGATTTTTTGTTTTGGGAATTTTTACAACTTGTTTGCATGGGTTCACCTCGTAGCATTTGGTTTTTGCTTATAGAGTCTTTAATACACAATCAGCAAAGCTTACAATCCACTCAAGAAACTTAACCATTTTTGTCACTGTTTAATATAGATTAAATGTAATAAATTGAATGTGGCTGTCAACTAAAAGAAAATTCAATGTGAAATTAATACTCATCCAGTCATTGGCATAATTATATAATTTCTCTTGAGACATGATTTAATATTCTATTTCTTGCTATAAAAATTTTGAATGAGCCCCATACAAAAAAGCAAATTTTTATGTGTTTTGGCAAACTCCTATTTACACAGATTGGTGGTCACAATTGCCAAAATAATTATTGTTACTTTGAATGGTATATAGCTTTATGAAGCAGAGCAGTTTCCTGGGGAAATTTTCTACCTGATAGTGGCAGTCAATAAACAGAATGTTAAGGAATGACTGAAACAATTAATAATGGGTGTTTTGTTTGTTTGTTTGTATTTTCAGCATATTGGTAGTTGTTTATAATACATTTTTCTTTCAAAGATCTTATTTAAAAATTATATCCTCACACATATATTGGAGGGGAACAAAGGATAAAAATGTAGCGTTTTAATTATACATTTACGTTTGTGTGTCTCCTCCCCCCCCCCCTTTTTTTTTTATATGGTTTCAGAGAGGGGAAGAGAGAGAGAGAGAGAGAGAGAGAGAGAGAGAGAGAGAGAGAGAGAGAGAGAGAGAGAGAGAGAGAACATCAGTGATGAGAGAGATTTATTGATTGGCTCCCTCCTGCACACCCACACTGGGGATCATGTGCCCTGGCTGGGGATTGAACTATATGACCTACTGGTTCATAGGTCGACATTCAACCACTGAGCCACACAGATTGGGCAATTATATACATTTAAGTTTTGAACTAGAAAAAAAACGTTTTAAAAGCTAACTAAGGTAAAAAATAGTTTGTCAGCTCAGCTTCAGACCTTTTAACTAGAATTAAGAAGAATTGTTTATGCCTAATCGAAGAAAATGCCACCCTGCCACCATTTAGGAGTCTCGTGCATACAGAGTAACTAATAGGTTGTGGGGAACTAGCTTTTTGTCTACTGCCCTTGAAAAAAATTCAGTTGCTTTATTATTTTAAAATTAGTATTTCCCTGTAGTTCTTCCATGTGCATTGAAATTAGGCTGTCATGCCCCCTTGTTAGTCATAAGCCAACTGTGTTAAAAAAAAAAGAGAGAAAATCCATTTATTTTTCATTCTATGAGATTATAATTAAATTCCCAATCATATATTCTTTAAAAAAATAATACATATATTTTTAAGCTTTTTAAAATTTATTTTTAGAGTGAGAGAAAGGGTGAGGTAGAGAGGGAAACATGGATGTGAGAGCACAATATCGACTGGCTACCTCGGCCTTCCCCCTATTGGGGATTGAGTCTGCAATCCTGACATGTGCCCTGAGTGGGAATCAAACCAGCAGACTTTGGTGCATAAGGTGACGACCAACCAAACTGAGCCACATCAGCCAGGGCCACATTACATATTTTATTTAAAAATAAAAAACTGAAAGATACTTAGTCTCTGTGGTGACTGAAATAGTAATTGTTACTATTTTAGAAGTTGAATTTAGTGCTCATTGCTTTTGTTAGGTCTAGATTACCTGTTTGGGCTATAAATAACGTCCATGAGAATAATTGGCAAAATCACAGCCCTAAACAGAGAAAGAAGATTAATTATTTTCACAGGCTGGCGATTGAATCCCTTCTTCTTTTACAGTGAAAGTTCCATGAACATTTTTATCATTTCAGATGTAGATAAGTCTGCTTTGTTCTACTTTGTATAAGGCTTTTTGGTGTGCCTTCCTGTGCTACCATCATCCTCAAACCTATTGGTTTTTTGACGAGTGTTTATAAAACCTTTTTTCTTTTTTTCTTTTTTCTTGGTAGGAAAAGAGACCACACTGAATACTGGCCCTTTCTGCAGAGTCACAGAGCTTCCTATTTTCCTCCAAAAGCTGGTAGTCTGGAACGATAGGAAGGGTCCAGATTTTTGCTATTAGTCATTCACTAAATTTAGGGGGTCGGTGGACCTAAGAGGTTCTTGGATATATGTCTGTTGTTTCGGTTGCCTTTTTTATAATCACAAGGACATAAAGTAGCATATTAATAATTTAAATACTAATTTCGTTTGTTCCTGACATTTCATTCCTTAGTCATACTTGGGAAAGTAGATTTAAAGAGAAGTTTTCACCTAAAGTTTTAGAAGAGAATGGCCACTTCCATTTTGTATCAATAGCTTTTTGAGAAGGTGACAGCCATCTTGAGTGGTTTTGTAAAAGTGGTGCTAATGTGTATAACCCTAAATTTTTCTTTTTCTCCCTTTAACATTTGCTTTTCCTTTCACTGTTGTCAGTCACAACACGCTGCTCTTGAACCTCTCAGCTGGTCTTGACTCGTGAATTTACTTATGCTTTCACTCTTTAGTATATAAATTAATTGCAAGCAGTGAATTGAAAACAAGACAAAAAAAAAAAAAAAAAAAAAAAAAAAACAACCATTAGTGAATGGACAGTTTCTTACTTTGTGTTACATTTAACTGTTCTTTTGACAGCCCAGTTTTTAAAGCCAGGTTCGTATGGAAATGCTTTCACTCCACTTGCACTGCTTTTGGAAATAGCATACTGCTTCATCTGTCTGTTTATTTTAGTGCATTCATAATATAACACAGTCAGCATAATGTCTCATCTCCACTTAGCCAAAGATTTAGTGTTTTTTTAAATAAAAAAAGGGGGGCAGCAATTTTTGTCAGCATTGTTTAATACCCCAAATCTCTGTGCCAAGTACAATTCTAACTTTAGCCTGTTAAAAGATTAAACAATAATTTAATCAACTATTTAATCTTAGAGTCATTCTGCTTTCTTTGTCCTTTCTGTAGTTATTTAGTTGTAGGAGTTATGATATAAAATAAAGATTTTATGTACAGGTAAGTTTATTTTTATAATCGTGTAATAAAGGTTTCTTTACCTTTTCATATTTTGCTAACACTGCTTGTACTAAGACTTTTAATTGTTACTTATTTTCTTTACAATGAGATTATTTATAAATATTTAGGCAGTCAGTTCTGGTTAAAGGGATGCTTTTTCTGACATTTCATTTGTAAGGAGAGAAGGGAAGAAGAGGCAGCAGTGTTAGATTAAATGTTCGTGATGTTTAATGACATGGAAGTTATCACCTTGGATAACACGTAACAATAGCACTTTCTAATTCTTTCAGTTCCTAGCAAAAGAATTTCTAGTGACTTTTTGTGTACCATAACAATTGTGAGTATGTGTGTGTGTGTGTGTGTGTGTGTGTGTGTTAAAGCAGTAGTATCTTTTGTTTTAGAAACAAGTTTTTCATTGCTTCTTAAAAATATATATAGTTATTGATTTCAGAGAGGAAGTGAGAGGGAGAGAAAGAAACATCAGCGATGAGAGAGAATCATTGATGGGCTGCCTCTTTCCTGCCCCACTCTGGGGATTGAGCCCACAACTTGGACATTTGCCCCAACTGGGAATAGAACCATGACCTTGTTTATAGGTCTATGCTAACCAATCAGCTGCCTCCTGCATGCCTCCTACTGGGGATTGAGCCCGGTATGTGCTCTGAGTTGGGAATAGAACCAGCAACTTTCAGTGCATGGGATGATGTCCAACCAACTGAGCTGCACAGTCCAGGGCTCTCCTGATCTCTTTTCCCCATCAGCTGCTCAGCCTAGTTTTCCAGTTGGTATGCTGTCATAAACTTATAGAAGGAAATTGTCCTTTAAAAAAAAAGATATATATATATTGGGGAGCCTTAATCTTCCTCTTCTAACTTTCTGTCAGAGAAGGTAACTGTACAATAATGTATTTTTTATAACTCCAAAGAGCATTTTATCATTGATATGGAGCTAAAGATAAAGAAGCTTCATATGTATGTTTGATTTTTATATAGAGATTTATGGTTTTGTTAGCTTTATGAATTGATTTCAGGAAATAATGAGTAATACCAGATTAGTACTATAATTAACTTTAGTAGATATAGAACACTTTAAAAATAATTTTTAAGCGTCTTCCTCTGGATAAGCAGCATCATTTTATCTGACACAGTTAATGGTTATTTTAGCTTTGTCTCTATACTGGACAGTATTTGTAAAAAGCAAAGAATTGGACAAAGGTATGCAGAGGTTTCTAAGATCTTGACTCCTTACACAAAAGCTGACATTTAATTGTTGTTTCTGGTGTCTTTTCATACAGTTTATGTTGAAATGCCTTTTTGGTGTGCTTTTAGGAAGATGAGACATTATGTATATTGTTTTTCCCCCCTACATGCACTAATGGTTCTTTACTGTTAACTTACTGCTAGGCCTGTTTCATTCTAACATTTTAGCATTTTTGTTAGATTACATGTTGAAATGCATCACTCAGTCTGTGCTTGAGCTCATTTTATTTTTCTGTTTAATCAATTTAATTTCTTGTTTTACTAACCTCACTGTTTTTTCGGTTTAATATTGGCTGCATGCTAGTTAAATATTTACATTTTATATATATATATAAAAACCAATCAAGTCTAGCCTGGATTTTGCTCTGATTGTGTTTTCATTTCTAGTGGTGGGGCAGTCTTACACTTACAACTTACTTTGTACCATGAAAGCCTGACACACAAACAAAATAACTAAACACAACATAGATTTTCTTTTTAAAAAATCTTAAAGTGGTGCTGTCTAGGTGGTGGATATGATTGTATAAGTACCTTGATTTTATGCTTTTTTAATGTTAGTTTTAAACTTCATAAATGTATTCTTCCCTCTTTACCCCTTCCCGTTTTTCTCCTTTTTAAAACGTCATGTACAAAAGTTGCCCAGCACACCATCAGAAAGGACTTTACCCCCTATATTATTTTCATATGAAATACTAGCCAGCATTTCTTTTTACATTAATGTCCCTTTATTGGGCACATTTACCCCCTATTATTAGCACCTTTTTGCATGCATATATGTAGACTTATCTCTTGCTCATCACCTGTTTAAATGTCACTAGGAAGGGAAGAATATATTATTGGAATATTTTTGGTTTGTCTTTCTGTTCTGTCTGTCAGGATAATATTGGACATCGCTTACTCCAGAAACATGGGTGGAAGCTGGGCCAGGGATTGGGAAAATCTCTTCAGGGTAAGTTTTTGAAATATACAAAAAGAAAGAAAACGGTGTTTCTGATGCAGATCTTGTGCCTAAATATATTTGTTGTCCTTTTTAAAAAACTTTGTTTCTTTCCCGTCTCCCTTCCCCTGCCCTGCCCCCCATAGTCTGTTTTTCCTGTGACTGTATGTTAAGCTAATAATTTATAAGAGTAAGCTGCTGTGTCGTGAATACTTTCTGGTAAAAAATATTGTGTATGGCTCCACCAGTTTTTAAGGTGTTTTTTGGTGGAAGTAGTCAGTGAATGGGATAAAAGAAATACATAGCAGCAGGGTATTTGTGTCGTTGAGTTGTATTGTGACTTCAGTATTTTAAAGAGAACCGTTCAATAGCAGGTTTTAATTTTTGTGCTACCCTGCCTCTCCCTCATTCTCTCCGTAGCTGGTTATTGCCTTGGCTCTTTTTTCTCTGCAGTCATACTCTATGTAGTAGTAGAGAGAAAATTATCCCATTTTATATAAAACATAATGGAAATAGAGGTTTATTTTGGTTTTCTGAGCAGAGAGGCCATTTCTCAGATTCCGATCAGACTGTAGAAAATGTATGGCTTAAAGTTTCCATTTCATTTATTTTTTATTTTAACTGTACTATCATTTGGATAAAAACAAAATATTTAATATTTCTACTTCTCTGAGTATTTGCTAGTTGGAAACCAGCCAACTTCATTCATCTTTTTTTGCTCTCTGCCATTCAAGAGCTATTGCTTATTGTTTTTTGTTGTATTGTTTATTCTTTGCACATGTGAACACTCCTTCAGAAATGATGGGGAATCGTACTTCTACATCTTGTCATGAAAGATCTCATTGTAGAAAGGGATCTTTGGCGAGAGGTGTGCTACTGTTGACAAATTATTTGCATTTTGGAAATAGATTTCCGTAAAGTAAGTGTGTGTGTGTGTGTGTGTGTGTGTGTGTGTGTGTGAAGGACTCAGAGGAATGATGACTGGGGAAGACTTTATACTGAAGTCCTAAGGAGGGAGGATAATGGCTATTACCAAATATAAGATGATTATATTTGGCAAACAGTAGATATGGCTGGTGGGATCAGATAATTCCCATGGGACAGTGGATTTTATACTTTATTTTTTTAGCATAAGAATCTCTCCAGCCGAAACCGGTTTAGCTCAGTGGTAGAGCGTCGGCCTGCGGACTGAAAGGTCCCAGGTTCAATTCTGGTCAAGGGCATGTACATTGGTTGCAGGCACATCCCCGGTAGGGGGTGTGCAAGAGGCAGCTGGTCGATGTTTCTCTCGCATCGACATTTCTAGCTCTCTATCCCTCTCTCCTACTCTCTGTAAAAATCAATAAAATATATATTTTTTAAAAAGAATCTCTTCAAAAATTTTTTAAATGTTGAACCTTAATAGATAAAGGGGAGGAGGAGGAGAAACTACAGTTTTGGATGAAGTAAAGTTCGAGGTTGCCAGGACTAGTTTGGAAACCATAACTAGAGGGCAGTAATGGGAAATTTGTTTGAATAGGCACAAATCTAGTGTTTACTATGTGCTAAGCACTTAACAGATATCTCATTTAATTCTTACAAGAAGTCTGTGAGATAATTACTGTTGTTCCCATTTTGCAGAACAAGAAACAGGTTTAGAAAAGTTTATTTTATTTTATTTTAAGACTTTTTAAAAAATATATATTTTATTGATTATTCACAGAGAGAAAGGGAGAGAGACAGAGAGCCAGAAACGTCGATGAGAGAGAAACATCGACCAGCTGCCTCCTGCACACCCCCTACTGGGGATGTGCCCGCGACCAACGCACATGCCCTTGACCGGAATCGAACCCGGGACCTTTCAGTCCGCACACCGACGTTCTAGCGCTGAGCCAAACCGGTTTTGGCTAGAAAAGTTTATTAAGTTGATAAAGAATAAGCAATCATTTGACTCAGTGATTCTACTTCTAGGAATGTATCCTAAGAAACTAGAAACACCAATTAGGAAGGATATATGCACCCCTATGTTCATAGCAGCACAATTCATCATAGCTAAATTTTGGAAACAGCCTAAGTGCCCATCAGCAGATGAGTGGATTAAAAAACTGTGGTATATCTACACAATGGCAATTTTTTTAAAATATATTTCTTTATTGATTTCAGAGAGGAAGGGAGAGAAAGAAACATCAGTGATGAGAGAGAATCATTGATCGGCTGCCTCCTGCATGCCCCCTACTGGGGATTGAGCCCACAACCCAGGCATGTGCCCTGACCGGGAAGTGAACCATGACCTCCTGGTTCACAGGCTGACGCTCAACCACTGAGCCACCACATCCGGGCAAGAGCATTTTTTTTTTAAATGTATTTTATTGATTTTGTACAGAGAGTAAGGGAGAGAGATAGAGAATTAGAAACATCGATGAGAGAGAGTCATCGATCAGCTGCCTCTTGCACACCCCCTACTGGGGATGTGCCCGCAACCAAAGTACATGCTCTTGACGGGAATGGAACCTGGGACCTTTCAGTCCCCAAGCCGACGCTCTATCCATTGAGCCAAACCGGTTTCGGCAAGAGCATTTTTTGATTAGAGAAAAGATATAGACTTCACAGCAAGAAATATTAAAGATAATGTAATCAAGATTTATTTTTTTAAATATATTTTATTGATTTCTTACAGAGAGGAAGGGAGAGAGATAGAGAGCTAGAAACGTCCATGAGAGAGAAACATCGACCAGCTGCCTCTTGCACACCCCCTACCGGGGATGTGCCCGCAACCGATATACATGCCCTTAACCGGAATCGAACCTGGGACCTTTCAGTCCACAGACCAACGCTCTACCATTGAGCCAAACCGGTTTCGGCTCAAGATTTATTTTACAGATGAAGTAATTTAGGTTTAAGATTCCAAAGTATGTTAGAGATAGTGCTGAAACCAAATCCAAATATTCTGATCAAAGTATATCTGAAGATGAAGATGGAAAACCATTTAGAAAAAGTTGTTTCGGTTTGAGTTAAGGGTCTAAGATAGAGTGATAGCAATGGTAATGGAAAGGGAGGTATAAATATAAAGTATAACACAAATCAACAATGAAACACAGTGTACAGTCAATTTATATATGTCTAGCAAAACCTTGTTCCCTGGGTTTAGTGTAAATCCTTTTTTTTTTTTTCCTTAATCCTCACCATAGGACATTTTTTCCATTGATTTTTACATAGAGTGGAAGGGACGGAGGGAGAGAAAGAAAGAGAGACATTGATTGGTGTCCTCAGGAATCAAACCCTTGATCCTTCAGTGCACAGGCCAACGCTCTAACCATCTAGCAACACAGATCAGGGCTAGTTTAATCCTTTGTAAGGATTTATTAAATGTTTACAGAGTGTACATGGATTACCTAACTTGAGTCTTCTTTGTGATGGATATCATTCTTGTTTTACAGATGAGGAAACTGACATTCTGAGCAATACTCTGCCCAAGATCTTAAAAAAAAATGCTATAATTAACATGCTCTAATGGATATAAATTCTGTCTCCTAGAAAGATGTGATGTTGGTGAGAAGTGCAGGTATTACAGAACTGAAATATACAATAGTTAATTCTGGCTCAAAACATTGGAGATAGCTTTGAATATGATATTTTTTTATTTTTTTATTTTATTGATTTTGTACAGAGAGGAAGGGAGAGAGAAAGAGAGTTAGAAACATCGATGAGAGAAAGAGAAAGTCATCGATCAGCTGCCTCTTGCACACCCCCTACTGGGGATATGCCCGCAACCAAGGTACATGCCCTTGACCGGAATCGAACCCGGGACCCTTCAGTCCCCAAGCCGACGCTCTATCCACTGAGCCAAACCGGTCCCGGCTGAATATGATATTTTTACCTTAGGGTACTTGAAGCAATCATTTATATTCTTCATGATTAATATAAATTTGTATATATTCATTAGAAACTTGAGGCTAGATTGAGCATTAAGAACCTTGTCCTCAATTTTAGGGTTGGTTTGTAATTGGTCTCTAGGGAAAAAGAAAATACTGTCATTTCATCACTTACTTTTTTTCTTTATTCTTTACTGAGGCCCGGTGTGCGAAATTTGTGCACGGGTAAGGTCCCTAGGCCTGGCCAGCAATCAGGGCCGATCTGTGGGCAACTGGCAGGGCAATCGGGGGACCCCCAGCTTACACCTACCTTGGCTGGCCTGGGGCCTGCGGGCTGGGGGCAGCTCCCACATTGAGCATCTACCCCCTGGTGTCAGTGCACATCATAGTGACCGGTTATTCCATCGGTTGTTCGATTTGCATATTAGGCTTTTATTATATAGGATATTTCCTGTGGCATTTTTATGCTCTACCTTATATAATTTATGTTTTATGTATCTCTTAACCTTCGTTAACTATAAACTCCTAAATGCTAACAATTGTGATGGATTTACATGTATCTATTGTTGCTTTTCATATGTTTTTTATTCTGCATATTTATCGAATCCTTAGAATGTTCCAGATCTGTACTAATTCTTAGGAGTTCAAGGATTAATATATAGCCTCTGCCCTCCAGAGGCTCATGTCTAATAGGGAGACAAATGTAACAAATAAATGGAATGCAGTATAATTGTGAAGTTAAAAGTATAGTGGGGGCTGCAGAGCAGGTTGGACATGTGAAATTTCAATTTATTTCTTGAATGATTTTACAAGTGAAAAAATCTCAGAATGTGAGAACAAGGAAGCAAGCAACATCACAACTTCGTTCGTAGATATATGGAATCTCCTCATTCTTCCATATAGATGCACTTATGTTTTAAAGTAGGATCAAATGTAAACATCAAAAGAATTCAGCCAAAACCGGTTTGGCTCAATGGATAGAGCATCAGCCTGGGGACTGAAGGGTCCCAGGTTCGATTCTAGTCAAGGGCATGTACCTTGGTTGTGGGCACATCCCCAGTGGGGGGGGGGGGGGGGGGATGCAGGAGGCAGCTGATTGATGTTTCTCTCTCATCGATATTTCTAACTTTCTCTCCCTTCCTCTCTGTAATAAAATCAATAAAATATATATATTTTTAAAAGAATTCAAAGTAAAAAGTGTGTTTTATAAGAAATTTATTAAAGAAAAAGGCTAAAAGTATTTTCATTAGAATGGCTACCAAGATATGAAAAACAAGTTATATATTTAGAAAAGAAGACAGGACGTGAAGCAGGACATTTCATTGTACAAAACCTTTGCTTTTTGAATTATGCAAATTCTATTCATTGGTAACACAAATGAGATGTTTAATATGTATATTTCAAATTAATATTTATTAGTAAGCATTAACCTATTTGGGGGGGATAGAAATAGAAATAACTTTTTTTTTTAATTAAGGTTTTACTTTTTTTATTTTTTTATTTTATTTATTTATTTATTTTAATATATTTTATTGATTTTGTACAGAGAAGAAGGGAGAGAGATAGTTAGAAACATCGATGAGAGAGAGTCATCGATCAGCTGCCTCTTGCACACCCCCTACTGGGGATGTGCCCGCAACCAAGGTACATGCCCTTGACCGGAATGGAACCTGGGACCTTTCAGTCCACAGGCAGACGCTCTACCACTGAGCCAAACCGGTTTCGGCAGAAATCACTTCTTGATAGAATTTGTTCCTTCGGTTTGCATAGTTTTAAGTGTTGGGTTGAATTGAATGGAGATGATTGCTCATAAGAAAGTCTGAAGACTGGATTTGATCTTTCTCTGCTATTTGAAACATCTTTTTCCCATACAGAGATGCCTGGGAGCATGGTTAATGTTGCTCTCTTAGTTCAGGCACACAGGAATTAAAATTTGGAGGCTCTTCTTAGGAGCTAGCTAATCTGTTTGAATCCCAGAATGTTTCATTGTAAGCACCATAGACTTTAAAGTACAGCTAGAACCTGGAGAAAGACAGGAGTGATAGAAAATTATTATTAATGTTTTAAGAAAACTTTAGAATTTTGGTTCTCTTTAAATGTTGAGCTCTTTTGAAAAGAGGAATTAGGTTTTTACCCATCGTTTAACTTCATCTCCATGGTAACAGGTATAGAATAAGCACGCAATGACTCATAAATCCATTATTCATTTAAATACAAGAGAGCCCTGGATAGTGTGACTCGGTTGGTTGGAGCATGGTCTTGGACACAGAAAGGTTCAGTTCCCGTCAGGGCGAGTACAGGAGGCGATCAATAGATGTTTCTCACTTAAACGTCTCTCTCTTTCCTTCCCCACCCCTCCCTCTACTGCCGCCACCCTTCCCTCCTCTAAAATCAATAAAAAAATTATTATTATAAAATAAAATCCAAGAGAATTTTTCTTTTTAGTTGTGGCTAAAAAAAAGTCAAATTACCATCTTAACCATATGTTTTTATTTTTTTAAAGTCTAGTTTATTGATTTTTAGAGTGGGATGAAGAGAGAGGGAGAGAGAGAACATCAATTGGCTGTCTCCTGCACCAGGGGGAATCAGGGATCGAGCCCACAATGTGCCCTTGACCTAGGAATGGATCGGCAACCTCCTGATGGCATGGATGAGCCCAACTAACTGAGCCACCTGGGCCAAGGCCATCTTAACCATTTTTTAGAGAAGAAGGGAGAGATAGAAACATCAATGATGAAAGAGAATCACTGATGAGCTGCCTCCTGCACACCTTCTCCTGGGGATAGAGCTGGCAACCCTGGGCATGAGCTCTTGACCAGAATCAAACCTGGGACCCTTCAGTCCACAGGCTGATGTTCTATCCACTGAGCCAAACCAGCTAGGGCCATTTTTAAATTCACATTGTTGTGCAAAGCCCATCTATCTGTTTTGAATGGCTAGTACAGTGTCTTCACCCTTCTAGATGAATGGAACCCTTATTCTGTTGCAACAATAAGGGCTAATTTTAATTGTCTTATAAATGGCTCTTTTTTTTTTTAAGTGTCATATTCTACAGTGTACAGGCATTATGCTGGTTTCTCTTACATAATTCTTTCTGTAATAACCACATGATTTGACCTAGAATATAGCCACATTTATGGCATATTGAGATAACTCATTACAGATTTTTTTTTTAATTGAACCAATCCTTTGCTATAAATAACCACTGAAGAACATCTTGTTCTCCTAGTGAAAATGATAATGCCACCTTAGTTTTACACAGACTAGTCAATGCATAGACTTTCTAGACTTGTGACTTTTTAAGTTCTTTGTGTTTACTAGTTTACTGTTAACTTTCAGTTCTTTTTAGTTGATTTTAGGGCTCTAACATCTTTAACATGTAAACCTGATACATGTATCTTCAGGATATTTTGTTAACATTTAAAATTATTTTGACCCAGGCATGGTTTTGGCAAAGAGTGAAAGTTGTTGGAACTACAGTGCAGATATCTTGTCACTAGATAGATTGGGGAATCGGGCATGCTAACTCAGGAATGAAATTACCTGTGGCAAGATAGAAAACTGTATTTTATAAAATGGGTTTATTTTTGCACTTGAATTTCCCTTATTATTCAGCTTTTGTTCTTCCTTTTTGTTTATTAAAATATTTCAAAAGTTAAAAAAGTAAGAATGGGGTCTTGTATTATTTTATATCTCATCCTGTTTACAAGGTTCAATCAATAAGACAACCAACAAATATTTATTGAGCTAATAATATATTTTAAGCTATATCAGCTATTACTCTCATAAGCCATGGTTAGAGTAGATCAGACATCATTCTTGCCCTCAGGGTTATTTTGCTTTTTATTTTCATTCCATTAATTAATTTTAGAGAAAGACAGACATCTGTTTGTTGTTCCACCTATTAATGCATTTATTAGTTGATTCTTATATGTGCCCTATCTGGAGGAAAAGTATATTTCCTTTAGGTGATTTTTATTAAACCCACAACCTTGGCAGATAGGGACAACACGCTAACCAACTGAGCTACCTGGCCAGGGCAAGTCTTGTGATTTTTCTTGTTAATCCTCACCGAGGATTCCCCCCCCTCCCCCCATGGATATTTAGAAAGAGTGGGAGGAAGAGATGGGGGGGGGGGGGGGAGATAGGAAGGAAAGGAGGGAAACATCAGTGAGAGAGAGACATCTGTTGGTTGCCTCCTGCACTCACCTGCCCCAGGCCGGTATTGACCCTGCAACCCACCAGGTATGTGCCTTGACCAGAAATCAAACCCAGGACCCTGCAGTGCTCAGGCCGATACTATAACCACAAGCTACACAGGCTGCGGTCAAGTCTTGTGTGTGTGTGTTTGTTTTTTTGGTTTGTTTGTTTTAAGACAGTGTATTTTAAAAATATTTTTATTGATTTCTTGCAGAGAGGGAGAAGGAGAGAGAGTTAGAAACACTGATCAGCTGCCTTCTGCACACTCCCCACTGGGTATGTGCCCGCAACCAAGGTACATGCCCTTGACTGGAATCGAACCTGGGACCCTTGAGTCCATATGCTAATGCTTTATCCACTGAGCCAAACCGGTCAGGGCCCAAGTCTTGTGTTTAATTACTGTACTCCTTTGAAGATTTCTTGAGGCTAGAGACCTTGTATAGATCACTACACAGTTGTGAAAGTTTATTCTTGTATTATTATTTATTAATTATTACATTATTTTCCATACTAACAACTGTAAAGCTACTTTTGCCCCACCATGTTTTGAGACCCATTATGGACATGTTCATTCTCTTGTCAACAAATACTTTTTAATTAAATGCTTCTCTGTCCTGATACTGTGTCGTTTAGGATACAAACATAAGTAAAACTGAGGGCACAAAAGTGTTTCCCAACTTTTTTTTTTCTCCAAGGACCTAACATTCTTTTCCCCATCTCCCCTAAGTCTCATGTTTTGGATTATTTATTCTGAAAATCTATTTATTAAATTAATTTTCCATTTAAAAAAGAAATTGATCTTAGCATAATGGTTAGCATGAGACAGCCTTCAGTGAGTTGATATAATTTTTCACCAAACCAGTCTTATCTGGAGCAAAAGTATATTTCCTTTAGGTGACTTTTATTTTTTTAATTGAAAGTGCTCCTGAATTCCCTTTATTACCGCTCCCATGGTTTGACTATCTTTTGTTGCCACTGGACAAGATATCTTTTCCTGGCTTAATTAACATTCTGATGCCATAATACTTGACTAAAGTCTTTTTGCCCCTTTTCTGTCCCTGTTCATTGACATATTAGATTATATGATTAAAATTGAGCTACCTTATCCTAGAGAGCAGCTCTGATACTTTGGAAAGATGAAAGGATGGAGATTCTTTTAGGTCTTAGTTAAACTGTGCCCTTGGAAAACGTCTATATTTGTCCAGCAAGCGTGCCTAGTGGTTAAGCATTAACCCATGAACCAGGAGCTCAGGGTTTGATTTTCGGCTAGGGCACATGCCTGGGTTTTGGGCTCAATCCCCAGTAGAGGGTGTGCAAGAGGCAGCCCATCGATGATTCTCATCATTGATATTTCTATCTCTATCTCCCTTTCCCTTCCTCTCTCTGAAATTAATTTAAAAAAATAAAATAAGACATCTATATTTGAAAATAAAATTAATCTAGTGGTTGTATAGATCACCAAACAGGCTATGACAAGAATATAATTAGTTTTTTCATATTGGAAAAATTGAATTGTTCTGATTAGGAAGTCTTTTTATTTTTTTTCTTTCTTTTCCTTTTTTTTTTTTTTTTTATTAAGTAGGAAATAATTTTTGTGCCTGGTATTTTCAGTTTATGTTTATTGAGAGGTAGTATATATTATGTTAGTTACTAAGAAAAATATCTCAGTGATGCTAAAAGTATCATTGTTTTTATGCTATGAAGACTATCAATTTCAGAAGTTTGCAGAAGTGAATGAAGCTTTTTTTAGAAATAGATGTACCATTTTTTACTCAGTGTTTCTCAAAATTCTATGTAATTATTCTAAATGGAATTATATTTAAATGCACTAACATATAGCTTACTATAGAGACCTCTTTTGGATAGTTTTGCAAGTATTGCAGAGAATAGTCATCATCCTAGTTTTATATTACTCTTGATTTTCACATATGTATTTAAGTCGCTTAAAGTAAGAAAAAATATATTTAAAGTTGTTAGCTCAGGTTTTTCAATTAAATGCTTTATTAGGTTAGTATTTAAAAACTATTTTAGCTGAAACCGGTTTAGCTCAGTGGATAGAGTGTCGGTCTGCGGACTGAAAGGTTCCAGGTTCGGTTCCGGTCAAGGGCATGTACATTGGTTGCGGGCACATCCCCGGTAGGAGGTATGCAGGAGGCGGCTGGTCGATGTTTCTCTCTCATCCCTCTCCCTTCCTCTCTGTAAAAAATCAATAAAATATATATTTTAAAAACTATTTTAGACATCTTTAAAGGACAATTTCAGACATTTTTAAGCCTTCGAATCATATATACATTGGTTCCACAAATGTTCTGTGTCTCGCCCCCACCTCTCATGCCAGAAGTTTAAAGTGATAAGATTAAATATCTGTAATAAATATTTGTTGTTGAATGAATCTTAGTAAATGGAAAGGCAGTAGAGATAAATTACATTCTTACATCTGTTGACTATCCAACCAGTTTTTAATCACTTTGAAAGCTGCTTCATTTCTAATTTATTTCTATAGGAAGCCATGTGCCTTCAGTGTAGATAATTACCAGATTTTGATTGTCCTTTAATATGTTTTTCCCAATTGTTCTATTCCTGGATTTAAGAGTCACGTTTCTCAAAAGAAAAGAAAAATAGTATTTCTCCACATCCCAGGTCTTTGGGGCCAATTTTAAAGATCGGTATATCTTTAACTTTTAAAATCAAAACTAATTTATGAGGGTTTGTTCTCCGAAACAGAGGGGCAATCAATGGATTTTTATTTTTGGCTTTCCTCTATAGTTATAAATCATAATGCCTTGATATTTTAGCAAGAGATGTGTGTATGAAAATTTACCATTTTTGTCATTGTAGAAGTAAAACTGCCCTTTAAAATATAGAAAGTACAATTCTAGTTGGTCAATAAAACATCATTTACAGGGTTTTTTTCTCAAAAATTTTTATTGAGATACTCATTATATCTTAGGTGTATAATATAATTTGATATGTGTATATTTAAAGTTTTTAAAAATATGAGTATCAGTTTTTCCCTCATCACATGAATTCAGTATTGGCACATTCTAGATTTGATATGTTGTGTTTTTTTTTCTTTCCCTTCTCTAGTTGGCCAGATCAAAGTCATAGCATCTATAGATCTTTGGCTGAGGAAGACAATTTCTTTGTAGGAAAGTATTTAGTATTTTGATTGAAGTTTCCTTCTTTGGAGTGAAATAAGCAAAATGTTCTTAAAGATTTTAAGAAATATTTGCCACCTTCAAAAGAAACCAAGAAATAGGGAATCTTGATAGAGAGTACAATTTATTTTAAAAAGAAGTTGAATTTTCTAGAGAATATCATATTAGCAAACATTCTATTGCTACCTACTTTTTGAAATTCATCACTAAGTTGTTATGTGTTCCACCACGGTGTTCTTTAAGATAGGATTTAGCATTGATCACAAATGAATAAATTGAGGGGATTTTTTTTTTTTTTTTTAATGCTATAACTTCTTCCTGTATGTATAGAACCTCTTAATGGAAAGACATTACTACTTGGCCTAGGCAGTAATGTCACTTTCAGATTGTTTTTAAAGCCAGCCTTTTTCTTTTCGATGAGTCACCTCTGAGTGGACTAACTGAAATTTGAGCGCCCTTTTGATGCCACTTTCTCTGGAGTTCCTTGTCTCATTCAAAGCTTGACTTTTTTTATGCAGAATGATGTTGGCAGGCCTGGGAAGACTTCATTAAAAGACAAAAAATTCTAATGAAAACTAATTCAAGAGTTTTACTCATTCATAGCAGAACTCAAATGCATGTAGTTTTCCAGGCACTGAAGATCTAAGGTTATTTTCCAGACCTTTACTCATATCTATATCTATAGATATACATATAGATGTATTTTTTAGAAAGGTCTTGATGACTCCCCTCCTACTCCTCAAATCCTCTTAGCGTTCTTTAGTGAAGCAGGTGACCGTCACTGTCCAGCTGATCTCTTTGGTATTATTTCTTTAAAGACCCGCCTTGGGCCCTGAATACTGATTTAGTTAAATGAGAAATTGGAAACTAGAGTTAGTTCTCTCACTTTGAGCGAACACCTTCTTGCACCCCCTGCATAATTAAAGAGGAGGTTGTTTATGTTCTCACACCCTGGTCCAGTATGAAAATAACTGCCGCGGCACAAAGTGCCTTCCTCTGTCCTCACTGAAACTGGGGGAGGGACAAAGCCCAATTGTTACTTTACCCCATCCCATCTGCCTGCTAGAAGGCCTGTTTCCTCCCCTGATTGGTTTCTGCCTAACAAATGGTGTTTCTTTTTTACAGCATTATGATCCTGGACTTGTTGTGGTGATGGTAAACTTAGCAGTGGTAATTTTTATTTTCAGACTGAATACTCCTTTTGTCATCAGTGCACCAATATGTTAGGCTTACTTTCTCTGTTGTAGCCTTCATCCTTCTGCTTGGTCTTTTTCATTTTCCTTTCCTTTCCTTATGCAACTTGTCTGATCCTCGTTCATTAAAGGGTAATGTTAAGAAGGGATGTATCTGTGTTAGAAGTGAAAAAAATCAGTTAAAACATTAAATTTTAATACTGTCAAAACTTGATTTCTCCACAATGTAATGGGCACTAGCACTTGCTACTGCAATTTATAAATAAATTAAAACAAACTTTGACTGCCTTAGAAGGCAAAAGTACTAATGCAGAGTTTATAAACAGGGGTTTACAGAGGTAATGAATTTATACCAAAACTTTCTTGATTCTTACATAACAAATTCTGACAGACCAAAAAAGATACCAAAACAACAAAAAAAGTAAATTCCTTTGTTGCTGTTGTTGTTTTTCAATTCTTTTATTGGACCATTTGTTTTTACCAGTAAATCCCTGATTGAGACGTTATGAAAGTGATATTGCACCTAGGAAGTCATTTTTATAACCTGTCTTAATTTGGTCCTTTTGCTAAAGATTGCAGTCACTGCTTATTTATTATACCATTGGGCATAAGATAATAATGCATTTCATTTTAACTGGCAGTCTTTGAAAGTATCTAAAAGAAGGCTGTATTTTAGAACATTTTTCTGGCATTAGAGGCTCTTTATTTACTTAAACTTTTTTTCACTATAATAATTATTCCTAATTATCTCCTTATTGTTTAAAACGTAATGGGATATTGGTGATAAGTAAACTTCTGAATTTGTTTTTATTTTTATTTTTAATAAAAACTAATTCCATAGTTATAGAGCAACTAGGTGCAAGCGGTTGCTGGTCCCTTTGAAAACAGTTTCTTCTTTTTTGTCCAGGACCAAACCTATTCATGATCATGGCATCTGTTGTTACTTTTTAATTTGATTTTGGTAATAGCTCAAATTTAGCCTGACAAAACTTAACTTTTAGCCCAAAGGTATAATATACATGTGTGTATAACAAAAACAAAAAAATTAATTAAAAAAAAGACAATTGTTTACACCAGGCCGAGTGAAATGATGAGGGAAGTAAACATTGTGTTTTTTCACTAAAGGTGTACAACGGATAAGGTAAGTCCTCTTATCAGTGGGCTTACATCACAATAAACAGCGCAAGTTGTGATGTAAAACAGCTGTGGTAGTAAAGTGCTTGTCTGCCCCATTTTGCTTTGTTTGGCTGGTTATGAGTGGATTAAATATACATTTTTAAAAATCTTCAGCATAGATCGACTAGATTAAAGTCAATTTTCTTCGCAACTAGTCCTTTTCACAGCTTACCGATTACCACAGTCAGGTTAAGTCCATTTTGGAAAAGGGGACCTCAGTGCAACAGTTCAAAAGAAACTGTTCTTGTTTCTACGGGCAACTAACTGTTGTTGCTTATTTAAATTTTTCATAGCCCCACTGAACTGGAAAGCATCTTTTGAAAACAAAACAAAAAATATTAAACATACTGAGTTGTAATTACAGTTTTCCTGTATCATGTTTGAAACTGCTTCTTTGATTTAAGCATATCAGTTGAAATATTGATTCCAGTTTTAAAAGTGTGTATGGGAGGATGTCAGTGAATAATAAGAGTGAAGTGATTCTGGATGAAAACTTATTTTAAACCTCCTGGGGCCATTGCTTAGAAGTGCTTTGCATTACTTAATTTTGTCACAGTAATCTGGAATTATTCTCACTGGAAGGACAATCAAGGTGGTTAATTGCGCTTAAACTGGGAGAGGTAGATTTGGTTGTAAGCTGTGAGAATGGCTTGTGTTTGGTTCACTGTAGCTTTCTGGTCTCTGCACTCCAAGGCAAGATCTCTAACCACCCAAACCCAATGTGTAAAGTGAGCTTTTGGCTTGGCTTAGCTTTGCATCTTAACCTTGATTGTGTGTTCCTGTTACAGGGAGAACTGATCCCATTCCGATTGTTTTCAAGTATGACGTCATGGGCATGGGTCGCATGGAGATGGAGGTAAACTGATCTCATTAGCTCACTCGTTTTATGGAATATTTAAAATTGATATTAATTCCAAATTCAGATGCCAGTGCAAGAATACATTTATTAGATAGAATGTGGTTTTAATATTTTTCTTTGGAAATTTAAAATTACATTTTACATTTTTACTTAGTGCTGCCATTGAGGTAGGTAGGTGGCAAATAATAACTCTGTTTTAATTGAGGCATAGAGAAATTCAGTGTTTTGTCCAGGATTATGCCACAGACCCTGGTACTCATTTCAATAGGCAGTGTTGCTTAACTCTTAAAATATTTGCTATGGTAGAAGATTTGTCCCTTAGAGATGTGTACAACTGTCGTTTATGGTATCTTCATCAGCTAAAATATTTTCTCCATTTACTCCTAATTCTTTGACATAGACCTCTGAATTAAAGTCTGTTATCGTTTTTTTTAAAAATGTGCCTGTTGCCGAAACCGGTTTGGCTCAGTGATGGAGCGTCGGTCTGCGGACTGAAGGGTCCCGGGTTCGATTCCGGTCAAGGGCATGTACCTTGGTTGCAGGCACATCCCCGGTAGTGGGTGTGCAGGAGGCAGCTGGTCGATGTTTCTCTCTCATCAACGTTTCTAGCTCTCTATCTCTCTCCCTTCCTCTCTGTAAAATATCAATTAAAAAAAATGTGCCTGTTGGGAACCAACAGCATGCATGTAAGGATTAATGATTTCCTGCAAGCTATTTTCTCTGTGGGTGACAATAAAGCAAGAGGTTACTGAGCAAAATACAGAGTTTTTTTTCATCCAGTACTGTAGTTTGTGCAGATGACTTTTAAATTGCTAATTGGGGAATCGTTAGGAATTAAGACTAATTATATCTTATTTTGTTAAGCTCGATTATGCCGAAGATGCTACCGAACGGCGCCGTGTCCTAGAAGTGGAAAAAGAAGACACGGAAGAACTAAGACAGAAGTACAAGGTACTTAAAAGAAGCTTTTCTTGCATGTGGGGTGTTCACACTGAAAGATATTTTCAGTGCGAAGGATCTCTGTTGACAGCACTTGTTTGGCATTTGGTGGTGATTAGTAGTAGATCTCATCTGTTATTACAACCACTCACAAATTGCCCCACCAACTTACCCCTTATGCTTCATTCAGCTTTTACTTGTGCCACTAAATTTATGAAAAGCCCTTTTTTTCTCTTCAGATAAGACTACTTCTTTACAACATTCACTTTAAAATTCTACCAAGTTCATTTTTTGTTTGTATTTTGTGGTTCTTACAGGATTATGTTGACAAAGAGAAGGCAATTGCTAAAGCATTGGAAGACCTCAGAGCCAACTTTTACTGTGAACTCTGTGATAAGCAATATCAAAAACATCAGGAGTTTGACAACCATATCAATTCCTATGATCATGCACACAAACAGGTGAGGAATAGTTATTTGCTAACAAAGAAAAATATACTTTATTTTTTGTTATAACTATTGAATTTTGAGTGGACGCCCCAAAATTGGAGACTATGGTTTCTCTGGTTTCTTGTATCTGCCAGTCTTAATATGAAGTCATCTGACTTTTTTTCCATGACAGAAGTCCTGACATAGACCTCCCCCTTCCAACTTATGTAGAGTGAAGAATTGTGAACTTCATAAATGTTGCATAAAATTTTTGTTTGACTGGTTCTTAAATTTGTATTTGATTTGGTAATTCAAGTAAGGATCACTAGGAGCTTTGTTTTTCTCTCTCCCTCTTTATGAACTTGTGAAACTTTGAACAGTTATCCCAGGCTGGTGGTTTCATCTTCTGTATAGACGAGTTCTTGCTTTATTAGGCTACTCTTTCTTATTAGTCAGTCATTTTGTTATACGGTACTCTTGGAAGGTAGGTAAATCCTAAGAAGGAAAATAAAATTAGATGCTATCTTAACTTCAACAAAAAACTGATGCTGCTCCTAAGCCATTTGGCTCAGTGGATAGAGCGTCAGCCCTCGAACTGAAAGATCATGGATTTGATTCCTATCAAGGGCCACATGTACCTCGGTTGCGGGCTCCGTCTCCAGCCCCAGTCCAGGCCTCTGCAGGAGGCAACCAGTCAATGTGTCTCTCCGTCAATGTTTCTCTTTCTATCTCTGTCTCTCCCACTTCTTTCCAAACTTCTAAAAATCAATGGGAAAATATCCTCAGATGAGGATTAACCAGAAAACAAAACAAAAAAACTGATACTACATGTTGAAAAGTTTGCTGAAAAATAAATTACACTTTCTTTGCATTCTTTTTTTAAAAATTTATTTAGGGGATTAAAAAATCAGTACCTAATGAATTACTGGCATAAAGAAAGCAGCAATACTCCTGAGGGATTTTAGAAGGAGAAAATGAATCTTTATATCTATAGCACAGTTCTGGCTTATTAAAAGATTTTGAGCTATTTGATCTTGGGTGACTTTAGCATAACTTGTTCCGTTTGGGGGGGATACATAGTTGTATTTGTTAGGTTTGTAAGATTTATGGGCTTTGCTGGAATGCTCTCTTAAGCTGAACCTGTTCAACCAACATTATTTTAAACCTTTGCTTCATTTTTCAACCAACCAAAGATTTCAGAGCACAGGTTAAAGAGAGGCTTTGCCTAAGCTTTACTTTTACTGCCAAGGGGTACTTTTCAAGGTGGTTGAAGTATACTTTATGCAACAAGCTCTTCCACATTTAACAACACCTAACCAATTTAAGATTATTTTACTGATAGAGTTTTATTTAAGACAGATTTTCAACAATTTATACACATTTGGACATTATTTTAATATATTGTTAGCTCTGCCTGGTTTAAAAAACAGAAATTGAGAGAGCTTAGACAGGATGTGGCAAAAGTGGGTTTATAGTTGTGTTGTGTTGTGTACGAAACACAGAATTTATTCTTTTTTAAAAAGTATATTTTATTGATTTCAGAGAGGAGAGGAGATGGAGCAAGAGAAACATCAATGATGAGAATTATTGATTGGCTGCCTCCTGCACACCCCCCTCTAGGGATTGAACCCACAACATAGTATGTGCCCTTGGCCAGAATCCAACCTGAGACCCTTCAGTCTGCAGGCCGATGTTCCATCCATTGAACCAAATCAGCTAGGGACAGAATTTATTCTTGTGTTATATGTTATTATTTTCCATATGAACAACTATAAACCTACTTTTGCCCCAACCTGTATATGAACAAAATACATTGGCAGTTAACTTACTCCTTTAAAGAATGATCTGCCAAGAAAGAAGAATGCAATAGTGAATAATACTTATTCAGTAGCTTTTGGAGCTTTTTCAGTATATATGTAATTCAAACTTTGGGGTTATTTTTTATGGATTTAAGAAAGACATTTTATACCTAAGTACATCTTTACCTTTTTGGGCTTTTGAGAATTTCTTCAATTAAGTAGTCTCTCATTAGTTAAAAACATTACAGAAGAAACTTTAGGCACCAAGTGGACATTTAGAAAAGTTACATTTTAATTAATGAGAAGTCTCCTGAGTAAAGTTTTAATTATAAGAGAATAAACCAGGAAAAATGTAATTCAAATTTGAATAATGTGTACATGCCTTTTAAGGGGGAAATCCATCAAAGCAAAAGCAAAACAGATTTACAATTAAATGTAGAACTAATAAAATTCACATTGACAACATTAATATGATGGATGATAATGTTTTAGTGATATTTCTTTCAACTTGAGAGAAGTAGATATTGTTACAGCTCTGGTTCATTTGAATTTGACCTGTTTATTCTCCTGTGCACTTTGGTTTAACTCAGTTTTCTCACCACTTTCCTGTTGCAGTGGTTCTCCACAGGGGGAGATTTTGTCTCCCAGGATATACTTTGCTATGTCTGGAGACATTCTTTGTTATCACAACTAGGGGCATCTGGTGGTGGAGGCCAAGGGTGCTGTTAAACATCTTAAAATGCACAAAAAGTTCCTTGCAACCAAGAATTACCTGGCCCCTAATGGTTGAGAAACCCGTTCTATAGGACAGGGGTCTTCAAACTACGGCCCGCGGGCCACATGCGGCCCGCAGAGGAGTCTGATCCGGCCCGCCAGGTTTTTTGGGCAGTGAGTGCAGCCGAGGTGTTACAGTAGGAATTAGTAGTTCATATAGTCCGGCCCTCCAGCTCTCTGAGGGACCGTGATCTGGCCCCCACTTTAAAAAGTTTGAGGACCCCTGTATTAGGACAACTGAAAACTTTCAAATATATAGGTTTTGTGATATCATTTGACTTTTGTTTGGTACAAACAAATCACTATCATTTTAACTTCCCAGTTGTCAATATTTACAAAGCGCTCTTTAGATTATCTCAAATATTCATTTATTACTCTTTTTTTTTTTTTTTTTTTTTTTTTAACCATCAGAATGAAAACACAAAATTAATTTATGGATTACCTTATCCATTAATATAGAGTACTAGACGCCCCGTATGTGAAATTTGTGCACAGGTAGAGTACCTGGAGCCATGGCTGATGTGGCTCGGTGGATATAGAGTGTCAGCCTGCGGACTGAGGGGTCACAGGCTTGATCCCCACTCGGGGACGTGCAGAAGGCAGCTGATCCATGATTCTCTCTCATAGATGATGTTTCTCTCTCTCTCCTTCTCCCTATCTATAGTAACAAAAAGCCAGATATCATGGTCAGGATGATCAGTCGATCAGTTGCTATGAGGTGCATTGACCACCTCTCAGTCCCACCCCTCAGCCCACAGGCTCCCTTTGCTGGATGGCCAACGGGGAACCACAGGAACCGGGCTGGGTGGCAGCAGAGTGGGCCTGGGGACTGGACTTGAGGGGCAGCAGCAGCGTAGCGGAGGGTTGTGGGGCGGTGGCAAGCAGTGTCACGGGGCGGCGGTGAGCAGCTTCGCAGAACGTGGCAGCGAGCAGTGTTGCAGAAGGTTATAGGGTGGCAGCAGCATCACAGAGTGCCCGGGGGCGGTGGCTGCAGGGTCACAGAGCAGCAGATATGGCTGTGATTGTGCACTGGGCCTCTAGTAAATATATAAACAGAAAAACACGTGGCACTAAATTTTTATATAGTTACACTCTTCCCTGCACTTAAAGTTTCTAAGGAGCCTAGCTGGTTTGGCTCCATGCATAGAGCATCGGCCCGTGGACTGAAGGGTCCTGGATTCAGTTCAGTTCAAGGATACTGAACTGGGTTGTGGGCTCGATCCCCAGTAGTGGGTGTGCAGGAGGCAGCCAATCAATTATTCTCTCTCTTTAAACATAGATGTTTCTATCCTATTTTTCCCTCTCCCTTCCTCTCTGAAATCAATAAAATCCTATCTAATAAAAGAGTAGCATGCAAATTGACCATACCTCTGCTACACCCACAATCCACACCTACCAACCAATCTGGAGCAAGTATGCAAATTAACCCAAACAATATGGCTGCAACCACAGAGCAAACAGGGGGCTTGAGTTTCCCTGGCAATGGAGGAAAAGTTTCAATTATAGAACATAAATAAATCCCAAATGCCAAGGCCTCTGCTTGGGTTGCCAGGGGCATGGCCGACCTGCAAACCACCATAAGCCCCTAGCCCAAGTCGCCTTACGCCCCAAGGGAACCCCCACCTTGATTCAGGACACCCTTCAGGGCAAATCAGCTGGCCCCACCCTTGCATCGGGCCTCTATCCTAGCTAATAAAAGTAATATGTAAATTGACCATTACTCCAACACAAGATGGCCAGCAGGGGAAGGAAGTTGGGAGGGATGGAGCCAGGAGGGGAGGGCAATTGTGGATGATCAGGCCAGCAGGGGAGAGCTGTTAGGAGGTACCAGACCTGCAGGGGAGAGCAGTTAGGGGTGACCAGGCTGACAGAGGAGGGAAGTTGGGGGCAACCAGGCCTGCAGGGAAGGGCAGTTGGGAGGGAACCCAGGCCTGCAAGGGAGAGCAGTTGGGGGTATCAGGCCTGCAGGAGAGGGCAGTTAGAGTCAATCAGGCTGGCAGGGAGCGGTTAGGTGCGATCAGGAAGACAGGCAGGCAAGCATTTGGGAGCCAGCAGTCCTGGATAGTGAGAGGGTTGTCCAACTGCCCATTTAGGCCCGATCCTGGATCCCAGTTGGAAATTCCTCGAGGGGTCCCAGATTGGAGAGGGTGCAGGCTGGACTGAGGCGCACGCAGGCGCGCGCACACACGCATGTGCGTGAATTTCATGCACCAGGCCTCTAGTAGATAATATAAAATTCCTAAGGAATCTTTAATTGACTGTGATACAACACAGTTAAGTAACCCCTATGGGAGGTAGGTCCTATTTATTATTCTTCTTTGATAGACATGACCCTACCATACAAATGGACCTACCATTTTCCAAATTTATGCTTTAAAATCATAAAGACAACCCTGTCTTGTCTTCCAGGAAGGCACACAGGATTTTTATGAATCTGAGATAACAGGTAAGTACATTCAACCCTATGCTAGTAATCCCTAGTTTGCATCTTCCATCAGATTTTCACCATTAAATATTTTTAGGATGGGCAGATTCTGAATGCCCATGTCTTCATTAAGCACAAATAATCTCTCAAAAGGGGGCTGCGGAGCCACCCTCATTTGTGGGGTTTTTGTTTTGTTTTGCCTCTCACTATTCACTATTTCCTAAGGCATTTTGTGAAGGAAGTCATTAATACACAGATATCAAGAACCAGCATGATCTTCAAAGATGAAAAAGCTAATTGGATATTTTGGCTCTTTTCAGTAGTTTAACCCTTATTTTAAAGTAATCATTTCAATACATTTTGAGGTCTTAAAGGATATGCCTTCCCATTCTTCAAGAGATAACCGGTGATTTCTTTTTATATTGTAAGTTCATTCTGATACCCGAGTGCTCAGTAGGCATTAGAAGATATCTTCTACCTTTGCTGACTGAGTTATATTAAAGCTGACTTTGAAACTAAACATTTTTCCATCTCTATCTCCCTGCCTCTTTAATTATTTTGCATGTCTTAAAAAAAAAACAACAAAAAAACATGTCTAGCTGAAGCCAGTTTGTCTCAGTGAAACAGGCCTGCAGACTGAAAGGTCCCAGGTTCGATTCCGGTCAAAGGCATGTACCTTGGTTGCGGACACATCCCCAGTAGGGGGCATGCAGGAGGCAGCTGGTCAATGTCTCTGTCTCAGCGTTGTTTCTGTCTTTCCCTCTCCCTTCTTCTCTGTAAAAAAATCAATTAAAAATATATATTTTTTTAAATAAAAATAAATAAAACACATCTGGCCCTACCCCGTGGTCAGCAGACTGCAGCTTATGTGCCACATGCGGCTTTTTGGCCCCTTGAGTGTGGCTCTTCCACAGAATACCATGGCCTGGGCGAGTCTATTTTGAAGAAGTGGCATTAGAAGAAGTTTTAAGTTTAAAAAATTTGGCTCTCAAAAGAAATTTCAATCATTGTACTGTTCATATTTGGCTCTGTTGACTAATGAGTTTGCCGACCACTGACCTAGACCATTTGGCTCAGAGCATAGAGCATCTGCCTGCGGACTGGAGGGTCCCAGGTTCAATTCCGGTCAAGGGCACATGCTTGGGTTGTGGGCTTGATCCCCAGTAGGAAGCATGCAGGGGGCAGCTGATGAATGATTCTCTCATCATTCATGTTTCTCTATCTCTTCCTCTACCTTCCTCTCTAAAATCAATAAAAATATCTATATATTTTAAAGACTTAATAAATACACAACATATATGTTAATTGATATGACAATGGAAATTACTTTTTTTAGTTTTCATAGGGCTTAAATTTCAAAATCCAAAGAACATTTCCCCCCCCCCCCCAGAGGTAAATTTACAGCAGCACAACAATAGTCAGTGCCTTATTTTTTATTATTATTAATTTCCTTATTGATTAAGGTATCACATATTTGTCCTCAACCCCTCATTCCAATCCCCCACCCCATCCCCACTCATGTCCCTACTCCCCTATTGTCCTTGACCACTGGTTAGGCTCATATGTATGCACATCAGTGCCTTATTTTTGTTGTTGTTTTGCTTTTCTTTCTTGGTGCCTTGTTACCTACTCTGGATTTTTCCAGTCTTACTCTATTTGTGCCACTAAGGATCTCCTCATTAGCCTCCAGTAGATAAACCAGAGACATAAATTATCCCGTAGATGTATCTGTGGTGATAGTTTTCCCCCTTTGATCTCAGTTGGTTCCCAGTTTTTGAAAGTGAGACTTTATAGCCCAGCCAGTGTCGCTCAATTGTTGAACGTCGACCTATGTTCCAAGAGTTCACAGATGGATTCCTGGTCAGGCCACATGCCCGGGTTGCAGGCTCAATTCTTCTATAGAGGAGTTCGTGCAGGAGGCGGCCAATCAATGATTCTTTCTCATCATTGATGTTCCTAACTCTCTCGCCCTCTCCCTTCCTCTCTGAAATCAATAAAAAATATATTTTAAAAGTAAAAAATAAATAACAAATGAGACTATATATAATTCAGGCTTTGGCTTATTTTGAAAAATTAAGATATCTGAGAACATTTGTTATACATTTCAATATAACAAACAGTTGGCTAAAACTAGTAACTGCTATCGTCAAAAAGGCATGCATATTCACAAACTCTCCAATTAACTCTGGTTTCCACTTCATCTTCCCTCTTGTGTCATCCTGTGTGACTCGTTATATTACTTGCCAAACTACTCTAAACATTTGAGGTTGTGACCCAACCTTACATCTTTCCCTCCTGTCAACACACAGGCTCCCACAGTTTCTAGTTGACACTAGGAAAGTAGCACATTGAAAAGCTGCCTTAGCGTTGGGTCTAATTTTCTAGCATTTTTATAACCATCTATGATAGTGTCATCCAGTGATCAGAATCTAGTATTGTAAAGCAGCTTTGAGAAAATTCCTTTAACTTATAAAATCAATATCTCGGTCAGAAGAAAGAGTGCTTTCAGCTAAATGACTTCATTGTGAAAGCCCTGACAATTTTTTATTTTTTGAAAAGATTGAAATTTTATTTAATACCAAGGTCTATTTTGGCTATAAAAGCAATGGTTTTCTGAGCTTTAAATAGCTGAATTAAAATTAAGCCTGTAGCAATCATCAGTAACTTCTCGATTCTAAATTGTATAGGATAGAAGATATTACTGTATGATTTAGTTAACTTTGTCTAAACTGTTACAGTAACAGTTTTAAAGCATTGCATACTTTTTTTTTTTTTGGTTTTCTGAGCACAAGTTTATTCAACACAAAATAATCCATCCAACTTTACTGAGGTGGCTGACTACGTCCATGACCAAATCCGCCTCTAAACTGGAATTCGGTTGCTGACCCAGCC